>NC_143013.1:292959742-294159742 GCF_055824585.1 Amblyomma mixtum | reverse complement strand
CGCGCATCGCAGGCGCCGGCCTCTACCGTGGAGGAAGTACACGTCCTGAATTCTCCGCATATTCTGGGCATAGAATTGCCACAAAATGTTGTTGTTGCCAATGCGACAAGAAGTCTGCGACGAGCTCGCGCGCCTGGAGCGCCAGGACGTCATCGAACGCGTCGACGCATCGGAGTGGGTGTCTCCGGTGGTCGTCGTGAAAAAGAAGGATGGCTCCCTTCGCCTGTGTGTGGACTTGCGGGAGCCCAACAAAGCTATTGTCGTCGACGGCTACCCCCTTCCGCACACGGAAGAACTCTCGCAGTTGCTCGCAGGAGCTACGTGGTTCGCAAAGCTGGACTTGGCTTCAGCATACCATCAAGTGGGACTCACGGAAACAAGTCGTGAGCTGACAACGTTCATATCCCATGAAGGACTATTTAGGTTTAAAAGAGTCTGTTTTGGTTTAGCTTCTGCTCCGGTTACATTTCAAAAGCTTATGTCACACGTGTTTAGAGGCTGTGCGGGCGTAGTGTGCTATTTGGATGACATTTTGGTGTGGAGACGGACCAAGCCGGAGCACGATCGGAACTTGAAGGAAGTGCTGTCTCGCATTTCCACGACAGGAATGAAACTGAATGAGAAATGCGTTTTGCAGTCAGGGAACTCACATTCTTGGGGCACAACCTGTCGGCCCAGGGCATTTCTCCCATGGAATCGAAAATCAAAGCTATAGTTAATGCACCTCCCCCTACGAACGTCAAGTCGCTGCAATCATTCCTAGGTCTAGCTGGCTACTACTCCAAGTTCCTGCATCATTATGCAGATTTAGTGGAACCGTTGCGGAAAATGCTCCGACAAGGTCAATCACTTGAATGGATGGTGGAAGCTCAGAATAGTTTTGATCAAGTTAAGGCGCGTTTGGTATGCAAACCTGTTGTGCAAATATTCAACCCGGAATTACCTGCCGTGGTCACCACTGACGCCTCAGACGTTGGCTTGGGAGCTGTACTACAGCAGAAAGAAAGGTCGCACCTTCATACGATTGCTTTTGCGTCACGCGCTCTGTCACGGCTGAGAGAAAATACTCAGTTGGCGAACGTGAGGCACTAGCCTGTTTGTTTGCTTGCGAAAAGTGGCATGTATATCTATGGGGTAGATGTTTTACACTCAGAACCGATCATCAGGCATTGGTTGCTTTGCTTTCCGCCGGCGATTCGGGTCGCCGACCACTACGCATTTCTCGCTGGACAGCTCGGTTGCTGAACTACAATTTCAAAGTAGAGTACTGCAAGGCCCCACAAAATAATGTGGCAGACGCCTTGTCCAGGCTGCCCGTCGGAGAAAATTCTGACAATCAGGAGGAAGAAATCGTTTCTCTGGTAACACCAGTAGTCGACAAGGCAACTGTTCAAAATGCAACAGCCTCTGATGTTACCCTGCAAAAGGTCGTCAGTCAGCTCAGCAAGGGCTGGTTGCACAAGAAGGCTCTGTCAGTTGATCTTGTGCCATTCCTTCACATCCAAGAGCAATTATCCTTTGTAGATGGTCTGTAATGCGAGCAGATCGCGTCGTAATTCCTGACGTACTTCGTCCCACTTCCCTACAGTTGGCCCATGAATCACATCCGGGCATAGTCCGCACAAAAGAACTGTTAAGAGAACGCTACTGATGGCCACAGCTTGATAAACAGGTAGAGGAATGCATCAAACACTGTCGCTTATGTCAAGCAGCTGACAAGTCAGCTAAGCCATCCTAAACACCCCTCCAGCCAGTTCCCTGGCCGGACCGCCCCTGGCAGAAGCTAGCCATGGACACTGTGGGGCCTTTGAACATTCCGCCGAGTCCAACGTATTCCATAACGTTAATGGATTATTATTCCAGGTGGCCTGAAGTCTGCTTCACTGCTTCAGTAACATCCCTGGATGTCATTGACTTTCTGATTTCTGTTTTTAGCAGGGAGGGTTTTACAGACTCGATAGTTACATATAGTGGGCCACAATTTGTTTCGAGACAATTCGAAGACTTCCTAAAAGAGAGAGGCATACAGCATCTGCGGTCATCAAATTACTGCCCTCAAGCAAATGGCCTTATTGAAAGATTCAACAGAGTCTTGAAGGAGGCCATTGAAATAGCTCAGCTCAGCTCCAAGGAGAACCCGTTAAACAAGCTGTCCTGCAACATCTGGGATCGTACCGGCTCACACCCCACTCAACTACGGGCGTGTCACCCGCAGTCCTGCTGCACGGCCGCAACCGCACTCGAACCTCGACATGAGCTGTAATTCCTTTCATAATTCGCAGCAAAGCACCTGGAACTTGCCTCAAACTTCCGCTACAGCGACGTCTCCAGAGCACGCATCTTCGGAACAAACACTCATGCGACATAGGGTTGAAAATAAGCAGCAGCAAATGAAAAACTACCTTGATAGACGTAGAGGCGCAAACCCAACGGCCGTACAAATCGGTGACACAGTGAAGGTGCAGTCATTCAGAGCAGGTCAATCCAAATTCATTGGATCTTTCAAAGTTCAGCGACAGCTTGGTCCAAGCACTTTCTTACTGAGTGATGGTAAGGTCTGGAATGCTTCTAAACTGGTCCGGGTACTGCCGGCTCCAGAAAATATTCCAAGCCCGCCAAGCATAGATAATTCCTTGCAGCCTTAGTACATGCTGCTGAGAAAGCAATGGCAGCAACTCGAAATAAGCCGCGAGCTGAAACAAGTGCGGCAATGTCTGAAAATGTGTCGCCTCCTGTTGCAGATACCCTGGATAACGCTTCGCGCAACGAGGAGGGGGAGGAATATAGGACGTCAAAGTCAGCCGAAAGTGGCCGCACCACTGAGCACGACACGTCCACATCTTTAAGCAGTAGAATTGAATCCGCAGAGGACAGCAGTTGTAGTTTCCCTGAGCAAAGCGATCCAGGGACTTCCAGTTCGCACAGCCGCGGGAGCCTGCAGTGCGTCAGCGGAAACCGCCTTTCTGGGCCGTAGACTACCAGATGTAGTTCTGAAGCGAAGGGTAGCACACCTGTTTTTCTTGGCCTGTAGTCCGTGGCCAATGGACCAGTCATGGAGACTTTCTAAAGCGGGTAAGGAATGAATACCCCTGTATCGCAGTGATTTTTACTCATTTTCCTTTCTTTTTAAGAGTTCCTCATGTTTTCGCATTCAGCGCACAATGATGATGTGATAGGTTGTGTACTAACGATGAATCTCCTTGAGTGTTGTCTGTTACGGCGGATGAACAAATCTAGTGTTGCTTCTGGGTGAGGCTGATCGTATGTCGTACCCATAGTCAATGTATAATGAGTGTGCTTTCTTTTGCCATGTGTAATGACTGCTGAAATGAAACAGTTTTGTACCTTCAACACATCATAACAGAAATAGTACAGCCATAAAATCGGAGAGTTTGTTTGGTGACCATTGTAGAATGTTTGCTGTCTCGCGGCACATGTTAAGAGAGCAGTATTTTTCGCAATATGTTAACATTATTTCCTAGGGGGAGGCGATGTTGCGTGGCGCCATCTTGGGTCGACACACAATTCACTTAGCTGATTTGTAAATGTGATCGAATAACAATGACGTTGGGGCGTGGGACCTTGTGATTGCTTGTTCGTGTTTGCTGTATGAATAAAACCGTGGGGAACGGCCGCAAGCCCGCTTTTGTTCCGCTCGGAACTGAGTCGTGTTCTTCAGCGGCCCGTTCCGGTGCTCTGTCGCCGGGCCTGGCCGGCCGGGCCATCTTCTAAGGTGTTTACGCAACACCACACGACCCTGGTTGCTATTCCCAAGCAGCCTCACATGATAAAATGGGCTGCCGCCTGACACGGTGGGCAGCCCGCCACAAAATCGGCTTCACACAGACACACACAACGCCCAAATGCGGGGAATTACCGCTATAATTGCTAGCGCACTGAAATGAAAACCTTCACTGATGAATTCGTGGTGGACTGATGCTTGCGCAGTTAGAATGCTCCCCACGGCTCGTAAAAAAAATCCAGGGGGCACTTTGACAGTCTAAAGTGCGTAGAGGAGAAAGCGTTTGCCGCACCACTTTGACTGCCTCTGTGGCACTGGTGACGTCAGCACTGGAAGACGCCGCACATAATTAAGAACGAATTACTAAGCAATTACAAATTTCTAATTTTGGCTAATTGTTGATCAATGACCAAATACTAATTAACTCCTAATTAATGACGCTTGAGTTTCTCATTTAGTAGTGGAACGCGACAGCGTGTTGTAGCGCTGCCAGGCAGTCCACGGAGCGCCACCACCCGTTCGGCACGATGCCTTGCCCTTTGAACGCAACGCTTTTTGAGGAAACGAAATGTAGTAGTAATTCTCTGTCATCTCGATGGACATCTGAACCGCACCGTACAGGAAGGGAGGAATCGGAAGTGAAAGAAGAACGAGAAAGAGGGGCCGTAATGAAGAAAATGAAAATTGTATATGAGGATTGGAAATTACGCAGTAACTGTCTCACATATCTCGGTGGACACCCGTCATCCGTTCGCAGGGGTACAGAGGAAGTGGGAGTGAAAGAAGAAAGAGGGGCCGTAATGAAGAAAATGAAAATTGTATTTGAGGAAAGGACAACAACACCAACAAAGGAAATCTCGGTCCTCCGGGTCGGCTTGGTCTATAGTCTCGGAAGGATCAGTTTGAGGTTCTTTAGGTCCCTCTAACTTAGCCTCCAGCTCCTGCATTTTCCGCGCTAAGAATTCTGTTTGGCGCCTAAATTCAACATTTTGCCTCTGTAGGGCGGCTTCCGTTGGAGAGAGGGAGCGAGAGAGTGGCCTGGAGGCAGCCCTACCCTAATCGCTCGCCTTGTTTTGGGCGGTCGCTAGAGGCGGGAAGTTCGGCGACCTCGCCTGGGTCCCGGACTTCACAGCCGTCTTGACATGCCCGGACTTGCCCGACGCAGAAGTGGACTTGCTGCCCTTGGCATTGGTGGGCGGAGCTTGCTTCTGAGCCGACTGCCGGTTGGTTTGAGTCGGTGATGGTCCCGGCTTGATCGGTTTCCGGTACTTGTCGACGCAGCCGGCAGCACCGGTGAAGTGGGCACCCGCGCACAGCCGACATCGGGGGGTGCACTCATGTTGTGCTACACCCTCAGGTATGGTGGCCACGCGAGAGCCACAGAGGCCGCAGCGCCCCGACTGCGGCCGCGCGCAGATGTCAGCCCGGTGCCCCACCATGCCACATCGATGACAGGCGGGGATCGTCTTCTTGAACAGCCTCACAGGGGTGCCCTGGTCGCTGCAGAAGACTTGGCGGGGTACCTTCTTCCCTTGAAAGGTGACCACTGCAATGGCGGTGCCGCCCAGCATGCGCACGGAAAGGATTTCCCCGTGTCTCCACTCCAGCTTCTGCTTGCGGGGGGCCGACGATTCGCTGGGGTGAACGTTGATCACTTCCTTGCAGATCTCGCCAAAAGCCTTGGCGTGCCCGCGAAACAGAAGTTGGCGGTCGCCGACCGTCAGCGTGACATCGCCGAGGAGCTTCTGAGCGGCTGGATACAGAGTTCAGCCCATATACTAGCACAGTTTGGTCCCACATGGACCACACAGAGAGTTGCACCTATCCACAGTCCCGTATGATGTTGCGCACGGAAACTCCGGCTTGACCTGGAGGGAAGGTGGGCTTCAGATCCAGCGTCTTGCGTGGCTTGAGCACCACGATGAGTTTTCGTCGCGCCCAATGCGCGGCGTCGGTCTGCAATGCCTACTGACGGGGTGGTGGTGGTAGCGAAAAAATTTAGAAGGGACCGCAGGTATGTTTGGATCAGCACGTAAGAAACCGATTCTTACAAGCACTAGGTGGAGGTCCCTAGTTTGGGACCTCAGTGGCGGTGGTCGCCGCCCGGGCGCGCCCGGCTAAGGCTTGTTGGGCCTGTAAGTCCTCCTACTGACGAAGATTCACAATAACGAGGTCAAATCTGACGTGCTCTTTTTGCTCAGAGAATTACATGACTAGAATACGCCCAGTATACTTCACTTAAAGCGAAACCGAATGCTACTGCTTTTGAGAGTATCCGTCTACAGACACTGAAATGTTTTCGTTCATGCTTATGCGATCTACACCTGACACAACCAATGCCATGCCTTGCGCCCATGACGCCGACAAAATAGGCTTAAGTCGGGCCGACAGGCGACCTCCATCGATCGAAAAGGACACCGCTCGTCTGCCTCCTCCTTTAATGAAATATCGAGCGTGCATGAACATTGTATTGTACATTGTGTTCTACGACCGGACACAGAGCGTTTTATTGGGTACAATAAAATGGACGAAATTTGATTTCCCTGCTCCCCTGGTGGAACCCGCCTTCAATGTTTCCTTTATTTTTTTCTATTTTTTTCTTTTTTTTTCCTTGGATAGGAAACCGACGATTCCCCGGAAATCGAAGAAAGCTTGCTGTTTATATTTGGATCTGCTTCTTAGTTGTTCTGGACGGCATAATATCATAGGGGACGAAGGCAACGCAAATGAGGTGTTCGCTCACTGGGAAAATTTCTTGTGTGGCATTATGGGAGAAAACATGGAACTGTGCACTGCACTTCACGCTGTAGAGGTCGCGCGAACAGTTATTAGCTCCCGTGAGGCCGAAGCAGAAGCTTCTTTTTCTGAAGCAGAAGCTTCAGAAAAAATCGCTTCAGAAGCTTAAGCGTCTACTTGCCAATAATTCACTCGTTGGACCGATGATTTACGGTCAGATTGCTACCAATAAGAGAACTACATGTTTCATTTCAAACGTTTTACAACCATCCACTCTTCAGACACGCAGTACTAACAATACCTCTTAGAGGATTTTCCCGTTTTTCCGTGACTTTGCAAAATTTGTTTGCACAATGCCTTCCACTAAAATTTTTTATTTGTCTTTTGCGCAGGTATTAACGGGTCTTCGGTGCCACCGGAGGCTCACATGGGCCACTGATGCAGTTCTTTTCAATGATAACCTGGAACTGCTAAGAGGAGCTCTCACAATAAGAAAACTAACGCCAGTTTATTGCACTGAAATAGAACCCGCTCTATTATCAATTCGCTCACCTGTCTACATTAGATGTATAGCGTGAGAAAAGAATGAAGATGGTACTCCAAGCATAAACTCGAACAAAATGAGGAGAGGAAGGATTAGTCAACAAGCCAAATTTTTGACAAGAGGACCTGTGGCAAAAAGAAATGCCCTCGTGTCGAAACATATTGCTAATTCAAGCTTCCTTCTCTACCCTTATTCAAATTGTATTATGCAAAAAAGAGGATGACCAGAGGCAAATAGCTGAGACAAGATTATTTTTTTTTTCTTGTAAAAACAACTACCATCATTGCGCACGACATTTCGCCCGACTAAGCGAAATGCCTGTCGCACACAGACGGCTTGCACACGAGATGAATACGAAGACGATGACCTGAAGGCATCGGCCGGTGAGGCAATTCCATCCCCAGCATTAGTTGCTCCAAAGCATAGAACACACGCTTTCGTCAGCCGGGTCCCCGTAAACGCTATTAAAAAAATTCAGCACCACACTCAGCGTCTGGAGTCTGCTGAAACTACCCCAGCGGTTCTGACTTGAGCACGTATTGTCACCGTCCTCATACTCCAGGTCAAAAACTGCCAGGCCGAAAACCATCTGCGAGTAGTTCGCTTTGGCTTTGCAAAGTTTCTCGCACAGTGCTTGATCGTTGTCGAACAGGAACATGTGGCGGGTCTGGGCGTCGTACGCCCGCATGGTGAAGCCGTCGGGATCGTACTGCAAAGTGTTCGAGAAAGGTGCTGTGTTGCACACTGTCGTGTAGCTTGGAGACGGGCGGCGTGGATTTGTCTGGCTGCATGGCGAGAATGCTTTCGCCGTAGAGTTGGCCAGCAGCTGCGTCCAGCGACCCTTCATGGTCACGGCCAATGAAAGTGCCCCCGCAGTGGAACTTGCTCTAATCTCCACCAATGCCCTCAAAGCATCGCCCAGGTCGTGGATGTTCTGTTGAGGATGCGCTGGCTTGGCCAGCACCACCGGTGGTGTGGCCAAGCACGGCGTTCTCTGCCAGTCCTCGGACGACTGGTAGCCGTGGGAAATGAATAGCTGAGGCTTGATACTATACTTCCGTTGAATGTAGCTTTTCCACTCACTGTCTGTTGTTACTGAGCCGACCGCCAAGTAAGCCGCCTGGCCTTTGGCTCTTAAGGCCCGCAAGTCTATGTCCAGCGCTCCGATGGCACTGCCCACTTGTTGCACCAGCGCACTATTCACGGCGTGAACAGCGCAGTCGATGACACCAAGGTGCGACACGCCACGCTTAAGTAACGGCTCCAGAGTATTCGTAAAGCGAAAAGCATAGTGTTGTGCCACTTCGCGCAGTTTTGTACAGGTGAACCCGAGTCCGAACTGCGTCTTCGTGTAGCGGCCGCTCTCTGCTTGGCTTAAAACCGCCTCCATGTCGGCGCTGAATGGACCACTTCGGCCCAGCTCGTTGAGACGGTTCTTGTACATCGAGTCGTAGAAAATGAACTCGCACAAGCCGTCCTTGGGGAATTTGGTGTTTTGGGACGTCGTGGTGCCATACGTGCAGAAGAGTGCCCGATTTAGGGGCCTCGGTGCATACGTAGTAGTAGTGGTTGTAGTCACAGTCGTTGTTCGGGTTGTTCGTGGCGTGCTCGTCTTGGCAGTCTGTCCAGGTGGCAGCGGTGGGGAAGGAGGCGACCCCCGAGGTACTTCCACCACTTCCACAGACATCGGCTCGTCAGGCTGGGACTCTTCGCTCCGCTCCGAGACGTCACTCGAGGAGTCGTCGTCGAAAGGCCTCAGGCCGTCGTCCGCATTCTCCACGGCTGCCGTGAGGATCATGGCGAATCCGATGGCCGCCAGCAATGTGAGGATGAAGAACACGACGATGATCATGACTCCGATAGATTGCTCTTCATGATCTCCTCCTACATCGGCGGTCAGGTTGGACGTCAGCAGATCGGTGTAGGGTTTTTCGGTCTCGTATTCCATTGCCGTGGCAGGGCAGGAGGACACAGTGCGTAGGGTTAGCTACGAGCTGCGATGGAGCTCTGATTTGCGCTTCTTCAGCTTCTACGAGGCCCCTCGCGAATGGGACTCGAGACCACGCGGGATGATGGCGCTGCGTATGCCACGTTATCGGATATTTTTACGCTTGGCCGAGACTTACGAAAAGGTTTTCAAAAATTTACCATGAAGTGGTTGTAATAAAAGGTGTGGGTACGAAATTAGCTAGCAATCATTAAAATGAATGCAGCTCATCGCAGAGTTAAAAACAATTTGAAATTTTTTCCTGCTTTCGCTTATTTTCGATTTTGTTTCATTCCACGTAATCCGGCTTTTCTAAAATTCTACTCGATGCTGAGTGAGGAATTTTTTTATGACAGTAGGAATGGTTATTCTACACAACTTCTACTTAAACTGGGCGAATGAGCAGAAAATAGTTTTGTTACGTTTTTTCTTTCTCGCTGCAATAAAACTCCCACTCCCGAATGTTTCTTGCTTAATCATAAAATTAGAAATCGACGCACGCTATCGATACTAGTTCATCGTATGAAAGGCGCTCATTGAAATCTGCTGAAAAGTTTGTTCGCTTGCGCATTTACTCTGTGAGAAAAAGGTGCACAGACCTCGAAACATTGTGTTTCGAGAGAAATGCAAATAAATAAATAAATCCTCTCAAAACCTCAAATTTTCACCCCGATGTGACGACGAAAATGAATCCAAAATAATTTTTGAAGCTGCGTATACACAACTCTGATATATTATTTGACAGCTTATGAAATTCCCTACACAGTAGTCGCAAAATCTAATAAATAACTTTTTTTGACAAAATGGAGTCTCCGCTCACCTTAAAACTAGCATGGTCTGGGACCTCGCTTAATATCCCGAGGAAATAAAAGTGCTTTCTGTGAAAAGGAAGGACCATCTTAAAAACAAAGAAACGAAAAAGTGATTCTGTGAGAGAGAAGAAGAAGATGAAGAAGGTGTCTGATTAGAATTAACACAGCTACTGAAACACTCATCAGGATTTTGTTCACGTACTCACAGGATCTAATAACCATCACGCAAAGGTTTCATCAGCGCGCAGTCCGTTGAGGGATGTCGGAAGGATAATCTACGAGCCGCTGCATGAGCGCTGTGAAGGCGTGGTACTTTTTAAAAGCTAGACGCATTCCCGCCTCCTTGTAGCGACGCAAGGTGTACGATGACATAACCTATAACGAGACAGTAATGTCGGAGCACCTACCGTCGCGTGGTCAGCTTGCTATTGGCATATAAAGCATAGGAAATGCGCTGTACTTCACTGAAGTTGAACCGTAAAAAATATCAGCCGATTTCGGTAATTAGGCCAAGTGCGGATATGTGCGTTAACATGATGTGTTTAGGTGCTGCGCTGCTCTTCAAGGTTACGGTGGTTGTTGGCGTTTTGGGGCACAATCTTACTAATGACCAAATTACATCAATTATCGACTAGAGCTATGACCTAATAGGTGGCACCAAGCTACAACCCCAACTGCTTCTTCCGTTTAACTGCTGTGGAAGCATAATCCTTGAATTCGGCTCCGTTCTCGTTTCTGGATGCCCAAAGTACAAGTGTGAACCCCTGTTTGTTATGGAGCGACGCGCCCTGCGCCTTTGCTTAGGTCTGCCTAAATTAGTAGCTAATGCTGTGTTGTACTTGGAGGCGCGGATACCTGATCTCAATTCCCGGTTTCAGCTTATCACTGTGCGGACATTTTTAAGGCGGAAGCCTTTAATGTCTCATCGTTGTAAGCAGCAGTTGTCGACAGAAATGTCACGCTTTTCGATTGGTCGAAACGGTCGTGACGTCACAGTGCGCGAATTTCAAACGGGGCCAATTGTACTTTGGCTAGTAACCATGCAACCAATTGAAGGGATCGTATAGTGATGCTCCAAGTAAGTGGGACTGAGCTTAGTTAATTGCTTAATTATCCAATTACCTTAATTAACTTTTCTAGTCAGGCCATATAAATAAATAAAACCGAGTAGGAAATTGGTCGAGCTCGGGAATCAAACCCCGGTCTACGGCGTGCGAGACGAGCATGCTATCCACTCCGCCATGCCAGCTCGATGGTTTGGAACACCACCACCTAGACGAACTTAAGGCCTCAGTGCTCCTCCAGTGACGTCACAGGGATGGGGCATCACCGGTTTTTCCGAGGAGCATGCATGTTTCTTTTTTACTGCGCGAGGATATGAGGCGGCAGCACAGTTGGCTGCAAAAGATTGTTTTTACTCAAGTTGAGACATCAGTGGAGAGATTTGCATGTACAAAACATTTATTTACATTTCGATTATTGTAACACTGTTCTTGATGCGGAATAATATATACATTTAAAAGTCACCAGCAACAAACAAACAAACAGCTTTTCACTTCCTTGAAAGCGTTGCAGCTTTTCTTTGCTTAGCCTTAGCATTTGCATCGGCTACATCATCGTGGAGCTTGCGGCAGAAGTTTTTGAGCAGAATGTTAGTACTGCTCCACAACACATGCTTCAACACAAGCTCAACTGTGTGCCCATCTTCGCAGGTGTCAAAATCTGATGACTCTTGATCTGCAAGCACCTGTAATGTGAGTTCGGTGACTAGACGGCGCTGGTTCGGGCTCCTCAAGAACTCCGCTTTCTTGGACACTTGTTCGACAACAACATAGTTGTGGGTTACAGCATTTACAGCAAACAACGCTGGGAAAATGAGGCCACCTCGGTCTATATCTTTCACCAAGTGATAGTACTTTTGAGCTGCAGAGACAGTGATAGTCTTGTCGACTGTCAATGCTGCCCGACATTTCATGCAGTTTAATTTCTTAAGAGTCGCGTAGACTGCATATCCTGCCACGTACACCAGGACGGGGATAATGTCTTGTATTTTTGACAAGGCATCTTTCGTAACTACAACGTTGCAGTTAGGATGCGGTGTTTCTATCTGCTTTCGCAGATCTTCCCATTGCTCATCGAAGGAGCTATTCGTTCCGCAAGCACTTGTGATTGTGGGCAAAGTATTTTGCAGCCGTAATTTAGTTTCGCTCTCGTAAACTTGCCTAATAGAAACATGATATTGGGAGCCAGCAAGTTGCCTGTATTTCCCGAAGCGGTCCTCTAAGCTGTCCGTCTGGAACTTGCCGAGCAGGACGTATGAAAGCTGCAGTTCATCGAAGCAATACCTGCTGACTTCAACCAGTGCATGGGTTGTTTGATGCAGAGAAGCATGGGTTTCCTTTGTGAGCACCCCGCTGTCCATATTCTTCTCTTCCCAAGAATCAAGCCAGTCCAAAATTTTGTAGAGGAAAGCCACCTTCATGTCATCCTTCGAAGGAAAAACTGGCTCTTGAAATCGGTCATTCAGTCGTTTTCCTTTCCATGGGGTTTTAACATTCACAACCTTCCACCACTTCGCTATAACTTCAATGAAACTCGCTGTATCTTCAGGAAAGAGTAAGCTGTGTTTTTCTCCAAGAGCACGAAGCGCTGGTGGCAGGGAGTCATTAAAAATCTGCAAGGCGAACTTCACATTCTGCCGCTCAAGGCTAGACGGGTACAAGGCTTTTCTAGAGAGCGAGTGACCGTACCTCAAAAGCTGATCACTCTCCAGCTTGTAAGCTTCTCTGATTGTAGCAAACGATGCTGTGCGCATGCGTGGAGGCTGGTTGGAATTTCATTGAAGTCAGGAAAATAAAAGCATAGTTGGTCGTTTTTTTGGTTGAGCCAATTATTTCGGATGCATTTGAGTATATGCACTGGATCAATTACAAAAAAGAGAGGTCTCGATGGGTCAGAGGGGTGCGGATATAAAATTGCATTTGTTCGCGGCGTTGTAAACTAAGACATTGCCTTTCTGTTCACAGAATGATTTTCACTGACTACACATAAAACTCTGTAGCCAATGTTTTCTAGCCCAAATATCACATCTTTCAGTAAATTGTGCAGAAACTCGCCATCGGCTTTGTGCACTGGCACAATGTGGGCCACTTCCTTGAAAGGGCATGCGACGCTCTGTATCATGAAGACGAAAGCACTGGTAGCGACTTCCGATGAATTCAGTGCTGCACCAGTTATATTGCCCCCTTTGTAGTCAAAATAAGGTTTAATATGGACTTCATCGACCATCAAGGTAACGAAGCGCTGGCGATCATCGAGTTCCGAGATCCTCTTTGTAACATAATTCAGGAACGTCGGACCATGATGTTCCAGTCTTGGGTTCATACCAAATGACGAACATATCGACCGAATGGTCATAGGGTGGGGCAGGGTGACATATCCGTAGCTGCGGATGTATTTATATGCGTGCGGTGATACCGTAAAAAGAATGCAGCAATAAACCATGAATTCAACGGAGTACCGTCTCTGCTCCTTCAAAAAAAGCAGGTTCAGCTGCTCGCTCAGGAATTCTATTGCTTTGGCTATGTCGTCGGCTGGTGTAGTGGAAAACTTGTTCAGCAGCAGACGAATAGTGTCGCCGATGTCTTCGTTTGCATCGCCAGAATTTGAATTTAGGCCCTTGTCCCAATTCGCAACGTTTTGGAAGAGTTCTATTATTTCTCTTTTGCTTCTGGCTGCACTCGGAATAGGCAAGTTAGGGCCCAGTCTTGTGAGCGGCTTCTTCACAAAGAACAATGTGATACTGAGATCTGATTTTATTACAATTGAATATTTATTCCATGGAGCTTCGTCCTCTATGATGTGCACCAACATGAGACGCTCACTGGCCTCAGTTACATGCCAGAACTGTGACTTATGGCTTCTGACTTCGCTAGCAAGGTCCCTTAAGGTGGTGATTTTGTCCGCTTCCTCGGCATTGCGAAATGTCTGAATTGACTCATAAATTCCTCTTCGCATTGAAGCAGCTTCCAGGCGTGTTCGCTTCGCCTCTGGCTCCTCTCTTAAAGTATTTGTGCTTGATAGGTAACTAGGGCAGCCTGGAAATAATGATGGAATTGCACCTGACCGAGGGCGCAGATGCGATAACTCTGCCGTCGTCACTCGACCTGTAGCATCGTCGACATATGACGCCTCTGGCACGATGTCGTCGTCTGTGAAGTGATGCTCACAGACCTAAAAAAGAAATATTTGTCTAATATAAGTAACAGCCTGCTACAAATAAGAACCCGTGATCAAATATTAAATACACATTTAGAAGGTACTGTTACGCTTCGGGCGAATCGACGAACGACGAGCAAGCGGCGACACCGAAGGTTGTCTGGAACGCCTTTATACCAACTTGGCAGACGGGCAGGAAAGAGCGGCGCAGCGCTCTGCCGTGGCCTTTACATAGCATCCCCGAACGCCGGCGCGCGTCTCACTCGGCTCGCCTAGAACGCCGGCAAGCCTCCCACTCGGCTGGCCCAGAACGCCGGCGCGCGTCTCACTCCGCTGGCCAAGAACGCCGGCGCGCGTCCCACTCGGCTCGCCTAGAACGCCGGCACGCGTCCCACTCGGCTGGTCCAGAACGCCGGCGCGCGTCTCACTCCGCTGGCCCAGAACGCCGGCGCACGTCCCACTCGGCTCGCCTAGAACGCCGGCACGCGTCCCACTCGGCTGGTCCAGAACGCCGGCGCGCGTCCCACTCCGCTGGCCCAGAACGCCGGCGCGCGTCCCGCTCGGCTCGCCTAGAACGCCGGCACGCGTCCCACTCGGCTGATCCAGAACGCCGGCGCGCGTCTCACTCCGCTGGCCCAGAACGCCGGCGCGCGTCTCACTCGGCTCGCACAGAACGTAACAGTACCCAAAACGTTTTTCAAGTTTGGCGGTGCTACAATTATAAGCTACAAAAGAGGACGAATGGAAAAAATTATTCATCTCTTACCCTGGAATGCTCAGAAGGGACGAAGTTTTTCCGTGGAATGGCACGTATTCATGATTGCTGCAGCGCTTTATCTTGCGGGAACTTAAACACATGAACCTTTGGTCCCGTTTTATGATTACCTCGGCACTGAGGCATACAACATTTGTTCGGCATTTTTGCGTTAATGTCGAAGGGTCATCACAGCACTCGCGCACAGAAGAAATAGACGGCAGCCAAATAAGCCGTGAACACACCATCGGACACGAAAGGCGGCTGACCGCTCCTGCCGGAGCCACGTGCAGTGGCTTCCCGATTCCCGTCTAGGAATTCAAGGAAGGCATGCTTGGGGCAGACCGGTTTCTCGCGCCCCGTCGCGACTTCCACGGCTAGGGTAGGGTGGCTAACTAGGGTGCCTCGATGCGCGCCCGCTCTAGAGGAGCAGAGCCGCGTCGCGACACCGGCCTCATCCTTGTGACGTTGCTGTGACGTCAGCTCTCAGCGCAGAGGCCTTAAGTTCGTCTAGGTGGTGTTGTTTGGAATGAACGGTGTCTTCGCTCACTCCGATCCTCCTCCTTTCCCTTCCGGCGAGGTTTAGGTGCCCACCGAGATATGAGAGACAGATACATTTCCTTTCCTCAAAAACCAATTTACCGACGAGCGAGGCGTAGAACCGAATGGGCGATGGCGTTCCAAGGACTCCCTGGCAGCGTTGCAAGACGCTGTCACGTTGCACACTCAGAAGCGAAGCTTAACATCTTAACCACAAGTCAGTGACCACACTTTAGGACAAAAAAGTGCCCCCTTGAATTTTGACGGCTGTCCACCGAGATATGTGAGACAGTTACTGCGTAATTTCCTTTCCTCAAATGCAATTTTCATTTTCTTCATTACGGGCCCTCTTTGTCTTCTTTCACTCCCACTTCCTCCCTTCCTCTACGGTGCGGTTCACGTGTCCACCGAGATGACAGAGAATTACTGCGCCATTTGCTTTCCTCAAAAAGCGTTGCGTTCAAAGGGCAACGCATCGCGCCTAACGGGAGGTGGCGTTCCGTGGACTCCCTGGCAGCGCTAGAACACGCTGTCGCGTTCCACTCCTAAAAACGAAGCTTAAGCGTCATTAATTAGCAGCTAATTAATATCCAGGCATTAATCAGTAATTAACCATTAATTATAGATTTGTTAGTAATTAGTACTCAATTATATGTGACGCCACCAGTGCCACAGAAGGAGCGAAAGTGGTGCGGAAAGCGCTTCCGCCTATACGCACTTTAGACAGTCAAAGTGCCCCAGAATTTTTACCTTGAATGGTAATAAAACGCTTTTCAATTGATTGTAAAACATTTTATTCGCCGGAAAGAGCTTGGCAAGAGGTCGCGTTAAGTGGTCGAGAGTACATAGCCCTCGATGACTTTGTCAGTCCACTCCACCGCCAAAACTTGCGTTCTGGGGTCAGAGCTAGCCAGCACGGTCTCCCACCGCTCGAGAGAAGGAGCTGTAACTAGATCACCGGGAGGTGGCTCTATTTTGCAGTCCCACAGGATGTGATTGTAGGTAGCACGTTGGCCACAGTGTAAGCAGTTTGGGTTGTAGAGATCTGGATAAATGTGCGCGAGGAGTGATGGAGTGCGTATCGATCTCGTCTGTAGACGACGCCACGTAACCTCTTGTTCTTTAGTAAGTCTTTTGTCTGGAGGGGGGCAAATTCTCCTCTCTAGTTTAAAATGATTGGTGAGGTCATGATATGTGATCACGGAGTCCTTCGTGAAATTCAGGAAGGCAGACTCATCCACTGCCCGGTCGACGAAACCTCGGCCTTTATTGTGGGCTGCCTCGTTCCCCGGATTCCCCGAATGGGCTCGGACCCATATTAATTCGGAATAATTTGGTGAGAATTTGGTTGCGTTAAGGATTCTGAGGGAGGTGTTTGTAATTCGCCCTTTAGCGAAATTATTGATACCCATTTTGGAATCGCTGAGGATGATGCTCTCTTGGGTATGCGCTAGGGCGAGGGCTATAGCCGCCTCTTCTGCTGTTTCAGAGGATTTCGTTTTGATTGTTGCCGAGACGATGTGGTCACCATTTTCGTTCACAACCACAATTGCAAAGGCATTGGTATGTTTGTATTCTGTCGCATCTACATAAAGTGTTCCAGCGCATTGTCTGTATTTGTTATGTAAGGCTTTGGCTCATGCTTGTCTTCTACCCTCATGGTGTAAGGGGTTCATGTTTTTGGGGAGGAGTTTGATTAGTAGTGCTGTCCTATAGTCGCGGGGTAAGTCTACTTTAGCATCGTTATTCGTAGGTTGAAAGTTAATTCCAAGCCTGGTAAGAATACTCCTGCCAGTTCTGGAATTGGCTAATCGTGCTACTTGAGCCATTAAATGGGCTTCTTTCAGTTCATTGTAGGTGTTATGTATTCCTAACCTCATAAGCCTTTCGGTTGAGGCATTTAGTGGGAGTCCTAACGCAGCCTTATAGGCCTGCTGTATCATGCTATCCAATTTGTCCTTTTCTGCTTTCGAAAATTTCAGATAAAGGGTGGCATATAGTATCCTGCTTAGTGCAAAGGCCAGCACTAGTCGGCATAAATCTCTTTCCCTCACCCCTTGTCTGCGGTTAGCTATGCGGCGGATTAATCGTGCCGTCGCTTCTACCGTGCGTTTTAGCGTAGAGTGTGTCAGTATTCTTTCCACTTGTTTGTAAATACAACCCCAGTATTCTCATGGTTTGTACCTCTTTGACAGATCGTCCATTAACATAGACGTTTATTTGCGGGGGGGATGTCAGCCTACCTCTTTGTTTACGACGGATCACGAAGAGTTCAGATTTTTGCTCAGAACATGTGAGGCCGGATTCCCATGCGCATGCCTCAATGATGTCCACTGCTGCTTGGAGTGTGTCTTCTATGTAGCCGTCGCATCCTTTGGTTATCCAAAGTGTGATGTCATCTGCATAGAACGTGTGATGTAGGTCTGGTATTTGTTTCACAACCATCCCCTTTTCAGACATGCACTAGTAACAATACCTCTTAGAAGGTTTCCCCGTTTATGTCACAGCCAATTTTTAACACACCTTCTCACCCGCACCTTAGCAATTAACACCTGTCTACCCTGATGCAGTAGTTTCAAGGAATGCTTTGTCTGAAACAACAATCACATTCACAAATAAAACAACCTGTCGCGATGAACTAAAAAGTCAATTTAGCTAAACTCGTCATCCCCCCTCCAAGAACACCACTTCTTGCTTTCTTTTGTGCTCTCTAAGCACATTTCTTTGTTTTTTACATCATTATTTTCAAGTTTCGTACTCGTCGCTAGGCTATATATATATATATTTCTTATTGATGATACAATGCTAATGACAGCTCAGATTTTTCAAAGAGCCTGGGAAAAGCACACAATCCAAGGCCGCTGTTGCCATCTGTTGGCGGTTCCAAGATGTTCGCTTTCCGGGTTGCTCACTGTTGGGTCACGGGGAACCCAAGAAAATTTAAGGGTGGCCCAACGGTGGACCAGGGTTTCGAAAGCCTCTGCCACGGTGAACGTGTCAAGGAGAAACCAAATAAATGAAATAAACGAAAATCACGTTTCTTATACTGCTCCTGCTCGGTCTGGCGTCCCGCATGACTCTATTTTGCCCCCACTGCTATTCTTATTGTTCATAAATGATATTACAAATCATCTGGACGTCCCCATTCGTCCTTAGCAGATGACTGTGTACTTGTAAGAAACCATGAGGACCAAGTAGAGCTTAGCAATTCATCAAATATGGAGATACGGTCATGTGTAGATTGGCAGATGGTGACAATGACAAAACTGCTTACATGTATGTTTCAACAAAACAAAAAACTTACAGGACGATCCGACATCTAACGAGACAACGCCGCGAGAGCAGTTGGATTTGCCGTCAACGATTCCTTTGATGCTCTTTTACTCTACTGAGTGATCATACACCGTGCCACGGTCTTCACACAGGCAGCAGAATTCTTGTGGAGGCTGAGGGGGACATTGGGTGGGTGGACAAGCAAGGAAATGAGGATGTGCTGGAGAGCCTACAATCAGGAAATTCACAAAATATTGAAAACAAGCAGTACTGTCAGCAACTAACCCTTTTATTAATTAGAAAGCATTGCTAGGCTATACTGTCTGCAAAATGTGTCGCAGAATGTGACGTCGGTGACATCATCAGTCATGAATGAAGAGTGGTGTGGTGAAGTATATAAAACCAGTTATTAAGCAACATCGAGTCAGAGTCATTGGTCATAAACATCAGTCATTAATTAATAACCCTAATTAATTGCATTAATCAATGGTGACAATTGATTAGGTCAGTGAATTGGTTTAATTGATGAGACTAATTAGTGAGACCATGTGACGTCATCCAACGTCTGATGACGTCTCGCCTACAACCAATCAGAGAACAGCAACAAAAAACACACATCGTCGAGGTAGCACCGGAGGTTGAAGAGTGGCGGTCGCATCTTAACGGAGTGGGTAAGGGTGTAGAAAGGCGCCGACTAGAAGCCACCAACGTCGCGGCAAATGCAAATATTTTTTTTTTATGCTATGCATGGTAACCATCATGTGTCATCTTGTTGGTTCATATTTTCCGTATGGTTCCCGTTGAGCGGTCGCGGCCAGAAGACTGTGGAATACTCTTCGGTGGTCAAAAGTTTCTGTCGCATTACCTAACGAAACGTAATGGATGGTTGATGCGTATGCAAGTAATATTTACTTTCGCCCCTGCTCATAGGCAATAAGCATTTCTAGAAGAGTGCGGTGAGGGACTAGTTTGTACGACATTATGAGAATAAAGAATAACTGCGCAAAAAGGACGGGTGTGGTTCTTCTTCTCTTTTGACCCGTCCTTTTCGCGCAGTGGTTCTTTGTTCTCCTAAAGCATTTGTACCACCGTTACCCGAACCGGCGGGAACTTTAAACACAGAAGCGTTGTCTATATTATTCTGTCTGCGACTTTACTTCTTTAATTGTTAAATATGTGGCTCCTCTGTAATAATATTGTTATGGATCCACACTATTCCAAAAAAAAAATTTACCTTATCGCATCCGATGTTGTTGGGCAGTTGTCTTGAATATACAGGGTGAGTATTTTGACGTTTATAGAGTTCTATTTTAAAAACTGTGAGAGATATGTCGGTGCAATCTGTACAGTTTGCTTTGTACAGCAATGCGAACATTAAATACTACATCGAGCTCGATCAAAGAATAAACTAAAATTAACTAATCAACTCTGTAATTTTTGGTTACAAGGTGCCGGACTGAAATGAGAAATTGAAAGCTGTCATCTTCGAAGGCGAGCCCACTTTCAAAATTTACTTAATCTGGTTTGGTTTGGTTTATAGGGTTTAACGTCCCAAAGCGACTAAGGCTATGAGAGACGCCGTAGTGGAGGGCTCCGGAAATTTCGACCACCTGGGGTTCTTTAACGTGCACTGACAACGCACAGTACACGGGCCTCTAGAATTTCTCCTCCAAAGAAATTCTAGCCGCCGCGGCCGGGATCGAACCCGCGTGTTTTGGGTCAGTAATCTGCACTGCGGTCAAATATACTGAGGGACAAGAATACGGTTCAGAAACCTCGTTGAGCTGGCTTTCTCGCGTTGCATATTTATTAAGTGGTGTTGCTGCGCGTGGTATTGCAGGCATGTATAAAATACAAGAACTGTGTTTGAATTTGCTGCATCAGAAATGCGATCCACCGCATTTTAATGATTGTGCAATGCGAGGAAGCCAACCTAACGAGTTTCGAAATACGCATATTTCACCTCCCATATTTGGAGCCGCAGTACCGAATTGCCCTGAAACCGATACCTGAACTCTCCTTCTAAGTGCATGGCCTTCATTTTCTCAGTGCTATCTTGCACCCGATAATATAAATTACTGAGTTCATTAGTAAATTAATCGTCTTTTAGTTTAGCTCTACCACGATATGATGTCCGCCTAGCTGTACAATAAAATAGCATTTTAAAAACTGAAAATCCGCGAAGGTAATAAAAACAATTGGCTATGGTTTCACCAATAGCCATTCCGAGTAGAATTGCGGAAGCAACTTCGCGGCAATTGCAGCGGCGACGGCATCTCAGGGGGCGCTTTGACTGCCTTAAGTGCGTAGAGGGGAAAGCATTTTTCGCGCCACTTTGACTGCCTCTGTGGCACTGGTGACGTCACCACTGAATGACGTCACACATAATTAATGACAAATTACGAAACACAAAAAATTTCTAATTAATGGCTAATTACTGATGAATTACTAAATGATAATTAGCTGCTAATTAATGACGCTTGAGCTTCGCCTTTAGGAGTGGAACGCGACAGCGTGTTGTAGCGCTGCCAGGGTGTCCACAGAACGCCACCACCCATTCGGCGCGATGCCTTGCCCTTTGAACGCAACGCTTTTTGAGGAAAGGAAATGGCGCAGTAAGTCTCTGTCATCTCGGTGGACACCTCAACCGCACCTTACAGGAAGGGAGGAAGTCGGAGTGAAAGAAGAGGGGCCGTAATGAAGAAAATGAAAATTGTATTTGAGGAAAGGAAATTAAGCAGTAACTGTCTTTTATATCTAGTAGACACCAGTCATCCGTTTGTAGAGGAAGGAAGTGGGAGTAAAAGAAGAAAAAGAAAGAGAGGCCGTAATGAAGAAAATGAATATTGTATTTGAGGAAAGGAAATTACGCAGTAACCGTCTTACACTCGCTCCTCGCGCATGCGCAGTTGGGGCTCTTCGGGGCTCCGCGAAATCGCTCACACCTAGCGTAGCGTTGCTTCCGCAAAAAGAAAATCGTCCGGTATAGAGCTGCAGAAATGTTTATTACTCTTCCCAGAGCTTCTGGCGCTGGCGTGTGGTCTGACAGCGAGGACAGGAAATTAAATCTAAAAAGCGTAGAAAAGAGAGTCCACCTTATATGAAAATAAATTTGTCGGTGACATTACAGCTCGCACTCCGAAAAAAAGTAAGTGTCCCTAACCCAACAAACAACGCGCGGACATCGTAGCAGACAGCGAACAGCACAAGTTGTAAATTGCCGCTAATGGACTGGGTTGTCGTCTTAAATTCTTTTACAGGCCCGCTGAAGTGCCATGCCGGGCGCAGACTTAAGAAAAACTAGATTCTTTTACATAGACTTTAGAGTTCTGATTATTATTGCTACGCGTAGGGGTCATTTCTTATCCTCTAGACCAAAATATTCGCCCATATTCGAGTAAAGAGAAAGAAGCATTTGTAAAAATGGTTCAGTTTGGTCAGGATAGGAGTTTTGAGGTCTGGCGAAGTTCAGTGGCTGAAAATTACAGAAAGCCTGCCACGGGCTGCGACCTGCAAGTGGAGTTAGGGGCATGTCACAGTTCGCTTTGCATGCACCCACTTTTTTTCAGCCTCACTTCTATGCTTCTGTTGTTTCCTATTATATCGAGTTACGTCCCTATTTTTCACGATGTAAATCTTTCGATGGTGCCAAAGCAAAAAAAGAATCGATGTTGACAAAGTTCAACTGTTAAGGTAGGGAGCGACTGCTGCAGGTACGTTTGACTTCATAGACATTTATCCGCGTCACTTCTTTCTTGCTTTCTTCTTTGCTTTTTTAGGTTTAGTCGCCATTTTAAGCGCATGAAACACAATCCGGTAAAAAAAAAGCAAGAAATAATCGAAGTGTACAAAAAAGAGCATTGCTCACGTGGTTCGCCCGATGGTTTGCCAACGCCTTTCGATGCGGCAGCCAAGACGAGTTCGGTGGGCAGGCAGCAAAGCCAGAGCAGCAGACACAGCTGACAGCAACCAGTCCGGAGTGCCGGGAAGTCGACGCTCACGGCGAGACGGTGTCGGCGCCAGCGCGAAGACTTCGATGACAGTCCAACCCAAGAAGCCATGTGCGCGCCCCGAGCGTGCGACCAAATTCTCGTTCCGTGGTTGGGCTTCGCCGCACAAACGACGCGCCGCGCGGTGCTGCCGTCTCCGCAGGTAGCAGCGAGGGAGTGCGCACGGGCTGGATCGGTGCTCACACGCCACTCGTCGAAGCGCCGTCCGAGTTCGGACTGGCGCTCTGGCGCGCCCGTTGAAATCGGTGAGATTCCTCCTCCACTTTTTCCCCCTCCCACTCTTCTACAAACCTCTCACCTTCTCTCTCTCGCTCTCTCTCTCCTCTTTCTCGCTGTGTAGCGTGTCTATCACCTTTCTCTCGACCTCTTTCGCTTCGGACCTCGGCGCTTCATTCCCACGATATATGCAGGAGGGTGTTAGAGTTTTCGGATAGTGTTCGCCGCGTGTGTAAAACGCGACGAATAATGAATCAATAAAACTTTTTATATAGATGAAGTGATGACTCGGAACGTATCTACTGAGAGCGCTGCTGGCCTCAAACAGAGAAAAAAAATCAAACTAATTGATCTGTTTTTTACGCGTGGAACCCACATGAGAGACTAATGTCGCCGTTGGACAGAACTCAAGCTTTTGGCGTTAAAGGTTTGACTGGATTCAGCATTTTGAGCAGGGTTTCCGAGGAAAAAAACTTATATTCCTCCTATGTCTTCCTCTTCCTCCTCTCCTCTACCTTGGCAACAAAGTGAACAAACTCTTCGCGTATGACCTCACGTGTTCAAATTCAAGCAAAGACAATTGCAGTATATTTCAGAGGTATCCTGCCTGTCAGTGATATTTACGTATTTATTTTCATTCCTTCATTTGATACTGTCAAAACTGTCAGGGATCGTAGCTGAAGGGGCATTTTAAAAATATAACGACAAAGAAATATCACAAGGATCAATGACTCAAAGTACACATTGTTACATCGAACCATGTTATACATCAGCAATATACGGCTCGTCCAACGCTTTCAACAAGTCTTTCCTTCCCATCGCCATAGAAGAATGGAGCAAGCTTCCTGAAACTATTGTCATCGAATCTAATCCCACCAGATTTAGGCAGCTACTAACAGACCACTTGAACCAACTACAGCTACTTGCCTCGCGCCGCTCCGCCTGAAATTTGAACTGCTTGTATCATTGCGTCATCCCCTACAAGTATTTCCCGCCTTATTTTCATTTCCGCACATTTTAATGTTTAATTTCATATTCTACTGCTTTGTTTGTCACATATTTTTTTGTATTATTTGGACTACCTGACGCTAATTTGGCGTCAAACTTTTTATTGTTCTTACTTTTGTTCTGCTTTTTTATGTTCACGTGCTTTTGTATGTTCGCTTCCCACCGCTGTTTTCTCCCCCCCCCCCCCCCCTCTTATGTCCCAGACTGGATCTTTAAGGGTACAATAAATGATGATGATGATGATGATGATGATGATGGTGATGATAGAAGTTAACAACTAGAATTAGGAGCATGTGAGGAGAATTGGTCTGGATAAATAATTATATCACGAAATGTAAGCGTGACAAAAGCATTCAGTGATGAACTACTAACACTTCGCATGTTCAAAGTGCTCGATTCGCGCGTAGTCTTTGTGCCTAAGTTCGGTCAGGAACATAGTTAGAGCCAAATAGTCGACAAGCCGCCACTGACGGCTTGCTGGCAGCGTGCCGCTCACTATGCTTTGCCAGGTCTATCTCTCATGCACAGAAGCCCTTTCGGACTTTTCTTCGGAACTAGCCACAGCCTATCATAATATGTCTAATCCTGTTACAAGTACACTATTAATGCCATACTCACTCGTTTTGCTTATGGGACAATTGTTTTCCGCAAGGCCTTCGGCAACCAAGCACACCACGCCAGAGCTGCCGCTAAGCTTTAGATAGTTGGGTTGGCTTCACCGCATGACTGCGTTGTGGCGTAAAAAAATATTAGCGCAATAGAAGGAAGACCACACTCAAGTGCAGCCGACGTTCAGCTCACCACGCCGTTACAAGGCGCAAGCGCTGCCAGCCGGCGCCTAAGGACACACAGCCGACTTACCTCCGCGCGCGGAAAGTGATCGCAAAGCTCCGTAGGGAAAAGCGCCTAAGGGGGCTTGGTGTGCAGTTCGATATATCGAATGACGGGCGAATCGCAGTTCGATATACAGCGCGACTTCCTCTACTGTTACACAGGGTTTTTAAAGGGATAATCTGATTGTTCGATAGAGCCAATAATTTAAAATATCTGTTTTAGATATACCCAGGCTCGACTGTATTATGTGTGGTCATTAGGTTAGGTAGTCATATACCTTGTGTCTGTAGGGATGTATATTCCTTTTGTCTACGTTTGGCCAAATCTGCTGCGTACAGAACACCTAAGCAGATTTTGCGCGAAGCGTTGACTGTAAATGCAGGTTTAAGTCTTCCAGTCTTAATATTATTGCAGACCTGTTCTCCGCGCCATGATCAATGAGGTCCACTATAATAACTAGCACGTGCCTCGTTCTTAGGAACCAATCTCACTCCAGATGACAGTGGAAGTACAGTATCATTGCTTTTCAAGCCAGCTTCGCAAGTGGGTGCAAGTTCGGGTAGACTACTGTTTCTCTGAAATTAGTCGTACATGCCGAGCTCGCGCCGCTATGCGTCATAACCCCAGAAAACCCAGTGGCGTTCCTCCGAGAACCGAACTCGTCTAACCTCAACAGCGACACAACAACGTCCATCTTGCGCAACTATCAAAAGTCGGAAGACAAGCGATCTCTCGAGAAGTAAAGGTAGCAAAAGATAGTGTTTGTAATAAACAATAGTCAGAAAAAAAAGCAAAAACCGAAGTATAGCACTGGTCAACAGCAAATATGACATCCTTTCTCTCCGGTGGAAGACAGCTACTTCCCCTCGCGGGGCACCTGTAACAATATCTTCTCACATATAACCCTCTTTCCCTCAAGTTACCCTAATTTCATGAAGGCGGGATGAACTTAAACCCTCGACTCTCCCAAGCTTAGGGCTGTCAAATGTGCTTAAAGAGTCCCGCTGCAGGACTTGGAAGCAAACCCCTTAGGCTGTATACTTTTGACAAAGACTGTACCTCAGCGGCTCGTCCATGTGGCGTTCACATGTTCACCCAGGGTTGCTCGACCCCATGAATACGGGTGCACAAAGTCCTCTTGATCGATCTGATGTCTCACGTGGTGTTGCAACACACGTTCTGGGCTGCGCAAACGCGGCGCCGCTTTAACGCCAGAAGGCGCTCCATGACACGCACAGCTGCGCAAATCTAATCGACGCACGGCCTTTTGCATTTCGTCGGAACAAACGCCACATAAAACCCCAATACTCTATTCCGTACTTCGGAACAACGCCTCCCCGGCTTAACGCAATTTATTACATTCTCTTCTTTAATTCTTTATCCATTTCAGTTGTCACCGCTGCACTGACGCCAAAACTGTTTCGACGAAAAAGGTTTCCGAAAAAAGAATGTTTTCTTCACCCTAATAAGGATGCTAAGTGTTGATGAAAAATAAATAAGTAGGAAAAACTCTGCCCGAATTCACCCCTAAAAAACAAACGCGAGGTTAATCAAACGCTTCAGCGACTAATCCGATGCGATAGAGCAAAGTGTATGCGCAATTTAGGCGAAGTAGCGCACGCCTATGTAAATGGGCATTAAATAAATAAACGCCACAGTTCAACCTCGAAGCAAACCCACTTCTCCTCGCTACTTTGCACATGCCTGTCACGCAAACTCGAATCTCCTCTCACGTAATCGATGCGTGCGATGTTTGGCTGTTTGGCAGGGGAATGACGCCACCGTAAAAGAAAGAATTAACAAAAAGAAGCGCAGAAAAGGCACTGAGTATTAGGCGCGCTATACAGAAAAGTCCTCTCTATCGCGCTGCGTGCTTACGTAACCACGCGTTCCGAGAAATCGTTCAACGAGCGACGCGCGTGAAGTCGCAAGTGTTTACATTTAGGACGTCTTTACTCGCCTTGAATTGGCTCGATCTGGCTGAGCTGTGACGACAGCCGCTACCTCTGCACAGAGGCCTTTTGAAAGACCGTGCGCCTTCGAGCAAGGTGCCTGGCACGGGAATCACTCCCCCTCCCTTAACCTCGTTCTTCTTTCATTGGATGCGTAAAGCGTCGATTGCGAGCTTTGAATAAATTAGGAGCGGCAGGCCATTTTCGACGGGGCGCTTTCAGGTCGCACGCCGAGTCGGTATTGCATAACCTCTGGGGAGATGGCGCCTTTTCCTGTAGCATCTGTCGCCGAACGGCGGATGCTATGAACCGAAACATTACATGATATATGAGGTCATGAATAGATAGATGGTAGAGGTTCCGTGTAGAAGAAAAGAAAAAGCTGCGGAAGGTTTGATTAAACCGACAGGCTTCTACTGCCGCACTTCTCAAGCGCTGAGTCTATACTTGCGCACTATTTGCTGGGCACAGCAACACTTTGAAAAGAAGGAAATATCGCTGTCCAAGGGCATTCTGGCGCTCTGCTTCCAGACTGCAGTAAGGCTGATACCCACCTTTTGCGAGAGCCTTAGAAATGGAAAGAAATGCAGAAATGCGGGCGGCGTGTTGAAATTTCGGAATAAGGAGCGGAGTGTCCTTCAGGGTACAGAAAAGCCGCCTAAAGAATCTCAGATGATTTAATTATTCCGAGCCCTCCATCACACAGTCCCTCATAGCCTGAGTCACTTTGGGTCGTTTGGCTCCATGAACCAAATTATTGAAAATACTCGACAACGGAAGCTTCACTGTTCAGATAAACCTGACAACCTGAAAGATAGCGCTAATGTAAAATTGCAGTGGTGCAATAGAATCCACTTCTTTTAACTTGAGCCGTCGTTATAAGGACTTTCCGGGAGACTAGAAGTCCTCAAAAAATGTGCGTCAAACTTTTCTTTGACTCCTACACAGTAAGACTGCGTATTATTCATCAAGGTTGGTGATCTGATAAATATTTCAATCGATCGATTTCTTAGCCGAAATTCATTTCAAGGTATCCGAATTTAAACTGGGATTACTGGAGAAACTTGCAAGACCCTGTTCAGAGTACTATGATGAAACGACTACGGCCGATGTTATTGTTGCGAACGCAACACTACTGCAGCCCAGCTCGGCTCGTCGTGTATGCTCGTGGCGTTGCGGCTACCAAATGACCTTGAGTCGCCGTTGCTTAGCAACCGCTTCAACTGCGCTCTAACAGATGGCGCCGCACCGCTGCCGCCTGTCGCCTACACACCCAGAGAGCACCACCCTCGCAGAGGCGCTGGGCTTCACAGCTCATGACGGCGTCGTGCCGGCCAGGGAGCCGGGACGAGCTAAACCAAACGCTTAACCCCAAGCTAACACCACAAGCGTATTAACAAAAATGGCACGTAGGATCCTGTGTCGTTGCCTAGCAACCCGAGTTACTGCCCGAGCTTACCACGAGTCACTGGGGTAAGCTGGGGTAGTAACTCGGGTATGCTCGGGTAAGTTCGGACGAGCGTCGTGCCATCTGCGTGAGAGGTTGCTCGGGAAGAGCAACAGGGGTCGCAAAATCCCGGCGGGTGGCTGGGATAGAAACAGCCACCTGCCAGTGCAGTGGCGCATCGCTTAACCGCTGCGCCACTGCGCTGGTAGTGGTATAGGAGGACTTGCCGCCATCCATGAATCTTAAGCAGGAATTACCAATTCAGCATACATGGGCATTAACCCACTAAAGATATCATGCCACATCCCTAAAGCGGAGTAAGTGCCCCGTGAAGAATGAAGAATGAACACCTGCTTTCGCAGGTCTATCGGTTTAACTACGTTAAGCCGCTATCAATTTTGAACTCAACAAACGAAAATTAAAACAATTAATATTGCGAAAGCCGGCGCAGATGGAGAAATAAGTAAAAATAAATAAATAAATACATAAACACATTGCCGATGCCATGCGGAAGCTTGGCAACCTAAAGCCTCTCGATGCAACTAACGAGAAAAAAATGCAACACAGGGCAGATAAAAGCTTTTGCAGCTCAAAAGGTACTTAGCGTATGTGTCCAGTCTGATGAATCCCCCTCCCCGTAGAGGTGAATTATTATCGAGCATAATTTCCAAATGCAACAACAAGCAGATGCGCCACGCTTCAGAGAAAAAAACAAAACACATCATTCCCATGGCACACCATGGTCAAAATAATCATGATGGTGATTATGTTGAAAAACATTTGGCAAAAGAAAAAAAAAAGAAAAGTAGAGGTGCAGAGCATATAGGCCGGGAAAGTCTCCGTAACAAATCGGTTTTCGTCGAAAGCTGTCCGGACGTGACCGCTTTTCGTTCCTACGTCACCAAGGTCGCGCACCCCTTCGGCAGAACTCATTATTCATTGCTTCACCGCCTCGCGCCAGATCGATACTGTGATAGTAGCAGTTCTCTTTTCTTCTCTGTCTCGACCTTGATCTTGCTTGCATATGCACGAGACAGCGGAAGTACCGGTAGGCTTTAGTACTCTGCGCCGCGTCGCGATTTCTGTCCCTCGCAAATAAATTTCTACACATACCTCGCCGGTTTTCGCTCCTTGGAGCCATTCTTCTGTAACACTACATTTTTAGAGTTTCGGCTTTCTGGAAACTACCGTTAAACTGGGAGAAAAAAATGTTTGCGTAGAAAAGCAGACAGGTTCCTGTGAGGCGTTAGCCTTTGACTCTGCATCGTATTAAGAGGAGACGACCACGAGAAAACGCATTCTTGTGAGTGACGTTTTAAAGGAGAGTAAATTGCCGAATATACGTAACCACGTGTCCAATAGGCTTCTCCTCAGCCATGATTTGAGACTCTCTATCCGTGGGGAATCAAAGAGACGCAACAAATGGGCCGGAATCCACGCGCAGATTGCACACAAATGCAAGTTGAATAAATCAATAGCCATCAACCGCCCTTTTTCCACTCCTATCGCTTTCCCTGTCCTCGTTCTTCCCTCCGCCTGTCCGGTCAGCTCGTGACTTTTCCTTGTGGCCCTTGGAACAACGAAAAAGGTGCCTTTGTTCCTGCTTTAATTCGGGCATCAAAACGTCGATCACTGCCTGCCATCGGAAATGAACGCTCGGTCTAGCAGAGCAGTGCCTGCCTTCGACCGGCACTCAACGTATGCCGAAATCCGATCACCAGCTACAGAGGAGAAAAAAAAAAAGCGAGCACGAGCGAGTCTGGTCGATTTGAATGGTGAAACACTCGATGGGGCTTGCGAGCACGATTTCTGGCGCAAGCACCATTCAGGCGACCTTCGCACCGGGTTAGCTTCTCGTTCACAACTACCGCAGAGAACAGCGCATTAGCTCTCTCTCGACGAGTCTGATAGCTGTCCATTTCGTTTGCGGGCTATTATAAAGTACCGGTGACTGCGCGTTAGAAGGTTACTTTTTTTTATTTAAAGCGTAAGACTTATTTGCATTATTGAGCTTAAACCCGTGTGTGTGTGCGTGTGTGTGTGTGCGCGCGCGTGTGTGTGCGCGCGCGCGTGTGTGTGTTCTCATGCAGCCTGGCGTCCTCATACAACCTGGCCTGGCCGGTGACTTAAGTTAGTGGTCGCTCGACGTGCTCGCGACTACCTAGATCGCACAAGTCCCACGGTGGCAACACCTCCCATAGCAGGGCCATCGCTTAACTGCTGCAGCACTGCGTCAGGAGTGGTCTGAGGACTCCCAGGGATCTATGAATGTTATGTAGACGAAGATCAATTCTGTATATATGGACATTAACCCATTAGTTATCTCGTCATACCCTTAAAGCGGAGCGCGGGATGCAGTACGCCGGTGACTGCCCTCATGGAGTTAATGCGCAGACTAGAAGGAATGCGGAGACGTCGTGGCGGCGGCTACGTAGAGCCATGCATAGGTCGAAACTGACAGCTGTGTGTATCCTCAAGGTAAGAATTCTGGTTCTTATAGAACAGATATGTTTACGAGACTGTGCGGCATATGTGTTGAATTTCATCATGAAAATGAGTGAATGTATCAGGAGGGGTGCTTGGTGGCACTACGGATGAATATATATGTCTCGCGGTATAAAAACGTGAAGTATATGTGCGGAAGGCTTCTTAGGGAGAATTTCCGGAATTCCTCTTGAGGCTCCGGAGAAAATGAGGCCCCGGCCCTCCGCGAGTTTTCAGAAAAGATGCCAAAATCTGTCGGCGCTGACGCCCAGAGCGAGTATCCACAGACGGACGGACGGACGGACGGACGGACGGACGGACGGACGGACGGACGGACGGACGGACGGACGGACGGACGGACGGACGGACGGACAGACAGACAGACAGACAGACAGACAGACAGACAGACAGACAGACAGACAGACAGACAGACAGACAGACAGACAGACAGACAGACAGACAGACAGACAGACAGACAGACAGACAGACAGACAGACAGACAGACAGACAGACAGACAGACAGACAGACAGACAGACAGACAGACAGACAGACAGACAGACAGACAGACAGACAGACAGACAGACAGACAGACAGACAGACAGACAGACAGACAGACAGACAGACAGACAGACAGACAGACAGACAGACAGACAGACAGACAGACAGACAGACAGACAGACAGACAGACAGACAGACAGACAGACAGACAGACAGACAGACAGACAGACAGACAGACAGACAGACAGACAGACAGACAGACAGACAGACAGACAGACAGACAGACAGACAGACAGACAGACAGACAGACAGACAGACAGACAGACAGACAGACAGACAGACAGACAGACAGACAGACAGACAGACAGACAGACAGACAGACAGACAGACAGACAGACAGACAGACAGACAGACAGACAGACAGACAGACAGACAGACAGACAGACAGACAGACAGACAGACAGACAGACAGACAGACAGACAGACAGACAGACAGACAGACAGACAGACAGACAGACAGACAGACAGACAGACAGACAGACAGACAGACAGACAGACAGACAGACAGACAGACAGACAGACAGACAGACAGACAGACAGACAGACAGACAGACAGACAGACAGACAGACAGACAGACAGACAGACAGACAGACAGACAGACAGACAGACAGACAGACAGACAGACAGACAGACAGACAGACAGACAGACAGACAGACAGACAGACAGACAGGCAGACAGACAGACAGACAGACAGACAGACAGACAGACAGACAGACAGACAGACAGACAGACAGACAGACAGACAGACAGACAGACAGACAGACAGACAGACAGACAGACTGTGAGCGGGTGTGGGGGTGGACGGACGAAGAGAGACGAACTACCGCTCTGGTGTACAGGCACAAAGATTAAGAGACAAGCAGACAGATGATTCGATGAACAAATGGCGGGACATAAGCCTTCCAGTGAATGGAGAATGCCTACGTTCTGATCGGCCAACTATCGGAGTCCCTCAAAATGCCGAAAGGACATTGTTAGCGAATCGCGCATCAGCCCTTCTCGATCAATATCCGCTACACGTTTATCTAACCCTGCGCACGGACATTTTCAAACAGCCACCATTCCCTGCGCGGGAACCACCAGTTGGCAACGCGGCTGCCACGTCGAATCGAGATACGTTGATTCTTGGAGATGTAGCGCAGCTCGCCAGCCTCCTGCGCCGCCGACGCCTTTCGGGCAATGCGCGCCGTTGCGAAATGAGGGATGAATGAAGGAGGAGGAGGAGAAGGCGCATTCGTGAAGTGCGCAGGTATTTGCACGAACTTGGGCGGCTACGCCCCAAACCCTGTGCAGATACACTGCGCTCCTTCTCCCGGGGATCGATCTGGAACGTGGGGAGTCAAGCGTGGAAGGTACGGAAGAGTGCAAGAGTAGCACTACTCCGTCTCCACAACGCAGAACCCCCCCCACCCCCTTAAAAAAAAAGGCAGTGATAAAAGGAGCGCCAACCAGAGAGAATAGAACGAGAAAACAGCAAGAGAAAAAACGAAACAGTTGCTACACCCACAAAAAAATGAGAATTTAAGCATCGACGGTGAGAAACTCGGACAAGTGCTTATTGAAAAAGGGGTTTTATCAACAGCTCGCCTCGTTACGCAAGCCTCAAGCTCGCTCTCTGCTTTTTTGTAAGTTTCCTGCGCCGTCTTTTGTATGCACAGAGGATTTAGATAAGCTCTAGAAAGAGTGGCTGTTGGCCTCATGCAGAAACTTGACCTTGTATGGCGTTCGACGAAGGACAGACAGTCCGTGCGGAGTAAAATGCTGTCGGCAAGGCTCGTTGTTGCTTGTTTTTAAGTAACTTTGTTTCCATTTATGTGGCTTAACGTTCCAAAGCGACTCAGGCTTTTTAAGTAGCTTCGTGTCTGCCGTTTGGCGAGTGCATTTTTTCTCGTGCGAAATGTCTTTTGAGAGCAAAGTCTCAGTGGGCTGTCGCCGAACCTGTAGCTACTGACAATGAGAGGATGGTTGAATGGTGGAATACCGCTGCGGCACGACACTGACGAATTTGAGAGCGAGAGCACCAGTGACTCCAGAACTTCGCTGCAGTAGTTGGTCAATGAAACTGAAATGTTTTCGCAAAGAGTAATCCTCAGTGTTAATGCGATAGCTTTAAACGCCTCGACGGAGAAAAACATTCTGACGTCAGTCATAAAATTCGCCCATTGGCTGGAGAAAGTGACGTCACCAGACCGGATAGTTCGCATTGGTTGGAGGGAAGTGACGCTACTTTCAATAAATGCATCAACAGGATATAATGCTATCGCAGATCACACGATGGCAGTCTTGAATTTGCAGTCTTGAATTGTTTTCTATTAACGTTTTTGCTGTTGTCAAAAGCGTTTTTCGTTAGTTTTCAATGGGAGTCTTGGCTGTTAGATGCGATCGATGGAAACACTCTAAAAGGAAGATTTTGCTACATAAAAGGAGAATAAACCATTATCTTCAATATTTCTGCAAAAAGTATCTTACAATTTTTAAATTTCAACATTTTTGGACTGAATTGTTGGACATGATTCAATAAACTTATCTATGGCGTTCTCTAGAAATCGTCGGACGAGAAATCTGTCATTCATTCCTTAATTTTTTCTTTATTCGAACAAGAGCAATAGATGTCCTTGCTCATATTAATTTTACGTTGCAATGTATGCAGCGATAGTTTTCATAGTGGAGTAGTTGCCGGTCCGTTCACATGGGTTGCCCATCAAGGATGTGAGGATACCGCAGAATCCAAGGTTGGCACGTCGTCGCCAGCGAAGGGTTCGGAAAGGGTTCGCAAATTGAGCCTGAGAAGTTAAATGTGCGTATCGCCCTCGGCATCCAAGGGCAGAAAACGCCAGAGAAGATGAAGAAGAGACGAGGCGAATCTCCTCCTTCACTTTCTCGAGCACAGGACAGGACATTCCGGACGCAATAATGTACGATTGTCCGAACCACATTGCAATGAAAGTCCCTGAACACATTGATTCCCGTTGCTAGATGTCAACATGCAATCGGCGAACAAGGTTGTAAATCCAAGAAATACGGAGTGTAACTTTCTTCTGATTAAGATGGACCGACAAATTGCTTCGACCCGTTTCACAAGTACCCGGTGTTCCTAACGTACGCACGGGTGGACACTTATTTTGGAGACTAAGTCCAGCTAAACTAGTTGCTCATTCTTGCGCTTTCGTTCTGGCCTGAAAACTGCATATAAATAGTAAAGAATTCACTTGCGCAAGCAGATGCAGCAGGGAAGACAAAGAATTAATACACATATATACTAGAACGGTGTTCATTTTATTTGAAATTGTTTGCTAAAATAAGGCGGTCAATTAATCTGCAAGTAAACATTTTAATGTCAGCGACAACTACCCTTATTTCAAGAGGTGAACGCGCGCTTTTGATAGGGTAAGAATGGGGGTTCAGCGTGGCCTCCTGGCACTCTGTTTCCCAAAAATGTACCCGTCACTTTCGTGATAACAAAGCGGGGTCGTTCAGCCGGCGACATGTTAGGAAAAAGAGATGACCTTTTAAAGCAATGCGCATCTGTTGCAACTTGTACTAACACTGCGGTCCAAAGCGTAGGCCGCTGTGGCTCAGTGGTTACGGCGCTAAGCTACTGGCCCGAAAGACGCGGGTTCGACCCCAGCCGCGGCGGTCGAATTTCGATGGAGGCGAAATTCTAGAGGCCCGTGTACTGTGCGATGTCAGTGCACGTTAAAGAACCTCAGGTGGTCGAAACTTCCGGAGCCCTTCACTACGGCGTCCCTCATAGCCTGAGTTGCTTTGGGACGTTAAACCACCATAAACCAAACCAAACCAAACCAAACCAAAGTGTAGGGCCGACAGATATGTGCACTAAGATCTCCGTCCAATGAGACAATGGTAGCGGTTAAAATCCACACCAGGCACGATATTTGTGAGCATTGTCGTTCTATGTACTTATCCGAAAATTTTATTTATTTATATATTACAAGTACCTTCAGCGCCCTTGAGGCATTATTGTAGAGAAAATTAGCCGCTTATAATATCACACGCAAAGAAGACGTTGGGAACATATCAGCAAGGTAACAAAACATAAGAAAACAAAAAATAAATGAATTCACAATAACTCAGTTTCAACAATAACATAACATCGCCTACGTGAGGTTATCATTTCAATAAGCGTTTCAAAATTGGGTGCGCAAACCACATCATTCGGTAGACTATTCCAGTCGAGAATTGTGTTAGGGAAAAATGAACGCTTGAATAGATTAATGCGGCACTGATCATTCTTAATCTTTTTTGTGTTGTCCACTATCTGCGATATTTAATCTTGCTTTCTCATCCCCGCTACGAACAACTTCCAGGACATGGCAAGTTCATAAACTATGCAATGCTTTTCTGCAATGTTGCCGTCGAATTTCCATAATTCGAAATCGAATGACACCGAAGCGGTGTCCGAAATATGCGCAGCACTAATTAGAGAAAGGCTTATCACGCTCCCTTTAATGCCCACGATGTCTACGGGATCAAAGTGTCAGAAGAAAAAAACCGAAAGTTCTGAATATGCAAGTATTATTCTAATGAGATTCTTCTGCATTGCTTTGGCACTCCTTGGTGTTCTCACTCCCGGAAAATGACAGCGCGCGTTGAAGGGACTACTGCACTAAGGATGCCGGGACAGTTTGGGGAGCTGACCACGTTAACCTGATTCCACCTGACGGTCGCATAACCGTCGCCTTCAGTCTGATCCTGGCTGGCACGCATGGCGGCGAGAACAGTGCTGTCGCTGCAGTTGCGGCGCACCGAAATCGCGCTCGAAGCCACGGTTAGCGTCTTCACACTCTCTTTCTCGCCTTTCCCATTTAGCCGCCGCGGCGGCTCAGTGGCTATGGCACTCTGCGGCGGACGTGAAAGACGCGGGTTCGATCCCGGCATATGGAGGCGAAGTTCTAGAGGCGCGTGTGCTGTGCGATGCCAGTGCACGTTAAAGAACCTCAGATGATCGACATTTCCGGAGCCCTTCACTATGGCATCTCTCATAGCCTGACTCACTTTTGGACGTTAAACTTTATAAACCACACCAAACCACACCTTTCTTATCTGTCGCAATAGTTAGGCGTCGAACGCCCAAGAACACGTTTGAAATTTTAGAGCTTTCTTTCGCTAAATTGCCTTTCTGTGCCTTACTTGGCCCTCACTGCTTAAAAAACAATAAATAGAGCCCATCCGCTGCACGAAGGCTGTACGAATCCTGATCCCGCCCACGGAAATACCATGTTATCATCATCATCAGCCTCACTACGCCTACAACAGAGTAAAGGCTTCTCCCATATCTCTCCGATTAACCCTGTCCTTTGTCAGCTGTGGCCACCGTATCCCCGCAAACTTCTTAATCTCACCCGCCCACCTAACTTTCTGCCGTCCCTGCTACGCTTGCCTTGTTTTGGAATCCACTCTGCTACCTTTAAGCACCATCGGTTATCTTGCCTTAAGGTTAATTGATGTAACCATGCAGGAGGTTGTGGCCAAGCACTACACCAGGGTGGACATATGCTGTTCTGGTGAGGGAGTGTGTTGTCGATTCTTGCCACCGAGATCAGGCCGCACCCTAGGTTCGGTTATGCAATTCCACCGAAACGCTGAGTTGTTTTTTTTATCCTGTGGAGAATTGTGTGGCACCGGGATTCAAACCCTGGTTCTCTAGCACGCGAGGTTGATGCTCTACCTCTACGCCGTCGAACCAATGCCATGTAATTATGCGCAACTGCCATTGCGTATGCGCAGTGCATATCAGGCTGTCCGACATACGCCCACTATGCTAAATATTCGCAACTCGTGGCGCCTGCATTCAGCCTGCGGGCCCTTCCAAATGCATATTCAATTATAGCGAGCGCGTATATAGACTGCAATAACGAATATTTGAGTTATCCGCGAAATATTGTAAACCAGCGTATTTAGCGATCGACCGCTAGAGATTGCGGTATGGAACTCGGCTGGCTGATGCGGAATCTGCGTTTGTTGCAGCGTTGCATTCCTGTCTGCTTCCTCTGTCTTCACTTGCGTTGTCACATGTCAAACATACCGGCTCTGCCAGACACCTGGTGTTTCGGAGAATGCATTTCGTAAAATAATCGTCAAACTAGCGCCGATTCTCGGAGCGCTGACAGTGGAAAGTGGAAAAATTGGGGCAAACTTAGTCCACGCGGATTTCTCTGCCCCATTCAGTTTCCCCAGGAGCTAATTAACGTGGTGCGCCTACCTTCATCTGCCTCGGGGCGAGCTTTCCTTTGATCGCGGCACCGCTCGCTCGCGTCTCGTCTTCCGCGCACGTTATTTAGCAACATTCAATTCCCACTGCTTTTCAAACAAAGTCGTAGTCCTGATAATGTTGCGTCACTCATTGTGGAGTGCATAATGCGAGAGGGTAACAAATTACTGTGTGAAGAACAGAGTGTGTTAATATTGCGTGAACAGCACTGTGATGTTATTTGCACATAGAGAGAGGAGGATTAGAGAGGAGAGATTCCTGGGATGAAGGAGCGCGGGGAATAAACAAAACTTATAGAGTCAGTGGCGTAATGCTCCGCTGTTTAGTTCCAGGGTTAGCTCTATGTGTCATGGGTAGTGCGGAAGAAAGAACGTGGACATTCTATTTCGCCAATCACCATCTTGGTCAAATGTTTAGGGGAATCCCTCAAGGTGGAGTAGATTTGTAACAAGGGAGTAATTACTCACTGGCATCCACCCGAGCGCAGCCATACGGCTACAAAGGAAAGCTATACAGCTTTCTCAGAAACTTCGTAGTTGAAGAAAAATTCGTCCTGGTCCGGGGTTCGAACCCGGGACCACCGCTTCACCGGAGCAGTCGCTCTACCAATTGAGCTAACCGGGACGGCAAGCTTATGGTAGGGCGAGAGCGAATTTATCAATAACTCGAAGTGGGAACAGTGTTGGTCAAATGTTTAGGGGAATCCCCCAAGGTTCTTTAACTACGAAGTTTCTGAGAAAGCTGCATAGCTTTCCTTTGTAGCCGTATGACTGCGCTCGGGTGGATGCCAATCAGTAATTACTCCCTTGTTACAATCACCATCTTGTTCAGATATATTCGGACAGTTTTGTTTTAAAGTATTTTCTAAACTATTTGCTTAAGAATTCATAGCCAAAGAAAAAAAAAACTTCCACGAATCTCAAATGTGCTAGGTTAGCTTCTGATTTGAATTTTAACTTGTTAAGTGCGAAACTAAGTGAATAATTGATGTCCTCATTTGCTGCTCTAAAATTATGGAATTAAATACCTTAGGAACATTATCATCGCATACATTTAGACGTGACCTCAAGTGTTTCTGTTGTAGAAGTATTATATGAAATTTTCTTACTATTTTTCATTGTTATCTTATTTATCAGAATACGTTCTCGGTCACTTTGTTATATATTAGTTATTTCTTCGTTTTAACTTCGTGCAGTTTTTTTAATTTTTGTGCTTCATCTTCGACGCGGTGCATTCGGTCTTTTCTTGTACTTTTGTCGTGTGTTTCTTGAATGCTTGTCCTTTTTTTTTTATGTACACTACAGTGGAGTTTGTTTATTTGCTGGCTTTTTTCTACAAGCTAGTTTTCTAACTACTAATAAGCACTACTTCACTACCACTTATTTACGTACTATAATAAACCAAATCTGAAACTAAAGAGAATGTGTTCCAATCTTCAGTTGACAGTTTATATAACTGTTACGGGGCGCTGAAATGGGTGACGCTCTTCGGATCACAAGACCCATTAATCTGACAAACGGGTCCTTCTCACGACCCTTGCCATGTCGGAACCGATGGCTATGGATTACGGGAGCTTGTTGTATGACGTCATTTCATGCGAATGAAGAACACAAGACAACTGAACGGCGACATAGTTACAACACTATCCTAAAGCTATATTCTCAGCCATGAAGCTCCTAAGGCATTCAGTTTGGAGACATCAAAAAGAGCCCCATTATTACCGAGCAAGACAATATCATAAAAGTGAGAAATTAATTTCCGAAGCTCCCATGTTGAGAAGTGCAGGACGAACATCCCTAGATATCAGTGAGAGTTTACGGCGCTTGCGTAAGTTCCTGCATTTGAGAATAGTTAATGGACTCTTTCTTCTACACAGGCCACGAATTCCTCTAAAATACGCAGGGCTATCTATTACATGCCTCAACGTAACACTCCTGCATTCTTCCATCCCGTCGCCCTCCAGTGCGTCGAATGACATGAGCTCCTGATGCGAGATGCGCAGGGCGTAGTAAAAATTACTATACTGGTTATCAAATTTCATTGCGCCCTCGGAAGAAATAGGAACATAGCTTTTCCTGCGTACACCTCATGTAAACGAGATAGCTACCTATTTAGGCAGCCTACTAAATTTGGATGTACTATCATCTTCCCCGCCGCGGTGGCTCAGTGGTTACGGCGCTCGGCTGCTGGCCCAAAAGACGCGGGTTCGATCCCGGCCGCGGCGGCCGAATGTCGATGGAGGCGAAATTCCAGAGGCCTGTGTACTGTGCGATGTCAGTGCACGTTAAAAAAACCCATGTAGTCGAAATTTCCGGAGTCCTTCACTACGGCATCCCTCATAGCCTCAGTTGCTTTGGGACGTTAAACCCAATAAGCCAAACCAAACCTATCATCTAGGGGAGAAACAGAAAATTTATCTTGAGTCAAATCGCTGAGTGCACTTAACAAGCTCAGAAAAAATTGTACTAAATCTTGTTACATAATGCGCATCTCTTGTTAGCAAGACAGGTGTTGTAGCGTGCCACTCTGAGCTAGCCGCTGAAAAAACAAAGCGAGAAAGAGCACTCAAGGACGACAATGGGGCAAGAACAGGTCGGGCACGAATGTGCGCTTGCCAAACACGATGCCATCGCAGCATGTATAAAACCGCCCTACGCTTGGCCACCGCACAGTGGCGCCTGGGGTATTCGTAAATTTAACCCACTGTCAGGTACATTCTAAAAATTGGAAAAAGAAAGCTCCGAGACGCGGGAGCAGATGGCATGGGGTTCCTTGAAAGCTAGATTGAAGGTTCCGTCCAATTACAGAGTAGCAAGCCAGAAGGCAGCAATGAGGGACTTGCTACCCGAATATGCAAAGCAGCAATCAGGAATCTCGGAAAATCGTGAATTTAGAAAACAAAACTAAAGAGAACCAGAAAAACGCAAGCGTTTATATAAGAAGAACACGCCGTTGATACGCAATCAAAGACACGTGTCTTGGGAAGTGGGATTCGTAGACGGAGAGACAAGAGAGAGTGAGGAAAGGGAGTAAGAAGGTCAGGGAAGAACGAGAAATAAGGGAGTTGAAGGGAGAGGGGGTTTTGGGGAGGAGAGCTTGCTCATCAGCGCAGCCTGCGCGCGTCGAGCCAACTCAATTTTCTCCTCGGGAAGGAGATACATCGCCAGCCGCGGCTATCCGGCGGCGAAGAAGTCCGAGGAAAACGTTTCCACGACGAACCACCGCGAACAGAGGAGGAATGAGGCCCGCAGCGGCTGCTGGTGTTCGCTCATAAATTTCAATCACGTTCTACAACGCCACGTTGAGTCCCTCGGCCCAGAAAGAAAAAGTAGGGAAAAAGGGGAGTGCGGACCAGCGAGCGAATAAACGTGAGTTGCTCGCTCGGGGCCCCAGCCTTAGTGATTTGTTTGTGTTTTTCCCGCCTCAAACTTTCTCTATTTCCTCTTCTTCCTATTTTTCCCCTTCTATTCCCGTTCAGTTTTCTGTCTCTGCGCCGAGCGTATCATTTTATTCTCCAGCTACCAAGTGAGCCCCTCCCTATTTCTCCATTCCCGTCTCCAACTGTTTCCCCAAACTCTCCCTCTTCTCTCCCTGCTCCCTATTTCTGCCTCTATTTTATCCCTTAATTTCTCGGCCATTGCGTTCTCCGAGCCCACGGCCCCGTCCTTTCGCTCGGCCTTTACCTCACGTTCCGTTTCTGTTTGTATACGTCGCTGTTTGCCGCGGTGAACGTTGATTTCGCAGTTCATTTCTTGGGTTTATCTCGCGCGGAGTTTCGTGGCAGTTTGTCAGGTCTCCGTCTCCGAATTCTGCGGTCTTGCAAACTATTTCTACACCCCTCCCCCCCCCCCCTCCTTCCTTCCCCAAGAGGCTGCTCAACTTTTAATTTTTTTTAGTCGGAATGCACGAACGTCAATGCTGTGACATTCGGAGCCTTAAGAGGGAAGCCCTTTTGTGTAGGCTTATGCACTTTTCCAGGTAAACCAGCATTAAAAATAGTTTGGATCTATCTTTGTCAGCAGAATGATTTTTGGCAAAGAATTCAAAAATATTTTGAGTGCCTCAAGAAAAAAAAACAAAACAGCCGCCATACTTGTTTCAAAACTGCAATTTCTGTTTTGCCTTATTGCAGGTAGGCTATTTTGCGCTGCATTAGGATGCAGGTAGTTTTATTATAAATGTATCAATTCAGATGACCTCTCGAATACCGCGACGTGCGGAGTATTATGCGAGGCATATTAACGTAGGTTTCGGGCCTTCGCGCGACGCCCGGCGGTGGCCATCATTGACCTTGAAGTGAGATCACATGATGTGACGTCACGTGATGACGTCACACCGGCTGCAGATGGGGCCTCATATCGCGTCGTCGGACGTCGCCCGGCGGAGGCCTCCACGCTTCGGTTCGCGCCGTCGCGCGCGACGCGGCGGCGGCGCCACCATCGCTGCATCACGTGATATGTGACGTCACGCAAGGGATGAAGCGGCGCGCGCCCGCTGTCGCGTCACAGTCTCTGTGCCCGCAACCGCGCCAGCGTCTTTGCGCCGGGCGTGTAAGCGGTCAAGATGCCTCCAAACGCTAAGGACGTTAATAATAAGAATGCAAAACGAAGGCTGCTTCGCATCCACTGGGGCTTAACCTTGATAAGCCTCCAACTTTTTTTATTCAACTGTAGCGCGCTGCATTAGTCGAGCTTTCCACTACGACAGCTCTATGTGTCTTCCTTCTTTCACACCTCTTGAAGCAGATTCTGCCACTTTGCTTTCCTTATGACCAATTATTATTCCCATTTTCATCCGGAAGCTAGGCTGTCCTGATGTTCGGGACGTACAGCACGTGAACTGAGGATTTAAAATCTGTGCAGGTTTCAACCACGGGTGTACCTAAACGTCGAGCGATAGCATTTTGGCAATTGCTTGGACCAAATTTGGATGCCAGCATCGTGTCGGGCACGCTCAATCATGGTTGGACATAGATTTTGGTCCAAATCGCTCAAGATCAAATTTCGGGGGTGGCCGGGGGACAAAATTTGGGAAATGACCCGGAACAAATATGGAGCCGGCCATCGGGTCACGCACGCTCAATTATGATTGGGCATCGATTTTGGTTCACATTGGACAAGGTCAAATTTCGGGGTAGCCTGGGCCAAATTTGGCTGTCACGATCGTGTCGGGCACGATCAAACGTAGCAACAGATTGACTTTAACAGATTGACCTTGGAGGATTTGGACCAAAATCGATGTTAGACCATAATTAGTTTACGATTTATGGAGATTTAAAGCCCAAAGCAACTTAGGCTGTGAAGGACGTCGAGTGAATGGCGCAGAAAATTTCGACAGTGCACGTGTTTCCCGCATGTTTCCCAGAAAAATCAAGAGGTACCTATCAGTCGAGAACGAATGAACCTAGAGACCATAGAAATTCTCTTCTATGACACCTCAATACATGAGGCAGAAACGCTTAAATTTCTGAGGTGTCACATCAACAACAGGGGTACCAAAGCTTCGCCAACACACTACCAAAGCTTCGTCACGTGGGTGAACAAGTTGCTCGAATGATTGCCCCAATTACATACAAGAAGCATGGTATAAAGGAAAATGACAACCTTCGCCTTATAAAGGCATTTGTCATCAGCCGCATTGTAGGGTATCATTGCTTCAAGAAACCATATATAAAGAGCATATCGACACCATGATCAGAATGGCCTATAAAAGAGCCATGGGACTCCCGCTCTCAACAGTGTGACTCCTCCAATTAGGGGTCCACAACACCATCGGGCATCATCGAGCCACACCTCAAGGCTCAAGTAGGCCAACTGTTAGGCACACAAACAGGGAGAAGGGTCCTCAATAATCTCAAACTTGAGTGCCCCCTCAACCTTCTCTCCCAAAGGTGTACTCGCTACAGTGGCTGTTGTCCACATAGGCCAGACGGTCGATGGATTTACAGCAGTACGCCACGACACGGCAGCAGCATGAAATGAAAGTTTAAGCGCACAACCATACGAGGACGGCGAAGAAAGACAGGTGAGACCCGAGCGCTCGTGTCATCTGTCTTCAGCAACCTCGTCCTGTTGTGCGGTTAAACCTTCGTGTTGCAATACAGAGCGACAAACTCAAAAATAGCATATCGAAGCTACATTAGTGGCTTGCTCGAAATCAAGAAGAACAAATGGGCTTGGGCAGGGCATGTAATGCGAAGGCAAGATAACCTCTGGTCCTTAAGGGTAACGGAGTGGATTCGAAGAGACGGCAAGTGTAGCACAGAGCGCCAGAAAGTTAGGTGGGCGGATGAGAGTAAGAAGTTTGCGGAGATATGGTGGCCGCAACTATCAAAGAAGAGGGTTGATTGGAGTGACATTGAAGAGGGCTTTGCCCTGCAGTGGGCGTAGTCAGGCTGATGATGATGATGAACAGGAACCCTGGCTCTACTTGAGTTTACTTCCCTGAATTCCGGCGTGCTCTGCACCAGTTGTTAAGTGCTAAACAACAGTTGTAGAGGCAGGATTGTCCGCAGCGATGCCGTGAATTTTACAGTTTTTCGGATGTTTAAAAACGCCTTTACGCTAAACGTCCTTAAAAAAAAATACCGGAAGAAAAAAGGACAGTTTAGCAACATTTCAAAATCGAATTTCTTGCTCTTCAATCAGGAAAGTCGCTGCCACTCTTTTCGTAACCTGAAGTGTCACGCCGCGATTTCCTCTTCATACCAACCGGGAAAGCCGATTCGAAGATCTCACCACAACCCTTGGCGCGTTTCTCGAAACTAACTTTCTATGTCTTCCTTACCGAGTTTTTAGTGCGTGTTTGTACGTGCTTTTCGCGCTCCGTGAACATGGATATTCGCAGGGTTTGGGCAACAACAAGCAGCCATATTGAGTGAACTGCCGTATTACCTCGAAACCGTGGGCCCACATCTCGCCGTTGATGTTAACCCGCTATTCTATACAGCTTTGCAGTTCCAGCGATTACAAAGCTAGGCAGGTACCTGGAAGTGAGGAGCCAGTTTTTACGACGTTATATGAACAATAAATAACAGCGCAAAAAAGGACGGGACAAGAGAGGAGAAGCACACTGGACGAGCGCACGTCCAGGGTGCTGCATCTCTGTCTTGTCCCGTCCTGTTTGAGCAGTTATTTATTGTTCATACAATTTACAGGTACAGTCTTTGTCAAAAGTGACCAGGCTGCATGGTTTGCTTCTAGCTCGTACAGTGGAGCCCTTACAGCTTCCCTGAAGCTGAAATAGTCGTTAAAGGTAAGGACTGGGGGTGTTCTTACCTTACAACACCTTTTGATTTTTAGGAAAGCCGCAAGGCCTCCACTATAGAAGCTAGAAGCAAACCATGCAGCCTGGTTACTTTTGACAAAGACTGTACCTCTACCCTGAACAAGACACTAAGCACGTGTACGCTTCTAGTTTTACGATGTTACGGTGCGCGCACAAAGAGAAAGGGAGAACGATTTTGTGCAAGGAAAGGTAGTCAGGTAGGCCTGTAAAACATACCCCCCGCCTTATTCTCACTTTGAAGGAGAGGGGACTGAAAAGGCAGAAATAGAGCGAGAGGGGAAATGGGGAGTCGGGATGTCGTACTAGTATTACTTTTCCAGGCTACGTTTAAACCTTCCTACGAGCATTGCGAGAAAGGAAACCAGAAATGGTGCTTGGAACTCATTATGCAGCGGAAATCAAAGAGATGTGTCCTGTTTCCTGGACGTTGACGCAAAGTTTCTCAGACGACTCAGCTGAAAAAAAAAGAGGAGGTGGAGGAGGATGAACACGCGTCAAAGGTATTAATCGTTGCCGCTCATTCATTACGTACATTGCAGCCTCAATACTCGGCTGCTTTCAAAACAATAAAAAATACTGGCATGCGACGACCTTAAATTCAAGGCACAAAAGACACAGGCAGCTATAGAAGAACGGTCTCTATTCGATTACTTTCCCGGTCTCGCGCTGCGGCCGCCACTATCAGCAGCTTTCGACCGCCGCGTTCAGCGACTTTAATTAGCCACGACGTATGATTTCCATATTGCCCCTATCGACCAGGGCTCGGCCTGATGTTGTCAGGAAGGAAGCGAATGCCCTGGAGAGCAACCCGCCTCCCGGTAATGGGCCTGATAAAAAAAAAGTGGGTTTCGTTGCAATTGTTTTCTTTCGCTTATTTGTTACTTATTTTTCCCTAGTTTCTGCGATCACGAAATGAGATAACGGCGCCTCTAAGCCTGTTAGGTGGCTCTTCTCGACTAAAAAAATTAATACTTGCATGTGTTGCGAAATGTCGGGGCACGCGAGAGATAACATACATCAGTCAACTTCCAGCACCCGTAAAGCGGGTGGAGTAGATGCGTGCGTTAAAAGGAGTCTCGAATGTTGAAACTTAGAAAAGGAGGCAGTGATAGAGAAGAATGAGGAATCAGTTCCTGGAGATGCGTTTTCTCAGGGAGCAAGATCGAATTAAAACTCCTGCCTCTACGCTAAATTTGTAACGCGACTATCCGAAAGAAGCAGTTCGATCGAAAGACACTTATAGAGGTTGAAAGAAGCCAACAGCCACAGAAACCAAGGGGCACAGGGGATTTATTATAATTTATTTATTTTGTGGTGTTGATCAATTTAGAATATTACTGAACATGTTATCGCTTAAAGCTAATTGATTAGAAAAGCAGAAGAAAAAACAACCACTGCCACCGGTGGGATCCGAACCCACGACCTCCGAATTACGCGTCCGGTGCTCTACCTCTGAGCTACGGCGACGGCTGTCAAATCTTCTGCTTTCGGGGGTATTTATGTTTTACAAGTAACCTAACCTTGAGAGTGTTCATCAGCGCCACCCACGTTCATAAGCGGCGGACGTAGAACGTCCTTAGTTACCGCAGGTGTGACGTAGAACGTCATCGAACGGAGAGGGTGAAAGTACATATAAACAGCGCTAAACGACAGGACTAGAAGAGGAGTAGACAAACACGGCGCTGCGCCGTGTTTGTCTACTCCTCTTCTAGTCCTGTCGTTTAGCGCTGTTTATATGTACTTTCGCCATGGAACACCAACTCGCCCAATCTACTGTTCTTCTACAGAGGGTGAAAGCTGCGTGAGAACCCTCTTATGCTTCCCTATGGCGTCAAGGGTGCCAGAACCGAGGCCCTCGCTAAGCAATTAAGCAAACAAGCGAAGGGAATTGAGGGGCTCGTTATAAATATGAAAGAAGCCAACAGCCACAGAAACCAAGGGGCACAGGGGATTTATTATAATTTATTTATTTTGTGGTTGACGTTCGTTATAGCTGCTTCGAGGAGTTGTGTCACACCAGTGGCAACCAAACCTCCGTTGCAGAACTTTCTGTCAGGATTCGTGGCCCACTTATGAAGCCGAAAGGTGCTCTTTCGCACCCTGTGCAAGCAGCTAGAATCATTCCTGGTTGCCATCGTCATCACTTGCGGTCTAGTTAATGATAGCGATTATGACTCATTTTTGAGTGCGGTAAGGGTAGATTGGCTGAAGAACGCCGGAGCTAACTTTAATAGTTAATGATAGCGATTATGACTCATTTTTGAGTGCGGTAAGGGTAGCTTGGCTGAAGAACGCCGGAGCTAACTTTAAACATCTTAGTCATGACTATGTTTGACAAGATGCAGGGGAGCCACCTGCCCCCTTAACGCTTCACTTCGTTTTTCTGTGTATACTATCAGAGCAGGGTTTAAGCACTACGCATTATAACCTGGACAGCACGTAATACCTGAGGAGGGTATTGAGAATCCCCACCGCCATCCTACCTACGCTTAAATCAATTCCCATTCATGTGGTTGCGAAAAACTCCTTATTAGGCAGGAGCGCGACAGCTTCATTAACCTCCGTCAGCGCTAACGGCGACATAAACGACTATTAACTGCAAAATACTGTGTGGTCAGCAATAACGCTGGCTGATATCGCGAGCAGCGTTTCCTTGCTTTACTATTATTTGCGTTCATCAGGAAAATGAATAAAGAAATATGTTAATAACCGCTCTCAACTCCTGCTTCATGTGCCCTGGCGAATATGGAGGATATCAAACGTTAGCAATTTCTTCGGTGCTTCCCACTAACGACCTCATCTGTTCGTTTCTTTCTTTCCTTCCTTCTTTCTTTCTTTCTTTCTTTCTTTCTTTCTTTCTTTCTTTCTTTCTTTCTTTCTTTCTTTCTCTCTCTTTCTTTCTTTCTTTCTTTCTTTCTTCCTCTCTTTCTTTCTTTCTTTCTTTCTTTCTTTCTTTCTTCCTTCCTTCCTTTCTTTCTTTCTTTCTTTCTTTCTTTCTTCCTTTCCTTCTTTCTTTCTTCCTTCCTTTCTTCCTTTCTTTCTTTCCTTCTTTCTTTCTTCCTTCCTTTCTTCCTTTCTTTCTTTCCTTCTTTCCTTATTTCTTTCTTCCTTTCTTTCGTTCCTCCTTTCTTTCTTTCCTTCCTTCCTTCTTTCTTTCTTCCTTTCTTTGTTTCCTTCTTCCTTTCTTCCTTTCTTTCTTCCTTTCTTCCTTTCCTTCTTTCTTTCTTTCTTTCCTTTCATTCCTTTGTTCTTCCTTTTTTCCTTCTGTATTCCTTTCTTTCCTTCTTTCCTTCTCTCTTTCTTTCCTCCTTTCTTTTTTTCTTCCTTTCTTTCCTCCTTTCTTTCTTTCTTTCTTACTTTCCTTATTTGTGTTCTTTCCTTCTTTCTTCCTTTCTTCTTCTTGGCTTTAACAGCACCCAGCACATAAAATGTAAGACCACTGTTGGCTGTTAGCAATGATTACGATGATGAAAACTGCGCACGCACGCACGCACGCACGCACGCACGCACACGCACGCACGCACGCACACACACATATTCATGCTGTAGCAGTTCTGAATCTGTTCCGAACATGCTGTAATCTGCCACTGCACTATACTATAACAACCATTAGCCCAAATTCGGTTTTGTTGACATATCGAAGCAGCTACACTTGCACATTCAGACTTGCAACTCCAGGGGTGCGCACCGAGGAGACAAAACTTACTTAGAACAAAGAAAATGATGCACCCAAAGCGCTCGCCACACTCGCCTCAGGCTGGTCTAAAGGGAATACCTCCTCTCCCGGAAACGACCTAAACCAGTTATATCTGCAGTATGGTATGCCTGTCTGTCCAGGGGGTTGGAGATGGAGGGGGGGGGGGGGGGTGATCAGCAGGTCATGTTTCTGACAACGCAAACCGCTTTCGGAGTTAGAAGGGTGAGGATTCCAGACGGAAGCAGGACGACTCAGGCACGGGCGTAAGGAAAAGTTGAGGGTGGGGTAAGGGGAGAGGAAGGGGGGGGGGGGAGGAGGGAAGCCCGCAGTGGAGGGAAGCAGTGCGTCCGGTCAGAAGATGGAAAATTAAATTAGCAGGAAATTTTTGCGGCCTCGGGGATGATGGGGAGATCACGGAAACGGGAAGCGGGTACAAGGATCAGTACGGAGGAAAAGAATGTCACTCGCTCCGCCTAGTTAGTTCAGCAAACACGGAAACGTGGCCGTCGGGGCCACAGAAAGGCTTTCGGGCACGTTTTCCTGCGTCGAAGGCATGCAGTACGCGGGCGAGCTTGCGTGCGGTGCAACGCTTACAAGCGTGCGTACGTGAGTGCGACTCTGTGTTGACTGGTCGGCACTGCGTGATACGCGCACCTCTCGAGCGATAACTTTGCATCGCGTAAAGTGATGCAAAGTTAACAAATGTCACTGCTCGGTTTTGGAGTGGAGTAGAGACACAAAATTTTTTTTTCGGTGTTACTTTGCCGCAAGCTTTCAACCATGTTTTCTAGATGATTGGTTTAGTGGGAAACGTAAGTTGAGAGCAGGCTAATTCAATTTTCAAACCCACCGAGATATGGCGAGAGGGAAAGCGAAAAGTTTGTTCCAAACTGGGGCAAACGAAGCAATAACCGCAAATTCCTTAAAAGTCGTGTTATCCAATAAGTTGGTTCTAACGGGGGAAAAAAAAAGGGGGGGGGGGGGGGGGAGGACGCGGATTTCCACAGCCGGAGTTGAATGATAGCGTGGCTTTCTTCACCAAGGAAATGTTTTCCGCTGCATGTTGTCGCTCTTAACCCATCGAAGCGCGAAGTCGCTGCTAGTGTCAACGTATGCAAGCAACCACTCTGTCGAGATCCTTTTACTTCTCGGGTGCTCGTATAAATAAAAAAAATACACTTTTCCGATCATTAAAAGTGTTTTGCAGCACGTGCCAACATCAATAGCTCCTAAACCCATCAGCTCATTTACTGAATAATATTCTCCGAGTAATGCTTGCTTCGTCCAATGAAGAAAAAAATGCCTGCTTCGTCAGTACGGCTTCGTCAGCGCACATTGATGCATCAGAGCAGTCAATGGAGAACTACACAAACTGTTGTGTCTGAGTCAAGATAAAAATTTTGAATTTTTTGCGTTTGTCTGTGTGTTTATTGTCACTGGTACGCAATTTATTGCCGACACGCACGGCTGTCGACATGCATAGACTAGTATCGTGCAACTGGCACATAAGTTCGTCTGGTGTTCGTTAGTATTGTCTAAATATTTTGAATAAACATACATGATGTGAATTAAATCAGTGTAGTGCACAATGATTGTCTTGAGTTCATTCACTGAAAACGAAGTCCCCCTCCTCTCTTCGTTGGGCGTATCTGTCCTTCAGTGCCGTACGTAACAAAAGCCGTGAGCCGTTGCTTATGTAGAGCGAATCATCCTAAGCAGCACACGTTATCGGCTGAATTTATTGATAAAGCCTGGTCCTACAAAAAACCGATCCATTTCCAATATTGTGTCGATTATCTGTGCTACACGGGGGATTTGTGTGCAGCTTTATGCCGCTTGATGTGTAGTGCGTATGCGAGCATCACACATTACTCCTCACAGTGATGCTTTGTGGGTCTCAGTAGACAATTTGAAAAAGCCTTTGGACTGATTATTAAACGTCAGTACCTATTTTTTTAGCATTGAGTGCGCTAGAGGGCATAAAGAAAGGCTTTGTGAATAAAAGTATTCTGGGAATAACCACGTAACAATGTTCTGTATAAAAAAATAGCCAAATCAGACGAAAGCACTCAGCCTACGTTAGGCTTCCATGTCGCACGTTTGTAAATCTGTGCGCGAACTCTCAATAACTTCATTTGCCATCTGCTATTTTCTTTTATTTGTTTTGTGATGCCTGCGCTTAGAAACTGAGACACCAAGTAGACTCCCTTCCGGTAATAGCTTTTAGCGTAAAAACAGGTCTCGGGAAATTCGGGGGGGGGGGGGGGGGGGGGGGAGTGTAAATGTACTGGCGGAAAAACAGTTCTCGTTCTTGGATAATTGCACGAGATAATGTTGTAACTCCGCTGGAAACCGTGTTTTGAAGCACATCGTTATAGACCTCTCCGTGCGAAAAAATGGAGGAAATAAAAATAGATAAAATGGAAAACAGATTCGATATACGCGGTGCGGGCGACTAGAACAAAATGTGTGCCAGAGTAAATCATTCTCCCGTCCTTCTCTATTCGTGCATAATTTGTGCTCATTTCCAATACTTTTCACGAAGAGAACACTTGGCCATGCTGAAGCTCTAGCAGTAACACCAGAACCGACACACGAACACAGAAACAAATACACCGCCGAAACGAACAATTGCGCAAAAAGGGGGTGCAAAGCCAAACCGTGATAACAAATGCAAAGTAAAACAGTGATAACCGATGTTGAAACAAAGCCGTCTATACAACGGACTCAAAACAAAAGGAGTGTTCGCGGCACTTTGAGAACGATAATGGCCTGTTTGAGATGTTTCCAGTCGAAAGGCAACGACTCGCGCACCCCATTCATTCCGGAGACTGATAAGAGACGCTGAACAGGAGGAGCCTCCGACAGAGGAGGAAACGAGGATTGAGTTGGGAATGAAGTGCGTAACAATGTACAAAGCGTGAACAGAAAGAAATAGACCTGACTGGAGTGTTGCACGAACAAGAGAGAGACTGTGAACGTAGAGCCAGGCACAAAAGGATTGTTGATTTCCTTAAGTGCACTAGAAAGTGTAATGGTATAACTAGAGACAAACTATACAAGGGATGGAGTTTTAACTTAGTATTACCTGGTATTCTTTTATTTTTACATAGCACAGTGAGATATTCAGCGTGTCGAATTCGTTATGGAAAGGATGAAGACCTGTTTCAACGGCGTAAACTTTTATTTTAAATGGGGGGACAGCTTTCCAAAGCAAAACCTGCATTTTAATGTTATAATCAGGGCCGAAGCTTCAGGATAGAATTGTGGCGAGTTCTTGCAATTTTTTTTAGCTTCTATATTCCAAAATGCGATACTGAGTGCAACGACTGCGTCCTAGAAGCGGCAAAACGTTGTTTGAGCGCCAGGAACCTTGATGGCAAAAAGACAGAAGTCTGAACTCTCTCTCGGAATTTAGACCTGCTATTTAAAGAGTTTATCTTAATAGCCAACAGCCGTAAAGTGGCCTGAGCTACACTTGTACAAGAAGTTGGTCTTTCTACATTGAATAATAGGTAATCTTGGATAATTTATTGAGAGTAAAGGTGGGACGAACACTTTTATCTCTGTATTAAGTAAGTCGATTCGAGAGATAGGATGGCTATGTACGACTTAGAGTAGAGCCTTCCATGGTATAACTAACGCGAACATATACATCAAAATTTCTGTACACCCTGAAGGTACTGTCCTTGCTTTTAAAAACGGATTGCTGCTTTCCAGAAACAGATCACCACATTACATCGAGTGGAAACTTTTCTAGGTTTTTGGAATTTTTAACGCATCGGTGCGATTGTCTTCAGGTTTTATTTAGCCACCTAAAGGTACGAGGAACTGGAGCAGAATTCCGGAACAGTTTTTAATGCGATACCATCAAGAGTACCATGAAGCCGTAAACTGTGCAGCGTCGGCCTCTGTGTGAAGCTTTCTGCAGCCAACAGTGGCTGGTGGTGTATAAGGGATTTCCTTCTCTCGCCCTGACAATTGTTCTCGTCTCCGCATCTCTCTTCTTTACCTTTAGGGGAGAGGGGGGAGACATGAGATTAAGAATGACTCAGCAAATATGAATAAAAGATGGTTTAGGTTTGGTTTATAAGGTTTAGCGTCCCAAAACACGACTCAGGCAATGAGGAGAGACGTATAGTGGAGGGCTCCGTATAATTACGACCACCTGAGTGAGTGAGTGAGTGAGTGAGTGAGTGAGTGAGTGAGTGAGTGAGTGAGTGAGTGAGTGAGTGAGTGAGTGAGTGAGTGAGTGAGTGAGTGAGTGAGTGAGTGAGTGAGTGAGTGAGTGAGTGAGTGAGTGAGTGAGTGAGTGAGTGAGTGAGTGAGTGAGTGAGTGAGTGAGTGAGTGAGTGAGTGAGTGAGTGAGTGAGTGAGTGAGTGAGTGAGTGAGTGAGTGAGTGAGTGAGTGAGTGAGAATGATTCCGGTTAATTCCGACCACCTCAATTTTATTTGTTCTTGACTCAGATTTTTGTTTGGTACATTTCTAGGTATCACAAATGTAGAGTCCTCTCCACGATTATTCGGTGCGTTCGTGTGTACAGAATGTGCAAAAATAAGAGCCTTACAGTTTGCATGCATAACAGCGGGGGCTACTCTTCACCTTCGCTGACGCTTGGAAAACGAGGCACACGTTCGCGGGAGACAAAACACCGCCAGCCACAGCGGGAAGGTTTGCATCAACAGGCGCTGACTGGCTAGATCAACCTGGCTGCTGCCAACACAGCTGCGCCAAGCGCCAGAGCAAACAGTGATAATGAAGACAGCAGATCGGAAGGCTGGGAACGCCTGCTCTCGGTCAGACGCGCACATCGACGTGCACTCTTTCTTTTGTCGTCATCTGGAACCCTTAGTAGTGTAATCATAAAACAGAGTGGCAGGATAAGACATTCCGATTCAGTGAGCCCTCGATGCTCGCATGGGAGCACAGTTTGTGCGAAGCTGAAAGATAAGTTTAGGCGGCATATTCTTGAAAGACCACTTCTTTTCTAAACCTTGTTTTCTCTGGTGGCTGTGCAACAAATGGGTAAAGTTGAGCACTACACACAGTTCGCGTTGATGGCAGTAGTGACGCCTAACCGTATTCGCATTTGACTTTTGGGATAGCACAGAAGACTCATCAGAGCAAAAAGCCAACGACGACACGGCGTTGTCCAGAAAAATTCTCATTGGCTGGTGGGCCATGACGTCATCAGTGACGTCTCCAGAAGGAAGAATTCCTATTTGCTGGTGGGACATGTCGTGACCGGCCCGGCAGTGATGTGACCAGACGGGAGGATGTCTTGTCTGGAAGGAAGTGACGTCACTACACCGGCAGTGACATCAAGTCACAGGTTGTTTATGGGAAGGGCTCGAGAAGTGCATTGCTCGGCGAGAGCAACCTCGGTCTCACAAGCCCCACAAGTCACTATTGGCAAAGACATCAACAGCTTTAAATGCTATCACATATCCAACACATAATCGAATTAGGTGTCCCCATGGGTTGTTTTAGTAAAGGAAGGACGGGAAAACGAACGCGGAACCTTTAATAGCGCTTACAACTATTCAGTGCGCTCGGCGCTTGCGACCTTATTCATAAAACCTCTCTTTCGCGAGGCGCAGCGTGATTTGTTGGGTACAAATAGCTGATCATTCATAACAGACTAACGAAAGGTTTTATCAAGTCACAGAGCGCTGCTACTGCGCACAAGTCTTGTTGATGATCGATTTTAATTAGTAAGGGCCAGTTTGACCACTGAGTGCCACGGCTAACGAATGCAGATTGCGCAAGGTTAGATGAAGCCCCGATATTGCCATGCGCTTCACCCCATGGTTACGGCCCTCCGAGAAGAAAATACTACTGCAATAAAAACGAGAAAAGCTCTCAGCTAATGGCACTATGCCAGAAAATTCGACGAGTAGGCCAAGGGAAAGTTGGTACCCATCGGAAAACCGATGAGCACCCGGCGGCATTGGGGACAGAACTCCGCACATTCGGCGTATGAACCTAAGATAGATCCTACATAGGTCTTACAAGCCTCTATCGCGTTGAGAAGCTGGCTGTTTGGTAGTATAGAACAATCTGCATAATGCAGCATGTTTGACATCGAACTCGCGGTAAGCGACCTAAGCGAAGCCTTTTTCCGAGAGCACAGAAGGAGCGCCGACGGAAGACTTCAACGTTTCGCGCATTCGTAGAGCTAATTAGGTTATGCCTTCGTACGGGGAGTTAGGGGCCCGCTAATCAGTGCCGATCCGCGGAAACCGATTTTACGACTGGCGCCAGCGGCAGCGTGTAAGTTATGGGAGCCCTGGAGGCTGTTGAGAACCTGGCCATATTACACGAGACGCCGACTGGATTGAGCGTACTCCCAGGTTGTTGCTCCGTTGACAATGCGCAGTCAGTTACACATACCTCAGGCTATTGTGATTAGTCTGTTCCGGAATCTAATTAGTTGTCAACAAGGAGCTCGAACTCAAGAAATGGGAGATTTCCAAGCGGTTTATATCCGTATATATGCAGCATTGTGCGCGTGCAGTTTTGTATTAGGGCTACGCAAAAAGTTGATGTAACTTAGTCCTCCTCCTGATACAGCAAACATGGCATGACTTAAGTCATGTTTGCTCGTATTTTTCATCGTGTATGTGCGCATCTGCCTGCCCCACTTAAGGTTAAGAAAACTTAGTTGCAGAAGTGTGCGTGCGTGAGCGTGGCCTCGAACATTCGACATTCTAATATGAATACACAGAGATTCCTCTGTGATTAATATCTTTCCTCGACTTCCAAGCCTATTACCGAAACACAAACATTTTTCGGTATTCAAGCGCAGCGGTTCTCCTGACTCACCATCGCACTGGGGAACTAAATTATTCTGTGCAAATAACTGCAAACGGCATTTCTATTTTTAAGAGCGTACGTTGTTGGGCTAGTCGGTCAATCATGGTGAATACAAGGGGGGGGTACTGCGCACAAAAAGACAAGGACAAGAAGATAACACAACAAGCGCAGACTCGCGACTAACTTTATTTGAAAACACGATACTCCTTTTATAGTTTCAAACTGTCACATCACACACATGTGGAAACCAAAAACCTTTCTTCATTCTGATACAGTTTGATAGACGGGTCACTTACGCAATCTTTATCCTTCTGTTTGATGCAGAACGCCTCCGCCAACTCACGCGCCACCTGGTCACGGCTCCTCCTCAAAACTTTTGTATCTGTTAGCAAAGGCAGGCAAGGGTTATTGCGCGTAGCATCCGGGCGTGCGCCACAATGCAGGGGTAAATTCGACCCTGTCCCTGATTTCATGGAAAGCTGGTGCTCTCTTAAGCGCTCATTCAGACATCGGTCTGTCTGGCCGATGTATACCCTGCGCTTGTGGTGTTATCTTCTTGTCCTTGTCTTTTTGTGCGCAGTACCCCCCCTTGTATTCACCATTTCTATTTTTCTTGAACCGAGAGAAAGAGAATTCTTTGTGAATAATTTTTCATTATACTCCACTAATAGATACGCATGACATGCTAGCTCCGAAGTAAAGGCAGGTAGTTTTAATAACTAATGTTCTCTAAACTCCTTTCATTCATACTGGCTAGCCCGGGGGTAGGAGCAGCAAACTTAACTTGTCCATGCATTGATCATTGATTGAAAGCTTGCCAGTAATAACGAAATCAACGAAGAAACCACTTGGAATGCCGCACACGGACTTCGACTCCAAACGAGGGTTTCTATATATACATATATTTTCACGCATTAAGCATTCTTTCCGCTCACTGGTCGCTGAATATTCACAAGTTTGGAGATAAAATATTCGGTTTCGTGGCTTAAAGAAACAAAGCGGTTAGTCTCGGCCCATATGCAAACCGGATAACTTCGATTTTTCCAACTCTAGCGGAAAACAGCGCGTCGCCAAGAAAACAGATAAGTGGTTTTTGTTGAGAGCCCCAAATATGGAAGTCTTTACTCCGGAAGTTTCTCCGGAGTAGCATGCTAGACTAATAACTAGGCAGACCTCTTCTTTATTCATTAAAGTCTCTCTCTTTCTCTCTATTACATTTTTTTTTCATTCGTGATGTTTGCCATTAGGCATAATGAAAAAGGGGAAAGAAAGTTATAAGAAGGGGTGTAAACAAGCCTCGATTAAAAAGTGGCAAACGTTCTCGATAAGGTTATTATCATGAGTCCACTTGAGATAGTCGCCTGCAACGTCCCATCGCAGGCCTACCTTCTTTAGGAAGCGTCGTCTCACGGAAGCCGTAGCCGGGCAAGTAAGTCCACAGCAAGTTTGTTTCGTCACACTGGTCTGGTGCAGCACCTCAATGGGGACATTTTTTAGTCACTTCGAAACGTTTGTCACGCCACCGATGACGCACAGAAGGAGTCAGAGCCGTTCCTGCCCGAATCCGACGCACAGATACCTCCTCCTCCCGAGTGAGACTTCGGGGGAGAGGATACGAACACTGAAATTAGAGAACGTGTTCGTTGACGCAAAGCCTGTTTCTCGAAAACATGGGACAGGAACGGATCTGGGGGAAGAGGGAAAGGTGGAGGGACGTCTGATGTGTTAAGGTGTGTCATTGCATCCACATGAATATTATGCGGATCCTGGGCATGGCCGCGAATCCAATGTATACGCACAGGATAGGGGTATTTATGCAAAGTTAGTGAATGGATTGAGTAACTTGGAATGTGCGCCGGACAGCCTTAAGCTGCTTCAGGGCGGCAAGGTATTCGGTGCAAATGTGAACAATATCGAAAGTGTCTATGAGTGAAAGGGAAGCAATGGCATTGTGTATCGCTTGAAGCTCCAAGGCAAGTGGGGAGCAAGTATCCGTGCTGTATGTAGCGCGGGAGTTAAGATGAGGATGGGAGGAACTGTAAACTGCGGTAACTCCCTGCAATGCTGTGTCTGATGCATCGGTGTATATTATGCACCCTGAAGGAAGATGCGCGGCTGATATCGGCGTCGAAGCAGAGCAGCGATTGTCTGTGAGTTGACAGTATGACCATGAAGGAAGAATCTGTAAACGATGAAGCTGAAGCGACATCTTGCCTGCTCTGTTTGCTTCACGCTGGTCGATGATCTCACTTAAAGGGCCACGGACCAGGGTCCGGACATTTTTGAAAAACAAGCCCATTGCATAGATGAGGCATCGAAGATAACCTCTGCAAAATATTAGAGCCATGCGCGCCCCGAAAAGCTGCGAAAATTCAAATCAAAGCCCGTTCGTTCTTTCCTTCCTTCAAAAACGGGCCCGGCCCACTACTCTGCACCCCGCTGACGTCAAGGGGGGCTACTTTGACTAAAGGCACTCCATTGGTGCATCGTTCTGACTGACGGGAGAAGGTTGGGCGTAGCCTTGGCGTCGCGTCGTCTGCACAAGGCTTTCCGCAGCGCCTTCTGTTCTGGCTCATGCCTACAAACCCGCATGAAGGAACAAAAAAAAAAAACTTCGGAGGGAGCGTGCGGCGACAGCCTTGAACCCTAGCCATAAAAAGTAAAAAAATAGTAAAACTGAGGGAGTTGGTTCGCCCCCCCCCCCCCCCCCCCCCCCCCCGCCGTGATCACGTCACGAGACGCTCTGCGTGCGGGCTCCCTTCTCAGTTTCTTTTCTTCTATGCGAGCCCCCCAAAACAAGGTTTTAATTAGTAGTGCAGCAGAGCCTTTCCCTCGCTCGCCCACATGACCGCTCCGCACACACACCCCTTATCTTTCGTGCATCTTGCGTACGCCTTGACTCCAATGAATGACATATGCTTTGGAGCGGAGAAAAGACACAAACACACAGAACACAAACACGCATGGAGAAAAGCAAACGGGCGGTTGCCGGGTCCGCGCTTCGCCGTGTGTTTCGAACACAACCGACTTCCGCCCCTCCGCTCGTGAAACGGTGGGGAGGCCTAAAAGAAAATGAAAAGGTGGCTCGTTAACTGGGAATGACAAACAGATGTATGAAAGGATGCGCTCGCTAACAAGTCTAGGTGGTCGAGCCGATCGCGCCTCTCGATCGTTCAGTGTGCGGAGAAAATGCAAAAACCAAGAAAAGAATTCTATTGAAGGCGGGGCCATGACGTCGCCCTGTGACGCACTCCACAGACACCACGCCTCCGGCTTACACCGGAGAACGAAGGGGTGATTTTGCCTTGCCGAGCCTACTCGACGAGGAGCGGGAGAGAAGAATTTCGTGGAGGGAATCGAAGGAGAGGAGGCTCGCTCAAAGAGAGGTAGAGAGTGTCTGCTGCGCTGGGGTGGGCACAGGCCCTTTAATGGAAGGAGAGGAGGCTCGCTCAAAGAGAGGTAGAGAGTGTCTGCTGCGCTGGGGTGGGCACAGGCCCTTTAATGGAAGGAGAGGAGGCTCGCTCAAAGAGAGGTAGAGAGTGTCTGCTGCGCTGGGGTGGTCACAGGCCCTTTAAAGGGCCTGTGCCCACCCCAGCGCAGCAGACACTCTCTACCTCTCTATGAGCGAGCCTCCTCTCCTTCCATTCCCTCCTCGAAATTCTTCTCTCCCGCTCCTCGTCGAGTAGGCTCGGCAAGGCAAAATCACCCCTTCTTTCTCCGGTGTAAGCCGGAGGCGTGGTGTCTGTGGAGTGCGTCACAGGGCGACGTCATGGCCCCGCCTTCAATAGAATTCTTTTCTTGGTTTTTGCATTTTCTCCACACACTGAACGATCGAGAGGCGCGATCGGCTCGACCACCTAGACTTGTTAGCGAGCGCATCCTTTCATACATCTGTTTATCATTCCCAGTTAACGAGCCACCTTTTCATTTTCTTTTAGGCCTCCCCACCGTTTCACGAGCGGAGGGGCGGAAGTCGGTTGTGTTCGAAACACACGGCGAAGCGCGGACCCGGCAACCGCCCGTTTGCTTTTCTCCATGCGTGTTTGTGTTCTGTGTGTTTGTGTCTTTTCTCCGCTCCAAAGCATATGTCATTCATTGGAGTCAAGGCGTACGCAAGATGCACGAAAGATAAGCGGTGTGTGTGCGGAGCAGTCAAGTGGGCGAGCGAGGGAAAGGCTCTGCTGCACTACTAATTAAAACCTTGTTTTGGGGGGCTCGCATAGAAGAAAAGAAACTGAGAAGGGAGCGCGCACGCAGAGCGTCTCGTGACGTGATCACGGCGGGGGGGGGGGGGGGGGGAGGGGGGGGCGAACCAACTCCCTCAGTTTTACTATTTTTTTACTTTTTATGGCTAGGGTTCAAGGCTGTCGCCGCACGCTCCCTCCGCAGTTTTTTTTTTTTTTTTGTTCCTTCATGCGGGTTTGTAGGCATGAGCCAGAACAGAAGGCGCTGCGGAAAGCCTTGTGCAGACGACGCGACGCCAAGGCTACGCCCAACCTTCTCCCGTCAGTCAGAACGATGCACCAATGGAGTGCCTTTAGCGAAAGTAGCCCCCCTTGACGTCAGCGGGGAGCAGAGTAGTGGGCCGGGCCCGTTTTTGAAGGAAGGAAAGAACGAACGGGCTTTGATTTGAATTTTCGCAGCTTTTCGGGGCGCGCATGGCTCTAGTATTTTGCAGAGGTTATCTTCGATGCCTCATCTATGCAGTGGGCTTGTTTTTCAAAAATGTCCGGACCCTGGTCAGTGGCCCTTTAATGTATCAAGTTGAGCGTACTCTTAGAGAATGGGTATGGGTGTAGTTCGAGGAAGATAAGTTATGGCACGCATAGCCTCCCGATAGATTGATTCAAGGGAGTCCCACTGTCGACGGGTGAGGCGATGAAATTGGGCCTAGAACACTATCCGGGGCTGCAGGATTGAGCGCAAGAGCTGAGGGGCAGTATCAAAACGCGCTCCGCCAGAGCGCATAGCTATGCGTCGAATCAGACCGAGAGTAGCGTGAGCCGATTAACGGGTCGCGTTTAGCCACGGAGCTTATTTCTGGCAATTCGTGGTTAATCGGGGAATTGCGTTTCGTTTGCTGTTTAACACATCACATCATATCACATCACTTTATTCGTCCAAATTACACATTTTAAAAGGCCTACCCACGGAAGAGCAAAAAAGAGCGCTTGTGTGCGGGAAACAGCAGTCACCCGAAGGGTAGTCTCAGCAGAGTCAAAGTAAAAGAGTTTCGTAACAGGGCCGAGGCATTAAAAAAATATAGACTACAAATCTGGCTAATAACAACAATAAAAAGAAACATACTTCGAGAGTAACAACAATTACACTTGCACACTTTGCAAAAAATAGAAGTCGCTGATTACGCAGGTTCATTGGAAACAAAAGCAAGAATACCACTAACAACCGATTTCACAAGGCATATAAACAGAACTTGCAGAATATTTCACCATTCATTTCAATCTGTCAGTTACGGTGTTCTAGACCTGATTAGCCAGGATTAGTTTTGACCTCCTTAAGATACTGTAATGGCAGTATTTCAGTAGGAAGGTGATTCAAATTAAAGGGGATACAGAACATTCCGCACTTTTTTCATGGTTTGTATACATCTTCGAAAGTTTGAACGGCTCTATTTTTCTCAGTAATTTAGGCCTGTTTTCCACTTTAATTTAGTTTAGAAGTAGTTTCTGCTAATTACAAGCACCCAGTAAGAGCCTTCAGTGGAAGTAAGGGCCTTCAATGGCACACCAGATGCACTCACGCACGAGAAGTACATTCTTCTGAGACCGCTAGCGTGAATTCTGCATCCAATTACGTTCAAACAGTTAGGAAGCGATAATTTAGGTTACAAAGCATCATTGCAATTCCTTTTGATGCGTTTCGAACTTTGCCTATGCGCCGAAGAAGTGTCTGAATTTCTGAAATACAGAAGAAAATAGCTCCTTTCTTCGCTTCAACATCATCATCATCGTCTTCACCCTTAACTACGTCCACTAAAGAACAAATCCCTCTCTCATATTCCTTCAATTAACCCTGCCCTGTGCCATCTGCGACCACCTTGCGCCCCGAGACTTCTAAGTGTCATCCGCCCACTCGACTTTCTGCCGCCCCCTGCTTGCTACGCTTGCCTTCTCCTGTAATCCGCTCCGTTGCCTCTGCACTCCTCCTGTTTACCATTTCTCCTACACCTACCATTTTAGTTTTCACAGCTTGCTGCGCAGTCCTCAATTTAGACCCAATCGTTTTCCCTAGTTTCTGCCACATGAGTACCGGTAAAGATACAGCTGTTATACCCTTTTGACGCCATAGCTTTAACGAGCCAGTGCGGCAGAAAAGCGGGCGGCGTCATCGGCGTCATTGACCGTAAGAGAAAAATCCGCGTAAAATCTACAGATAAGCAACCCATGTCACATGACCCTGTGACGTCATCACAACCTGCCCACCGGAATTGTGAGCGAATTGCTCAGCGGGTCAGGCGCCAGTTAAATTAATGATCGGTCGCAAGAGGTTTGTCGGGAATAACAATCTGGGTTGCACAAGCACCACCGGTGGCAGCACCTGCCATCGCAGGGCAGTGGCGCATCGCTTAACCGCTGCACCACTGCTCTAGGAGTGGCATGAGGACTCCCAGGGATCTATGAGTGCAAAGCCGAAAATGACCAACTTCGCATACATCGGTGTCAGGCCTTTAACTCTCGCGTCTTACCGTTAAGGCGAGCTTAAATGCGCCCTCCATTTTTTTATTCTCTTGAGCGATATTGGGTAAACTGCTATTCATCGCCTCAGAATGCCTGCCGAATTCCTTCCAACCAATTCTTAATCTCCTAGAGTTATTTCACTTGCGTGGTCCGGATCTGCGATTACTACCTGCCGAAAGTAGATCTATTCCCTTATAACATTCAATTTTCACTGGCTAATGCAAACTGCTACTCCATTATGCTTCAATACGTACTTATGCACGTCGGTTTATGTATTATGAGTTTAATAAGTGCTTAAAAGTGATTTAAGGCATTTTGGAGTGCCGCTGAGCACGCTTGCTTATTTTCAATCATGCTGTGAACCGGGGTCGCACTGACAACCACTTTCTTTACGACTCTCAATAGGAGCGTCACGATGCACCGTTGACCGCACTTACTAGATAGGATCGCATGTCATAAAAATAGCTGAGAGAGCGCACTTTACTGCACTAATCCTTCTTTCCAGAGATGCCGTGTCTGCGATTCCGTTGTCCAAAATATTCGCCAAATTTACCATTACCGCGTCCCAGCAGCATATGGGGACTGGACGCCTCCATAATTTGGCTTCAAACTGAGTGACGAACACAGGTAAGCGTGCCAAGATAAAAATCTGCATGAAAGCTTCCAGCAAATCAGCACTGTAAGGAGCTATGTAACGACGGGTAAGCGCATGCGGTAAAGCGGCACACAGCGAAAGCTCAAAACACAGAGGGCGCAGTCGACGCGCAGAGCACGTACCGCAATCGGTGCACGCCTTTCAAATGCAAAGGCGCATCGGCGTTCTTCAGGGGAGAAACAGATTTTGCCTGTCTTTTTACTCGACCGCCCCTTTTTCTCTTGCCTGTTCTTCTTTTCACCTCCACGGAAAGTGGCTGAACTCTTCAGGCTTCCCGAATTGGCTGACGTCCCCGAGAAGCCAAAGTTGGGGCGGAGCGCGAGCACTTCAAGAAGGCAGCTGTTGGCGGGTCGCACGAAGCACTTGTCTTCCGGCCCCTCACTCCTTTTTGGGCCACATACAGGCTTCTTATTTGAATCACTGGAAGGTGGCGCCGCCGGTGGTGGCGTCTTGAAAATAGTATGTAGCATACACCTTGCAGCCGGAACTGTATGCAACATTCACTCGCGCAAAGACGCGGGAGCACTTCAGGAACTTCGCGGTAGGCCCTGATTGCAACGCTCAAAAGACTTCCGTGCGAGCAGGCGGCCCTGTAGGCACGCAGGCAGGCTCTATGGGAGAGCCAACCAGAAATGAATTCTCAAGTATGCAACCAAAAATTAAAAAAAAATAACCGCGAAAGAAAAGAAGCTCTTAGTGTACCGCGCCCAAACTTGGCGAACAAGAGGGCCGGTCCGAGAGTTCCTACTCGAACTGCTCGAAGAATGGAAAAAAAAGAATGCCGTATAGCTGGGATGGCGCGTTCTTCCGATTGTGATTCGAGACCGAATTTTCAAAGTGCTTTAGACGAGAGAAATGATGACTTAGTTCGAAACGATGGAAGGAAATTTCAAGCGCAATGTTGAGGGTCACTTTGCCTCATGCCGGCGTGCATCGCTTTGTATCGCCCCTGTCTAAAGACGCCTCAGTGGGAACAAAAAAGTTTGCATGTATTTGCGGTTGGCGCATATGAGAGGGAGACGTCTGCAGGCATTATTAAGCTGCTTCTAGTTATGGCTGGCTATGGAGCAATGTGCGGCACTTAGTGGTAAGTTCATGGAGAAGCATGCCTAATGAACCGGAGTAACGCCTAAATGGTGCAGGAAGTGCGAGACAAGAAGAAAAATATTTCTTGCTTCTGGCGACGTCAGTAATCAGAGCTTTCCAAATAATATGGAGGACAGCCACCTATTCTCTGAAACATTGCGGTTGTATACGGGTGAATAAAATGCATATGGGATTGTGATTCTTGTTTTTGACGTTTTCTTCGGATCCGTTTGAAGCGACAAGCCTAGAGCAGAAAGCCCAGCACTTTACGTAGCAGGAGTCAAATATATTAGTAGCTCAAGCTGCCACCAAGCTGCACACCATTTGGAGCTCCGTGGTTTAATGCCCATATATGCTGTGGGGACCTCGTTCCGCTTCATCCCCTTTAGGGTTTGTTTAGCCGTGGTGGACTTTCTAGTTACCTTAACCAACGAGGGAGGGCATCAGCGTCGCAGTGGCACGAGTGCCACGAACGACTTGATTGCTGCGCCCGCAGGAGAGAGCTCTCTCTTCGGTTTGGAACTCAACGCGCGCTGACGTCGCGGCGCCGAGCTCCGCTCTCCGCCAGCGGGGCAAGGCCTCGTGAGTAGAGATGTAAAATTTCAAGAAATTTTGAATGGCATGAAAAAAAACGTTTTTTTCAAGGTTTTTTTCATGAAAAATTGGAAATTTTGCAAAACGTGACAAAAACACATTTATTTGCAACAGCACAACGATCAATAATAATGCTCCGAAGTTCAGTCGCATATGCAGTTATAGATGTCATATTGTGAAACGAGCTTCTTGTTCTATTGCATCGAGAAGATAAATAATGATTTGCACTTCAGGCGAATATGGAGATATAAATATCATATTTGTGGAACGAACTTCTTGTTCTATTGCACTGAGAATGGGAACATGAAAACTGATCTATAATTCACTCTATAAGTCACTCCACGTTTCTCCACTTAAGTCACTCCACATTTTGTTAGATGGCAGTGCGAGTCCATCACGCTTGATCTCGTTTAGTATTACCAGAGTTTCAGGTGTTATTGTGTAGCCGTCCTAACCAGTCTCTGTCGCCAAGAAGCTGGGCGTATTTGGCTAAATCCGTTTAGGTGCACAGCAGCCTATATTATTTATGCCGTGTGTGTCGCGCTGTAGAATTTGCAGTCATTTTGTTCTACTTCAGCCATGAGTTCAAGTATTAGTGTGTTTTTAAGTCATGTCCGGGTCTTATATGTGACCTGGCCTTCAACCCGCTTACTCGCAGCCCAAACATTTTAAAAGCACTACCTGGGACCGGCGATGACAACTGCTCTCCAGTCATTCAGCGATGCACGCTGTAATGGTTTTCAAAGCAAAAACAAAAACCCAAACTGGAAGCAAGCAATCCTAAAACCTTGAAATTGCATTGTGAAATTTTCAATGTTTTTTTTTTCATTTTTTCTCGTCTGAAAGAAACGGAAAAAACCGTTTTTTTTTTTCCAAAATTGCAGTGTTTTTTTCAGGCCTTCACATCTCTACTCCTGAGGTCGGTGGGGGGGTGAGACATTTTTTTCTCAAACTTGTCCCGTCCGGCCTCGGAGCTTCTCCCCTATTCGCTCGTAACCTTGCTGTGTATTCACTTCCCCCATAATCTTTATAGGGCCACGCACATTCACACCACTTGTACCGAAGCTGCCGGGTCATTAGAATACCTGGGCCGCAACTTAACTACATGAAAAAACTGGCTTAGCTAACAACTGTGCGGCCGCAACTAGAATTTGATTCATCTACGTTGTCCCCATATCAAAACTACCTGATTAGCATGCTAGAATGCGTACAAAATCGAGCAGCTCATTTCAGTAAGTGTAACTATAGTTACCCCTCAAGCATAACAAAGATCAAACTGGATATCTCTCTCGAGCCATAAGATATTCGTCGTTCCATCTCTCTTTTATGCTTATTTAATAAATATTGTTACAGCAACCAGGCCATCTTCCTTACCCCTTGAAATTCTAGAGGCCCGTGTGCTGTGCGATGTCAGTGCACGTTAAAGAACCCCAGGTGGTCGAAAATTTCGGAGCCCTTCCCTACGGCGTCCCTCATAGCCTGAGTTGCTTTGGGACGCTAAACCCCAATAAAACAAACCAAACGAAACCCCTTCGTGCACCTCACACCGCCTACAAAACCATTACAGCATCAAGCTAATATATGAAACAACCTTAGCTTTTATTTCATCCACGCTTCCGAATGCCACCGTTGTTTGAATTACCTTCCCCACACTATCGCATCCATCTGCAACCATCAACCATTCCAAAATCCGCTGCGCAAACGGTTTTGGGTGACATCGTGTTTCGTAATGTTCTTTATCTTCTGTTGCTATTGCGTTATGTTTTGGTTAGTTTTGCATTTTACATCAATTTACATCTCTAGTATGACCAGTGCTTTTACTTTAGATGTGTGTATTGTCATATGTATTGCATCCATGCTGCTTTTTATGTTATAACACTATGTACTTTACACCTGTGTAAGTTTTTTTCCTTTAAGTTTTCCCTGTATAAATTTTTTACATATCCTTTTTCCTTAATAATTCGCGTTGTATTTTACTAATTGTTCACCCTGTACTTAAGTCGTTTTTTTCTCTCTTAATTCCTTTATGGGCCCTGTAATGTATTTTGAACAAATATATATTTCTCCATTCTGGTTTCGTGCATGCATAGTGGCTAGTTTTCTAGCCAGTTTCAACCACTGTGAATCAACGCTTCTTCTGTACGAGTACTTAAATGTCTTAGTGGCCCACCTGTTATCGTCCAATATCCTCAGGCGTTATTCCCTAAATATTTCACTCCGACCTTCCCGCGTTTCAAACGACGCCCAGTCATATTCCATTGTACTGCCTTATTTGTGGTTTCGCCACAGGCACATTGTGCTAATGTTCCAATAGCTCTTTAATTTATTTCTTGCCACAACTGAACTTCTGCCATTAGACATATAACTGCATTCCCAAAAGTAAGCAGTGGCACCATTACTGCTTTCCGAATACCTCTCAGTACCTTACACCTGCTGTACCCCATAACGTGCTCTATGCTTCATTATCGCGAAATCTACTCGCCCGTTTTCTACAATACTCTGGTCGTGCTCTTTCATTTATATCTCTCCTTCGTTCACCAATACACACAGATAATTTTTTTCTGCCATCCTGGGTATCAATCTCATGTCCTTGTGTTGTAATCCCCTGAGGAATATAATCGTCTAATATTATCAAACCTGTCTTAAATGGGCTAGAAATAAAGCCTAAAGTGCCTCCTTTGTCTCCACAAGTATTACCCATAATTTGCTAAATCTTCTTGAAAATGGTACACTATCAACAGGATACATTACACCCGGAAGCCGGTGCTCTACCAATGTTCTGCGTAATTTACACGAGAGATTATAATCTAGATTACTTCCCTCTGACTTTCTGTGCATATTTATCATATAAATCATGAACAGCAGCTGTGCTAAAGGAGAACCCGGCCTTAATCTTTTGAGTACCTCGACTGCTGTCCCACTTCGTATCCCTTCCCATGCAATTTCAACGTTATGACCTTCGTATGTTTCCTATAGCAACTCTATTATCTTATGACCGATACCTTATTCTTTGAGTATGCTCCACAGGAGCTCCCAGTTCAGTTTCCCCTACGTACTGCTTATGTCCAGGAATACTGATTGCAGGGGGTTGTTTTCCACACTAGCTTTTTCTATACATTATGTAAGCGCTAACAGGCTGTCATCCAAGGGACTGTGGCTTCTGAACCCCTCCTGAAGTTCCAGAGTACCTTATTACTTTCTATCCATGTCCGTAGTTTTTGATTTCCCCGCCTACACTGCCAGCCTGTATGAAACCGAAGTTATCTCAATCAGTCTGAAGGATTTTTTTGTTTCTATTCCCCCTTTCCTTTCCTTCCATAGACCAAGTTTTTTCTGTTCTGTTATGTTATGTTATTCGCTTATGTGATAGACTAATCCTTGCCGCAACGTTTCCTTGCTGCTTGAGCAAGGTTCATTATTTTGATTTCAATTTCTTCCATCTCTGCGGTTGTGTATTTGTACAACCGGTAGTGTCCAGTTAAGATTGTGCACACTGAACTGAACTTCTTTCCGTTATTCTGTCCTGTGCATCTGTTTAATTCAAAGGGATTACCCTATCGTCGCTCCTAAATAAAGCACCTATTACGGATGCATTTAACCGTGTCGCCCCCCTCGTTTAAGCTGGAGCGAAACTGCCACCTATCGAATGATTTCTCCACTGAGCTGCCATCGATTAACATTAGTTCAGCAGTCAACGTGTAGATGGCGGCACGTTTTCTAGCAGTGGCATCGAGCCAAACGCTCGCTACGGCTTTACTCCACCGTGGGGAGCTCAAGACTTGAAAGGGGACTCCCGAAAAGTCTTGCGCTGTCCTCTTCCTCTCAGCCCTCGCATTCCAACCTGCGCTTACTTATTACAATCCCATGCCCCTACTTTCCTCTCCCTCCTCACCCTCTATCGATCGTTCTCGTTCCTATTCCTTCCCTCCGATAGGTGGCAGGAAAACCACGCGCCCTCGAGCCATGCCTCCAGCACACCTCGAGCAGCCTTGGCACCCGCGGCTCCACTGCCAAGTTCAGGGACACTCGCAACGAAGAGCAGAAGAGATTCTGCGCCGTCAAGGCAGACAGGGGCGAGAGAGAAATGGAGGCTGCTGCTCGTAGGGAGCCGAAGGAGTCGGGCCAGTGGGAAGGGCGCCGCAAGATATAGGAAATGGCGCCTGATAACTATACTCAGTATCCCGCTTGATGGGTGGGCGTTCCTAACAATCCACTCCGCCGCGCCTCTGCGGGATCGTCGGCCTCCAGCACCTTGTCTGTTTTTCTGTACAACCGTCATACATTCGGAATGAGGGTCTCGCCGGCTCCCTGGGTATACCTGATTTGAGGTGAAACAAGTCGGAGGCGAAAGGTCTCCACTTCGTGGGCGTTGTTCGTGTCATCACCGCTATGGGTGACATTTGTGCCGGCGAATTCATCTCAGCCCGGTACGCTTTTTCGCTTTGGCCGGTAACGTCGTGGCTGAGAGGTGGGAGCTCCGTATGCAGACACGAACTGGCGCTTATAAGCAGCAATAATAAATGCAGTCGGAGTAGCGGTGATAGTAGTTATAGTAGTAGTAGTAGTAGTAGTAGTAGTAGTAGTAGTAGTAGTAGTAGTAGTTGTAGTTGTAGTTGTAGTTGTAGTAGTAGTAGTAGTAGTAGTAGTAGTAGTAGTAGTAGTAGTAGTAGTAGCAGCAGTAGTAGTAGTATTAGTAGTAGTAGTAGTAGTAGTAGTAGTAGTAGTAGTAGTAGTAGTAGTAGTAGTAGTAGTAGTAGTAGTAGTAGTTGGTTTGGTTTATGGTGTTTAAAGTCCCAAAGCGACTGAGGCTACGAGGGACGTCGTAGTGAAGGGCTCCGGAAATTTCGACAACCTGGGGTTCTTTAACGTGCACTGGCCTCGCACAGTACACGGGCCTCTAGAATTTCGCCTCCATCAATATTCAACCGCCGCGGCCGGGATCGAGCCCGCGTCTTTCGGGTAAGCCGCCGAGTGCCATAACTACTGAGCAACTGCGGCCGCTAGCAGTCGTAGTAGCAGCACTAGTGGTATCAGTAGTAGCAGTAGCAGTAGTGGTAGCAGCAGCAGCAGTAGTAATAGTTGTAGTAGTAGTAGTAGTAGTAGTAGTAGTAGTAGTAGTAGTAGTAGTAGTAGTGGTAGTAGTAGTAGTAGTAGTAGTAGTAGTAGTATTGGTAGCAGTAGCAGCAGTCACAATAGCAGAAGTAGTAGTAGTAGTAGTAGTAGTAGTAGTAGTAGTAGTAGTAGCAGTACTAGTATTGGTAGCAGTAGCAGCAGTCACAATAGCAGAAGGAGTAGAAGTGCCCGTAGTGGTGGATCATTTGCTTTGAAGTTTCGCTGCTGTTCCAGAGGTTAGGTGAAACCTGGCCATAGAGGACACATTTCGATTTATTTGTTCAGGTACCAGCAGCGCCCCAAGAATGGGCATTATTTCAAGAGGAAAACGTAGAAATGTAGTTTAAATAGCACTGTTCAACATGAAAATTCAATTTCATTAGTAGAAATGCCACAATAATCGCAACGCATTCACATTCAAACAATAATTGAGGCGTAATGCAAAGATGAACGTGTGCTGCACAATGTCAGAGCATGTTGAGAACCACACGAGGTGTAAACTATCCGGAGGCCTCTACTACAGTGTACCCCGTAGCCAATGCGTCACTTCGGTACGTTGAACCGCCCATACCATACCATACCATACCATACCATACCATACCATACCATACCATACCATACCATACCATACCATACCATACCATACCATACCATACCATACCATACCATACCATACCATATCACATGTGGAGACGAATCGTGGGCACCAGTCATCGTCAGGTCTCCACAAATATATTCGGCTGGACGCGCTCAGCCAGGCTGGGATGGAACAGCGCTGCGCCGGCCTTGCAGTTAAGCAGCCATGAAAATCCAGTCTGCGCGTGCTTGGCAGGCGTACTGGGACAGTCGTCGTCTTCGGCTGCCGGACCACGATTGCACGCTACTCACACAATACCAGGAGTAACAGTAGGCGAAAACAGCAGCACTACTGTAGTACCTGTAGTATTTGTGGTAAAGATTGCAGCAGAATAAGTAGTATGGGGTAGCCCCGATAATAGAAGCGTAAATTGCAGAAGCGGTTGTTCATTCACAGCGGCACCTAATTTTCTTATGCGTTGGCAGTGCGATACCATTAGCATCGTTATCGGAAGTGACGTCACTTACCTCTAGCCAATGGGAATGCTTCCGTCTGGTGACGTCACTTTTCTCTAACAAGTGTGAATGGTGACGTCGCTTCCTCCCAGCCAATGGGCGAACTTCATGACCGACGTTGCACTTTGGCTCCATCGGACTTCTCACGCTATCGCAATATACCTATTTAGAGCAGAAGTAGTAGCAGTTTTAATGGTAACGTTAATAGCAGCGGTATGGCAGTAGCTGCATAAGTACGTAGGCATACAAGCAATGCCAGTACCGTAGACTTGGCTGCAGGCCTTTTCTTGGCCTCAGTTATCAGCACTCTGCGTCGCCACTAGGGCTTGCTGAAAGAGACGACAAAAAAATTAATAGGCTGCCTAAAACAGGCATGCTACAAGGCTGTCTTTATCACGAAAAAAAGTAATTGTTCAGGTTAGCGAGCAGGAGAGTTGGTTACCACACTTTCCATTACGTAGATGTTTCCTCCTAGCTCCCTAATTCATCCCGTTTCTTCGCGGCTGTCTTGCGGCTACAGCCCTGGCTCTGCACTTTCATCCCTCCGGCAGTAACAAAAGTTTTTCTGCGGGTGTGTTTCTGCGGCTTTGTGCCCGTAATGCGGGCGCGGCGGGACGAAGAAGATAAAGTCACGTGTGGGCAACCGGAAGAGAGACGAGACGGCGCCGCAACCTAGTAAGAACGGCGACTGACCACCCACGCACGTCGTCGCAACGTTAGCAACTCGGCTCAGCAGCAGCCGTGGGCGTCGGCTTAGCGCACGAGGAATACCATCTATTTTATATTTTCATTCAGCTCGGAGCATCCGATGGCGAGGTAAGCTCCTTGTATTTATTTTCCTTTTCTCCCTTTGCCCCCCCCCCTCCCCTCTTTTTTTTGCTACTCCTCCGAGTCTTGCGGAAGCAACGTTTTTCCTTACTCCCTTCCTTCCCTTTCTACCATGTATCCTCTTTTTTTTTTTTTAATGGACGCCTTCCTTTCGGCTCCAGCTCGGCGGCGTATCGTCGTTTAAAGAGAGGGTATCGCGTTGGTGGCTGAAATTTGAGCGCTGCGTGGTTTTCGAGACAGGGAGAGGGGTATTAGGGAAAAAAGGAAGATTCGCTGTCTCCGTCCACGAACGATACAGATAATGAATTGAAAGGAGAAGCAACGGCGTGGGCTCGAAAAAAAAAATGATTCAAAAACTTAAAGGGACGTCGCTGGCTCAGCACGGACGGAAAGTAAAAGCCGCTTACGCATGAGATGAGCGGAGAGGGAAAATGAGGATGCCATTGAGAATATCACGGAATAGTCAGGGACACAGGCGAGTTTTGCTTGACTTACTATGGACACATGCATGCATACGACGGAAAGAAGGAATAGCTGAGGCAAATACGTAAACGATAGGCTTGTGAAGGGGTCGAGATAATTGCACTTCTGAAAGAAAGAAGACAACACGAACGTGCATACGCTTGGTATTCTGTTTACCTTCTCTCCGTTGTGCAAGTCATGAATGGTTTAAAACGAGCGATTTAAAACCCATGGCGACGTAGCGTGCGTTATATATTCGAATGCAGTTGCGAATGCGGTTGTCATGCCGACAGACGAGACCGTTTGAAGCCCGATAAGTACTCTGAATGAATAAGCGCAGCGAATCTACGGGGACAGAATGAATGCAGCTACAGGCCCTCAATGTTGTGTTTGTTTTTATTTTTCGTTTCAGTTTGTAAGCATGTTGTGTTGATGATATAACTCATCGGCGGCAGGGAGAAGAATCAAAACAACCTTTTTTTTTTTTTTCAATGATCGGTTTGGTCCCCAGAGAGTCAGATCTTTTAATTCGGAGGAAGGAGGCGCTAAGCAACTAATGATCAGTAGATATTTGGTTCGCGTAACTGCATCTGGGTTATGAAGTACGATGGATGGCCCAGAGTCTGTTTGAAGCATTAGGGGTTTCTTCATAGCAGACCCAGTTCTTTTTCTGGTAGGCGTTTTCCTATTTTGTTTCTTTACGGCTTCCGCACACCAGGAACTGAACCCCTGGTCTCCTTCACTGCAGCAGGAGACCATAGCCGCTGAGATACCACGGAGAGTTTACGAAAAGTTGTCCCGCAATGTGAAATCAGGCAGCCTTTCCGCATCAATGTGAGTGCGCTAGGCAATGTGCGAAGAGCTCGGCACCGCATCCACGACATCCATCGCGAGGTTTCCATCGCCGCCATCGAGCCACCCTCTGCAGGCGCATCACAAGGGCAGCCTGAAGTGCTCAGACGCGCGTCCGCGACGTCATCCGGGATAAATTCACCAGCAGTATCCCGCACAGAAGTCTTTCATAGCATTCTTGGCCGCTGGCGGCTTTCGATTGCGGCTACCGGAATAAAGCGCCGTTTGGAGCTCCTTTTTAACTGCCCACTTGTCCGTGGTCGCTGAAATCCGGGTCTGAAGCTATTTAAAGCGAGACGAGCAAGCATATAGCTAACCGTGGGCAAGAGCTAGAGCAGACGCCGCTTCCTGAACTCCTGCGCAAACCTCACCGGTTGCTAGGGGCAACCTCGGAGGAGACCAATGCTGATGCGATGACATACGCGCGACTGCCACGTTACGAGACAGCTTGAAACGTTTCATTTTGGTGTGTTTGCTTCTGCACGTGGAATAGAACTGAGGTGGTATGCTTGTAGTGAATAAACAAGCCTTCGGCCGAGCAAAAGAAAGCGCCGCTCCGTCATGCGCCGCGAAGATACTAGGCTTAAAAAATGCCCATTTTCCGGCCGTTTCACACCACCACCGTGGTTGATAAATGAATTCTTTTTTTGTTACTGTCCGGTTGGTTTCAGCTACGATACTTCAGAACAGCAAAGAAAACGAGGCGCATGTGCAAATACTTTGGCCCTTGGAATAAGTTTTGCGAATTTTTCGCGATTTTAAAACAGCGTCACCCTTAACCTGTAGCGCTCTAAAACAGACCCTTCCTTCAAATCTGGCGATGGTAACACAGGGTTCATCAAGCGAAGACATGCACACGTGGAGCAAAAAATTATGCTCTAGATCTGTTAGAAAGTGCGTCTTTTTTCGCCGCCGTGGCGGCTCAGTGGCTACGGCGCTCGGCTGCTTACCCGGCCGCGGTGGTCGAATTTCGATGGAGGCGAAATTCTAGAGGCCCCTGCACTGTGCGATGTCAGGGCACGTTAAAGAAAGATCCGCAGGTGGCCGAAATTTCCGGACCCTTGACTACGGAATACCCTGAGTCACTTTGAGATGTTAAACCCCGTAAACCGTAAACCATAAACTGCGTCTTTGTTTCGTTCAACCGCCTGCCCCTAGTTATCACGTTATCGACGCGTTATCGGGCCTGTTGAGTTTCCGTTGGAGCGGAACACTCACTATTATTTTCTGTCTACCTTGCTCCCATAATCTACACCTTATTGCCTGCATATGCAACAACTTTATCGCGAAATAGTGCGCATGACTTCAGAGGTTGAAAGTGGCTCTTATTTCTCCTTGAACAGCTGCCGACTAAAGAGGCTTTCGACATGGCGGTCCAGCCAGCACTTCCGCCTATCGACATTCTTGAAATTCGTAAAAGCTGAAATCCAGAACATGAGTCAGTAATTTGTAGGCCCACTCCTGCTGTGATTCTCTGAAGGGGGTCCTTAAAAGAACAACGCCAAAAAAATGGTTAGGGTAGTAATTTGAATACAAAAATTATCGCCTGTTATTTTGCACGATGTTAACCGGATGGTTGGGGGAAAATTTTCGGCAGATGATGAGGCTGCTGATGCGGCGATCCTGCGTAAGCAGTGGTGCTCGCAACCTCTTCTCAAGGGTGGTTATGGGTGGGTGGGCAGCTCCCCTAGGGAGAGGATGGTTCTGGAGGGGAGCTGGTTTCCCTACAGCGTCCTTGAAATTCATTGCGCTTTTGTTGTTGTTTTTTTTTTTGTTTGACAGCTTCGTAGGCTTACAGTTGGCCGAAGCCTTGTACAAAGTGGAGGTAGGTGTGTTGGTGGTCAGTAACGCTTCTGGAGGGTAAAGCTGGGTGCATAAGATGGTGGGTGTGTAATGTATGTCGCAGCTGGAGGGTGAATGTGCGAGGGGGAGCGGTGACGAGATTGGGTGGTGGACCGAAGGTTGCGGTGGGTGCATTTGTTGCCGCCAACTTGGCGGGTGCACTGGGGAGGTGGCTGATGGGTAGGTCTTCTGAAGGGTGTAATCTTTTCCCAATAGGCTTCACCACCGACTGACGTCCGATTCCTGGGGCGGATACAGTAGTATTACTTACTCACTAATAATTGACATTAAAACTGCAAAGGGAACGCAAAGCGTCGACGAAATATTCTCGCACAGAAATAATTTGTTGCAACCTGCTGGGACTACCCCATAAAAAAGAAATTTCAGTACCAATGTAAAGGGAGTTTACTCGTGTGTTATGGCGGTTCGACAGTGACACCAGACTAAGCAGGTCTCACCCACAAATGGTACCAGGTGGCACTGGCGACAATTTGGGCTCTTCTTGATATCCCGGTGTAATCCTTATGCCAACGTATTCTGCTTATCGTAAGCATTATCCTCCTGATGGGTAGGTTAATGAGAAACTTCACTGTCTCAGCTGGGACGCTCAGGAGCCATCAGAATACGTCCGTACGGAGGAGCGAGAGTCTCGTTTCCCTTTGGAGCAGCATCGGCGATTTGGAGTGGAAAACCTGCTAGTAACTTTCTTGCTTACAGTGTAATTTCATATCTGTAATAAACCATACAGTATATGGAACATCAACTCACTCGTTGAGAACCTTACGGGTGCCCATTCGGCACCAAAAGTTTATGGAATGACGGCTTTAGGGGAAAGAAGTGAGCTCGGTGCATTTACGTGGAGCAGTCCCCTGACATGCCTGCAGGCAAGACGTAACCTGCATGCTCCATTCGCTGGTGCCACGGCGATCAAATTTCGACTGAGGCGAAATTCTAGAATCCCATGTACGGTGCGACGTCAGTGCACGTTAAAGAACCCCGAGTAATCGAAATCTCCGGAGCCCTTCACTCCGGAACCCCAGGTGGTCGAAACTTCCGAAGCCCTTCACTGCGGCGTCCCTCACAGCCTCAGTCGCTTTGGGAAGTTAAACCACCATAAACCATAAACCATTCGTTGGTATCAATATCAGGCGACTCGGTAGCAGGCCAGCGTTTCATGAAAGTTACTCCCGAGAGCGCGTATCCCTTAAACTTATGCTGCCTTCTGTGCTCATCACTGCTACAACGCTAACGACCTGTGCACCCGAAGCAGTAAGTCCTAGATCTCAGTAGTACGCTTGGATGGCCTCTGTGGGGTTCGCGTGTCATCGGAGGCGTTACAAAATCCAGCGCTGTGTACCGACAATCGTTTTACGTAAGCATGTTTGCCTCAAATCCAATTATGTGTAGATTGAAATTGTTTTTCTGTTTTAGAGGTTGTGCATGGACGCGTGCGCCATGCCTATGGACATACGCAAGAGACATCTCTCAGTTTTCAAAAAACAGCTGCGCATAATGTCGGCACACAAAGAACATCACCAGAATGTTTCTGTGTGAGAGGGACGGTTCTTTCCAGAAACCTTACACGCTAGACTTTTTTTTTTCTGCTCTTTGGCTTGGCGTGGCTTTTTAATGCGAAAGCACTACTTGACTACCAATCCTGAAAGAGCCGATTGGTCGCTGACGCCTCGACTTTTGACCTTTGACCTTTGAGATGAAATGACTTGGATATGGTGTGGCGAGAAGAAAGTCACATGGTATGAAAGTTTAAATGAAATAATCTTGGAGATGTGGCGGTTGGAGAAATGTTTAGGCAATGGTAAAACTAATTCGAAACCAAGTGCTGTCGCACTCATACTCAGTGTAACGGCTTTAAGTGCGACTTTTTTTTTTGCATGGATTTTCGGATCGTTTGGTGTTACCTCAAATCCTTAACGCGTTGCAAACTTTCTGTAGTAGCAGCGAAATGCATGTTTCATTTGCGCAGTGCTTCGAGCGCCAGTTATCCAGCGCCCTCGAGCGGGAGGCACATTGTGGTTTCGTACGATCCGTAAGCTCTGCAGCCGTCGCATACACCCTTACACCCATATTACATGTGCATGTTGAAGCTGTTGCTGCCGCCGTAAAAAATCGACTTAATGTCTCTGTTAGGGCTGCAGCCAACGGCCCTGCTTGATATGCTTGTTAACCTTATCCTCAGAAAAGCACAATATTATCTTCGAACAATGCATGATAATATTGAAGAGCAAGCCTTTCATGTTAGGCATGGGCGTAGACCCTAAATCTGAACTCAGCGTCGTCAAATGTCAACTTCACTGTGTTTAGTTGAATCGCCAGAAAGAACTGAAGTCCCCCGAAGAGCACATCGTGTCCGATGCCACTGTCAGCCGTCCTTGCAGGGTATAAGGATGGTCACAGGGAAAGAGCGTGGGTGCGAAGTTCTCAAGCGGTTCTGCTTACGATACGCACCCACTGGCGGTGTAGAACTAACTTTTCGGAAACAAAATTGGTAAAACAAGTTCAGGGAAAGCGCTACACTGCGATCCGGGACTTGAGCTACCGGACTAGCTCAGAAATGCGGAGGAAAATCTGTTTCCAGAATTGGCTCGTCCTGGAGTTCCTGAGCGTTGTTACTTTTCCCCGAATTTTAAATTACCTGATAGCCGTTCTTTTCTTGAATTCGAGAAAAGGTCCCTGCAGAGAGTGTTTTCTGAGTAAGCCTTTTCCGTGCGTAGGCAGCTCGAAGGGGGAGATTGTCATTTCGACTCAGAAGATTGCGTACGCTGTTTATTATTATTTTTTATTTAATATCTAATATTGCCGGCCGCCCTTTGGTAGGCAAGGCAGGAGTGGTTACACTGCGTGCAAAAGCGCCTGGTGCAACAAAAAAAGAATTCAAGATCAGCATCATCATCATCAGCCCAAGTGCGTCCACTGCACGACAAAGGTCTCTTTCACATCTCTCCAATCAACCCTGTCTTGTGCCTCCTAGGGCTACCTTATCTCCAAGACTTCCTGGTCTCATCCGCACACTTGAGCCTCTGACGACCACTGCCGCACTTACCCTCTTTTCGAATCTGCTCAGTTATCTTCAAGGACAATCAGTTACTTTGCGTTTGCATTACGTGCCCTGCCCATGCCCATTTCTTCTTACTGATTTCGTCTAAAATGTCATTAACTGGTATCTGTTCCCTGATCCACTCCACTCTCAATCTCTTATCAATACACTTTTCCTTTCATAGCTTGATGCGCTGTCCTCGGATTAAGTTCAGCCCTTTTCGCCAGCCTGTAATTTTGTGCCCCACAAGTTAGTAGTCACTCAGTCACTCAGGACATGAACTGCAGAGCATGATTAATGAATTAGACAGGCAGAGCAGAACGGTGGGGCTAAAAATTAACATGCAGAAAACCAAAGTAAGGTTCAACAGCCTGGCAAGAGAGCTGCAGTTCGCAATTGGTAGCCAGGTGCTGGAAGTAGTAAGAGAATATGTCTATTTAGATCATGAGAGGGAAATGACTAGAAGAATAAGAATGGGGTGGAGCGCATATGGCAGGTTATCTCAGATCATGAATGGCAGTTTACCAATATCCCTCAAGAGAAAAGTATACAAGAGGTGTATCTTATCGGTACTCACCTATGGGGCAGAACCGTGGAGGCTAACAAAGAGAGTTCAGCTTAAGTTAAGGACAACGCAACGAGCTATGGAAAGAAAAATGATAGGTGTAACGTTAAGAGACAGGAAGCGGGCGGAGTGGGTGAGAGAACAAACGCACGTTAATGATATCCTAGTGTAAATCAAGAGGAAAAAGTGGGCTTGGGCAGGGCATGTAATGCTAAGGCAGGATAACCGCTGGTCCTTAGGGGTAACGGAGTGGATTCCAAGAGAAAGCAAACGTAGCAGGGGACGCCAGAAAGTTAGGTAGGCGGATGAGATTAAGAAGTTTGCGGGAATATGGTGGCCGCGGCTGGCGAAGGACAGGGCTAATTGGAGATACATGGGAGAGGCCTTTGCCCTGCAGTGGGCGTAGTCAGGCTGATGCTGCTGATGATGATGATGAAGTTAGTAGCGGTAGGAAACAGCTGTTATATACTTTTCTCTTGAGGGATATTGGTATATTACTAATCATGATGTGAGACCGTCTGCAAAATGCATGACACTCCATTCTTGTTCTCCTGGTATTTTGGTTGTCGCGGTCCGAATCTGCAGTCATTAACCATTCCCTAAGTAGGTTTATTCCTTGAAAACTCACCATGCTTCGCTGCCTATCGTAAACTGCTGTGCCGTTTCCAGACTATTGAACATTGCTTCAGATTTCTTCGTATTTTTAGACCCACTGTTCTGCTTTCTCTGTCTAGGTCTTCGATTATTGTGACTCGACCCTGATCAATCAATGAATCCAACCCTACATCATCAAATAACTTCCCTTCTGTACAGCAAGACCCGAAGAGAAGATTTAAAAAATGCAGCAATTATAAAAAAAAACATGAACTCCGGGCCTGTTCTCTTGGCTGGGGGAAGCTGACGCTGGAATTATCCTTTTTCTTTTTTTCCTTTGCACCCATTCTATCTTACCCTACCTTTCGCCTATTTCTCTTTCTAAGTAATGTTAGATGCTATACTTGTTTATTTTATTTTTATTTGCTCTTTTCTGTCTCTCGTGAGGGTGCAGGTGTGCGGAAACAGGCCTTTCTTTCTGATTAACCAAAACTACACCAGTTCAGCGTTTTGTCTTGTTTCTAGCGCCAAAGCAATGAACCATTTCATAGTTAGAAAACTCCGTCTTGAGCAAAAACTAGTCGATTCCAAAGTAGCGTCGAAGCTTAGAGAGAAAGAGCTCCCTTCTCTTCAACGGTACTCTCACTGTGTCGCGTACGCTTCCTAAAATTTCAACTCAGGTGTTCAAGATGTGAAATTATCCCAACGTATTCAAGAACAACCAAAAATGGTGTGGTTTAGCTCTGGTTATACCTGGTTGGTTGCGAAAGCCCCTCATCCTCCTCTCCTCCTCCGCTTTTCAAGACTTTCGGGCCTTTATTCTTCTGTTTCCTCGGCACGTCTTCGTCTCCTAGCTTCACCCCGTATAGCACGGTTGGACTCACATTCTGAACTTGAAGTGGCTTCCTTAGCTGCTTCTGATTCTCGTCGTTTTCGCAATCGTTCTTCTCGTTGTTCCTCTGTTTCCTGGGCACGTTGTTCCCGCTTAGCTTCATTCCGCTTAGCTTGCCTAATCCCAGCTTCTGAACTCGATACAGCTAGTTTAGCTGCTTGGGCTTCTCGTCGTTTCCGCAGTCGTTCTTCTCGTTGTTCTTCCGCTTCTTGGACACGTTGTGACCAGTTGCATTCTTCCTAGCTTGCTTGGCTATCGCCTTAGAGTTAAACTGTTCACAAGCAGTAGAGCAACTAGATTCAGATATAGACTCTTCGTCAGTGACTTCCATGGCGAGACTCCTCGAGGAGCGCCGCTAGACCGGTTCCTCCCGGATGCGGTGGAGAGAGCAAGCTGACATCACGCGTCGCCATAGCAACGGAGAGGCTGACGTCAGGCTTCATCTGTTAGGCGCGGCGGCGGCTCCTCCAGGAGGGGTCCACGGACCACGCGACGAGCGGTTAGACCTGGCGTAGTATAGCTTTCGTAATAAAAGAAAAAAGTCAGTGTGGTTCCTATAACGAGACATGTTATTACAGACGTTCACAGACGACGAGAGCGAGTATCCTATCTACGCCGACGCCTAGCCAATTCCACGACAGTGGTTTACATAGACGGCGCAGCATACCCGGACCATAATAAGTACGCAGTGGCGGCAGTGGATCACCGCTTCTGCACTCTATTCACTGCCTCTCTGTAACAGACGAAACACCAGCGGTAACAGAGACCACCGCCGTGACCACTGCCGTTAGGCATTACGAATCCCAAGGCCAAAGCACACATGTAATCACAGACTCATAACACGCTTCTCGCAACTCCCTGCGAGGCGCAGTTCCCAAGCACGTCACCGGCTCATGGGCACCTCAGCAATTTACCCCAAGTAACCTGGACCCCAGGGCACGAGGCATGCATGCTGTTCCAGGTACCATCAACCGAGCGGGGCCACTCGCAGTGCCCACTTTTACCCCTCAACCCCTTGCGTAAAACGAACATCGCGAGTTTCAGCGTCTTCAGCGCAGGCAGATCCCTCCCGTCATGGAGAATTCGAAACCCAAGGCGCCGCCTCTTGGCGGCAGACACAGACGAACACCTTTCCAACCTTCCATAGACTTCATCTCATACGCCCAACATTATATGCCGGCATATGACCCTGGTGAAAGGCCCACCCTACACTCTTCCACATTTCGTGGGTATGTTGCGCTAAAGAAAACAATCTACACAAGCAAAACCCGCATTTGGAGCGGGGGTAGGCGCTGCTGACCAGCGACAACCTAGAGGACCAACGGGCCCTCTTCCAATATGTCCGCAGAGAGCTCAAGCCAGTGGAGCTCTGGAGTAAGGACAGCACCCACAAGCTGAAGCCACTCCAATTGTTTATTAGAGTCTGCCTCTTCCTCCTCCAGAAGTTCCCGAAATGTTTTGTTTTTAATACTTACAGGATCGCGAAAAGATTGACGTCATTTCCATCATTCGCTGTCCAAACTTAATTGTCCCTATTTAACAAAGGAAGTGTCCAAAACAAATGCATCCGTTCGTCACGGGCCTCAAGGGAGATGGTAATTCCGGCACTGTCCGACGTCTGAAGCGGCAAAACACTTCGCAGAATTCGCATTACACTAACTGTGCTCCATCACCCCCCGTTATTGATCGAACCTTTTGGGGAACGCTGACTGAAGCGCCACACATTGGCATCGACGCGGCCTGGATTCCAGCGCTGCGCTCGCGGAAATACGCGCAGCCGGAGCTCCGGGACCCGTCGAGTCGTGGTCCCAGCAACAGGTGCCTTTCGACTCGCTCACCACCACGCTGTGTGGAAAGGAGAAGGCGGAGTGCTCCCAGAAGCGAGTTTCACTGGGGCGAAGAAAGGAAAAAGAAAAGGCGGAAAGGAAAGAGAAAATGTAAGGCTGGTAATGCGCATCAAATTTCCAGAGTCGACGACGCACCGGGTTTTCGCGAACCCGGCGCCGGCGCGCGCGTGGGTGTTCGACGACGACACGTGATGCTCGCGCTTTTCGAGCTCTGTGCGAGGACGCTGAGAAAGAGAGAAAGAGAAACTAAGAGATTAGAGGGAGAGGACAACAGAGAGAAAGAGTAGGGAACTGACAACGTCAAGAGCGCCGCCACTGCCGCCAACGCAACGCTTACGGCGAGGACGCCAGCGCCGCAAGACGGGTAGTACGAAGAGCGCGCGTGGAGCTTTTCCTGAATGGAGAAAGGCCGGTTCTTTCAGCATCAGGTGGAGACGACGTTACTGGTGGGGAGAATTGTGGGGAGAAGGGGAGAAAAAGGCGCCGAACGGCGGAGTGCAACGGCGGAGAAAGCCGACAAGATGAGGGGAGTGGGTGGAGACGTGCTCAGGGATTTGGCCGGAGCTGGCTTCGCCGGGGTCGACGTACTATACGATCGCGCTTGCGCGTAAACACCGTCATTCTTGCTCGCGTTCGCGCGCTCTTCGCACACGCCTGAACGGAAATGGCTTTTCAAGAGGAAGGGGCGGGGGGGGGGGGGGGGGGGGGAGAAAACGACAGAGTGACGAGAGTCTGGTTAGGTCGGCCGTGTAGTTCTGCTGCAGACTTTTGTTAGTCGCATGACTACGTCGATTGGCTTATTCCCCTCTCTCTTCTTTCTCTGTCTCTAACTCTTTCTATTCGTATACGAATGAATGGAAGCCTGTAGTACTAATCAGTGTCACTGCGCGGCCGTCAGCGGTATCTCTGGCATCACCGAACCGGTGACGGTGTCGACGGAGTTAATGATATACCTAGAATATTAGAAAACACGATGGAGGCCAACATGCTGAGATTCTAAAATGGCGCTACAAAAAAAAATTAACTCATTGGCCAAACAACTGTCAGCTTCTTGTCTCTGTCAAGCTGGATTACTTCGCTTCCAAAGTATACGATTAAACAGTTCTAGGTAGAAAGCCCTTTTTATCTCTCTCTTTCAGTAGCTTTTCAACTATGGATGTTTTATGTGTGCGATGTTTTTGGCGGTAGTTTCTTGAATAAAAAACAATTCCGAGAATGATAAATTGATTTTACTAAGCTTAGAGCGGACGAACTTTCTGCCGAACTTTCGTGGGTGTTACGGATGTGAGACTGCGCGCTCTCAGGGACGTTCAAAAGCTCTGAATTGAGATTTTCGCAACGCCTGCCGTACGATAAATGTCACCGAGTGCTCGCGGATTAGTGCTGTGACGGAAATAGTCTCCCTGTAATCTCGCCGTGTTTAACGGAACAGTACAGGTACACGTGACCCGTGTGCAGTCCTCTATTCGCATCTCTCTCATTTAGGAAGATAATCAGCTAATATTGAATGAAAAGCTGTATATATAATTGAACCTCAAACATCATTGCGCAACATACGGCAACGGACACGGGAGTTTATCTCGACCGAATAATCCTTGTTAAAAACGCTGCATGTATATATAATACGGCGGCTGTGAGCCTTGAGCGATAACACACGCTCACGTTTCCGCTCTCATGAAACGTGCAAGCCGTCGCGATCATTTGAATGGCTTGACATTTAGAGAAATAACGAGCGGAGCAGCGACATCCGTGAAAAGGAATTTCAAAACGTCCTCTTCAGAAACAAAAGCACAGAGCGATCCGCGGGATGGACATGGCCATCTTCAAAGCCCTTAAAGGTCACTCTTCTGTTTAACACTTTTCAGGCTTTATTCCCAAGATGGCCAGTATCCAACTCAAATCAAGTGAAACGAGGAAGAGAAAAAAAAGATGCGGGCAGCCCTTACGTCACGGGAGGATGTAGAGTAATGACGACACATATTAGCAGCACGATGAGGTGAACGGAAGTTTAAAAAAAAAAAAAACTCTTCTGGAGGCTGCCTTTTTGAGTGTCAATTTTCGCGGCGTAGTCGTTTTTCTTCTTTATTTTTATTGTTCTTCAAAGTATGCAGGGTTAGATTTCTTGAAAGTCCCGGCTAACTCTCAAAGGGAACTCGCTTTGACAGGCGACAATTCTCGACGGCCTTTCAGCGTCACGGCTGATTCTCGGAAAATACATACGACTCTAATATTTCCCGAAACGGGAGAAACATTACCACTTCCTTTCTTATATAAAGTTCCCGTTATGGGCTTTCTGACAGGGACAATGAATGGAATTGGAAAGAAGGAAAGAATGACACTTTCGCTCTTTGCTGTCAGGAAAGACGCGAAGATATATTGCTCTTTAGAAAAATTAAGAAGCGAAAAATTTTATTCGCTTGTCAGCCTCACGATGTGCTTCTCGCTCAACTGCGCTTCTGTGAAGCCAGGGCAGGCGGCCGCATCATCACTCGTTGCTAGACAGCCTCTGAATTATATTACCAAGAAAGCTTCTCCCGTCACAACACAAGAATGCCTCCTCTTTTTACACGGGTTGAGAAAAAGCCTTGAAGAAAAGATACACACCCCGATTTGGCGTTAGTGAGCCAAGCCATCTGCAATAAGGCTTCAGAAACGTTATAAACAGGTAGGACCTCCCCATTTCCACACGGTAATTACGGTAATTTCCACACGGTAATGAGCCTCAAATATTGTTTGTACGAGCGACGTCTTTTCCGTCCGTCCGTCCGTCCGTCCGTCCGTCCGTCCGTCCGTCCGTCCGTCCGTCCGTCCGTCCGTCCGTCCGTCCGTCCGTCCGTCCGTCCGTCCGTCCGTCCGTCCGTCCGTCCGTCCGTCCGTCCGTCCGTCCGTCCGTCCGTCCGTCCGTCCGTCCGTCCGTCCGTCCGTCCGTCCGTCCGTCCGTCCGTCCGTCCGTCCGTCCGTCCGTCCGTCCGTCCGTCCGTCCGTCCGTCCGTCCGTCCGTCCGTCCGTCCGTCCGTCCGTCCGTCCGTCCGTCCGTCCGTCCGTCCGTCCGTCCGTCCGTCTGTCTGTCTGTCTGTCTGTCTGTCTGTCTGTCTGTCTGTCTGTCTGTCTGTCTGTCTGTCTGTCTGTCTGTCTGTCTGTCTGTGTCTTATGCAGTGAAAACTAAGAGGAAATTAAAATATGGATCAACATCTATCTATAATCGGATTGCTATAAGGCCCTTTTACAGTCCGCCCGTCCGTCTCAACACATTAGGTGTGCTATTTTATGCAGTGAAAACTAAAATTAAATTAAAAATGGAACAACGTTTATCTGTAATTGGATTGCTATAAGGCGCTTTTGCAGACTGGCTCTTGCGTCATCAATATTGTTTGAGTAAGACTGGCCACGTTCATGCAAACACCCGAATGTTCCCGAGTATTTCCAAGCTACTTCGCACACGTCAAACATCTCATTTTACATGTTTTTCTGCAAAGCTGCCAGATCTATGTACTGTTTTGATTTATATTGGCATTTTGTTGCATGCTGGTTCACGGGCACTTTTCAGAGCGCTTAAGTGCGCACAGATGAGCAAGCCACTTGCATGTTTACCCACCCGTTCCGAAGGTTGGCTTCTCTGCACACATAAATGGCTAAGGAGGTGCACGCTTTAAAGGCAGCATGCACTGCCGTTGCCGCTGAGAGGGCGGACGTAACTTATTCCCTTATTTCCTTTTCGTATGAGAGGGAGGACACGTATTTAGACGTATAAAGAACGCACTGTTTTTCAAAAATAAATATCTAAAAATGTGGTTGCGTTTCTTAAGCTGAGGGAAATACTCAGAAAAACAAATACAATACGTAAAACCTACATAAAAAGTAGGCGGCTGAAATAAATTCATCAGGCACTTTAGCATGGCTTACGTATTCGCGAACACTATCAACGGCTTTTATTTTAAACAAGCGAAGCGGTCATAATGCTGCTCAAAGAGTGAACAACTAGAAGCCAGTGCAGCATAACTAAACGCATTCAACGTGAAGCCCTACAGCCACAAGTAGCCGCAATCTTTAAAATTGTAGCTCGAACAGAGAACCACCTGTAATCACAATTGGTTTTTATGGCGAGGTAAATAGGTATAGTGGTCTTGGATTTCGACAGTTAGCGATTTACTGTATTGCGTATTTTTTTCGGCGTTCCAAAAATAGTGCCTACAAGTGCTCAGTACCACCATTAGCAGACTGCACGCTAAAATAGAGGGGTGTGTTTATTGAGCGAGGCAAAAAAAAAATAGTTTTTGGATGCCAAAGCAGAGGGGTGCGTTCATTCTTTCGAGCGCGTACATTACCCGAGCAAACGCGGAAATTACGATGAAGCGCCTTACTCTCTCAGAGTCTCTCAATAACTTGATTACTTGTTGCAAAACCCTAGAAAAAAGACTTGGTTTTATTAATGTCGAAGAAAAATAAAAGCGTTACCTGCCCTTTCGGGGCTGCATGTATGATTATAACATGGAAGATTATTTTAAAATGTAAAGTGGAGCATAAAATTTTATTCCAATTCTGGGTGGCTGCTTGAAACCTAAACGCGCGTGATGTTTATTGCGAATATCTTTTTTTTCCTGCCTTCCGCTTGCACGCGTTTCAAATAGACTTAATACTGATATTCTAAATTTCTGCTCAGTTAACCATAATATGCTGTAGATCTAGACTAAGTAACGTTGCACACCGCGTCTAGGAAGCTCCTATCGAAAGAAAAAGCTTAGTTTTCGAGAAAGGCAGAGTTCAACGAAAACCGGACGAAGGGCAAGACGCTGCATTATCGATGTTAAGAAATCATGTTGACAAGTTCCATGTACCCATTTTGCCAAAAGTAACCGAGCAGCAGGTTTTTGCTCCTGAACCGTATAATGAAGCCTTTACGGCGCCCCTAGAGACTTAAAGGTGTCAAAACGTGAGGACAAGGGTTCACCTTACTCTACACATATTCAGAGCTTAAAGGCTGCTGTAAGTGTTTCGCCACGCGGCTAAAAAATAAATCACCGTTGCCCGCTTACTTTTGGCAAAGACGGCAAATCAATGTGTTTTTATAGATTTTTTTTTAGGAACTAGTCAGACTAAGTACAAATTTGCGAAAAGCGCGCACATGAAAAAGAATATAGCTTAGGGTTGCGTAGCAGAATAAAAACACACAGACGTGAATGAGCTCGGCTTCGTACTACGTCACTAGGTGCCGCGTAAATAAATTGCGCAAGAAAGCAAGAAACTGCTCTTCTGACTGGGAATCGTTCGTAGAACACCGAAGAGTAACAAATTATTCACCGCGATGCTGTCCTCTTCGCGCGTGTTTTCGTCCCATGAGACTGCGCGAAATACACAAAGTAGAAGTAATAAGTTTGAATTCCAACAAAGTCTTAGAGAGACCTAAGATCGAAGAACACCGACGCAGCTGCTTAGAACGCGAGAAGAAATAAGTCTTTGAACTCGGCAAGAGAGGTGTACCGCTGGACACCAAAGTGGCCGCACATGCGTTGAATGACGAGCTCTGAATGAACGGTGGAGCGCCTTTTGAAGCGACACGAGTGTGCTCGACCTAACTGTCGCCTGAAAGCGATGAATGAGATACGCACTTAACCGTGGCTCGTTTAAATGCGCCCTTTTTTCTGTTGATTTGCTCCGGGCAAGCTGAACTTTGCCTGCCGTCGATTGGCTTCGCCCCTTTCTGCGCGCAAAATTTCGCGCTATCATGAATCCAGTCAGATCCCAGCAACTGTGTTACTATTCTGGCGCCGACAGGCAGCGCTTTTTATTGAGATATTCTTCCATTTTCGAGCCAGCGTATCTTCCACGGTCGACCAGCGGCGCGGAGGAGACGCAACTGGTGGTTGCCATGGAAATCTGCGACGCCAGTGCCGCCTCCTAGCCGCACAATGATGAGACCCCACATATTGGCGAGAGTACGGATCACCTTTTTTCTTCACATCAGCTTTTGTGGCTGTGATGTCGCATACGTGGGTACTTTCAGAGCAGAGAAAGTTCGCTTAAACCAAATGTCTTCTGAAGCTCTCGCAATTTCTCTCTCTGGGATCTGAAGGTGTCTGATTAATTCGACGGCGACACTCCTTTAACAAATATCTGAGCTTTTATTAGCGCTTAGTAGCACACATGACCCTTCTCCAAGCCTCTCAACTTTCTCAAACACAAAGGACTTTCACGCTCCCGTAATCCCACCTTTGAGACCGAAAACTCGTTTTCCTGCCTGTCACACCATACCCGCAAAGCGCCACGAGACTGAATTAGCGGCCGAGGCCGCGACCAGTTCTCTTGCGAATCGATCAGCGGCGCCATCTTGTGGACGCGCGTAATCGAAGCGTGTCCGTGCTCTACCGAGGAGTCGTGTATAGGAGCGCCGCGCTCGCGGTCTAGATTCCCGCTCGCGACTGGAGCAGACGACGCGGCTAAGTGGAACCAAAAGATCGCGCAAACGCGCGCACTGCACTTCGCTCGCCGCTTCCATCTCCCAAGCTCGTCTCGCGTGCCCTCCGTCAGCTCGCCGGCGCCTTCGTGTTGTGCGAGTATAGTGCGTCCGCCTGCTTTGTCACTGTCCACGCTAGAAATCAGTGCTATTTTCTCTTCTTCTACCTTTTCCGACTCAGCGCGAGACGAAGACGAACCGCCGAATTGAAAGGAATGTGAAGCGGAGCGACCACCTTTATAGTTCCATCCGCAAAAGCCCCGTGGGCCATTCTTTAACTCAAGCTACTTCCAGAATAGTAAGACAAGCTCAAGCTCACCGCGAGAAACGAAGGTGGCTGGAACCCACCGGCGATAGTTTTCTTTATTTTTCCAAGACGAGCGAAACCGATAGAACGCGTGAAGCAGTACGTAGAAAGACTTCGAAGTGCATGAAACGAACGCTTTGTAAACGACTAAGCAAAGGTAGCAGACGATAAATAGCAGAGCGACAACGCGAAGGACTCCGCATCGACGCAGAGGAAAGCAGCGAGGAAAGCTAGGACGTTGGAGAACCCTGGAGGGCACAAGTGTTCTTCGTAGAGTCTCCGAGGGATCAGCGACGCGAACGCGAAAGGTGATGCGTGATTGATTCCGAGGTGCGCGCTACTCGGCGGTAAAAACGGCGTCGTTCCGAGAAACGCCGCCGGCGTCGGAGGAGAAAGTGACGTTTGCGTCCAAGTGTCTTCGCCATGGGGCCCGTCGGAAGAGTTCGGTGATCGAGGAACTTACGGGCGAGCGCGCCGAACAGCACTTGCCCGGCATGCGTGAGAACAAGCTCGTGGTGCTGGGCGCCGGTGGCGTGGGAAAGACCTCGCTCATCGTGCAGTTCCTCGAGAGCATGTTCTCGGTTACGTACAAGCCGACTGTCGAAGACTGCTACAGGCACTCCGTACAAACTCCAGGTGAGAGGCATCTACCTTTCGGGAAGATTCCATCCGCCATACGGTGTCGAGGCCAATCACGTTGTTCCTTTTATTTGCTTGATCATTTAGTGCGAAATCACTATTGGTTTCATAGCTTAGAAAACGCCGGTGTGCGGTGAAGCCTCTGAAGTTAGTCACGTGATGCGGGAAATGGCGAGAAATTAACGGGACTTTGAATAATGGTGCCCTTGGCCAACCTGGAGAAATAAAATATTATTGTCGCGACTGGGTTTCGAACCCGCGGCAGCATGAATTGATCAGCTTCACTGGCCACTGCACGAGAGCACTATGCTATCGTCGCTTTTTGTTTTCTTCAATATGGTGTTGATTTATTACAATGATTCGATGTTTTGTGTACATGACCTATCTACAAACATCAAGAAAACAGTGGCACATCAACACACATAAGCAACGAAACACGAGAAAAGAGTCATTTCGGAGCGCATAGCTAATACATCATAACACGCCACGTCCAAGTAACAAAGAAATAGAAAAAAAGGCAATGAACAACAACACTGCGCTAAGAGTAAGTGCCAATAGGGTTCAAATTCTTGCTGGGTATACAATTCTTTTAGGTGCACAATCATTCTACAGAAATGGTCTTTAGCAGATGCAACATAATCACAATGTTGGTCCATCATGCGCGTTTTCCACACGCTCTGTAATCCAATTAAAAATAACATATCTAAGGGTTCATAAAAAAATGCTAGTGCAGTGAGCCGCAGCCGATCACGCCTTGCGTTAAACTGCAACCCAGTGTTTGTTGTTGCTGTTGTTGTTTTTGCCTTAGTGATATGGCACGTAAGTCTCCAGTTGTGCGTTACGCGTCGTCGGCTTCATCAACTTCCATCTGTGCAAAAGTCTCGAAAGGAAAGGAAACGCACTTTCAATCGCACCTTCTGGTACGTGTCGTTGGTGTCAACCTGCAAAAACCTGCTCTCGCACATTATTTCGTGGTTGTCAATGCTAAACCGCCAGCATTTTTTTTTATACGGCCTCTCTTACTTCTCTTCTTAACGGTGTTCTTTTGATACTATAGCAGACATAGACAAGGAACTGAGAGGCTGGTTAGGATATCCATGTGAAAAACCGATGGTCATCTAAAACCCGAAGAAAGCGTTAGAGAATGGCACTTTTTTTGCGGAGTTCTTGATTAAGGTGAAAAGAGGTTGTGTAATCATTTTAAATAAGATATCAACTCATAGAAAGTAACAGAAAGGACAAATACATACAGCCAGTGGGGATCGAGCTCTCGGAATGCACACGCTGCGCACAGAGCTGTACGAAATGAACGGCGGTGACGGCTGTTTCAACTACTTCGAAGGCATTTTTGTTGGGTCTAACCGAACCGTCGAAGTGTCTGCTGGAGCTGACTGAATTGTCACCTTGGTGCGAGGGACTCAAATCGCTTTTAAAAATGATTATTTTAAAATTACTCGTTTTGGCCTCCACAGCTGTAATTCGACGACACGTGTACGAGTGCGCACTTAAAAGTACAACCAGGCATCACAGCAGTTTTCGATGGAGTAAAAAGGACAGCTACGCAATTGCTTGTCAAGACTGTGAACTGTGATGAGATTGACACAAATCTGTTTCACAGCCATGACATCACACGCCGCGAGAATGACTTCAAAATTAAGTGTAGTGTGAATCCCTGCAGTACGGCTTCCTTTTGTGACATTTTTGTGTGCGCATCGAAAGGATATTTTTAAACCAGACTTCTGTCGTGACTACCATTTGGTTTCTCGCGGGAAAAAGTGAAAAAGATCACAGATAACATATAAATGTCACCCTAAAGCTGAACTAATAACACCAGCAACAACAGAGTGTGTGATGTTTGAGTCAACAGCGTCTTCCTGTTCTATCTGATATGCCGCAGATGTTTGTTTCTTGCTGCCGGGCATGTTAGTTGTTAGTAACTCTATTTTATTAGCATTCGATCGCAAATTGATTTTAATGAAAGGAATTTCTGATATCTTGCTCCATACAAATTGTTATGGGGTTTCAGTGGGTAACTTAAAAAATACGACCTTCTGTAAAAACCTTCATTTTTTTCTGCGCTTCATTTATCTGAAATGGAATGTGCCTGTCTGTGCTACTTTTTTTTTGCTATTTTTCGGGTGATGTAAAAAAAGGAACTACAGTTTTTTTATTATTATTGGAGTTCTCACTGCTTGTCAGAAAACGCTGCATGCCACCGACGTCCATGATGTTATTAATCCATGCGTGATCCGATACAAGGCTCAGTTTAGAAAAAAAAATCTCTACGCTCCTCCCTCGGTTCCTCCCTGCCACACCCTTTCCAGTTTCTATTGAAGCTCGAGTTCTTAGTTCATGCAATAAAAATCGTGAATATCAACCCTTCTTTAGTCAGCCTGGGTAACCGGCTGCTTAAGCATATCAAAACCTTCTCCAAATAGTAACGATTGCATAAAAAGCTTTTCATTAATCCATAGACTTCTCATAAAGCCCACCTTTGGCTGAAACATTACCTTATTCAGATCGAATTAACACATTCCCGTAGTACACAATCCCGCTGCATGACTCATTACATGCGTCAACTGAAACGCACGTGTCGCCAGGTTGACGCTCCAACGTTCCGACCCCTGAGCGCTTTAACTGCACGGCTAATCTCTGAGGTGCAAATTAGCCTGAGGTGATTACAAATGCGTCCAACGCAGCTCGGCCACCCTCATGCTCGGGGTGGGCTGAAGTGTTAATGCATTCGTCGCACCGCAGGGCGCAACTCATCGAAGATTTAACGGCCTCGTTTTAATCTGGACTTCTGCCCAGGCTGCAGCCTTGGCGCAACCTATGGGCGTGGTCGGGAGGTTTAATTGAGAACGACCACTCAACTGAGAAGCCAAAGGAAAAAAAAATGAAACAGGGAGAGAGAGAGAGAGAGAGAGAGAGAGAGAGAGAGAGAGATGCCAAGCTTAATGTCTAGCAGTAAATGAGAGGTAAAAAATAAGTCGTCGACCTGTCCGTCATCGTCCTGGGGTACGTGGTGATATACGCTGGTTATAACGGTATCCTAAGCACAGGCCTGTAGACTCATGGGCGAGTGGGCAAGTCTTGACGGCGTCACAAGGTTCGCACCGCGTCCCGCGTGACGGCGGTTGATATTTCCGCCTGCGCAGATGCCATCCTACATTTGCAATACCTTAATAAAAGCGGCTATTATAAAGACGAACGATTAAAGAATCCGGGAGAACACGTTCAAATGTTAGGAACGGCCACAGAATCGGATGCATGCTGTCGAAAGTCAGCCAACCGTTAATCATCTGTTAAAGACCTATATGAAAAATGCCATTGCTTTAATTGCACTCATGATTTGATGAAAAGCCATGAAAGCTGAAAGCCTCCAGATTTTTTATTGTTCTACGCTCTACGTGACCACGAATGCAATCACCTCGCAATTTGAACGGTGGATATAAGAAAGACAAGGTAAAACGATGCGGATGTTTTCTGAACAACTAAATTTACTTCTTGCTCACAACAACTTGACAAACTGCAACACTGAAGCGTCAATATATTATTTATAATCTTCGCGCTGGTTTTCTTGACTTGTGTCTAGTGATGTTTACAAGACTACGTCGTTTTACTTTCTTTAACCACTTCGTTTTTATTTGATTTTTCTACTAAGCTTGATTTGATTCCATTGATTTGATTTATTGGGGTTTAACGTCCCAAACCGACTCAGGCTATGAGGGACGTCGTAGTGAAGGGCTCCGGAAATTTCGACCACCTGGGGTTCTTTAATTAACATCGCTCAGTACACGGGCCTCTAGAATTTCGCGTCCGTCGAAATTAGGCTGCCGCTGCCAGGATCGAACCCACGCCTTTCGGGCCAGCAGCCGAGCGCCGTAACCACTGAGCCACCGCGGCGGGTGCTACTAAGCATGTTTTCACGAATGTAATGACATTTTTATGTTAATATTATATACGGAGTTTTCGCTTGTTTAATTGATTAATTTTATTGATGTTAGTTCAGCGAAGGTTTTACTGCATTGCGACGTTAAGGAGATAAGGAGATAAAGGGGGGGGGGGGGGGGGGGGGCTTTGGAGTAAACAAAGAAAAACGAACCTTTTTAATGGAAAGCATTACCCTTTGGTAGGAACAGCCTTGAAATTTACGAAGCACTCATGGGAGTTTACTGGGGAAGAATAAAAGCTCTCAAGTATATACGACAATGAGGTTAATCCAAGAATGGAAGAACCGCTCGCCGTCCGCTCTACCACGCGGCTTCCGGCTCGCGAATTGGCTCATTTCCGGACTAGAGTTGACTTTCGCCCCCTCGGGCGCCGAGCTCTCGTCCCGGCTCTTTGTTGGCGCTCTTGCTTCTGACCCCCTTTCCCCCTCGGCCGCTGGGTGAGGAGGTGTCCCTCTTTCCAATGCCGCTGTCTCCGACGGGCGGGCACAATCTGCACTGACATTTCCTGTCAGGGCACGCAGAACGACGCGGGCGGTGAAATCGTTTACACCGGTGCCCATTGTTAGGAAATAAAGACGCCGTCCGCGTACCCCGGATTCATCAGTCCCGAATTAGGCCTTCGTGGGACACAAAGGGTTTCTGTCATGGTCACGCGAGCCCCATATTCGCCACGGCAAAAGATATCAAAATATATAAATAGATATAAAGAAGAAAAGAAACATTCCGCGTAGAACTGCGAGCAGTGCGTGGGGACATGCAGTGGGGTATATTGGCGGTTTTCTCTGGAATCGATTCGGTTGAGTCGTCGCAGCGGAATCGTGCGCGCGGTTAGCGTTCCGGGGAAGAAAGTCAGGTTAGTCTGGCGACTATATCGGGCTCATACTGCACAGTCGTGCGCGGATATTCACACAAATGCGTGTCGTGCCTTGCCCTATATATCAGCCGCCGTCGCCGCCACCACACTGCTCTGTGGACGCGCAGTCGTGAGCACGGCATATGAGCGCCATTCGCTTCTCCGCTGTTTCAGTTTCTCGTTTCGTGACTTTTTTTAGTTGTTTCCCGACCTCCTTCACTGGAAATGAACTATCTAGAACATTTCGTCGGGAACTGTTTTCTTTCTATTATTCCTTATCGTCGTCTTTTTTTTTTTTATTACTCGGCACGTGAAGCTTCGTGCAAGCAGATAAGCACGCGAGTTCATGTAGCGCGTCCTTCTGCTTTGATTCCGTCAGCTCCGTTTCACCGTTTTGAATGCCAAGAAGTTCAAAAGCAATGAACCAAGGCATGACACAATATCTTTATTTTTCTTTTCATCGGTCCATCTATTTGTCCATTCGCCCATCCATCCGTCCGTCCGTCTTCCCGACCATCCGCCCGTTAGCCCGCCTGTCTGTCTAACCTAATCAAATATAATATATTATAAAATATTATAATATTATACGATTTGATCTAATATAATATAACGTATTATAATATAATATATTATAATATAATACAAATATAAATCTCTTAGTCTATTAATGCCGCAACGTGGCATGAGCCCTGTCTGCCTGTTTGTTAGTCGGACTCTTTTAACTCAGTCAAGCCCACTTATGGTGACCCTGACGGCTTTACACATTTTAGTTCGCTTTATCCGAAGTTCTTAGTACATAGGCTTCTCATATTACAGCCTAATACCCAAATTCAGGCAAACATAGTGTTTATATAATTAAACAATGCTTTAGACTTGTCTGCTACCATAGAATGGCGCTTTCTTTGCAAGCTCCCTAGCGCAGCCATATGCTCCTGGCTGGCACCATTGCTACCGATGAGCTGCTTTAGAAAAGCGATACCACTAATGACGACTGAAGCACTCACGGTATAGTCTGACGGTAGCACCGTCTTCATTCGTAATGAGTGAGCGTTCCCTTTCATGATTTTGTTCACAGCGCGACAAGAACGAAAACGACGAACGACGAAAGAATGACACAAACAAGCACTGACTATCAACTAGTTTTTATTGAAGAACTAAAGGCGCATATATACAAACATTAAAACAATTACCAAGAATTGTGTATCAGCAGCCCTTCCATTGCCTTATCTGAGAGGGAATTGAGGTATCTAAACTCCCACGTGCCTTCCAGATAACTTCTGTGTTCTTGATAATGTTTTAATGTTTGTATATATACGCCTTTCGTTCTTCAATAAAAACTAGTTGATAGTCAGCGCTCGTTTGTGTCACTCTTTCGTCTTTCCCGTTCTTGTTGCGCTGTGAGCAAAATCATGAATACTTACCAACTCGCCCAAATTTCCGCCTTGCTGAGCGTTCCCTCTAACTGCGACTGCTATAAGTGGTCTCGACTGTACCGTGAAAATACAAGTATTCAACAGCTGCTTATGATGTAGCCCGTAAAGGGGAGTGTTTGGTGTGCAGTACGTGTGAAATATGCGAGGGAGGGACTATTTGCATATATAAATGTACATACACGTATGCACACGATTACATACACTTGAGTGCCTTATCATGGTGAAGTCATATCCGGCAGCTCAGTGTCATAGGAAGCAAACGGGGTTGGCCGTTCAAGTGCTCTGCTTTCCAACGCTGAAGCCATATAAAGGCGAGTTTTAATTTCGGGCAAAAGTTCTTGATTAGTTGCGCGTGCATTTTTCAGGACATCTTTAGCCGGAGCTAAATAAATAAAGACGAGGGCGTTGGCGTCCAGTGAAGATCCTAAATCAGTGGCTACTATTCACCACTCTAGTTGCACTAGAAGTCGCGCTTGCAGCAACTCTCTTTTATAAAACGGAGTGCACTAGAGGACAGCTTACTCCCTTTTTTACTCCCATACAGGCGTATTCGCGTTTAGAGTGTACGGGAAACCATCCATATAGGCGTATATAGTCCCATATAGGCGTATTTGTGTTTAGAGTGCATGGGAGCAGTCCCTTAAGCAAAATTACCAGCACTTTTAAATTGTTGTTGTTCGGTCCGCTTTGATCTTGTCACGTCATCATACAGGGAACTCCAGGTAATGTATAAGATTTCTATGTATTATTCTCTGGCTGTGTTATATCTGTTTTTACTTTTCTTTCATAGACGCTCTAAGGAATATGCGAGCGAGCAAAGTGTGAATGATGTATATGTACAGTGCTATATATGTATGTAATCTGAGTTCATGCATGATTGTACGCATATGTGATGCTGCCTTTCGCCGAAATAGAGGTTTGTAGGCCCGTCAAGTTGTCCAAGGACAGTTTTGTTTCTGGTCGCTCATCTGTAATGTGTTCCCCACAAGATGGCAAATAAAAAATTCAGTTTAATTCAATAAATGATTACTTCTTCGGGGATAATCTTGTTACAACTGAAGTCGGCAAGATTCCGTGCATTACCACTTCGCGTAGGCCGCACCGCAGCAAATTAATGTCACTTTCTTGTAAAGAAACCTGTCAGAAGCCGGCCTCAATATCCCGTCGCGAACTAGCGCGCGAGTAGAACACTCCATTCATACGCTTCGAACGAGCAGCAACTTTCGGTCTCTCAGTTTCGCAAGAAATTAATATAGAGGTAAAACAAAAACGAAGCCCCCCCTTAAAATATGAGTGGGCAGACGAAACCAACCAACGAAATGCGACAGGCTTTTCACCACGTTATTTCAATTCTCTACTTTGTAACCTTGCCCAAGATATCGTATTTCGCTCCCCTTCCGTCGAACTGCCACACCAACTTCTTGTTTCTGCTTCCGCTTGCGCTAGGATAAACAATATTCGAGCGACGTTTTCTTTCGTCTCGTCAAGAAAAAAACAGTATTATCGCAATCAGCGCGCCTTCCTTTTTCGTGCATGCTAGGCATCGCAATATCGAAAACCAGGAAGAAAAAAAAACGAAACGAAAGGATCAGATGGTAGGTCTGAATGAATGAATGGGCGCGGAAAGACGAGCAGTCGGTCGCGTCGGGGCAGACCGAAACAACAGCGCTAATAAAATTAGGACAAAGAGAGCGACAGTTGGAGGAGGGACGGGTACGTTACTGAATCCTTCTCGCCCGTGTTGGACCCTGAAAATAAACACAGCGAGCGGACGAGCAGGCGGACAAGATCAGTTTTCGCGATGTTTGTGTAGCCGCTGCCGCCGGCTTCGGAGGAGAAACCTCGACGATGCGCCAGCGGCGGAAATGAGCAAGGACGATATAGTGGCCGGTGTATAAACAACGTCGTCGTCGCTTTAGCGACAGCGACGACCAGGACCTCTTACCCTTTCGTCTCCTCTTCCCCTCCTTCCCAGAAAGAGCGGGGGTCGGGCAGAACGCCAACGGCCCTCGGAGGAAACCCGAGCCCAGATATGTTCTCACCGGCAGTCTGCTGTACTGACGGCGTCAGAGGAGTTTCGCGAAAATCGAGACACAATAGCGCTGCGAATGGAAGAGAATGTGTTACGGATCAAGCGCAAGAAACAATGCGAGTGGCGGACCCCTGGTAAATGGAAGAGAAGAGAGCTGAGATTTTTCAGGACGATCGCCTTGCTCTCTGACGTCATGCGTGACGCAGACGGATAGCCTTCATCGCCTTGACGTCACCGTGGCCGTAAGAAGAGAGGCTGTGGAAGGGTGCCTCAGAGATGGTAATTTCGTTTAAGTATTATTTAAAATGTTGCACTGAATGGGGAAACTTCCCGTATTCACGCCTTGGTGTGGCATTGAAACAGAAAGCCTGGAGTGAGCCAAGAAATACTTTGGGTTCATTTTATGAGCTTGCATAAAAGATGCGTTCACGTAGCCCATCCTGTTCGTCTCGAAATCAAGCCATGAAGTGAATTGCGGCTCAACGGTATTTTAAGAAATTTTTTGCCAGAGAAAACCCCAATTTCAAACATAACAACAAAGAAAGCATTGAAATTTGGTGTTCGTAACATTTCATGAACGGAAGAAAAAGAAAGAAAGAAAGAAAGAAAGAAAGAAAGAAAGAAAGAAAGAAAGAAAGAAAGAAAGAAAGAAAGAAAGAAAGAAAGAAAGAAAGAAAGAAAGAAAGAAAGAAAGAAAGAAAGAAAGAAAGAAAGAAAGAAAGAAAGAAAGAAAGAAAGAGAATGGTATGAGGGCTCCCAAGGACCTACGAATGTAAAGTCGAGAATGACCGATTCCGCGTATATTGGCATTAACGCATTAACGTTCTCGCATTATTCCCTTCAGGCCCAGATTATGTGTTCCCTGCGATTTTCTCTCATTTCTTGATCTTGCTTGTTAGCTTCCTGCCCGTGAAAGAAAATTACGTGCAACATGGTGTCTGCGGCAGCAGCCCGATAGGCCTGAATGCCTATCAGTTTCATGTCTACCAGAATGCCTACCAGAATCCAGGACGGGTTCCGTAAGCACCCACTCCGTGGCGCACGGGGGCAGCAGTTTTATCATTCAGACCAAATGAAGGCGACAAGTTTCATTCATGACATGGTGCGTGTAAAGGTCGGTGTACGTTCGCGGCGTCGTGGGAGACAGACTGTCTAGGCGCCAGCGCCCGCGCGCAGCAAATCTCTTTGATGCTAGGGAGCCCGTTGACAGGGAAGCATTCGCGTAGTCGCGGAATTGACAAGCGTAGCGGATTGACTGGCGACGTGTCCTTGGGTGTGAAGATGGCGCGTAGAGGCTGTGCCGGCCAGGCCCGGGGTTAACAAAGAAGATGTACTCGCTGGGACGGGGTTCGTTGTATGGGTCCTTTTGGCAACAAAACAAGTGGCAACGTCAAATTTTTACAGACTGCAACGTTTGCATTCAAAGCGAAAGTTTCATTTCGCGAGATCCGGTCACCAACAAGCTTCTGAGCAGCTTTTTTTTTTTTTTCACCCGTTATTCTTCTTTCGATTTGGCAGCACCGTCGAGATAAACGCTTTAGAAAACGGGAATATTTAATAAGTAATGCACTCAATGCGTTATTTTCAGTCTCCCGAATGCTACCCGCTTGCTGTACTTAATTGCGGCTACTGGACAGTGAAATTCACTTGCGCGATAACTAACTAGTACATAGTTAGCCGCCTATGAAAATTAGTGCGCAAAATGACCGCGCTTAACATGTTAATGTCGAGCCTAAATCGTTCCGTGTGGCGCTTCCAGTGAATGCTTTTTGTTTTCAGCGCGAAAGCTCTACTTTCACTAGCAAAGCTGAAAAACCCGAGGTATGTGTGAAGCCTCAATCTTTGACCTTTGACGGAGCGCCAGCGGCGGAGGCCTGCAACGCTCCTCCGTCAACGCGCGAAATCAGCACCCCCTCCCCGCGCGTGGCTGCCGATAGCGGCTGACGATAACATTAAGGCGAAAACCTTTAATGGCTTATACTGTCGTCCGTTAACAAAGCGTGTCACACGCGTTTAACTCGGGAACCAAGAAAGGAAGAAGAAAATCAATGGTTGCTTCAGATAGAGGAGGAAAAAAGTTTGATGACTGTAAATTAATCAGTTAATTAATTACAGGCAAAAATGTCGAAATTGTGTTGAAATATTTCGGACGTCGATATAGCCACGGGAACGGTGTGACGTAGCATGTACCGTTAGTCGTCAAGGCGTAGTGAAAATTGTCACAGAATGGACGGAAAAACGTCGAGTTTGTGTCAAATTAGATGGAAAAATGTGTAGTTAAGCGTAATTAGCACTTAAGATCCCCGAAAGATGTATAATTTGGGTATCGATATAGCCACGGGAACGGTGTGACGTCCCATCCACCGGAAATCGCCACGGCATAGTATCCTCGGCTTTCTCTTCTCAACACTTTAGTTGACAAAGTGTCCTCGCAATTTTTGCTTTTCTGCATGCGGTTGACTTTGAGAGGATGTTGCCTCAAGTTTGTTTTGTTTGTTTATGGGGTTTAACGTCCCAAAGCGACTAAGGCTATGAGAGACGCCGTAGTGGAGGGTTCCGGAAATTTCGACCACCTGGGGTTCTTTAACGTGCACTGACATCGCACAGTACACGGGCCTCTAGAATTTCTCCTCCAAAGAAATTCCAGCCGCCGCGGCCGGGATCGAACCCACGTCTTTCGGGTCAGTAGCCGAGCACCATAGCCACTGAGCCACCGCGGCGGCTGTTGCCTCAAGTGCTTTCGCACATCCTACTCGATTTAACTACGTTAAAGCCCTACCATTTTTTTCTTCGGTCGTTTATTTGTGTGAGTACGCTTGTTCTTTTTTGTTCTTGTTGTTCTCCAAAGAGTGAGTGAAAAATTTAACATTTAGCTCATTTCTTCGGTGTCATTCTGAAGCTTCTTTTTTTTTTCAACTACTAGTGTTTCTTAGTTTTCTGCATGAACGTTGGCTGTCCTTTAAACCTTCTATCCATTGCTCTTGTACCTATTTATCCGAAGCCAGGTAAGGCAAGAAAATCTCGCTATAGTCGTGGCTTAACTGTACGGAACTACCACGCAACTCCAACGCATTGCCACTGCCGACATAATGCGGCCTGACCGGCGCGCCTCGTTCCACTCAGTCTTGTTCGACGCCTGGTCTGGTGCACTCAAGCAAAGCTACGGCACTGACTTGATCGGCTTTTACGCGTGCCTAGCACACTTACAGATGCAATACGCAGAGCTTTGTGCGAGTTGGTTTAAGCCACTGCTACGCGCGCTTCATGCAAGCAAGCATGAACGCACTCAATTTGCCTACATCTATTGTATATGGAGAATTTCACGTACGTAGCACTAATTTTTTTTTCTTGTTACGGGAGAGAGAGAGAGGTTTATTCACAAGAAAAAGGCAAAGAGGTTGCACAGTCATCATATTTCACCAGTCATTCTGCACTGAAAGAAAAAAAATAAGGGGGATGGGGGGAGGCGGGAGTGACGATCACATCACCAGTGCGTCGGATGACAATCGAGCTTAAAAACCGAGGTAACACACAAAAAATTTACCCAATTGTCCGTTCGAGACCAGGGCGTCGTTTTTTTTTACAAATACCGTTATAGCTACATGAGCGCTGTGTGTAAAGTTTTCTGGGTAATAAACTACTTCGCTTGCAGTCAGCGCTCATCTAATGATCCCAGTGTTCTTTTTGGAGTTATATTCTGTTCGCGCTGCTCTTACGTCACGAGTCCGCAACTACCTAGGAATAGGCAACGCTCCGTGGGTACACCTGCCGGCATTTCTATGCGAGGCTATGGGAACTGCCTGCTGCGAGCAGCCTGCACTATTCTGCACTCGGCTATGTGCTCCGTCCGGCTCCAAAAGTCTTATAATGGCTGTTACGAAACCTACAGTCGGCAAAGGAAAAGCTAAACTGAGGGAGTTATAAGAAGGCGCGCCACTTTCGCGGCACCGACTGCCGACGCGCAGGACAAGCATAAAAGCTGCGCCGGGTTGTTGAGTGGCCTAGTGGCCCGTCCGTGGGCCGTGAAAGCTGGGGACAATGGTGTCGGCGGTGATTTTTGTTTTTACTGTCTTCGTTTTTTTGTCTGGAGCACGGCCGTCTCCCGACCGGCGATGTCTTGAATGCCTTGAGTGGCTGCTTGGAGCGAAGTCTTCGGCCAAGAGACGCGTTTTCAGCGGCTAAGGGGGGGCAAACTCAATTGTGCAGCTTGCCTCCGGCATTTCTTGTCTTTTTGTTTCGTTTTTGTTTCTTATACAAGACGCCTGCGCCTGGCATCGTACCGCTGTTGGCTCCTGCCTTATTTTTTGTTGGTTTTAAAGAGACCCAAAGCGTCAGAAGGCCGATAGTTTCGGCGTGAGTAGTTTCATCAGTAATACTCCGGCACGTTAAATCTTGAATCCGGGCTAATCAACAGTAGACCATACTCACGCTATCAATAAGGTGATAGAGAAATGCGCAAAATTTAACCAATCCTTATATGCAGCCTTCATTGATTACGAGAAAGCATTTGCATCAGTGGAAACCTCAGCTGCCTTGAAACCATTGCGAAATCAGGATGTAGAAGTGTTATGTGAAAATATTGGAAGACGTCTATAACGACTATGCAGCTACCATAGTCCTCCAGAAAGTCCGCTATGCAATTCCAATACGGAAACGCGTCAGGCAGAGAGACACTATCTCGCCAAAGCTATTCAACGCCTGTTTACAGGAGGTATTTAAGGGCCTGAAATGGGAACAATTGAACATGAGACTTGAAAGAGAACACCTAAGTAATCTGCGATTCGCTGACGACATTGCCTTGCTATGGCATTTAGGACATAAACTGCAAAGCATGATCAATGAGTTGCAGGCAGAGCAGAACGGTGGGGTGAAAAATTAACATGCAGAAAACCTAAGTAATATTCAACAGTTCAGCAAGGGTACAGCAATTCGCAATTGGTAGCGAGGTGCTGGAATTGGTAAGGGAATATGTCTACTTAAGTCAGGTAGTGACCGCTGATCCGGATCATGAGAGGGTCATAACTAGAAGATTAAGAGTGGGGCGGAGCGCATATGGCAGGTTCTCTCAGATCATGAATGTCAGTTTACCAATATCCCCCAAGCGGAAAGTAGACAACAGTAATAGTCTGACACATTAAATCTTGAATCCGGGCTATTCGTCACAAAGACTAGTAAACAGTAATTAACGCGTTCATGTTTGATTGGAATAAGAATGTGTGAGCTGATGCATTGCATTCCCCAACAAAGAGTGTTCCCTTCAGCGCGCAATACAACTGCTTGCGGAAGACGGCGCATTTAATATGCTTTTTTTTTTACCCCAGCATATGTTTAAACTCTCCTGTCAGGACAGAAGGGGTGTTATCAGCTACGAATGGTTATTAACCTTGATGTAAGAATGAAATAATAGCAAAAAGTCTACTTAATCCAGGCTACGGCTTAGTTAAATAATTTTAACAGGATCCATGCTGTCCTTCCATTTTCTCCCGCGCATTTTCTTTTTTTCCTTCTCCTTTTATTCATCGTACATTCCCCCTTCTGTATTTTTTTCTCGTGATTGTTTTTGTTCTGCGCTAACTTTTTTCAGAGACTATGCACCAAGTCGCCCAGTAACAAGTTTTACTTGAGTACCCTTCTTCTGACTTTTGGCTTGGCTTGTCTTCTTCTTTTCTTCTTTATTTTCGTTTTCTCTCTCTTGGCTTGGCTTCTGTCTTCATCACTTCTTACTTATCCCTCTTTTCCTCGCCTCTCGGCTTGGTTTTCATTCTGACTTCTCTTCATTGCCTTCTTCTCCTTCTCTCTCTTGACTTGGTTAGCCTTGCTCGCGGATTTCTGCAACTGGAACCACTACAGCGATCTTCAGTTACTCGACCGCTCGGGAAGGAGACCCAGAAAGAAAGACATCAAAAGAAAACTTGCATGGATAGTTAAAGTCAGGAATATTGAGGGTTTACTTTATTAGTGATGATACGATGAGCTTGAAGAAGAGATGAACCTGGAATGTTTTACTCTGTAGGCGACAACAGCAACGCCTGACTCACAGCTCACGACAAGTGTCAAGTGTAGTGCCGCTTCAACCATGCATAATAAAGCATTCCCTTACGCATACTTGTTTGAGGTACCTGTAAGCGTGAAGGTTTATCTCGTAACCGGCATGGTATCAGCGATGTTTTATTAGCTCCTGTTCCTTAAATGGTTTGGTTTGGTTTGTGGGGTTTAACGTCCCAAAGCGACTAAGGCTATGAGAGACGCCGTAGTGAAGGGCTCCGGAAATTTCGACCACCTGGGGTTCTTTTACGTGCACTGACATCGCACAGTACACGGGCCTCTAGAATTTCTCCTCCAAAGAAATTCAACCGCCGCAGCCGGGATCGAACCCGCGTCTTTCGGGTCAGCAGCCGAGCACCATAACCACTGAGCCACCGCGGCGGCTGTGTTTTTGAAATAATTTCAGTGTTTCGTGCATAGGTTTCTTCTAGTCAGGTAAGACGCAAAGTAAATCAACAGATAATAGCAGCAGTGCTTGCTGGTTTGTGGCTCACTGGAAATTACAGGGCGGTAAAACACACCCAGTACGTTGTTTAAACTCTAAAGTAGTAACACCGCGTGCACTTTCCGTTACATCGCTTTTAATTGTGTAAACATTTGAACTGGACATTTTCTAATGCAGAAATATGTATTAAACTGCAAAGCACGTACACCTCGCCTGGAGTGCAAAAGCGACAGTTATTTATTTATTGATTAGTTTATTTATGCGATTATTCGTTTATTTATTTTTGTTTTTTTTTTTCGTTAACAAGTGCAGTTCGGTGCCCTATCGAGAAAAATGAATGACATGGGCCACGTGAAATATCTGTAAAGCATTTTTCGTGAGTCATAACAACGAGGTGTTTTGTATCTTTAACGTGAAACCTTATTTCACGAGGACGTGCAGCCCCCGTCGTGAGTTTGAACCAACGGGGCATGGAGGTGAATAAAACCACAGCGTTCTCCCTAACTCATCTCTCACTGTCTTCTGAATAGTACTGCAGTGCTCAATGAAATGCTTCCATCATGGTCCGTCCAGCGAAACGCGGGAAAGCTTGATTACGGAATTATGTGAAGGTTCTTAAGAGTAACTAGTCAGTTCTTGGGGCACTCCTTTGCATCTAAATAAATACATTGTACACAACTGCCCTTTGTTCTAATGAGTCTGAAAGCCAAAAGACGCGCGGTCAGCACAGTGATGCAACAGCTTCTTCTCTGCACCTTGCTCACAACGTTGAAGGTAATGCCACGTCAGCAGGTCAGTGAACGACACCGAAGCGCCGCTTTCATCTTACCGAAGCCGATGCCTTTTTCTGTTCCTGTGCTTGTGCGTGTGTCCGTTACGTTTATTCTTACTACAGAGTTAGATGTTATTGTCAGAACTCCCCCCCCCCCCCCCCAAACACACACACAAGAAACAAATATCGTGCTTATTATCCACATAAAATGACATGACCTCACAGCAAGGCCACATAACTTACGGTCATCGGTCACATCGCCTGCCAAACATGGCCACCAAGGCTCCTTTACACAACTGACCTGCGTACAGATGATGCTGAGACTCGTGCCTTATTATGCGAACATTTTTAACCCTTTTCTCTAAATTATCAGCAACAACTTGCCATCAAGTCACGTTCAGTTGTCGTCGTTGTCTGTTTGCGCCGGAGGACGATAAAAAGTCAGATGCTTTTTTCTTTTCCGTGGAGATGTCGTGTAGAATACCCTTAGGACATCCAGCATGACCGCCACCGAAAGGTCGTCCACCCGGCGCCCTGCAGAGGGCCGAGCAAGAGACGCGGCCATTCTGTCGCAACGTGTTGCGCGGTGCGAGGGATGCCGGTCGGCTGGCCGGCTCGGTGGTGGCGCAACGCACAAACCGCGACTAGCGTCCTTCTCTTCTTTCCTCCTACTGCGTTTCGCCTCTGGGAATCCGGCACCTCGACGCCGCAGCAGCAACACCGTCTCGCGTGGCCGAAGGAGGACGCGCGCATCGGCTTCGAGGGCGGAGGGGAAAGAGCGCGACGCATGGCGCATATTGGCACGCCAATCTCTCCCCCTGTATATATGTGCTCGCAGAGCGCACGCGGCTCGGGGTGTTTCGTGCCTTGCCTCCGTGTTTGCCAGCTGAGAATGGCGACGCGCGCGCCGCGGGCGAGGACGCGACGGACCACCGAAACGATGTGGATTGACAGGAGAAAGTGTGGCAGGAGCGGGAGCGAGAGTCGTGGTGGGAGGGAAAGCAGGGGAAACGGGGAAAGAACCGTCCAGCGCTTCAGGCGTCAGTTTCGGTAGGAGGGAAGAAAGAGAGACAGAGTGACAGTCTAGCGAGAAAGGAACCCGAATGACGGGGAAAGGCAAGGAAGTGAACAGAGCGCGAGGCTTTACGCGCGCGGTGTCAAAATAGTGAGCGAGTGCGGACAGGACGAAAAGGGGAAAGAGCAGCAACATTCGCGGAAGAAAGACTGTGCAGATCGACAAATAGAGAAAAGGGGAACGTACAGAACATCCTGGGGGGAAAGCAGAAGCTAACGCTCCGAAGGGGGCAGAAAGGAAGAGAAACGGGAAAGAGATCTGGGGAAAGGAACAGAGGGAGCTAAAGCATGAGGGAGATTGGAAAACTGTGAGGGGAGGTATTTGGAGAGAAGGCAGCGCATTATGGGAATGGTGACGGGGCAAGTAAAAAAAATAGAAAAACGGAGGTGTGCGTGGCAGCAGAGTGACGGGAACAAGGAGCAAAGTCGAAATGGGGAAGAGATGGGAAAACAGGGAAGAGAAAAGAAGGCCTCGTGGAAGGAGAAAAGAAAAAAAGCGCCTAGGTGAGAAAGAGGGAAAGAAAGGTAAGGAGAAAGAGCGGAGGAAAGAGACGGTGCGCCGACGCGGAGAGAGAGAAAGTAAGTGAAGGAAGCGCGCCGAAAATGTCAAGGGTCGAAGGCACCTCCGGCGCTGCAGCGGCAGAAGCCGGGAGGGCTTTCGTCGTCTAAATGCGGTGGCGATCATCCGCATGCTGGTCCATGTGTGCGCAGAACGCTGCCGGCGTTCTTCCAGCCTCTTTTCTCTTTTCTTCTTTTTCTTTCTTTTCTTTCTTCTTTCTCTTCTTTCACAGCGCACTTTAATTGCCGTACGCGCAAGGGCCTTGCAAGCAGTGGAGATGACGTTGATCGATGTCCACGCATGGCACGAAACGCAGTGTACGCTACCCCGCTGCGGCTGATTAGTAAGAGAGAAGGAGAGAAAGGAGATTTGGGCTAAACGCCGTCATTCGTTTACTCGACGAAACGGGCATTAAATATGCATCCGGGGTTATTTCGGGGAGCGATCGTAATCCATGACCGCGTGTCCTTCGCAGTGCTGTTGTGACTTTCAGATTAGTCCCCTGGTGGCGAAGGCCTGCACTTCCGCTTTTGCTATTACCAACCAAAAGCCGGTGGAGAGTATAATAACTGAAGTTACGTAACATACCAAACCTCCTTGATTACCTCGTAATATTTCTTTTTTTATGCGCTTTATTTGATTCCAGTGTGCAACAGCGTCAAAATTAAAGCTTGAGCCATTAAGGAAAGCGCGGCAATAAAATGGGATTGTTACGTATTCACAGATTCAAGGGACGCCGTAAGCTGCGTTGTGAGCTTCAACACAGCGCCTAATGACTAAGCCTAGCTGCGATCTCGTGGGGATTACTAGATCGTAGGAAACCACGTTATCCCGCTGATAGAACCCCTGTTTAGTCTTCAAAAAGAAACTAGGAACTGCAGTTTTAATTTTGAACTCTTGCCTATCCCCCGTCATGGGTATGTGCCATGCCACTAAGGCAACAACAACAACAGGCAATGCCGGTGGTCACACTCCGGTCGTTCGGTGCTCAACGACGACAGCTGTTAAGAGCACTGTATTCCAGATCGCTTCAAGAATCAGCAAATATAGATGCGTGCGGTGGGGTGTGTGTGTGTTGGGGGGGGGGGGGGGGATAGGTAGGGTTCAGTGACCGTTTGATTCCACCACAGTTATCTAGGGGAACTCAGCACAATGTTTATTTCGTGCTCCACGTGTTTGTGCTCTTCACCGCCGGTCGCTCTTGCGTGGACTCACAGAGACATAAATTCAATGACCAAAAACCTCTCCTCGCAGTTGTACGCTAACAAATGCATCAAAGACGTCCCACTAAGACGTGTTAGTTCACGCACTCGCACCTGAGTGGGCAGATCTCGCACGATTGTTGAAACGCAAAGGCAACAATCACTACACTCGCTCTCACTGCATTTGCTTCATTCGAGCATTACACATGCAAAGCAAAGTCCCCTAAATTCGTTCTATCTTACCGTCTTAGTCCTCATCCACGAGCGGTTGTCGGTGCTCACCTCACCCGAAAATTATTAACGATAACGAGTTTCGGTGTTCATGGAACCAGGGCACCTAAATATCACAAGGCGCCAGAACAAATCTTTTACATATTTACGGTTGGCGAGAAGTGGAAACTGTGCTAGACGAAAGTGATGATGATGATGAATATTACTGGCACAAGGGCAACTCTGGCCAAACAGTGCCATGGCGCACGCTTTTTTTTTTCTTTACACTAAGGGTCCAAGGGGTGTTTACACAATGGATCAGTCCGCCGCGGTGGCTCAGTGGTAAAGGTGCTCGGTTGCTGACCCGAAAGACGCGGGTTCGATCCCGGCCGCGGTGGTCGAATTTCGATGAAGGCGAAATTCCAGAGGCCCGTGTACTGTGCGATGTCAGTGCACGTTAATGAACCCCAGGTGGTCCAAATTTCCGAAGCCCTTCACTACGGCGTCTCTCATAGTCTGAATCGCTTTGAAACGTTAAACCCCATGAACCAACCAAACTAAACATAATGGATCAAAGACCCATTTTCTAAGCATTTCAGCCCGGAGAAACCGAGCGCTAGCACAGAGGAAAGATTTTGGCCATTGTATCCCCAATGCATACCTGGTGACACTGGGGATCGAATCCCGCGCCTCCCACAAGCACCTGGGGAAAGCAAGTAGAGAGCACGTGGTTGTGAAACACACGTGAAGCTTTACAGTGCTGAAAAGGCATGCTACATGAGCTGAAAGAAAAGAAATTAGAAAAATTAAAACATCGAGATGAGGAGTTCATCATGCAGCGAACGATCAGGGTTTCAGATTCCATAATTCATTTATGCTGAATAAAAATGTTGCTCAATGTTTCTATTATGACTTTACCCACTTTGAAAGCTATCAGGTTATAATGGTTTTGATGGACGAATTATGTTAACTGTGTTGCTAAACGAAATGTAAATATAGATATATTCCAAAGGTAACTGGAACGTTCAGGAAAATACATTGCCCTGCAGAAACATTGACCCTGTTGTTTAGGATAACGGTGATATTGGCAAATAACAAGGCGGTTGTTACAAAACGTATCAATGCCAAAAGAATATTTTCCTTTTGCTTCCTTTTTGTTGCGTTCTCCTCGCAGATTTGAATATGAGGGAACACATATAATGTTTTCTTACTGTTTTTATCTAGCTCCATGTTTGCGTATGACTTGCGTAAATTAAAATGCGGTACGGTAAGGCCAACTACTCAAAAACACAGGCCTCATTCGATTCAGTTTATTCCGTTGATAACTAGCAAATTGAAAAACACATACTGTCACTTCCCGCAGTAGCGTTTTGGTAAAAATTTAGCAGTAATATTATTTTTTTAACACTAAAGCTCGCACAGCGAAATTCACATGAACTACTTTTGAACTCAAACGAAATGCAAAAAAAATATTTCCCCTTCATTTTCTTCTCGTCAAAATATCCGATCTCTCTTTAGGAGTGCCTAAAAAAAAATTCTAACAAAGACAGCGCTTCTAAAGTGCCCAGCTGGGTGACCTCACCCGCAAGGCCAATACCTCACACAATGGAGGGGGTGACTTAAGAGGAAGGAGCAGGAGAAGAAAAGCGAAGCCATTTTTTTATTTATGACATACTGCTGGTCATGAAGCCCAAAAATTACGGGGTATAAAGACAAAATATACAAAAACAAACTGAAACACCAATAAGAAGCAACAGAAAATACGAGCAGCAGGAAATCGCTGGCAATGCAACATATGCAGTTGAACCTTGCGATAAAGAATTTGATGGGGCCCGGTGATTACTTCGTTATAGCCGTAGCTTCGTTATAGCCCGTGTTGACCGATATTGCAAAGGGAGTCGTCTTTCCTTCGTTGTATCCATTATTTCATGGTAAAGCGTTGTGTTATAACGGGGTTAGACTGTAAACATGATAATTTATGAAGTGAAGAGATTTTGCACATTGAGTTGGTAAACTGTTCCAATCAGTAGTTGTCTATCGGAAGAAAGAGTAGTGAAAAAAATTGACCAACAGCAAAATGCGGGGAAAGAGAACGAGGTGAGAGTGTTCGCTGATGCTAGTGTGACTTTCCGTGCGTGAGCTACCAGGGCCCATACCTTCGGCGGAATTTTCTATAGCACATAACGAAATAGAGGACACCCGGATCGAACACGTGATCACGGAGATAATCCCCAAAAAGAAAGCACGATCTAAAAGCACTTATATTATAAACCTATACAGCCCGCCCAGACAGAAAGATGGGGACTTTATTAGGCTCTTTACGGAGGCGAAAAAGTTAGCGGGGAACAACACCCTAGTAATAGCAGGTGATTTCAACGCCAAGAGCCCGAGGTGGGGCTACAATAAAGACGACAAGAAGGGACGTGGCATTTGCGCTGCAGCAGAACAGGCAGAGTGCGAATTGCTAACCGACGAACATCACCCAACTAGACAGGGGAACAGCGTCAGTCCAGACACGTGCCCTGACTTAACCTTCGTAAGGGGCGCCAGGCAAGCAGAATGGGAGAACCTGCTCGAGAACCTTGGAAGCGACCACCACATAATAAGGATCAGCACAACCGCAAACAATATCAAGCGGAAAATAGGCAAGGTCCGCCTAACGGACTGGGACGCCTTCAGAGCACACTGCAAGCAGATCAAGGGCGACATTGTATCTGCGGAGGAGTGGAGCCAGCAACTCAGACAGATCCAAGAACTCTATACTAAAGAGGTGGATAGAACCGAACAAACTCCGGAGGTGGACATGCGGCTCCTCAAGCTATGGGAGGCGAGACGCGGGCTCACCAAGCATTGGAAAAGACAGAAGTTCAATAGGAAGCTAAAGATTAAAATAGCCGAAATAACTAAACAAGCGGAGGAGTATGCAACGCAGCTGGCTAGGCAAGGATGGCAGCAATTCAGCAACGCGCTGAACGGTGGTAGTTAATAGCACAGGAGACATGGCCACATGCGCCTCAGTGGAGGTCGTGGGCATAACGGAGGCCGAGGAAATTGCCGTCGCGCTGGCGGTAGCAGAAGGCTATAGGAAAGGCCGATCCCTAAACATCTTAACAGACTCGAAAGACACGTGTAAAAACTATACGAAGGGCAGAATTAGCGGCATGGCCCTCAGGATAATCAGTGGGGCAGCAGCCTCTGCTGAGAAGACACCCATACAACACATAATCTGGGTCCCAGGCCACGCAGGCGTAGCGGGGAACGAAAGAGCAGACAGCCTAGCTCGAGGGCTTACATACCGAGCAGGCATGTCAGATGTTCTGGAGCTTCAGCTACTAGCATGCGAGGGGGGATACACAGAGACATTACAACTATACAGAGGGACTAGATTCAAGTACCCACCACCACACAAAGCCCTCACGAGGGAGGAAGCAGTCGGCTGGCGTAGGCTACAAACAAACTCCTTCCCCAACTTGTACATCTATAACAAGATGTCACCAACACAATACAGAGCAAACTGCCCCTGGTGCGGCGACACACCCACACTATACCACATCACATGGGAGTGCGAACGAAATAAAGCATTCCACCAACACGAATTCCCGAGTGCGGAGCAATGGGAGAGCCGGCTCACCAGCAGCGAGCTCGCGGCCCAAAGGGCCTTAGTGCGGCACGCTATTGATGCAGCGCGACTCAGTGGAGCCCTGGACTAGGGGCCCAACCTTGCTGAAGAGAAGCCTCAAGTCGCCGGCGCCACGAAAGACGACGGAGGCTTCGAATCCGCGAATCTCTTAAAAGATCTAAATAAAAGTTTTCTACTACTACTACTGTGCTCAACCGTGAACAATCAACAAGGCCGACAACCTCGCGACGACCATGGGAAGTGGGATGCTTGGAATGCCCCTCCGAGCCTCAGCGGATTAGTGTAGCAGGAATGTCTAGGGCCATTGTCAGCAGTAACCCCAGCGAAATTCCTTGAGCGGAGGTGACCACTATAGCGGCGAAGGCCGGGGACGCGCCGGAGGTATTGTCCGAGCGACCGCAGCAAAGGCGCCGGCGGGAGGGAAAGCCAGCCCAATTAGGCATGCCTGGCCGTACAAGGACAAGAGAAGAAAGCTGCCGGCGGGAGTCAAACGACATTCCAACTAGGGATGTCGGGGATGCCGCAGGGCGCCGCCGTGGAAAGGAGGAAGAAAGAAACATTCCAGTCGGGAAGAGAGGAGATCGGGCGTGGCCGGCGGAGCAGATATAGCTGGCGAGTGCGGACGAAAGGCACGCAGAGGACGACATCGTTCACGAAAAGGGTCCTTGAGCGCCGAAGCCGGACGGCGCGCAGCTTCTGCCAGCCACCGACGGATCGCAACTCCGGAGACCATCCATCGCCCCCATGACGGCGTCGCCACGTAAGCTCGGACACCCCAGCCTCTGATGTACCATGTATAATTATTGATTACATCATTTTTGTTTAAACTGAGCCATACGGTGTCTTCTTGCCTCTCCGTCCCGTGTGGACCTGCGCATTATGTGGGGTCGTCACACTAGGTACGGTGAAGGATTTAGCCCTAGTTTGTGGTTAAATAATAAACACAGGAATTTCAGTCGCAGAAATTTCAGCTGGGACTGTATTCTTCTGGGATTAAATTCGATTACATAAGGGCTGCAAGTGAAACAGTTGGGCTGTACTTCGCAAAAATGAAGCGGACAGGTTTCCTTCGAATTTTCTCAAGTATGTTTTTATGTTAGCTACAGTATATGTGTCCAATAGAAAGCGCGCGTATTCTAGTTAATGACTTATAAAGGATTTATACGTCTTTTAAGCTGGACAGGTGTATCTTTTAGTTTATGACGCAGTAAGCAGGGTTACTGTAAAAAAAGGTGGTCAAGTGGCCGAAGTGGCTGACGCCGACTTGCATATTGCCTAGATGATACGGTTGTCTCGAAGACAAATCGAGCATAAACGAGTTGTGTAAACGGTGCATTTGCGCTAAGCAGTGCTAGTAAGAAAACAACTTGCTAACTATCCCCTACTACCTGCAACAACGTTTTTCCCTCGCTATTTCGTTTATTAATATTCGCGCCCCCACGCATAAGCGCGCGAGGCATAAAAAGAGAACGCTCACTCATTACCACGTGCGGCGGGACGGGACTGCGCGAGACCCGGTTGAGAACCGAGAAACAAACAATTACGAAAACGAAAGAGAAGAGTGAAGTGTACGACTCAGCAGGTCGAGGTCGCGAGAGTCGGGATTAAACGCCCGCCGCCACTCGCTCCTCGCGCACACTTTCGTCAGGACAAATGGGCTCTCTTCAGAAACGGCAACACTTAGCGAAACACATGGAACGCTTCGGGCAGTCGGAGAGGTCGCTAAGGCAGGGAAAAAAAGAGAGAAAAAAGAGTTTCGAAGGGGGAGAGAAAACATTTGCGCTAGAGCTCTTTCAAGTTCCGTTGGTCGCTTCGTTTGGCTCCCTACTTTTTATTTCTTTTTGCTCAACCCTCTGTTTATTTCCTTCGCCATTTTTGAGTGCCGAGTTAGAGATCCACTCGGCGGTTCAACTTCGCTGTGTCGGAAGAAAATTTCCTGCCCTGAAAAAGATGACAAAGAGAAAAAAGCTGCAACCTTGGGCCATGAAACTTGGCTGAAAGCACTTTTTTTTTTCTGCTCCTATTTTTTGCTTTATATTTCCCCGGCTAACAAGAAAAACGAGAAGATCCTGTGATTAAGCCATCAAAACACGCAGAAGAGGCCAAATAGGCTTTTTTTCCTTTGCGTCTACAATGTTTCAATCCTTCATTTCCTCGCATTTATGCATTATTTCTTTCTTTTCATTCTTCTTTCACTTTTTCGGACTTTTTTCAAATGAAGCGCGGGCTGGGTTTGCGAAAGTGACACTCACAGATACACTCGACAGAAACGCGGGTGGGTCATATTTTGCGTGAATATATCTCCTCTCCGAGAGATGGGGTGCTGATCGGGTCTCGAGATAGCGGTGGGAAGAGGGCATCCCTTCCACGCATGCCTAATTCCCCCACAGTGCCACTCTGTTTTCGTGAGCCCCTTTGTTTCAATTAAAATGACCTTCCCGAAGAAGGTTGTGGCTGTTTCCAGCTGAGACTCGCAAAGTAATTGGGCGCAATCTTGCACACACGCGACTAGGATGCTTTTGGGATGCACTAATCATGTGAGTAAAGGTGTTAAAAGAATCGGCACGCGTCGTAAGCTTTTTATTTCCGCTGTGCTGTTTTCTCCTTCCGCTGTAAGGTTACTTACTCACATCTGACAGGCTCTTTCTCTTGCTTGCCACTCACTGTTCGACTATCCTGTTGAGTCCTCTTCCGCTCTGACGAGAATTATGAAACATATGTTCATAGGCAGTGTCGTACCAGCCAAGGCAAGGTTGGAGAACGCCTCGTCGACCATTATTAGTCGATAAAGGCTGAGATATTTGACACCACTTGTTGACTCCATTTTCAATGCACGAACGGCGCCCTGCCGTCTGTGAAGCCAGCCAATATTTTCTTTTTCCTTGATTGCTTATATAATATCTAGAGTGTATCCCATATGGGCGTATTCGTGTTTAGAGTGTATCATACACTCAAACAGAAAGGTGTAAAAAAGCAATAAGCTGCCATCTAGCGTACTCTCTTTCATAAAAGTGAATGGAATATAGAACAGCTTACTCCCCTTTTATTTCTTTTTTTTTTTGTTTAGAATGAACCTCCTGGCATTTTTCGGGCTCGAACGCATAGTGCGCTCTCACTAAAGAGATTTAGCATAGTAAAGAAGTAAAGACGTATTGGCGTAGACGTAAACATGATTTCCGGAGTCTCCTGCATGCGCGCAGGGGTTAAGGCGGGGTCAATGGGGTAGTGCGCTTAAGCAGCCGGCGCCCTGTAATCCGGAGGTGGTGCCGGGTAACGAATCATTTCTCCAAATAAAGAGGAAAGTTTCCGAAGATGGTATACGTCTACACTAATACCAACACGTTTCCACTATGCTAAATCTCGCCACCATCCCACTGGTTCCGCGTTTTGAAAGGAGGCGCTGACGCTATTGGTTCTACTGACCAAAGGCCAGCTATCGTCTGCATTCCACTCCGCCCTCGGCCGCACCGACGCTACTGCTCCGGCGTTCGTATACGTTGTAGATGCCGGTGTCGCAATATGCTTCCAGCTTTATTTTATGCCTTTCTCCGCAAACAGCTCGTACATTAGATCAAGGAGTGTTCAAAGCCAATACTGCATTATTTAATATCGGCCTACAGTGTGGGCAAACCCTCAAGAGCATTGCGACGAAGGTGATGGCATGATAGCGTGACTGTTTGTTTACATGTCGCGGCTTACGGAAATTTTAGCCTCTGCACGCTCTTTGTTTGACACAAGCATTAGGTGCATAGTGTCTGGACATTTGCAGCCACAAAAGGCTTACTTTCGCTGCGCGATAACGATACACGAAGCGTCGATGTTTGCGATCAGCTTGCTATGAAATGCTGGGAGGACCTAGTTCTTCTCGCTCAACGTATTCGCATCCTACGAAGCGACCAATGTTTGGTCTTCAGTCACATTAGCCGAAATATATTCGACGACCTCTAGCATTAAACAACGTGGCCTACTTTGCTTCCCACAAGCGACGACGACGAGTGTTCCGCAACACTAGGCAGCCACCCGGCTGATCTCGCATAGCATCGGCGTTTCTCCCATGCATCAAGTCTATATTATTTCGTCGCAAAACTGGGCCGCCTTCCATTAAAATATACTAATTGTTTTTCGACTGTTAACTCGCGGTCACTATCAAAATGCAAGCATGAAACTCAGAGTCTTGTTTCACTCCTTTGTAGCTTACTTAGATCCTACTTACTTACTGCTTACTTTGTAGCAGTACCTAGATCGAAGTTTCAAGTCAGCTTAAGTTTCTGCTCCGCCGTCGATCTGTGGAAGACGTCGTGCAACAATCCTCCGCCCGGATTATTTTGGTATGAGTGGTCTTAGTTTTCGTCCCAGAGCGATGAAATTCAGTCGTCTTTGGTCTAGTGTGGTCTACGATGCGCGAAAAAGCCTGCCGACATGCCCGCCGTTCGACTACGCCCGCTTGGTGTTGACCCATAATGTTATTGTGTCACAGCGATTCGGTCTGTCTTTATGTAACGAGATCGTCCATAAAGCTGTTCAGGTAATGCCTGCGCTCAAGCTGGCCCGCCGATTATTTACCACATTAAACGCTCCCCCTCCCAGTGATATCTCATTTTACCTTTCCTTTACATTTTTTCTTTAACCATGCTGTGCTCATCGTCTACTTCCACAAAATATCCATTCGTTAGTCAGTTCTCCTGTTGTCTTTCACTGTTCCTTCAGGCCTCGATCTTTCTTCCTACCTTCATTTACAGTGGTGCACCCTTTGTCCGATCGAGAGGCGCCATTTTGAATCCCAGAGGCTGCTCCGACTCCTACAATGAAGAGAAAGCTGCTGAAATTTATTCTGAAACACGACTTAGAACTGTGCAAGCAGTATTTAAGCGCTCGGATGAGTCAAAGAAGCCGATATCATGTTCCGAAGAAATATTTTGGTGGGGCTAATTGAGCGCATGATTCAAAATGGCGGATATATCACCACCCTGGAAAGGAAGCAAAAACCGGATTGTAAAAACTGTGGAGTCTAATGTCCCGAAGCACACATAAGCTATTAGGCACGTGGAGAGCCCCGGGTTAATTTAGACCCCTTAGGGCTCTTTAACAAGCGCTGGCATCGCACAGCACGGGGAAGTTGTTGCATTTTGCCTCCATCGAAACACGGCCGCCGCGGCCGGTATGAACAGGGTGAAAAGTGCATAAAAAGTGACATAACCCGCGCGATCCTGGACTGCGGTGTAACGTCGATGCCGCGTGAAAACAATGAAACACCCGCGCACGCACACGCTGAAACACCTCAGAGCAGGAACCAGAAACAGCCGTTGCACAAAGCCGACGTGCATTCTGACACTCCCCAAGCCCAAATCCCGGTTGGGGAAACAGGGAACCGAGGGAAACGCTACGAAGACGCCAAGGAAACAAAAATAGTTTGAAAAGCAACGCTCGGAGTAGACGGAGACTCACGCGGTCTCCCACGGCAGAGTTTGTTCCCTGCGGGGTGCGGTGGTGAGATCCAGGCACGCCACCACTGACCCCTCTCCGAGCACTGGCAGTACTTTTTTTCATCCTTATTTTTTTTCCTACTCCCCAGATGTCCTCTCGAGAAGACCGACAGGAGAAAAAGAAAGATGAAAAAGAGACCCGGGGCTGAGCTCGTTCACCTTTCGCATCGCCTCTTTCGGTCGGCAGCGCCCGGAAATAACGTCATCGCGGACGTCAGAGTGACGCTCTCCCCAACAGGAAATGCCCGCCACGAAGCAGAAAAGAAAAAGGGAAAGGCGTGTTCGCCTACAAATACTCTTGCGCAAGTAACAGGCGCCGCCGCCGGGTACCGCATGCCACCCGGTGAATACCTGCCGGCCCGCCTGCCTGGCTCCCGGGCTGGCCGGCTTTCTCCGAAAAGAATGCAGTGACATGCACTACATGACGCTGACCTGCCTCGCTCCTCAGGCTGCTGGGGCGCTTTTCATCAGCGTGAGACTTGCAGCTTCCTCTCTATTTTTGGTTTTCGCGACTTACACGGACAGTGAATACAAATTAATGAGTGCCTATTCGATTAATTGGCATCTTTTATTAAAAAGCAAGCAACTGTTTAAAACGAACGTTTTATAATCTAGTAAAGCTCAGAAATGGAATGCATGTATCGCCCTCATCGGCTGTTTTCACTAACGACACATAATGACGTCAATAAAATTTTTACACGGGTCTCTGGGACTAGACTAGGCCGCTACCACTTTGAATCATAGTCTTGCTCAACATCATCGTTATCAACATCCCGAATTAGAATAGAATGACGGCGAAAAATAATACGCCAACAATTAAGACTTTATAAGCAGCAGCAAACATAAAAATGCACAGAAAGACAAATAATCAAATTTTAGCAAGAAAGAAAAATTTATGCCGTTGATCTCGGTATCCCTGTGACGCGAAGCAGCAAAACAAAGAAACCTAAGGATTTATTGTGAGTTACTTTTCTGGACGTCACTGATCGCGTGAGAAAATCTATTTAAACCAAAAACAAAAAAAGCTGCATTTCACTTTTATCGGGCGACTTCTGCAGTTCAGTTCTGTGCTCAGAAGCAACGCGCGCGCTATAAACTCATATGCAGACATGAACGTCGAACCTGAATGGCGCGACAGACTGACAGACAGACACATACAGACACAGACAGGCATAGACAGACACAGACAGACACAGACAGACACAGACAGACAGAGGCAGACAAGCCCAGACAGGCACAGACAGGCACAGACAGGCACAGACAGAGACAGACAAGCACAGACAGGCACAGACAGACACAGACAGACGCAGACAGACACAGACAGACACAGACAGACACCGACAGGCACAGACAGACACAGACAGGCACAGACAGTCACAGACAGGCACAGACAGACACAGAGAGGCACAGACAGGCACAGACAGAGACAGACAGGCACAGACAGAGGCAGACAGACACAGACACCGACAGGCACATACAGACACAGACATGCACAGACACAGACAGACACAGACAGACACAGGCAGTCACAGACAGACACCGACAGGCACAGACACAGACAGGCACAGACACAGACGGACACAGACACACACAGACAGACACAGACAGGCACAGACAGAGGCAGACAAGCACATACAGAGGCAGACAGGCACAGACAGACACAGACAGAGACAGACAGGCACAGACAGAGGCAGACAGACACAGACAGACACAGTCAGACACAGACACCGACAGGCACATACAGACACAGACAAGCACAGACACAGACAGGCACAGACAGACACAGACAGACACAGACAAGCACAGACAGACACAGAGAGGCACAGACAGGCACATACAGTCACAGACAGTCACAGACAGGCACAGACAGACACAGACAGACACAGACAAGCACAGACAGACACAGACAGGCACAGACAGGCACAGACAGTCACAGACAGGCACAGACAGTCACAGACAGTCACAGACACGCACAGACAGACACAGACAAGCACAGACAGACACAGAGAGGCACAGACAGGCACAGACAGGCACAGACAGACACAGAGAGACACAGACAGGCACAGACAGGCACAGACAGACACAGACAAGCACAGAGAGACACAGACAGACACAGACAGGCACAGACAGACACAGACAAGCACAGAGAGACACAGACAGACACAGACAGGCACAGACAGACACAGACAGACACAGACAGACACAGACAGACACAGACAAGCAGAGAGAGACAGAGGGCAGGCAGGCAGAGGGACAGACAGACAGAGAGACAGACAGACAGACCTTCTTTGATTCATAACTAATTAGAGTCTTAGGGGGAAAAAGGATCCCAGCTCTTCATACCGGGGCGAGGAATTTCGCATTATAATGCGCATGGAGAAAGCAACCTGTGCGTTCTAGGAAGAAAGCGGATACTTGAGGTCAGTGGCAGCATACTAGCCGTTGTGAAAAACATCGCACCTTTTCTGCTTCTTCGCTTTTGCCTTCACACTGGCGCAACCTGGTCATCCACCTATTCAACGCATAAAGTTTTGACCTTTGCACGGAGCCTCAGAGTTAAGCGACCGGCTAAGAAACAAAGAATACCAAACTTTACTTTATAATGAGCTGTATAATGAGTCTCTGTGACCCAGTGATCAGACTGAGAACTAAGCCCTTCTAGAATTTAATAATATGCAAATGAACGCCCAAAAACTGTTAGGCACGCATCACCGCACAAATCTGTGGGGTATGGCTGCCAAAAAAAAAAATAATAAATATACGTGGCTCCCAAAGGCTTTCAAGATGGCATCGAATCCTTTCTTAAAAGCAACTTTAGAGCTAAGAAATCATCTGTACTGTCATTATTTTCTATTATCGCTTGCTAACGGATAGAAACAAAAATCATCGCTTGAAAACACTGTCATGCAAAAGGAGCCTTTGGGCGTATATAATTTGCATTTTAGTCTGACTAAGACAATCCTTGCCTCAGTCACATTTCGCTTTTTTTTTCAAAATAACACTTGAGTATTATTTTAAAGAGATATGTTTGCACCGCATTAGACATCACTGACACATCACTCTTTAGCGCCTGTTAATCCAGCACCTTTTGTGAAAACAAACGCATCGCGAATGCGTGGATGAACGTGAGCGCTAGAGATAAGCGTAACAAAATAGAAGCAGGCAGGAAGCGAAGAGGCGTTTGTTTTCCCCGCCGTCCGACACTGGCAGCAGACAGAGGACAGGCGACCTTACCGCCGACCTGCTCTCCGTAATGAACCGTCCAAATAACGTCGTGCGGAAAAGCAGGACGGACGCGTTCCAACGACGTCGACCGGCTGCGCCAGGGGACTACCCGCTTCCCGCTGCATCGTTTCATCCTTCCCGCCTCTCCCCTTTCCCGACCTCTCTCCTCCCTCCTCTGACCCTCGCCCTCCATCTCAAACCCTGTCACTGTCACCGTCCTGCCACCCCCCCCCCCCCTTTCAATGTTTCCCGTCTGTAACTGTCGTGCGTAGGCCGGGGTCACACTATATACCGAGGCATCCGGACAGCGTTTCCTTCCCCCGCCGTCTACCTCCTCTCTCTCTCGTTTCCGTGTCAAAGCTGCTCTTCAACGAGACCGCGCGATCTCTCGGCCACTGTCGATTGGTCGCTGCGGGCGACGCATGACGTCAATGAAATACGTCACGAGCGTGTCTTACTGTCATTATCTTGTCACTTCACCCCTCTCCCTCCTTTCTCTCTCTCTCTCTCTCTCTCTATGACTTTTTTGTGGTTACATCTTTTCCTGTCGTTCTTTTTTCTTTCTCTGGCTTCGCCAGCGGCGTTTCGGCTCCCGACCAGTTCGTGAGAAACGTGTCATTGCGCGTAATATATAGTTGATTGCAACCGGCGCTCAGTGGTCAATACAATGCAGGACGAAAAGCTGGGGCACTTGGAACTGCACGACTACGTGCACGCCGATGCTAAATGAGGGAGGCGTTATTCATTGAATTTAGTCACGACCAGCTGCGAACACGCGATGGCTTACCAAATAACGCCTGCATCGACAGCCTTTCCACAGTTAGTGAATCGTGTTGCGGGAATTGTATTGCAAATACGTTACTGAAGAAGTAAGCATATAAATAAAGATAACACGCTGATAATTTAGTAGCGCCCCAGATAGTCGAAATAACCAAATAATCATGAATTAATTTCAGGCGACACCTACAAACGTCAAGGTAGGTATGTATGTGCAGTGCAGAAAGTGTTTTTGCATGAACATATGCCGTCAGGAGCATGAATGTATTGCGTACTTGTGCGTCAATCCTCTATTCCATTTGTAATTCATTATTTTTTACTTGCAATGATGATAAATTTTGCTTGCATGCTCCTAGTATGGCGCCGCATATTGTCCGAAAAGGAGGAATTTCTTAAATTTTCGCGGTTGCATTGCCCATAATGAAGTAACGTTCAATAGTCTCGAACAGCGCCAAAAATTTAAATTAAGCAGCGATGTATTTGAAAGGGCAATAGAATGCATATAAGTAGGGCAAGTAGTGACCGCAGAACCTGACCATGCCAGTGAAATAATTATACCAATAAAAATAAGGGAGAGGGGCCAGATATTCTCAGCTCATTAATAGCACTTTACCAGTATCCCTTAGAAGAAGAGTTTATAACAGTTTTATTTTGCAAGTACCCTCCTGTTGGGCCGAAACTTGAAGAATAACCAAAAAGCTTGGGATCAAACTATGGATGACGCAACGAGTTATGGACATAAAATTGATTGGGGTAAGAGGCAGGAAGAGAGCGAGGAACGTTTGAAAGCAACTGAGAGGGAAATATTTACTCTCCAGCATCGCGAATTCTCGATATGCGGTTTGGACGCCGAGTAGTACTCCTTACTAGACAGAGGCTGGATACAAACTGTAATACCAACGTGTCCTCAGCAGCCAGCGTACTCCGGTAAGAATGACTAGCGTCATTGTGAGCAAGTTTTGTCAAGAAACGGGGGCGTGATTGTGCGACTTCCGGCCAGCATCCAAATATTCTTCCTCTCATTTTCTGACGAATGTTGCGCGGAAAATAGGAGGCATTTGGTGGATAAAAAAATTGTTTACTGTCTTTTGTCCTTCAAGCTGGTTCGAGGCCTCCAATTTTGTTTTTCACGCAAGTCGCACTAGCTGCAGAAAATTGGCTTCATGCTAAGTCGTGCTAATTGGCACCATAGCAGTTTTTAAAATGTTAGCGGCACTAACGACATTTTGTATTCACTTTTTAATATGGGTACATTAGCTAGCTTAATGTGGAGATAATGAATTCTTTTTCTGATTTTCTTATAATTCTTGCATTAAATGGCCCATAAAATCATGGCTGAAACTAAGAAGGGAAATGGACAGGGCATGTAATGTAGGTTGGGTTGACAATGATAACGTTCGCTCAAAGCCTACAGAATCAAAGTTGGTCCCAAGCCCAGAAGTCCCTTTTTGTGTTTGTGCTAGTGTGGATGCCTCCAGCGCCATGAACCTTGAAAAACGCTGAGGTGATTAATTCGGTAGCTAATGAAGCCCCACCGCTCGTAGCAAATCTTTGATGAACGCGGTGAATAGCTGCTGCATCAGAGCTAAGCTCCCTTAAATCAATAAATGGTAATCGCAAAGACTTGGAAATCGGGACATGCGAAATCAACAGAGAGCCGGGCAAAAAAAATACCTCTCAAAGAACGAAGAGTCCAAATAACAAACATGAGGGATCGAGCCATAACAATGGGCCAACGGTAGTACTGGCAGGCACAAAGAAGTAAAAACGATGCAGGCACGAAGAAAAGATACGTAGTGACAATACTTCAGGTCTGTTTTGATTTATTCGAAGGCAGAACGAGGCACTTTATTGTAAGTTTCGTCTCCTGTTCCCTTAAAAGTTTATTACGCTGCGCTGGGCATTTCAAAAAGGGCCGGTCGCGATACGCGATTCTAAAATTTCGCTTTTTCCGATCTGTTTACGGCGCCCTCTGGGTAAACATCTAAGAAGAGAAGAAAAAACCATGGTATAATGGTGAAACGGTGGCGGTGCGCTCTGTTACAGACGTGAGCCAAGGAAAACACGGGATGTTCGGCTGGGAGGAGGAAGGAGATGGGAGGAGAGAAGGAGAGCAAACGGTGGTAGAAGCCGGACGGAAAACTTGGTCGGAAGCTCTGAAGTCTTAATTAAAGGAATCCGTGCACGCGCAAAGTCATTTCTGCCTCCCTCCCCTGTTGTCGAGCTTCGCATGAGTGGAGACGTCACAGCCAGGCAGACGCCAAGCGTCCTTATTGCGAACGTTGCAGCGGGCGCATGCGGCGAATGACAGGCTGAGCGAACGCGTTCGGAAAACAGCAAAAGAGGCGGAAAGGCAATGGAAAGAGTAGCGAATTCAATAAATAGAGGTAAAGGAAAAACGCACGCCTGGTTGGTTTATCGGCCAGCCAACTCCTATGAATGCAAACATGCACGCGTCGATCGGGACGATGATATCCGCATGAACGGAGCTCCTATACGACTTGAATAAATAGTAGCATAAGCTTCATTCGAAACCAGCGAGCTTGCCTACAGCTTTTTTAATCCTCTTTCATCATGCCCGTGTTCAAAAAAAAAACTAAAAAAGTAATAAACACCGCAAGAAACAACACGACAATTGCTTCTGAGTTAGTTGGAGTAAAGCGAAATTAGCGTGCGTTCTTTCTTAGTCTCTACGAACGCCTACAACTATCTAGGGATACTATGAACGAACGAAGAAGAGAAAGGGAAGAGTAAGCTCTCGGATACATAATGCAAGACCATAATATTTCTCTGCCTCATTCGCTCTTGGATGCAGTTCTTATTAATGCATTCGGTACTTGCGCCAAGTTTCTGCCACACTGCGAAACCGGCCGTGTGTGCCACTGTCGTCCTAGTAGGTCGCATCGCAGAAAAAAACGTACCGTACTCTCAACTATGTATAAGAAGGTACAGCTAGTAAACAGGCCGATCCAAACAGAACGTAAGCAAAAATGACAATTTCCTGCCCAGGTAGACGCATGCCTTAAGGTACGCACAAGTTTGCTAAGGCAGAAACGTGGGCTAGTTCCTTCGCTCTATACTGAGTACATATTATCAGCGCGTTAAAACATAAACGCAGGACACGCTAAGGAACACAAATAACTTTTAATGCGCCGAAAATATGCACTGGAGTAAATTTACAATGTCGGCCATTACAGTAGGTAGCACGCTCTTTCTCTGAAACTCCTCTTGCGCACTACCTAGCGAAAGTTAAGGGGTGCTTGATATTTGTGCAGGTATGTGTCCCTTGTGCGTTTGTGCATGAACGTCTCAAAACTTCTTTTTTTTTTCACAACACAAGTGAAAAGTTCTAAGACCTAAGCGGGATTCGTATTATTTGGGTGAGGGCTACTGAAATAATGTGGAGGTCATACGATACCCGACCTTCGTTGTCGCAAGTAAGAACGCAAATGGGTGTGTTCACTGACGTCAAAATTTGTGCAATAATTATTAAACGCTTTAAAAAACTTGCGTTTCTTATCGGGGCAGCGACAGATATAAAAGATTTGATGGTTCTGCCTTTATAGAGGAAGTTTTTATGCGTAACTAAACGGTCACATCTCCTGTGGAATATAAGTGATGATCCCGTTAAGCTCTGGCATAGAGAGCTCAGAAACTACGAAGAAACCGGATGTTGTCCGAGCCCTCCGGACCATAAAACAAACGGCAATGAAGAGGTAGCAGTTTGAATTTAGACGTAATACTTAGAGGGAGCAGTTTTGAGAAGCACTATGTGGGAAGATACTGGGTTCGCCTCATGCAACTCGCCTTCCTACTGATCGCTGGCGTCGTCACAACTATTGGCCACTTCACGAAGCACCCGATCTGGCCTTTTCAGGTCAGATAGCGTCTTTCAGAAGTCTGTGCCGATAAAACTGCTCTGGTCTGTGCAGAAATGAACATTCTGCTTTTCTTAAAAATTTTAGTCCAAGGTGAATTCAGCGCACGATGAAAAGAGTCGCTGAAATTTCGCTCCGGAACTGCATTGCTCAAAATGTCTCGCCTGCTTCGGTACCTGTGTCATAGTTCTTTGACTCGGATAATATTCGCTTCCCTCGCCACTCTTGCGGCCTTTGCACCGCGCCTAATGCATTCGACAGCCACAGGCGAGTGTGGACAACTCGAGTCATTCCTGCAGTAGAGTGGGCTACCCTTCGTCACTAGCGTGATATTTAAAAAAAAAACTTGAACATTTTATTATATTTCCTTTTCCTATAACAGTAATTTAATAAGGAGAAGCACCGCAAAATGAACAACTGATCAATATAAGACTTTCCTGTAAAGGGTGCACACCCGCAGTAAGGCCATTATTGCAAGAATGCCCAACTATCGATATTGCACGCCGGAGCGCGGTGGGACGGGTTGGGAAAAGAATTATTCGTATTCTCCAACTAGATGCAGAGTTTCGCAAGCATTTTTTCTCGCGCCGTTCGCATTTCCACCCGCTAGACGCAAATCGGTCTTTTCAAACCACCCGTGCGGCGCAGAGAAGCCAATTCGTCGCGCCGTTACCACTGCCAGAGGGGCCTCTCGATTCAGATCCCCTTCTTTCGGATTGGTGGGTTTGCATTTGTGTCAGTTTAAAAGAAAACGCTGTCTTGCAAGCTATAAGTAGTGTTTTTTTTTTTTTACAAAAGTTCTAGTTTATTACGCAAAATGAGTTTATATCGAATGGTGATCTTTCCGGCAAGTGTAGCCACCAATGCAGATGGGTTTTTATTTTTATTTTTCGCTGAAAAATGTACGACATTTTTTTATTAAAAACAGCCGCCGCAGCCGTATGGAAAGTATTCCCACACATTGTTACTAAAATATGCATCACCGCACATATCAAAAAATTTTATTTTTGTCTTTCCTAATGATGGTCAAGAAAACGAACCATGATATCCTATGAAAACTGACCCGTAATACCACGTTCCTCTGAATCTTCACTGTGCGTGAATAGGCGGGTGTTAGATCCGAAGTACAAGAAACAGACGTGTACTAACAAGATCGTTCATTTACCGCAATATCGTTTCCCCTGAAACAATAAAGTTTATTTGACTGATAAAAATACGCGGATTGATCAGGAATCCACTGCCACAGTTTCATCAAACAGAAGCTGCTGCAATCATGGCGAGATGCCTTTTCTCCCAACAAAGATGTCTTGTGGTGCAAGGCAATCGAACCTCGCGCAATCCAGCTTTCTTGCGGAGCTGATAAGGGAACACTGTAAAGATAACGTACCAATAGAAGGACAAGAGGTAAAGCACACTCTGGCTGTTTCGCTCCTAGCATGAGGATAGGTTATCGCTACAAGTAAGGCACGGTTACGGAAGCAGTAATGAAAAGAGTCGAAAACAAAGAAAACTTTATCTGAGTGCGAACACTAACGTCGTACGAGAAACCGGCAGCAGAAGACAGCAGTGGTATGTATTTTTTATGCAAGAGCTGAACTGGAAAAACAACGAGGTGATCCAAATACTGCCGGTCATTGCAACATGGGGGGAGGGGGAGGGGGGGAGGGGAAGAGTTCTTCCCCTGCCCAAATTGAGGACATTGTTCTTTCATCAACGCTACGAAAGGGGTTTTGGCCATGCATATGCATATTTGGGCAGTGTATTCCGACGCGTACGATGTCATAAAGAAAAATAAGAAGAAAGGTGACGGCAGCCCATAACAATGCACGAAGCACGTATAGCGTTTGATAAATAAGTAAACGACTGAATTCTAGATGAGCAGCGATAAATAAAAGCGTGAGGTACTGGACAAAATAAAGCGAAGAAAGCCATGAAAGAGTGATTACTGCAGCCCAGTGTTTTGACCGCACTGCGGCGCATCTTTTATGAGAGAGTTATCTCTCAGTCGGTCAGCAAGATAGACGATATACGTTATCGAAGTTATATCTTTTTCCCCTCGTAGGATACGCAGGCTTATATTTATATTCTCTGCTTTTTTATGGTTTTCCTTTGTATGTTATGCGTGTATAAGCAATTTTAAAATGTGTAAACATTGGCTCTTTAAATATTGCAACTATGGTCCTCGTTGCTCGAAATAATGCGATTTTCGTGAGAGTCACCTTTTGACAGCTTGTACCTTAGTGGCATAAATGCAAATTTAAACCATAACAATCGCAATGGAAATCTCACTTGTTATAACATGCTTATTAAGGCCTTATTATGCCATTTTTAAGCTATTAAGACATTTAAAACGACACCTGGCAGTATGACTGCACCGTGGTAAGGATTGACTCTCCTCTTTCCCGGGTCTCCAATTTACTCAAAGTAGCATTCTGATCGTCTTCGAAAAGCAGTGTCGTGAACTCTCTGAGTTTACGCTGTGCCCGTTTTAAGGAACATTAGGCCGGCTGCAGGAGCAGAATGCGGCTGTTCCCGTGAAGGTGACTTAATGGCAAGGCCATACGTCCTACTTGGCTACGCAATGGCCAGTCCGCCCGACACGACTTCGAGAGTTCATCTGCGTTCATTTGAGGGCTCATTTGAACGCGTTTGAATGAGGGGAAAATGTGAAAACGCAAGGATACAAAAACTTTAATGTACAGTTTCTGTCAAAACTTTCGAGACCACGAAAACCGTGGCCGGAGTGGAAGCGAGAGCGTTGCCGAGCCGCGGCGCTGCTATCGATGGCGCTTCCCGGTGCCGAGAGTAGTCCAAGGAAGGAGGCATATCCTCTTTGCTCTCAAGCTCAGCTGGTAGTGAGGTCTCACGAGAGTGAGATGAACATGGTTCATCGTCCAGCTCAGCCTCATAACCAGCAAGCACCACCGATAACAGCGGCGCGGCCCGGCAAACACTCCCGCTCTCACCCCGGCCAAGCTCACGGTGGTCTCCAAAGTACTCTACGTTTAATAACGCCAGGGGGCTGTAATTAGTAGAGAATGACGTTACGGCTTGTTTCAAAACCCACGTTAATGATCTGGAGCGGGAAGATTCAATACTAAAGATAATCCATTATACAGCTAAAATGTTACCCGAATCTTACTGCGAGAAGTGTGAGTAAAGAGTGCATAATTTCTAATATACAGCTAATTAACAAAATAAGCTGACTCGAATGAGGCCTCAGCTTTTTAAAAATCGATCTTACCGTTCCTCATTTTAATATACACAAGTCAGACGAAAACATTTATCTAGTTAAAAAAATTAAGAAGATATTTATTGCACGGGTTTTTTAATGCTCAAATCTGCGACTAAAAGGTAATAACCATAATGAAGCCAAAAAAATTATTCTTTGGCATTTAAAAGTTTCGTAAAAGTTTGTGGAGTGTAATCTATTTCCCAAAAACATCTCCAGTTACTCCTAAATTTTAATTATTTTTACATTTAGTTCGGCAGCATAGTTGACGAAATCGGTGCACCCTTAGCCCCTTATAAGGAGACAGCTGTTAAAGCGAGCAAATACATTGTAGAAACGTTGAGCAACATTTTCATCCAGAGGAATATGCCATCTGAAACCCTGCTTCACGTTGAACCCGCCACATCGGCGTTTTAGTTTTTCTAAATTCTTTCTTTTGAGTTGACGTAGCATAATGTTACAGTGGTGCAAAAGCTTCCATGCTTTTCTTTTTGCTCTTTGCCTATTTGCTTTCCTCACATGCTACTCTCGAAACAATGTATCAACTGCCTTTCGTTATTCGTGAAATGAACAATAGCAGCTCGAACAATACCGTTCTCAGAAAGATTGCACAGTGCTTGTGAAGTTAATAAGCTCGTTTAGTAAGGCTGAGATCTGGGCGAGTTGGTATGCTCGTTCCCTCTTTACTATGTTGTGCACATGGGCTCTCCAAGAGGGTTCCAAAAAATAGCTTTTGTTTTCCAAGCCAAGCAGATACCGGGTCAATTTTTTTTATCTTTACAGATTTTTATATTAAAAGCAGTGGCAGATAGTCGGTGCAGTTTGTGCAGGTTGATTTTGAAGCAGAGTGGACGTTATGTACGTGATATATCTCAATTAGAAGACTATTAGGTAACTAAAATTAACTGGCTAAAGTTTCAATTTTTGATTTTAGAGCACTGAATTGCGATATTGAAGGCCGTCAGCACATGTGGCGAAAGCTGTTTTTAAATTTTCTGAATCGGCAGCGTGGTTCGAAATATCGAAGGTGGAGGAATATAGGTGTGCGAGGTCACAAACCGCGTAGCGGATCATGTTTGGCATTGTTGTCAGAAGTCACAAGGGTGTTTGTGCGGTCTGGCGTCATACCGAACGTTCAAGGGGACATACAACAAATAAAATTAAGGTAATTTCGTGGTAACTATTGGCCAGCGTGGATCGATGTTGAGTCGGCTGTGTCGCGAAGCTAGCGCATATTGCGTGAGCACTAGAGCTTCCGCTCTGCCACTTAGCTCTTGTCTGTGAGGTCCCTCTCTTTTTCCACTGGGTTGTGGGCAATCTTCCTTAGATGGCAGGTGGGCCACCTGGGTTACGTGACCCTGCGACGTCATCAGGACCTGCCCACCGGATTATGAACTAACTGCCGGCCGTGCCAGGTGGCAGTACAAATAATGATTGGCCGGAAGAGATTACTCGGGAAGAGCAACCTCAGTCCTGCCATCAGAGGGCAGTGGCGCTTCACTTAATCGCTGCACCACTGCGACAGAAGTGGTATGAGGACTCCCAGCGACCTATTAATGTAGAAAAGGACGAATTCCCCATACATGGGCATTAAACCATCCAAGCTATTGCGTCATAATTTTAAGGTTATGGCGCAATAGTAGATTTAAACTAAGCACAAAAACTAGTGCTAGCGGATGTAGATCGCATTTGGCCCTACCAAGCTAATTTGTATGTCATGTTTTCTTTTTTTTTCAAAAAGTATTTTCAATATGCGTCCAACAGCGATAAAGGGAAAACCCCGGATGTCACGAGATATGAGCTATGTGAAGAAATTTCCTAGCGTCTGATACCACCATGCTGCGCGCCTGCCAGATAGCGGGATCTGAATGCAACGGCAAGCGCGGGTCCCCCTGTTCCGTAAAGCCCTTAGCAACCAATCGTAGTCTGGCTTGGAAAGTCAAAAAGAAAAAAGCCGAACAACGAATGATTGCTTAGAGTTTCGCGCAATATGTTTCACGTAGAGGGATTCCCGCACGCTATCGCTTTCAGATTTCACTGCAGTTACCAATGCTTCCTCAATTTTTTTGTGTGTGTGCAATGGTAAAATACACCAATCTGGAGAGAAAAAGTTTTGGACTTCAACTGCAGGCGTTGCTGAGGAACGGTGTACCGCAACCACAGAAACTGCTTCCCTTTATTTAATGCACTGAACTGAATACGTTTAGGCGTTGAAGTGTTTTTCTTTCTCCGGTTTTTGCGTAAACGCAGTTTTACTTGTCTGTGTGAGCGGACACGCCGTGAGAGATCGGCTGACATACAAGCAACATTAATGCCCCCGCATGTTGGTGAATGATTTGGCTTCATGTGGGTCTCGTTGATTCTTGTTGGCTTCTATTAAGCTACGTTCAACGTGCCAGCAATCAATTGTGAAGTCCAACGATGACCGCTCGGCTCGAAAGACATCCGTTGGGCTTCTCAATCTCCGCGTCTGGCGTCAGTTACCGAACAAAACCGTACAAACAGGGAGTGCAAAATCGATACTCCGCTCAAATATCGTCTCCGCTGGGACTACTTCGAGAAGGCCCGGGGGAGTTGAAGTATGTGTCGGTGAAGTTAAAGCTCTCTGATTCCTCCATAGTTAAGAAATTTAAAGACGAAGAGAGCGCAACATGACGCGGCCGCCGGCTTTTGCGGGGCTCATGAACGGATTCTAATGGTGGGTTGCACATCTCGGGTGCTCAAGGTCGGTAAGGAGGCCGGTGATGATAATCGTGAAGGCTTAATGACGATCATAACGGTGCGATTGTGGTGGTGATGATGTTGATGATGGTGAGGAGAAGAGGAGGGCGCTCACTTTTTTTATGTTCTGCGGAGGTGATGCTAGCTTAATCGTTATATGACACACTACTCCAGATAAGGATGGCAAGGACAAAGAGAAGCATACTGACAAAGCTCGCGTGCATGCATATGCGCAATATTTTCATAACGTGCGTAAAAGTCCCGTGTCCCTGAGAACTTTTGAAAGGATCTTCGTCTCGCGTAATGCTGTGGCCGCGTTACTCCATGGTGCAAGTACCTTAGCTAGGCTGAATATGAAGTTCAGGTGTAAAATCATTGTGATTGTCCAAGATCTTCAAGGCACAGGAGATCAACGCTGTCTTACGGTTTTGCCATGCGACAGAACTGATGTTTCAGCTCGTGACAACAGGCTAGCAGCGGCAACCGGCGTTTTCCTTGGTCCGACAAGATGAACAAAAAAACTTGAGGGCGCTGATTACTGAACGAACGGCCACTCATGGCTCGCTGCCGGGCGAAATTTTGCATCACGGCACGTCAAAGTTATAGGGGGTGCACGCTATGCTGAAGAGTGAAAACCCCTCACCGAACTTCTTTAAAAGGCTGCACCTTTAGTGCCCTTACTTTTGATCGCACGTAGTTTGCGCCTGCTCTGAATAGCCGCTCAGCTAACAACACCCTATGATACTGTGGTAAACACAGTCGCTGTACGACGGAATTGTATTATCCTCGTTGTGTGCAGTAAGTAATAGCTTCTAACCCACATTGTTAGTGGAGAACTATGCTTGCATCTATGCATAATTAAGCTCAAAGTAGAGAGGCAGAAAGAAAAGAGCTCATTTCCGTTATGGGCCCCATATGCAGAGCAGGCATTCATTCACTGTCGAGCCGTGAGCTGTTCCTAGGAAATAGTGGCGGAATTCAAACCGCATTTGCAGCTGACAACAAAAGAGTGCCTCAGATTCGGTTTCGTGAAGTATGTGCTAATGCTCTTTATAAACATCTCACCCGCGTAAACCAACCAAGGTTTTTATTCGAACAAACAACGAAGTTGCACCCTAAAGAATGACTCGACATATTTTATGGCGTGTGAATAACAAAAAGGAAACCAACGACCACCATTTTCAGATTCCTTTCAGGGGATAACTGTCAGGAAAGTCGTTATCTCTTAGAGGCGAATGCCACCGAGGGAAAAAAAAAAGCCGCACAGTCAGCGAAGGCGGCATATTTTTGGTTTATAAACAGCTTCGGTTTCAGCTACGTTTATATCATTCGAAGTCAAGTTTAGAAACGATCAACTGGGAAGGCGGAATGTGCTTTGAGTGCATTCAGTGCGTTCAAAAAACGGAGAAAAAGAATCCTGTAATTCCAAGTGGCCACACCAGATTTCACAGAATTTATTTCTGCGCAGAAATGTTAATACTTCGTACCTCACTCCCTTCTTTTCATCTTCTCTACCACTGCCCTTATGGCGCGGTTAAGGTGTCCAGTGCGAGACAGGTACCGCGAACTTCCTTTCAACTTCATCTAACCCAGCCTAGCCTAATCACGTCGTAGTCGTAGATTAGATCCCTGTTGTCGGCAGCAGTTCCTAGAAGCGAGGGGGGCGGGGCAGGAGGAGATGTTGCTCTGTCGTGGGCAATTAACTGACCGGCGCGCGATTTTCGAACGAGGTGATTAGCTATAATGGTAACCCGAGTAGCGTTCGCCTATAAATTGGCCAATTTTCCACGAAGCGCCGACGAAGGCGCGCGAACTTCGCGGGAGAAGGTCACGTGGCTGGACGAGCTATTCCTGTAAGCCTTGATGGGAACACTCTCAAGCTGCTGCGCATGAAGCACGGAGCCACAATTTCTGAGATAGTTCTGCACCCAATTTAATTGCACGTATTCTGCAGTCCAGCCCAGCATGTCAGGACATAGAAATTTCCAGAGTTTAGTAACGTAACGCCAGATAATGCATAGCTAGCGTCTCCTTTTCTCTGATTTGTTTTGTTTCTTGCACATCGCATGCTCTTTGAATAGTAAAGATGGTTTAGAGTTTAGATGCATGCGTGCATTCAGTGCACTAATTTTGTTCCCGATATAAATGCGTCTAAACACAAGGAGTGGAAAGAGCCCAAATACGCTGAACTGCGCTTTTTCGTTTAGAATAACACAGCATGCAACGCCAAGATATACAATTATAAGGCACCCACGCTGTTGCCTGCGACCTTTTACAGCGAAGACACCTCTCTTTGGTGGACTGGTGGGTTCTCGTCTGTGAAATAGGTGCGCGCTTAAGTGACAACGAGCAAGGAGACGATAGAACCGACCGGAGAGGGGATATACTTACGACTTCAAAGCTGGCAGTTGCGGCCCTGTTTTGTCGGTCAGGTGTGCAGTTACGTCACGACGACAAAACACACAGCAGCGACAGCTGCATGGTCTGTACAGATATGATGGTTCCCTTCTTCCGTTGTCTAAAATTTCCTGCCTTCCCTCTTCCCTGCCCCTCCTCGCCACCACATGTTGTCGGAGTTCCATTGATCGCTTACAATGTGAATGATATTTCTAAAGCTTTGCGCGTGGAAAAAAAATAAACCCGAACTCAATCTAAAGCATGAGTGATTTTATCTCAGATATTGTGACAAAACAAGTTTCATAACGATCGTTTCATTACTTCCTGATTTCCGCTCTATTGCAGTTTTCTCTACGCCGTAGCATACATTCGCTCTGTGCATTAAATAACCGCATCTGTCTATATATGTCGCTTTTATTGGAACAGTTCACCATCCGTTTGAGCGAGACAAAAACAGGGTCCCACTGAATCCGGTAATCATGCGAAGAACACGACCTCTGAGTAGAACCGAAAAATGAGTGAAAAAATTCCAAACCTAGAAATGGGTTTTCTAAAACCCTTTCTTTAATTAATCCGCCCACCGCTGTGCCAGCTGTGAGCCTCGCCTGTGACGCTCCTGCCGACGAATCATGCTGCTTGCTTGTTATAAACTTTGACGTCACAAGTGCTGGATACACCAATGAGAAAACGGCCGAAGAACGAATTGCTTAAAGAAAGCTGTTCGAAAATGCTGCCCAGGAGCTGGCAGCCTCACCAGCGCACGCGCACACACGTGCGCACATTCTGCAAAACAAGGGTGTCAAATCATCTGTCTGTGGCGATTTTCGCACGGGTATCTAAACCGTTGCATAAAGTGCAGCGTGAAGAAGTAGTAGATTGCGTTGTTGCGCAAAGGCCACTTTTTTGTAAACGGACAGAGCGAGTACGAGGATGTCCGGCTTTGTGTTACTTTTGCGTCATGCAGCCAGTCCACTACTGAGTAGCCCACGTGTTGAAGAGGCCCAATTGTTTGGAGCCGACTGCGACAAACAGGCTATTATCTCTATGCAAACAGCCCGCTTATCAGTTCGTTTCTAAGAGTGCTTGGGGGATCATATAACAGCGATGGTGAAGAAATGGGCAGCACTTAGTCCTGCTCCAACGAACACAAGGCGACCGGCATAAATGATCGAGCCATGGGCGCTTATGTCACAACTTTTGTGGCATAAAAGTTCCGTCGTGATCTCAACAGAATTTTCTGCTTCAAGGCATAAGCTGGCTTTGCGATCTTTCACAATAGAGAGTGCTTTCTGGTCTCTTAACGCCTTTGCGAACAGCGTTCAAACCTGTTTGAGCAGGCTGTTGACAGACGTGAAGCACCGAAGACGTTGCTACACGATGTCAAAACAAAATGATACATTGTAGGCAACGATATCGCAATTTTGGCGGACGCGGGCAGGAGCTTTTTCATAAGCCGAAAAATATTTTTCGAATTTTGAACACTTTCAGTAGTTTAAAGGGCTGAAAGCATTGAGTTGACGCAATATCTCGCTGTTGCTGCATGAGAGTTTCGTGTTACAAGGAAATGAGCTCGTTGTGGGTCCACGCATTTACTCGTTCATTACGATTGTGCTCGACCGACGTGACAAAGCGATTTAGGCGTCTTTCAAATCCGTGAACTGTTCAATTTTCAAGTGTTGACACGGAATAATTATTAAAATAAATAGAAAACCTTTTTGCAAAAAATACCACACGGACAGAAACAGAACTTTTTGTAAAACGTTCGTGCGAAGTTTGGGGAGATGGTGCATGTCCTCCATTGAAAGGGTTCTGGGATGACTGTACACATGCAGAAATGGATGTGTGTTCTCGATTGAAACACAGCTTGGACGACAATACATGCGAGAAGACACACTTGCGCATATGGCCGAGTGAGCGCACATTATCGATGGAAGAGCACTAAACGACGATACATGCGAAATCGGGCCATTTGGTGCATGTTCTCCACTGAAAGAGCGCTAAGATGACAACACACACCCGCACATGGGCGATTTGGTGCATGCTCTCGATTGAAAGAGAGATAGAACGACAACACATGAAAGACGACACACATGCGCACATGGATGCGCGGGTGCATGTTCTCAATTGAAAGGGAGCTAAGATGACAACACACAACCGCACATGGGCGACTTGGTGCATGCTCTCGATTGAAAGAGAGATAGAACGACAACACATGAAAGACGACACACATGCGCACATGGATGCGCGGGTGCATGTTCTCAATTGAAAGGGAGCTAAGATGACAACACACATCCGCACATGGGCGACTTGGTGCATGCTCTCGATTGAAAGAGAGATAGAACGACAACACATGAAAGACGACACACATGCGCACATGGATGCGCGGGTGCATGTTCTCAATTGAAAGGGAGCTAAGATGACAACACACAACCGCACATGGTTGAAATGACGCATGTTCTCGATTGAAAGAGAGATAGAACGACAACACATGAAAGACGACACACATGCGCACATGGATGCGCGGGTGCATGTTCTCAATTGAAAGAGCGCTAAGATGACAACACACATCCGCACATGGGCGACTTGGTGCATGCTCTCGATTGAAAGAGAGATAGAACGACAACACATGAAAGACGACACACATGCGCACATGGATGCGCGGGTGCATGTTCTCAATTGAAAGGGAGCTAAGATGACAACACACAACCGCACATGGTTGAAATGACGCATGTTCTCGATTGAAAGAGAGATAGAACGACAACACATGAAAGACGACACACATGCGCACATGGATGCGCGGGTGCATGTTCTCAATTGAAAGGGAGCTAAGATGACAACACACAAGCATACATTGATGTTTGGTGAATGTTCTCAGCTGGCAGGGAGCTAAGACGACAACACATGAAAGTGGACACACATGCGCACATGTCGAGTTGTGCATGTTTTCGATAAACGAGCGCTAAGACGACGACACATGCGCAGTTGTGAGAGTTGGTGCATATTCTCCATTCAAAGGGTGCTAAGATGACAGCACACATGCACAGATGGGCGAGTTGGTGCTTGTTCTGCATTGGAATACTGCTAGGAAGACAACACATGTGCACACATGGATGTGTTGGTGCGTGTTCTCATTTAAAAGGGCGCTAAAACAACAGCACATGAAAGACGGCACACTGAAAGGGTGCCAAAAAGACACAAATCAGCACTTTTCGTGTCGTACTGTACACTTTCAGTTGAGAATATACGCAAACTCGCCTAATTGCACAGGTCTGTTGTTGGGCTCCCTCTGAACTGTTGCACACTCTATGGAGGCTGGCTTCTTCTTCTTCCTCGTGCTCTTCACTTTCTTGGATTTAATTGGATTCCAAACTACTCCCTCTTCTTTTCATCCCTTTACTTCTTCTACTTCTTCATAATCCTCTTTCATCTCCTGGCATGCAGTTCCTTCCGCGCACCACACAGATTTGAAAGTCCCTTCCTGGCTCTACTCAAACTCTGCCTTTGAAATCATTCTTAGATTCTGGGATTTGTAGCTGACGCGTTTTTACTATGAGTTTCCTCACGCTTTACCGCTATCACATGTGCAGATAATTGGTACCATTTGTTTGTGAATTTTTTCTCCTCCTGCCGCAGCATTATGCGACGCTGCGGTATGCAGAAATAAATAATAAATAAATAATTACGCAATCGAGGCTACAGCGGACAAGGGGGCAGACGACAGGGCTCACGGTTTACTTGTTTCGCCTTTTCAAAAGCAACACGGATCAACATATCCACGTAGAAGCGACCAAGTTCTTTGCTGCGCGTCTCCCATCACCCGTCTTCCTTCTTATAATTTCTTCCGGCGGCCTCAGAAGCATCTCAGACAGTCATCGCAGCGGCAGTTTCCAGACATAACTTGCATACGTACTACGTGGGATGACGCAAGCGGCCGTGTTCCCGGACTGTCCCGTTCCAAGGCCACTTGTTCGCCCGGGCAAGCGGGCGGCGGCACGCAGCATTCGTATAGACGAGTGGCTGCCGCGCTGCTAATGACTTAATTAGTGCGGGGCGGCTCCGAGCGCCAACCGCCCCAGTGGCAATTAACAGCGTCATCTTCTTTCGAGCTTCTTCTGCCACAGCCACCGCCGCCACCGCTTCTCTCGTGTTCTTCGCGCAAAAACTACACCGTGCCAAAACCGACCCTCCCCTCCTCCCTTCCTCCCTTTCCCCTCTTCCACCGCACCTCGAGTACCTGCACGCGTCCCAGTTTTCTTACTGCCGACTTGTGGTTATTCTCACTTGTTCCTTTATTCGTGTTTCGTTTTCCCTGCCTTTTTAACACTCTAATTTAACACACTAATTCAAGGTAACGGTCCCATTACTCGACATTTCGTAATTTGGTGTGTCCTAACCGTGTCTGTTCAATTCGCATCGATTTCCAACCCCTGGACTGGCCAATTAGATGGGCCGCAGTCCCGGCTTAATGTAAGGTATTCTCTAAAAACGAAGAAAGGAAGACGGAAAGGTGATCCGGGGTTCAAAGAAGCAAGCCCTTGTTTAATTTATCTTGTTATCGTTCGTTTCTACTCCATTGAAATAATTAGTTACGGTGGCCGTTTTTGTGAAAAGCTAAACTTGCGACCTTCAACATTGTTAGGGCCCCTCCTTTTTTTGATCTATCAGTTATCAAAAATGCAACACACGTTGCTATGGGGCGCCTGGACATCATACCATCTGACCCTAGATCAAACGACCCTGATTGCACGACCCTGTATCACACAGCAGCATGTCGCACGGTCCTATATCGCACACCCGAGATCACAGGGCCCCAGATCAAGCGGACCTAAGTCGCGTGTACCATTATCTTCGCGGTGAAAGTTGGAACACCCTTCACATAATAGGACTAAATTGAGGATTAGTGTCAACTGACACGGTGGTTGTGTTGTGTGAGATGGCCATGGTCATTTGCACGGAGCTTAACGTGTTGCTGTTCAATGGACCGCATTACGAGTGCAACTGATTGCTCACGTGACAATTAACTTGTTAGTGAGCCAATCATGTGGCCAATCAGTCACATGAATCATGTGACTGTTACGTGATGACCTTACTGCATGCGGGCGATTTCCACAAGATATCCGGAGGTGCCTGCGTATAATAGCTCACACCGTAAAACCAAACTGATGAAGGTCAAAGGCACGATGCAAAATAAACTCTCTGCTTTGCTCAAAACATCAGGCAGTTACTGAAACGAGACGCCGACAACAGAAGCCAAAAAATTTGCTCCTCGCTCCAATGAAGACTCCTTCTGTACGCTACCTTTCTTGGGATATCTTTCTTATTTTCCATCACGGCTCCATGACCTTTCTGCCGACTTCAGTAAAGGCCATACCGCAGCTCGCCCACGGCGGCGGCGCCCACGGCGACGACTGCTTCGCAGAAACGAGCTCGAAGGAGTGGAAAAGAAAAATAAGGCTGAATTCTGAGAACACCGCGGTTCACTATTGGATTTCGGTACAATGGCCCGCTTCTTCCCGGGCGCTTTCACTAAAAAGGCGGAGGAAGGCGTAAAGGTAAAAATATCGAAGAAGGCTTAGCCTAGCATTGTTTCTTTCATGTGCCTCACTTCCTCCTCACAGCACTCCTCCGTTTCGCCGTTTTCGGCATGACATCAAACGAACTCCTCCACTCCTTGCGGCGGTTGTTCCCAGAAACACCTGGGCGCCTTTGCTGCACGGTTAAGCTGAGAACAAGCAACAAAGACCCACTGTGGAATGGAGCGGACGAAAAAAAAAGGCGTAGTCATTGTGCACGCTCGCATTACAGGCTTTAAAGGAACGCGATTATCGAGCAGATTCAACGCAGACCGAGCTCTGCCACGCGTAATAATGACCATGGTGAGGCGGATAACTTTTCAAAGCCGATTCTGCGAAGGTTTCGTAACATTACCATACTCCATACTCTGTTTTCCGCTGGTTCTTTAGGCGATGGTAAGGTGTCTGCCTCCAAGATAGCACTAAGGACCACTGCAAACTTTGGAGGCAGTAAAAACCATCTTACATTTGCTCAGCGTAAGCTTTCGCATCCCACATCATACGTCGAAGGGCAGTACAAAATGCAAATAAATACAGGCGACTGGCTGATCACTCTAGCTTACTCAGAAACCCACTGTGAGAGCGATGATGCAGGACAGGTGTGCGCTGCATTAAATAAATGAGTTACTAGTCAAAATCTTGCTGGCCCTCATCTATGGGGCAGAAACCTTAAGCATAACAGAAATCGTTATGCTTAAAGCTGCTGTTTGCTGTTTTTCTCCCCTCCTCCATCAAATTGTATTTGATTTGGTGGAAATAAAGGATTATTATTATTATTAAGATTAGAGGCTCGACTGCCGGCGATGCAGCGAGCTGTGGCAAGGAGACTATTTGGGTAACTTAGTAGAGCAGAACGTTGGGCCAGTTGGTGTAGCGACATATTCAAGAAACCTTTTCGCAGAATAACACAAGACAAAAGGGAGAAACACATACACATGTACACATGTACAAACACGCACACGTAAACACGTAAACACGTGTTTGCGCACGTGCGTGTGTACGTGTTTCTGCCTTCCGTGTTGTGTTATTCTGCGCAAAGTTTTCTTGAATATTTGGGTAACGTTAAGAGACAGGAACAGACTAGAGTGAGCGTGGGGAACTAACTCTAGATGGTTATATCCAAACTGGAATCAAGGTAAAGAAATGGTCATACGATCCCGAGAACAAATATTCGATTGCACCTCAGGGTAACAGAGTGAATTCTAGGAGAAGGTAAACATAGCACGTGTCGGCAGAAAATTAGGCATGCAGATGAGATTAAGTTGGCGGCTATAGGGTGGCCTCATCTGGCGCAAGACGGCTAACTAGCGATCATTGATAGTTAGTTCTGCAGTCACGTAGGTGGGATATTGACCAGGATGACGAGAATGATTAGTTAAAAGCGAGAATTGCAGTTGCGCCTGCTGACGTCTCCCGAACATACGATCCTTAAATAGCTCTTACCGGAGTGAAAAAGGACAATTGGATCATTCCAGGACAAAAATCTGAGGGTCCATGGCAAAGATAAGATGACGAGTGCCTCCATCTGTCGAGTGCCTCCTTTACAAGAGAACAAAAAAGAAAAGGTGTACGTACTTCGGGTGCGAGAAAGAAACCGTGAGCGCCACCAGCACGCTTGCCCTTCTGTCATCTGTTCTTTCTTCTCCTGCGTCACGTCGTTCGGGTTACTTGCCGCCAATATCAAAGGCAGCAATACTAAAGGTTCAGGCTTGCAGCAGGCATTAGGGCTAAAAGCCTGTTATATATGATATTTGCTCAGATACGATGAAGGAATAACTTGTCTGAGAAGAGCGCTAAGTGTGCCCTTATTATTTCTATATTATTATTACTTAGTCTCGTTTTTGTTCTTCAGCCTTTCTTTCTTTTTATGCAGCTATCTTCGTGGGTATAGTGAGAACGGGGCGCACGTAGAACCCTGGAGAGCGTGAGCAAGAGCAAATGAGATATTCTCCCGACAAAGTGAAGCCAGCAGATATAGTGGCCGGGGCAGGCGGGGAAGAGCGCGAGAGTGAGTGAGCGAGCGAGCGAGCGAGTGAGTGAGTGAGTGAGTGAGTGAGTGAGTGAGCGAGCGAGCGAGTGAGTGAGTGAGTGAGTGAGTGAGTGAGTGAGTGAGTGAGTGAGCAAGCGAGCGAGCGAGTGAGCGAGTGAGCGAGTGAGCGAGTGAGTGAGTGAGTGAGTGAGTGAGTGAGTGAGTGAGTGAGTGAGTGAGTGAGTGAGTGAGTGAGTGGAGTGAGCGAGTGGAGTGAGTGAGTGAGTGAGTGAGTGAGTGGAGTGGAGTGAGTGAGTGAGTGAGTGAGTGGAGTGGAGTGGAGTGGAGTGGAGTGAGTGAGTGAGTGAGTGAGTGAGTGAGCGAGTGAGTGAGCGAGTGAGTGAGTGAGTGAGTGAGTGAGTGAGTGAGTGGAGTGGAGTGGAGTGGAGTGGAGTGGAGTGGAGTGGAGTGAGTGAGTGAGTGAGTGAGTGAGTGAGTGAGTGAGTGAGTGAATGAGTGAGTGAGTGAGTGAGTGAGTGAGCGAGTGGAGTGAGCGAGTGGAGTGAGTGAGTGAGTGAGTGAGTGGAGTGGAGTGGAGTGGAGTGGAGTGGAGTGAGTGAGTGAGTGAGTGAGTGAGTGAGGGAGCGAGCGAGTGGAGTGGAGTGGAGTGAGTGAGTGAGTGAGTGAGTGAGTGAGTGAGTGAGTGAGTGAGTGAGTGAGTGAGTGAGTGAGTGAGTGAGTGAGTGAGTGAGTGAGCGGGTGACTAAGTGAGTGCTTGAGAGACTGAGCCGGTGAGTGTCAGGGAGTGAGTGAGTGAGTTAGTGAATGAGTGAGTGAGTGAGTGAGTGAGTGAGTGAGTGAGTGAGTGAGTGAGTGAGTGAGTGAGTGAGTGAGTGAGTGAGTGAGTGAGTGAGTGAGTGATTGAGTGAGCGAGCGAGCGAGCGAGCGAGCGGGCGGGGTGACTAAGTGAGTGCTTGAGAGACTGAGCCGGTGAGTGTCAGGGAGTGAGTGAGTGAGTGAGTGAGTGAGTGAGTGAGTGAGTGAGTGAGTGAGTGAGTGAGTGAGTGAGTGAGTGAGTGAGTGAGCGAGCGAGCGAGCGAGCGAGCGAGTGAGTGAGTGAGTGAGTGAGTGAGTGAGTGAGTGAGTGAGTGAGTGAGTGAGTGGGTGAGTGAGTGAGTGAGTGAGTGAGTGAGTGAGTGAGTGACAGACTGAGCCGGAGAGTGTCAGGGAGTAAGTGATAGAATGAGCGGATGAGTGAGTGAGTGACAGATTGAGCGGGTGACTGAGCAAGCGAGAGTGTGTCAGAGAGTGAGTGATAGACAGAACGAGTGAGTGAATGAGTGAATGACAGAGTGAGCGGGTGAGTGAGTGAGTGAGTGAGTGAGTGAGTGAGTGACAGACTGAGTGGGTAAAGAGTGTCAATGAGTGAGTGACAGGCCGGGCGGGTGAGTGACAGACTGAGCGGGTGAGAGAGTGTCAATGAGTGAGTGACAGACTGGGCGAGTGAGTGAGTGAGAGAGAGAGTTCCGCGATAGTGAGGAAGCAAGTGCTATTTTGGAGTCAATAGAGCAATAGCGGGAAATAGTTGGTATTTAATTACGCAAAAAATCGCGCCAGACTAGTCAGTAAAACAGCCACCTCAGTAGTTATGGTTCTCGGCTGCTGATCCGAAATGCGCGGGTTCGATCCCGACCGTGGCGGTCGAATTTCGTTGGAGGCAAAACTCTAGAGGCCCGTGTACTGCCTGATGTCAATGCACATTAAAGGGAAGCTGCATGGGGTTTAGAAATCAACGAGCTTAAGAGGGTCGAATGTGTGAAACTTGCAGGTAAAGCATGCGAAGTCTTTTTGGGCTAGCACTTGAGATAGTGAAGTAATCGCCGATTAAAATACGGATGCACTTCAAGCTTCTCCGCAGCGCACAACGCCAAGTGGGGGGGCGCATGATGACGTCACCGAAGGTACCGGTACATTTGTAATGCCCAAACGCCTGTTTTTAAGGAAAGAAACCAACGCCACCGAACGCAAACCCTGCCGAGAGTTGTTTGGCAGCGTCAAACGAGTGAGAGCAGGGTGTGGCTGACGACAGCGGCAATTTGAAATCGCACCTTCCGTGACGTCACGCTGAATTTCTCTGCACTCCTCTGGTGCATTGAGAGGAAGCGCAAAATTCAATTGTTGCTTAAGTAACTATTTTAAATGCTAGTGCAAAAACACTTGTCATGCTTCACCTACAGCCTATATAGATTTGAATTCTTGAACATCGCGAAATTCTCAAAAATTTGCTGCAGTTGCACTTTAAACAACCCCATGTGGTCGAAATTGTCCGGAACCCTTCCCTACGGCGCCTCTCATAGCCTGAGTCGCTTTGGGACGTTGAACCCAATAAACCAAACCAAAAAAGTTCCTAAAACACGAAGACATGTTGGTATCGCATCGGTGGTTGTGGCAGCGCCCGAATACAAAAACCAATAGAAGCGGAGACGAACACAGCGTCGTGTCCATCTCCATTCCCATCAGCCTTTATGTTTGCGCACTCCCAGGACAAAGAGTACATAAAAGAAAGCTTTCCCGGCCATATGTCCGGACGATAATTTCTGCGAGAGAGTTTCTCTTGACCCTTGCCTCTCTTCCTCGCAGACGGGCTGTTCCACACGGTGGAGATCCTGGACACGGCGGGCTCCCACCACTTCCCCGCGATGCGGGAGCTCAGCATCCGTTCCGGTCGGGGCTTCGTGCTCGTCTTCGCCGTCGACAGCCTCCAGTCCTTCCACGAGGCCGCACAGCTGTGGCACCTCATTGCCAAGATCAGGGGTATCCGCCTCTTCCGCACATCTCTCCTTTTACTCTTTGTTGGTGCAGTGCGATGTATTTTCACTTTGCAAAGCGGCGTTTAGAGCTACCAGAAACGCCTCTATGAGGGCATTCCGAATTATCTCGGGTCGCTAGGGGTCATTTCCTTACCGGTGCTTCAAAGCGAGAGGTGCATCTGCAATGTCTCCTAAGCACACGGGTGCCTTTTTATGTTTCGCCTCCACCGAAGCGCGGCGGCCGCGTTTCGATAGTGGAGAGGAGAAAGAGAGCAATTCCGAGAGCTAGAGCTGTACAAATATTCTTTTCCTTCTTTCAAAGCTCATCTGTCTAATCTAAATGAGTCTAAATTATTGCCACGTTTTGCATTTCGTCTCCCGCGCTTACTAAATACACTTGAAACTAGTATATTGGTGCAATGTTAGCAAATCTTAACAAAGTTACAGGAGGTTCTCTGAATTTTTCTAACCCTTCAAGAGTAGTAATCGATGCATGAAATGTATTGTTCACAGGTCTTCATCGTTGAGACCCAGGTATATTTGCGCAAATATTCAAAAGAGCAAAGTACAACGAGTATATTCACATCGGGAGCGCTACAGCAGTTCTCTATTCCCGGTCTGCAGTTCTTGCTGAAATCACTTATTTCCCTGGAGCCAATTTTTCGCGACTTTATTCACCCGCTGACGGGTTTAAAAGAGCTCAGCGCTCGATAGGGTTTATTACTTGCTTTTCCGCCAGGAAGCAGCGATATGACTGCCCAACTTTGCGTAAAGAATTTCTCCTGGGGCGCTTATTATCTCGCAATTGAGGCAATCGTAGGTTCACTACTCCCTTTCTGGCTCCTTAATTCCTTTCTCTTTTTCTCAGCTTACAGCCTTCCGAGACAGCTAATCCTTTATCTTGTACGTAGCTATAATTTCAGATATACGTCCCACGAGACGCATGAAAAAGAAAAAGAAAAACAGAAATCCACGCCTTTCCCACAGCATAAGGAACTGACTGCGATACTTTCTTTACTCGATCCCTTTTTTTTCTAATAGGCCGAGTTTGTCGCAGCCTCGAAATTCAGGAACGAATTTATTTTCGCCGAGTAAAGTGGGGCACGCGAGAAGCGCGTCACACTTTCACAGATGAATTTGCAGGCGAGCTTTGCGCGCTTTAAGTTTGGCGGGCCTTGCTGCGGCTGAGCACATGTTTTATTAAAACCTCTCTCGCGGAAGAGAAGCACAGAGAGAGAGGCAGAGAGGAAGAGAAAGGAAATGGTTACACCGCGATCCATTTACGCCGGGGGAGTAGAGGCGGTGGAGGCGTGAGCTAAGGGAAAGAAGGTAAATCTGTTTTCTCCGGAGGTGCTCCTCGCTCGATTCATCTTGCTTTGTTTTTCTTCCACGATGCTTTCCGTTCTACTCACCGAAGCCTGTTGCGTGCTCCGCTCGGACTTCAAGGCTCGGGAGCGGCGACGCTATTAGAAGGAAACTAGCAACATGAGGGATGCAAGGTGAAAACAGGGGGGGGTGAAGGACGGAAGAAAAGAAGATATGAAGGAAGTGAGGAAATATATGCAAAGTGGGAATGAAGAAAAGAAGGAAGGCAGGAAATGAGGAGGAATGGAGGAAGGAAAAGGGGAAATAGAGAAGGAGGGAGTGAAGATGAAATAAAGCGGGCGGAAAGAAAGGAAGGAAGGAAACAAAGGAAACAAGAAAGAAAGAAAGAAAGAAAGAAAGGAAGGAAGAAAGAAAGGAAGAAAGAAAGGAAGAAAGAAAGAAAGAAAGAAAGAGAGAAAGAAAGAAAGAAAGAAAGAAAGAAAGAAAGAAAGAAAGAAAGAAAGAAAGAAAGAAAGAAAGAAAGAAAGAAAGAAAGAAAGAAAGAAAGAAAGAAAGAAAGAAAGAAAGAAAGAAAGAAGAAGAAAGGAAGAAAGAAATAAAGAAAGAAAGGAGGGAGAGAGGGAGGGAGGAAGGAGGGAGGGAGAAAGGAAAGGAGGAAGGAAGGAAGGAAGGAAGGAAGGAAAGAAGGAAGGAAGGAAGGAAGGAAGGAAGGAAGGAAGGAAGGAAGGAAGGAAGGAAGGAAGGAAGGAAGGAAGGAAGGAAGGAAGGAAGGAAGGAAGGAAGGAAGGAAGGAAGGAAGGAAGGAAGGAAGGAAGGAAGGAAGGAAGGAAGGAAGGAAGGAAGGAAGGAAGGAAGGAAGGAAGGAAGGAAGGAAGGAAGCCACATATAGTGCGAGAGACTGGGTGAGTCCGGGCAGAGCACTTGCATTTATGGCCGCAGTCGTCTGAAATGCTCGAACGGCGTGGGCTGGAAGAAACCATGAATGAATTATTGAAGTGGGGGACCTGAACAAACTTTTATATAGTATCCAGGCCATAGGGGGTATGAAATGGCCATGCGGCACACCTGTTGTTTTACTTCTGGCACTTTAGAAGCTTCCTGTAGCGAGAGTGGCTGTCACTCTCACTGTCAAGGGTGGTCGCGAAATGTAGTGTCTTGGTGCTTTTGTTTCAAGAACATCTTTATGATTTTTATGTAACCCACCCCTGAAGTAATGACTCATTTGTAAGGCCCTTGAGCTATACAGATAAATAAATATTGTAAGGTCGGTATCAGCTTTGTCAACGGCACGAGGGCCAGTGCGCAGTATAGAATAAAAACTTAATTCAGACAGCTGCCTATGATTTTCAGTTCAGGCGTCCGCTTGGCTTGTAGGTTTATGTGGCTGCACTTTAGCACAATTGTTGCCCCAAGGACCAAACTGCTGCGGTGATGAGTCCCATGCTTCGAGAGGCGTTACACATGCGTTGCACACAACTGACTGTAGATAGGGTGTCTAGGAAAGCATTAAGGACACGAAAATTGCTTCACCGTCAAAGCATGTCACGGGTTGAAGAGTGTGCTTTGCACTTTGCTGCCCGGTTCGCACTAAACACACCCTAAGCTTAGATGCGTTTTTAATCAGCGAGGAAGTGAAGGTTTCTGGTGATTTTGGTGTTCCGAAAAACTTTTATGGGCACCGGTAGTCACCTATGGGGAAGAAACGTTGAGGCTAGCGAAAACGCTTCAGCGCTAAGGTCTACGCAGCGAGCTATGGAAAGAAAAATTAGATGTGACGTTAAGAGACCGGAAACGGGCAGTGTGGGTGAGGGAACAAACGCGGGTTAATGATATCCTAGTCGTAATAAAGAACAAATGGGCTTGGACAGGGCCTGTAATACGAAGGCAAGATAACAGGTGGTTTTTAATGGTAACGGACTGGATTCCAAAGGAAGGCAAGTTTAACAGGGGCCGGCAGAGAGTTAGGTGCCCAGATGAAATCAATAAGTTTGAGGGGAAAGGGTGGCCGGAGCTGGCGAAGGACAGGGTTGATTGGAGAGCCATGGGAGAGGCCTTTTTTCTACAGTGGGTGTAGTCAGGCTGATGATGATGGTGCACATACTTGGCGCTTTGGTTTGCCAGAAAGAAATTCTACTGCATTTTAACATGCTGTAACATACTGCACTGTATTAAGTTACGATGTACCATGCCATGCGTATATACTACTACCATGCCATGCATATACACTAGAAGCAAGATCGCAGAAAAGTACACTGAGCAATGAAACATACCGTCCGGTTACTGTCACGTGCGATTTGCTTTGAAGCTGTCGAACACAGGCCGATTTCCAGCCCCTTGCCATATGCGACAGCGTCGACGACCGTGGCAGCGGCAGACAAGCAGGCGTAGCCCTTCATGTAGTAGCTAGAGCAGAACGTCAACATTGCAGACCATCACAGGTTGTTTTTTTTCATCAGTGGGAATGGATCTAGACGCTCCAGCCCCTCACCCCTTTCCCCCGTGTATGGCAGCAAACCGATTATCCTTCCGGTTAACCTCCCTGCCTTTCCTTTTCCTCCTCCTCCTCCGCCGCCAGAACACTTTGATAACCCGACACTCACGTTATAATGCAATACGCGGCGAGTCCACTCGCTTCTTTCGGGATTAGTGTCGGATAACAGACGACCGCCGCTCCTTCCTCAAGGCAATGGAGCGCATTCCAAAGAAAGGCAAGCGTAGCTTGGGGTGGCAGAGAGTCAGGTGAGGAGGTACGATTGGGAAGTTTTCAGGAACATAGCACCCGCAGCTTGCATTGAACAGGACTAATTGAAATCGGTGGGGGAGGTCTTTGTACTGCACCTGACGTAGAGAGATGATGATTACCACACGCCAGAGGTTTCTCTGGTAAGCACTAGTCATGTCCCCTGGCAAACACGTAGACGAACGATTCAGTTTAAACTTGTTTAACAGACTCATTAACTTGTTTAACGTACTCAGTTTAACAGACTCATACCCTTTGAATTGAAACCGTGCAAGGGCCCGAACCCGTGAAATTGATACTGTGCCGTTATCATTGATAGGCTAATTTACGTAGCGTTTAAGGGACAGTGTACCGATTTTATCAGCTGAACTTTTAAGTGTGAATCGAAAGCGCCTTACCGTAGGAAAAGAATACCCGGCTACGGCGCCGAGAAACGCAGAAGAACAATTTAAAACCTAATTTTTTCATATGATTCTCTCGTTTTCTCTGTGGTAGACGGCGTCTGTAAATCCTGATATCGGGGCACGATATATGGTTTGGTTTGGTTTAGTTTATTGGGGTTTAACGTCCCGAAGCAACTCAGGCTATGAGGGACGCCGTAGTGAAGGGTTCCGGAAATTTCGACCACCTGGGGTTCTTTAACGCGCACTGACATCGCACAGCACACGGGCCTCTGGAATTTCGCCTTCATCGAAATTCAGCCGCCGCGGCCGGGATCGAACCCGCGTCTTTCGGGTCAGCAGCCGAGCGCCATAACCACTGAGCCACCGCGGCGGGGGGACACGATATATAGTGAGCACAGCAACTCGGTGCAACTCTATGGACATGACGGCTACCACGTCGTCTAGGCGACGTGCAGTGGCAATAATGAACATTACATTGGCAAGGATTAATAGATCTTGTTAAAACTACAATCGAGAGAAATAAGATTAGTGTTTAAAAAAAAACTAATTTACTGATGGACCGAAAGGTATAGGCTACCTTAGGTTTATATGCCCCAGCGTCATACAGACGCATGGGATATATTCATAAAAATGCAGTATATTCCCTCTTGGCTACTCCAGGCATCTTCCGTGTTAGCCGTGACGACACAACACAGCCGCATGCTATTATACACTCAGACCTGAATTTATTTGCCAATTTAAAATATAAATTCCTGCCTAAACCGCGAGTTCTTCCCTCGTTATAGCCACCATGAGGTGAGGTCTACCAGAAAAAGCCGATATTAATGCGATAACAGTAAAAACCTCAGTAGGAAAAAAATGCGCCGTCGGTCACATAGTTCCCAGGGTCGTAAGTGACGTCACCAGACCGGAAGTCACATCTATACGTTTTGGTCTATATGCATTGCGTCCTTGCCGCCACCTTTAGACACCTTCGGGGACACGTCTAACCACCAGCAATATTGGGTTTAGACTTTAATAAAGCTTTCGACAACGTCACCCACAAAACCATATTGACAAACTTGTCAGAAATCAACCCCGGGGAAAGGACCTACAACTACATCCGATCCTTCCTCACTAACAGAACAGCAGGGATAACGGTAGGAACAATAGAGCCTGCCCCAATCACACTAGGAAGTAAAGGAGCACCAGGGCTCTGTCCTGTCCCCTTTCATTTTTAACCTCTCCCTCATCAAAATTCCCCCCAAATTGGCACAAATACCATACCTACATTACACGTTCTATGCATATGCCATCACACTTTGGATAACCAAAGGATGCAAAGGCTACATAGAATGTATACTCCAAGAAGCAGTGGACATCATTGAGGGATGCGTACTGGAATCCGGCCTCACTTGTTCGCAGCAAAAATCTGAACTCTTCGTGATACGACTTAAACAAAGAGGTAAGAGAACTACAACTCCCTGCCCCCCCCCCCCCCCCCCCCCCCCCCGCAAATGAATGTTTATGTCAATGTACGATGCGTCAAAGAGGTACAAACCATGAGAATACTGGGGTTGTATTCACAAACGAATCGAAATAATAATGACATACTCACTAAGCTAAAACGCACGGTAGAAGCGACGGTGCGATTAATCCGCCGCATCGCTAATCGCAGGCAAGGGGGGAGGGAAACAGATTTATGCCGACTAGTGCAGGCCTTTCCGCTAAGCACGATACTCTATGCCACCCCTTATCTCAAATTTGCGAAAGCATAAAAGGAAAAATTGGATAGCGTGTTACGGCAGGCCTACAAAGCTGCCTTAGGACTCCCACTAAATGCCTCAACCGAAAGGTTTGTGATGTTAGGAATACACGACACCTACAATGAACTGAAAGAAGCCCATTTAATGGCTCAGACAGTTAGATTAGCCAATTCCAGAACTGGCAGGAGTATTCTTACCAGGCTTGGAATTAACTTTCAGTCTACGAATAAAGACGCTAAAGTAGACTTACTCCGCGACTATAGGACGGCCCTACTAATCAAACCACTTCCCAAAAGCATGCACGCCATACACTATGTGGGTAAAAGACAAGCACGAGCCAAAGCCTTACATAATAAATATGGACCGTGCGCTGGAACAATTTATGTAGATGCGGCAGAATACAAACATACGAATGCCTTTGCAATTGTGGCTCTGAACGAGAATGGTGACCACATCGTCCCGGCAGCAATCAAAACGAAATCCTCTGAAACGCCAGAAGAGGCAGCTATAGCCCTCGCCCGAGTGCATACCCAAGATAGCATCATTCTCAGCGACTTCAAAATGGCTATCAATAATTTCGCACAAGGGCGAATTACAAACACCTCCCTTAGAATTGTGAACACCACCAAATTCTCACCAAATTATTCCGAACTTACATGTGTCCCAGCCCATTCGGGGTATCCGGAGAACGAGGCAGCCCACAATAAATAAAGCCCGAGGTTTCGTCGACCGGGCAGTGGATGAGTCTGGCTCCCTGAATTTAACGAAGGACTCCATGATCACATATCATGACCTCACCAATCATTTAAACTAGAGAGGAGAACTCTTCCCCCTTCGGACAAAAGTCTGACAAAAGAAGAAGAGGTTACGTGGCGTCGTCTATAGAGGAGATCGATATGCATTCCATCACTCCTTGCGCACATTTATCCGGATGTATACAACCCGAACTGTAAACGGTGTGGCCAATGAGCCAACCACGATCGTATCCTGTGGGACTGTAAAATAGAGCCACCTCCGGGTGATCTAGTTACCGCTCCTTCTCTCGAGCGGTGGGAGACCGTGCTGGCTAGCTCTGACCCCAGAACGCAACTTCTGGCGGTTGAGTGAGCTGACAAAGTCGTCGAGGGCTATGTACTCTCGAACACTTAACGCGACCTCTTGCCATGCTCTTTCTGGTGAATAAAATGTTTTACAATCAATCGACCACCAACTAGATGATCCGAAGAGGTGTGTAGTTGTGTGCACAGACGTGTAAAGGGGTCTGCAAACGCGACCACGAAATATTGGCACAAAACTCATTTAAAGATACCGTCAACTTCTAATCCTATCGTATTCCTGGCACATAATGTAATTAAGAGTCACTCTTAACTTATTTTATACAGGTATCCGACAGTAGGCTGTCCCTTTAAAGGAAATATTTGACCTCTATTAAATGGATTTCGACGTCTAATATAAATAAGCAAGAAACTGCAAGAGAGCGCCACTTATATGGCAGCGATCGGAGACAAACATACCCGTACGCAGTAGCAGCTTTATTAAAATAAAAGGTGCTTTCTTTCGGAATCATTACCAAATTAACCCAAAGGTAATCCAGGGTGACGAAAGCTAAGCCAAGTGAATAAAACGAAGTCGGTTGAATCTGAGATGATTGTTGAGAAATTATTTCTTCCTGATTTAAACTCGAGGTCAATGCCTACAAATACCCGGCATGTGGCAAAAAGAGTTGCGTTATCTGAGGTTCAACGTTAAGGAAGCAATATTCATAAAGGGTTCATAAATAAATGGTTCGGCCTAATAAAAAAGCGCGTTTTGTTTGCTGAAGAATCACTTGCACAGAGTGGATAAGGAAGCTCAAAACACACAACTAGCGCGTTGAGCCACATGCGCAAAAAAAAAAAAAAAAGTCTGACGCTCATTGAATGGGGCCGGGAAAAAAAGCCAGCAACATTCAACCATCAAAGCTTTATCCCCGGGGTACTTAAGTAAGGCTTCAAGGAGAAGTATTTTCCGGTTTCAGACGTAACTGCGTTGACGCAACAAACCATCATCCTTCTTTAATCTAACTGAATGCAGCCCTTACAAAGAACTGCAGCCTCAATAAACATCACAACGAAGCGCACCTAGACAGCTGGCATTTCACGACGTCACGAACGTGCGTCTGGACGACGTCAAAGAATCCATCTGTGTGTCTCATAGATAAAGTGGCACGCATCGAGTTGCCCCAGTTCGGAGATCATACGTTTCAGTGCGCTTTCCGAAAGAACCTCGCCACATACATTGCTCTCAAAAACCCGTCGTCAAAAGGTCGCGAGGGCACTCTAATCATGTCAAACACGTGCTGCTTGCTTCGATCAGGGGCTGCTTTAGGCGTACGTACAACAAGACCCAACCGCTAAAAAAGAACTCATATAGACTTCTCGGACTGATGAATCACTGGGAAAACTCATGGCGTTCACGTAATGCAACACTATGTTCAGCATCAGCTCTGAATTTGTCGAGTAGTACGTATAAGAGGATAAGATTGGGGTCATGTATGCGTAAGCGGGTGATGATCCCGTGTGAGAGGTTTTGACGGGCCGCATACCAAGGGTTAGCAGGTGGCGAATGGGTGACGAGACAGTTCGCTGATGACGTCACTGATTACGGTCACGTGGTGATGACGTCATTTCGTGCGACCGAAGCAATCTGCGTACAACATGTATTTAACAGATGATATAGAAACAAAAAATAGCGCCGCGGAATGGCCCCGGTCGACGCGGGGCTCTTTGGATGCCAGCAGCGCGGTCGGTCGTCGGAGAGAAGAAATGGGGCCGAGAGAGGGAGGGAGAGGGTGTGCGCGCGCTCCCGACGCCCACGCTGGCACGCGCGCCTCCCTTGACAATCCACTGCTGCCGCAGGCCACAACGGCGGGCCACCCTTCGACATTTTGTGCGCGCACCAGCGCAAGCTCCGGGCCCGCGCCGATCGAAGTCGGACTGCTGGCTGTCTGAGGCGCCCCACTGCCATCCCTCTTCCACCGACGCACCTCTTCTTCCTCCCTTCGTGCGCGCACCCAGCCTCTTCTCCCTCTCCATCCTTATTCGTCGTCTTTGTCTCGCGCTCACCGCATCTGGCCTCAGGTCCCTCCTCAATTCCCTCTCCCCGCTTTCATCGTCCTGTTCGACGCTTCTTGAGTACGCCTTCTATAGTTACCCCTCCGAGAGTCTTTAGCGCCCGAACATCAGTACAGTTGCTGATGCTGGTGCTTGCTACACCCTTTATAACGGGTCGCCACTGTCTCTTAACGTGGCGGAGCGGTTGCTCTGGAGGCAACGTTTCCAGATTAGGCTTCTAGATTCAGTTTGTAGCCGTCGCTTCACTTCTTGCTCCGCCCTGCCCTACTTCACCTACCGTACCACTCCTCCTTTCTGTCGTTCTCCTCTCTTTTTTTTCCGCGACGGCCGGCTTCTTCGCGGCCTCTTTCCTCTCTATCCAAACCCCTCCACCCATGATGTCGCCGTCACATCGCGTAAAGTATTACACTTCGCCCGACTACAAACTCTGTTGCTCGCAAACCTCGGCGTCGTTCATTTCGGGACGCTGTTCTTACTCAACTCGTTCTTCTCCCATTTTCTTTTCGCTTTTTTCGCTCTCATTCCCTGTATTTTTACAAATGTCACTTCCTGCCTATAGCACGAGCAAGCCTTGTTTATTGTTTTTCCGTTATATTCCCTATATGAGTAATCCGTTCATGCCCAGCCTCCAAACAATCCTTTCGGGACATTCCGCAACAACCAACGCTCCGCATCCACTTTCCTTTCTTATCCTTTCTTCCTCTTTCCCAAATATTCGCCTCCTTCCTTATCAAAAGAGAATGCTTCCTAGTGTACCTCTCCATACCTAACCCCTCATCCCCAAGCCAACCTATTTTGATGCCGTATCAATCCCCCCTTTCCTCGAACTGCGGCTGAGTGTTTCTAATGGGGCGCCTGCGGCCGCATCCCGCGGGATCATCGCAGAGCGCCAACAGGTGGCGCTGAGCGCGCGCGCGGAGGCCACTTCGTACCTCCCTCTTTCCCCAGCCTCTCTTTCCCTTCACTCCTCTTTTAGCCGAGACGTAACGGACGGCCTCGCGGTTCTGTATCTCCTTCCCTCGGCTTCCTTTTCGTCCTTCGCAAGCGTGGTGTATAACCCTGCGCCGCTCCTCGTCGCTAGACGCCTAGACCGTTGTGCAACAACTGCGAGGTTCGAGCTGGATGGGAGAGGAGGAAAAGACACAAAGAGGGAGGTCGACGATGACGCCCGCTCTCTAGCTCTGCTGCCGGGTGGTGCTATTTTCGAAAGCCGCCCCCTACCAAGCCCGACGCAACAGGCGGCCGAAGAAGAGCCAGCCTAGCTGCAGCTAGCACTCGCGTGAGTGGGCATATTGTGCCGGCCGACGGCGCTTCCTGGTGTACAATGATAGCCACGCGCGTCTGCAACCTAGAAAAGCCCTCCTCATTTTTTGTCTTTTCAAGCAATCGGCTTTGGTACAGTGACACAAGCGAGCAACTTCTTTTAATAGGGACGCCCGTAGAATAAATTTTCTGTGAAAAAAATTCTGCCGCCGTCGTAGTGTGTCGCAGTTAAGGACACGCACGACGCGTGTCAACTGGTCTGTGGAAAGTTACAGCCTGTCAGTCAGTGTGCTGTCATGAAGAACACCCACGCGTGTCAACTGGTGCATAAACATGTTTAGCCTTGCGGGTACTTACGTAGACGTATGCCGGTGCATCTTGGTGCTTTCTGCCCATTTCACAATGACGGGGCGAGAGAGAGAGGGAGATCAGGTGCGTGTCCCCACCTAGCCACTCCCCATGCGGCATTACTACCATCAAACTAGGTGGCAGAGTTTGTGTGTGTGTGTGTGTGTGTGTGTGTGTGTGTGTGTGTGTGTGTGTGTGTGTGTGTGTGTGTGTGTGTGTGTGTGTGTGTGTGTGTGTGTGTGTGCATGGTGCGTGCGTGCGTGCGTGTCCCTCCACCTCCGAAAAACCTCCTCTCACCGCCAACTTCCCCCACTAGATACGTACACAGCTCTACAACGAACAAGTGACGGCTAAATATAATTCAAAGACACAAAAGCAAGGCGATCAATATTGCTTGCGCAGATTTGTCGCGTCACATCGTATGTTCGCTTCTACATTATTTACTTGTTCCCAAGCTTACTAGCCCTTTTTACAAGCTGTATACGTCTTGTACGTCTACAAAAATCATCCCCAAAGGCAACGTCCAAACGCGATCAACGGAATAAGGGTGTGCTTTTCCGCGGTCTTTTCATTAATTGGTGAAAATTTAGCTTTAGCGGTATTCTGGCCATATTTCCGACATAGATCTATGTTGCTCGGTGGATATCGCCTGAAATATTTATGGTAATGAGACGAGGAAGGGAGCCCGTCACTTTGTCATGCAATTAATACAATTAACACTTTACGGCTGAAACTTTCGTCAGCCGTGCACAGAAGCAACCGAGCAAATTCTAGCGCTGACTGCTAGTTTGAGCCTCCCGACACTGGGCGCACACTTTCTCCTCGTATCTCACGCCGTCCCCATGGCGCTGCGTTTTCCGACTTCGAAATAAGCGAGTCAACTACTTCAGTCGCACCTAATTACGCTTCAATCTTGCTGAAGTCGAAGGCTGTCCTAATCTCGACTGTTTTCTCTTGTAGACGCCGCTTTCCTAACTACAATCAATTGCATACACTTAATCTTCTCCTCTTGAACTCCAATGACAACCCCACGTGAGAGCCGGGACTCGGCCCTGGCTAATCAAACAGGCCATCATGTGGGGCTCACTCTCTATATTCTTTTTTTATGACTAGGCTTCAAAAGTGTTACTTGGCGCTCCCTCAGTTCCCGGCTGTTCCGGGCAAACTGCCCGCAGTTCTTAGAAGTTGCCCCAGTCGCCCAGTAGTATCGGTCAGCACCTACAGCGCTTAGGAGTACCACGACGCGAAACTATGTTACGGGGAGACAGAGTTGCAGACAGGACAGACAGGCAATGGCGAGGGGCAGCCATTGCCAAGACATGTAGTGACAATTTTTTTTTTTCACAAGTTCCTTCACTGAAACATTTTCTTTTGTCCTAGACCTAGTCCACTGCCTGGTCGTTTGCGCAGGAGCTACATGGTAGCTTGCCAAGTAGATTCAGGTGCTGTTTGATTTCTTTTACCCAGTAATCTGAATTCGGCCTGTAATATCACGGCCGGTCCCAAAGCGGCTACTTTCTCTGTCGTTCTTCTTTTATGTAATGGGTGTCGTACTTGGAAATAGCTATGCCGGACACAGGTAACGTCGCTTTCCTCGTAGTGAGCTAATAAGCGGCGAGTGGCTTTTCGCAACAACGACTTCACCGCTCACCTGGGTGTCAGGTTGCATGGAGCCGAACACGAGCTCCTATATTGTTCGGAGGATTGGCTTGGCAAGGCGTACTGTTTCGGGCCTAAGTAAAGATTTCGCTCCTAACCGCATCGCGGCCGACTTCCATTCTTTAGCTTGTACATTTTGTAGTTTTTCTCTCTGGCGATGTCTATCACTTTCGTAAGCAGAGACAACCGCAGCGACAAAAGTAGACACCGTGTGATTGGAGAATCGTATAGCGACCTTACCTCGCAACATCTATTATGAAACGTTATGGGAATGCGGGGAAGAAATGCAGAAACCAGACAGTAACGAAGACTCGGGTCATCTGGCAAGTTGTGAAACAGAAGATCCGGAATTAGTTCCCTGAACGAGAAACGTTTCGATGTATGTACAGCACAATAAGGTCTGCTCAACCTTAAAACGAAAAGCAAATAATTAATCGGTCCATTTCGTCATCGACGGTCCAGTTTAGAAGCATAGAAATTATCGCTTGTAGGTGCGCGCCCGCAAATGTCTCCGATAGGCTTGCAAACGGTTGCGAGTCGATTTGGGTCAACCCGACCCACTCGGAAAACAGTCCACTATTGCTCCCAGGTCGGATCGGCCCAATAATCTGCACGAACGCAACGAGATTAGCGACGCAGTGTAATCTCGATAAGCAATGCGTTGTGCAAACTTAATGAAATGGAGCTTAATGCACAAAAACACCGCAGAGCAAAAGCGTATCCCGAAGGAGACAACGGCCACAATTAGGAACTAGATCGGTTTATGCTGTCAGTTGTCTCGCCACTTATAGATGACGCTGACATCTTCGCCCGCGAGAAAAAGAGTTCCTGCAAATGCGCATGCGTTGGATTGTGTGAGACCGAGTTCTAACTCTACTCGCGTCGTGTTCACACACCCGAACCTTAACCACACAGCGTCTAACTCCATACCCTAGCCGTCTTTCTACAGGCAACAGGTCTCAGGCATAATTTACAAAAAAAAAATAGATTTCAGCTCTATGTGTATGCCGAGAGTGGCATTAGTACCAAATGTGCAAGTACGATGACTAACTCTTTTTGCATGCCAAAGCAATCTGTAAAATGCTGTATACAGGGATTCATGTATGAAAAGAAATCCACGTTTCCGAGAGGTGCAAACAGGGTTATAAACACTGAAGTTTCGATTGGGTGATGTTACATGCCGCAACCGAGAATTCCCTTAATTAAACGCCCCAAAATTGCATATTCCTGTCCAATTTTCCCGGCAGCGTTTTGGAAAATCCAGCCGTTTGGAAAAATGAGTCAATTTTTGTTCTTACAATTTCCTCAGAAGTCATGAAAATTCTCTTTTCGCCAAATTTTACCCCTTAAATTTTTTTTTTAAAAAAGGAAAGTTCCCGAATGACACGTTGCTCTTTCGGCTCCCTCTTCCACGCCTTATTCAATACGAGGCTTTATTTAGTTTAGAATCATTTAATTAACCTCGTAACCGCTAGGCAATAATTTACGTTAGGATAAGCTGAAAACGTCACTAAGAAATTTACGCAGCGTGAAGAGCATTTTTCGAAAAAGCGTACGCACATCTTTATCCAGAGAATGCGTGCTGTCACTGAAATTGAGCAAATTAAACATGTGAGGCCCTTTCGCCGGGCCCCAGATTTCCAGAAGCCATGTTGCAGGTCTGCGTGTGCGTACGACGTCGGCAAATATCGAGCCAAAAGGCAATAAACATCGCATTAAAAAAAAAACTACATAGCCTCCATGACATGTGACTACATAAAACTGCACGCTCTGCTTCGCCGAACAAAGGCGCTATGAAAGCGATATATGACTCGTAGAAGTGAATCACGGAGGCTAAACTTATCCAGCTACAGTTACCACGCACAAGCTGCCTCGATGCGCTACGTAATCACAAAGCAGCCAACAATCCGCCAGTCAAGGCGGCAGCCATTTACAAACCGTTCTCAGTTGCTAACACATTTGCGGGCTTCGCTGTCACCTGATGTCATATGTATAGACAACATAAAGCTGCGCAACCTTAGACATAGCATAGCGCTCAGTGTAATATGCTCAGGGTAAGATAGTACGTAGCTTTGCAAGTGGAAAAGGTACTCTTTAATAATCACAAAAGAGGACAGCCTGGTCATTTACCTTGCGGAAGATTCCAGTTAAGGTAAGTCAAGATTAAGAAAACCACATGCACACAAAATTCTCGCACACATACATAAACACAGATGATTATCCCAGGATGCATACAAGAGCTGTTCCTTTAAAAAAATGGCAGTGGTTTAGCTCTGGTTAAACCTGGATGATTGCGAAAGCAGCGAGGAGAGAGAGAGAGGCGATGGAGAGCGCGCGGCAGTGGTGGTGGCCCCGGTAGCCTCGGCACGCTAGCTATGCGCCGCTACTGCGCACGCGCAACTGGCGAGCATGTGGCGGCACCTCTGAGTCACCCGCGCAGCGACGGCGGCGGCGCGCCAGCTGTGCGCCGTGTGACGTCACTGCTCCTCGCGCATGCGCAGTATGGCCTTTCGTCAGCTGTGCGGAAGGGCTCGGCGACTCGCGTAGTGTTGCTTTCGCAACAAAAAATTTCGGAGCTTTCCTTCTACGAAATACCGAAGCTTCTGAAAGTCTGAGTACATTCACCTGGCTGAATGCACTCTGAGGCTATAACCGGCTAAGGTTATATAGCCTTAGCACAATAGTAATGCAGCGGAAAGCTCTACACTGACACGTGCCTGAACGATCCCATGGACAATGAAGTCCCCGGAGTCGATGAAATGGACGCAGCGTGTATGGAAGTCCAGCACGACCCGTCTATATACGTTCGTAGGCAGATAGAAAAAGGAACCGCGCGGAATCCGGCGCGGCCAGAGCAAGCCTGCAGGTTCTCAACGTGTACGGTAGTATATAGCGTACGTGACCTGTCTACCATGAGGCCTCCGGCGCGCAAAGGACGAATCCCGCGGAACGCGGCCAACACTGTGCAGCTCGCGGCGCGCTTATTATGCATCCAGTCGCGGTATATTTCGCTCGCGACGTGCCCCGCAGCGGGGATTCTGAGCACTCCTTTTCGCTTCATGCGCAAATATACACGTAGGCCTCTTTTTACGCATCTATACTCTGCCCACGCAAAAATCATCCAGGCAGCTCACGTCATCCGACTCCATGCGCCGCAGCTCACCTCCGTTCTTTATGATTGCGTGTATACGTTCTCATATCGAAGTATTTACTATTCGGCGCAGACGAGAGAAAGGCATGGCCGAAGAAAACACGTGTGATCCTTTGCTTGCGACATATTTTACACCTGCTCCGTCCTTTTACACTCTATTCCACGTTTTGATGGGATTCGTGAAGGAAGACGAATATTTTAGCATCCACGTATTTCCACCGCTTGCGCGTTAAGCAACCGACAGCCTTGAAAAGCAAATGAGAGGTTCTGTGTTGTACGAGAAACGCTACGTGGAGCCATTTCAAGAGATTCAGCATTCCAAAATCACTGTTGCTATCGCTGTAAAAGGATTGAATGTTCTCGATAGTTATTTTTAGATTTTTTTTGTACTTTCATACTTTCGTCATGTTCGCTATAGAGACGCTAGAGAGACATTCGCTAGCAACGTATTTGAAAAATGAATGAATGAATGAATGAATGAATGAATGAATGAATGAATGAATGAATGAATGAATGAATGAATGAATGAATGAATGAATGAATGAATGAATGAATCATAAACCATATTTTATGGGAATTCATTCATTCATTCCCATAAAATATGGTTTATGGTTTGTGACGGGTGGGGGCCTTCGGAAATTTTCTCGTCAAAGTACATAAAAGGGCCAGGTTCACTGGTTACCTGAAGTGGAGTTTCGTTCACACTTTAATACAGAACCAAATGATGATTTCTGCCATTGCGTTCCAATGAGCTCTCCAAATTCCATCTCCACCAATTATTCCAATATTTCAGAATGAATCAATGTCTCCAGAAACTGAGCTCGCAAAAAAAAAAAGAAGTTAATGTCATTTCACCTACCTTTTTGATGGGTTTTCCTAGAGGCCAGGTGGCATGGCTTTGCTTGCTGTTAATGCGTGGCAAGATGAACACAGGGCAAAAGACAAATGAGATATAAGGGCACCCATATCTGCGCAAAGCACACAGGCATGCACAGTATATGTGTTCTTTGCAGGTACAGGAATATGAATAGGGACACTTAGCATTCAAGGGGCCATTTCATTTTTTACTTCTGCATTAAACTTCAAAATGCAATTCCATCCTTGTAGATGAAAAGTATTATCACTTTGACTTTTATCTTTCTTGGCTGCTTCGTTCGAGTTGGTACTCTTCAAATGAGAAAACCTTAGTTTGCTCTACAAGGCGTGACAGCTTTCGTTTACAACGACAAGTCAACATTGATGGATGCGGGATAACTGACTGCGCAAACAGCTTGCTTGTGCTCGCACGCGTTTTGTGACTGATTTCGTGCAATATTCCATCGGCCCACAGCTCAAATCAAGACTACCACTCGGGCTTCCTCGTCATCTAGACATAATTTATCATCGTCTTTGTCTTAATGTTGCATTTACGAAGTGACAATTGCGGCTCAGTAGAAACAGTACTTCATATTCTCTTCGAATGTCCAGCGTACGCCAACGAACGTGCGATCTATAAACAATGCATGCATTCTGCAACCCAAGTGCTACTCACGGTGGACTATTCTATATTAGGTCCTTCAGGCTGCTACAGACAGCAGCGACGTGCAATGATATTCTTATTTGCATATTTAGACGCTACTGGTGTTTTAGACAAACTCTGAATTGCCGAACACTTGATCACCCCTCTGTACAAGCACAGAACTTCGGTCTCATCCAAGGAAGCCGTCATGCAGTGAACTATTGAGTTACAAGCCCCTTAATGACCGCACTCTTTTCTACCACCCTTCTTCCATCCGTACTCCCCTATTCCTTCCCTACGCAGAGTAGCATGTCAGCGAACATACACGCCAGCTAAAATCTGTTTTTCATTCAAGAGCTCTCTCTCTCTTTCGTGCAGTCATCATCATCATGTAATATCAGCAACAAATTATACGCAAACAGCACACTTGTAACGTAAGCACTAGAATACAGAAATACTAGCAGCATTAGCACTTCCATGGAGCGCTCTTGGCGCCATTGAAGTGGAAATCCTGTGCTCTACATAATTCAGACTTCCTCATCTAAAGTCTTCTCGTTTTCTGTTCCCTTTTCAGTTCTTTCGCGTTTTGTTTGTTGCTCATAGTAAACCTTGATATGACGCAGAATGATGATACTTCATGCTATAGTTGTTCACCTTCATTTTGGTGGTGTGCTGAACATATACGTTCTCTGAGTGCTACACCATCAGGCTCAATATGGATTTAGGTTGTGCACGCCTCGACAGTGAATGCAGTAGGGAAATGTTTCCAATAATATTCAATTAAGCATTACGTCTTCAGAGCTAAGTTTTCTGAGGATGATTCAAGCTGCACATTGAGTTGCCACACAGGCTGCATTCAAGTACAGAACTGACACTAGTCATAAGTAACGCATGTGGTCAAAGCGGGCAATTCCATCCCCGACGATACCACGGGCATTCACTGCGAGTTGCCGGTGTGTTCCAATGAAGGCTGCGGCCAGTACCGCTGGCAGTCTTCACACATGGCGAATGGTCGGTGCATTGCCCTGCATTCAGCGTTTATATGCATGCGGCACGTGAATGTACAGTCTTTGTCAAAAGTAACCAGGATGCATGGTTTTGCTTCTCAGTCGTTTATTTAAACTATTATGCCAGCCCTCAAGCTCTAAATCTCTGTATGGTAAAGAGAACCCCTGTCCTCACCTTCAAAGAACTTTTCGACCTTGGGGAAAGCCGTAGAGGCTCTACTATACAAATGAGAAGCAAACCATGCAGCCTGGTTACTTTTGACAAAGACTGTACATGTACAAACATTTGAATTAATGAAATGCAACCGCAGCCCCGATCTAAACGCCCCCTATTTCCTCCTGGTCGCAGGCGAACGCGTCCCCATCGTCCTGGTGGGGAACAAGTCGGACCTGATCGCCAAGCGCCAGGTGTCCCAGGACATGGCCATGAAACTGGCGCAGGAGAGCATGCACAACTGCCAGTACCTCGAGACCAGCGCCAAGTACAACGTGAACGTGAGCGAGCTCTTCGTCGAGCTGCTCCAGCAGGCGTACACCATGGAGCGGCAGCCGCCGCCGCCCGTCTCGTCGTCGGGCAGCAGCGGCCGCTCGCTGTCCTCGTCGGCCGCCGACCGGCCGCCGCCCGACTCGCCGCTGCTGACGCCCCAGCAGAACAAGCCGTCGTCGCGCAAGCTCTCCCACCGGCTCAGCTCCCTGGGGAGCCTGCCCAGCATGCGGCGCAAGTCGAGCGCGGCTTCGACGGCAGGCGGCGCGGGCAGCGGAGGTCCCGCCGCGCCGTCGACGCCGCGGAGCCGCAAGCCGTCGAGACAGGTCGAGGCGGCCGACGGAGCGGCGGATCCGGACCAGAAGTGCCACATCTTATGAGCGCGCTGCCTCCTTCACAAGGACACACACACGCACTGTCAGTGTCGAATGAGACGCGACGGGCAAAACGAGAAGAGACTAGGTGAAAGATGTTGAACACTACACTCTAAACACCAATATACATATAAGGGAGTAAACTCCTCTATCGCACAACCTTTAGGGAAGAGTTTACTCTCTTCATTGCTGCTTTCTGTTTAGAGTGTATAGTGGGACAAAACTCGAGAACAATGCGGAAACTACCCTCACAGGAGTCCCTCAGCCAACGGCAATGACAAATAGTCATGACGTCGCGGTCAACTGCCTTGAGCCTGCTAGCGTGCAGCTGGTAGCGGCCGTGGCAAGTTCACGGTGTCTGACCACGACGTCATGACAACAGGTCGGCGCCATTGGCCGGAGGGTTTTCTTTGAGCACCGTGAACAGATTGCCCTATAAGGGAGTATAAGCGGAGTAAACAGTCATCTAGCGCACTTTCTATTAGGGCGGAATATGCTGCACAAGCCTCGGGATAGATTATGATCATTAAATATACGGAGTGCTTACTGTCGACAACGGAGGCATATCCCCTCTCAAAGCGGTGTAACTTGATGCAATTAGCAATGGAGGGAGGCTTTTAAAGGCGGCACCGGAGGTCTTGGTGTTAGCAATTAAAAGAGATCGAAAACTCAGTTTAAATCTTGGCAAGCGCTAGAATTTCGCATGTTTTGAAGAAGGAATACGCTTCCATTGCCAACCGTAAGTATTCCATTTGTTTTGTTTTGTTTTTTTGTGGTGGAAATCTACCGTAGGGCTTGGTTAACATACCCTGCCCTTATTATAAGGACGACACTAGAGGACAGTTTACTCCCCTTTAACTCCCTTATAAGGTCATTCGTGTCTACAGTGAAGGAATCTGCCTCTGCGTTCTTAAGCTGTTGATTTTCATTTCTAAAGCGCCACGAGAGCTCTGGAGGTGTTAATGGAAGCCGCCTGTGCTTCCCCTCCAGCAGTTTTTTTTTTCATGTTCGCGTTTCACTTGACGCTGACAGTACGCACGAACACACATATACACTCGTCCTTTCCAGTCCTCCTCTTGCTGTCCTCCTCAACCGCACTGCGTGGCCCACATTGTGCATAGACCGGGTGTAAATACATATTTTTGTTTGTTAGTTTCCGCGCCGACAACGGCCTAATACTCCCTCAGATGCGTGGGAAACGGCGATTCCCCGGGGTAGATGCTTGAGCTTGGTCGGCGACACCGTGGCGTGAACAACGCGGACAAACGACGAGCAAAAAAATTGGCTCTGGTTTAGCTCTTGTTGAACCTGAAGGATTGCGAAAGCAACATCTTCGCGTAGCCATATATTGTTGCGTGAGCTACATTGCCCACAGTCTCGCCGTCTCGCGTGCTCTTGCACGACCATACTGCGCATGCGCGAGGAGCAAGTGACGTCACTACGCACAGCTGGCGTGCCGGCGGCCTCGGCACGCTAGCTGTTCGCCGCTTCTGCGCATCGTAGAGGAGAGAGAGAGGCGATGGAGAGCGCTCGGCAGCGGCGGCGGCCCCGAACCCGCTAGCTATGCGCCGCTACTGCGCATGCACAACTCGTGAGAGCGGCGGCGGCACCACTGAGTCACCCGCGCAACGACGGCGGCGGTGCGCCAGCTGTGCGCCGTCACTTCTCCTCGCGCATGCGCAGTATGGCCTTTCCTCGGCTCCGCGAAATGGCTCTGCGACTAGCGTAGTGTTGCTTTCGCAGCAAAACAAGAACTAGCTGTGTTCTTCATCCCCGTCCGTTGTTTCTTCCATGTTGTTCACGCCGATACGACGAAGAGATTGTGCCAGATACCACGGTTCGATCGCAACGCTGCATGCGTGGTGCACCTCACGTTACTTAAAGATTGCGTTTGCGATATGATAGGCAAGTTGGGTGCGGTCATGGAAGTCAGTTATCTACACTCCGAGAAGCGGCTTTTTCCCGCCCAATGACTCCCCTTCCAGCCAATGGCGTCGCCCGATTCTCACAAGCCTGCTAACGTAACAATGCAGGGAGTGGCAGATGCGGGGGATAGACCTCACCTTCCCTGGTCTGGGATAGTCTCCTCCCTGTATTGTCACGCCGCTCCCTGCATGTTACGCTAGCAGTCTTATCAGAATCGGCCGACGCTATTGACTGTAAGGCGGTCATTTGACGGGGAAAAGCCGCTTCGTTCGTGAGTTGTATCCGACTAAGCTAATCATTGAACGAAGCCAAAAAAGAAAACCAGCACTGTTAGAAAACCCCTAAATATACCATTCATTGGAGCCAGCTGAGATGAACTCCAGCCTTTACAGTGCAGCAAAAAAAAAATCTGAAAAAACTCTCGGTAAACTCTATCCGAGCGCACCAATAAAATGATCCATCAGCTCCCGACCTTTCACTGCGCTTGTCGCTGTTTTCAACGTGTCCGGAACGATGACGTCAATGCAAGCGATCTGTTGTGTAACTAAGAGAAGAAATTCCGGCAAAATATCGCGTTGGCGTCCTCACAATTCGTAGAAGTCCGCCAATCTATAGATCGGCACGAGGGCTTTCTCTCCTGCTTTTGATTCCTTTTGGAATAATAGAAATACAGAAACCCAATTCCATTTTGATAGGTTTCTGTATTTAGTTTCTTTTTATCTGATCGTCCATTAGCCCGAAATATCCGAGTTGGAACGGTCTTCGTCTCAGCTTTCATTTGATGTTTACTCTTTCTCAGAGGAAAATTGAACGGTGAGGGCGAAAGCTGATAGCGGAGATGCTCGTACTGTTCGGGGGAAGTTGTTCAGCATCAACTCGGAGCATTATTGGAGTTGACGTCCGTGTGTGAAACTGACATGTCAGGACTCAGGGACAGCTCATTCGGCAGTGACCACTTGGTGTTAATCGTCCAGCTATTTGTCCTGAGAAGACCACAGGCAGACGGGGTTAGGGGGAATGCTTTTGCCTTTGGGATGTGTAGCGCACTCGAGCTCAACAATATATTCTACCCTATGCCTATCTTTTGTTCTTAGTTGTTTGTTTGGGCTAGCACCAATGAAACACATATCGACCAAACTTGCCGAAGCCGAACCGAGAGGGGCTTGCCAAGAAACATTTGCGCCTAATAACGTCGTATAACAGTTACAACGTCGGCACGCAGATGTTGCATACTGTGGCATAAAAAAAATAAACAAGCAAACTTGCAGCTGCCGATAGTTGCTCAAAAAAATGTGGCTCGAAATCAGTAACTTTCTGTCATGTGCTCAGTTCGTCTCTTTTCTTCGCCACTGACAGCTTCCAAAGGCACTAGTGCACTTTGCTGCTGTTCATAAACTGCGAGTACAGTAACCTTCAAAAGTTTGCGGACCACTACGCCTGTGTTCGAAGTGGCCCGAGAAATTTGAAGGACCACTGTGTGCAAGGTTGACACAATGCCTTACCAGCGTTTGCCCATCAGCTCTACCTTATGTAATGCAGTAAAGTGTGTCTTAAGCTCGTAAGGCTCAAGAAACGAGAGACTGCCAAAATTGCGAAGGAGACACTCGTAGAGGACTTCAGATCAAAGCTTAACACTACTTGTTTAGTTTGCTTCGTTACTGTTTACACTTCTTCCTCCGCCGCCCATAGCTTTCGCAGACGCCCATTGAGCTGTGGGGAATATATGGGGAATATGACTCTATTAGAAATTTGTATAGAGCGTTAACAATGTCTTATCTTACTGCATATACGCGTAAGATTGATGCTGAAAGACATGGTTCTAATGTCTGCATCTTTCCTTTCTCTCTTCGCTAGCATGACAACAAGAAAATAAGGACACAGACACACATTCTCGCGGCTCAAAAATGATTGAAAATGCTAGAGGTTCACTATCTCGCCAAGCCTACTCGGTGTTCCCCGAAAATCGGGGCGTTTTATAAAAGCCCTTCGCAAAAATACGAAAGCCGAACAAAAAAAAAAGCTGTGAATGAGCTTGTTCCTTGCGCTCCTCTTCGCCACGTTTTCCCACCATGATAAATTCGGTACTGAAGAACCAAGAGTGTCGTTAACGATAAGCTAGGTTCGTATTTCGCTGTGACTGTAGTAAGTAGTGACGATTTCTTAAAGCACAGTCTAAGACTGAATAAACAAGAGAAGACAACGGCCCACAGAAACAAAGAAAACACAGGAAATTGCTGCTCTTAACACGGTAGATGATGACATGGCATTATGGCTATAGATTCATCGGGGAGGCCTGCCAGAATTTACAGAGCTGCTTCCGTTGTAAGACGCGGGAACAAAAAGCTATGCATAAGGTCCCTGAATCGTAATCACATGTTCACCTTCTGACCAATGATAGTTTGATCAGCAACATTTGGTTTTGGGAGTGGGCAACCTGCGGGAAGTGAGGATGGAGGGTGGCACAACAATTCACGTAGCTTCAAATTGGCCGTAGCTTCAAATTTAACTAATAATTGTCCCCTTTGCACATGATAGCAGAAGACATTTAACCTTGCGTCGGCTGCGTTCGGCTATCTCGAAAACCATGTAGGCTGGGGCTTATTTTGCCTTTGAACATTTTTCTTTTCTTTTTTTAGTTCTTTAGAGGGTGCCACAGGAGCGACACACTACGGAGTGATTACTATTTAGGTAACAAAGGATCGAAACGGTTCGTTGACTCTCGTCTGAGCACGGCATACACGTGAGTTTCTTGAAGCGTTTCGCCCACAGAAACTAATCCAAGTTACTGCAAGCACGTCCGTTCCGGAACACTTGACTGCACCGCGAGCCACTAGTGTCGCAGAAACTAAAATTGCAAAAGGCACTCGTTCGTTGCGATGTGAAACACGTAATCTCGGGCGCCGAGAAAGACAGGCCGCATATGCGAGGAATATGGAGGGGATTTAAGAAGCTGACAAGCCATGCAAAGGCTACCTTGTACGTTTTTGTCCCTCATCGTTGTCACGTGCTCCATTCCACAGTAAGCTGCTTACGTACTTACTAGAGCCAAGAAACGTACAAATTGCATTAAGAGACCACTGACACATGGGTCCGTTGTTTTAACGCCAGTCCCTACGTTCCCTCCACACCCCGTTGCGTTAATTTCGTCCCCAATACATAATAAACGAACCGCCCTTAATTCTTGCTCTTACAAGGACACCGCAGCTCAATGTCGTCCTATAGGCCGTTAGACGAGAAAACTATATTCTTTTCTTTTGTGCTCGCGTAGTTAAGATATGGGTTGTTACGTATAACGTGCCAAGTAATATATGAAAGGCGCGTATATGCTAAGCGTTTCTTTTATTGCGTCTCACTGTTTTCAAATAGACCGTCACATATTTCCTTGATATCTATTGCATATCACTTAAATGTTCACGTTTATCGAGCATACTGGCATAGTAAGGTTTACGCAGTGCTCTTCTTCTTAGATGTGCATCAATTTCCGTCATCATACAAAGTGAGGTAATGGTTTCCACAGCAAGCCGTTAAGTGAGCCGTAAGCCAGCACTAGTGTAAGGTTAACTTGACTTTTCAAAGACTGCCACAAACTAACTACCTAATTAGTTTGGCACTAAGAATCCTAGTGACATCTGCAAGTATAGTAATAACCCAACTGCCGTTGAATGCCTTGCACTGTCCACGCGTAAACCAGGGAAGCAACACGCAGCAGAGAATAACAAGCGAGACTGTCACTTATTTGACACTTAGTTTGGGAAACCGATTACTTCTCCGCTCAACAAGGCCACCTTGTAACAGGAAGGACCTTTCACGGTTCAGTATACATAATGGATCTTTAGTTGACATGCGTACTTGTCAATGTAGCGTGTTCGCCAACCGCAGCTAACTCAGCAGCAAGACAAGGAACAGACCGCGTATGCATGATCGATGCATTTCAACGCCGCCAGAAGCGCTGTACCAAAATGTTTTTCGTTTCGCCAGAACTCGCTATTAAAGAGATTTAGTACATCAGATTTTGCTAGATTGCAGCGAAACAACGGGCCCGAGACTGCGCGTGCGCAGAAATTCACGGGCCGTGCCCCACAGTCCCGCCCAGGGCGTTACAGCTCCTCTTGTCTAATGACGTCGTGCGCTATCATGTGATCTAATAAAGGAAGCGAGTTCTACGATTTATTTTAAACAAGGAAATAAAAAGTCAGAATGATACGGGCAGGCAGTTTCTAGCACTTCTGTGCAGAGCAATTGGTGTATCAACTTTCAACAAGAGCTCAATACCAGAAAACTGCCGTCTACGGCTGATATCATGTTCGCGTTTCCTCCAAAACTACAGCAACGAGAAAAAAAAAATACGAACGCAACGTTTCTGACGCCCCTGCGCAGTGTTATTTGTTTCATGGGGTATACGGATTGACTTTCCCCCTTTCTGTTTTTTTTTTTTTTGCTGAAAGTAACAGCCTTTACCCATTTTGTTTCAATGAAATGTTTAGTGCTCTATCTCATGAAGCATTACCAAGCGACACAGATACGAAAACGCGCGCTAAGTGGCATTTCGTTCTTTCCAACTGCGTTGAATTGGATAATTATCCCACACCAGGAGCTTCGTGTTTCCTTACGCGATTAGATACCCCAAGATATAAATGCTCCATCGAGTATAACGCGCGATGCTCCTGAAGCTGCAGGACGGTGCAAGAAGACAAGGGCGAGGTAATTAAGCCAGTTTGGTTATTCTTGCGGCGGTCCATGTTTTCCCCTTCCTCGCCAAACGTAGCGCTTCCCGCGTTTTTACTTTTATTCTCAAGCGTAACGGGGAGTCAGAGCGCGAAGATCCCATCGCTCATAGGCTCATCAAAGCATCATTTGCCTCAATAAGCGTCCACAAAAACTAACAATGCAGAATTTCAGCAAACCGCGAACAGCGTCTCTTCGCGGCGCCCACAACACAGGTCAGCCGCTGTAGCGTGTGCAAAAGTGACCACAAACATGGCGGACACCACGCTAGCCGTTAGCGCCCCTAGCGGAGGGCAAGTGAAGGATTTATTTCCAGCAAACCAGGTTTCGGGTCCAGCAGGTTTGTTTCAAACAAAGACGCCAAAAAACCAGAGGCATTTAGAATTTGAGGTGCTTAATTCCGCGTTGATACCTTGCGAAATACCAGCGCTGTGGAGAAACTGCGCTCGCTGTCTGCTAAAATTCGCTGTTAACACGGGCAAGACAGTCGCTCTTAGGCACACATGTATAATTAGTATCATATGTAATTATTTGTTATTTGCTGCATATATATATCGCGTATCACCGACAAGTATATAAACTGTTGCACATTCCTCTCTTCCCCACCGGGCCCAGCGCGCACACATTCCTGCTCGCCGGCACTTCGCTCTCGACAAGTGGCTTAGGGCATCGAGGTATCGAAGAATGTGCGTGACAAAGGCCACACGTTTCTTTCGGCCCGTGAACAGTTACCCCGCTAGCGTTAAAATAACGTGAAGCATCGGTTATCGTGCGATACATAGGCACGTTTCGCTCTGTCGGCCACGAGAAATTTCTCTCATAGCGGGAGGCGCTTCAGAAAAATTCAGACACGCGTACTGCATTGCCAAGCGTATTAGCGTCAAGCTGTATGACAATGCTAAGTCCAGCAAGGCCTAGTCCCTAACACGGCAGGAAGTCAACCCACCAATTCGCAAACAAGCTTTTTAGGTAAAACGAAACCTTGCAGCCGGCAATAGAGGCATTTATCATAGCCAGTACCACTACCGCTTATCACGTAGCGCGCGCCGTCAATAGGCATGCGCAGAACGCTTTGAGGGCGCCAGGTGCCGGCCACCTGCGCGCACGCCTGCCGTGTCAGGACCAATCAGCGCGTGCGGACTGCCGGTGCACAGTACGCGATAGCAGTATGCGCTATGCTAAAAGTCTATAATGATGATGCGCAACGGAAGTTTCGTCTGTCGTGTAAGTGTTCACGGTGGTTTGGCATATCCCAGTGGAACCATGAGCAGTTCTGCGGCACTCACGGGACAATCCACCAGATACATGTTGTGTATACCACCCTTTCGCGATATTCCGCTGTAGAAGATATGCGGCATCCTCGCGGTATTGTCTGCGCAAGAACACCAGTGTAAGCGCGATTAAAAAAGATTCACTGTGTAAATCAAATATTACGCATATCTCCACACTCTCGGCCGTTTTGCTGGTGGACCAAAACCATGCTCGTGTTACCAAGTTGAGTTTTTTAGAATCATGGCCTCGTAGGTTTGCACGGCGGCTCAAACAAGTTTCGAGACCTGGCACAGCCTGCAAACGACTTCACACGAATGCATGAGTGATGGGTGGAGCCCCAAATGTCAACCCCCTCGTGAGTGCGCAAACAGGCATCTATGAAATATTGGTCTGTATTACCATTTGCTGCATCTTTTGTTGTCCCAATGTCCACATCACGTGCATTACAACAGCACCGAGCATCCAAAAGATAGCACGAATGTATCCAGTTCGGCGGCCCCTTGCGTCAACTTTTGCATTATATCCTTACCGAGAGTCGCTACAAAAAGGCACCCAGAATAAAAATTCGCGCAACCGCCAGACAGAATTGATTATACGGCTGAAGGCGCAGCAACCAGTGCTTTCTCGAGGCTCTTGTGCCATAGTTAAGACCTAGAGTCCTTGTGCCCAAAGAATATCGCTAAAGAAATGCGACCAGGCGAACTACGCACTATAATGTTACTTAGAGGGCGCAACATGCACTGGACGCAACAGCATCGTCTCTGGATTGGTGACAAAAGAATGTGCTTTTCATAATGACCACCACGACAAAGGCAGCCCAGTCAGCCAACTATTTAGTAGCACCCTTGGCTAGTGTTGTGCAAGTGCAAGCCACTGGATTGCTTGCAATCTTCCCTTGCATACGGCTGTTACCATGGCAATGCTTGAATTGCTCCCAGCTCCCCAGAATATGCGAGCTATCTTGCATCTTGAAATCTTAGCATAATCGTGCTTGTGAGCCTTACTTTAGTGCGCGAATGCAACAACTAGTTTCCGCTATCAAGACCTACGTATTTCTAATTTCTGAGATTGGCAAAGAATTAACGGATCAGCCATGCGTTTTCTAACATCACCGGTGGTATTCGCTAAGCACAGCATACCGTGTAACGTCGAATGCCATGTAAAATGTCTATTTACAATGTAAAGGGGGTCAAAAGTAAATGGAACATGCATAGTTCTAAGTGCACTGGCTCTTTACTTTGTGAAATCTACAATGCATATTCAGCCTTTGAATGTGTTTGGTGCCACACTTGTGTGCCAGCATACTGGACACTGAAATTTCAAATATCAAAGCATAGCTGCATTGCAGAACTAAGTGCCATTTACTTCTGACACAAGTGGGAAATCTCTGAATTAAATGTGGTGAAATTATTGTCACTCTGAGACCTGCTCATTTTTAATTTGACTCTAAGCAATGGTGTGAACATCATTACACCACTGGAAGACCTGGCCAAGATGAATGCAGATGACTTTGCCCTTAGCGTGGATACTGTACGTTAACTGGCATGTGCCGATTATACAGCCCATGAGGTTGCAGTCAGTGGCGATCTTTTTGCAGCAGTTGCAATGTTTGTGAATGTGATGAGTGCTTGAAAAAAAAACAAAAAAAAAACAGGCTTAAGTTAGTGACATTTCCAATCTCAGACAATGTGTGCTTTTCCCAACATTTATCCTAAACTGGAGAGTGGGTCAAGTTCATTTGGAAAAATAGCAGCAGAAGCTCAAAACTGCCTTGACAAGTTTCTTCACACATAACTTAACACCCTAAGCCAAAATTGAGCAGATTTTGAACGACAAATAAACCAGCACCAGAGAATTGGAGACGTCACAAATACTACAAAAAAAAAAAAAAATTGATGTTGTGTTCAAAGCAAGAATGCATCTTGAGCACTCAAGCTGTTTGTGTGTGTGTAATCCTTCATTGATATATGCATGTTTTTCCCAACCTAGGAATTCCTTGGAAAGGAAGCAGTGACCAGTTGTGTATTTTTGTAATGTGCCTGAATGCAGCAAAACAAAAAAAATGTTTTGAAGACATTATGGTCTCCCCATTTCTTTTGCCCGTGCTGGCCCACAAAGGCAATCACCTGCAAGTCGCACTGAGAATGCAATGTGTTCTATATTTTTCATTTCAGACAGCAGCGAAACAGGTACATAGTGCCCACTTGACGAAAAAAAGAACAACGGAGGCTACAATTCGACAGCCTAGAGCAACATTTTCTCAGGGGGTCAAATATTAGACTATGTAAAACACCTTACACACACAGCGTGCATGACAGTAAACGTGCATTTCCAACGAGTCTCATAAATAGTGTCCGTGCAGCTCCTTTAGTCTTCACTGCAATAAGCAGTTTCGGTTAACGCTGACACCATACCAAACAAAGCTAAGTATATATAGCTCAAGACCATATACACACATTGAACTCCTCTTTTCTCTGGACAGTCAAGAACTGTCACATATTGCACAACCCTTCCACACAACAATGTAACAATATATCTTCGCAGTAATACTATCTTTAAAACTCTGCCACTGGAATAAGCCGGCAGCGGCATAGCCAAAATATGCCTGACAGGCAGCTATACTTACAGCATCTACAAATAAACTTTCTTGTAGCATACACACATGGGAAGAGCTCAGAAAGAGATGCGCAGCGAAGTACTTCACTAGAGATATCAAGCAAAAGAGAACACATCACAACCAAATGCAAATTTACAGCATAACCAGAAAGGCCGCCAGACATACAGAAGAATAAGGTACTGCCAAGAATGCAACAATAGATTTGCTTTATGTACTCAATAGAAGCCATGCGTTTAGGTTTGGTTCAGGCTAAGGGAAAAACCGGACATCAGAAGCTGCAGAAAGTCAAAACAATACAGACAGAAAGGGTACCCAAATGTAAAGTAAGTCGGATCATGTTTCATTGCAGATGTCTTAAAAGCCCTCTACTCCATCAATACAGAATGAGAAATAAGAGTATCAGTGAAGAAACATAGCAGGCAATGCCCAAAAGATTTTTTTTTTTACTTTGTACAGACAGGAACACTTCAAGGCCAAGAAAAGATAGATGGGAAGTAAATCGTGCTGAAAAAATCTACGAAAGAACTCTATGCACTGGCTGAGGAATTGGCCATCTAAAAAGACATCAAGAGAACACTGAAAAGTTCAACTGCATGATTACTGCACTCGCCATAAAATCATTGCCTTAACATAGTCATTAAACTCGTCACCCTGTAACAGGACCGGTGTATCAATGACTAGATTGGGCATGCTCTCTTTGTTGCAACAAGTTTGAGGCAGCAAACAAAACGCTGCAGATGTTTCAACGCTTATTAGGCACTAGACCAAACAAATGATGCCCCATGAACTATTGCACTGGCTTCAAAGTTAACATTGCTATTCTTTACAGAGGCATAACAGGGTTACCGCATTCTATGAGAAATCCATTGCAGCCTCATTTCAATTTAGGAGCAGTGAGTACTGTACAATCTTTCACACCTGAAAGCTGTAGTCTCGCAAGATGGTACAAGCATGTTGGAAAAAAATGTCGCATATATGCCTGTCAATGCAAATGCATTTTTTCCGTATGTGCTCTTTCACGAGAAAAATGTATGTGCCTAAAATTCACCACCATCCCTCACTAAAGCCTTCATTCAATAACTGCCTCTTCCAGCACTTCCTGAAAAATGAGAAACTAAAAATCTTTGCCATATAGGTTAATTGAGCATGAAGCGAAAGCCCTACAAACCTCAAATGCCACCCAAATGTATTGTTTCGTATTCAGCACAAAAGTGCCCAGAATGAGCTGCTAATGTTGTTGTACAGGGCAGGCTGTAAGAAATATATATCTCGGAAGTCTGTAGCACCGGCAAATGCATGCGAGGGAAGGCTTACAGCATTACTGTTAAAAGGCCAGTATGAATTGGCACTTGGTCTATGTTCTGAGCACTAGAAATCAATCACATGACAGTAAGAGATCACCTTGAGATCATTATAACCCTTTTCAGCCTGGAAAGAAATAGTGGACATGCCCCGTGCATGTGTGGTCTACATCAAACGCAAAAGTGCATTGGCACAGACTAAAGGCACGAGATGACATGACTTGCCGAAATGCTTAAAAAGCATAGCTTTCATACAAAGTTATCAACATCTAGCTTAAATTTTTTTTGGACCAAATGAGCCAAAAAGGAGATCTCAAAAGACATGCACTACCCTCACTAGTTTCCTCTGCTCCAGCTTTTACATACAAGACATTTGCAAGGCTGCAGGAAGGTAAAAAGAATCACAGGAGCATTTACGGAGAATTCTGCAGATTTTCCAATTGCACTTTGGTCATTAAAGGGAGACTGTGGACACAAAGAGGCCACACTGGCTCTTTTCACAAGCGAACTGCAATGATATCAGTACATTTTTCTGTATGTAAATTTCTACGGGCAAGATATCCCAAGGTTGTGGGACCAAATCATTGCAAAAACGCTCGTGTGCTGCCAGACGGCAGTGCACATTAAAGAACCCCAGATGGTCCAAATTAATCTGGAGCCATCCACTACAGCACTCCTCATAGCAAATATGTCACTTTGAGGTGTCAAATCCCTCAATTTACAATCTACACCGCCATTCACTTTAAAACAGGGATCGCAGGATCCTGTCCAATACTGACCTCACAGGTTCAAACTGAGTGCCAACAAAAAAAATCTGCTTTTAAATACAATTTTCTAGAAAATAAATTCATTTCCTGCAGTAGAAAATCAATACTCAGCCACAGAGAGCCAGAAAGTCGATTTTTACTACAAAAATTGGATGCCGTTGCCCATAGTGTCCCTTTTAACGTGTTTCAGAAAGGTTTTTTTAGCATCACATACAGACAAGGGTAAATTCTTTGAGAGGTGTCTGAGAAGGTGACCATTACTCCTACTTACTAATGAAAACCAGAGCAACCTTGATTCCTGCTCTCAATGAAGAAAAGCCGAGCGCATATGAAACCACCCTTCCTAGTTGTTCTGCTGCACCTTCCAACGAGTTGAAAACAAATCCACCCCTACACACGCACTGCTCAGTAAAAAGGGTGCGGATTTCTCAACCGACAGTACCCCCTCCAGCAGCCCCCCCCCCTCCCCCCAAAAAAACAACGGACATTGAACAAGAAAAGCCACACACACTTCCATATCTTGTTCAACAGTTTGATGTGCACAATCATTCAATGCCCCTCAATACTGCAGTAAATAACATACGACTGCAAAACAATTTGCACTTTCCAACAGTACCAAGTACATTTACACTGGTAAAGAATAAAAAAAAAAACGGTTTTGTTGACTGTTGTTAAGCATGGAAGCAAGTGCACACACACACCAAGGTGAACATACCATTTAGGTAACACACAAGCATTCCAAGACTTTTGTTCTGAGCTAATCTGCACTGTTCCACAACAAGGAGCGATGCAGAAGCCTGACAGGTGACCGCTGGAAGCGTGAAAATTAAGGTAAGCCACTCTGATAAACCAAACTCTGCACATTGAACAGCAAACAAAGAATGTAGGTTAGAAAGTCAACCCACTTAACTGCTAAACCATGCTTGTACTATGCCTTTTACCACAGCAGCTGAGCTGTTCCCCAGTCTGAGGAAACTGCACAAATATTTCATAAAATTCCATCTGAAAAATGGCTAGAAATTACTGTGGTGTCAGAAATCACTGCTACTTACTAGTAATGGATCATACTAAACTCATTCCTAGAAGAGAGACTTTCACAAAGGAAGCCACAGGTCTGAGACACATCCTCAGTGGTGCGACTGCCTTTGACCACAGATACGTGCAACTCACTTACAGTAACTCAGTGCTGACATAACTACAAACTTTCATTTTCCTTGATCATGCCTAAGATCTTAGGAGCCAACACACAGGTAAGTGCACCACACTGCATAAGAATACAATCAGAAAGGAAGCCTTTTTTTTTTTTTTCTCAGCAAAGTGAAGCTCCTCAAGGAGCTGGAACATCTTCCTTCCCGCTCTTATGGTCTGGCAGCAGCTTTATTTACCTTCAAGGTGTGAAAAAATCTGAACCTTTTCAGACTACAAAAAATAGTGTCTTGTCTCGAGCCATCTTGTGAACTATGTACAAAGCATGCAGGAACTATCTGGGACGTTGTTTAATAACTCCAAATGCAGTGCCCTTAGCTAGCTCTGTTTCACTCTGCTAATGCTTTGAATGTACACAGGCGCAAACATGCCAAAGGCCATCAGAGAGAAGCATTAACAGGGCAACAGACACAGCATCTGAAGCCCAAGACAACTGAACATCCCTCGGTCCAGCAGCAAAGCACAGGCATCACTAGCTGCCCCTCACTTGTCAATGCGAGCTTCCACCACGCTGCTGCGACAAACCTGGCTGCGCTAATTCCACTGCAAGGTCTCACCACCAACCAAACCAAAGTGCTGGCTTAAAGCAAAGACGACGACGAGCCTTGGACGGGCAAAAAAAACACAGGATTAGAGCCAAGCGAGACGTGTTCAGGAGTGAGACGACGTGGCGTCCCCGGATCCGCGCACGCAAAGCAGGGAGCGGCAGGCATGTGTGAATGCTTGCCACCGCTCGCTCGATGCCTTCCTGCGAGCTGCTCGCCGAAGCAGGAACTGCCGCTCCTTCTCGCGGCGCCGGATCTCGCGGACCAGGGTGTGGAACACATCGTCCACAAAGTGACGGAGAGCAGCCGAGGTCTCGTAGAAGGGGCAGTTCATCTGCCGTGCAAGTGCTTGCCCCTCCTCGGTGGTAACCTGGGTGTGCGAAGCGGTGACTGCTTTACTAGCATCATGGTACAAGGCTGGGACCAAGTTTAAAAATTTCTCTAAGAAGCTACCTGCAATTGAGCAATTCCAGCCCTGTGCTATGTTCCAGTGTCTCGGTGGTGAAGCCAGTTTAGAACAGGAACACTCAAGTGAACGACGAAGCCCGTTCTGGTAGGCCATCCATCACATAATAAAACACAATGCAGCACTGAGGTGCTGAATTACTTCTCTACGAACCATCCACGTAACACATCTTTTAAACTTCCTGTGGCATCTCCTGTGAGGTCATTTGATGCATTCGAACAGAATGCTGCAGATGTGTTGAGTGGGAAGTCATGTGTGTGGAAAGAAAATTAAACTTCCATTCTGACATTCATACTGTACACTGATGCCCATGGGACAATCTTGCAGCACCGAGATCCTTGTAGGCAGTCAAGTGTGTGCAATACAAACGCCTTGAAACCTATTTGGCTGCAGGCACAAGAAAGCAAAAACAACAAGATGCACTCAAGGAAGTGTTCTTACTCCATGACAACCCATAGCCATATACTTTGCTGTGGCATTGGCAGCAAAGACTGAAATCGGTGGGCTGACACTGCTCTATGGCCCGTCTGCGATTTCTAAAGCACTCCTGACACTAAAGACAGAGTGAGAGTGAGGTTCTTCGAGTGAGGTTCATTACAGAGTGATGGTTCTTCGTAGATATAAAGCAAAAAAATGCAATGGCTGCAGAAAAAAAAACGTTGCTCTGATGTAAGCCAGCCGAAACGAACTTGAGAGCGACAACAGCTATAAAATGGAACGGCATTTAGTTGCCACTAACCTTCCCAACCTCACACAACATCGCTGGCCTTGTTGGCCTTCTCCTCATAGAGTGCACAATTTTTCGGTTCTATCACGCACATTCTAAATGCAGCACTTTCTACATGAGTGTGCGTCCAAGCCTTCTGGGATGTCATTCCAGGCTGCTGTGAACCATTCTGCTAAGACTACTGCTTTGCTGCAAGCACAACTTTCCATTCAATGAAGTCATGACATGGTCTATCAAATAATAGTGATTTTACGTTGCAGCTACTAGCCATGACGTAATTATGTGCACATAAAAAAGAAAGTATTGCTCTATACACACATCTGAGCTGGAAACTGCAACAGGAAGTTATCAGCTCTAAGCCCCTCCCCCGGGCAGTGACGGCTATATTGAAACAGCCAGAGTGACTTCATGACCTAACAACGCGTCTGCAGCAAAACTCCCGCGTGCATGGTTGGTGCAGAGCACGCGCTTACTCGAGGCCAGCTATGGCACAATGTGGTGAAGTCGCCAAGATCAGGCAGAAGCTAGACAGCAAAGGGATGGACACAGATTTTTACAGCCGTTGTGCCCCTGTCATGGGGTGTGGGCTCCTGCGATTTTGCATTGTCTCTCCAACTTTCCCTTTTACTCCTCAGCACTCCCCCGCCTGAACAACAAGCAACCCATTCCCCTACGTTCACAGTCACCTGAGAGCATGTGGCAGTCGGCTTATGTAGTCATGGATTATGAGCGCGCCAGCTTTGCTGGACTACCGCATGGTTGACAAGAACATTTAAAAATTCAATTACAAGTTACTCACAGCACCAAATGAGCTCATACTTTAAAAACCAGCGTACAATACGAGGCTTTTTTCCCCAGATTTTTGCATGCCAAATTTCCACCTGGTATTTTATGTGGATCCGAATAATTTTCCACCAAAATCCGCAGTTCCGGTTTCGTTATTATACAGTGCTATCACAATCACGCATCCAGCAAGAGGAGGTGCTGTTTAGCGGTGGCGCAGGTCGGCAGTTTCGATTTCGAGGCCTCTAAACTATGCTGACCTGACCTCACGACGCCAATAACGATCGCACCTTGCATGGTATGGGGTCTGAAAGCAGCACCCGGTTGCTTTTAAAAGGAGAATAATCGTAGCTGTTGAAAACATCGGCAACATGTCAAGCGCTGCTACACGGTATGGATTGGGTAGGGAGAACCTGCAGTTACTGCTGCTGGACAAAGGCCTCTCCAGCCACGCTGTGCATTTGGATCATGGATGCTTGGGCCAGCATTCTCGCGGAGCTCGCCGGTTGTTATTTCAAGAAATGAGATAATGAACACGCTCGACGAAAATGCTTTTCCATAGAAATATATTTCTGACAAGGGCCTTTCGGAAGACAGTACACCCGGCGATGACTGTCGCTAAAGCTCTGACTAGGGACACTTCCAAAGCCTGCGTGCCGGAGCATATGCCGGAACTGTGGTCTGCACATGCTCATGGTGCAAAACGCGAGTATATGAGAGCGTGGTGCCTCTGCCTGCCATTCACACTTCACTTCTCATATCTGGCGCACCAGCGTACACAAATAATTGGAGAGCGCTCGGCTTCCCCGACTTCCAGAATGTTCCAGCTGGCTGCCCCGGCTAGTTCAAAAGAATTTCTGCAGTCAAGTGATTTTTAATGATAATCGGGCTGCCTAATTCAAAGTGCCAGTGTGCACCAGCCTGGTTAGTCCCAAGATTTTGGGTGCTATGCGAGGATGTCAGATCCCAATTTCGCCGCAAACTGGTGAAGTGATGGCCCCTGGAGCCGCAAGGAGGCACTGCAGAGTGATGCCGATGCTTGATAATTGAAGTGCCCCAATCCCGTACTCCCAGCACAAAAACCTATTTGGTATGGCTTGCGAACTGCAGAAGCACACGCCTGCAGAGAAGACGATGCAGTTCACTGCCACACAGCTGCAGATTCCCGTTTCAGAGTAACAGGCTCTCAGCGCTTTGATAAGCCATGGATGGATTGGCAGCACTAGCATCAAGGCACCTCTCACTCCTAATAGCGACACTGTGATGCAACCATTCTTGCTATGTGCACGCGATGGGTTGACTGTGTGCAACGACAGCCTGAGCCGTTCCTTTGAATGACTTTTGAAGCAACCATCCTAAAATTGGGGGCTGACATGTATGCACAGCCAATCTATTTGTAGGGTCTAAGGTAGTTTTGAATGAGTGCCAGGCAGCACGCCCCAGGTGCCCTTTTTTTTGGCAGGGCGCATAGGGCTCCATGAATAATAAAAAAAGGAAAAATTAATTCATATGCAAATCAGTGCCAGCAAAAAAATTCAAATTGCGCGTCTTTTACCTGGCTCATTCGAGCTGGCGGTCGCTTCCTTAGACAAGCGATAAGTAGAGCAAGGGCAAACTTCTGAATCAGACTTTCTTCAGCGCAACCGTCACGCCTGAATCCGAAACTACAGGACCATTTGCAGTTCAGTGGTTGAGTGTGGAGGCAGAGTGGAATGCTGCTTTTTCGCCCCGATCTCCAGTGGCTTCAGACTGCTGTGTCCTTGTAATTGCGTCGTTACGGATTTGTTACTTTGAGTTGTACGTGCCTCGATGCTATCTTGTGAGAAACTGCAAAGTAAGATGCAGTGATACACGGGGGGGGGGTATACGTAGACATATTTGAGCCAACTTTCTTTTTGGCCAGGAAGGGCTACGAGCTAGACAGTCGACCTTTGCGTGGGATGTGACTATATACGATAATAGCAAAGTTCGTTAAATAAAGGCAGCGCGCGTTGCCACAGCAAAATTTTCTGCCTGGGTCCCATTTTTTTTGCTGTGGTCGGTTAATTCAAATATTTTACGCAGTAACGATGGCTTTGAATTAATGAGGTTTTATTGTACTTACTGTAGGAAGCTTACTTCGTACGACCAAGCACCATAAGCTGGGAGAGCACAAAGCTAATGCAGTGGCAAGGTTACATAGCCAGCAACTGCAATTTTCAACAAGGTGAGAGATTTATGGCATGTGCATAAGTAAAGCGGCATGTTGCACAGCAAGTGAATGTGTCATTCAGCACAATGGTAAATACAAATTGTTTAGTTCACCTATTTTTTAACGCACATGCACTGACAGACACAGTTGTTCAAAACCCTCGCATTACCTCTCAAATTATATGCACTTTGGTTTTTGCACACACGCAACTAAAATATGGTACAGCTTGGACCGATTTTTTTTCCAAGCACTACAATGTGAAGGTTTCATGAAAAAAATTTACCCAATTATGTTAGATGCTAAGATTATCTCACTGCTTGTTACCTGTATTCACTCCTGTTACGTTGGGATCAGTAAAGTTGACAGTTGATTCAAATAAAAAGGGTACCAAAAATTTGCTCAAATTACGTGTGCTTCAGATTGAGAGTAGCCTTTTCTGACACATTTACGCCGGCTTTTCAAATTAACCAAGGTCCACTGTATACGTGCATCCAAACCGAATTCCAGTTTCCAATAAAACAGCACAAATAATCCGAGCGAATATGGCAGGCATTCTGCATTGGATTGCGAGTTCCTGTGTAAAGGGGTTGACCAGAGTGAACACTGTATAGTCTAAGGCCATTCAAGAACTAAAGGGAAACCCACCTGGCGAGAGCTTTCCAAGTCGCACTTGTTTCCAACAAGAACCATGGGCACAGTCTCAGAGCAGCGAACACGCTCAATCTGCTTTCGGCACTCGGCTGCTTCTTCGAGGCTCCTTCGGTCGGTGATGGCGTAGCAAATGACAAAGCCTTCTCCACAGCGCATGTACTGGTCTCGCATAGCTGTGAATTCGATCTGTGTGCAGAACAAGAATGGGAATATTTGGAGAATGGCTCGACACGAAAACTGAACGAAAGTAAACATGGAGTAAATGTTCACATGCATTTTAGGTGGGTCATCCCTCATTTCAACAAAAGTCTAATTTTTTAACAACAGAAGCTATACAATTAACACCAAAATTTTATTATAGTAACGTATATTATAAATTATGATGACAATGATGATTATGCATTTTTATGGTGAAAGTGCATCTGTAGTCAAAGAGTGCCAAGGCAGGAAGTGTTTTCTTCAACTCGAAGTGGTGTAAAAGACCATATGACAAGAATTTAACCACTAAGAAGCCAAGTACCAGGACAGGAGAAAGGCTGTACCCATTGCTTCACCGGTGGGCACATGGCGGTACAGGTGATTGAACCCCTTGCCTCCTACATGCGAGGCAGATGCTCAGACCACTACGCCACCATTGCAGTATATTACAAATTATACCTAATTACACCACCTACTAAAACAATGAGTAATACAAATAGAAAATCTAATATAAACCTAGTCTGTGCATAACTCTGAATCCAGGATAAATTTCCATCCGACTACGGAGAACTGAAAGGCTTTCTTTCACAGACACAGACATGGTCAAGCAAAGTAGCTATTAACCATCGTCACCTCCTCACTGCCAACATCAACCAATAACAGATAAATGAACACACTCGAAAGAGAATGTCAAAAGTGCCAGATTTCAATGCCACTGTACTCTTTCACGTCTGATTCCATTTGACTGAGATGGCCATCATACAGCAAGAAAGGTTTGCACTTATCGCCTAAATGCGTAATGTTGCAAAAAGAAGCAAGGCCATTACACTGCATTCACGACAAAATAGCTACAGTTAGGAAGAATTGCGAGCTGCTGCTTGCAAACAGCTTGCCCTGGCTCTACAGCAAGTTCCAGCAGAGTTCTTCAAATTTATCTTCATGCTTAATGCTATACTTAACTGTATGCATAAGACTGCAGGGTAATTACACACATTGCAGTGGCTTAGCCACAACAGATAAGAGGAGCAATTTCATACATACTGCATTGTTACAGACATGCTGCTTTAATCTAGCAGTGTTAAAATGCATTGGAATTATAGATGGGCGATCAATGTCCTGAACTTACTCACAGTTACACAGAATAACTGTAGTCGGATACAACTCAAGAATGCAGTGGAATATACTCCTCAATAAAGGTCCTCTAGCCAATGGTATCGACCTATTCTCATGACGCCACGGCTAATCCCTTGTGTGATATCACAGATGATTGACACGTGCCTCTGTGAAATTTCATTAATTACGACATCATGACAATCAGCTGACAGCAGCAGCTGCAGCACTTCCTCTGAGAAGTATTAGCGTCTGTGTTCTTGAGTTGTGCCCAAATATCACCTGAGTTTGCAACAGATCCATCTAATGCACAAACAATGAAGACAGCTGGATGTACATAACAGGCTTCAGTTTGTTCCCCAAGAATCAACATTTACCCCCTAGAGTGCATTTCCTATTTAAATGTGCCTTGACATTGCAGCATACACCTTTAGCTGAGAATAGAACAAAATATTCCATCAAGTTTCAACAGGGACCAGTTTTTCTTAAGTCTCTCAAAGCTAGAAGGATTTAACAGCTAAAAAAAGGCAATTCTTTCAACTATGAATCTCTGATGGCACAAAGAGTAACTACAGCTCAGCACACCAAGCTATAGGCACCTCTTATTCGAAGGACATCTGACCCCCAAGAAATCTGCCTAAGAATGTTATGTCAATGCAATACGTAGTAAACAAATAACTACACATTACTAGAGCAGTTCTAAACCTCACCCAAAATTTTCTCCAAGAGAGAACCCACATCACAATCTGCATGCAACGGCTTTCGATACGCATAGCCACCCAGTCCCGATGTATTATTAAACAGTTTGTGGAAGGGCTAACATTTCACAGGGGGCTGGTAGCACTTTCTTTTCACGGATTTCACTGCGTACTAGATTTTTATCCAGTACACCCTCAACCTGACATTTACGTCTGCTGTGATTTATCAATGCAAGCGCTGGCATACTGCTGTCCAATAACTAAGTTCCAAGGGACACAACCGTGGTCCACCTGTCTTGTTACCACCTACACTATCACTAGCAACACCTAAGCCTTTGATGGCCCGAGCCCAAGCTAGCCAGGTCAAGTAAGACCCCAGTTATATATTTTCCCCTGAAATTGCTTCGAAATTTTGTTGAGACTTCAAAACAGTGAAGATGCATTTCATGCACGTCAACTATTCAGTAGTTCTGATGTCTGTAATCTATGATGCAGGCTGGTTGCAGAGCCTTCAGGTACGATAGAAAAATTATCCACTCTGTGTAGTATGCTTTACATCACCACAATGAAGGAAGAATACTTGTCCAGTGACCAAAGGTAATAATTCAAATGGCAGCAGCCAGCTTGTCAATACATGGCAATGCACAGACGCATCTTAATGCACCCAAATAAGCTTGTACATTTCTCCTTATCACTACAGGCATTTTAGTGGAATCGGTATAACATGCATTACCCGTGTGTGTGTGTCAGTCATGCCCAGAGAATTTTGCACAACTGTCCTACCTGACCGGCAGTGTCCAGTATATCCAACAGAGCCACTTCTCCATCAATGACGGTTTTTTGCTGGTAGGCATCCTCTGATTCGTCAAAAAGAAAAAAAGTAAGAATGAGGCAATGAAATTCACTTTAATAAAAAAATAAGTAAACTACTATGAAGGCAGGGATTTCTAAAGGCAGGCTGCAAATAATTCCCACTGTGAACGCTGTGCCAGCATGCAAAAATATCAGAAAAAAAATTTGCAATTAGTTATTTTGAAGTAACACCATGGCGGCCATGATGAACGCCATCATTAGGCAGGGTAACCAGTGAAGCCATCTACATTAGCCGAAACAGTAAATGCTACCTCCCACATATTTGCCCCTTCGAAATACTACACATCTTAGCCTTCTTACCGCAGTTCAGAATACAGATACAAAACTCTACATGACCCTGAAATGAAAATTCATTTCATGCCCTGCAACTAAGAATTGAACGGTGTGAGCCTAACTTGGCATGTTGGCTGTCATCATCAAGTGCAGTGAAGCCAAAACAGCACTCAATGCATACTGCCTATTCATTACTGTACGACTGAATGAATAGATTTATTTAAGGAGGAGATGAACTGTGTCCGGTACGGGGGGAGTGTATATTATTAACAACCACCAAGAAGCAAGAATAAAATTGAATGTACCAATGGTCGGGTCGTGGTACTCCAAGAAGCTGTGAGTCACAAACTGCAGCGTGAGGGCTGAAAGAAAAAACGAAAAAAAAAAAAATCAGCGCTCAAGCTCGTCAACGACGTTAAAGGAACAAAACGCGGGCGCCAATCGCCGGAGACAGAAAAACAAGGAAACTGCCACACGTCATTACTTCGCGCGCGCTGGAGCGCGGACAGGTAAACAGAGGCACCGGGTTGAGTCATGCGCGTGTTCGATAACGCGACGTTTTTATAAACGCGGGCCGCACGACGAATGAAACGACGCACTCACCGCTCTTTCCCACGCCTCCATCGCCGAGAACCACAATCTTGTAGACTCGAACACCGCCTTTCTGGTTCGAGGAGTGGCCAGAACCTCGATTCGTCGTTTGCACCATCTGCGAGCAGCACCCCGGATCGCCGAAACGAAAGATGTGTCAGCTGTTCAGGAAGCTAACTGTTTCCCACGGTCCTATTGGGCTCCTCACAACTGTGTATACCCGAAGGCTATCACAGCTTCTAAACGAGAAAGATTTCCTCTCACCTTGAATCGTTGGAGACCGGCCTTTTAGTGGGAAAACCAGGGTCAAGGCAACACCGCAGAGAACGCCCCACGGTTCCGCGCACCACTAGCAGAAGTAAACAGCGCAGTAAGCCTAGCGAACGTCTACGGCTCCAGCACGTTATCGTTTGCGATGACGGCAGGACAACGAATGACCTGAGACGGAATTCCCCCTAGGACAACAGGAATGGCCGAGATACCAGCTCTAGGAGAGATAAGAACAGCCGGTCAGAGTGTAAAACAGATTACATATTTTGGCCTAGCCCGCGCGAGCAGCTGAGATACAGCTCTGTGGGAAGCCCCCGCACATCCCGCAGCTGTTTAGCTTCCCTAGTCGCAAAACTCCGCAGATAGGGCTGCTCGAATGCAAGTCATACTTTTGTACAACAGATAGACATATGTGCAGTTAACAGCGATTGTCGCGACACCTATGAAAAATTAGCTTTACTGTTGCCGTCGTAAAACATTGCTTAAGTTAAGCGCTCTGCTTTAGAAGCCTACCAATCGTAGCGCTCTCATCGCTTATGCATCATTGTAATAGGGCTACAAATGTTGATGTGACAATTTCTGGCAAACTACGCTATATTGCAGATGGCGCTAGTTTTAGTACACAATGCGTTTTAATTTTTTTTTAATTCAAGAACAAAATAAAATAAAAACTGCAAAAGACAGCATTGTAGTAAATTTTTATTAAAGTTATAGCACGTTTATTAAAGTTATAGGTTTTGGTTTCGGTTTTCTAAAAGTTAGGCGGGCTTTTTTATTCCCTCTTTTATAGCCTTTTTATCAATTAGCGACGAACCCAATACTACTGCAGGGGTTTCTGTATCGAATTAAATCTACGTGTTATGAGTTCTCTTCGCAACTAAATATAAATATTGCAAAAGGCCACTCAAAATATCCCGGATTTGATTTCTTCATCACTCGTGAACGTTTAATTCACGTTTGCACTGTGGTTAAGCCAAAAGTTTCAGTGAGAGAATCAAAGGACATGTGTTGGTGCTGTTCACAACTGCAGAGACGAGCAAAGCCAAGAAGGCGCTATCAGCGGAGGACTAATTGAACGCGGGATTTTCAAAACAGGCGCTCACGCAGCAAGCACTCCGAACTTCATACGAGCTGCTCAGAGCTTCATTTCTCTCCCTTTTTTAAATTCATTCTGTCACATAATATGCCTTCAGAAAAGATGCTGATGGGGATTTTTTTTCCCAGTTCTAAACTTTATAACTAATCATTTTGCTCATCTCCAAAGGTTAAAATTTAAACAATCGAAAGTTATTACCTGGGTCAATATATAGGCGACCGCCAAAAGTATTGCTTACACCGCAGTTTCGGAAAAATTCATTACTTCTCTTTAAAAGTCTTCTTTAACTCACGTGAAACTGTTTTAAACTCAGCCTTCTTGCGTGAATTAGGCATAAACACTACTTGTTTAATCACATGAAATATAGATATGCAAAAGAGGGACCCTGCTGGTAGAGCCCCGGGATGTTTTGACAACTCCTCAGATACATATCACGTCCATAATTTTCTTCTCTTTTCATCCCTCTCCGATATTTATGCGGCCGAGGTGTCGTTAGCGTAACACACCAGGTGCAAAGCGTTACCCTGATTGGTCATAATAGAGGGACGTCACGCTTTATGCTATGGCAACGCGCCACGCGGATTGGTCAGAATGGAGTCGGTCAGAGAACTGGTAAGAAAACAGACTCAAGACGCCATACCAGTTACTCACCCGAACACAATGACATCACTCTTGACGTCACGAGGGATTCACTAGAGCTTATCTGGGGCGCTAATGCGAGTGTAGCAACATAAATGCAACAGACGTGTACACCTGTACCTAGAGTCACTTAACAATGCGACTGCCATCGGCATTTTTGCCCGCCCCAGCTATGGATTCTAAACAGCCCTGAAACGACAAAGACGCAGCAAGATACGGCACAAGCGCTGTCGATGAAATTTGCGTTACCACGAGGGTAAATGTCCGACAGATTTCATTGACTGCAGGCGAACTTCGCACCTATGCAATTCCAAGAAGAGCGACGTAAAACAAAAAAATGAATGAAAATGAACAAGAAACAAACACTATAAAGCCGATATAGCTTCTCCGTTTCATACATCATTTCATGTTGTCATAATTCATTCAGTTTTCTTCCCATGCATTTCGGCTACACGCCAACCACCTTTATCGGCGATGGTAAGGGTAAGCTACAGAAAATGTGCTATTAAGCAGAATGAGAGGGAAAGAATATTGTAATATTTTTATTGGTTTATTTTTGGTTTACAATGCATACGTAAACCAAGAATTCAGAATATTGAACATGAAAGCAAAATAACAAAGTCGTCGTTTCGAAATTTTCTTCTACCTCTCGGTATTTCCTTCGTTGTCTTGCAACGAGGTGTGTTCAAAAGGTTTTGCCGCCTGGGTTTTAACTTTTTGCCTCGTGATATAACTGACAGCTGTTGCATTCAAATCGAGGTAAGGATGTTTCCTTTCCCACTGACACACCGCTTCTTCTAAGAGAGAGAGAGAGAAATCGCTCTATTGAACACTTCTGGGTAAGCCGCCGAGTGGCGATCAGACTTCTTCCACGAGATCCAGTTGGTCCTTCAAAAAGACCTGCTCCTTTAAATTAAAATTCATATGCAGAAAACCGAAGTAATGTTCTAAAGTCGGAACAGAAGTTTACATTTGGTAGCGAGGCGCTGGAAGTGGTAAGAGAATAGGTGCACTTAGAGCAGGTACAGTGAGCATAGATCCGGATCACGAGAGTGAAATAACTGGAAGAATAAGAATGGGGTGGAGTGCATTTGGCAGGTTCTCTCAGGTAATGAATAACAGTCTACCAGTATCCCTCAGTAGAAAAGTACACAACAGCTGTATCTTACCGGTACTTACCTATGCGGCAGTAACGTCCCAGGTAGCACACGACAGCGGGCCAATATTGGAAATCCACTGGCAAAGCGTGGCCCTAACTAGGCCCAGAGTTGCCAGTGAGCATCCGATATTGGTTGTACCACTCCTTAGCAGATCCAACAATGGCCCTGGTTGTTAGCCAGGATTGCCCCACTGTTTGCCATTGCTGGCTTTGCCATCATCGAATCCTGGCTATGATAGGCCATGTTAGCCAGTGTTGTTCCACTCTTTGCCAGAATTGGCTATGCCATTTCCGGGAGCTGGCTATATTGGCCTAGGATTGCCACCGCTTATCCAGTGTTCAAAGTATACTGGCAAACGTTGGTAAACATTGTGTCATCCATTAAAATGGGTTCAAAATTAATTTTATTGCCGAGTACCATATCGGCAGTTCATAATTTTCGAACGCGCTAAAACATGCGAGTTCAAAGATTTGGTTTTATTTATTATTATATTTTAACCGAACACTTTTGCAGTTTGTGAGCAAAGCTACCCATGATTCCGTTGGAAAAGCTGCACTCTGGTTGCGCAGTGAGCAGCAATAATACGTTTAGGAGAATTGCGATCAAAGTCCTGTTGATCAGAATTAACGTTCTGATTACACCCGAGACGCCTTCAACAAAAATTTTCAACAGGTGCCTTCAACAAAAATAAAATAAGTTTCATTTGATTAAATTTTTGGAATAAAAAAATCACTTTTTTTTATTCGCTCTAGGAATTCACTGCCGCAGTGCGCAGCTGGTGTCTGCTTCATGGAGATCGCGATACAAACGTAATAGATTAGCGCAAGTGCATTCGCTAAACCGAAATTTTGCTCAGTTTTGGCAACGTCCAGAAACGAAGCAGTCGCCTCGTAATTTCGAATTATGCGTTGCGCTCGTGAAATATTAGGCGGGTGCTTCATAAACGCACGCGGACATGTGCTAAGCGATTCCTACGCTTCCCTCCGTCGTGCCCTGTTATCGCGCCTTTCCCGTGTTTTCTGATTTGCTATTTCATTCCTTTTCTGCAAATCGTAGTGTTGGAAATTGTTTTTTTACCATTTTATTATTCTGTTGCGTAATTTGCATTGGGGGCTATATAGCTCTTGCTCACGTCTTTGCATATTTACTCGCGTTTTTTTGTCTTTCGAACATCACCTTTATTGATGAAAACCATCGAAAGTAGTTGCGAACCCCAATTCAACATGCCTTTGTTTGTTTTTACTTTTTTTGCGCGAAACTTCCACACCAACAAAAAATTTGAGGATTCTTCGACGACCACTGAATAAATGAACTGACAACTGGCGTTAGACGCATGTTAGCCTAGCTTGTTTGGCGCATGTACGGTACATGAAACTATGAAAGAGCGCGCATTCTGCTTGGATATTTTTTTTTGCTTTATATTTTTGCTATTATGTGGTAACATTTTAAGCTATCTTGAACTAACAGAAGCCACATCATACGGCCCCACAAAATACGCGAGTGTCTCAAGTCGTTTTGACGAAATGCATCTTGAAGCTCCAAGTTTTTCACTTCAAAATTTTCAGGCTTTTGCTGCAGCTTTGTAGCAATACTTTGACGCTTCCGTGTTTCCCATCCACTTCTCTCTTGTAGATATTGCTTTCTGTACTGCCTGTGGCCATGTGACTCATTCTCCAAAAATTCCAAACCCTTTTCACGTGTTTTGGCCTCTTTCCCTCTCTCTTTCAAGTCTTCAAGTCCAATATCTCCCCACCTGTTCTCCCGGCCGTGCCCTTTTCCAGGTAGCGGGCTAACCCCCCACCCCGCGAAGCGCTATTTTTTCTTTTTGGTTGTCACTTTCTCAAAGCTGTTTTCCGTCGCGCGCAGCTACGCGCTTCGCTGTTCCTCCACCTCCCTGTCTCCATCTTTCAGCTCGAGGACATTTCTCGGAACCACAAAACCTGTGTAAAGGAAAATGACTCTCTCCCCTCCAACCAACCCAACCCCCCCACCATCGTCTCCACTGCTCGTCTTGGAACCGCGCGACTCATCACAATACATTCTTGACTGCACGGCGGAGCTCAACCACGTGCACAACCAATGCGACGGAAAAGCCACATTCATATATTAGGAGAGCTCCGACGCTGTTCGTACCGCCTGCAAGATCTTATTTGTAAGTACTAAAACTCTTTTATCTTGATATACGTCTGGAAGTTAAAGTGGTTTTTTTAGTAAATGTTGCTTTGACTACATGCGCCTTTATTTTTTCGGAAGGAGAAGAGAGCGAGCCAAAAAGCACGAGGACGACTTCTGTGTACCCACTCTCATTGCGAAATGGCTTGCTTGACGTCGTGCACAGTGGAATTGTGGCCGAATGGTGAGAATTTAATTTTTCGTCTTTGGTGAGATGAACTCACTAAAGATTCACTACTTTGGCTAACAGCGGGTTTGAACTCATGACCTGAGATAAGATGCATTCGGGAATATGTCCTTTACCGCTTGTGCACGACGGAAATCAAAACCGCTTAATTAATTTTCCACTCCAGACCAGTTGGTAAGGATATGTGTAATACTTCCGTAGTGTTTCTTTTTGCGTTCTACACTTGCAGACTTAATAGAAAATCCGCAATTTCTGGTTAAAGCTTTTGCCCAAGTTCTCTCGCAATGAAAAAGGGCATTACTCTGGACTATCAGACTAGTATTTTTGTGTGGTTTTCAAGTTGCAGTTTCGAATCCAATTATAGCATGCATGCGAAGCAACTAAGGTAAAACAAAGGTGCCCTGAGTTCTTTGCGTTCAGCGTATTTCGTCAAAAATCGCAAGCCGCATTTTTAACCCCATTAAATAAAACTAATCAAAAATATTGTTTTGACGTCCATGTGGAAGAGACGCTACAACCTGTGCATATTTACTTGAATAAAAAATTAGCTCGCAATTTAGAGATACGAGTTATGATATTAAAACATAATAATATATTAATCTGTTTTCAATATCACATTAATTTGCTTATCTCGCATTGAATATATTTACTGGGAGTGCGTCACGACGCATTAAACTAAATTAAACCATTTGGTACAAGGGAAGTTTAGTAAATTAAATTCCACTTTGTGCAACTAATGTGGTGCTGGTTCTTAAGAATAAATTAAAAATTATCCTGTAAAATATGTTGCTAGTGTCTTCACGATGACTGTTTCACAAAATTCGGTGTTATTTAATCATTTCTGTTTTTTTCTGTGATGGTCATAATTCAACTTACCATGACATCATGCATCTCTTTACAGGCTTGGCGCTTCGTGAGGCCATCGTGCAAGAACTGGACGAGGAATTTGTTTGAATGCAGTCCAGCAGCCCCCTTGCAAGTGGAGTGCAACGATTACTTCGGATATGACTGATCAGTTCACTGGAGGACAGCTCCGTTGAGCGCTTTATGGATGCCTTAGCCGTGCCGCAGCAGCTTGCCGAGATGCTTTGTCCAACCTGATCGGCACGCACCAAACTTGAAAATAAATTGTTTTCCCACAACCTCTGCCACCATGCTCTTGGGCCCCCTTTCTTTACTCCCCACGGTGGCTGGTGGTAGCGCAAACCATCCTGTGTGCGCTAGAAGCGTGATTCTTGTAACTCAAAGCAATAAACGGGTCTTTTTTCTGGAATTCTTTCGCACTCTCATTTACGAATATTTGCTAGGTAGAATGGTATGTATGTACATTCATCCACAGTGCCGGTCACTGGCGAGTGGGTTAATTGCATGTGCCAGCGTTCGAAAGCTGGATGCAATTATTCGAAAGCTGGATGCCATTATTCGAAAGCTGGAAACCATTATTCGAAAGCTGGCTACCAATGTTTGAAAGTTGGCTACCAATGTTTGAAAGTTGGATGCCAGTATGAGACCTTTGCTGGCCCATGCTGCAGAACGAACATCGGGACTGCGTTGGCCGCTTGATCGGTCGAGCGTTGGCCCAAAACTGGCATGAAAGTAGGGCCAATGTGTAAAGTGGTAGCGCTCGGCCCTAATGCCAGTGTAGGACCGATGTTCGTGCCAAGTTTTGCTAACACTTGCCCGACGTTCGGCCAATGTTGTTGTGCTGCCTGGGGTGTAGGCTAACGAAAAGAGTTCAGCTTAAACTGAGGACAACGCTGAGAACTGTGGAAAGGAAAATGATAGGTATAACGTTAAGAGACAGGAAGAGGGCAGAGTGGGTCAGGGATCAAACATGGGTTAATGATACCCTCTTCGAAGTCAAGAAGTGGTCATGAGCTTGGGCAGGGTACGTAATGCGAAGGCAGTTAACCGATGGTCATTAAGGGTGAAGGTTTTTATACCAAGAGAAGGCAAGCGTAGCATGGGGAGGCAGATAGTTAGGTGGGCAGATGAGATTAAGATGTTTGCAGGGATACGGTAGCTGCAGCTGGCACATGACGGGGTTAATGGGAGAAAGTGGACGTATAGTTAGATGATGATGATGATGATGATAGGCAAGATAAGCGCTGGTCCTTAAGGGTAGCGGAGTGGATTCCAAGAGAAGGCAAGCGTAGCAGGGGGCGGCAGAAAGTTAGATCGGCGGATGAGATTAAGAAATTTGCGGGAATACGGTGGCCGCAGCTGGCAAAGTAGAGGGTTAATTGGAGAGACATGGGAGAGGCCTTTGCCCTGCAGTGGGTGTAGTCAGGCTGATGATGATGATGATGATGATGATGTCCTTTAAGATTTCAATGACATCCCCACCTGCGGCGACGCCTTCGAAGGGCATAACGCACGCACCATACAGCTGTTCTTTTGACTTGATAAACAAAGAGCGAGATCCGGACCTTGCCTCTAGCAGCCGGCCCCCTTGCCTCTAGTGGGAGGAATGTGTGTCACGAGGATAACGGCGATGTTGAGACACAGAACAACAGTCAATGTTTGATTAATTATTTCAGTGAGATTACAAAAATATACACAAGGAGGTAGCATGTTCGATGTCTTCATGAGGATCTTCTGTACAAATCAATATGAAAGAAGACGAAGTAAAAGTGAAGCAGATGGAGATGAAAACCAAGGTAGTATACCGAATTTCTGTCTGTGTGGCCAACCTTAGAGCGAATATAGGCCATTCACCCAGGGTATAGCAACACATCAGCACGCAGCTAAAAGAACTGACCACGCGGCCGTGGTTTGTCGCTGCCGCAGCTGGAAATGCATAGCCGTGTTCAGCCTACAAGTCAGCTAGGTCGTCAAGGCCTCAACTTCAGCGGCCCAATCACCATTGCCACCTCCACACGCGGGTCGCAGGCGTTACCAGCTTACGTGGGCCTGACAAGAACGCCGACTGTTTCGGAAGGACCGCCAGCACGTTTCTGGAACAACTCTGTGACAGGCCCGGTGCCCATCATGCCGGTAGACAACTGTCAGGTATGCTGGCGGACGTCCCAGTCTCCTTCAAACGGCCAAAGATTCTCGCCTCTAGAAACAGGGTCATAAGACCGTCTTTCAGATGGAATTATGGTCAGCGTATATATGGTATCACCACTAATCGCTGGTGGTGAAAGGAATCGTGTCTCCACGGTCGGACGTTAACGCGATGCAAAAGACAGCGGAAATGAATTGGAATTTTGTCACACCAGCTGTAACTGCACTCATTACGACTGTGGCATCTTGATGAATACCGTGCGCAAGTCCTGTTCTGACCGCTACGTTCCTGCTTCGTCTTCGCAATAAGTAAAGTGGCGGCAACGACCCGGCGTACGCCTAGGGTTAGTAGATTTCAGAGTAAGCTACTCCCGTCCTCCATGTCCCCCGTTTCTTGCCCAGCCGCTGTAGTGTTGCGGTTAGAGCACTCGGTTGCTGAGCCTGAGGACGCACGGTCCCGGTCGCGGCGGCTGTGTTTTAATGAAGGAGACACGTAAGGTGCCCGTGTATTGTGGGATTTCAGTGCGCATTAAATAACCCCAGTGGTCGAAATTAATCTGCAGCCGTCCACCAAGGCGTCCCCGTAGCTCATGTCGATTTGGGACGTTGAGATCCTAATACCATACCGTACCGCACTGTACCGTACCGCCCTGTTTCTAAGACGCACACTCTATTTAAACTAAATTCACTAACGTGAAACGTAGCTGGGATTGAGGCTATGCAGCCGGCGCAATGTGGGGTGTCCGGGCTTCTAGCCGTGGCTTCCAAAAAGGTTGACATAAAAAAAAAAGTTCCAGGCTGATGTACCGTTATTTACCGGCACACTGGCTTGATCACTACGAACGCTATTACCAAACACAGTCTAAGGTGCCTGGCAAACTTTCGCTACGTGCTTCAAACGGAAGTAATAAGTGCGGAAACAATTATTAGCATAGTTAAGTCATCCGGGCCAGGAATCGGCTGCATCTTTTGTCTTCACACCGTCAGGTGTTATAGACAGATTCCCTCCGAGGTGTCGCACAAGGCCGTCCTTCGGATGAAATTACGGCGTCGCATAACTAAATCGGTCTTGTGACAATGGGTGTTTATCTTAAACCACCGGTCATGTGATTCATTCAATGGGACACAAATGAGACATTTCCTCGTCGCATCCAATCTTCCACATCTACTCTGTGCACACTCAGCGGATGCACCTTTGACTTTTTCTGCTGCTTTACTGTCTTTTTTTTCGGCAGAAGCCTCCCCTCAGCGGTGCAACGGGCATGGAGAAGGCTAGCGGTGACGGCGACCATCAGGCGCCCTGGTCACCACTCAAGGCGCGCCTGACGACCAAGGTTCTGATCTGCCTTCTGGTGCCTTTCTGCATGGTGCTTGGGGGCGCTGTCATCGTGGGCGCACTCGTCTCCCTGCGGAACCGGTGACGGCGCCCTGATACTGCCGTGACACTCGCCGCACAATGGTTTGAACGCGAGCGTGAGTCACAAGCCGTTTCGTGGAGTCCCCGACACAGTGAAGAACGGGCTGTATACAGGCGAAGCACTCGGACGATCGGTGTCAGTGCGCCTCGGTCTCTGTCTTCAGTGATGGAATGGCGGAGGAGGCCCTCTGGCTGCTTTTTTTTTTTTTGTTGCCCAGACAAGGGGAAATAAAATTAGTGAAAAGCCTGTGCAGTCGTCCAGAAATATCAGCACGAAAAAGAAAGTAAAAGGGAACAAAGATGACGTGTGCAACGCATTACTTTCACTTATGTAACCGTTACCGAAAACTTCGTAAGCAAAAACTTTTGCATCACTACGGCGTCCCGCATTGGAGCAATGCGAAAGCAAAACGTTCGCATAATATATCGATGTCCGTGGCTGTTCTGACGTCCATGTACTATATAGACGTCCGTGGCTATTTTGACGTCTAAGTGTATTTTTTCGCGTTTAATTAACTACCTAATTACACCTCACGAACCAAATTTTTCCCACGGCAACATTTTACCACACACTATCGGCCATAATCACACTTTCACACATTTATTTTCGGAGAACGACGTAATCGTGCGGTCAAAATTGCGGGCATTTTTTTCCTGATGCGACATAGTCATATAATGCTCTCGCATTAATAATTAGTTCATCCGTCAGTGAGTAAGGTATAGGTTTTGCTGAAGTAGCGTGGTGCAGGAGCATTAAGAAAGATGGAGAGACCGCAACTAATTGGCCAAAACCATTCGCGCGACGTCCGCGGCTCACAGGAGTGAATGCGCCTTAAGTCATGTAGCCGAAATTTCAAATCGCTCCTGAGACACTTCGTGACACTTCCTTTCGAGGTGGTAAAAATAATGGTGACGTCATGTGGTTTACGTACTTATAACTGAACCAGGAAACAAATATTGAAAAACCACATCTTTTTAAAAACGGGAGTTTTACCTGCCTGTGGACTTTTACCCGTATATTACGCCAAAATTTCAGTTTAGATGAAGCTTCGTTTCCGCGTCGAAGTTGTTTTAAACATTGAAACACTGCTGCATGTATCATAGGAGGCAGCAGTGCCAACGTGATGTCTTAATCTCTATCTTTGTCCCGTTGAATGCGAGGCTAAGAAGAGAAAAAGACACAGGTCACTGACCTTTCAGGAGTACTGAACAGGGGAAACCGAGAGAAAGTGACGCAAGAGTCGTGTTCTGAATGTGCCATTCTTATTTTTATTGCATATATTTAATACTCCGACATGTAGAGATGGAAATAGAGATATATATTTATATAGATAATTACTATACCGCAATGTATTTATATATTTATATAGCAGACACCATGTGAACGATTGCCATTGACAATAGATGACGACCGCCAGGCGGTTTGCTATCTTTATTTTTTCACTCCTGCCTGCGGCGTCAGAGTATACGCCATCTGCCAGCAACCAGAAACGTGCTGTGCAACAGACACACAATTGCGACAATGCTTAAGCTGCGCGATTTAAGGCCTCCTCGAAGAGCGCACGCCTTGGAGACCTCGCTACTCTGCAGCTTTGTGTCTCGACACTTCTTCAATGCAGACGAAAGGAAGCTGGCATACCGTGCCTCATTCGGTCGGGAGATATGATACATTGAATCAATACGTCATATTCCTCCATGCAACCAACCGCGTACACTTCATCTTCATTTTTCGCGCGCGAGCTTTCCGCAGCGCCACCTTTCGGCGAAGGTGAGCGTAATTAGCAGGACAGAATGCAAAAAAAAAAGAAAGGGTGCGAATCATAGTTAGATACAATGTGGGCCGTCCTCTGAAATCTGGTGTAACCTTGTTGGCCCGAATATCATCCAAGAAAGAACAATTGAGATGGAAAAAAAAAGAAACGTCGCCAATACGTGAAATGGAATTGTCACCCCAATTTCCTTTCCTGAGAAAGATTAGAAGTTGGCCTGAATTGATAGTGTGCCGCGTTCTAATCCCAAAGAGAAAAATAACAGAAAACGAACCTTTTATAAGCCAGAAAACTTCGAAAAACCAAACACAGGTGTCGCCATGATTGGACGATTTCGTAAAATGCTTGCATCAAGGCTAGTCAAACCACGGATCACAGAGGCTACGCTACATTGCCATTCCATACAGAACTGCGGTAACTCGGCCTTTTCGGTGATGACGTCACGAGGTTGAATCGAATAATGGGAGTATTCTTAAATACAGTTTTCTCGCCCATGAATTTGTCTTTTGTTGCCGCAGAAACGTCAGCATAGCCAGAAAGCGTCAGAGAACCAATTTTTACTAAGAATAATGATTGGATGGAGTTGTCTTGAGTGACCCATTAACAAAAATGCCCGGTTACTGCAAACTAGACGTGAACTCGGGTTCAAGCAACATAGAAACTTTTAGAAATTGCGTTCGTTTTCTTTTTGTTGTTCCTTGTTTGCACAGTGAGTCAGTGAGATGCTAAGTAGTTTTACAGCTTTGTTTGGCGGTGGCCATTATACTTTTTTTATTGGGCCTCGCGTTTTGCCGTTTCGTTTTGCGGTAAACACGGCCGAAATTCGGTTATAGTGATGAAACACAACGTGTCCGACGTTAAGCCTCATTCCTCCCAATATCCTGATACATAACTCGTATTTAGCTTTGACGGATGAAAGCATATAATTTAGGCGAAATAAAATGAGTGGTGGAAATGAAACTACCTTTCTTGGCTGAAATTTCTCGGTATTATATAAACTGGCCACATCAATATGTTCAGAAAATGAACTGAGATGCGAATTAGTGATTCTGCATTCCTTAATCCCATTTTTGTATTTCCTGCTGAGAGAAAGCACTCTACCCCATGGAGAGAAGGGTACAGAAGACGGCCCACACTTTGACAAAAGAAAGCATCATTGCTGAACGAATAAACTGAGTGCAAAATGAGCGTGCCATGATCAGTAGCATTGCACGACACACGAAAAGAGCTAGATCAAATTCATGAGTACAGTTGCCCAAAAGCCCTTGAATGTGCTCCGACAGTAATACGCCCTTTCTATGCGCAGTTTACGCAAACACGCACGCCATTGTTCGCGCGTATCCATGCGCGCATCTGTCAACAAACAGTTCAATTTGACGATGCACACTTCCTTGTTTGTCGCCATGATTAAAGCACACGTAGCCAAACCGGCGGTACACAGACACCAAAATTAGGCATTGTAAATAACGCCAGCAAAAACTGCATGAATAAGTGATCACGCACATGGAAGAAGAAAAAAAAAATAAATAATTTTTTTTTCTGAGTAGCCACACTCCCGTATTCGATGAAGGCCACAACAACTGAGCCACATGTCATTTCAAAACGAAGCGAACAGTCTGTCGAAAATACGCTTAGCTTTCGACAATCAAACTTAAATCAAAAAGACGCAACGCAACAAGACAGGGACATAAAAGAGGCAAACACCCCCACGCTGACTTCCGCGCTGTAGTTGGCAACGTTGTGTTTGTCCCTTCTATGTTACGTTCTTGTTGTGTGTTTTTTTAGCTTAGGCTTAGTTATAAATTACCAACACGCTCAGCCGCCACTGTCGCTCTGGCAAGCTACCATAATATCTACGGTGAAAGCAATTTAAGCTCGAGCTGTTATTTAACTGACGCTCGACGTTGCAGTGAACACTTCGAACAAGACTTCAGCGAATGCATACACATTACGTTCACAGCCGTGCAGAGGCGGTCATTATATGGGCAAGCATGATACGTCTTATGCCATGCATATAGTAAACGCTTGCGCTAGAGAAATCGATACGTCAAGTGTATCCAGTCGGTACTGTGTAACTGCCTCAATCACATTCTCCAGTAAAGCACAGTAAACTTTCACCAGCAGTTTGTGATGGGATTATCACGGCCTTTATCTCCTGTACATGATATCCTCAGTTATTGCGTGTTATCTCCAGCATTTATATGCTAACATTTCATTGCTGTTTTAAGCGTAGTTTTATAACATCGAGCTGAAGCATTGCTCTCGCAGTGCCAACGACGAAAATCCATTGCACTGTAAAGTCGGTGTGACTCCCGGCTGCATTGAGACCAAGAAGACTGTTTTATATTGGTTTTATTGCAGCCTTCCCAGTTCAAGATAATCTATTTTACCAACGTCTCCAAGAAAAGATACACTGCTTTTCGAACGAACGATCAGATTACACCGGAAGATTGTATTATAAAGCGTGCCTGCAGAATATCCAGCTAAGATACAAGAATCATGATGGAAAACAATGCGGTGGAACGCTTGATCCGTCTCGTTTCTTCCTTTCTGTCTGTGTTCCATCACGCTGTTGTTCACCATGAATCTATACCAACTTGAACAATTTTCTTAGGTAATTAAGGTACAAGAAACCTCGTGGGCTGACGAAAAGGTAAAACAAGCTTACCATAGCATAGTCACTGACAACTGCCGGTAAGGCCTAGTGCCTTTTTGCTGTTATCACGTGAGCTATAGTTAATAATTAACCAAGTCCTAGAGATGTGCTGTTCTTTCATCAAAACAATGTGCAATTTTAGCCCGGAGTGCACCAATTGTGTCCAGTCTCGCAAAATATTTCCCGTTATGCAAACTATTATTTCTTTTATGTTGCTTTGCGCTTTCCAGACACAGAGTGAAGAAAAAAAAGGAAGAAAGATACTATCCACAGTTAGCGTCATGGTTTGGCAAGAAACGTTTAGTCGAAGTTCGAGGTCGATGAACGCATGTAAGACGCGAATAAACGCACACACACAGACCGACAACGCCGTTCACAAACACCAAGGGCACTGAAGCCCCGAGACACACGGGAGGCGACATCTTATTTACAGCTGTGGAGTACATGCGAGCTACTCTTAATTTTTTTTTTGCTCCGCGCGAAGCAAAGGCAAATGAACGGGCGGCGTGCCACGTGAGCAGGGAACTCAGCCGTCACTTGGTGAGCGCACATACACGCAGAGACACAACTCGCACGCCGCCGTCACTCGACGTACACTGCTACACACCCACACACACAGCAAGGACGTGTATGTACATGCTTACGCAAAGGACACCGTCAAAACGGCTTACGCTTCGGTTGTAATGGTTAAAAAAAACTTGAACGCAATGATAGAACTAGCTGACAATCCTTGAACTCCACATGCAATGTTAAGGGTGGGCGGGAGCCGTGTAGTTGCGACCTATATGGGGCCTGAAATGCTATGCTGTTTAATTTTAAAGCTGCAGTTCTTTACGACCAGTTTCAGTTACCGCTGATTGCTACTGTCTCCTTAGCTTATGAGTGTACCGTTTTCATGATATTTGCGGCGACTGATTCAGAAACCGCTCAGCTGCATTACGCCGCCTCACGGCGAGTGGAGCAACCCTGACATATGTCACTTACGGTCACACATGCGCGACACAGAGAGCCGTCGGTGAAAGGCCGTATATCTCGTGTAGAGGGGTGAATTCGTGACAGTGACTTTGCGCTAGAAGCTATCACGAAACTTGAATATCGGTGACACGCACGCATTTTACTCACAGTCCAAAGTGGTCGGTACAGGAACACAACTCAATTGTCATTTGTGGCTCAACAACACTCCCGCTGAGAAGCGTGAGCCTGTGCATGTGCTATGAAGCTTCACACTCAGGTAACCGGACACCGGATTCTGGCTGGTAATCTGCCATACTCCGGTGTCAGAACTTGTTAATCTTACACGCGCGTGTCCATGTGCTTGCGCAGGCTAATGTTTTACTGTTTCATGTGGACGTACTACACTGGCCGTACCACCGTCAATGCCGGGGAGCTGTAGTAGCGCTTGTGATAGACATTTTTCGAAGCTGTGTTCATCCCAAATTGGTCGGATACATTATTGCGACGCGCCACTCTGCTCGGCGGAAAGTATATGCAGAAATGGACGTTGGCGGCTTACGGATGGGTAGTACTAAGGAACGCATCAGAATAACAGCCGCGCTATGCATATACCCGCGTCTCCATGTTTCTGACGCACCAACGAATCCAAGCCTAGCCCTGAGTCTTCTCCCATCGCTGCCGTTCGTATTGCTGGTGGTTTTCTCGCAGTGTTGTACGTGCAGTAAAATGAAAAGTAAGCAGTCGAATTTTGTAACGGTTCATTTAGTTTTCACTTCGTTTGGTCGCGGCGCTACGAAGTCAACAGGAGATGAATATAATGGGCAATCGCAGAAACGACCGATCTGGACACCGCGGCACCGCTAGCTACCCTATCCTGTCTCCGCATCCAGTCCGGTTGAGTCATAAAGTTCTTTTGCCGCGACAGGATTAGCGCCGATAAAGCGCGCCATTCGCGTTAAACACGTCGTCGCGCTGTCATTCTTCGGCGTCGGCGCCCGTCCTCCATTGAGACCCGGGAATGGAACGTGTTTTTTTGGCGTCATGGGTGCGTTTCCGCACCACCATCGTTACGTCAGCTCCAACGGCCGATACGTCACCGGGAGTTGCGACCAATGGGAGATGAGCAAATGAAATGAAAACGAAATTAATCGTTACAAGTTGCAGCCTCAGGTTTTAATTGAAGGACAAGCTCTCCGATTCTATCTGAAGAGCGTTTGCGAAGTTTGTGAGAGGTATTTAAATGAAGTTGCAATCGATGAAATAGGGACGGCCAATAATGAGAACGCCATGACACATGACACACTTATTGCCGAATAGCTGCCCAATTATTGCTTTAAAAGCACAAATGTATCGCATAGTTTAACTAGCAGCAGCAGGGATCGCGAGAAACGATTTAAAACAAGCTTAGCGTGTGCCTTAAATACCGAAATTTTCATCATGTGGCCACTGGTGTGCATACCTAAAACCTAAGAAAAGCTGATAACCTTGGGCAGACCTTACATTCCTTGATTCATGATAGCTGAAACTTGCTTGCGGTGTTTTGTTCTCCATACTGATGACATAACGAAAGCTGAAAACACGTATAGCAGGGGAGAAGGTCGATATACAGGTATGCCACAGAGAAACGTCCGCTGACTAGCTTTTGCTTCAGGGATTACGCTTTCGATGTTTTGGGTTCACAACTTCTACTGCCCCAAAATAACGCCACAATTGCGAGATTTTCATCTTTCGATTAATGAAAAAAAGAAGCACGTAATTTGTAAGGCCTTGCTGGTCTAAACTGTGCATCGTAGTTTGTGTGTAAGTTGCTTTGGATTACACTGCGGTCAGCTCCCCACAAAGACATCTTAAAGTGGCACAACCCAAACTCTGTGGTGCTGTTTTCCTCATGTAACAAACGCACAATATCTCAATTTGAGTTCTCCTCTGGACAGCAACGTTGCTTCCCTTAATTCACGATAAACGTTCTTCTAAAGCGCTATTTTGTCATTTAAGAAACGTGGAGTGCTTTTGCTCGTAAAGCGAGCTTCTATGCACGCACAATTCAGAATCCGTCTTTTTTTTTTTTCCACTAGCACTAAACGCGGTTGGCTGTTTCGCAGATACTGATCATACATGCTAAGGCAGATATAACTTAATAAAAACACAAAAGGAGTGCAGCGATTTTCCTTAAGCAGTTTGATTTGTGCAAATTAAGTAATATAAAGCCATGACTGTGCGATTGCGTACTAGTGCGAACGCGTCTCTTGAGGACATGAAAAGGACACAACTGCACCGTCTCAGACGGTGCTACAGAGAGTTTTAGCTCACCGTTCATAACAATCAGCGCATGCGAACCACGGCGCTGCATTTTAAGAGGTTGCGCGCAGGGCACGAAGCTCTCCTAAAGCGCACTAAAAGCGCAGACGCAGCACGCATAGCTTGCACACAACAGAGAGAGCTACCCGGCGAGGCGAACACTCGCGCGACATAATATATACGTATTGCACCCAGTATTTATGCGAGGAGGAAACGAGAAGAACAAGTAGGCATAACGCGCTCACGCTTCCTAAGACACACGCTGATACAAAGAACCCCATCAACTGAAAGTGACGGGAAATCACAACCTGGATATGACCTTCACTGATTTCGTGCCTCCAGCATGTGAACGCTCGCTCAGCTTCCGCATATGTACATTTCACATAAAAAATAAATAGTGCTGCTTCGAGCCATTGCCTCCGAGTAAAATGTGCAGTACATAGTCGTTATATACGCAAAAATACCAGCAACGAACGCAACAAAGCCATTGCATGCGCAGCTGATAACCAACGGGCAGTGTATATCAGCGCCTGTTATCGAGGTAACGATAAGAGATAAAAAGTAAGCATTATTTTAAACGCTGTAAGATTTAGGTTTGAAAGCGCCAGATATCAATGTTTGAAAATTGTTTTTCTAGGTGTTCTTTACAAACTTTTGTTTAGTCGCAGTTGAACGTATTTTTAATTGGCCCTTGTCGAGACGGCGTAAAAAACTTGAGGGGATACTGAAGCTCCGCCTTAAGGCTATGACGTCATAGCGTTAATGGTGCCACGGTGAGCAGGCTATGATGACCCCACAAGGTCACGTGACCTTGGTGGCAGGTAGGCCAACAGCTTTCTCGCTCACAGCACCGACGCCGGATTTTCGGCAGAACGCAAGCCTTATCGCTATCGTGTCAAAACATATCAAAATCTATTATCGCTTCTAAGGAGTAGATCTTTGCGTGATTTACAAGGGAGGAGCTCGGATGAAATGACATTTTTCAGTGTTATCAGTTAGCTCAGACACGGTTAATTATGCCTACTTCCCTTCACTTCAAGTCGGTGTTGATATGTGGTAGGCTTAACTCCAAACGACGGGTGGTGGCTGCTGTTAGCGATTTTGAATGTTATCTAATGCAGATGCCTATACTTCAGATGTCCTGTATGCCAACAAGGGCTATCCGATACAAACCCGCCATTTTTGAATACACTGAAAACCCGGTACTGCGACCACCTCTGCAGCGAATTAATTTCATATTTTTGGTTCATTTTACCCTTGCCACCGACTTTACTTTCTTTATTAAGGCTTGGAACTTGATCGCTCACGCTATTTAAAACGATATGTAGCAGTATTTGTTATTATTCGGTCTGCTATTTGTTCAAATCTGCGTACTGAGTCCGCAAGAAAAACTGATATGTTCAACCGATCGCAAAGAGATATGTGATGTTATTACTTTCACTAAATCATCAGATTCTGACGCCAATGTGAAGATAGTTACCCGTCGTAATGAATGCATATATATTCTTTATGTATCTGAAATCTTTATTAATGTAAAACGTTTAATTTCCTGTTCTCTGTTTGCGTTGCACTTTTAAGAGCATGAAAAACGAAGTGTCGCGTTAAATTATCCCGAGAGACAAGCAGTTTGTGAACTAACCCGTAGAAAAATCGGAAACCTCCATCACGCACACTGCAACGTGGACGAACCCACGACATTCCATTGCAGCACGGTAGCACCATACACGAGCACGCGTAAAGAAAAAAGATCAAGACAACGCTCAAAAAACGCTGAGTCTGAACACGTTACACACACGAAATAGAGATTAAAAGCGGACACTCATTGTGCGGTTATGTCGGTACAGCTATACATATACACCCGCGCATACGCGCATATGTTTCGCGTTTATCTGCTGCTTACTGTCTCTTCGAGACGACTACAGGAAGACGTGGGTACATTTCGTTAGGCGTTTATCCGGGCTTGACAGTCACGCCGTGGCAACGAGCTGTTTGCCACGGCCTCCTTCTCAACCTCACTTCATGCCTGACGCCGACTTCTGTCTCAGCATTATTGCGCAGCGTTGCCGACGCTGCAGGTATTCCCGGCCAATCAGGTACCGAATTTGCGAAGATTTTCATCCGCAAGAGTGGTTCGGGATTGGCTGGAGCCTAGGCTATCCTACTGTCGTGATTGGTCACCAGCAGACGCCGCCCTGTCGCCATGCGTGGCACCTTTGTCTTGGCTCACGCCAGCTCTGGCGTCCCGTGGCCTTGGCAGGACAGAGCGTCGCAGTTCTTCAACCCGAAGAACAATGACGCCATCTCCTCCATTGGTTGCATTCTTTCGTCTATGCTGCCCCGGATGGAGAAAAATTTTCTCCAGGAAAGTGCTGTCGAGACAGAGGTGTTTGTTTCTTGGGCTGTACCACAGTGGAGAGCCCAGAGGTACAATCAAATCATCCAAGGCCCTTGGACCGTTTATGGGATAGTGGAGCATATACTGTGGTGCATCATATACGTCCCATTATCCTGTAAAGGGCTAAAGTGCACTTAGGAGCAAAATGATGATTTACTATTTTTGCGCTTGTTTTAGTTCTGTTGTTCCGAGGCATTTTGTATAGAAGGATACCCCAGTTTGGGGCATGCATTACGGAGGAATTTTGTGGGAGGGCGTCTTTTGAAACTCTGCTCTCCGAAGTGCTCGCAGCGCTTTAGGCCTGCAGTTGAGAGCACGCAACAAAGATGATCGCTCCAAAAGAGCTAAAGATCACTAGAAATGCTCGCTTTAACTGGCGAACCGTATGCAGTAACCCGATCGTGATCAGTAGAGATTACCGAACTCGAGGTTCAACGGGCCTAGAACGGACCTCTTGGATATGGCTTCGTCAGCCAAAGGCTGCAGGTGCAAGCTCTTTGTGGGTTGACTGTATAGCCATAGTGGCTTCTAAACTTTAGACAGCGGCTGTGAATCTCGATCAACCTTCTGGACATCGACATCGAGGAGCCCGTATCCTCTACTCGAGGTCAGCACAGCAACGACAGGACTCCCGCGCAAGGCACAATGCCGTGCCAGGATCACTCGAAGGTCTGCCAGCGCTGCGCTGGGGGTGGCTGTTCTTCGTAGGGCCTGGGTGGCACAGGCGGAGGCCTTCCGTTGGCCACGTCGGCCAGCTTGGCACTGATCTCCTGCGCCGAGGGCGGCTGCTGCTGCTGCCGCTGCTGCGGCGGCACCGGTGGCGCCTGCAGCGTGAACCCCTGCGTGGGTATCTTGAGCTCGATGCGCTCTTCCATCAGGGACTCCAGGTTGCTCTGCTTGATGCCGTAGCAGAAGTACATGAACATGCCTGCGTCAGCATGACAAGGGGAACCAGAATTAGAATGGTGTCTTCGAAAATAGTTTGTAAAGTGTTACGGGCTCCAGGAGCCCTGTTCTATGAGTCAGGTTGAAACGGAAGGCTTCAGACTAACTTCTACAAAGTGAAGCTTTGTAACATGCACCGGAATACCCGGGCGCGTGGGCATTTCGCATTCGCAGAAGCTTGCCTGTCGTGGTTGGAATCCAACCCCAAAACTTGAGCTCATCATCCGAACATACACTAAGCCATCCGTGGTGGCGTTATCGATTTTTACTTCCTGTAATTTTTTTCTACTTCTTTAGCACAGATAAATACTCAGTGCTACAGGGACGGTCTAAGGGTCGGGTAAAAAACACTTTGAAAGTGTGCGTCCACATGTGCATATGTCTTGATTCAATCTAGCTACCGTGACCCTTCCAGCACGCTCTGCTTCCATCGAGGACGAACGCCAATCTGTTGAGATTTCAATTTTTAAGCACGGAATGCTTTTAGGTGCCGTCCTCAGCAATCGCACGCGAACATCGTCCGGAAATGCGGCGAACCTGAGGCCGAACAGTAAACCCAATATTCCGAAATTTCTGTCCATATGGCACCCACCTGGGCGCACACTGAAAGAACTGGCACGCCGCGCGGCCCGTCGAACGTTCTCGAATGATGGCGGAGATTCCTCGGGTTACCAGCGGCTGCGGAGAGCATTGCGGATGTTACGGCTGTTACACTGATTTCCTCTTCAGGGTGCTCGGAAGCTGGCCAGTGTGGCAGTGACTGAGATGCAAAGATTGTGTTTTGTGTGCGTCTACGAACAGAGGCGGCGCGTCTATGAATGGACAGCTGTATCGCCGTCGTACAGTCCGTGCCGTAGACACATAACTGTACGCGTTCGAACGAATCTTACCACACGACTCCCAGGTCAACACCATTGCCGCTCAACGCGTTGAACCAGGGAAGAAATGTGCCATTCAGGAAGTTATTATCAGGCAGGAGCCGTCCTTGAATATGCTACATGTTTTCTGCATGCATTTATGCATTTCATGATTGCAGCCACGCAGGGCGACGAGGTAGGTTACAAATACTTTTTTTTCTCCAAAAACACGCCCCAGTGGATGGTGACTAGACAACACCTTTTCGCAAGTGAAAAGATAAGCAACTGTGGTCCCTACTTGCAGCCTGCGACATAAAATAAAAAAAAATTGTTTCAGCTGCTCACTCTTAGTCTTTTGTCCAGACTTCTCGAGTCAGGCAACTATCACTGGTCACTTAAGTTCTTCAGGAGCAGCTATGCATAAGAGGCATGAGTGAACCAATCTGTGGCAAAAAAATTGCCGCTGCTATATATGGCTATAGGACTATAGTACGCACAACACGTTTCTTGAACTTTCTTCATTAAAAAAAAATGGGAACAACGCTGTTTTCCCGAAGTAAATACTCGCTTGGAAGAGAGGGGGTGGTCTTCCCTTGCAGACCGCCTCTGCGTCTATGCTTGTCCCATATCATGTCACTAGGGGTCACATGAGAACAGCTAGAGGCTAAATAAACTCCGGTAGCACAGTTTAGCTGCACACCGGGCAGTAGACGCGGTGCTTGTCAAAAATAAAAAGAAAAGCGGGCGCCGGGTATCGCCGGCACAAAGCACCCACCTAGGACCATCCACACGATGAAGCGCACCAGGGTGAGCACGGACAGCTTGAAGATCAGGTAGATGTTGACTACGACGGCTATGGCTGGCACTACAGGCACACCGGGAGCCTTGAATTTCAGGTCACACCTGGAAAGCAGTGGCAGGCACAACCTGTTAGTGGTGTTAGACGGTGTAGCTTATGGAACTGATAAACGAGCGGCTTTAGGCCTAGAATCCTTGAAGCTGTTTATACTAAATACCTTTAATTGTAAAAACCAATCAGGGCTATTTGATTTGGTCAAGTGTTTCATATGCGTACACCATGAACAAAGGCGCTAGTCTCGCCGGGGTGTTATGGTGGAAAGAGTCTTAACAGTGACCGGTTCATAAATCTGACATTAAAATGGACTCTGCCCAGACGAGATGCACCTTTGCATGTGAGACGCGCATTAACATGAAATTTCTGCTGCGAATTGAGGGGTTCGTTATCATTTACTTGTTGGTGAGGAAAGGAGAATTTACTCGTTCATCTACAAGGAATTCTCTAACATACGCAATTCGGCTGTCTAGCGCTAATAACGCAACCTTCGCGCAACTCTATATTGAGCTCCCTTCTCAAGAATCATGTCGTTCTTGTGTCTGTTGGGTCTGTCTACAGTCAGGGTCGTCTTGTGTTGCTTTTCACCTCCGGACATTGCTCAAGACATAATCTGACTCACAGAGCCTGTAACTCCAAACACTAAAAAGGGTAGAAAGCAATCGCGAACGCATTTGGAAAAAAATCGACAAAGGCACGACATGCTGACATTGCTGGCAGACGCCACCTGACGGGGGCTTTAAGTCCTCTATTAACGCCTGCCGCTGCTAGCAGTGTGGTGGAGAGAGGGAAAAGCTTCGAACAAAACGGAAGATGATGGCGCTAAACTCGGACCGCCTTCACAGAGCCCTTTACTCGGTAAATATCCTTGCCGTGGGTTGGTGATTGCTGCTGTGACCCCGAAGGTAGATACGGTGGAGTGATAGCGAGACAGAACGAGAGTACTCGTCTGTAAGAAGGCAGTAGGGAGTTTTAGCATAGCGCAGATGTGCCAGCATAGACGAACTATACGTACCAGCCGGCTTCCTACTGCACACGGGCAGTGGCAGTCGCGCGCCCTCATCTAGCCTCTCGATGCCGCCAATATGCAACGGGAGCAAGGCGCCGTACGTTCGTCCAGCTTCGCTAAAACTCTCTAAGTCTCGCTCACTTGGCCTGTGGCTCTTTGGCGATGAGGAAGACGGAGGCGAGGATGCCCGCGAGGCAGGCGAACATTATGACGAGCACGAAGCCGTTGCCGCGCTCCAGTGCTCCCACGCCGCACACGATCACCAGGTCGAAGGCGATGGCGAACACGTACAGCAGGCCGACCAGCTTCATCACCTGCGTCACACGCGGTAGGGTTACGAGGGGCTCCGAAAATAGAAAGACAATTAGCACGGGACATGCTAACAACGGTGTTTGTCTTTGCTTCCAATTTTCTTGCAGTGTGGGCCAGTTTTCACGCGTCGCGGGAACGGTCACTGCAAAAATATACTATCGCAAAGTTTGCAGTGTTTGTTTTTCCACGTTCTTTGTTCAGTCCCAATTGACATTGAACCTTCCATGGACGTCCTGCAGACATCCTGAACATCCGCAGAACGTCCAAGGAAGTTTCAATGCTCATTTAGGGTGCTGTCAGCACGTGGCCTGGTCACTTTGCTTGCTGCGCGATATGCTGCCAAGTTTCTCTAAAAAGATGCTAACCTCGTGAAGCAGTTTCTACGTAGTTAGAGATTGTTTCCAGTGCTTTCCGAGCCTTAAGTCGAAAGTTCTTCGTGATCTTCACGGATATTGAGCGCGATTGAGAGGGGCGGTGATTCTGATCTTCGACGAGCGCCGAGCCCACCTGTGCTGCTGCCACCGCCTGATTGTTTCTGTATGTGGGCCCAGGTTAGCCCAGTGAATAGTTCGAGTCTAACGCAGCTGTTTTCTTTCTTCCCTCAACGCCTGTGCACGCGCTGCGTGTCATTTGAGCCACGCAAGATTCAAAAGGATCGAAAAACAAAACTAGAGTTTCTGCGTTGCTGGAGGTGATTTGACGGATTTGAGCACCGAGTGGAATCTTGCTACTAAGCTTCCGGATCTACGTCTGCCAGAAGACTAGAAAGGTCGGAAATGAATATGCTACTTGTTGGGCATTTGTTACCTGACGCTAACCTTGGCTGCGACAAACGCTATAGAAGAAAAAAAGCTCGGTGAACCTTCCAGCTGATTTAAGTTTCCATTCAACAAGAACCCCCAAGACAGCATTAAAGCAGTCAGCACTGAAGATCTGGGCGTTCTCTGCAGGAAACTGCACCACACCGCAGCATGTAATTCGTGTTATGCATGTTTTTAGAAATTATGTAGGTAACCATGGTCACTGTTGAAATAAGAACTGAATGATGAGACCTCAGGGCAGAAAACAGAATGTGTGGATGACTTCCAGCCGTGCTTCGGTGCTCTGTGCGATAGTTAAGCTCAGTGGCATCGGGAGACATCGAAGGAACGGCTGCACTGTCGCGATACAGTAGAGTCCGCTTATAGCGGCCACAGTTATAATGAGCGGTCGTTTATTACGAACAAGGGGGTAGCTACCGTCAAAACATGCATAAGGGCAATGACCCTGACTCCCAGATGTAACAAACAACTGTGGCTCCGCAACTGGGTTACAGCGAACGAGGACGTGGCGTAAACTATATCCCTCGCACTCGAAAACTTCACGCTTCCCTCTAGCGCGGGGACCAAAGAGCATCGCCCATCCCCACTTATCTCAACCCCTTAAAAAGAAAGCAGTAAGAAAAGGCTAAATTGAACCTAAAGATAATAGCCGATGGCCTGCACGGTCAATAAACGCGCTCGTGTGTGCCAGCTGAGCAAAGCAGAAGTGTGGTACCAATTTCCGTCAACGATTCGGTCGCGATTAGTTATACCATAGTCCTTAAATGTCCTTAAAACTCCTTAAAGCATTGAATGACTATGGTTATACGAATATATTCTGACCCTGCAGCAGCTCATCGGCAGCAAGGTTATCGGCGAGAGGCCCATGACCGCTCTGCAGAGATTTGGAAGAGCAGTGAGAGGATCTGCTTTGAAGAAATGGCCTGGTAAAACAGAATATTTAATGAAATAAACGCTGTTACTGCTTCTCCATGTCTTTGGTTTTAATGTGGCAAGTTCACTTACTATGAAATTTGGATACAACGAAGAGAATTCGCGCGACCGTCAGGTTCGTTATAAGTAGGCTCGATTTGTTTTGTTGAAGAACGGGACAGCGCTTGCCGCCGCATTTCATAGTGTGGTGACAACCAAGAACTATGGCTGTAAATAAGAGAACGGAACTGAACAAGGACGTCAGCTGAGAAAGAGAACAAAAGCAGTTAAAATGATATCCTTCTATTTACGGACCGGAAGAGAGCAAAGTTGGACAAGGAAACAAGGAAATGTGCAACGCGGAACCAAAAGGGCAACCTCCGCAGGCGATAAGACCCCGGGTTTTTTGTATTTGCAAGACTCAGTACTGACTTCATTTATGTGATTAATGTGGTGCTGTAAATAACTATAGTTTACTGTTCGTGGTGACGCGAGCAACAAAAATATGAAACTCATGAACGCAAAAAGGCAGCGCTCTTTCGAGGGCCAAGTGCAATGGTGCCAATGTGGGCCTGAGCAGTTAAAGCCACTTTATACAATAAGTTTTACCTCGACACTAGTAACAAGTACACTAGAAAGTTCTTTGAGAGCACTAGCTCTCTCTCTTAACGTTGGCCTTTGCTTTTATAGACGGGAATACATCCCTGAAAAATGTGAACAAGTTGCAGCTGCTCTAAGAAAGCGGAATGGGCTACTTAGTAGTGCTACTTTTAAAACGAACAGTGTTTTCAACTTCTTCGAGGAAGGAATCGTAATTAATCCCGGGCTAAACTACAGTGCTTGACGCGGGAATATGACCAGAAGAGCAATCCGCGCGAGACCATCTTTCGGAGATGTTCTTGTTCTCAGGGCTGATGTGACGTCAACTTTGTTGTGTTATTGGGATTCGTACGTTTGAAGTACGGGCACTAACTGGCTGCGTTAAAAGGATGTTGAGGACGATTCCACGCCATTAATTTTCCTCAGGAAAAAAAAATAATCGACGCAATGGCTTTTTCTGGGTACGTTATCTTTTGTCCGGCAGCAAGAGACGTATTTATTGCTTAGAAGATTGCATTCAAAGCTTTATCCGCCCTTCAATTCACAGTGCTGACATGTACACCGAAAAGTACTCCGTGGTCGTCGTTTTGAACTGAACGGTGAAATTAAAAGTTAAAAGTTTATAAAAGTTTATTGAGGAACACATCGACAGCATTCGTTTTGCCAGTATAATTGTCCTGCTCGGCATATTGGGGAGTGAACTGAAGCCCACGGTTGAGGACGTAAACATGCATAGTACAACGGTGAAGTTAAAAGTTAATGCCAAAGAAGTTGACGTACACTGTAAACAGAAAGGAGTAGAAAGGGAGTAAAGTTGTCCTCTAGCGCACACCCTTTCATAAAAGGGTGTGCACTACATGACAGCTTACTCCCTTCTTCACTCCCATATGGGCCTATTCGTGTTTAGAGTGTAATTTTCAACGTAAAGGGACATTGCAGGCAGAGAGGTTCTGGAAGTAACAAAGGTAAACATTTGTCCAGGTCTAGAAGTGACAAAGAATAGGTTGGGGCAACCAAAAAGGAAATAAAAATAATAAGCCCCTGCCTGTCTAGAAGTGACAGCCGAGCTTGAAATTAAAGGGCTGCACAGTGATCTATATGGAACTGGTAATGATAGGAGCAACACTAAGAGACACAGAAGGAGAGCAGCGTTTACTACACAACAAAAACGAAGTAGAGATACCTTAGGAGAAATCAGAGAGGGGAAATGGATTTGAACGTGGTCTGCAATGCGCAGAAAAAAAAAATAGCTCGGTAACAGAAAGAACACCAAGAACGAAGCTCTTAGTCAGGAGCGGTCTATAAGCATGCGGGCAAACCGGTTAAAAAAAAAATTACCGACGATTACGTTACTTCCTAATGCGAAATTTGAGCGCAGCAAAAAGCTGTTTCACCTTTTCAATAGATTAAGGCAAAGAAATCGAGCAACACATGTATGCGCTATCACAGAGTTTTTTTTTTATTTTTCACACGTATTCCTTTAACAAAGATTCCACTAACAGTTCTTGACAGTCATGAAGGAAGCTTTGTGGTCAGAGAAATAGACTGATATATGTTCGACTTGGTACACCAATGCTTGATTCTCAAAGACGGGATCTATACAAGTGCCTCGCGAGGTTGTCACAGCCGTGGGACGCGTTACGAGCGAGAGGAACGGGATGTTCTCCCGCATAAGTGTTAGGAAATTGCTGTTAGTCTTTATGTCAACATTAAAGTCCCCCACTACTAACGTCGGTGTGGATCGATGGACGGTTAATGCGAGTTGCAGGAAGTGCACGACGTCTTTCGTGAGTGCGGTAGGGGCGAAGTAGGCAGCTACTACCAGCAAGCCGTTGGGCAACTTTGCGGCGCACAGTTCGCCAAGTTCATGTGACGTGCCAAACATTTCGACTGGTATTGCAGAGAGACCTGTGCGCAAATAGATAGCGACTCCCGCCGCTGTGTTGTGGTCTCTGCGAGCACCACAGCAGTATAGGAAATCTATGATTTCGAGAGGCTCTTCGGGATCCATCCAGGTTTCAGCAAAGCAAAGTACAGAGGAATGGCGCAGAATGTGATCGTGGTGTACGTCCTTGGCATGTGCGGCAAGGGAGCGTACGTTAAGAATGTGGTTGTGAATGATGAATCAAGTGCTGCCAGCGAATGACGCGTCCATTGGCTGTCTGCGTGTGTTACTGATGTGTGGTTAACATGTTGAGCTTCGCCTGTAAGAGTGGAACGCGACAGCGTCTTGCAACGCTGCCAGGGAGTCCACAGAACGCCATCGCCAATTCGGCTGTACGCCTTGCTGGACGGTAAATTTATTTTTGGAGGAAAGGAAATGTATCTCTCTCGCATATCTGGGTGGACACCTGCACCTCGCCGTAAGGGGAAGGGGGAAGATGGGAGTGAACGAAGACGCCGTATTAGCTAGACGCGCCTTTGTTCATTCCAAACCATTCAGCTGGCATTACGGAGTGGCTAGCGTGCTCGTATCGCACTCCGGAGACCCTGGTTCGATTCCCCAACTCGACCAATTTCGTTCTCGGTTTTATAGATTTATGCGGTCTAACTAGAAAGGTTAATTAGGCTATTTCATATTTACATTATTGCATTTCTATCCATTGTGTTCTGTCATTAATCTGTCAATTGTTGGAACTGTCTAGGATGTTCGACACAACGTATATGAAACGAGCAACGTCTTACTGAGTGGGGAAGTGCGTGGTGGTGGAGGGAACGCGGCTTCGTATTTATCTGTTTTTTTTTAGCAGCGTCTTTTTCCGCGGACGCTGTTGTCGCTGCAGCGCGCGTCTTTCTTTTCTTTTCTTCTGACCTCTTCATTCTCCTCTATATTAATTAGGCTAATTGATTAATTAAGCAATTAACTAAACTCAGTCCAACTTAGTTGCAGCATCACTATACGATCCCTTTGATTGGTTGCATGGTTACTAGCCAAAGTACAATTGGCCCCATTTGAAATTCGCGCACTGTGACGTCACGAGCATTTCGACCAATTGAAAAGCATGACATTGGGGGCGGAGCTGGTTACGAGGCCGACGCCGACGCCGACGCCGACGCCGACGACGACGCGAAACCCAGGAACGGACGCCAAAGAGCTGCGCTCTAAAAAATCTGCATGGATATGTTTGCTGCTGGCACCCTTGCCACGCAGTGGATGTAATCCGGCTGATGATGGTGTTGATGATAGCGTTGGTGCTGCTGCTGAGGATACCTTCATGCCGGAGCTGTCGGTGGCCGGCCCGGGGTGTCCGCGCAGGAAAGGCAGCAGGTATCCGAGCTGCTTGGTCTTGGTCTCCCACCAGGTGGGCTGTTGGAACATGTCCTCCTCGATGCTCTCCTGGGCCTCCAGCATCGAGCCGTAGCCCTCCTGCTGCTGCACGTGGAGGGTGCCGTCGCCTGCACCGGCGGAGCGGTGAATGGTTAGATCACTTTTGGCTGCCTCCTGGAGACTCTTGCACTCAACTGAGACCAAGATTAAAGTCAGGAGAAGCACCTGAACGCCTAAAGGGAGCAATCCGGACCTGAACCCAAGGCTTAGGCAAAAGCGTTTACGAAATTGGTTGGGTACATCTCGACAAATCGAGTAGTGTGGTTAAGACAGCAGTTAACTAGGAATATATTTACTGAGTAAGAACAGCCGAACACAAGGGCTAGGGCAATAGCCGAACCAATTCCTTCAATGTAGCCTACACTCCAAGGCAAAGGCCTACAGTAGAGAATCACGCCGTGGCTCTGTCGAAAATGCGGGCTGCACGTCGCCCAAAAACCTACACGTGGAAATTCTGGTTTGGTTTGGTTTATGGGGTTTAATGTCCCAAAGCGAGTAAGGCTATGAGAGACGCCGTAGTGAAGGGCTCCGGAAATTTCGACCACCTGGGGTTCTTTAACGTGCACTGACATCGCACAGTACACGGGCCTCTAGAATTTCCCCTCCAAAGAAATTCAACCGCTGCGGCTGGGATCGAACTTGCGTCTTTCGATTCAGCAGCCGAGCACCATAACCACTGAGCCACCGCGGCGGCCTCGCGTGGAAATTCGGAGACACGGAAATCTACCCATTATCAGAGGGATCTGTCTATATCGTCCCCCAGCTTTGACCTATTTTCTGTACAAAAACTTTCTTATGGGACGGAGTGCACTTGCAAGCAGAGTAAAACCTTACGGATTCTTCTAAGTAGCGTAATGTGTACTAGTATGTTAGCATGACGTGGTACGCCACAACTTCTTGATTTGAGGTATGGTATCCACGTCTTTCAATGTCCGTGCTCCTCCTTTGTTCATAAATACTCGGTTTTATCTTTTGGTGGTCAGATCCGCATTATGTCTTTACCAGAACCTTTCATTCATTTTGCTTTAAACCAACATGGGCACAAGATTTTCTACCCATAAAGCCGGGAAGGCTTGATTCTAAAACCGGAATTTTTGCGCGCGCAGGCGTGCTCTAATAGCGTTCGACACCATAAGGAAGAAAGCGTGCGGGGCTCAACCAGCTTCGGAAAACTTGACTGCTAGGTACAATCTTTGTCAAAAGTAACCAGGCTCCATGGTTTGCTTCTCGTTCGTATAACAGAGCCCTCACGGCTTCTCTAAAGATCAAAAAGTTCTTTGAAGGTGAGAACAGGGGTTCTTCTTACCATACAGAGATTTAGAGCTTGAGGGCTGGCATAATAGTTTTAATATACGACTGAGAAGAAAAACGTGCAGCCTGGTTACTTTTGACAAAGACTGTACTAGACAGATGTTTTCGGTGTGTGCGCGTAAGTACTTACCTCTCCGTTCGTCCTCGTCGCTGTCCGGAGTGACGACGCGGTTGGTCCTCTTGGTGCGGATGGTAGTGGTGGAGGCCCCCAGAGGCGGCGCCGATCCGACGCCCAACCCCAGCCCCCGCAGCGAGGGCACCATGGAGGGCGGCGCCTCGCTGCTGGGCGTCGGGCACTGAGAGCGCACCGACTCCGGGAGCAGCTCCACCAGCGTCTTGGTGCGCGGCTGGTAGCGCAGGAGCAGCACGCACGTGGACACCAGCGTGTACGCCATCAGGGTGCCTGCAACGCCCCAATCGATGCGCAGATTAGAAAGTTGCTGAATTGAAAAAGTCACGGGCACACCTAACTCAATTTCGTGTTGGCAGTTGCGATATCATTAGCAGGTGTTGATGCCATTACCGAAAGTGACGCAATATCAGGTGTGGTGACGTCACTTTCCTCCAACCAATGGGAAGGCTCTCATCTGGTGACGTCACTTGTCTCCCGCCAATGGGAATTCTCCGGTCTATTGACGTCACTTCCCCCAGCCAATGGACGAATTTTATGACCGACGACGGATGATATGACATTATTAATTGATCCAGATAGCGTTTCGTGCCAAACCAACACTGCAAAGCACGAGGCATGCCGTACCAGAGGACTCCGCATCAAATTAGATTTCCTGAGGTTCTTGCACTGAAGTCACAGTATGCAAGCGCTTTGGCATTCGATCTCACTCGAAATGCGGCTGTCGTACACCGGATCACAATGGCGAACTCGTGCTGAGCAGCCGGTTTTCACGGCCAGAAAACCTCCGTAGCGGACAGAAATGTTTTATCACAGCAGATACGTATTAGCGTGGACATATGCATGACAAACTTATGCCTGCTGCGCACGCGCAGTTTCACGGACCGCATCAAGGTGGTACGCGCACCTGATAATGCGATTGCGTGGGAAGCACACGTTAATGACGTATACGTCCACGCTAGTACGTATCTGCTTTGATAAGACTTTGAATTTACACCCACTGAATAGACTAAATTCGTCGCATCGTTCACGTTTGTAGTGGTTGTCGTATTAATGTAATGTTGTATTTTTACTCACTTAGTACCCTCACGTATTGTGAAAGGAACAGCTTTTGTGCAGATAATTGTTAGCAAGGGTCGGTCATCAAGTTTTTCTATTGTAACAGCAGGTGTCCTTTTTAGTCGCTACAACGTCACTCAGTGCATCCATACCTCATTTTACATTGCGTTGTGCCTACTCGCTACTGCCCTGAAGAGATAGGCTTTGAGGGGTCATTCAGGATGCCCTGTATGAGTCGCCCTGAATGCGAATAAAATGGAGTCGCATGTGTTCCAAAGTCGGAAGCTTAAGGCATTTATGTACATTTAAACAATTTCGAGCTTACTGCGACGCTTTATTCAAAACTAGATCGTTTCCTCGGCAAAGCGAGATGGCCAACCACACAGGCGACAGATTTTAAAGACATGACATGTGGTTTCCTTTTATGTTAACTGCCTTGTTTAGGTCGTGGTGGAACTCACTGCCGTCTGCAGAGCACATGAGGACTCCACTGCCCGACTCTGTCGACAGTGAACACTTTTATCTGAGCTTCGTCCGTGAGTGCGAAGAGACTGCACCAGTATTTAGGGCAGATTGCGCGAAGCGCCACCGTAGTGGGAAAATACTTACTTCCGGTTTCCGTCGCGCGGACTCTTCTTTCGATTCGAGCATTTCCCGACCTCCGGAAGTCACTTCCGGGTGCCCCCGCCGCTGCGTTTCAGCACACAAGCGTAGGCGAAAATTTCCTCTTACGAGTATTTTTGCCGTCGGCCATCGCGTTTCAGCGATCGTCATTTACGCGTTTCGTGACGCATTCAGTACTGAATTCAGTTCGGCGGAAGCGATGGTGAACACTAGTCAGATACCAGGCAAGCTCCCTTCCTCTTAGCTTAGCTATTGTACTGTGGTTCTTTATTTTTTAATAGGGGCTTTCCTCACTCAAACGTTTTACCCTTTATATGGCACCTTTATGGCGAATTGCTGACGGTTTTGGATGCGTTTAATTTTAGATTTCGGCGCAAGCTCTTCAGTCTTTGCCTGCCTCGCTTTCTAAACACGGTGATATCTCTGCACTTCACAACCCAGACGTGGGCGGCGTGATAAGTTTTATTCCCTTACTCTAGAGGCCAGTGTATATTTGTGTTCAAACAGCAGTCATCTGCCTGAAAATTGCTTCTTAAAAATCTTGACGAAAATGTCAAAAATCGTGCTATTCTATTATAAACTTCTCCTAAAGAAGCACTGCCGGCCATATCTAGAATGGATGCTTAAAACCTCACAAAAAGCAAGATTTCATGAGCACATAAACTTTACCCCCTCTCGCTATCCCAAGCCACAGTGAATGTTTACACTGGTACGTCAGTGACTAACGAGAAACAGTTAAGAAAAAACTGCAGCGATGAATTCTTCATGTCAGTCCGCATAAAAATGGGTGCACATTCTGCTTTGCTGTAAAGAAGGATATGGTACGAGTTTCAAGCTGCACACGGGCCACGAGAGACGACGTAGTTGAGGGCGCCGTATTACATTCTGTTGTCCAACATGCGTTGACGTCCAACATGCGTTGACGTCGCACAGCACATGGGCGTTCGCCTCGATCGAAATGCAGTCGCCACCGCCGGGATATGATCCCGTGTGCCTGGGCTCCGCAGCCGAACGCCGTAGCTTCAAAGGGCTTTGTTCAGCCATTTCTTGTTGACTCTATTCCTTGTCAGTGTTTCTTGATTTATTACGCAAAACGCAGCAGCGATGACCTTCACTGATCCATACTCAGTCACAGATGAGCGCGATGGCGACGAGGGTAGCGCGAGGTTTCATGCAGGGGACTGTCACGTGTCCGATCCCTCTCCTCAAGCTCCAGTGGCCGCTCTGTCGTCTTTGCGGCTCAGTGCGGAGGTCGTCTCAGAGCTCTCAGATCAAACAGCTATGGGCCATGCGAGGCTACGCATTTGAGGGTTGAGCGTCGGTGCTGGCGGTGATGTTGCACAACATCACGTGACTATCATCGAGAAGAGGTTTCTGCGGCATCGCAGTCAGGGTTAGTCGTGCCGGAAATGCGACAATATGCTTGGTCGTTTTGCAGTAATAACAGATTTTTCAGGAGTATATTTGTGCACTTTGTCGCTTCGGCGAGGGACAGTACGGGCGGTCTACCTAGGTTGCTTTTCTGCAATTTTTTCGTGGATTTTTCGCTCCCGGCCAACGGCGCCGACGACGACGGCGGCTGTTCTAAGACACGGACTCCTTAACGCTATCACGTTGAATGCCGTTTATGCGAAGCATACTAGCCGCACAACCGAGCTCTTCCTTGCTGCTCCGCGCGCGGCCGCGTAGCTACCACTTGACCCACATCGGCGCACCACGTGATATGACGTCACAACAGCTGTGAAAGCTGGGGCTCAACTCGTGCGCTCGCTTGTGGACGCGCAGCCTCCGCCGGCGGTATGCTTCGCATCCTAGGCTTAACCATAAGCTAAGCCAGGACATTTTTTTTTTAAATTGCGCATCTTGGATGAAACACTCGGTATAACCTACTGTGTGCGATGTGGCACAGAGCGACATGGGAATGCGAGCATGTGAGGCGAGTGAATTGGTTCGGCCACTCGCGCGCGGTGTGCTAGAGACTGTGAGTCCAGCGAGATTTGCTTCCCTTGCAACCGGAGTACTTTGGTCGTCTGAGTCGAGACTTCCCGAAGGCAGATCTGAACGCGTTTGCACTGTATGGCACAGGCAGCAGCTATGTACTACGTACGCAAGGGAAACGTGGCGCACCTGTCCACGTCCAATGGTTACACGAATTCGCCGATCTCGGTGCATCTGTCGCCGCTCAACAGCGTCATTTCAGCAACATCTAGTCCGCGTTTGCTGACTTTAGCGCGTTACTCAGAAGAGCGTAACCGGTACGTAATATTTTCCATCCTCTCCATTCCAATCAGTTCCTTGCGGCGCTGTTAATCAGTTTAAAGGCGCCCTTGTGCTGTGCTATGTCAGTGCAGGTTAAAGATCCCCAGGTAGTCGAAATTATTCCTGATCCCTCCACCACGGCACCTTTTCCTATCTTTCTTCTCTCATTCCCACCTTCCTCCCTTCCCTCACGACACTCTTGAGGTGTCCACCGAGAAGTGCGACGTTACTGCGCTATTTATCTTCAAAAACCACAAAATCAAACGCTTGTGATCCATTCGTTACATGGCTGCCGTTTTTACCCCGTAACTTGTGTATGGCTTGGGCAGGGCATGTAATAAGAAGGTAAGATAACCGTTGGTCCTTAAGGGTAACGGAGTGGATTCCAAGAGAAGGCAAGCGTACCAGGGCGAGGCAGAAAGTTGGGTGGGCGGATGAAATTAAGAAGTTTGCGGGAATAGGGTGATCGCAACTGGCAAAGGACAGGGTTAATTGGAGAAACATGAGAGAGGCCTTTCCTTGCAGTGGGCGTAGTCAGGCTGATGATGATGATCATGAGCTTATCTCCCCTACTACCGCCGGCTATACCTCGTTACGCATGTGATGCATTCGCTGCACGGCTGCAGTTGATGTCCCTAGTTTGTGTTTGGCTTGAGCTAAACTATTACAGCTCTTGCTGGAAAAACATTATCTATATTATCGCCACAAGATCCACAAGCAGCACAGAAAAGGAGAAAGGTAGATCAGACCAGAAGCCGTATTCTACAAGGTATCCTTTGGTTTTCCTTTCCGTAGGTCCTTCGTCATTGATGTCATCAGCCTCGGCCTACGTCACCGGGGAGCCTCGGGCAGTGGCATCGGATTAAAAAAAAAAGAAAAAAAAAAGAGCGCGAAACGAAGCTTTGTAGAATACAACCCCCTGGTGTCAGTAACCGGATCGCTTGCGACTCTTGGCCTGTATGACAAGTCTCCATTAAGCTTTTGCATGTTAACCTTTCATCCTGTCCGTACACTTATCCTCCTTTCCATTCCCGCCTTTGCATTGAAGAGCCCGAACTTTTTTCTTTGCTTCGTCGTCTTTGTGAACATCGCCGTGACCGGGGTTTTAGTTTCAAGAAAGAGTAAACGCAATCCCATTGTATTCGCTTAAAAATACTTTTGTTAACTGTCTTACTGTCAACTCGCTTGATATCAACTTTCAATTCTTCGTCGTGCACACTCTCTGCCGATGAACCTTTGCAAGGGATGAAATCGTGCACCCACCTATAGACATCATCTCTACGAGCACGTCGAGGCTCATGACGATAGAGACGACGGCCGTGGCACCACCTAGTAGAAGCGTGGCGAAGGCGGGAGTCTCCGTCACAGGCCACACTTTGGACAGGGCCCTGGTGAAAAAGCAGAAGGGTGGTGGTGGTGTAAACTTTATTGGCCATGACAAATTACAGGTGGGGGGCAGAGCCCCCCTCATGGCCTGCGGGAGGGGCCCACACAATGGGTTCCTCCCTTACAAATGGTGTGCCAGACCCTGGAGGGCCAGCCTGTTAGAGGCACTGGTGATGGCGAGTCGTTGGTCTTGTAGTGCTGAACTGGACATGAGCTGTTCCCAGTAAGTGAGTGCCACCTCTGGGGGAGGGGGGTGCGGGTAAGTGGAACAGGTGAGCTGAACATGCAGAAAGTCGCCTGGTTTGCCGCATAGTCGGCAGGAGGAGGAGAATAGGTCAGGGAAGCGTCCGTGCATGACTATCGGGTATGGGAGTGTGCGAGTTTGAAGCCTGCGCCAGAAAGTTGATTGCGTGGTTGATAGCGAAGGGTGAGGAGGTGCGTATATCTGTCTGTTGGAACGATAGTGTTGTAGGATGTCACTGAAATTTAACAGGCACTCCCCTTCGATGGAGGAGGCGGTGTGCTCACCCGCCCGGAGGGTAAGATCTCGGGCGAGGGCGTGCGCCTCCTCGTTTCCGGGTAGTCCGGCATGTGCTGGCGCCCAGATGAGCGTTACGGTTCTGGAGGGATTCCAGCGTCGGAGTATGCTGCTGGCTTGCCGAGAGATACGACCAGTGCTATAATTTAGGATTGCTGTTTGCGAATCGGATATAATTTTGGTAGCGGCTGAAGAGGAGATGGCTAGAGCGATAGCCGCTTCCTCTGCCGTGGTTATGGATGAGGTAAGAATGGTTCCTGCCGTGATGGGGCGGCCGTCACTGCGAACAGCCACTATAGATGCCTGTGCGCCTGACGCGTAGAGCGAGGCATCAGTATATGCTACATTGGGATCCTCTCCGTAAGCTCTGTGTAGTGCTAAGGCCCGGGCCTCTCTGCGCTTTTGATCACACTCCGGGTGCATGTGTTTGGGTAGGGGGGGTATCTGAACTGCAGCTCTTATGGGAGTGGGGATTGTGTCAGTGCCGGGTATAACGCCGACAGGCGATATGCGAAGAGACTGCAGCAGAGCTCGTCCTGCAGGGGTGCGTGTGAGTCTGGCTAGTTGTGCCGTTTTGGTGGCCTCACAGAGTTCCTCGAAAGTGTTATGTATTCCTAGTCGAAGAAGGCGCTCTGTGGAAGTGCATGGGGGAAGGCGTAAAGCTGTGCGCGTACTGCTACGAATGAGGCCGTCTAGGCAGAAGCACCACTGTTGAGACAAGACACACGGTTGAGTAAACCATGCAGGAACTGGAGCTCGGACCACCATCCTCGGCTGCTTAGACGGAATACCTTCAAACTATCTGGCCCCCAACCTTTCCCTCTATTGCAAGTTACCGAGCTTCGAGAGTGCTTTAGCTTGTCGTCACCCTACATCACCTTCGCACAAACGTGTAAGCTTGACACATGTTCCGCGAGTATACATTCTCGTTGACAACCGTTACCAAGGGTGAATGGACCGTTGATGATCACGGCATGCAGAGGTGCGCAGCATGAACAGCGTTTTAGCATAGCGTGGCCATATACTATCAAATACAGCTACTGTCAGCCGCCAACAGCGCATGCACAGCTGGTAGCAGATGATGATGACGTAGAGCCAGTGCTCTCGCCAATCCTGGCTGCAATCATGTGCACAATATTCGCTTATCGTAATCGTGAAGTCGAAACCTTGTGGCGCAGTTGCCTCTCGGCATCACACGTTTGCGTGTGCGACGGGCCACTACTTCCACGCGACTGCACTGCTTTAAATCCTTCCCTTTCTGTTTGCTTGTTCTTGCTAAGAGGTCAGCGTGACACCAGGTTATGAAGTGGAATTTAATTCGTATCGCATGGTTACGCTGTAGCAAGGAGGAGAGGCTAGACTGGGCAGGTGTCAGTCCCTATGGTGCCCTCACAACAGCAATGAGTTTATGTATGTCACACTATCATATTCCAACGAATCAAAAGAAATATTCAAATTAGAGTACAGTGTTTACTACAGCCAAACATATTGGCTACATTTTGACAGGAAAAGCAGTGTGAAAGAAAATTATAAATTCTTATGATTTAACTGCTTTCATATAGATGCGATAACTTAGTCAATTTATCGTTTTATTAAAGAATGTTTATCTGATCACTTAGTAGCACTTGGAAAAAAAGAATGCAATTCAATAAATACGATTCGAGAGTTTGAGAAAGAAATGATTTCGTCAAGCTCTGAAAACTTTGAATTCCCATAGATAATACGAGGAAGCCACCCATCCTAGATGCGTATGCGCACGCGCTTAGCGCTGGAAAACCAATCTCGCACTTCCGTTAGCTAAGTGCTTGCACGATAACACAGCTACCCAATCGCTGAGTTGCAGTCCGACAGTTCATAAGCATGCACGTCATAAAACCCCGGCAGCACGCCGACGTGAAGTTCAGATCGATTTACAAACGCGACTTGTACGAGCTATTCGCAACACATACAGGAACAGAAAGCATCACTTCTCCGAAGCCAGTGGAAAACATATTGAATTTCAGGGTGACAGCTGAGACAGGACTCGTCGGTACAAGGCGCTCGTCTTACCGCCAGTGGTCAAACTTTCACCGCGTGCTCGTAACGCAAGAAGACATCTCTCGAATAACTGCGAGCGCAATCGCACTCGATATATTTCAAGAGGTATACTGCTTCGTAACCACATACTAATAGACGTGAACTCGTTACTGAAGTTTGAACTGAGTTGATGTAGAGCTCTCGTAAAGCAGTCTCGACAGGAGCTATCAGGCGTTGAAGACAAATGTCACCCCACTGTATAACAGATCGTTAGACTCAGACCAAAGGGAACGCATGGCACTTAGGCAGGCGTTCAGTAGCTGTGACGGCGTTACCCGTGCCTTGCGGGCGTCTTGTAAGGCGCGAGAAAACTGTGCTACCTTCATGGCTTCCACTTTGGACGCACGTGTTATTAAAATAATGAGCTGGGCAAGTTGGGGCTTCTTCAATATGAAAGTTGAAAGAGCGCAAAGAAGAATGATAGAGGAAAAAGATAAGAGTTCCATGAATTATCTCAAGAAGTATCTCGACAGGTCTCACACATAAATTTGTGCACACACCAGGTGCTTGCACGACCATACTTCCGCGCCGTTTGACATCCGGTTGAATTCAGGCAGAAATACAGGTGTTCCAAAAGCGATTGGACAGAGACAACGCAAGAATCTTTGAAGCCCATTTAATTATTACTCCCTCTGATTCGCTGTTTTACCGACTAAAAGAGGGTCGCATGGTGGAAGGAACAAAACAAATATTTAACATCAATGCTGAAGCCTAACACCCCTTGGGTTCCTTTTCTCTTCAATAGGCAAGTGTAGAGCCCCCTAACTCTTAATTCAACTCGGAATTCCTAAATAATCTTTGATGTTTAAAACTTTCCTTATCAGGAACTACAGAGCGAAACAGCGTGTCTGGCTTTGGAATTTAACTGAGAACCACTTTTGTGTGAGACGCTCCACTTTCCCTACTGAATACGCCAATCCCTGTAGGTGAAGGTTCTTTAAGAAGCATTAATGCTGGCTCGCTGCACTTGTTCTGTCAAGCTGCACGCGTCTTCATCAAAACGTTGCAACCGAGACCAGGAATCGAACCTACGACCTTGCACTCTAAACACGAATACGCCTATATGGGAGCAAAAATGAAGTCGGCTGTCCTATACGCGCCCTTGGTGTACGCTGCAGGACAGCTGACTACCTTTTTATTCCTTTCTGTTTACAGCGTGTGATCAGAGGGAGAACGTCGCGGTTGCTGAGTCGCTGCGACGGCTTCCAGGTGATAAGCATACCTGAAGATAAGGCCGTCCTTGGCCATGGCGTACACGACTCGAGGCATGGGAAACATGGAGCCCAGCATGGAGACCACGAGGCCCGCCAGCGCGCCCAGCGCCACGATGTAGTGGCAGGAGCGGGCACCCCGCTGGGCGAACATCTCCACGAGGCCAGCCCCGGCGTTGATCTGGCTGTACGGAACGATGAGCGTCACCTGTGCGGGAAGAAGCCAGGCACGTCATGGCTTCAAGACTGGCATATCGCTCTGAGCTGCCGCTAAGTCACCATTATCAGCCGTGCACGTGCGAGGCATGGCCTAGCCGATACAGGAGGAAAAGGAGGTATACTGTCGATTTGCGGGCATTCATAAGCGACTGGCTCGGCTTTCATGCATCTCAGCTTGTGTAGCCTCCCCAGTGCTGATGATGACTAAAAGACGAAGAGAACTCTTCTTCCTACCACTTTACAGCCTTCAAGTGCCAGTGGTGGCACTACAAAAGAGCTTCAATGCTTGGAAGCCAACCCAATAGCCTGGGAATACAACTATGCGATTTCAATATCAGCGTATTCATACAGGCCTCCTTTGTCACGAATAGCTTATGTCTGTGCATGGGATGTAAAGAAGAAAAAAATGCCTAAGGAATCGTGATGACTCATGCCAGGTAGCGCTGCCACAATTTGATGTTGCAATGGTGCGTTATCGAGTCCAGTGAAGAAGACCGACCGATCGAATCAGCCGGACAAGTTTTTAGATGCAATGCCGTATAAGATACAATTTTTTTGAAAAGATAAACAGTTGTCGTATAACACGTGTGTATTGTCGCCAATAACACTGACCTTATCGTGCCACTGGAACACAGGAGAGATCATGCAGCTGTGTCCAGCACCTCCCGTCAGACATCCGGATGCTCTTACTGGTGTCAGACATCAATCTCGAAAACTAACCGCTTCAAAGTTACTGTTCTATCCCTGCATCTAGCCGCCTGCTTCATTCTGCTCCTTTCTGCACCCCTTAGAGTGTCCAGTCCAACTCCACCTTTTATGCGAAGCATATTGCTAGAGCTACCACTCACGCCGTCGCCGTGGGACCCCCACGTGACACCGTGACGTCACACCACGTGACATCGGATGAGAGAGCCGGCCTCCACCTCGCGCCGTCGCCGTGGGACCCCTAGCCGTCACGCCACGTGACACCGTGACGTCACACCTCGTGACATCGGATGAGAGAGCCGGCCTCCACCTCGCGCCGTCGCCGTGGTACCCCTAGCCGTCACACCCGCGCATTCCCGCGCATTTCGAACGCGCGTTCACACTCGGTGTAGGTGAAACGCTCGCTCCACCGGGCAGGCAGACGCGGCCTCCGTGGCAATCCAGGCGCTCACCCAACGCGCGTCTCGGGATTAGTCGGCGTTCCGCTGTAGCCATGCCGTTGTCTTCCCCCACGACGAAGGCTTCTAGTGGTTGTATTAAAATGACCAAGTATTCAACCAAGGAAAGCCACGTATTACCAAGCCTAGCCACTAATATGCTTCGCATTCCCCAGGCTTAGCCAAGCTGAGCCTCAGCAATTTTTTTTCCCCTGTTTCTTGAGTTGGCGCATGAGATATGATCTGCCCAGCCCCTCATATTTTTACACGACTGTAGCCGTGGAAGTTCGCGCCGGCGAATCTGTTCTCTGATTTCCTTCGGCTCCGAATGCGATATCCTTCACCTTCAATTTCTTTAGGTTGCATTAGGTACCGTTTACAGCGCTTTTTTTATGTTTACAGGTTTTTTATTGACAGGTAAGCACCGCCACACTCAGCCCTCCAAGGTTCAACCTAACACTTAGCACCGGCAATATTGTTTGATTCAACACTTGTCCTTTTATCATAAAGCAGAGTAGCTGGCTTTTATACATCCTAGCATTGTGTTAAAATGCGGACGTAGAAAGCGGCCCTGGGCCTATAAATATGATCGAAATGTTAAGGTTTTAATTTGTGCTGCGAAAACGAATTTTACTGCTGCGAATTAGAGCACAGTTCTAAAATAGTATCGACGTTTTAAAAGTGGGTTGGGTTTACCTCCGATGTTCGCGTTTGGCATTTCGAACTTTTTTTTTAGAAAGCGTGTGCAGCAAAGACAGGGAAGGCAACAACAACAACGAAAAATAATGCTACACTGGTTTCAGGCGATACGTTTACAACGAACGATGAACGGAACGGTACACCTGCACAAAGTGTGCAGAGCGAAGGCTTCCAAGCGCGTCATTAAACAAAAAAAAAATAAAAAATTCGCAACGCGAAATTGCTGTGGGGTGTTAGAAATAACCAGGCAGGTTTTCTGCAGTCGCCATCAGGCTTTGAAAACTTTTCTGTACCGTTATGGCATTCCACGTTCCAAAGTGCGCCATAGAAGCACGTCGCAGGGCGCACGCAGTCTAAAGCGGGGAACGTAATGACCATCCCGCACTTATGGATATTTTGCTTAGTTGTGTGTAGCGTCGAAAAAAGGGTTAGGGCGTTGCCTTTGCGGGTTGAAATCCTGCCTGCTTGCTTTTGTATGTGTGTTTTTTTTTTTAGTGATTGCAGCGAACACGTGGCCGTTATTAAGCTGCACAGTTAGGTCACGCACGCTGACGTCATCACTGCAGTACGCTAATGCGACTGACGACCCTGTCTCTATTTCTCTTTAGCCTTGCTCCAAGTTGATTATTGTTTTTGTTTTGAACTGAATGCTTCGCTTGACAATAAGATGAATTGTCAATAAGATCAATTGTCAATCAGATAAATAAGATAAGATCAATAAGATAAGACAAGATAAAGACGATGAGAACTTTTTTCGTTTAGTTCTGTGTCGAAACATCCTATTACCATTTTTCTATTGCACATTTCTTTTTCTAGGATGGTGCTTTGTAATTCCAATAACTTCTACTTTTCTACTTCCTGCATTGAGACATCGACATTTGATTGATTGTAAAATATTTTATTCGTCGGAAAGAGCTAGGTGCTAAGAGGTCGCGTTAAGTTGTCGAGAGTACATAGCCCTCGACGACTTTGTCAGCCCACTCCATCGCCAGAACTTGAGTTCCGGGGTCAGAGCTAGCCAGCACGGTCTCTCACCGCTCGAGAGAAGGAGCGACAACTAGATCACCCGGAGGTCAATCTATTTCGCAATTTCAGAGGATATGACCGTAGTTGGATCGCTGGCCACAGTGTTTACAGTTCGGGTTGTATAGCTCCGGATAAATGTGCGCGAGGAGTTTTGAGGTGCGTATCGATCTCGTCTGTAGACGACGCCACGCAACCTCTTGTTCTTTAGTCAGACTTCTGTGCGGAGGGGGGAAAGTTCTCCTCTATAGTTTAAAATGATTGGCTGGATCATGATATGTGATCATGGAGTCCTTCGTGAAATTCATGGAGCCATACTCATCCACTGCCCGGTCGACGAAACCTTGGGCTTTATTGTGGGCTGCCTCGTTCTCCGGATACCCCGAATGGGCTGGGACACATGTCAGTTCGGAATAATTTGGCGATAATTTGGCGGTGTTCACAATTCTAAGGGAGGTGTTTGTAATTCACCCTTGTGCGAAATTAATGATAGCCATTTTGGAGTCGGTCAGAATGATGCTCTCTTGGGCATGGGCTAGGGCGAGGGCTATAGCTGCCTCTTCTGCCGTTTCATAAGATTTCGTTTTGATTGTTGCCGAGACTATGAAGTCGCCATTCTCGTTCACAGCCACAACTGCAGAGGAATTCGTATGTTTGTATTCTGCCGCATCTACTTAAATTGTTCCGGCGCACTGTCCGTATTTTTTATGTAGGGCTTTGGCTCGTGCTTGTCTTCTACTCTCATGGTCTATGGGGTGCATGTTTTTGGGGAATGGTTTGATTAGTAGGGCTGCCCTGTAGTCGCGGGGCAAGTCTACTTTAGCGTCTTGATTCGTAGGTTGAAAGTTAATTCCAAGCCTGGTTAGAGTACTCCTGCCAGTTCTGGAATTGGTTAATCTCGCCGTGTAAGCCATCAAATGGGTTTCTTTCACTTCATTGTGGGTGTTGTGTATCCCTAACATCAAAAGCGTTTAGTGGGTGTCCTAAGGCGGTTTTGTAGGCCTGCTGTATCATGCTATCCAACCTTTTCTGCTTTCGAAAATTCGAGATAAGGGGTGGCATAGAGCATCCTGCTTAGCGCAAAGGCCTGCACTAGTCGGCATAAATTTATTTCCCTCACCCTTTGTCTTCGATTAGCTACGCTTAGGTTTAACCGCGCCGTCACTTCTACCGTGCATTGTAACTTAGTGAGTGTGTCATTATTCTTTCCATTTGTTTGTAAATACAACCCCAGTATTCTCATGGTTTGTACCTCTTTTACGAGCAGTCCATTGACATAGACGTTTCTACGTTGATTTTTAAATATTTTGCTTTCCTTCTCTTGCCTTTGTCAACGATGGTGATGGTGATGTTTCTCTCCTGTTTTAATACGACAGGCAGTCCTCTTATAGTCGGTCAGCGCAGCAGATGAGCGCAGCAATATACTATCATCTTTCTCTGTGTTCTTGAAGTCTGGCAGAAATTTTATGCCGCTTAATTGTTATTTGTAAAAATTTTACACGCAGAAATTATATTTATGCAACACAGTGGACCGCTGTTACATTCATTCCGAAAGCGTGTTCGCACCGTTTCAGCATCGTACTTGTTGCTTTAGTTCATATCTTGCGACCGAATTAGACAACGGCATAAAAACCGAGTGACCTGCTCTGAAATATAGTGCTAACGTCTTCTTTACACTTACCAAGTAAAAATAAAATGCAGGCATGCTCAAAACGGTGATAAATAATGGTACAAGGTGAATTCAACGCGGTCTGGACAGGACGTGGCGTAACCAAATAAATCGCATATGACGCATCGGTGTAGCGGAATCTGAAAATAACAATGCACAAGAAGAAGCTTTAGAGATTTTGTCATTATCGCTTTCTGTTTTCCTCGTTCATTGCCGCCAGCACGTGCCGCCAGCACGCGGCCTCACAACTCTGTTTAATCGCCATGCGAGACGCGACCAGGTTGCTCTGAACCAAACTTGATCATGTGCTACAGGTTCTACAGTAATTGCGATCGTTCACGACGTTTTAGGTGGGCTGTCTCGAAAGTTTGTTGTCCTTTTTAAATAGGGCACCACCGAAAAAGCAGAGCAATTTGATCGTGACTGCTGGACAGTTCACGTGTCGCTACTCCTGTTTCCACAGACTGTGGTAAGGACACAGGTTTTCTCAAATCTTAATCCCTGATTGCTGAGTGTAGTCACTGCCGCGCGACAATATTCAAGCTCTGAGTGATGGAGAAGGAGTAATTAAAAAAAAATACTGACTATATTTCTCCCTTCGTTCTCTTCTTTATCTCTTCTTCCTGTTCTTCTTTCTCTTGGTTCCTCTCTTGTATTTTCTTCTTATTTCTTCTCCCTTTTCTTATTCTGCTTCTTTCTTCTTCCTTCCTCTCATCTTCTTTCTCTTGGCTTGCCTTGGTTTGCTGATTTCCATAGCAACTAAAACTACATTGAGTTTGCTTACACGACTCAGGGCGAACTCCCATTAAAGGCTCTCGCCACGAAAAAAAAAAGCGGTTCGATTTTAACTTGCTTTCTTTAACTGCATGAGCACGCAACCGCGTTTCTCAGTGTTGATCTTCCCATCCTCTCTCAACTCGGCGGCAGCTGGCGCGACGCCCTCCTCCCATTAGCTGCAGCTGGCGCGACGCTCCTCCGAACTTACCCGAGCTTCTTCTCATTGGCTGCGGCTTGAACCACGCTCCTCCGAACTTACCCGAGCTTCCTCCCATTGGCTGCACGTTGAGCGACGCTCATCCGAACTAACCCGAGCTTACCCGAGTTACTCCGAGGCTTCACACGAGATCCTTGTTGGAATTTGACCGTGTTAAGTAGTGATTTTGCATTAAAAAAAGTCAGTTGGCTGCGGTCCAGCATCATGGACTCACCATCATGCTTGACGTGATGTATGCGGTGAGCACGATTGCCAGGCTGAGTATGATGGCTGTCGGTATGGACCACTTGGGGTTTTCCGCCTCCTCGCCCGTCGTGGCGATGATGTCGAACCCGATGAAAGCATAGAAGCATGTCGCCGCACCGGCGAGAACCTGCATGATGGCGAATGTCAGAAAACACATTCGTTTTCAATCCGGACGGGGGATCACAAAGCCTTCATCGTCAAAAATAAGATATGATATTCAACGACCTCTGTTTATGGAATCTGCGTCCTCCTTTCTGGTTGTTGGCCGAAAATTTGCGCCTGAAGACGTAGATGCAAGGGACCAAGTACACTGACTGTTTAATAAAATTCGGTGCTCTGTATGAAGGCTTTCTGACTGACTATAAATTCGATACCGATTCGATGCGCCACGGTGGCTCAGTGGTTATGGTGCTCGGCTGCTGACCCGAAAGACGCGGGTTCGATCCCGGCCGCGGCGGATGAATTTCTATGGAGGCGAAATTCCAGAGGCTCTTGTACTGTGCGATGTCAGGGCACGTTAAAGAACCCCAGGTGGTCGAAATTTCCGGAGCCCTTCACTATGGCGTCTCTCATAGCCTGAGTCGCTTTGGGACGTTAAACCCCATAAACCATATACCAAACCTCAGTTCGTTCACTCCGGACACGTTTCAAGTCATATTGAACGGAATAGTAAATCGCTTCTAATTGCCACGCATGCATTTGATGATCTTCAAGTCAAAAGTCCGCACATAGAGCGAGCAACTCGCAGTGAGTTTTGAGAAACGGTGCACTACAAATCGGGTAGTGTTCGCAGCACTGTAGGCGGGTAAGATAGTTCATCGCAACTGCATCACCGTGCAGCATCAAATCTGCGTCAGGCAACGCCACCTAAACAATGTTCGTGGACAGATATATGGTAAAACGCACGAACCCCTGACCAGCCGTACGGGACGAATCCCCCGTGCTTGGTCCAGTTGTCGGTGTCGATGTAGAACAGCCCGGCGCCCATGATGAACACCCAGACGGCGAAGTTGAGGCAGTTGAGGATGTTGTTGAAGAGCAGCGATTTCTTAACCCCGGCCAACATGAGCGCGCTCATCAGCACCGTGATGATGCCAGCCAGCAGGTCCGGCGTGTGGCCTACGACGTGCCCAAGAAGAGGATGGACGAGTGGTGCAAGTCCACATGACAGGCGCAACATCATGACAAAAATATACGCGTGCGACAATCTGAGCTGCCCTTATCTTTTCCTCGCAAGGAAGCAGTTCTAGTGTCGAACGAAATGATTCCAGAAGTTACACGGAATCATCATACTGTGTCTCGTTTTCCAAGGCACGCATTTACCTTATCACTGAGTTCTGCCCGAAACGCAAGAATGACCTTCTGATGGCCTGTGTAGGCAGTGTAATCTGCAGAGTTGTGAAAAGAACAAGCTCTACAGAAAAAAAAAAGCAGTTTATATCGCTGTTTTCATCTGGAAAGGGGGGGGGGGGGGGAGGGAGGGCTGGAGTGCATTTGTGGTGGCGCTTATCGCCCACTGCCTATCGCCCAGGCCACGACGCATGTCGCCGCGCGCTCCAACGTTTTATAATCAATGCCACCGTACATGTGCATTCGCGTACTGAAAGAGCAAATCAAGTTTGTGTATTGATTTATGTGGTTACTGAGTTGGTCAGTCAATGAGTTTCGTTGATTGCTTGGTTGGTTTGTTACTACGTCAGCGAGTGGATGAGTTGACTTTGTTGGTTTATTAGATGGTTACTGAGTGAATGAGTTAATAATTGTTAAGTCAGTTGCTTTCTAATTAGCTAGCTGGCTCGTTAGCTGCCGAAAGGCAACTTAACGGCTTAACGAAATACTGGCCAATTCTCCTCTATAATGTATCAGTCGACACTATGGCCCCACAGCTCCCACACTTGTTGCCATCGTCGCTGAAGCATTGTCGATGGTTTCGCCCCAGGGGGACCTATAGGGAGATGGGTGGTCAAATCAGAGAACACAGTGGACCGGGTCTGAAATCCCAGCGTCTTTGTTCACAAGTCATGATAGTCTGTCGGGGCCCTGAAGCCCTAAGGATCTGAAACCTTTGACAATGCTGCTCGAATATTGCAACAGCTTGGGGCAGTGGTGTGGCAATAACTGGCTCGTCGCAGGGCGAAATAACACACGAGGGAGACGATATTATCCGCGTTGTTTCCATAATCCGGGCTGGAGCAAATGGTAGCTTCATACGGAGATCATTTTGAGTTCTGCATGCTCAATCGGATGATCGGAGGGAAACGAGGCAAATGCGCCGAGTACCATAATGGCTGGAGGCCTGCCTCACCAATGATGGTTCCGAAGGTGTTGCGGAAGGCCTCGCTGATGGCACCTCCCAGCATGGCGTCGATGCAGGCGCTGATGGCGCATGCGCCGGCCGCCGACCCGATCAGGTACTCGAGGATCATGTTCCAGCCGATGACGAAGGCCACGAACTCGCCCACCGTCACGTAGCTGTACATGTACGCAGAGCCGGTGGTGTGGGGCACGCGAACGCCGAACTCCGCGTAGCAAACACCTGCGGGCACAGAAACGCCTGGTATTGGACTACATCTCAACAGTTGTAGAGTTAATTGGGTTTGTTCATATAAGGTTGTGGCCAAGTTCTACACCAGGGTGGCTAAATTGTGCTCTCATGAGGGAGTGCTTTGTTGGTTCCAGTCTCCGACGTCAGGCCGCACTCCAGGCCTGGTTATGCCATTCCATCGCCAAGCAGTGTTTTTTTGTTCTTTTTTTGCAGCTCAGAAGATGAACTGCAAAGCATGATCAATAAGTTAGACAGGCAGAGCAGAACGATAGTCGTTAAAATTAACACGCGGAAAGCCAAAGTAATGTTCAACAGTCTCGCAAGGGAACAGCAGTTCCCAATTGGTAGCGTGGGGCTGGAAGTGGTAAGGGAATACGTCTGCTTAAGGCAGGTAGTGGCCGCTGATCCAGATGATGAGAGGGAAATAACGAAGAATAAGAATGCGGTGGAGCACATATGGCAGGTACTCTGAGATAATGAATGGCAGTTTACCAATATCCGCCAAGAGAAAAGTTTACAACAGCTGTGTCTTACCGGTACTCACCTATGGGACAGAAACGTGGAGGCTAACGAAGAAGGTTCAGCTCAAGTTAAGGACAACACAGCGAGCTATAAAAAGAAAAATGATCGATGTAATGTTAAGAGATCGGAAGCGGGTGCAGTGAGTGAGGGAATAAACGTGGGTTAATGACATCCTAGTCGAAATCAAGAGGAAGAAATGGGCTTGGGCAGGGCATGTATTGCGAAGGCAAGATAACAGCTGGTCCTTAAGGGTAGCGGAGTGGATTCCAAGAGAAGCCAAGCGTAGCAGGGGGCGGCAGAAAGTTAGATGGCAGAATGAGATTAAGCAGTTTGTGGGGTGGCCGCAGCTGGCAAAGGTTAATTGGAGAGACATTGGAGAGGCCTTTGCCCTGCAATGGGCGTAGACATCCTGATGGTGACGACGATGATGAACTCTTTGAGAATACGATCATCATTCGACACATTTTGGCTACTGTGTTCTAACTTCCTTATTTGACGGTCTAACTGAAACTTTCCGAACGACACATTATAATTTCTCGTGCCCCGGAAATAAATATATTTTGAAGATCCTGCACCAACTGCAAGATACACCTTTGGCCAAAAGTATTCAGTCCACATGGCTTACATAGAGCCTGAGATTTGAGCTTTTAAGGCATCTCTAAAGCCAATAGGCGTTTAAAAGTGAGGGCCAGGGTTTTTCTCCCCCTGCAGTTCTATAGAGCTTCAACCGTGCCTCAAGTGCCGCACAATATACATGGCTGAAAAGCAAACCACGTGACTTAAAAACTTACGACCAAGACTACTTCCGCTATCGGGTGTTTGCGGAAAGGTTGACTAATTTTCAGAAGTAGACTTTTGAAATGAAATCATGATTCGTTCAAGATCATAGCTGTTACACGGCAATGGCACTGGCGGACGTAATAAACGGTATGAGATGATGTGATTACTGGGGTAATCAACTAAGATATGCGTATTAAGTTTTAAATTTTAGCACTTCGGCACTTGGCAGCAACTGGACAATTGTAGTGGGCCAACGGGGTCCTTAATGTAATTTACGACATGAGCAGATATGTAATTGCCCTTGACGCAATGGGGCGAGGAACTTCGGTCCAGATTAGGATGCCGCGACACTAGCGCCGCCGTAGTAGGCGCTTCGAAGGGGCGCGCGCCAGAAGCAAAGCGAGCGTAGCCACTCCCATCTCTCTCCCGACCTAGAGCGGCAGGTAGCATTTCTCCCGTCGCTAGAGCAGAGGGACAGAGACAAAGGAGCGGGATGCGTCCGCTCCGATCTATGTCACTCCACGGACGTGACTGTGCGGGCACCGCAGCTGTCGCGCGCCCATTCAATGCGTCCGGAAGGCCGAAATTGCTAGCTTCGTAGCGCCAAGGGCAATTAAATTTTTCCACATCTAATAACTGACCTTAGCTGCCCTGACGTCCCGCAACAATTCTCTAATTACGGTGTATGGTTTAGGGGGTTTAACGTCCCAAAAGGCGACTCAGGTTATGAGGGACGCCGTAGTGGAGGGCTCCGGAAATTTCAACCACCAGGGGTTCTTTAACGTGCACTGACATCGCACAGAACACGGGCCTCTAGAATTTCGCCTCCATCGAAATTCGACCGATGGAGGCGAAATTCTAGAGGCCCGAGTGCTGATTACAGCCAAACACCTAGCTCGTAGAGTTAAAAAAAAATAACTATCACATTGTAATTAATTACTCTAGTAATCGAATTCCGTCGCAAGTTTTATGACTATTTTTGGGTTGAGCACTTTCCTCAATGGGTGAGAATTAATCAAGAGTCTGCGTATGCTGCGATTCGAGACCAATGAAGGCAACTTCGCAAAAACTGTGCTGGCAGCGCCATCTCTCGCTCCCGAAAGGAATGGGGAGCGCTCTTCGTTTCGCTTCTCGCGTTCGTCTGCGTTGTTATTCTGGTGCCGTCAACAGATGGTGCTGCCAGTAGAGCTGTTGCAATGCCATCATTATTTTTGGTCCGGGATCTTGGTATGCGAGGCGGTCTCTCGATTAATTCTCATCGATTCGGAAAAGCAGCCGAACCAGATACAGAGGGAAACAAAAAATATCACTATACGCCACCTCTGTGCGTAGTTTAACCGTGATCAAGCCAGCGGTTTATCCGGAAGAATTTTTTTTAACTTTCTCAGGGTGACGCAACACTCAGTGCAAGCGCTCAATAACGGGCGGTTTTCTAGACACTGCATTAATTCCAACTTAAGCCATTGCTAAGCAGAAGGCACTTATACTAATCAGCTAATCAGGTGGCTAACATCACAGTGTTATCGGTGTCCAAAAATCGGATTATGAGAGGACGTGGAATAGGTTACACGAAAGGATGAGCGCACGCAGGCCCCACAGTAATCACACCATCAGTTTCATCAGCCAAGGTTTCAGAAAACAAAAAAGCAGTCAAATCTAATCAGTTTTATTTTTACACTTAGCGCAAAGTGCTGATGGCCCACCCTGCAAAAAAGTTGCCAGCACTGCTTCTGTAGGTACAGAAGCCATTCTGGCAGCGACAAGGTTATAGGAACGTAAATGCTCTGCATTTGTCGCATTTTCGGCGGACTATCATCTTCGCTTCCTGGCCGTAGATAAGTCGCATAAGAAGCACTAAAGGCAAAGCGCGCACTTGACCTCGATGCCGGCGGAGAATTTACCCATCGAATGCCGACGAGAAACGCTGACTGCATTTCAACGCTTACGAAGCACATAAGAAGGCGCTCAGAAAAAGAAAAAACATTTTGACGAAGCTTTCTCGAGTAAGCAACTCGAGAAACGGTGACAGAAGAGAAGAAAATGTCTCCGCAAAACCTTAGAAGCCAACGCAGATCCGAAAGGCAAAAGAAAAAAAAAAAAGAGGCCTGCTCTGTAGGTAACATCGCTTATATTCACCGGAGGCGTTCGATCAAAGTTTCACCTCGCCTTCCGCACGCTCTCTGCTTTCGATACGGTCGGGGGTGGCGTCTGAATCGCATTGCACCGAATGACAGATGACAGCCTTTACTCCCACGGCGGGGCTGCCGATGATGGAGAGCCGGCCTCCGTGGAGGCATCGGGCTTGCAGAGCTTTGACGGATAGCGTCGCTTTACCCCGCGGCTGGACAAAAAAAAAAAAAAACTTGAAAAGGATGCCGAGCTTCTGGGACTGAAGGTACTGTACCGTTTTCTTTTTCGTAATGTTTACAGCCTGGTCTGTTGGTAACTTTTTAGCAAGGGCAGCGATACTCTTTTCTTTCCCTTTTTTTATAGAGTTCGAACCTGACGGTCGAAAAGATTAGGCCTTTGAGAGGTTTAAAAAGTCAGGAGGATGCGCAGACGCGCATCTTTCCCAGTATAATCTTTGAAGCGAAGCAAATGAAACTGAAGCGAAGCAAATGAAACCAGAGACCAGTGTGTACGTTCTTGCCGTATTGAAGGACGAAACTAAACAGTGCGAACCTCACAAGAACGCTCTTGGCATGTCCATGCTTGGCGTTGAGCTCGCCACTGTTCCCACACGTTACGAGACCATCTCAAGCCTTGCCTTTGATACAGCACTTCATGGATACTACATACATACGTACTATCGGGGACAAAAGTGGTATATTCCAGGCGACGGGAGCCGTAGCAACGGAAAACTGCGGCATTTTGGCGAGCTAGAGCATGCAACATTGGAACGAGCCAAGCGACATGCCGACGTGGCTGCTGAGAATAAAGGTCACGCATTGGCTGTCTCGATCCCAGATGCCGCCTGTAGATGGCGTTGCAACGCAGTTTTCCGTTGCTCCGGCTCCCGCCGCGTGGAGTATACCACTTTTGTCCCCGATAGTAGATACGTACACTCTTTGCCGAAAGTAACTACGCAGCAATGTTTGCTTCTTGGTCGTATATTAAAGCTATTATGCCAGTACTCAAGCTCTAAATCTGAGGAAGCCATGCAGCCTGGTTAGTTTTGGCAACGACTGTACATACCGTGTTCTGCAACTTTATCGGCACAGGTTTGAAAAATTCTCCCGCCACAACCGTTGGCTCGTTTGTGGTGAAACCGCGCACAAAGCTTCCTTATTGTTGTCCGTTTTAAGGCATAGTAAGTATAAAAGTGGTACTTACTAGGTTTGGTCACGCGAGATGCGAAACAAGAAGCACCCGTGTTGAGATCGAGCCGCCGTCATCGAATTTCTGCCGAAAGATACTTGTGGCGCCATCTGGCATCGCTGAAGGAAAGCGCCGCGAAAGCAGACGGCAGAAATACGACGAGACAATGGAGAACATATCTTTTATTGGTAGATCACCGTCAAGTCATTTAGTTTGTTTACGATAGTTTTCAAAATGCGTTGGCCGAAAAATATTTCACGCGCTTAAGCAGACGACATTGCCCGAACGACGCATTCAAAGCAAGCCGCCGCGCTCGTTGCAGCGCTCTCGCCTCGGCGCTTCCGTCGCGGCGCTTTCCTTCAGCGATGCCAGATGGCGCCACAAGTATCTTTCGGCAGAAATTCGATGACGGCGGCTCGATCTCAACACGGGTGCTTCTTGTTTCGCATCTCGCGTGACCAAACCTAGTAAGTACCACTTTTATACTTACTATGCCTTAAAACGGACAACAATAAGGAAGCTTTGTGCGCGGTTTCACTACAAACGAGCCAACGGTTGTGGCGGGAGAATTTTTCAAACCTGTGCCGATAAAGTTGCAGAACACGGTACATGCACATACATACATACATACATACATACATACATACATACATACATACATACGTACGTACGTACGTACATACATACATACATACATACATACATACATACATACATACATACATACATACATACATACATACATACATACATACATACATACATACATACATACATACGTACATACATACATACATACATACATACATACATACATACATACATACATACATAAGTTACATGCATATAAAATGCATATTATAGGCAAGAAATTAAAAAATAATATAGCAAAAATTGTGGATGTAGCTTTAAAAGGGAAAAAGGAAATAGCCACAGAAAAGGACTACCACCATCGCAGTCCACTCATCACTTATGGCGCACATTCACAGCGCTCTCAGCGTGCTACCGGCTGAGCAGACAGCGAAAGCAACGTCCCGCATTGCGGACGAAGTTCTCTGCAGAACTATTGTCCTAAAGAAGACGACAAAAAGAAAACAGTCCTTTCACACGCAGCGCTTTCTAGCTCTTTACGTACGCCAAAAATAAACACCGCTCCAATGAAGATGCTTTTAGTGCGACAATTTTTTGTACTCAAGTGTTATACAGAAATGAAGAACTCTACCTCGTTAGTTAGGTCATGATAGTAATACTGATTAAAGACCAGTTGCGCACTTTAAACACCAATACACCTATATCGGAGTACAAAGGGAGGAAGCTGCCACTATGCGCACTCCTTTTTATAAAGAGCAGTGTGCTACAGGACAGCTTACTGCGTTTATAATCCTTTCTGTTTAGATGGTTTGGTTTGGTTTATGGGGTTTAACGTCCCAAAGCGACTGAGGCTATGAGAGACGCCGTAGTGGAGGGCTCCGGAAATTTCGACCACCTGGGGTTCTTTAACGTGCACTGACATCGCACAGTACACGGGCCTCGAATTTCTCCTCCAAAGAAATTCAGCCGCCGCGGCCGGGATCGAACCCGCGTCTTTCGGGCCAGCAGCCGAGCACCATAGCCACTGAGCCACCGCGGAGGCGTCTTTCTGTTTAGAGTGTAGCAGAAGCGTCACCGTATCTAGTTCTTCATTTTTCCTCCTTCGCCTGGTCGACCCCATAAACGGGACGAACGGTGCAATTTCTCCTTCGGTTCATTCCTGCCTTCCGAAACCGGGCGCGTGCCAGACGCCTGTAAGAGAACGGAAGTACTACAGTTTCGGCGACTCCACTGATGGTGTGTGCTGTGGCTTCCAGAACACAACAGCGGCCGGAAATAGGCTCACAAACAATGGAGTGCGGCGGACACGTTCGGCAATGCTCGCCTTCCTTTCTCTTACTCGGGGTCCCATAATGTGCGTTCCTTTCTGCTTTTCTTTCCTGCTTGTTCGACTACGACTGACACTGCGGCAGGCAAAAAGAGAAAGCTGCAAGATGTATACAAGAGAACAAAGAAGCAAGCAAACCGGAAAAAAAAAAAATCAATTCAGGAGGTAAGCCGAAGCATACCCAGCAATTCTGGACAAAAGCATTTTTGAGCAGGAAACCGTTTATGAGCGCAATTTCTTGTACATAATGTAACATTTCACTATAAGAATCAATATATCCGCAGACCACCCGACAGTAGTCTTGTATTTTTTTTTATATTAACATATTCGCTATCGTCAAAAGCGTTCCCCACTGGTTTTCTATGGCAGAGTTAACTGTTCGATGCGACCGATGGAAACACTTTAAAAGAAAGATTTTGCGACAGATCAGAATAATGCACCATTACTTTTAATATTTCCATGAGAGTGTCTTAAATTTGCCGATTTTTTGCCTAAGAAAGCTCAACATGTACAGGTAAGAACAACATAAAAGGAAGCGCTTGAATCGCACTTAACGAACAAATTTGCTTTGAATCTGCATATAATTAAATTTAAAAATGTTTAATGTATTTGATTTATTTGGGTTTAACGTTCCAAAGCGGCTCAGGCTATGAGGGACGCCGTCATGAAGGGCTCCGGAAATTTCGACCACCTGGGGTTCTTTAACGTGCACTGACATCGCACAGCACACGGGCCTCTAGAATTTCGCCTCCATCGAAATTCAACCGCCGCGGCCGGGAAAATTTAAAAATGTATTAATGAAAGCATCCACATAAAACAATATACCTCAAAAAAAAAAAAAGAATCTATCCTTCACTGTCCTGAGTGGAGCTTAAGGAGTAATTGTGAGCTGCATGCAATTGAATTGTTCTCTTCTATATTGCTTGCACGAGGGTGGAAAAATTAAAATCGAGATGGCACAGAAACCTTGAGGAAATGATTGACTCTCAGATTCTTGTGACCGTAAATTCGCCCGGTACACGCGAAAAATGTGCACCATCAGCCACTATGCCTACGCACATTATATGCAGTCTGTGCTTCTTTTTCACTTGAAAAACATGTAAATACACAACAACTTGAAAAACACTGACTACTCTCCGAAACTAATCGAAACTACTCTTTACTGCCCATAACGTGAATAAGAAGATACACACAGGAAACAACAAGCAGGTGCATGAACCTGCATTCGGATTGATACAATCTACTCCGATCGAAATGTATTCGTTCGCGTGAAGTATACTGCTTGCTAATTTTTTTTTTTCCGGCGCTGCCGTGATTAGTGTGAAAGAGAAAAACGCTAATCCCTAACTGCGTTCTAAGCACTACCAGGAAGCCATCGTGTTTCACGGCAGTAGTGTTTGCCATTCTAGTCTATATTTCGATCTCGTTCTCTCTTACAAAAATGAGTAAATTGCTCTAAAAAAAAAAACTGAAACGGAACTCCCAGCCAGCGATTCTCTCGATTGCATTGCCCATACGCAAAACACCTCGGGTGCTATGAAAGACACTCTCTAGCACACGCAGTCGCGTTCTACGGTGGAAAGAATAAAAGTAAAGAAGGGACATCAAGCGAGCTCCCATTTCGACGCTCTTGAATATATTTCCGGCATACAGTGTGCCGGGGGGCGGCCACGGCACGGAAGAGCCGTCTGATCCCCTTCGCATACAATTTTCCTCGGGGCGTTCGCGTTTGAAACGTTGTGGCTGTCTGGCTGGGCGAACGAACGAACGGCGGGACGCACTCCAACATTCAGGGCCCGCCGAGACACTCGCGGCGGCCGAGCGGGCTTTGCATATTTATTGCCGCCAACTCACGCGATACAGAGAGACCGCCGAGACTCGGCGGGGTGGCAGAGAGCGCGCGAGATGATTCATTCGTCAGTTCCCTGTGGATACGCGGCGCGAGTTCGCTTACGCCTAGCGCAAGCGCGCGACTGCTTGCAGCGTTCTCCTGCGCATGCATGAATGCCGGTTTTCACCGGCAGATTACCGCAGTATACGACGGGTTTTGTTGAATCGGCGAGGCAAGAACTTTCCGGAGGCGTTGAAGAGGTTTGGCCGCAGGCAAAAAGCACTTGTCGCGCGTCGTCGGTGGTTTTAGAGAGAAATCATTATACGGCTTATCGGTCAGAAAATGCGGCGTTGACGGACCGCCCACAAGAAGCGGACCGGAACCCCCACGTGACCTCATGACGTCATCGGTAGTGCCTACACCATCAGGAAAGAACGAAAAATAAAATTTATTTTATATTTTTTTAGGCCAGCTCGGACAGATCAGCTTCGCCGGACACTGAATTAAAGCACTACGCCTTCACCGCAGCATTGCATGCCGCGCGATAAACTGCGTCTCTCGCGCTGGGTCTGGGTACCGTCGTCTTCATCAATTTCCATGCGGGCGGCGCGAACAGGCAAGCTTCCCTGATCACTGCATGAAAGTAGTACGCCACTGCCGCATCCGATAACTGCGTGCAAGCTATCGCATTCACGCCATGCCTGTAGTATTAAGTGCACTCCGTAAATTTATTCTTGACGGTACAGGTTTCGTATCTTGTACCAGTTATTCTTGCCTCTATTCTTACTTTTATGCGTTGCATATTGCAATCACTCAGTTCAGCCCTTGGGCGCGGCCGGGCAGCCACCATTGACCTTGAGCGCAACCACGTGACGTGACGTCACGACAGCCGGAGGAAAAGCTGGGCCCCAACTCGTGCGGTCGCGCGCGGCCGCAGCCACCACCTGACTCCCGCTCCCCCCGCTAGGGGCGCTGCGCCGGCGCGTGACGTCTTGCCGAGAAAATCGAGTGCCGTCAAGCAATACCTCGCCCTCAAAAAAAAAAAAAAAAAGACCGCGCAATATGCAACGCATTCTTGGCTTAATCAAGCTAAGCCTGGGCATCTTTTTGGTCTTGTACCAGCAGTCGGTGTCGCTTGTGACGTCAAGCGTGACGTGAAGAAAGGTCTGTACATAATGAGGCCCTATGATTCGCGAAGAAAAAGAAAGTGAACGAAGTTGAAATGAGTGATAGAGTAGTCGAGAGTGGAAAGACGCGGCGTCTCTGTGCTCTTCTGTCTCAAGCATAAAGTCAGTGTTTTTCCTTCTACATATTTCTTAAATGACCTCAAGAACGAAGAACGCACACGATATGTTAATCAGCCAGACGAAGACACAATATCCCATCATGCCACGAGATTACGAAATAAAACGAAGCAGACACACACACAGGTGCGTGCAGAGAGACGAGACCAGACGAGACCAGACGAGACCACACGAGACCAGAGGAGACCAGACGAGACCAGACGAGACCAGACCGGACCAGACCACAACAGACTACACCAAACCAGATGACCAGACCAGACGAGATACAGACCAGACTATAAAGGACTAGACCAAACAACCCAGCGTCAAGAAGGCTAAAACGTATCGAGCGCGTAGTCGATAGCGTAGTGAATAGCGCACACATGGCGAAATAAGTCTCCATTAATAGGACATCGTCCGCTTCAAGTTTAATGTAAACGTGCGCGCAGCTAGAGAAATTACAGTCGACATTACGGGTGAATTATTGCGGCATTTACAGGGTGCTAGCGAAACAGGCATAACCTCGCATGGGATAAGAGCTCTTCACAAACATTTTTATATTTGATCCCCGCAATCAGCATCAAGATAAAATGAGGCACATTGTCAAGAACGCTGCGTGTTAGTTAATTGGCTCCAATACATAAAGTTCGCCTCGTTAATTATGTGTTCATTAGCAATATTTCGAAGTACAAGAACCTCTCCACGACGAGTGAACATTCATTTCCATGCTGTCAAAAGTAAACCTTTCTTTCATTGCAATTCGCCGAATACTTCTCACTGCAACAAAAGCTTGCAACTACTCATTATCCTTATAAAAATGGTCTATAGACTTCTTATAGACTCTATTGCCTTCTTATAAATATTTATTTTTGTCTATTCACAGTGTATCGACTTTCTATAGACTAAAGTCTACTAAAAGTGCTAAAAGTGTATGGCCATAAATCTATAAATAGACTATAGAGTGTCTATAGCTTATGTGTTGCCTATAGACTGTTCTTTATGATTTGTCTATACAAATCCTTATGTGTCCTTATGTGATTACTTATGTGTTCCAACAGAGTCTGGCAAACTACCTGTATTTAAAAATAAAATCACACGGACAAAATTTCGTTACGAGATATAGAAGACCAGACTGTGGTCATATGTTAAGAGAGGAAAAATACGGGAAACAACGCGCTAGAACAACCTACGGTGAGGAGTCAATAGATTATCAGCTACCGTTATTACTAAACACGTTTCAAGAACTGCATTCCATCGCAAATGATTCTAAAACACGCTATTCTTTTAAAAAACAAGTGAAAGAAGCACTACTGCTAAAGGTTGCAGATTATTATCAAATGTCGCGATAATATTTTCATTTTATCGTGACCTCAAAAGAAAAACCTGAAATAAAAAAACAAAAAAAGGCAAACAATACGAGCTGGCTCATATCGAATGTTAACTCAGAACCAGGACTGGCCTTCAATCGTGGTTGTTGGCGAGTTATACCCTGATAACGTTTTCAACCTGATGTTACCTGGGACGTCACCAAAGAATGTTTGAAACTGTTTTGTGCTGTTAGCTTTTTCTTGTCGATACTCTGTTTTTGCTTTCATTACTTATGTATATTTCTTTCTTTTGTTTTGTCTTGTTGGCTTTTTCTTGTCGATGCTCTGTTTTTGCTTTTATTACTTATGTTTATTTCTTTTTGTCTTGAATTGAAAAAGACTGCGCTTGAATGTGATGTGATTTCTCTAATGTACAAGGTCTCCTTCAGCAAATACTGGCACTGTTCGCCGCGCAGCGTGCGTAAATGTCACGAGGCCCCGTCAGGCGCCATATGGACGCCTTTTGCCTGGTGAACCTCAGCAGATATAAAAACAAAAAATTCCCAAGTATATGTACCCCGATTCTGCTGAAAAAAATTTCATTTCATTTCATTTCATTTCAAAGTCTATAGACTTTATAGACGGAACTCTATAGGCAGTCTATATACTGTCTAAAAAATTTTTTTTGTACCTATCCCATGCGTTGTTTTGCCAGCAGCAACAAAAGGAACAAAAAAAGGGTAATAAAAACGAAAATCAAATACGAACCGACATTACTTCATAACGCGCGTACTTTATAGTGGAACATTCCGCGATGTGATGATACGTTTGAACTGATGTCATCATAAAACCTTTTCAAGCCGCTTTATTGCCGACCATGCTCGGGTCATCATTTGCCCGCTCGCCATTTCGCCTGATCGTTAACTTCTTTCTACTCTGCCGCAGCGGTTCCGTGCCCCGCACTAAAACAAAGCCGCTTGTTTCTCCAGGCCTGAGCAGCTATACAAGGGTCGCAACCTTTACTCGAGTGCGGAGTCGTTACAAGCACCAGTTTCCCATTTTTTTAAGGACCTCTTGAGCTTCGAGCGCCCCTGGCACGCTCTTGTACAAATAAGGGCTTTTGCCGTTTCTTTTTGGAGGGATGGGGGAGAAACGCACTGCGTATGGTTTCTCCTTAGTGCGTCACTGCCACGACTCCCTGAACGTCCAATCGATTTATCTTTCCGACCATTAGGGCATCACTACAGAGCGAAGGCCAAATATAGTGAACGAACGGAACAAAAAAAAACAAAACAAAATAGGTCTCTCAAGCACCAAGAAACGAAAAAATAAGGCGGAACAAGAAGTGCCGGAAGAAATTGAAACTGGGATTTCTTTGGCGTTTCTCTTCTATTCACGAATGCATAAGGAAACACATGGCTTTTCAATTATGTTATACAATGCCTCTTCAGTAATGCTTTCCAAACATAGTCGTGTCGCTTCAGCCGTCCGCTGAGGCAGTTTGATTTGTATTGAGTGCGCGTTGAATGTTTAAAGGCCATCCGGGGCTGTGGCTTGACTGAAAAAAAAAAAAAGAAAGAATGGGGGAAGGCGAGGGGGGAAGGAGGGGAGCTATAAAGCAGCAGCGTTATAGCAATGCAAATCTCTATCGAGGTATGGCTGTACGCTATTTCATCCAGGATATATCGTTCACTGGGTTGTTATAGTCGGTGTTAGAATGCATAGATTCGAACGATACCTCAATGTTTGGGCTCTGCTAGATCTTGGCTTGTGTTTTATGGACTAAGCTGACGTTTCGAGTTTTTTCGGTGACCTCTACACGCATGCACAGATGTCACCGACCCCCACCTCACTCAAGCTCCTGTTAAGCTTGAACTACTGCAGAGCTTTGGTTGATGAGCTTACAATCATTAATGATGAGAGAAAGGGCAAAGTTTAATGCGCAGTGCGGAGTCAACCGTAGATGAAAATTAGAACCTCAGCCGAGCCGTAGATTTCGTAGGTAATAAGTGTAGTTGAAAACCTTCCCTTCAGATTTTGTGTTTGCACATTCGGCCGCAAAAGTTTACGGGATGCGTGTTCTTATTGTACCGCTGTCTCTTGATAGTAGCGGATGGAACATGCATGTATGTTCACATCTGTGGGCATTCCAGGCGATTGGCTTTCGGGGGTACGCTGATATAAAACTTATTTCCGCCCACCAGGATCCCATTAACTTTTCGCCCCGACTCCATGTGCTTTGCAACCGTAACAGCCATGTGTTGGCCCTCACAAGAAGTCATAAATTTATCTTACAACGGCTACTTAATTAAAAAGACGTGTGGCAGTTACGAACCCAAAGTGTTTCCTTGTTATTGGCCCCTGGTTTTGCAGGAATACATTGAGCGGTGAGATTTATTGGACATATATATTTTATTACGTCATTAAAACGAGCAAATTAACACTGATTTCTAAACCTCTCCAAGAATTATAAAACAGCGTCCACATATTCGGCACGTGCAATGCATTAACATCTAAACTCAAAATGGTTCCATCATCTTCAGATCTTCCAGAACGACCTGAAAAATTTTACGTTGCTTTGCTGGAAGGGGACTTAGCTTTTAACATTTAGTGATCCTGCTACATGCTTTCTATATCCGTGGGCGACACTACGAATTTTTTTTGATAATTATGTCAGGATATGCGTTTCTTTGAATACTGGTGGGTTTTGTTGCAATTTTGAAAACTATTCAAATGAAAGTCATTGACATGTGTACGGTCTGTATCGTGGCCATACGGCGAACGTTATAGTAGCATATATTGGCCGTAGCGGAACTTGTGGCGGCAGCGCTGATTTCTTAACGGCAAAATAAAAAGAAAAGGCAAAATCAAGACATTGCTGAAAGACGCATGGGGAGAAGTACTATATTTTTTGACAAAGCCCGACTTGCGCTGGCTGTACACACTCTTAATCAGCTGTTAATATTCCCTTTCATGTAGACTTGCATGCGTATGTTCACTGCATATGAACTGGCGCCGGTTATGCGGTTATGACGCCAAGGAGTGAAGACGGGGGAAAGACCGCCACTCCGAAAATTTGGCATACCACTGAAAAGTATGCTGAGCGTTTCGTTCAGACCTCACGAACGTCTGGCACCCTTAATAATAGAGTAGCGCGCAACGAGACATGACAAAAAGAGGAACACAGAACGACACGAGCGCTATCAACAGTTTATTTCTTGCCGTTGCCACATACAAATGCAGGAACCACAGCATGAAATGGGAAAGAAGGAACACAGAACGACACGAGCGCTAACTATCAACAGTTTATTTCTTGCCGTTGCCACATACAAATACAGGAACCACAGCATGAAATGAGAAAGAGCGATCAAATTAACTGATACAGGGAATACAACTCAGCCTTTCGCTGGTTGCCATCGATTTAGAAATTGAGCTCTTTTGCTGATAATGCCAGTGATGCCACGCTCACACACTTGTGTTGGGTGTTGTCTACCGTGTACCGTTGTCTTGTGGCCATGAGTATATTGGACAGACAGGGAGATGTGTTAATAGCAGGTTAAAAGAACATGACTGCAATGTTAATGAGAGCAAATTGGGCCACCTAAGCCAGCACTGTCGCAACTGCAAGATTCATTCTAAGGAACGGGGTCGTCCAAAGCTGTGCATGCCCCTGTTTGGAAGGAGTCAAATAATCAACCGCCACATGTCAGGGAGATTATTGAGGCCCTGAATATTTCACGTGCAGGAAACAAGCGTGTGAGCTTGTTATCACTGGCACTATCAGCAAAATAACTCGCTTTTCTAAATCGATGGCAACCAGCGATAGGCTGAGTTGTATTCCTTGTATCAGCTAACTTATCGCTCTTTCCCATTTCATGCTGTGGTTCCTTTATTTGCATGTGGCAACTGCAAGGAATAAACAGTTGACAGCTAGCGTTCGTGTCGTTCTGTGTTCCTCCTTTTGTCCTGTCTCGTTACGCGCTACTCTATTATTATGGACCACCAACTCGACCAACAAGCAACACTTCCGGCACCCCGCCACCACGAGTGCCCTCACGCCGCCCCTGACCTGCGTACTGGCGCCTGGCTTTGTTTCGATTGTTGTCCGCCCTTACGCTAGACGTCGCTGCTTCAATGTTCAGCTCCAGCAATTCCAACTCCATGGTGGGGAAACGCAGAAAGTTGTGACGCATCAGGACCTCGGCGCACGTTAAAGGAACCACATGTGAACGGCGTGCATTGTATGGGGTGTGCCTCTGGAACCAGCTGCTACCTCAAAAAAAAAAAAAAAAACTCTACCGCCCCGTTCAAAAATGTTGACGTACAGAGCAGTGGCTCGCCGCCCTGCTAACAATCCCGCAAACATATTAAGGCGTCTCGAGGTGATGAAGCCAATGCAAGAAAAAAAAAGAAATATAAAGAGCTGTTTTCGTAACTTCTCCAGCCTGCACCCTCGTGGGGTAACCACGTTCAAAAACAAGTGCTTCGGCCCCACTTTGCATTTTTCTTTTTCTGCGACCAGAATAATTTCGCACAAACCTCCCGAGGACGATGGAAATTGCATCAAGTCAGCCTTATAACACTAACCGACGGAGGAAGAGGACGGATCACGTTTTAAAACCCTCTAGCGCTTCTGTAAAAACAACCACTTCTTATTCTTTTACCCGTGCAGAGCGTTTCGGCCGTTCCCATTTTTAGTAAAAGCGAGGTAAACAGAGATCTCCTTGCAGCTTCGAAAGGAAGGCAAATGGCGGACGACGCGGTTTCATTAAGGACGAGAGAGCTTTATGCGCGGACACAAAGGAGATGTTTTACGAGCGCCTTGGGACGTGCGGCGAGGCCGATGAAGTGCAGAATGAGAGGAAAAACTTTTTATCCGACGTAGCGGAATTCTGTGCCCTCTAAACAATCGAAAAATAACGAAACATTTTTCAGGCGGAGAAAAATGACTGCTTCCAGACACGCGCACCTTGCTTGAGATATCTGGGACGAAACTGTTGTTTACGGAAGGGTGCTGCTGCGAAGAAAAGCTTTTCTAGCAATGGCTGCAAATCCGGCAATGAAGAGGGCGGAAAAAAATACACGGCGGAAAGCACGCCCTCCTAGAGGCTGCAGAGAAAAGAACATAATTTTTCTTGCCGCAGCTTGGCTTATTAATGCACGGAAAGATGTGATTTGACTCATAGGCCACAGATTGACTTTCGATCAGTGAAGACACATCGATGCTGAGAAATAAATGAAGGAACAAAAAAAATAAATGAATAAAACATTCGTTAACTTATTCGTTAGTGATCAGGTCATCAGCCAAAAGTACTGATCGCTTGATTGCTTGCTTGACTGATTGACTGCTTGATTATTTTATTTATTTATTTATTTATTTATTTATTTATTTATTTATTTATTGATTCATTGATTGATTGATTCATTGATTGATTGATTGATTGATTCATTCATTGATTGATTGATTGATTGATTGATTGATTGATTGATTGATTGATTGATTGATTGATTGATTGATTGATTGATTGATTGATTGATTGATTGATTGATTGATTGATTGATTGATTGATTGATTGATACAGGCGCCCGCCTCACCATAAATCCCCGTGTCCTTCCTTCTGGTTTTTCGGGTCATGCTACCCCCTTCCAGAGTGTTTGTTTCTGTCGTAATGTTTCCGATGTTCTTGAAGCTGCTTGATCCCGCAGCTAGTATGACAGCCTCTTCACTGAACCTTACAGCTTGAAGCCTTGTAAACAAGGACGCAGCACGACGCAAAATCGAATTCAAGGACCTATTATAGCGGGGTTAGCAACGCGGGCTTGAATTCGATGCACTCAGTAGGATGAAGATGTGTAGAGCCAAAAATATTGCTTTTTCCCTATGCCGGTCTGACCTCTAATAGCGGTGTAAATAGCCGCCAGCAACGGAAGGAGGGCACAACACGGCCACATAATATAAGGGGATTTGCTTCTAGCCATAAATGTTTGTCCCAGATGGGTCTTTATTCCGGGAGGAAGATATCCAAGTGCAGGCGCCAAACTAAACCACGAAAAAATCAACGTCTACCTCGTCTCATAAAAAAAAAAAGAATTCTTAGGCTCGGATGAGGCTCAGAAAACTGTTTTACCGAGAAAAATGTCGACGAGTTGAGGTTTACCAAGAACACGATAAGAATGGTGCTTTCTTTCTCTGTTCAGATAATGGAGTAGCCTGAACGTCAAGCGTCATTACAAGGGTATGGTAGAAGAGAACACATCCGCGACAAAATTAAATGCAAATAAAATAGCAAACAAATAGAATTGCCATGGGAGAGAAATTATTAAAGGGCGTAGAAGCATAAAAGAACCGAAGCGTTTATTTGGGGCAAAACGCGGTGTTTTTGAAACTTGAAAGAAAAAAGAAAGAAACATGTCCGTGTCGCTTATGTTGCTTTGTTAGAATACAATAATTTGACCTTCTTTCTGAGCATGTGCTATATGTATTAGATGTATTTTACATGCTTGTCAGTGCTTTTACAGTTTTCGTTTCTTTTCAGCTTCAACGTTTGCTGTCTGTACGAGATGTCTGGTATATGCTTGCAAGTTTTGTGTGGAACTGCATCCTGCATTTCAAACAGAAAACGCAGCGTAATGCATCAATAAGCCGGCAGGAAATCAAGAAAACAAGTGAGGAAAAGAAAAACACTCGTTAAACTCAGGAAAGAAACCAAAGAAGACAAAAGTGCACGGCGGAAGAAATATGCAAAGCAAGTTGTGAAAAATGAGTGTTCATCACAGCACAATAAGTTCGTCCAAAGGCTGCATCAAGTATAACATGCAGATAACAAGCAACGTAAAGCTGAAGAAAGCATAAAAATAAGCGCAGCCGTTATTAATGCCAGAACAGTTCACGTGCACGGTGATCAGGAGCCTAGCGGTGTTGGGGATTGTTGGTAGAGGCCACGGGAAAGAATAAACCGTTTCTGGAGCCGGGTAGGAGTCGGAACGAGCCCTAGTGCGCAGCGAAGCTAGAACATTACGCGTTCCTAGTTTCATTCTTAGAAACAAAGGCAAAAATGAAGGCTGTGGGTGAACATGAGACTAAGTACTCTCAGGTCAGGAGGGCAAAGGAAGAGACAGAAAAGGGGAGATAGAGAGAATGAGAAAGGAAAGGCAAACATGGTTAAATAGAGCGAAAAAGTGCGTCCCTAAACCACGAACAGAATCAGGAACGAACTGAAGAAAACGCGGTTTGGTAGAGGAAAAAGAGCGCAAAGACCAACAAAACCAGCACAGACTTGAGGTCTCCTGGGAAGCCGGCAGCAGCCGGTGTTCTGGGCACATACAGGGGAGGAGGAGCCAGCTGGAAGAGGGGCCCCGTTTGACCAAAAAGGAACGAAAAGGAGGAAAACTAAAAGAAGAATTGGGGAAGCGAAACGGGAGATAGGGAGAGTTGGCGCGGAAGTTAGGGACGCTGGCCTCTCCTCAGATCCCCACGCCTCCCATCGGCGCCCCCGTCTTTTCTTGCCGTTCTTTTCTCTCCTTCCCTTTTTCCCCTCGCCTCGCGCTCGCTCGTCTGCTGCGCCGGCTATGCCGCAGTACGCGTCGTGGTCGAGCCTTTTCTGCCGGCGGCCGCGACGGCCAAGTGGCGTCGGCATCGTTGGGCGTCGTACGTGACCGGCAGCGATGCGCCGAGGCTTTGAGCCCGCGCGCGTACTCCCCAAACCGGTCGCCGTTACCGCCGCCCAACTCATTTTCCGCAACACTCCTCCCCATCCCGCCTCGTACGTTGCTCTTTTCGCCCCTCCCCTTTCCCGATTTCTTTTTTTCTGAGCTCCTGTTTTCCTATTCTTCCTGTTGTCCGCACTGTGCGGTCTTTCCCTTTATCTCCCTATTTATGCGCAGGCCGCGGTCGGTTCTGTCTTGCTCACTGCTTTCTTTTTACTGCTGTTGCCAGGTTTACGTTGGCGTTTTTATTTTTTTTACATTTGATACCAGTGCATACGCATACCTCTCGCCAGCGAGGTAGTTTCAAGCGTGATATATTACGCTCGCTAGCAATATTCATCGTTGTTACTTTTTTGTTTGATTTGCGCTTCACGAGTGCCGCACATTTTGTATGGCCAAATGTAAGAATTCATAAAAGGAGTCATTTTCCCTCTCGATACGAGAAGGAACAAAAGGCAAAGCTATAAAACGGGGGCTACAGAGCTCTGATACCATACAGTACATATATTGCTCCGGTTGAGTCTTCTCTTCAAAATATGTTTCCGCGTCTGCTCCCTCGCCATGTAGAGGAGGAGGAAGGGGAGGAGGCCACGAAGAAAGGAAAGGCGCGCTGTCTCACTCGAAGTGGACACTTGGACCGAAACATTAGGGAAGGAAGGCAGTGAGTAAAAAAGATAGATAGAGAGATACAGAGAGAGAGGAAGAGGAAAGGCAGGGATGCTAATCAGAAGGGTGCTCCGGTTGTCTACCGTGCACGGGGGCAGAAGGATGAGGGGATTGAGAAGGGAACCAGAGAAGGGACGAGCAGCGCAGTCCCAATTTGTCACTCAAGCCAGTCGCTTTTAGGTAGAGAAACAGTGCCTCGTAGGCCTTGAGGACAGTCCACTGCTATGGCCATAGTCTGAGGACCTTATCCTCTGTTAAAGGCCGAGCATCAATGCGGTTCAGAGCACAACGCATCGTATGTCTTTCTGTCGCAAAAGCAGGGCACTCACACAGGAGATGCACGATTGTCTCCTCACAGCAAACCTTCCTCAAGGGGGGCTGTCGGCCATCCAAATAATTAATTTGTATTGCTTTGTAAAAGCAATGCACCGCATACGTGAGGCAGATGGGGATGTGGAATGGCAGGTAATGGCTAGGTATTTTGGGACATGGTCGCTGCCATGAGTTTCTACATTCGAAAACCACCGGTGCTGCAGGTAAGGCATTGCGAAACGAAAGTCAAGTCCAGACAGCTGCTATACGTCACCCCTCGAATATAAGTCGGGGTTTCGTCATTAAGGCACTGAAGAACATGGTCAAAGACAAAGAACACAATCTTTCTTCCTTAATGTTCATCCTAACGCTTCCCGACATTGTGTGGTGGGCATTAAAGTCATCTATATTTATTCATGAACCGGGTGTGACGCCGCACATGGCGATGTCTACGTTGTAAATTACGGCAGCCGTAGTCCCGCTGCGTTAGATGATAAGAGGGCGTACACAGCGATTGCTGAGTTTGGTGATAACGGTCAAACTTTCTAGAGCGCTCCGCTCTATTATATCAATGGCAATGACATTTTTATAAGCGTTTACTCTCAATTCTTGGATCCCTCCCGGTACGACGCTTTCCACGTACATAGAGGTGACTTGCCTGTTCAGGTGGTTCACGTTATCGGCGGGTTGTTGTGGCACAAACAAGTCGGTATATATCGGGGCATTTCGCGCCGTGATGAGCGTTGACGTGCGTGATGAGGCGGCTTTTGCCAACCCACCGGGTACCAAAGGAGGAGCAGCAGCCTCAAATTCCATCGCCGCGACAAAAAGGGAGTGGCACCTCCTTGGTTACGGCACAAATTAGCAAACGTGAAGGCAGCGCTATGATACAGAACAACTTCGTAGGGAAGAGACCAAAAAACCGCAGAAGTATAATCCGCGCGGCGGTGGCCCAAGCCAATCTGCGCTCAGCACCGTTGACTAGCAACTCTATGCACACCTTCACACTTCCACGCTCTGCGGCCCCGTTTACTAAGAAGGGCGTTAATTAATTCTTCGGTGTTTAAACGGCGCGTTTACTTGCGGGCACGGCGGAGGGCCGCGAGTGAATGCGCTTAAAACTTGAGGCCCTTCCTCCGAAGCAGCTTTTCTCCGCATATGCAAAGTGGGTAAGAGGAGCTTCCCTTCAAGACCGAACACTTCGCTAACATAAGTCAGGCTACACACAGCGAGTGCATCTGTGAATATTTGAAAAGAAATCGCAAGTTATAGAGGGACACAAGATACAGTCGAGAAATCCAGAACCTCCTCAGGCCAGTCGCAGAAGCTTTATTTGTGCTCCGGTATCTCTGCTTTGTGTGTTCTACAAAGAATAATTATGGCCAAGAGTTGCACTAAATAAACAGGGCGAACAAACCAGTGGCAAACGAGGCCTTCTCTCTGCCTTATTTTTCTGCATTATTTTGTGCATTTCTACGTTAAAAGGACACTGACGGAAACTGCATTAAATTATAGTTCCCAGTGAAAATTGATTCGTTGGCCCACTTTGGGCATGTTGAAGATAGTCCGGCAAAAAAAAAAAAATCTTTGTAGCTCAAAATCGAATTTAAAAATTTCCCCGCCACTCAATTCAAGCTAGTGACGTCCACACCAAAATGGACTTGGCTGCCGCCTTTTTAAAGTGAATGGCGGTGTAGCACATGGCCTGTGAGATCCGGTGATAAAAATTCAGTTTCGATGCACGCAAAATACTTGCGAAACCAACCGAGGGGTGGCAACACCTGTATTTTGTTTTTATAGCTTTGTTAGCTTGTAAAACCGCCGTTTTCGGCAAGACTGTTCTCTTTGTCTTTAGAACGTTGTACACTTTAAACAAGAATACGCTTATAGGGGGGTGAAAAGGAAGTAAGGAGCCACTAGCACACTCCTTTTTATAAACGAAAGTGCGCTAGAAGAGAGTTTACTGCCTTTAGTCTTTTCTTTTTAGAGTGTAGTCTATTGGTGTAGAGCAACTTTAGTATGTCCTGTCTTCCTTTAACAAATAATACCTGCAGCTGAAGAATTAAACCTTTCATTCTAATTAAAAGCTCTAACGAATTAGTATTTCAAAGCTTTTGTAACGCAACCTTAAAGGATACAAAGTTTGGTCGTTCTGTCGAGCCTACCGTTCGTAGGGTTTTTTTTATTCGCTCTCACTGCGATTATTGAGAAGATCTGAGCGCATGCGAGATATTTTGCGATTCAAATCGACACGCCGACCACTTTGGTAACGAAGGATGGCGTTAAAGACTGGTTTCTTAGCGCTTCGGCTTGGATTCGGACCTACAGCGAGGAGCGAACAGCGAGGAGCGAGGAATTCTGAATCGCTACTTCAGGCTCGCTGGACATGACTGAGTAAAATTATACGGGGCGATAGACCGATTGCGAGAAAAACCTAGTTTATTAACATAGTTTATTTTATGCCTATAATTATCACTCGTCATCCCTGATGCATGGTACATTCGTTATGCGCGTTCATGTACTCCGCGACAGCTGTTGATGAGGCTTGATTCGAGACGCATAAAACGTGACATTGCAGACGCCGACCACAACATAGAAAAGAATACACAAAAGTCGTTTCGGCTCCCATACGGCCTGCAGCCTTGTTCGCAGTAAAAAACAAGAAGCGGCTGCGTGAGCTTATGTATGCTTGAAAACCTTGAACTGAAACTGCGGAAATCTGACAACTGCTTACGGACGCTCCCTGCGCCCCCTTTTCAAGCATACATAAGCTCGCGCACCCGCTTCTCGTTGTTTACTTCGAACAAGGCTCCCGTATTGGAGCCGAAACGTCTTTTGTGTATTCTTTTCTATGTTGTGGTCGGCGTCTGCAATTTCACGTTTTATAATTCACCCCGACCAGACGAGTTTTCGTCCAACTCTTGATTTCGGTTCGAGAAGCAGCAAGTGTCATCAAGAACTGCGATGCTACTTGGGAAAAAGGGCGAAAAGAGATGACCTTGGGCTGGTCAGTAATGAGAGCTCAGTGTGGTCTCAGGCCAGGGCTAAAAGGCGACCGAACGCGGCACTAAGGCCAACTAAGAAAACGGGGTGAACGCCTCTGTAAGCACGTACCGTCGTTGCCAAACGTAACCGAGCAACTTCGGTTTCTGTCTTAGCTGCGTACCGAAGCACTTATGGCAGCCCTTAAGTTCTCAATCTGTGTTAAGTAAGGTGAGCCCCTGCGCCGTAAAGGCTCCGTTATACGGTTGAGAAGCAATACCTGTTGCTCGGTTACTTTTGGTAAACAGGGGTACATGACCTATTTGAGACATATTCAAAGACCGCGGCTAGCAGCGCCTATAACGAATCTTAAAACGTGCTAAGCCGGTGTTGCAAAGCAACCTGTGCTGACAGCCACTCTCGCCGACCAGATAAGACGCCATTTCATTTTTTTTTTTTCTGCGTGTGGGCTAAACAGAAATTAAAGCGGCTGAAGCAGGGCCCGTTTAAGGCTTTTCTGGGGTGGAAAATACGCGCTGCCGATTGAAAACAATTTTCGGGGCGGCTCACCCGAGAAGAGCGATGCAATGGCGGCGATGATGAAGGAGAAGATGACCCCTGGGCCGGCGAAGTTCCTCGCCACCATGCCGGCCACCAGGTACATGCCCGTCCCCACGCAGCTGCCCACGCCCAGGGAGGTCAGGTCCAGCGTCGTCAGGCAGCGCTGCACGGGTGGACGCCGAGGGCATGCGTTAGGAAGAAAGGAACCACAAGTGGGCAACAAATACCTGGTTATACGGAGGCCGTGGACAAAAGCAAACGAACGAACGAACGAACGAACGAACGAACGAACGAACGAACGAACGAACGAACGAACGAACAAACAAACAAACAAACAAACAAACAAACAAACAAACAAACAAACAAACAAACAAACAAACAAACAAACAAACAAACAAACAAACAAACAAACAAACAAACAAACAAACAAACAAACAAACAAACAAACAAACAAACAAACAAACAAACAAACAAACAAACAAACAAACAAACAAACAAACAAACAAACAAACAAACAAACAAACAAAATGTCTGATATTCATCTAGTGAACACCAGTTACACAGGGGAAAGAGGAGAGAGATTTTTATAGCTTTGACCAAACTTCATTTGACAAGATTGCTTCATTCGTCACTATAATACACAGCAGCCCAGTTGCACCCGGCAAGAAAATTGAAACAATTATCATGTAGTCGTTAGTTTCTATCGCCCATTGCCAGAAACGTGCTTGCAGACAAGCGCAGTGCGCTCTGCCTAATATGCTGGCGCGTGTTCGGGCACAGATTTCCGCGGGACACGGATCGTTCGGCAGAAAAGCCATTAGGGACCGCTCTTCCCTTCCGCTGTGCCAGGCTGGCCTAGGCGAGCGAGTTTGCACGCGCGAGCCATTTTATAAGCAACTCTTTATAGCAAGTGGCTATCGAGGCGCAATTTGCGCACAACTTCTGGATGTGGTTCTGCGCGAAGAGGGGCTGTAACTGTCTCATTTATGGGTAAACACCTCAAACGCACTATGAATGAAGGTAGGAAGGTGGGATTGAAAGGAGAAAGAGAGAAAGGGGTGCCGTATCAGCGGGATTCGCAATAATTTCAACCACCTGCGGATATCCAACGTGTATTGACACTGCACAGTACATGGGGGACTTTTTTTCGTTTCGCGTCCATCGAAACTCGGCCGCCGCGGCAGGGTTCGAACCCATGTACTCCTTCACGAATTCGGAAAGCTATTCCGAATCTCCGAGTAGAATACGCCAGTAGAGAGCGTGCAGAACCTACGCGCAAAGTTGTGCGGCCTTGGCTACTTGCATTCGAGATTGACGGTTTGGGTTTGGTTTTATGGGGATTTAACGTTGGAAATCGACTCAGGCTATGAGGGACGCTGTAGTGACGACTTTAGATCACTTCGACCCCCTAGGGTTCTTCAGCGTGCACTGACATCGCACACTACACGGACCTCCAGCATTTCGCCTTCAACCAAATGCGACTGGCGCGGCCGGGATCGAACGCGCGTCTTTCGAGTCAGCCGAGATTAACGGATTAAATAGGTCGCGCACACTAACTCTCTTGACCAGACTGCCTGCCAGCGCGGAAGCGACTAACGGTCTTTGCGGCTTCTTTGTCTGAAAAGCCACGTCGGCGTGCATGCGTGTGCGAATAGGTGAGCATGTTAAGAAAAGCGCACTGCTCATATCTCGACAACAGGCACGCGCTGACAAGCAGTTCTGGCACAATTCCCATCGTCTCTCCACGTTTGCTCGCGCGTGCAGATAGCTACCATACCGTGATTATGACATGCATTCATTTTGTACAGACAGTCGACGTGTTGACTGTGAATGCGTTTTTGCACATAGCGCTGTGAGATGAGTTTATTGGTATTTCATTCATTGATCGCAAAATAGGAATTTTATAAAGCTCTTTAAATGCAAACTTCCCATAAGTGTATTTTTATCACGGACGCGCATTCCTCCACTGCTGCTATGTGATGAGCTGGTGGGATTTCGCGCTTCATTAACGCAGCTTTTTACCCTGTGTTCCCTTTCCCTTGTTACATTTGTAATCTCGAGAGAGGTTTTAGGTTTAGATTTATTGGGGTTTAATATCCCAAAGCGACTCAGGCTATGAGGGACGTCGTAGTTAAGGGCTTCGGAAGTTTCGACCACCTGGGGATCTTTAGCGTGCACTGACATTGCACAGTACACGAGCCTCTGCAATTTCGCCACCATCGAAGTTCGACCGCCGCGGCCGGTATCGAACCCGCGTCTTCCGGGCCAGCAGCCGAGCGCCGTAACCACTGAGCCACCGCAGCGGGGTATCTGTCGAGAAAAGGGATTAATAATTTCTTTTGCTCATACTATATAGCCTCAGCTAATACAGAGCTGCTTCAAATCTATTCCCGTTATCCACAAACATGCTCGTTGTGTTTACAATAACAATTAGTTGTATTCGTCACTCACTCAGGTATCAAAAGATTCAAATAAAACAAAACACTAGACTCTAAACGCTCGCTAAAATGGTGTGGCTTTGGTGACAATATGGCTTTGGTGACAATAGAAAATCTGTCAGGTTTTCGCGAAATCAGGTACGCGTACACTTAGGAACTGGTAGAAGAATGATATATGTGATTACGACGTCAAGAGCCCTGTAAATGAAAGAGGAACACGAACGTGCTCTGTTAACTTATCTAACTTTATCGGTGACAGGCGCACTACAACCCACACTGCTATGTAGTTAGCTCTCTCGACGAATGCGAATTCACTGTTCGTCAAGGAACAGTCTTTCCTTTTTGACAACACTCCAGCTGGTAATGTTTTTTTTTTTACTAAGGTGTAGAAAAACTAGAGCAAGTATGGCAATTTGTCCTCAGTAAAGCTTTTCATGCCTTCTCTTTACTTTTATCCCCGGATAAAAATTCGAAGAAGCGTTCTCTTGTTGGTGTTCTTAAATTACTTCAGACCAGTCTCTTGAGAATTTCTTCGGCCGGTTATGTATTAAAGAACCGGGACGACGTAATGAATTCAGATGCTTTGTTTTGAAATCTATCACCTCGGAATTTCGTAAGGAATTCCTGCATGCTATTAGATGCAGTATCATGCCTTTATTTTTCTCTTTGCGAGTTCTATAACAGCTCAAGCTTCAAAGCTCTGTATTTGCAGATAAGTAACAGAACAGCACATTAATCACTGACATGTCATTTGACTCGTCAGACGAGACGGAGATATCATCATCATCATCATTAGCCTGACTATGTCCACTGCAGGACAAATCCTCTCCCTTACCTCTCAAATTAACCCTGTCCTGTGCCAGCAACGGCCACCTTATCCCCGCAAACTTCTTTACCTCATCTCTCAACTCAACTTTCTGCTGCCCCCTGCTACGCTTGCCTTCTCTTGGTGTCCAGTCCGTTACCAGAGGATGGGACGGAGGCATAGTTACTACAAAGCGCTGCGCTAGCGTCCCGAAGCAACTCAGGCTATGAGGGACGCCGTAATTTCCGGAGCCCTTCACTACGGCGTCCCTCATAGCCTGAGTTGCTTCGGGACGTTAAAACCAAACCAAACCAATTTTTCTGTCTTTGTGTTCCTTCGCCCCTCAAGTGTAAACGCTCCTCGTTTCCTTCTCCAACGTTCGTTTCTTTATCCAACGTGTATCCCTGCCGTATCAAGTGGCCGTCTGTATACTCCAATGGCTGTCATCTTCTAGGGCGATCTATTTCCGAGCCATCGGAACACCCTGTCAATCGGCACCTGACACGAAAGTCTTTTCTTTTCTTTCCAGCTAACAGCAACGCGTGTTTACCGCAGACGCCGCCAGCAACGTCTATGGACAGGCGAAGATCGGAGCAGGCGTAAATTATAGAGGGCAACCATGGGTTGGCGAAAGGGGGGAGCTCCCGCGAGCCAATCGATGCGCGTTGTTCGTCGGCGCGCCAATCTATCGTCGCGCCAAGAGGCGTTGCAGGAGCCTCGCTGCAACATTAACGGCGCTGGAGAGAGACAGCGCGGAGGAAAAGAGTGAAATGGGGAGACAAGGGAAGCCCATGTACCAGACTGCAGCGGCTGTGGCGTGCGTCGCTCTTTCCTTCCTTTTTTTTCTTTTCTTTTTCCTTTTATTTCCCTCTTCATTTCCTTTTCTGATTCACCCTCCACCTTCCTCAGTAGGGTGACGTCATGTACGGGGAGAAAACGTAACGTAACGGGACAAGGCTGGGATACGGATCTCATTGCCTTCTACCTAAAATCTTCCTCCTAGGCTCTTCTCCATTTTTAAGGTGGCGCCATCTAGACAACCGCGATGTCACTTTACAATATTTGTACAGGCAATACTAGTTTCCGCCCTGCCCATTTTTGTTCCTGCTTTCAAACTTTCTTTACGCCTCCCATGGACGACGCCAGGCTAAGCGAAGAGTGAGGTATACTTATCATCTCATTGTTTTCCTTGTCTCTTTTCTTTTGCTGTACTACCCCTCACCCCCTCACAACCTCCTCATCCCCCATTTTTACCATGACGTCATCCACAAGGAAAAGACATTAGACTGCACAAGCAAGCGGTATACTTCTTCTTGAGCAGGCGCTGAGAGAGGTATGCAATGCACGGCTGACTAATGAGGTCATAATTTAAAGCCTATTAGCGCTTTTAAGCGTAGATCAAGATCTCAATGCGCAATGAGAAGAGGTCAGTGGAGAAGAAGGTAAGGGAACAGGGATAGACGGGAGTTGAGGACGGCACGCATCGGCGTCTACCAGAAGCCGAAGGAGCCGCGAAGAAGTCGGATGAACTCAGCCAGGAATTCGGGAAAGAGGAGATGTACTGTTAGAGGAAGGGTGAAGCATCGTAATCGTGGAAGGAAGGAGATGAAAAATCTAAAGTCAAAGTAATATTAAGACGAGAAAAAGAGGTCACATGGCATGCTTCTAAGAGGGGCAAGGCATGACGGGAAAAAAAAGGCATACGGGAAGAAAAAGACGTGGGGAAGCTCCAGCGTGTAATTAATGCCGAGACGTTAAATTAAAACAAAATTATCCAATAACCTGTTGTGGGAAGGCTTTAAGATGCAAGAAGGCCTCAGTGGACCACAGTGAAGAGACAGGCTGAAAGTATACGACGTTTTAGAGGTCTTTAAAGTAATAAGGGTAAGGAAGAAAGGCAACGAGAACAGCATAAGATACCCGAGGACACCTTAAAGGAAAAGAGACGGGGAAGAGGTTAGTAACTGGGCGGTAGGGAAGGGAATAAACATAGCGCACGCTGTCTTGACAGGTCGCTCTATGGTGCGACGCCACCAGAGCCCCCCCCCCCCCCCCCCCCCCTTACCCCGCCCCGGAATGCGCTCGTGTTCCTGACACAATCGAGGGCACCGGGGCGAAATTTATAGACACGATGTCGCCCCGCTAGGTGGAAATAAGGTGCTAAACGTGGGCGGCATCGCTTAAAGGACCGCAGCGGCACCTTCCAAGAGGGGAAAAAAAACTTTGCTGTACATACTTGTACGGTGTCGTTTCCCGAGGGAAAATTAATGACGGGAAACGCGAGAAGTCTTATCTTATAAGCACCCGCTTTTTAAAGAACTGCTAGTGTGAAAAAAAAGCGCAAGGAACGCGCCATTAGTCGTTTGAGCACAGGAAAACGCTTTGACTTTCACACCTTGAATCGTTTTATGATATTTGTGGGACAAATCTTTTGTAAAAAGAAACGGTTGATATACGGCATTTAAAGTGTTTGCAACGCGATTTCTTTCTCCTAATGTTGCAGAAATGGGATTATTAATAATTCGTGGTGAAGAAACCAGCAGCTGCATTAAATGCATGCGATGACCTCTTATGTATTATAAATAATGGGTGTTGTGGCATTTCGAAAGGAAAAAAAAAACCGGCCGAGAGCATTTAAGAGAGAGTTCACAGGAATGAATAACACATGCTACACCATTTCTATGTCGCTGAAGCACTGCCATGCATTTTAGTTATTCTTGTTTATTCTGTTTGAAAATGTTTCTTCTCGTGCCGATAAATTCTCAAATGAATTTTCTATTCTTACTGAAATTATGAATGCAGCCGTGAGCGGTAAAAGTGCAGAATTTTTCAGAAGTTAAGGTCAGAACCTCGGCCAAGTTCTTTTTTCAGCACAGATAAGTTTCAAGAGAAATTCACCACTGCAGAATACAAGCTTTCTGTGACTGGCGCACATCGTGCTTGAGATTGAGAGCTCAAATGTTTTAAGCGCCGAATTTAAGCGCCAAGAATTTTATTCCAAACACAAAGCGAAGTCCTGTTTGCCTTCTACAACATCATGGCCCGAACTATTCATTATAAGCCTTTTGTATAATAAACATCGATTTAACGAGGTATTTAATGTTGGGGTGTCAATGTGGGATTCAACAAGACATGAAAACATGGATGCAGGAAGAGGAAAATGTGTTACACATCGGCCTAAGAGGAAGGGCAGATAGGGCAGTGGAGCTGCTGCACAAGTTTGCATAGGCATAGCCTAGCAGAGGTTAAGTGTAATTTAAATTGAATTCTGCAGTTACGCGAGCTTCTCAGATTTTGAGGAAAAGGATAAGCCGGGTTAAGAATAGCTAGGAGTTATTGCATGCGTTTGTACTGTAGATTGATGGCCTTCTTGATGACCACCCTTTCGTCCATCGTCGGTGGGGTTGACCATGTGATCAGTTGTGCCTGGCGAGAAGTTTGACGGTAGAGATGATGTCCCAGTTCATTACCAGTGGTCCTTATATTGCCAGGAATCCACCCAAGGGTTGCAGCATGTGGTTTCAATTGAATGAATGTTTCATCTAGGATCATGTGGAGGTCTAATGGAAGAATTCTACGGTCAAAAGCTCTGAGGGCCTCTTGAGACTCCGTGTGGACTACGTAGGCCTAGAAACACAGAATGGAAAATAAAAGGTGAGACAGCGTGGAAAGTGGATAGGATTTCTACCTGGAGCATAAAATAGGATTCCCAGAACAGGCCACTATAGGAAGAGAGGGGACCGGTGGATGAAGGCTGGTAAAGTATCACCGCCACATATAGGCTGTCTAATCTGTGAAAAGCATCAGTGTAGGCCAGCGTTTCCATGCCCAGTGGTGGACGATGGTTGTATGTGTATTATGTGTATTCCCCCCGACGATCCATATGAGTGATCGGCGACATGGTCCGCGGAATCGGAATGATGAGCAGGTTGGACACATGCGGAGAGGAAGGGACCTACACGGGTATATCGATAGGTTTATGGCGGTACCGTATCTACCTGTACTGACATGTGGAAAGCCAAGCTATCTGCCGATCTGTATGCAAGATGAGAAGCGTTGGTAAGCTATCAAAGAGACCGGTGTCAAAGAGACGTTCCACAGAAGCTTGTGGAGGGAGGTTTGAGGTAGCTTTGTACAAAGTTTGTGGAGCGGCGCTAAGGTTGCGGTGTTGGGTTTGTGTGGGTGATATGTAAGGAAGGTTGTAAAGGAACTTATTTACAACGAGCGCCTGAGTTTGTTGTTCTGCATTTTTCTCTGTGGCGCCTGAATAACACATCACGGGCTAGTTGGTTTTCCATCACACGAAAACAGCGCAAACTTCACGAAGGACGCAGAAAGGGGAGACGAGACACAGGCGCTAACAGTAAGCCTGAATGTTTGGAGGCTACTCTGCGAACGAGATGGGTGACCGAGTGGCAAATGGGTATGGCCTAATGACAGGCCACTGTCGATGAGGAGGGACTGAGAGGCATCCGTAGGGACCTTGGAGGAGGTGACTACGGGTATAGGATGGCCGTCCAGAGTGAAGGTAAAATGGTGATTGTGACAACGTTGATAAGAAAACATGTAAAGATCGGGCAACGTGTGTACTACTTCTACGAATATTTCAAGACTCCATTAGCCCCCGTAATGCAAGCTGTATATGGTTCAGGCGCGTACGGCTCTTGCGTCGGGTGGTATCAAACCATATCATGAAACTGCTGTGTTAAAAGCAAGCGGCTACAATCTCATTGCAGCTATTTACTGTTACTGAAGGTCAACGCTTTTAAAATGAATTCTGACGCTTTCTTAGCATATTATATAAAAAGCTAACGATCGCTGACAAGATGTGAATTAACTAAAATTAGCGCAGCTTCTTTCACTATCGTCAACACTGTGCAAATGAACGCTAAATGACGCGGTGAAGACTCCAGTCCCTGACGAGTCTCTCCGGGGAACAGGACGAGAAGGAAGGTCGTCCACAATGACTCCAGGTAGCTGTAGAGCGGAGATCTAGACGATACGTTTCGGAAACAACTACGGCGCAGCATGCAGTCTCTCTCGTATGAATTTGGGAATGCGATTTTACTTCCGCGGATATCGTACGTTCCCTGCCACGACCAATACGTGCAGCCGCGCTCTTTGCTGCTGATTACTCTCACTTCGAGGACGTAAAGCCATGGACAAAATTTTACAAGACGCGGCTGCTCGGACGAAACAATTACTGCTGCGTTGCATAGATACCGAGAAACTAGCGTTGGACCTAGCAGTTGGAGCATGCCTGTGCTCATGCTACAAGGTTTTATAGTAAACTAGCTTGCTGGCGGAAAAGAAGTATTTTTTTTTTTGCGAACTATCATCTCGCACTTTTGTTCATGACAGCACTTAAATGTATATTGCTGCAAGACGCAAATGGCGTGATTGTGGGGTCTTCACACGAGATGGGTTATTCGGTTTGGTTTGGTTATGGGGTTTAACGCCCCAAAGTGACTGAAGCTATGAGGGACATCGTAGTGAAGGGCTCTGGAAATTTCGCACAGCTGGGGTTCTTTAACGTGCACTGACATCGCGCAGTACACGGGCCTGTAGAATTTCGCCTCCATCGAAATTCGAGTGTCGTGGCCGGGATCGAACAAGCAGCGTCTTTCGGGTCAGCAGCCGAGTGTCATAACCACTGAGCCACCGCGGCGGTTAGATGAGACATTCATTTTATTTAATTTCATTTATTTACCGATACTGATGGCTTTTCGAGCTATTATAAGAGTGAAGTAAAAAAAAACTAAGAACCCCTTACCCCTGCTTATTAATAAAAAAAATTAATATGTCAAAATCAGTTTTTCTTACACAGTGTAACCTGTTGAGGGCGCGCACCTGACAATACGGACGCGCAGAAGAGACGCGGCTGATTTGGCACACGTCTACTCTGACAATGCTCCGCAATTCTACAGCTCGGTAATCTCTTGGGGCTGGACATGTACGCTTAGGGATTTCGCGATGACGACATAGCACGGCTCCAAAGTTTACAGCGACGACTTTTATATCGGAGAAAGTGCGCCGTGAAACTACCAATGGAAAAAAGGAAAGAAAACGAGAGGACTCTTCTGGAGTCCCCTCCACTGGAACGCGACATGGTAGGCCATAAAAAAAAGTATAAAGCGAAATAGCAAAGAAAAATTGGCAGTGGTTTAGCTCTGGTTAAACCTGGAGGATTGCGAAAGCAACGAAGAGAGAGAGGCGATGGAGAGAGCGTGGCAAAAACGTTGGTGGCAGCGGCGGCGGCCCCGGCATGCTACCTATGCGCCGCTACTGCGCATGCGCAACTGGCGAGCGCGGCCGCTGCACCTCTGAGTCACCCGCGCAGCGACGGCGGCGGCGCGCCATCTGTGCTCCGTGTGACGTCACTGCTCCTCGCGCATGCGCAGTATGACCTTTCCTCGGCTCCGCGAAATGGCTCGGCGACTAGCATAGTGTTGCTTTCGCAACAAAAAGCATAAACCGAAATAGAAAAGAAAACTAAAGGCAAGCACATCGACGGAGGGGGGTCTGTCAAGCACGTGAGAGGGTGAGGATGTGCTGTCCCGAGGGTGTCGAAAGCACGGGGCGGCGCAGCGGAGCGGCGAAAAATGATTAGCAGGACAAGGAGCGTTCGGCGGGCGGGTCACCGGATCGTTAGCTACAGCGCGAGCTCTTGCCGCTCGCCGCCAGGGTAAACAGAGAGGCCCAAGACGGAGTGGCCGTAATCGCCGCCTCCACCACTGCTTCCACGGTTCGGGAGTGTTGGGGAAATTAACGGGGGGGAAAAGAGGCGTCGCTTGGGGAGTTCAGCCAGCCCTGTCGTGATAGGTGATAATGAGACGAGAGAAAAGGAAGAGAGTCTTCCCTCAAGACCCCCCCCTCACATCCCTCCTTTCTCCTCCTTCTCTTATATACACGAAAGGATTATCACTGGAAGCCATTTACCTTCCGCCCACCGTGGGCAGCTCGAAACGTTGTTCAGTGGCCGCGAAAGATCGCGGGTGCTCAGGAAAGCGAGCACGGCCGAGATGGCACCACACTTGGGTGTAGGACCGCTTGGGGCGACGGGGTAAGATGGCGAAAAAATTCTTGCTGTTTCAACATGTTCGACCGGAGACGCAAATCGAGGTTGCTAATCTCGGTGGGGCTTCGGCTTCGAAGGGAGAGAAAAATGGATAGTCTTTGTGTGTGTGCTTGCGGCAAGAGGTCGGGACGATAGCATCGACAAATAGTAGGGCACTCCGAAGAGATCGTATCGCCCTAATGAATTCGCAGCGTCTAATCGGCCGGAGAACGAACAGGAATAGCTTACAGCAAAGAAGAACAGTATAAAGAGCTGCCGCATTTACGCTGCAGCGACAGCGCCTAACCTTCTAGAGTGCCCTCATTAGCAATCGCTAAGCCGATATTCATAGTATATTGCCCTTTGCAAGTTAAAAGAAAATTATCAGATGGTTTAACATGGTCAAGCACGGAATATCGTTCAGTAGCAGTAGTTACGGTGGACACTTAAGGTGCTTACGTGCTAAAAAGATTTGACGTAAAGACGTTTATAGTAAAGGGCCTTACCCGGAGGGCATTTACCACGAATACGTTCACCCTAAAGGTCTTACCATAAGGTCTTACCTAAGGTCTTAAGGTCTTACCTAAAAGTCTTTGAATTAAATGTACTTTACCTAAAGGCCTTTACCACAAAGTCTCTTGACCCAGAGGCCTTTATCCTGATGGCATTTACTTTGATGGCCTTCATCGAAATGAAGGTAAGCCACTTGCTACAAAGCAGGCTTCAGGAACGTATATTATACATATGTCCGAAATCGGGAAATGCGCCCAGTAGTGGTCATCATCATCATGATCAGCCTGACTACACCCACTGCAGGGCAAAGGCCTCTCCCATGTCTCTCCAATTAACCCTGTCGTTTGTCAGTTGCCGCCACTGTATCCCCGCAAACTTCTTAATCTCATCCGCCCACCTAACTTTCTGCCGCCCCCTGCTACGCTTGCTTTCTCTTGGAATCCACTCTTTAAGGACCAGCGGTTATCTTGCCTTCGCATTACATGCCCTGCCCAAGCCCATTTCTTCCTCTTGATCTCAACTAAGATGTCATTAACCCGCGTTTGTTCCCTCACCCACTCCGCCCTCTTCCGATCTCTTAACGTTACACCTATCATTTTCCTTTCCATAGCTCGCTGCGTTGTTCTTAACTTAAGCTGAACCCTCTTTGTTAGCCTCCACGTTTCTGCCCCATAGGTGAGTACCGGTAGGATACAGCTGTTGTATACTTTTCTCTTCAGGGATATTGGTAAGCTACCATTCATGATCTGAGAGAACCTGCCATATGCGCTCCACCCCATTCTTATTCTTCTAGTTATTTCCCTCTCATGATCCGGATCTGCGGTCACTACCTGCCCTAAGTAGACGTATTCTCTTACTACTTCCAGCACCTGTACTGTACTAAAAATGCAGACAGGCAACTGGAGAGTGCAGTTGCAAACTTCAAAAAGCCTTCACCCTTTAAACAGCAATTTAATCCCGTTATAAAAAATCAATAAGCAACTCAATAATCTTCCAAAATATACCCTATTACTCTCCTGCCCATCTCCACCCAGTGGGGACAGCATGGTTTCACAAGTGATCTTGCAAGCAGACATTAAGCATTCGCGTTACATTAGAATTCAAGCATTCGAAGCAGTCTATTACTCTACCCTCAGGACGGAATCCGTACGTCACCCCGTGTGTTCGAAACGAAACAGAATTCCTTAGCGTCATCTCATGCAAAGACAGTCCGCTTAATTATCGGTCAATTGCAAACCACAGACTGCCCACCTAATGTATAGACATGGCAATGGTATACAGAAAGTTAGGTGGGCGGATGAGATTAAGAAGTTTACGGGGCTACGGTTGCCGAAGCTGGGAATGGACAGGGTTAGAGAGATATGGGAGAGGCCTTTGTCCTGCAGTGGGCGTAGTTAGGATGATGATGATGAAAAGATGTGCCTTATTTTCGTTCATAGATTCGCTGACGAGCGTCTGTCATTCATAATGCATTACCAGTATTTCAGTATATTTTTAATTGAAGGCCTTTGAAATGAAATGATGGAGCCCTTTGCTCTGCAGTGGGAGTAGTCAAGCTGATGATGATGGTGGTAGTACTTCGCTTCGTATTAGTGAGAGGCGATTAGTTTTGCTGATGTAATATTTTCATTCACACTTGGCTGTCAAGATCTGATTTTCCCAAGCAGGCGTCTACTAGGAAACCAAATTAGACACTAGAACCCGTTTCCACATGCCTTGCCATAGGGCCCGTTTAATTTTCTGTCACTTGTGTTACTCCAAACGCGCGGCAAGGAACATTTGGCATGTGTCATAAAATTCATCATCTTGCGGCCGTTGCGTTCCCTGCTGAAAAAAAGTTATATGATGCAATGACCTCATAGAGGCTTCATCATAGAATATCATACAATTTGTATGATATATCATACAATTTGTAGGATATTCTATGACATCTTTATGACGACCGTATGATTTTACAGAAATGTATGACATTTGTGGGATAATTTTCTATGATTTGTATGAAAAGTCTATGATATTTGCATAACAAACTGTATGAGTTTATTGCATCATACAACTTTTTTCAGCAGGGTTCAGCGAGTTATTCTTTTCTTTTTCGTAGAAGTGTCGACGTCGCTGGAATCTTACTCACCCTATCATCGGCTCTATTATCGTCGGTCGAGTCGAATTTATTGTAAGACAGATGCCTCTCTCAACGACCTCCAACAATTTCGGTTTTCCGACAAACTACGGCCGCGTTATTCCAGCCAGTTTGCCAAGCTGATTACTCAGTATAACCATTGGTCGCAGCTGAAGTAACTGCGTTCACTTCAGCTCGGCATCCATTCTGACACTCGCACCTGACTTGCATCTGCGGTTACACACAAATAAGCAACAGGTGGCGATTTCAACCGCGGATATGTAAGAGCAAACTCAAAAGTACATCGACCGATCTGAAAATTGCTAGGACACTTTGGCAACTAAAATGTTGAGACTCGAGAGGCGAAAGACGAGGACACTATGCTGTGACGACTTCCGGTGGATGTGACGTCACACCATTCCCGTGGCTATATCGATACCAAATTATACATCTTTCTGGGATCTTAAGTGTTAATTACGCTTAATTACACATTTTTCCATCCAATCTGACACAAATCTGACGTTTTTCCGACCATTCTGTGACAATTTTCACTATGCCGTGACGACTTCCGGTGGATGTGACGTCACACTGTTCTCGTGGCTATATTGAAGTCCGCGCTATTTCGACGCAATTTCAACATTTTCGCCTATAATTAATTAACTAATTAATCTACTGTCATCAAGCGCGGCTTCTAGGTTCGTTTTTTCCTCCTCTATCTGAAGCAACCATTGGTTTTCTTCTATCTTTTTTAATTCCGGAGTTAAACGCGTGTGACATGCTTTGTTAACGGACGGACGACAGTATGAGCCATTAAAGCCTTTCGCCTTAAAAAGAGAGAGCAGAACCCCTCTATAGACACGATGCCGCCTTTCGTAATCAGTCAACTGACAGTATAACGTCGCAGCTCTACGCATTCCTTAAAGAAGTGTTCACTTAGGCGCGTTAGGCTTCTTCAAGTCCTTTCTTAACAAGGCCATTGAAAGTAGAGAGTGAATCGAAGGACCGCGGTTGTACGTCTTCTCCAGCAGCTGCTATCTGTATGGTCATGTGTCCGCGTTTCGTTTCATGCCGACGATACGGGCTCACCTTGAGCTCTGTCTTTGATTCGGTGACGTCCGAGGCTGGGTCCTTGGTTCGGACCAGCCTGGCGACCAGGGTCAGAAAGCTGGGCTTGCTGAACGTGAACATGTCTTCTCAGGAGGCTGCGAAGCAGAAAAAAAGATAAATAAGGGAATGGCATCACTCAGCTGCACCATTAAGTACAGACACTATCAGAAGTGTTCACTGAACGGAAGCAGCCGGATAAAGATTGGACGGCACTCCTATGGTGGTGCCTAGTAGAAGTATGCCACTTTCATTGAACTCTTGTAAAGCAGTCACCATCAATATCATCCAGGACGTTATTTTTGTTTTTGTTTTTCTGGCGGGTTAAAGCTTGAAGGAACAACAAGAGCCTCTGCGCCCGCGTACGGCCGCATAATGAGAAGGTTTGGCAGCATTAAAATTGTAACGGCTAATTGTAAAGTGCAAGAGGATGAAAGTAAGGCATGTTTTCCAGCAGGCTCTAAATCACGATGATTTCAAACTGTGCAAATTTTTGGAAAAAAAGAACCTTTTGAGGTAAGTTAACCCACTGTACTACCGTAAGTGGCTCTTGGAATCACGCGGGAAACGAAGCTATATACGCCACCGTCTGCAACAAAGAAAAAATAAAAGAGGCTGTGCATGTGAAAAACACGCGCGAGCGCGCGAGCGCGCGCACGCACGCACACACACACACACACACACACACACACACACACACACACACACACACACACACACACACACACACACACACACACACACACACACACACACACACACACACACGCGCGCGCGCGCGCGCGCGCGCGCACACGCACACGCACACTTACACACGCACACACTTACACACGCACACACATACACACACACACACACACACACACACACACACTTACGCATGCACACCAGCGCATGTTGCTATGCATGTCACGCACAGCAGGGACAGGATTAGCCAAACAGGCCGTTTACGAAGCCTCCTCCGAATTCGTTGTCCACTCCGGCGAGCTAGTGCAGATTGCTCGGTGCACATTATACGGTGAAGTATAGTACGATAAAGTCACTGCTTTAACGACCTCAGCTATTACCTCAACTGCCTGATAGTATGCAGCCAACGGTTAGCATATCCGCACGCTACAATGACTCCTGTTCTGAACGCCAGGTGTCGGGGGCAGTTGTACATCACAAGCTGCCTCAAAGCTTGGAACTCTGTTGCCGCGCCAGGTAAGGGTGACGGCCCTCGCAAGTTTGGTCCGATATGCGCTCGACTGCGCTTGTATGTCCCAGAGTCCTGGCACGCTCGGAACTGCGTTGCCTCCCGTCTGGTCCTGCGTTAACTCGCGAGTGGGTATAGGTGCATTGGCTTCTGAGCGCTCGTATACGGTGCATGCCTGATTATGGGTCTCATTAGCTGAGGCCGTTTTCAAGAACGCAACGCATGCGCGCCTGCAACGGCACCAGGGCTAACTGTTTCTCTCTCTCTATCTTTCTCTCTCTCTCTCCCTCGATTTTCCGCGTTGCGCACCAAGTCACGCGCACACCGTGTGCCATAGGGCACTTGACTTCCACTGCACGTATTACCGGACAACGCAATACATTTTTTTTTTGGTGTGTGTGTGTGTGTGGGGGGGGGGGGGGGGGGGGGAGTGAAACGTCAAGACGTTTCGTCGTCCAGAGAAGTTTGGTTTATGCTTTCCGTTCAAATAGAAAAGGGAGTTTATGGAGTGCATTGCCCAGACCAATTGGCTTTTCCACGCACCTGTCTCCTTTCAATCTTTTGTATTTTTTGTTTGGGACATTCTTTCGGACACAACTCGGTTTTGGATAACAGTGTAAAAAAAGCCGGTGATCTATGCCTGACCTCGGCTCTGTCACTCATAGCCTGCTCAACAAATACAAGTAAGCGAACGCATCGTTGTACATGTGATAATGCAAAAACAGAAACGAGAAGACCAACTGCACAATATGAGTCGAAAGTTTTCGTGCCTCCGTATGCACAGTTTTGAGTGAAACAACAAATAGAAAATACTTAATGCGTGTACTATGACAGCAGGTAACTTTTGGAACGATTTCTAAAGCTTTTAAAGTTTCGTAATAAGTCTTAAAAAAGGGTCAGAGGAAGCAAAAAATAAATTTATTGTTGTGGAAGTAAATGTTGAAGGTTCACCGGTCAGTATCGCATCTCTACAAATAAAATATGTGCCAACAACCAGTTACGGCGTATTTATGGGCAAACGAGATTCGGTTGCTTTCACTTATCTGCTGCATAATATTCTAAGCATCGGTAAAAGCCATCAGTATTGCGTTATGAATTTAATATTTAAAATACTGAATAATCTGCAGCTGCTCTACAGGCCGCGCGCATTAGAATTCATTATAGAGTTGATTCATTTAATTATGTTTCATCAAGAATTGGGACGCACTTCCGTACCACATTACAAGCATAAATAACTATATGAGTTTTCTAGGGTATTAAAACAGCACAATTTGAGGTATAACTACTTCTACCTAATATTCTTAAAGTAACGTTCTTTATTTGTTTCTGCTTAATTGCTTTTACAACATTATTATTAATACCAACCTCTCTTTCAACTCTTGCAAGAGTTGTTGGGCTCCACCTGTATATCCAATACAGTGTACGCATTAAAGAACCCCAGGTGGTCGAAATTTCTGGAGCCCTCCACTACGGCGTCTCTCATAGCTTTAGTCGCTTTGGGACGTCAAACCCCCATAAACAAAATCAATGATTTCCTTACTGGCAAATAAAATTTGATCTTTAGCAATTTACAGCGTATGCTGGCACTACACGTACAAAGAGATTGTTTGCACCGCAGCGATTGCCATCAAGCAAGTTAAGAAAAAAAAATACACGTAGCTTGCGTAAACACATTGGGGCTAAACATACTCGAGCAACATTTCTTAACAAACGCTCAGACCACAGCGTTTTTAGCAGAAGCACATATTATGGTTCTTGTAACATATCCCGAACACCTCTCGTAGCAACCCTGTTCGACCTATGAACCCCGCAGTAAGAAACCCTTCCTTCCCTATCGTTGAGCACATGCTGGCGAAGCGTGCCATTGCCAGCTTGTGTTTCCCCAACGGTCTCAGAAAATCTGTCCACATAACCCGAGAACTGCAAAAGCAGGCCAAAATTGAAATGACTCGAAATGACCGGGCTCAGCAGCTAAGAAGCAAGCAAGAAGAAAAAAGAAACGAAAAGAAGCCGCCATCCCACAATGCCACACTGTATCACACAATCTCTCAAAGTCTGAATCGAGCAAAAGTGAATATGGTTCCTTCCCGTTCCATAAAAGCTCTTCAAGGTATTCAAAAGCGTCAACTCTCGTCCCGAGAAAGTAAGCATTTGTAAAAAAGAAGCATAAAAAAGAATTCGTTCCATGTGAGAAATTTTCAGTTGTAAGTCAGCGTTCTTGTGAGTGTCACTTCCTGCGTTACCATCTTCTTTGCGGTTTTATTCAGAATAAATACTCAGAAGTCCGGACCTCTGGAGGGGTGAAGGTCACATTCTCCTCACTCTCGGGAGATTCCGAGCATTTGCAGTGCAAAACGAGCTACATTAGCTTAAAAGTGTTTTGGGTGGCCTATATATTTTCGTCAAAGGTCGTGCATCCCCAATATTTTTTCTTCCGAAATAACGACTGTGCCTTACATCTACTGACCCCAACATTCATTTTTCATTTTTCCACTCGCGTTGTTCTCAATATTATTATTTTCTTTTGTTTTTCTCTCCCTCGCATAAACCGCGTGGTTTTAATGAAACACTTACACGAAAAACAAAAGTTAATCACAGAGCTCGCATTCAACGCCCACGATCACCCCATGTACCCATGTTACAACCCGAAATCTTTTCTCTTCCATGCAGCCACACAACCGTGACCACCCATCTCGGCTGACTGGATGTTGTAACATACGCACCGTACAAGCCGGACGTGACGAGCATGACGCCTAGCGGCCGAGTTCAGCGACACCTATACACGGAAGCCAAGCGCGACGCGACCGCATGTCCAACTTGCACGCGTCCCGTTAGCATTAAGCCTAACTTGGCACAGTCGCGCACAGTGAACTCTGTGCACAGGTGAAGAGGAGCGCCTATTCGCACTTCCGCGTGAGCGCTGCGCCTGAGCCTAGCGGGAGAGAGGGCGAATGAAAAGAGGAGGAAGCAAATGAGGTGCAGTAAGACTGAGCGGCTGCGCCTCGTCTCTGGAAGTATACGTCACGTCCGCTGGCGCAAAAGAGTACGAGCATAAATCACGAGCGTGACACCGCTCGCTCGCGTGGACTCACGGCTGCGTGGATGGGGCTTCAGCTGCAGGCGCGGTCATTAACGCTAAGAAACATCTCTAGGCTCGCGAAGGCCGTGAAGAGGTGTGCTCAGGTATGGAAATGACGTTGGAGAAACAAGCTTTGGAAAGAGTCGCGAGCCTTAGGTGCAAAGGCCTCTTCTGTGAACGTCTCTACCAAATGGACCGACGAGGCTGCGAAGGTCTCCTAATATAGTAGAAGCGGACAGTTGAGTTTTGCATAACTGTGTAATGGGACAAAGGTGCCACTACTCCGTTATGCAGCTATATGGTAGTTATGCTGCTATATTGCTGCTGCCATGGGCGTCCTGAAGGGGGGGGTGGGGAGGGGGCAAGGGGGGGGGGCGGTTGCCCCCCCCCCCTCCCCTCTGGAATTACGGATATTTTTTATGCACTAGTTCCTTTTTGGTGCTATCCTACCGCCGCCCCCATCCCCGGACATCGGGTGACCCCCCCCCCCCCCCCCCCCTCCCCCCCTTCCCTGGAAAAAGTTCTGCGGACGCCCTTGGCTGCTGCCACTACAGTAACAAATTCATTTCATTTTATTTCACTTTAATACCTTAAAGACCCACTGGGGGTATTACATAAGGGGTGGGTACAAACAGTCAAATGAACAAGTGTTATGTTGAAAAATGGTTGGTAACAGCTTCGGCGAATGTGGATGGGCATGAGATGGTAGCGATGTCATTGGAGAGGTCGTTCCAGTCTACAGAAACACGGTGAAAAAAAGAAGCGGCACAGGTAACAGTACGGGCACGGGGGCGAAACACTCGGAAAGGATGACGAATGTGGTGGGATATGCTGGCTGGTGGGGCAATGTAGGGAGCGCAGCGCAGCGAACTATGAAAAATTTATGGTATAAGCAGAGGCTAGAAATACGACGACGAAGTGAAAGGGGCGCTAAGCTGGATTCTGCTTTTAAAGATGTTACACTGATACCGTACGAATAGGAGGAATGAATGAACCTGGCTGCTCTGTTTTGAAGTGACTCGAGCGCATTGATAAGGTAAACTTGATGAGGGTTCCAAACTGGCGATGCGTAATCTAACTTTGACCTGACAAGAGATTTATATGCTAGTAATTTTACCTGTTGTGGGGCGTGGCGAAGATGACGTCGTAAGAATCCGAGAGTTTTATTAGCCGAGGAAATGATGTTAGTATCGTGTGTAGCCCATGATAAGTTGTTACACAGTTGTTAATATTGTGGATCTCAATACTGACAAAACTTGATGTGCGGTAAGATGTTACATAGCTTTCGGACGAAATAATAGCGCGAAAAATGACACACACGACGAGGCCAAGAAGGACACAGCACAAGTGGTTGTCCTGTGCTATTATTTCGTTCAGAAGCTCTAATAGGAATCCTAAACAAATGACGCTGACACGCACAAAAAGGAAGAAACGAAGAGTTTCAAATTCAAGAATGCCGTGGAGATAAGATGACAGGACACAGCGGCACTTGCAAAACATAAATAAAGGCCGCTCTAGATAAGGCACACAGTTGTTTTATTCGAGAGAGGCGACCCAAAATTGCGCGCTGTTTACGCTATCGCTGCGTAAATCTTCAAAAATGAGAGAAACCTTGGTGCACAGAACGCTAGCGCGCAGCTCCCCTTGGTGTCTGCAATGTCGAAAACCGCTTCTTATATCAGTGTTTTAGTGCCCCCGATCGGAGATTTCGCCAATGTTTGTCTGTCTGAAGCCACTCTCTGTGACATTGAGGTTGCTAGGATAAAGTAACCGGGGTCGCATAAGCCCCACTGGCGGCAGCGCCTGCCATCGCAGGACAGTGGCGCATTGCTTAACCGCGGCACCACTGCACCAGGAGTGGTGTGAGAGCTCTCGTGGATCTGTGAATGTAAGGTATACAGAATCACCAATCCCGCGCATATGGGCATGAACCCATTAATGGTACCGCATCATACCCTTAGGGTGGAGCTCAGTTGTCCCCTCCAGTGAAACTTAAACACCGAAAGCGAACTGAAGGCTGGAGTGCTAGCGCACATTATTGGTATTTGGCCTAACGACACTAACTCTCGCCAGTCATTTTTTTTTTTTTAGCGAAAGCTCTACTTCCCGACCAAAGTTGCAAAAGCCATTTCACCGCTGAAGCCTGACCTTGAACTGACTTTATGAGACTAAATTAAGCAACCAATTAAAGTAAACAGCAGCCGATCACGCCTCGTGTTAAACTGCAAAACACTCACGCACTATGTATTGCATGTCGCCGTCCTCATCAACTAATACTACCATCTAATTAAAATCGTCCCCAGACGTGCCGATGACCCAGCAAAGCAAAACCATGAGCCAAACAGGCTGAACACATGCTTTCGCACGTCTACTCGGTTTAACTAGGTTAGAACCCTGCCAATTTTTTGACATCGCTATTCTGTCTATATTTCTATTTCGCCTATTCTATTTCTATTTCATCTCCATTTCAAGAGGAAGAAATGTGCTTAGGCAAGGCATGTAATGCGAAGGCAAGATAGCCGCTGGTCCTTAAGGGTAACGGAGTGGATTCCAAGAGAAGGCTAGCGTAGCAGGGGGTGGCAGAAAGTTAGGTGAGCGGATGATATTAAGAAGTTTGCGGGGATACGGTGGCCGCAACTGGCTAAGGACAGGGTTAATTGGAGAGACATGGGAGAGGCCTTTGCCTTGCAGTGGACGTAGTCAGGCTGATGATGATGATTCTATCACAGTCACACCGCTGAGCTCCTGCGGCGTGGATCAGTACAGGCACACGTGCCTATATATTGAAACTCGTTCGCACCTTCCGAATAATAGTATGACGTCGGTGTGGCGTAGTAGCCTTGTGCGCACTCATTAGAGCAAAGATCGCTGTCGTATACGCTGTCTACACCACCTCTCTTCCTCCTCAGCAGTCTTCACAGAGCAAGAGCCTTACCCCATCGCCTGTGCGCTTCTCCTCATCCCCACTCTGTCGCTTGACGCCAACCGACGTCCATTAAATGAGGAGATCCTGCTTGGAATTGAATCGTGCGACGGAGTCATGGTGGCTCCCGCAGAACGATTTCCATTAATAGCTTTCGCTCTAACAAACTGTTGAGAGCAGTACGCGGGGAAATTTTAGCGAGGTCTAAAGTGCGGCCAGCTTAAAAGGGGATTGCAGTAGTACATGTCGGGCCTCGCATTTAATACCTCCATTAAGCGCAAACAGGATTACCAGCAGTTTGGATAGAGATGTATATTCATGACCTTAGAGTTATTGCTTGCTGGGCACGGAGAGAACATCGATTCATTCCCGCATTAGCAACGCGAAGTAACATCTCAAGACGGTGAGACAGGCTGAAAGAAGAAAACGCGCAAAAAAAAATTCAGAGAAAATCGATAAGGAGAAAATAGCAGCCAGCCCCAAAGAGGCGGATCATGGAGAAAGAGCAACAAATGGAAATGAAGTTACCTGCACTTCGGACCTAATACACAGAGTGTTGGAAACGCAGTCTGGCAAACAAAAATAAAATACAAGTCCTAGGCAGGGGGCTTCGGAACTTTCAAAGTTATTCGCCTCCGCAGTGGATTGGCATGCAAGCAGAGTGTCTAAAAACGGAATAGCATGACACAGAAAGTACTATCACTCTAACTGGCGGACTCTCCATTGTACATCTACGTACAGATTATAACAATTTCCTCAGTAATCTCAGCCTGTATAATACTACACATTGAAAAATGCAGTTCTGTTCCTAACCGCAGACCTTTTACAACATTTAAACCGTTGTAATTCCGACCGTTATAATCAACATTCCAAACCCCACTGTAACCAAGGATGCCAAGAAAGTTAGATGCGCGTTGCCTCAGCACCTGCGCTCTAAGTTTCGCAATTCGGTACATTCAGGAAAAGTTGCTGAGTCCCATTTCACTCCCCCCCCCCCCCCCCCGGCACATTTTTCCATCGCATTCCTTAGCCCGTCGCAATAGCCGATGATGTCAGAGGAGGCCGGACAGGACGTAGGCGTAAATAAAAAAGGTGTAGGACGACAATGAAGGTGCTATTTATAAAGCAGTACGAGCTGCTCAGGAGTTAAGCCTGTGTGCTTTCGCTTGCGGTGTCGACACGTGTCCATCGCACTCTCGGCGATGTATAAGCTATTTATAGCTGCACAATTTTCCCTTGAGGCCTTCAACGCTCAGTGTCTATCATGCCGGCCGTATAGAGCCTCTTGCGACACCTCTATCCGTTGAGATAGGTTGCGCAATGGTCCCCTCTCAGTCACTGTACCTGAATGCCGAAGCTCTAAACTTATTGAAACCGAGCGTTTGTGACTGAAACGAAACTGGGCGGAGTTTGTGCAACATCCTCCAATGGAGTCTTACGTGACGAAATAGTTGAGCGCAGACAGCAATCGATCCCATTCTGCCATAACCGGGATCCTCGGCGTTACCTTGTTACGACGTGGCGAGCCTGCGTCAAGGGGCTAGGGGAGCATCTTGGTACAAGTACAAACTGTATAGGGGAAAAAAATATAGTCATTCCTAAAAGGTCAGGTAACGACCACTGCCTCCTGTCCTGCTCTCCCTGCTTACTGCCCGCACCGTTCCAACGGCATCTGCGCGGCTGGAAGAACGCCCACGCATACGCACGTCGCTTCCCTCCCTCGGGGTTCTTTCACCGTAACGGCGCGTCTTCACGCCACGGGCCCGCTCCCGCCGACTCCCACTCCAACCACGTCCCGACTCCCGTGGTTTCCCCGCTCAAACAGCTCGGTTTCAGCCTCCCAATTCCCTATTTTCCCCTTCCTTCCTTTTCTCACTATTTTCCCGCGCCGCCCCAAGGTTCGCGCGCAGGCTGAGAACTGGTCGTCGTCGGGTTTCACCACAACCCCATTGTGTGCGAGCGACAGCGCGAAATTGGACGGCGGCGGCTGGAGAATGGCTGAGGCTCTCTTTCCCTCTCTTTCCCTCTCTCTCCTCTACCACAACGCTGCTATGCAAGAAGGCAAGCACAGAGACGGCTCTCTACTTCAACTGGAGAGAGGGCGCGCCCACCCCACTACTACGCCATATATTCCCGGGCGCCACAAAAGGGGTTCGCAACCGACTCTCCGGCAGACGGCCCAATTTCATCGAAGACCGCTGAAGGAGCGCGGCTGTGAACCAAACTCCGTTCTCTCCGTCTAGTCAGTCGCTGGGTGGATGGCTTTTCGCGGCAGCAGACTACGTCGCGCAGTTGGAACAGGAGCGGACTGGATGGGAGTTGCGAAGCAAGCACCGTAAGACTGTGTGGTTCGTCCTCGTTGCCTTAACGATGTCGAATGTGGTCTGCGCGCCTGTCAGGATCCGTCGTCTCTGTCCGGGCGTTAGTTGACTGCGACGGCGCTTCGCTGGTTTAAAGATTTTGTTATATGTTTTTCTCAAAGACGTCGAACAATGGCGCCCGTTCATCGATAGATTATGGTAAGAATTGGAACAAGACCTAAGCGAGGACAAAGAAAAAAAACATGGATAAGTGGTACTACCGCAGAAACGCATTCGCGCTGACTGTTATTGCGACTGGTGGAGGATTGCCTTGTACCGGGCCTGTCCTCTGTTCTCTTACAGCAAGGGCTGTTTAGGGGTAAGCTTCCCGATTCTGAGGAGTTGGCGTAACCGCGCCAAACTGGTTATTCAGCCTGCAGTGATCTCATTCGTGACGTCCCTGCAACGTAACACCTTCAGTGGTCCGCACACGGCGATGTCACCCCTAGCAGCATAGCGATGTCACGCGCACTCTACCCGAAAATAATAAAAATAACAATGAAAAGTAGGCATTATATTCCCCCTCGTAGAAATCTGCCCATTAATTTCGCGTTACACCGCAAACCATCGTGCAGCATACCTAAAAGAAAATCCAGGCGAACTCTGCAGTGCGCATGCAAAACTAGCGCTACGAAAGTCTGGTGAGGGAGCACTGGAATGGATAATAAAGATTTCGCGCTGCCTTTGCGAGGAGCTCAACCGAGCCGTGCCAAGCCTCTGCTGCCGTCCGCGCTGATATCTGGCACGGCCAGACGTCGGCGTCGGGCGGAACGCGACTCGGCTCGTGGCATTGTTTTCGGTACACAAATGAGCCGGTCTCAGATCGCGCTGAAATTAGGCTGAATTAGGCTCCACGTGCAGTACGCCCTTTTAATGAAGTCTCGGCTAGGAAGCGTCGGCAAGTATCGATTCTTTCCGTTCGAACTGAGGTGGGCGACGTAGCCAACACAGCGATTGTTTTGGTCGCCGAGCGAAGGAAGCGTGTATGCATAGACAATTTGCGGGAGATCATGTCAACTTTCCCGCTTTATTTCTATGGCATCATCTAGCGATATTTTTGACAACAACTCCGTATCAATTCTGCTAAGCTCCCGGAAACAACATCGTCAGTATGTAACAACACAGAGTCAATATGTAGCCGTATAATGCATTTCGTGCCGCAAAAAAAGAAAGACGATAATGCAAAAATTTGCCTTCGTAATGACGTGATGCGTTTTTCCTTAAAAATTCTCCCCAAAGTTCCTGCGTGTACGCTTCCCTAAATACAGCTAGATGTGTGCATTCTCTCCCGCATGTCTGTTGTTGCGGATAAGACGATAAAAGATGCTGCACAGGGAATTCTTTTCGTTGTATACTACTGAGGCCGACTGCAAATTTTCCCGGCAGCGAAAATCCCTACCGTCGATGCACGCAACTTAACATACCCAGGAATTCTGGACAAAAATCATTTCTCAACGGGAAAGAGTTTGTGAGCGCAATTTTTTTCATGTATTGTAAGATTTCACAATAACAATCAGTATATCGGCAGATCTCCCCTCGACTGGCCTGCATTTTTTAAAGCGTCCCCTATTAGTTCTCTGGTTTATGGTTTATGAGGGTTTAACGCCCCAAAGTGACTCTGGCTATGAGGGACACCGTAGTGAAGGGCTCCGGAAATTTTGACCACATTGGGGTTCTTTAACGTGCACTGATATCGCACAGTACACGGGCCTCTAAAATTTCGCTTCCTTTGAAATTAGACCTCTACGACCGGGATCGAACCCATGTCTTTCGGGTCAGCAGCCGAGCGCCGTAACCGCTGAGCCACTGTGGCGGCTCCCATTGGTTTCTATGCCAGTCTTAAAGGTGCACTGAAGAGAAATCTGAACTCTTCTTTCTACCGCGGGAACTCGATCTACACGTTCCCAACGTTCTTACACTCTCGGCATCATTGTCCTATGCGGCCAATTTCCCTAATTTAAATCGGATTAAACGTCCCGGCTCCCGCCATTTTTTGAACTCTCCACAGACAGTAGGAGGAGTCAACCAACCTTTCAGCCTGTCCCGTGGCGGCTTGCCGCTCTGCCATCGGCTGAGTGATACTTAGTGATCGGCGAAAGCAAACAGCTCACGCGTATTTTGATTTCCGTGGGCCTAGTTTACGGCTATGTACGGTTTTTTCGCGCAAACATAAAAATCAAAATGAAAGCGAAAGCGAAGCCTCCCCGCCACTGCCTGAAAGGCACTTCACGCTTTAGTTGACTCCTCGTACCATTTGGGGCGAGTTTAAAAAAAAAAAAAGCCGGGAGCCGGGACGTTTAATCCGATTTAAATTAGGCAAATCGGCCCCACAGGGCAATAATTAGAAGTTTCTAAGCATGCTCGGAACGTGTAGATCGATTTCCCGTGGTGAAAATACGAGTTCAGATTCCTTTTCAGTGCCCCTTTAACTACTGGACGTGAGGAAAAACTTTCAAAGATTTTGCTATGCAGTGGAACATTGCACCATTATCCTCAGTACTTCCATAATGGTACCTTACAATATTTCAATATTCAAAATTTTTGTCCAAGAATGCAGCGCATGGTACGGTGTTTGTACGCAGCCTGATTTTTTTGTGCTCAGAGCTGGACCCTCGCGTTGCGTCAATTCCACGCTGAGCTATATAGAGAAACCTGGCAATACAGGCTACCTTCAATTCTCATCTCTTGCTAGGCTGACTATCACCGCTTAGTCTGATAAGGCAGACTAGTTGACGATGCTCTCAGGGGATCACAGCAAAAGATAAAAAGAAGCCGGGTGAGAAGGATATGTACATAACACGGCTATTCCTTCAGAGGAATAACAGTTAAGAGGAATCCAAGCATAAGATGCGGGAGGAGCCATACCAGCGTCAACTTGTTTCTAAAATAAAACAAAAAAATGCGTTAAAAAACGGAAGAGATAAAAAAGAAGAAAGGATATAAAAAATTGGTAGGACAACTTTGGCAACTAAATTGTTGAGAGGCGAAAGCCGAGGACACTATGCCGTGAGGACTTCCGGTGGATGCGACATCACACCGTTCCCGTGGTTATATCAATGCCCAAATGCCCAATTGTGCATCTTTCGGGGATCTGAAGTGTTAATTGCGCTTAATTACACATATTTCCATCTAATCTGACACAAATCCGACGTTTTTCCGACCATTGTGTGACAATTTTCTCAATGCCGTGACGACTTTCGGTCGATGTGACGTCACACCGTTCCCGTGGCTATATCGACGTCCGCGCTATTTCGACATTTTTGCCTATAATTAATAAACTAATTAATCTGCAGTCATCAAACTTGGCTTCTAGGTTCATTTTTTTCCTCCTCTATCTGAAGCAGCCATTGGTTTTCTTCTATCCTTCTTCAGTTCCCGAGTTCAACGCGTGTGACACGCTTTGTGAACGGACGACAGTATGAGCCATTAAAGGCTTTCGCCTTAAAACATAAAAAAAACATAAAAACCCACATTGGAGAATGGCAAAAGACTACGCGCCTGGTTCGTACCTCCAGCTGAACAGAAACCGAACTTGTCTGCATCTCTTGTTGGTGTTTGAAGCGACCCCGTCACGGCCGCCCAAGCTGCACAAGTAATCGGCCCAGTATTGGGAATGTATTGCCAAAGGCCGGTGCTACAAGGAACCACAGTGAAACCATCCATTGGCAATACTGGGCCGACTACCTGTGCTACTTGAGGGAGGACGAAAACGTGTACGCACAGGTACACAAGGCCGTGAGAGTAACTGCGGCAGCTGATTGCCGCAACACGAAAAAAAGACGGCTGAACTGTTCACATATAGAAGGAGAGTAAGGCAAAACCGCGATGGAAAGCTAGAGTCAGTTCCCGGTTTCGAGCCAGAAGGAAAGCGAACGACAAAACGCAACTGTATACAGGCGTTAAACGACGATCACAGCGGTAAAGGTAAAGAACATAGGGCGACGAACTAAGCATAGGGCACCCAGCCGTGATGTATCGTATACGCTTCTTATTCGCGCCAAGACGCGAAGCGACGCCGCGCATGGAGATCGCGTTCAGTGAGTTGTAATCCGCTGCTCGTCGGCGAAAGTAAATACGATGCGAGCGCAGACACTGGAGGCGAAAAAGGCAGGACTGTAGCGTGAATAAATGTGCCAGCCGGTATCGCATCTGGGAACGCGAGACCCGACAGGACGGCACATACATCAGGGCGGCCCGACTGTGTCGACATCACCTCGGCACAAGAGCTCCGGTGCAAAGGCGGCGACAAATCAGTCCCTGACGCGACGATATAACTGGCGCGTAAAAGACACGGCTCCGAGCGCAAACATTAAACCCGAGAAGGGAGGAGTACACACGCACGAAAAAACGAAAGAGAACTGAGACAGGGAGTGGGAAAGAGTTTCCTCGTGTCTTTATACTGTTCCATATTTATTTACTTGTTTGTTATCTCTCGCTGTCAAGAAGGCGGCAGCGAAGGCGTTAGTTGACTGGAGGAATAAAAACGTTCGCGGCGAGACACGACGCGATGTATTTTCGATGCGCGATCGTTCTTGCGAAGCAGTCACACGAAGAGAGGGTTTCTTCTCTTGACTGAACATTTAAACGCCCCACGCGTAAGGCCGAAGCTGACAGGATTGAAAGAGAAAGAATTATATCTTAAATACGACCTGCGTTCGGCATGAACGCAAGAGAGATTTTTGTGAGTCGATGTTATATAGGCTACTTGTGCGTGGGTGATGTGCCTGGCTTTTGTACGGGTGCAATATACGGCATTTGTAAATGAACCGAGAGCCAAGCATTAAGACTTAACCTTCTAGTGCCCAGTGACGCCCTGAAGAACCAGACTAGTCGGTAGGAGACTAATAGCCTTGTCACACGGGTAGTTTCAATAGCTATTTGGTCGAGAGAGAGAGGGGTCTGAATCGTGACCAAACAAAAAAAAAAAGAGTTGTGCCATTGCTATATAGCAAACTCGATCGCCGTCGGAAGATTCAATCATTTCACACCAAGGTGGTTTGGCGCCACTGTCATCGCCAATAATTTTGCAGACACGCAAGGAATCAACTCAGAAGTTAAAAAAAAATTGCTTATTCGTTAAAGTAATAGCGTTCCCTCTTGATATGAATTTCGTTGTTTCGGACCGGAGCTGTAGTATTATTGCCCTTTCGAGAAAGGTGGTATCGGTTGCTTTTGCGTCACTGGCCGCAAAGGTGTTGCGCTGGCTGCAGTGTTTTGTGGCCTGGCTCTTAGCTGCTTTTTCTGCAAAATAAGATATACTTGAAGTGCCATAATTTTTCACCGATGGTACTGCTCTGAATTTAATCCCTACCGCGTTGCTGAGAGCTCTCCGCGTCCGAGAGTTGACGCTGCCACCGCTCGAAGGATTTCGAAATCTCGCTGCTCCACTGACTCGATGGACTGTTGGAGCGATAGATTGGGGCTACCTATGCAGGATACAGCGTTCAATTGTCTTTTGAATCAATACACTATCGGCTCAAGGACTTGAATACTTCCGTGTGACAAGCGTGTTAAGGACGGCTCTTTACACGCACGGAGTGAGAAGAAGCAGCGATATGGACGTTTGTCTAACAGATATTTACAGCTCTCGTCTTTGACACGATTGCTACGAATGTTATTCCTCTTTTTGTTAGTGAACCTTGTCTCGGGAGCAGTAGAGGAAGCATATACATTATGGACATTCAGTGCGTATTCTGAAGAAAAAAATTATTCGGGACAACCATTCCTCAGATGTGATACAATTACACGTACTCCCTTTGTCAGAAGTTTTTCAGGGGGTTTGCTTCTGAGCGGCAAAGTATGGCTCGGAATGCATCCCCACCATTCAAAATCGCCTGAAAGCAAGAATATTTGTGCTACTGCCCCCTCCGATGGATAGGACTGCCACGAATGCTTCAGGAGCACTACTACACGCCTTAGAAACAGACCCCTGGGCTCTAACCTTCTGACAAAGGCTGCACTTTACACGCATTATTACAGTTGCATGGATGAAAACAACAGTGGCCATATCGCACTCTCGGTACTCAAGTCACCGATGGGAACATTATACGCATCTAATTTTGCGGAGCCATTCTTGGTCATTTTCATTTTAGCCACTCAAAATCACCACCTCCCCCCTTCCCCTACCTCTTCCAGAGAGGCATGGGAGACTGCCCCCCTCAACTGCTGCTCGCTTGAGTCCCAAAGGGCTCTGGCGAAACGGGCGAAAGACGGGGCATTGTCATGCGTTGTCCCGGACTAGGGACGCCGACCATGTAGCGGGGCTACTCTGTGGCTCCCAAACTCTATTTCAGTAATTAAAAGTTTTCACCACCACCACAACCGTCATTCTTAGTCTGGCCTCTCTAGAGAGTCCTGTCCACTACTGGTGGAGAGGAATATTTCCCTCTCTCTACCTTGGCAGGTGACAGCTAGGTGGCGGGTGCAGAGAGGGAAATCCCCTAAACACCACCTGCCACGTCTGGCAGGTGGAGGCTTCACCCGGACATAGCGGCTTTTTCGCTAGTGACCCAACCAGTGCTAGCGCAGCAAAGAAACGGATGCTCCAGCCCATGGCGTCGGCCCAATGTTTCTGTCTTAGGGATCAAGAACTGAGGGGAGCGAGAAAGCAAAGCTATGCTTCAGACATTTCCTTTCCTGGGCAGCGACGATGCATACCTCTTCTCAGTCGGGAGACTCAGGCGGGACATAATTGCGGGACATAGTCGACATAACTGTCAATAAAGCCAATACCTATTTTATCTAATTAATAAACTGATATCCCGATCACCATGCGATGTTATCTGCCTGTAAAAAAGGGAAAGAGAGGGGTTAACATTATAATTAGGGAATTATCCATCCCACTGCTTTAAAACGCAGATGCTGTAGACTCCACATGAACCGAACTCGAAGCTGCCCAAAAATTTGTTCCAATAAAGTGGAGTCCAAATTAAAGGCAGAATTTTTATACTAGATACTGACTAAGCCGAGCATCAGGTCGAATAAACCGGAAATTCGAATTAAGCGATTTCGAACAACCACCTTCCCCCTTAACCACAGACATCCACCACGCTCCCAGCTATCGTCGCGCAATTAAAGCCACCAGTCAGCACCTTCCTCGGCAAAATCCTCTTGATCAGCCCATAGATACGACGACAGAAAAACGTTGATCAGAAGCTTGGGGAAAAGAAAAAAAAAGGTATAGGTGGTCGTAGTTGGGAGGGAGCGTACGAAGGGTGAGGGCGAAAGAACATTCTTCGCAGCCGAAGCAACCGCGGTTGAAATTCCACTCGTCGCAACGCAGTACCGAGCGCGCTCGGGGACAGGCAGCTCTTCGGGAGTGTTCCCGTGTGCAGGGAAGAGCGCGGGCACTCGAAATCGAAAGTTCGCGCACGAAAGCATCGGCGGAAGCAGCTTTGAGAGAAGAACGGGCAGGCCAAATCGCGAGCAGCCGCCGGCGCTCGAAAATGATCCGAGCTGGAGAGCAAACAGTTCCGTGCGCCGCCGACATCTGGGCCGAGGAGGAAGAGAAGGAGGACACCTCGCAGCGCTCGGAGAAAAAATAAATAAATCTAGAGAAAAGAAGAAAGGAGAATTTAAGCGCCTCCGTCGATGCCCGCAGTTGCTGCTGCTGGGACGATCGAAAATGGCGCGAACAAAAGGGGAGCACTTTTTTCTCGTTGCAGCACTGGCCGGGGAAAACAACTCGTAAATAAAAAACGCCTCGTAGATACGTATATACTGAGAGAGAACGCGGGTATAGAAATATGGGACGAGTACTCCCGTTTCACCCGTTTCTGGACGGATATAACATTCCCGACAGGGCCTCGAACACGTCGTAGTCGTTCTTGCAGCCCTGTATAGTACGTCGAGACGGCGCTGCGTGTCGCATTACTTGTTGTGTAGTGATATGCTGCACATATGGTGTCGATAACGATAGCCGGCAAAAATCGTGTGTCACAGCGACCTGCCTATGTTTTCATTTCTCACGGTTTGCATTTTCGCTGCACTAGCCTTTGTTTGTTTTCTATTTTTTCCTCTTCATTTCTTCCTCTTTACTGTCCGCATTTTTTTTTTTTTGCTTTCCATAGTTTTTCCAGAGAGAGCAAGCGCAGCACAGGGTGAGAGAAAATCAAATTGGGTGATGCAAACAGGAAGTTTTTAGGACAGGCTTATTTGGAGGTTAATGGAGGAGGGTTTTTCCATGCAGTGAGCGGAAGTGCGCAGCTACCACTGCTGCTGCTGACATCATTACTTGTGGAGGCGACATACAGTTGCGCGCAAAACTTACGAGTGACTGCTCGGAATGCAGCAGGAGCTATCATCATCATCGTCATGTAAGGCCATCATGTAGTCTTAAATGTTATCATCGGAATTCGCCCGTTGCTGCTAAAGGTTTCCTCTTACCGTACGCCAACCGGCACTGCCATTCCCCAGCTGCTGCTGCAATACGCTCGAAAATAGCGCGGCATAGAAAGCACTGTTTCGATATGTGAGGTTGTCGTGTTTGAGTGACTGACTGTGATTGCTCTCCCCAGCCCATTCTCTCTTTTCCTTTTAACACGACAGCGTAAAGGCCACGTTCTCCAGATAATCCTGTGTCGGCGTCAGCGCTGTGAGCGAAAAATCACGGCATAGTTCTGGCAGGTGTCACCCAGAGAGCAACCTATAGGAGGCAGGTGGGCCAACTAGGTCATGTGACCTTGCGGCGTCAACACAACCTGCCCACCGGATAGTGAGAAAACTGCACACCGTGTCAGGTTGCAGTTAAGTTAATGATTAGTCGATCGGGAAGAGCAAACTGGACCGCACAGGGCTTACCGCTGGGAGCACCTGCCATCCCAGGGCAGTGGCGAATCGCTCAACCGCTGCACCACTACGCAAGGCGGGGTATGAGGGCTCCCAGGGATCTACGAATGTAAAGTAGAGAATCGCTTTCTGCATATATGAGAATTAACCCATCACGCTATCGCGTCATACCCTCAAGGCGGAGCTTAAGCCTCCCATCAATTTTTTTACCTGTTTATTTCTTTCCTGAAGTTTCTTCTGAAGTTCTGAAGTTATTTATTTCCTGTTTATTTCTTTCCTAGCTCTCTGTCTCAGGCCTCGACTTCCCATCCGAACTCTGCTCTTCCCCGCAGTGGTGGCTCAGTGGTTACGGGGCTCAGCTGCTGACACGAAAGACGCGGGTTCGATCCCGGCCGCGGCGGCTAAATTTCGATGGAGGCGAAATTCTAGAGGCCCGTATACTCTGCGATGTCAGTGCACGTCAAAGGACCCCAGGTGGTGGAAATTTCCGGAGCCCTCCACTACGGAGTCCCTCATAGCCTGAGTTGCTTAGGAACGTTAAACCGCAATAAATCAAACTTCCTTTCCGTTGCTTGGTGACCCCTAAAATAAAATAAATAAACGTTTTTTTACCCTCGACCCTAATTAACCACTCGTTGTGTACTTTCTGCGCGTTAATGCTCCACCAGAACCCGTTTTCTGCTGTAGATTTCACATCGAACATTGCTTGGATCTTGTGCCATGTGGCTTAAGTAATAAAGAAGACACTAAACAGTCCTGCTAGCCATCTTGCCCTTCTGAATTTGCATTTGTATCATCACTTTCTATGCTTTTGTTTCCTTTTACGCAAATTTGGTTTCTGGAGTCGTGTTTTTTTTTTTAATCAAGTAACCCGCTCTTTCAACGACACAGTCACTGATTTGTCTGAAATATAAAAAGTGATCAATGTGAAGCTAGATTATTTAGCACTTGTGGCATTTCCCGTCGCCACGACCATGGCTTAAATGTAAATATATTGAAATTAATTTGTCCAAGGGGTCCTGGATTCGCAATCTTATTTATTCTTCAAAAAACACGTTATCGTTTCTTTCAGGGTACGTCTGCTTTTCAGACGCACCAAGGGCAGTGGTGTTCTCTGTTAGCATTCTAGTTGAGAGCCTGTCTCTTAGCAGTTAATATGAAGACGCTAAAAAGCGAAGGGGCAGGGAAAGGAAAATTTAGGGAGCACACGCTTAGAATCGGCAAGGCCAGTTTCCCTAGGGCGAAACGGAGCTGACAAACAGAGGCGGATTGTTCGAGGGAAAAAGGACGGCGTCACACACATTCAAGACAAATGTCACACGATGTTGAAATCCTCTCGCGCAAACACACGTGAGGCGATAGCGAAGGAGGAAAAAGGGAAAAGGGGTCTCAGTATGGTGAGACCGGAATAACAAACGAGCGGCTTCCCTGTTTCGGCGTTGCCTCTTCGAGAAAGTCAAACGCGACACGAACGAGGGAGAGGGGGAAGACGTGAGAAAGTGCGACAACTGAGGACTGTGTTTCCTTTTTTTTTTGTTCGGAAAGAGGGACACCAAACGAGGAACCGAAGCATCAGCTGGAGTTGCGCAGAGAAACGGGAGTTTGGTGAAGGGGATATACAGCAGGAAAAACGAGACCTTTCCGAGAAACGAAAGCGTGGGGAGAAGACAAAGCCGCTTGGGGAAAAATGAGGAGACTTGGGGGAAGAGAGTGAAAGATGAGTGCGAAGGCACACTCGTTCTTCTTTGAGTTTTGAACAGGGGAAAGGCGGGAGTGAAAAGGAAGGATGAGGAGGAGGAGAGGTGGTTTCTCGCTGAGAATCGATGCCAAATTGAGGGCTTGTCGTTGACCCAGACAGGAGACCGCGCGTGGTGGCCTCGAGCTCTCGCCTGCCTCTACCTCCGAGTGCAATCCTTTATTTCCCCTTGCGCCCCCGCAACTACTCTCGCGGCTACTGTCCCTTAGCGGCCCATGCCGCACAGGGGGTCACACAGCTTTCATACATGTGGCTTTATCCAGCTAGCATTATCCCTTCGTTTTCTTCCCCTCTTTCCTTCCTTCCTTCCTTCCTTCCTTCCTTCCTTCCTTCCTTCCTTCCTTCCTTCCTTCCTTCCTTCCTTCCTTCCTTTCTTTCTTTCTTTCCTTCCTTCCTTCCTTCTTTCTTTCCTTCCTTTCTTCCTTCCTTCCCCTCTTTCGTTCTTTCTCTCTTCTTTCTCTTTGACTTTTGTCCCTTAATCCCTGGCTCCCTACTCTAAAACCAATATCCCTATACTGCATTATTTCTTCAATTTTCACTTATTTTACATTTCTCTTCTCACTTTTTACGCTCCAATTTCTTCCCTTACATTACATGATTATTTTGTCTTTATCTTTAGATACATTTTTGTATTATCTTCTTTCTTTTACCGTTTTTCCTTCCGTTCTTCATCTCCTATTTTCATACTTTCGCTCTGTACATTCTCTCACCCCATCCCTTTTCCTGCTTTTCTTCCTCTTTCATATTTCTTCTCGGAAGGCCTTGTTCCTTCTTTTTTTTGCCTGTCTTCCTTCCCGACGTCCCCTTTTTCTGGCTTCCATCTCTTCGCCTATATTCCGTCATTCCCCTTTCGCTACCACCGCCAGAAAAAAAAACTAAAACAAGAAAAAGTGCACAGACAGAAAGGAAGACCGACGCGTGATGCTTACACTGCCATCCCCGAAGAGATGCGTTCCGCCAAATGGCCTCCGTCCAACAGGCGCGTCTCCCCGTAGTCCCGCTTTGCTTTTCCCCACAGTCCCCACTTTACTTTGATTTTTCTTTGCTGCCGCTTCTTGCTTCTCCTTCTTCTCGGCTGTCGGTCTTTTCGTTTCCCTTGGAGCGCAGGTAACGATCCAAACAGCGCTGACGCCACAGGGGGACAAACCCAACAAGAACAAGGGCGGGAGCAGCTGAGGAAACACGCAGCCCGGCAGATTTATTGATCACGACAAAATGGCGGCCGCATGCAGTGCGCATAGAGCATCGTAGATCGCTCACCGCGTTGCAAATGAACACTTCCCGAAGAGCCAGGACAGAAAGTTAAGAATGGGACGATGAAGGCGAAAGAAATAGATTTTTACATAATAATTTTAACGCGCTGGTATTCGCGGTCTTTTTTTTTTTACATTGTTCGTCTATGCAGCAGTTCTACCTTGCGCGTCTATGTACTCGTAGGAAGAGGAAAAATAGGAGTGAAGCTATCAACAATGCTTGTTTGATGCGTAGGTCTGATACTAGTGCTCAGAAGATTGTACAAACAGATTACCAATTTGTGGAATCGACCTAAACCACTTCGTCTCAGACCTAACACTTGGTATTTTGCCCAAGGTATCGACTACCTTAACTGTATCTCAACCCATCCTTCGCCAAAACATTGTCGAGTTAGAAACCATTCTGCTAAAAACTCATACTGAAAAAATTGCGCAGAAAAAACGAGGACAAAGCGAAGACACGACAAGGACGTGCGCTAACTCACAACTGAAGATTTATTCCAATACGCATGCACTTATAAACAGGAACAAACAAAACGAACCATACCAATCTGACATCAAGAACATCACATGTCACCCCCTGTGTACCCCAGTGATTTTGCCAAAAAGCGGAACTCCCTACCAGAGAAGCGGACGGAAGTCTCGCTGACGCATGTGTCTCCGCATGTATGACGCATGTATCAGCGGAGTTACATGCGTCAGCCAGACTTCCGTCCGCTTCTCTGGTAGGGAGTTCCGCTTTTTGGCAAAATCACTGGGGTACACAGGGGGTGACATGTGATGTTCTTGATGTCAGATTGGTATGGTTCGTTTTGTTTTTTCCTGTTTATATGTGCATGCGTATTGGAGTTGTGAGTTAGCGCTCGTCCTTGTCGTGTCATTGCTTTGTCCCCGTTTTTTCTGCGCAATGTTTTCAGTATGCATATCAACCAACTTGCCCAACTTTCTGCTCTCCTAACTGCTAAATACTATCCATCAAATGCTCGCATTTTAAAACAGCGCAACTAATGAGCAAAGCAAAAGGCGTTGCTAGATATTGGCGGGCCATACGGCTGAGGTAGCTGGTTAGCTAGAGAGGTTAGTCAGTTATATGTAACGCTGCATGTGATTATCTGGCCTGAGTTTTGTACTTAGACTTGGTTCAAGTGTTAATACACTTATGTGCTGAGACAAAATTTTACTGCCTAACATGCTAACTGGACGTCTTAAAGTTTATGCGCACCTCAAACTTGCGCTCCGTGCTGCGAAAAGGTATGTATGCTTGCAATGAGGCTGATTTTGATTGATAGAGTTAGACTTCACGTCAGGAGCCAAATCCGCCAGCCGATGTCAAGAAATTCGTTGACTGGTCGAAAGGGTTCACGTAACATTATGACAACATCACAACCAGCTCTCGTGGCAGCTCACTATTACGGCTGTTTCCCCTGTCGTGACACTCGCAACAATTGGAACACAATAACCAGAATCATAACAAACCAAGTCCTACACGCCAACCCGTGCGTGCCAAGAGGGTTGTCGTGCACACCCGCGCTGCATGCCCACCGCCGTGATTTGTGCATAGTCTGCACACATCATCCACACTATGTGCACACAGCATGAGAGAAGCGGTGTCGTTACCAGAAACCCACTTGGTTAAGATGGACGTCAAATGATCCTCAGAAGACAGAACTGGCTCACGCAATTAAGGGAGAGGGGGCGTTAGGAGTTGCGTGCAGATTTAATGCGATTCACATTTCTCGCAGATCCTATTGAAACTTCTGTGTGCGTTTGCGTCAGTTTCTTTTCCACAGTCGGTGCATCAAGCGTTATATTCGGACCACAGTAGTTCGATACAAGTCAAGAAAAAAGCGTTTTTTCCCGTCAAACGACCCCCTTCTAGCCAATGGCATCAGCCGATTTTCATGAACACACTAGCATGACAATGCAGAGAGTGGCAGACGAAATGAGACAGTACCCTCCCTGCATTGTCACGGATAGTCTTCTCCTCACAGTGTCACCATACGCGCTTTAGCAGGCTCATGAGAAGCGGTTGACGTGGAAGGGGGTCCTTTGACGTGGAAAAGCGGCTTTTTTCTTGAATTGTATGCAACTGCAGGTGCAGTAGCAGGTATTCGCTATGGTAAGCCAGCGTCGACATCTGCATATACCAATCTTTTTTTATCTCGATTATCTATATAGGCTGCTGCCCGGAAACTACCACTTCGACTTATTGATCAATTCGCTCTCGCCCTACCGTATGCTTGCCGTCCCGGTTAGCTCAATTGGTAGAGCGACTGCTCCGGTTAAGCGATGGTTCCGGATTCAAACCCCGGGCCAGGACGAATTCCTCGTTTAACCAGGAAGTTTCTGTGGGAACTTTATAGCTTTCCTCTGCAGCCGTATGGCTGTGGTTGGGTGGATACCAATGAGTAATTGCGTCTTATTACAAATTTACTCGACCGTGGAGCATTCCCTAAACATCGCACCAACGTCGTTCCCACATTGAATTCTTGACCAATTCGGCCTATCCCTACCATACGCTGGCCATCCCGGTGAGCTCAGTTGGTAGAGCGAGTTCTCTGGTGTAGCGGTGGTCCCGGGTTCGAACACCGAACCAGGAGGCATTTTAGTGAGAAAGCACCACTTAACACGGTTTACAGCCAAGAATCTTGTGTGAAGCCTCGGGGTAACGAAAGTAATCTCGGGTTGGTTCGGGGGAGTGTCGCGCAAGCTGCAGCCAAATGGAGGAAGTACAGGTAAGTTCCGAGGAGCGTCGCGCCAGCTGTAGCCAATGGGAGGAGGGCGTCGCGCCAGCTGTAGCCAATGGAAGGAGGGCGTCAAGCCAGCTGTAGCTAATGGGGGGAGGGCGTCGCGCCAGCTGTAGCCAATGGGAGGAGGGCATCGCGACAGCTGTCGACAATGGGAGGAGGGCGTCGCGCCAGCTGTAGCCAATGGGAAGAGGGCGTCGCGCCAGCTATAGCCAATGGGAGGAGGGCGTCGCGCCAGCTGTAGCCAATGGAAGGAGGGCGTCGCGCCAGCTGTAGCCAATGGGACGAGGACGTCACGTCAGCTGTAGCCAATGGGAGGAGGGCATCGCGCCAGCTGTAGCCAATGGGAGGAGGGCGTCGCGCCAGCTGTAGCCAATGGGAGGAGGGCGTTGCGCCAGCCGCCGCCGTGTGGAGAGAAGAGATCTAGAAACGTGGTTGTGTGCACATGCATATGCCGGAAAGAAGAGGCGAATAATGAACGCGTACTTTCGCACGTTTGCTTGGTTCAACTATGTTAAAACCTACCACGTCTTTCTTTAACAGCGAAGTTTCTGAGGAACCTGTACAGCTTTCCATCGCAGCCGTATGGCTGTGCTTCGGTGGATGCTGATGAGAAATTGCTACCTTATTAAAAATTTACCCCACCTTGGGGGATTACCCTAAACACTGGGACAAAAATAACACAAGTTCGCTTTCCCTAAAGATAATAAAGAAAAGCCGAGTTGGTAGCCCGTCTCTTGCTCCTGGTATGACGTCACGCTGTGACGTCACTAGGCATGATATGACGTCAGGGGTCATTCTAAAGGTCAAACGTGCAAAGTGGCCGCCGCTACGTGAAAGGCCATTCTTGGGAGTAGTATTGCTTTCGCAATAAAAGGTATAACTTAACTGTGGGGCTTTTACACTCAGCTGCAGTTGCACATACTGAAAGAGGCCTGCGGCGAGCAATTGTAAAAATGTGTAAATTCATCGAAACAGAATTTTTCGACACACACATGAACACAAAATAGATGGCGAGACATAAAGCAGCGCGTCTCACTCACTTTCGCTCGCCGAAAAACGTGTCCACAAAATTTGTTCCCAGGATCGAGTTCTGGGCGCACTGCCCGCGGTGCAGGAAGCCAGAAGTCATCAAGCCGTCGCTCAGATGCAAAGCCTCGAGTGTGGCGATACAAATGAAGAAACCGCCGAATCACCTCCGGACACGTATAGGGCCACAACGAAGGAGGAAGCCATTTCATTTCCTTACTTTTTCTTTTTTTTTTGGAGACCGTCGCAGCAGCGGACACAGAATGTGCTGATGGCACGGCCATCGACGAAACGACCGTTTGCAGGCCACGAATTGCCCCGAGATGACCAGATATTCAGTGTGATTTGGGTCACCGCTGAATTGTGTCTCGCATTTTCTCGCTACGCATTTATTTTTAGTCTCTCCAGGGTGCTAGCGCTTGCGAGGATGGACACCGTCGTTCCCACAGCCATAAAGCTCCTACGCTTTGATGAAGCCCCTTTCATTTTCTCACCATGTATTTCTTCGTTAAAAAGAACTGCGATTCTCCTCTATGTTTTATTTGTTTATTTAAATTATTTCAGGCTGCCTTGAAATAAGGCGCTCTGGTCAATTCTTCATTAAATGTACTTCAAAGAAAGCAAGAGACAACCACCATTCTTCTGTTCATGCTACCTCGTCCGTTTGCAACTTTCCTCCCATAAGTACACAAACAATGTGCTGTGCTCTGGAAATTGTTAACAAGAAAATTGGTGGGGGCCAAACACCCTGCAGAGTTAAGATGCCAAGCTTTTCCAATAAAACCATCGCCTCAAGGTCGTTACACCCATTCTCATAAATACTGGCTGTGGAGCACTTCAAGCAATCGCATTTTAACCGCAGCGTTTCTGTTTAAGTCTTCCAGTCTCGGTACTTTTCACGCGATAACGTTAAGGCTACCGTTGTGCATAAAATCCGGCGTCGTAGGTGTTGTGAGCGATAAACAGAGTGGCGTTGGGTGGCCCAGGCGGGTACCCCCACGGAGAAGAAAGCTAAATGGAATAACTAGGTCACGTAACCTTGTGACGTCATCGCAACCTGCCCACTGGACTGCGAGCAAAACTAATCACCCTGGCAGCTGACCTACAAATTTATGACTGATCACGAGAGGCTGCTCAGGAAGAGCAACTTGGGTCGCACACGACCCCACAGGTGGCCGCACCTGTCACCGCGGGCAGCGGCGCATGCCTTAACCGCTACTCCATTGAGCAAAGAGAGGTATGAGGTTTGGTTTGGTTTACGGGGTCCTAAAGCGTCTCAGGCTATGAGAGACGCCGTAGTGAAGGGCTCCGGAAATTTCGACCACCTGGGGTTCTTTAACGTGCACTGACATCGCACAGCACACGGGCCTCTAGAATTTCACCTCCATCGAAATTCGACCGCCGCGGCCGGGATCGAACCCTCGTCTTTCGGGTCAGCAGTCGAGCACCATAACCACTGAGCCACCGCGGCAGCAGAGGTATGAGGATTCCCAGGGACATCCGAATGTAAAAGAGGGAACGACCCATTCCGCATACATGGGCGTTAAATCTTTAACACTATCGCGTCGTACCCTTAAGATGGAGCTTCGGTGCGCGCATTATGAAAAAACGACGTAGAGTGAATTAGAGGGATTCAGGAAGACCGTCTTTATTGCTGAACAGTCAGCGCAGCGTAATTGGTAACCGATATAGCAGCGGGACGAAGTTGCAAATGGCTGCTTTTTCTTGGCGCTGTCTCGCTTCACACGTACAGTCGGGGACAAAAGTCTCCGGACCACGTGTTCCTCAAACGAAGCTTATAGCTCTACTATCAGACAGCGGCTGGAGACCGCACTTGTGGAGACGAAAGAACAAAAATTTAACTTTCACCTCCAAAAGTGTCGTCTCCAGCCGCCGACTAATAGCAGAGCTATCGGCTTCGTTAGAGGAACACGTGGTCCGGAGACTTTTGTCCCCGACTGTACGCCTAGCGATGAAGCCATTAGGCGTTCCCTCTACCCTGCCTGCGTTCATCGTATAGATTACTTTTGCTCGCTTTTGCGCCGCCTCGAGGTACTTCTAGCTCGGTTAACTTCTCTGTGTGGTCGTCTGTGTGCCCCTCCCTCGTTTTATAAGCGAATGGAACGCGTCGTTAGCTGTCGGCTGGGTAAGAACCGAACGAGAAATGAATGAGCTGTAAAAAAAAAAGCTAAAATTCGTGCCTGGTAACACAGAAAAGCTTAATGATTCTGTCGAATGTTGCACGGGTCACGTCGTTCGTACATCGTACATAAACAGTAAAAGCTTAATAACCTTCAAAACAGTAGAGATCTAATGCTGCCGGGAAAACTACTTGTTTGTTTCATAACCCGGTGTGCCCAGCGGGAGGAGTGCCGCTGAAAGCGCGAGGAAACTAACTAAGAGATAGTTTAAGTATGAAATACAAATAGCGGAAGTAAACAGGTTTCAGGCACTCATTCAGAAAAAAAAAACAAATAGGTTTTGCCAGCCGCGAAGAATTTCATCGGCCAGCCCGACCGAGTCACGGTCGCAAAGGTGACAGTCCCGTGTACGGCCGCTCCTCGAGGATTTTGTTATAAAAGTTCCGTAGTTGTCTTTTTTCACCCAGCGGCGAACACCGGGCCGTGAGTGAATGCTGTACGAGCAGTGACAAGAAGGTCCGAATAACCGCGACCTTTAATCCCGCGCCTCCACATCTCTGCAAACAAGGGCCATCAGCTATGAAAAATGCCTTGCATGCTTTGGACGGCTCCAGGTTCCTAAAGTTGTTCGTCGTGTGCTCAGCCAAAATATTATATCTTCTCCAGTGGGGAGCAAAATTTCGGCTGCCCAGAAATTACAAGAATACGTTTCCCAAGCCTGTGTATTGCCGGGAACGCGATGAAAAATTTCACAACCATAGTTCTAAACAGTTCTTTATGACCTTTCCCATTCCCTGTACTGTGGCTATCTCAATCCCAAGAAATTTGGACAAAATCTTTTAGTTTGCGTAGCTGCCGCAATGTACCGCATGGCGCTGAACACTCAAAATCACGGCGCGAATTTCGAACGTTCGGATACCTTTATTGATTTTCTAGGCCTTCGGAAATAGTTGGTGAGATCGCAGGAAGTAATTTATAGGTTAAATTTAGGGGCGCAGGCAAGCCAGAGCCACGAGCACCAATTAAAGCCTTATCAAGAAAAAAACTTTGTCCTACATGCGGACGCGTCAATGTACAAAAGCTGGGAGGCAGCAGCCAATCACCGTAACAAACAGCAAGGGAGAAGAATTGACCAGCATATTGGTCAAAACTCGGGACACAGAGAAAGAAATGACCCTTGCACTTGCCACCACGGAACCAAACAGAAGAAACAACAAGCACATAATAATTACTGATACGAAGAACGCGTGTAGAAACTTCCTAAGTGGAAGGGTCAACAAACTAACCAATAGTCTACTAAGCAACACATCTATAACAAGTAACAAACACAAAGTGATATACGTTCCGGGATATGAGGAGGGCAGGAGAAACTAGCCGCCGCAATAGTTTGATGGTACACTGGCCAAACAAGCGAAGGCACGGGATCGGAGACAACCCCATCTAAAGGCAACAAAGCACTCCTACCCCCCCCCCCCCCCCCCCCCCCCCCCCGCACCACTCAGAACAATCACAAGAGACCCAGCGCCACTTTGAGGCGACTGCAAACAAACACGTATCTTCACCGTTACATATACAGGGTGTTTCACCTAAGACTTTTGCCCGATTTTTCAAAATTAGCCTTTTCGAGTTAGAAGGACGCTTTTTCGGCGTAGCACTGTCAGCGGTGTAGTACATCAGTGTACAGCTGAGATGTGCTAGCTAGCAAGCTGGTTAACTATTATTGAATAGTTAACTCTTTAACTATTACTGTTAGCCTCCTTAATCATTGAGAGGTGTGTAGTCAACCGTAGATAATATCCCTATCAGTTTTTAGAATTTTGAAAACGCGGTTACCCGGCACTCTGTCCCAACAAATTCTGGCTACATCGCGCCAAAATACATGCGCTTTCGAGAAGCTAGCAGGCAAAGCAACCACTCCAGTGCAAGCAACTCGTCCAAATAGCCACAATTTGTTGGTCCACAGAGAAGAAGGTAATAGCATTTTCAAAATTATTATATAGTAACTCCTGTGGACATTACTTACGGTGGGATACATGCCTCTCAATAATTAAGAAGCCTAACCGTAATAGTTAGAAGTTAACTAATCAATATTAGTTACCCTGCCTGCTAATTAGCAAGTCTTAGCTATATTCTGATGAACGCACTACTCGCGAATAATGCTATGCCGAAAAGCCGCTCTTCTAACTTAAAAGCCTATATTTAAGAACTGTGTAAAGTCTTAGTTGAAGCACCCTGCATAATAAGATGTGGCCAACACAATACCCATCGACATGTGTACATGGTGCGGGGAAGTGGCTACCCTCTACCACTCTACATGGCGCTGTCTGGCGAGCCCGATACAACCCGAAATTAAAAATCCTTCAGCCGAGCAGTGGGAGAGACGCTTCAGACCAGCGTTAACCTTCAAGCCCAGCTTCTGTTGGTTGAGCGAGCGACGCTGGCCGCAAGCGTCAATGGGCTCCTGGACCGGGGAAGGCCACACAGTGCCCAAGTCACCGTCCTCTATTCCCCTTCGTTTGGGTGAATAAAGCTTCATTCATTCATTCATTCATTCATTCATTCATTCATTCATTCATTCATTCATTCATTCATTCATTCATTCATTCATTCATTCATTCATAAGTTAGATTTCGCAGCGATCCAGATGAGTCGGCCGCAATAATTATCATGTTCGCGCAGAATCTCTCGAAGCTCTGTAGGTTTCTCAAAATTACAAGTCTGAAATATACCCATTGAGTTACGCGGTGTCCGCCACAGGCTGCGAACAGGTGACGCTAGTTGTTCATCACCAGAAAAGCTGGGCATGATGCCTTCAGAAACGTGCAACGTTTTACGACGCGTATTTAGGTCATACGTAACCGGAGGAATGCATATTTCCATCAAAGTTACAAAGAATATCATCGTGAAACGTGACAAGCCTGGCGTTTATCTTGGCCATTGGGAGCTGGAGCCTGGAGGCTGATTTAAACGAACCAACTAGTGAGGTTCCTTACAGTGTTTCCATTGCCGCAAACTTTTTGGCAAGCTAACTGCATGGGAGCAAAGTTAGTGCTCTATCTTGCAACTGCACTTAGGCAGCAAACCTAACATCTTTAGAAAAAAAATAGAAAAAAAATAGCAAAAATAATAGAGTCCCCCGAAATTTGCAGTTGACGAGAATATGGACTTGGTACAGAGTGCCGGCCATGACTTGGTATGGCCAGCCTACAGAATAATTCACTTCCTCAGAATTGGTCGACACAGTTGCAACATCGTCACTTGTTTTTGCTTCTTCAATAACATTATGCCTGCCCAGCAGGTGAATGGCGCAGTTTTTGGTTATGGTATCTCGAAACACTTTTTTTGGTTTCGGGTGAATACAAACTACAAACAAACCCAAGACGGGGAACACCGACCTGTGTGGTGATCCTCGCCACATGCATGGCACGTCAGTGCCATGAGCCGGCTGCGACGTAAAGCAAACATATGTCAAGCATGCACGTCAGCCGACATTTCGCTTAGTCTACGCTTGGAGCCTGCATCATCACACCAGCTGACGCCTCAAGACGGATCCACGTTAACAAGGAAGAGCTACTCGTTCCCCGTCTAGCGCTTTGATTTGACACTGCCTGTCAAGACGGCAGAGGGTCGTTTACTAAATTCTTAATCCCTGCATCTAATGCATACTATTTGAAGAAACAACCTTGCTTTTTTTTTTTCCTTTTTATCGCGTTGTATAATGTGAAGCAACCAAGTCCCAAGCGGATACTGACAGCTAAAGAAGCTGTGCTCGCAATAGACGGCCCTCAAACTTATGACCTACTGGAGACACCGTTACTCCAACTGAAAGGAGGTCGAGTTCGAAGTAATGCGTAGAAACGCTAAAACCTCCCAAAGTTAAATAATATGTGAATATTCTTAATGGCAGCTTGAGAAAAGTGTCCGCTAGAACGACGCTTCATTCTCTTCTGGAGCCAATCTTCAAGAACTCTCCCTCCGAAAAACGGCTAGAGCTTACAACCTGATATTGATATTAAGAACACACAAATTAGAACAGGTTGTGACGCGGGCTGGCTGTCGAGAGACGTTTATTGAAAACAATTATCCATAATCGCCATTACGACGACTTTCAGTGAGATCTTGTGGAGCCTAGGACCCCAAATTTAAAGCCGATATCTGTAAACTAGAAATTGCCCGAAATCCAGATAAAGTCCAGTGACTGTCCGTTTAGTTTAGGATAAAATTCACATGAATTTAGGCGCATCACTAACGAAGTGTTCTTCACAATGGGACCAACAGATGCAGGTATACGTCCTTAGAGACAATTTTTACTATAATATAGTTCACGGCAAAGCCGGTATACGTCAAAAACAATATTTGTTCGCCTGACTACATATTAACAAAAAGGAACCACTAGTTGAAAGTAAAATAAATGCAATGCAAAACAGATGTACTTCAAATGGAATTCTTTCCAAAACCCATAAAGCAAAGGAATAGGCTCCCCCAGAAGCTTGCATCGATAACGTGTAACTAAACTTTGCTTTCTCTCACGTTCTATTTTGTGTGCTTACCTGGTTTTTTTACTGTGTTATTCGCTACCTCGAACTGTGCCGCAACTGCGTTCCTTACCTGGACAAAACCGCCTTCCTCTCTAAGGCAGGCAGCAAAACTGAAAGGGAGGTTATCGAAGCTTTCCTGATTTCCAAAAGGGGTGACGACTGCGTTAGCTCGCCCTCGATATCGCTATCGACACTAGAGACAGTTTTTAGAAGCGCATGTTCGTGTTTCACACCTTTCTCTGATTCACCTGCAAATTGTGTTGTTGTTTTCTCTTGTCGAGCCGTTTAGCGATAGCGTTTTTTCTTGTTATTTTCGCGGGTCTTAAAAACCAGTGTTTTCACAAATAAAATCAGTTGGAAGTGTGCGCTTTGTCTGTCCTTTTGTGTGCCATACGTCCCGTCTTGTTCGCGCAGTTTACTCGTTCTGTTCATTATTTATTTATTTATTTATTTATTTATTTATTTATTTATTTATTTATTTATTTATTTATTTATTTATTTATTTATTTAAAAATGTTATCCAGAAAGTTATGAAAGTTATCTATGGTCACGAGTGACATTCGAGGCGGAAATTCAGGAACAGATGTTCTCGAAAATATGCCATCAGCGCATGTAACGCATGCTATCAAGTTCATGTCAATAACAACAAACGCACGCGTAAGCCAGACGCTGAACGTAAGAAGACATACGACGTAGCCGTGCAGTGTGATGAGAGAGAGAAAAGTTGTGTTTTGTATTCCTTAATGCTTAGTTTTGTCTCCAGAGGCAAAGAAGTAGAACGCTTCTGACAAGCCTTTCTATATCGCCTCCTGCCTCTAATGGCATAAGACCCATACAGCAAGAATGCGGGAATGCGACAGCCTTTCCCTGTCCACTTTTTCTTCCTCAGTTTTTTGTCCTTTTTCTTTATATTTTGTTTTTATTTCTATTTTTGTTTTCCATTTTCTTGTTTTTATTTTTTAACATAAGAACCTCTGGATTTGAGCAATGTGAAAGCAAAACATGTACATACTATATCGACGCCATGGCTATTCTGACGTCCAAGTGCTATATCGACGTCCATGGCTATTGCGACGTCTAAATTTTTTTGGCGTTTAATTAGTTAACTAATTACTCCACATCAACCAAATTTGGAATATAGCGAGATTTTTTCCCCACTACCTAATGCAATCAAACTTTTTTTCATACATCTTTATAGAACGACAACAACGTGCGGGCAACATCTGCGGACACTTTTTGCTGGCGCGACAGAGTCATATAATGTTTTCGCATTAATAAAGCTAGGCAACAGATCAGCTGAGTCTGCACACGCCAGGGCACGTACTCTGGTCTGTTGCTCACGCCACTAACGTAAGCGAAATTTGAATCTTTCGACGAAAGTTGTTGCAAGAAACGGGTAAAAGGAACACGTTGAAGAAATTAACAATGAGGCACGTATTGCTCGTGTTGTTAGCTGCTTATCTACCTAACGAAGCAATAAAAATCCAAAAGCCTGAGTTATTCAGGGTTTCCTGGCTGTGGTCGTGAATGTCTTGAGCAGAATCCAACTAAAAGCAGCTTGCCAATGCGGAACCTCCGCTACACGGGACGCACACATTGACGAACCCGAGCAGTCGGGAAACATTACGGCGCGAGTACGAGAAAATGGCGCTGCGCTCACTCAAAGGGATGCCAGCGTCCCATTTTCGGGAAAAACAGCGGCCACCCTTCTATCTGTCTGCATTCCCTCTCCGCGCAAGCACTGGTTTTGTTCGCTCCCCTTTCTAACATAAAAGGCAGCTTCTCGTCTTCCCAAAGCGCTGCTCCTGCAGCTCTTCCACTTTGCATGCCTTCGAAATTTCGCCCTCATTAAGAGCCTCGCCACGCACGCGCCTCCCCACGCATCTCCCACGTATATTCGCCGACAAAAACAAACGGGGCTTCTTCGGGGAAGCCGCCAGCGTCGCTTTTATCCAGCGCAGGCCCCGCTTCCGTTTATACCTTCCCGTCCCTACCATCCCCTGTCCCGTTCGCTTTATCGAGAGCCGTTTTGATGGCCCCGGTCTCCATGGCGCATTCGCTGTGTTAGTACGTCGTGTCGCGGTTGCTCTGCTCCGCTTTACCCTCGTGGTGAGGAGGAGGTCTTATCCTTACATGTTCCAGCCGTTCCCCAAGCTCCCTAGACGGCTCAGCGGCGTCACAAAGGCGGAATCGGCTCCCGCAGGTCCTGCTCTCCCGAAGACCGCTCCCTTGGGTGACCGCCTCTTCGTCCTAAACTTGGCCGCCGTTCGCCTCTTCCTTTTCTGCTCTCTCTTATTCCCCTCCCATTTTCTCCCTTTCCTATCTTCCCAATGACTTCTCTTCCCTCAGGTTTATTTTCCCCATTCCCTCATTCTTTATGGCTTATCCCAGATTCTCCACTTTCCCTTCTTCCTTCTGTCTTTTCCCTACAGTTCGCACTCTATTTTCCTTGTTTCCCTATCGTTTGTTATCTTTCCTCTACGGCCTTCTCCTCCTTCCCTATTTCGGCGTGCTCACGTCCCTACCAGTCGTTAGCATGCGCTCTCGTTTCGGTCGCATCCAAAGAGCAGCAGTAGCAGCTGCCTCGCTGTGGAGGGAACGCGACTGACGCTTTGTTTTGCCCCGTTCTTTTCCCCACGAGGGAGTGAGGCGTCTTCGTTTCGCTTCGCTCGCTTTCCTGTCTTCGTCTTCCCAGCCTTAATTTGTCCTGACCCATCGTCGGCCGCTCTTTCTTCGGTTCTGCGCATGTCTATATTTTTTTTTCTCCTGACTAGAAGGACTGAGGAAGATCGTATATATTTAAGCCCGACCATTGCTTCTTGTGTGCGTCATAAGGCATCCTCTGTCCCTACCGCGAGATTAAGCGCCGCCCTCCCGACTTAATCACAGAACGCTGTCTTCCTTTAAAGAATATCATATCTTGTCGACTCATTTTCAACTGCGCTACCATGCATAGTTGCTCTACTTCCTTCTGCAAAGGACATATTCTCAAAAGTGCAATAGTGTCAAAGTGCTGAAGGGACATGCACGGAGACAGTCTCTGCAGTTCTATTCATCGCGTGCTTGCGGGAACTATTCAGAGAACTAGGCTGGGAAAAATTGGGGATAACTTATAATGAGAATATCTTAGTAAACTCCAATTTCCTGGTGATGATGACATTTCCTTCTAAGCAGCTCAGGGGAAGATTCGGAAAGCATGATCGAGAACCTAGATAGGCAATGCGGGACAGTATGTCTGAAAATTCAAATGAAGAAATCTAACGTAATGTTCAGTAGTCTTGGATAGACACAGTAGTTCACGATAGTCAGCGAAGCATTAGAATTTGACATTGAATACACCTTCTCGTGGCAAGTATATAGCCCGTGACTCGGGGGCACATGGGCATTTCTACTTTGTCTCGCTTACATCACGTTCTGCCTATCGAACACATCATATCATTGCTAAAACGTAGACCATCCAAGGTAAGCGCAGTGCGAAAGTACCAATGCGATGCACGTCGGCAGAACCAGCTGTACACTAAATAGCGGGGTAATTGAGCGCGTTTTGTACAACATTGCATAATATTCGTGCAAAGCGCACTAATATTCAAAAGCGCACTTAAATGACGCCAGAAAAATCGCTTTTAGACTCGGACACGATCGAGAGCGGTATGTTACGATTCAGGGTTGGAATGCAGCTGAACGTGAGTGGCCAAGTTGCTGGCATGCCCTTGCGAACCGTCTATGACAGAAGCTAGCTTTTTGAACATCATCTGTCGCACTGGAATTAAGTACAGATGTCTATCTATAGAAGTTCTTATAAAGTACTTCGAGCGATCATATGTCATACGGGCCTTTGAGCGCTCGATCGGTCATGATTTCAGTTCGATTCGTTCGAGATGAAAATAAATCAGACTAAGTAATTTCTTGCTCCCTCCAAAATACTTGGGCGCACGAGGAAGCGAATATATCTGCCTACAATCACGTGTACGCTGAAGATCCTGACACTGCGTGACGCCTCTCACTTTGCACGGCTCTAAAATACATTTTTCGCCTTTTTCGCCATTCGCAAAGCGGAATGAATATATGCGGCGTGTCTTCTTCGATCGAATGGCGCATTCTACCGCGCAACAGCTGAATGGCACTGATAAAAACACGTGTCATCCATGCAAACACACGAGCCTCGGCCCTCCTCGGAAACGTTATCCGTGACGCAGGTCTGGAGAGGTCTTTCTCCAGTTAAATGGGAAGTACTAGTATGACAGCTAGTAGTAGCAGCAGCAAGAGGTGCTGCTACTGTTACACTAAAACCACGCAATAGGTGAAATATTTGTGTCTTTCATGAAGCCTGCTACTGAATAAAGTAGTTAGCCAAAAAAGTCGAACTACGTCATCAACAACTGTTTTCATTCTTAAAAAGAGAGAGAGGAGAGGTCGCGAATGGAAAATATGGGATGGTTAGCCGGAGCAGGGTTCAGATTGGTTACTCTGCATTGAGGGAGCGAATAGAGTAATGTGAAATAGAAAATAAAGACATGGCCGAAGCCGCAGTGATGAAGGACATAAATGAAGAGATGGTCGTGCGGCACTGTCATCGCAACCTGTCGCGCAAATGGTTCCAGCTCCTGCACATATCCCAGTGGTGTGTCGCTAAGTATGCAGATGAAGCGGGAGAGAGCGACAGATGTGCTTAGACGGTGAAAGACTGGACGCATGCCCGTAAAAAAAAAGAATACGAAAGAAAGAAGTGCGCAACTGGAACTTTCCGAGAGCGAGCAGGATAGTGCCTTCGGTCGCAATCAAAGCAACGCCTCGGTGAGCGCCGACGGTTCAAAGCGTGTCGAGTGTAATTATGCCCCCGCCGTGGTCCAGAGGAGATCTGCACGAGATGGGTCGCAGGAGAGAAAATTGATGGGCTGCCGGCGCAGCCGTTTCACTTTACCCCACGCTGTCCCAACTGAGATGACCACGCGGCCATCCTTCCCTCCCTTCCCTCTCTGTTCTCTAGGCCGAGCCCAGCAATTTCCCCTCTCCGTGGGTTTTCTCACCTCTTCGTTTATTCCTTCTTTCTATCTCCATCTCGTTATAGAAATTTCGCTCTGGGACGAGGTCACGACCAATGTGATCCCATCTCCTTCTCTCACGAGTGGTATTCGGAGATACGGTTTCGCGACTTCAGGGCGTGCTTTACTACTCGTGCCTCATGATCAGTCTTCCTACGCGATACAGTCAGTATATGTCACGAATTTTTCGAGCAAACTATTGCGCACGCCGAATTCGTCATTAATTCGGGATGGCACTCTAATATTTGGAAAGAGGGTGTGAGAGGGGGAGAGAGAGTGTGTGTGTGTGTGCGTGCGCGTGTGTGTGTGTGTGTGTGTGTGTGTGTGTGCGTGTGTGTGTGTGTGTGCGTGTGTGTGTGTGTGTGTGTGTGTGCGCGTGTGCGTGCGTGTGTGTGTTTGTGTTTGTGTGCGTGTGCGTGCGTGTGTGTGTGTGTGCGTGTGCGTGTGTGCGTGTGCGTGTGTGCGTGCGTGCATGCGTGCATGCGTGTTTTGTGAAGAGTGCATTGCGCAAGCTGTCTTCGCCACCGCCGTGTGATCGGTTAAAACGGTTCGGTGCATTTTCGGTCGGCTTGGGTAATGACACAGACCTGCCGTATATACTATACACGGGTGCTTGGCTTCGCCTGGCTCGGCCAGCGAAGGTGTGACGCAATCTTGCGTTTCTCGAAGCGATCGGAAAAAGAAGGCCTCGACGAGACGGCGCAAAAAAAAAACGATGCCGGAGCCGGGCGATGACGGCGAGTGACGAAACGGTATAAGACCCCCTCTGCGTAGCAAAGTTCTGATCTGCGCCAACTCTCTGGGGTTACGCTTGCAGCGATTAGAAGTGAGCGGTCGGTGAGTATTGATAAACGAGTCCGGAAAGCTGTAAGAACTAGCGACAGGAGCGCGCATAGAGATGAAAGCGAAACGAATCAATATGCTGTGTGCGACCGACTGGGTGAGCTCTGGGCTAAGAATATGTTTCATAAAAGGTCTTTGAGCAACATCTATGAATATTCATTGAAAATTCACCGCGGATGTACCAGCGACAGCGACCGAGTGCAATAACAAAAAGAAAGGCCACCACTTCGATAGGAGGGCAGCTTTGAAGCGCTTATACTATTCGGCCCCTCTGTCGAATATTCGCTTTAAAAGAGTAAAACGCAATTATTGAAGCAATAATCGAACTTTCTTCTCCGAGTCGTGCGAGTGTATGTGTGTGTTAGAGATAATAACGATAAAAGCCAGCTACCCTGACGGTAACTTGGTAACAGAGGCTGCTGATACCTCAACTATCTAGCCGCCGCAGTGGTTCAGTGGTTATGGTGCTCGGCTGATCACCCGAGAGAAGCGGATTTAGAACCAGGCTGCGAGCAATTCAGTGGAGCGGAAATGCTATAGGCCCGTGTTCTGCGCGATGTTAGTTCACGGTAAAGAACCCCATGTGGTCGAAACTATCAGGAGCCCTTCACTTTGGAGTCCCTCATAGCCTGAGTCACTTTGGGATGTTAAACCTCGTAAAACCAAACCAAACCTTAACTATCAATTGGATGAGGAAGTGAAGGGTAGAGACAGAAAGAAACTGGATATAAGGAGGAACAGCGTGGGTTCGGTCGATTCACCATAGATGCAGGGTCAGTCGTGAGAAGCCATTTTTAAGCGGTACGGTTAAGCTACGCAGATGGCCTAGAGAAACGATTGTACTTAATCCACATGCGTTCGGCTTTGTGGCGTGGCGGAACAAGTGACCTGTTGACTGCAGAAGTCTTCTTCGGAAGTTTCGTGTGATTGTTTTCAAAGAAAATGCCAGCCGCAGTGGCAAGCGCATGTCCGTTTCGTTCGTTCTTGACGTCGTCTACGAAAACCACCTGGAATAGATAGGGTGTATAGAAGGTGCACTAGTAAACCGAAAAATCGAAACAATGTACCTGAAAAAAATAACAAAAAATAGAGGAAGAGAATTAAAGAAAAGGAAACCTTATTACGCACTGTACTTTCTTTTAACAGTACATCTTGCTGGGGTAGTTGGTGGAGCATTGTCCAACAAAAGGCAAAAACAGCCCTAAATTAAACACAAACCACACAAAGACAGACAGGTGAGTGCCGCTACTGTCCTCCTTTCTTTGTGGTTTATATTAAATTTAGCGCTGTTTTTACCTTTTGCTGTATTCACTTTTTTTTTTTGGCAGGCCGCACGTCCGCTTTGTGCAAAAGCACTTAATGTCTGTTGATTGCGCTGTCAAAATGGAACTACAGGCTACGTACCAATGGACACTGAAACTTTTGTGGACGTTCGCTGGACGTCCACAGGACGTCCAACACGTCCCTAGGACATCCGAGGAAGCTTCAGTGCCCATTGGGGCTGTTCATACATAGGCCAAAGCACTTTTATCTATCTGCAGGAAGTCTACTCTAATATGGTAAGCGAAGAGACTCCATTAATGTAACGGACGCAAGCAACGCCGTTATCACAACTGCCATTCTGCCTAGAATATTCGTGAATAAGGTCGTCTCTATCTCAGAAACTTGGCAGCGGTCTCCTTAAAGCCTGCTTCCGTTTCGGGAGCACAGTTATCGTCCCTGTACCGAATGCCTGTTGGCCGCTGGGCATCGATTGACACGGTGGCGTAAACCGATACTCGCGATATCGACTAGCGGCGAAACACAGTGTGAAGCGTAAACCATTTTGGGCCTGCCAATACACGTAGGGGTGGTGAGTCTAGTGTAATAGTCAGGAAAGAAAGAAAATAAAATGCGAATGAAGGCTTCAAACAAGACGTGAGCCCCTGGGACCTCGTGCAAGATCTGAACTTATTTTTTTGTCGCGTGCAAAACACAGCACAGGTCGTGGTCGCCTTCGAAAAGCGCGTAATTCCCTTACAAAAATTTATTCAAACCCTAGAGAACAGTCTATAGGCAATACAATCAATAGATTTATGACCACACTTTTAGTAGACTTTTGTCTGTAGACTATAAATTGACAAAAAGAAATATCTGTAGCAAGGCGACAGATTCCATAAGAAGTCTATAGGCTGTCTATAGACCATTTTTACAACGGAACTAGGTAGGTACGGGGATCGTAACCAAACGCCTAAAGCAAGTGACTTGTGAGGCACTCATTTAACGATCCTCGTACTTAAAGGGACAATCAGGTCTACTCCAACTAACTTTTTTTTCCCGAGAACAAATCAATTCTGCGGCTTTTTCTGGTCATGTCGGTGTTCACCCGGCAGCGAAAGACGCATCTATTCTTGAGTGCCTTAAAAAATTTTCCGCCACTCGATTCAGACTCCTGCTGTCTACATCGAAAAAGACTCCGTGATCACTGCTCGGAAGTGAAATGCAGTGAAGCCTAGCCTCTGGGATCCGCATCAAAAGAGGGTCGACACATGCCTATTTACTTGAAAAATTGACCGGTGATGGCCACACCTACATTTCAATTTGTGGACTCTTTTAGCATTATCACAGCTCCGTTTTTAGTTAAAGTAGCGTCTCTGTCTTTATTATGCGGTAATCTAACCACAGAGGTCAACTTCAGTTTGTCCTCAATGTCACCTTAAGTATCTTATACAAAAAAAAAAAAAGATGGAAAGGGAAAAGAGGATGGGGGTGGGAAGGGGGGCTCATTACGAGCACGTAACTTACAAGCTTCAAGGGCCAATTACGTGCCAAATACGTACTCGTGTCTTCCGCACTCGCTTGCCAAACACGTCGTACTGCCACATACCGGCCACACAAATAGAAAAAGCTGCCCAATTCTCCATCCGCAGTTCTCGCAGTTCTCCACAGTCTACGAGCAATCCATCTATTTTACGTTGTTAACGCGCCTAACTGAAAAGTGCTCCCTGCAACCGTTCGCTTTCGCTACCAAGTTAGCGGCATATCACTCAGCACTCTCCACAGCGCAGCCATTATTCGGGGACCGTAATTGGAGATGCAAATGTGGGTCCTGGGATCCTGGAAGCGACGCACCGACTTCAGCGCAGATCGCCAGCTTAACGTCTCGAGGCCCGGCAGGATATATGTGCAACGTCGCGTGCGCAAGCCAGCGGGCGTTCGTCTCTCCACAGCACCGCGTCTAATTTAGGCCTGATTTACGTTCCGCCCAGATGGATCGGGGGGAAACAACGTGCCAAGCTAAGAAAACATATAGCCCCTCCACTCTCTTTCCCTTCCCTACTCCTTGACTCCTGTTCTCCTATTACTGCCCCGTTTCACTGCGCTTTCCATTTATTATCAACGGAACTGTAGCGAAATCACATTGTGGGGCCAGTAAAAAGTTGCCACACCAAAACTGCTACAAATCTTAAGCATGAGACGATTTTAGCTCAAGTATCCGTCACCCTTGGTGCAACGACGTCCGAAAATGAAGCTCGAGTTACCGCCGGTTTTAACGGCTATAACTATATCGAATTATATTCTCTCTTTGTTTTCTCATTATATCTAATTTCTTATTAATTCTTATTATTTTCTAATTATATCGAAAGAAAACAGAAATGCTTTCAGCAATAATGACGTGTAAATCTGCATTATCTTTATATTATGTGGAGTCTGTATTCCATTTAATGCGTACAAACGAAGTACTTGAGTCGGTATGTACGCAGTGTTTCTGTGCGGTGGATTCCTCAGGACCCTTACAAATATTTCCTTAGACTGTCATAGACTGTCCATACACTTTTGTTTATAAAGACTATACACTTTCCATATTCCACAGACAAATCCTATATACTAGTTCATAGGCTAAACAAATGACATAGATGTTCTATATACAACCTACAGATTGATGGCCATACACTTATAGTAGACTTTTTTCTGTAACCAGTGTGTAGACTACGAATCGACAGTGGGAAATATCTATTGGAAGCCAATAGCATTCACAAAGAGTCTACAGACCGTCTACAGACTATTTTCATAAGGCCAAACCACCACATTTATTGTCTATAAACAAGATTTATTACCATACATTTTTAGTAGACGTTTTTCTATAGAAACTCTGTAGACTGCCAATCGACAAAGGGAAATATCGATAGGAAGCCAATAGCATTCATAAGGAGTCCATAGATAGTCTATGAACCATTTTCATAAGGGGAGGTCAAACCACCACAATTATTTCACCTTGTACTCGTGATATACGTTCCTTTACGTCTTTTGCGGTTACTGGGACATTTGGAAATAAACTGAGGACCACCTCAGCTAATTCTAATTAAGAAATCTATGAGAGAAGCAAACCCTGATAATCATATCTGAAATCAAGTACAACACCTCATAGGCATAAAAGGAAAAATAATAAAAGGTTCAAAGTACCATTAATACGCAGAAAAAAAATATTGACCCAAGCCCCCCGATTATCTCGTTTTTTTATTATTAGCAAAAAAAATTGTAAAATTTTCATTCTTGTATATTCTGCAAAGTAAGTTATTCCGGTCGATAGAGCAAGCACCACAGACACGAAAATAAATATGAAACAAAAAAAAAAGTCGCGCAGTGCAAGCACAGAGTTGGGCGTGTACAAGACAGCACGCAGCCATGATGGAAGCGTCCGCTCTACAAGAAGAATGCGCTCCTCCAATTAGCGCGTTTAACTCGATTACTGACGAGCTGCGCGCGGCCAATTATCCTGCTCTCCGAACACATTCGAGCAAAAGACAGAAAGAGACCAAACAGCTTCGTTTCACTCACGCTCTTTTTTTTTATTTCTTTCCTTAAGCTCAGCGCACCTCCCTCTCTCTTCTTTTTATTTTTTTTTTTAACAGATATTCTTCCATCCACCATCTCCCACGCTGACGTCGTGCCTATCCCCGAATTTGTAAAGCTACAAAGGTAAGCGACCCGCGTTTTTTGCTCCTTGAGGAACCTCTCTAATTTATACACAATGTTTTTATCGTGTTTCGTGGTTTAAGCGGAGTTAAAGGTTATCTGTGCCCGAATGTTAAAAAATTCAAGGGGGCACTTTTTTGCCCTAAAGTGCGGTGAGACGAAAGCCTTTAGCGTGGTGTTGCTGCTTGTGTCACTGATCCGTGGTTAAATTGTTAATTAAGTACACATTTGTTTGTGAATTTTAAATGCCGGAGGCACTGGAGGGCGTTTGGGAGGCATCCGTCTGATTCGACGCCTTTCTGAAAACTCTCTCCACCGTCGTAAACAAGGAGAGCTAGATACGCGTCGGCAGCTTCTATACAGGAAAAAAAAAGGAAGTCGCGTAGCTTTTAGCACGCTCGGCTGCGGAACGGAAGGATGGTGGTTCGAATCCCATCGTGCACTCTGGTCTGACAAGAAAAGCGTGACACCTCTGCTGACAACCTTCTGTCGACAACCTTCTGTCGACAACCTTCTGTCGACAACCTTCTGTCGACAACCTTCTGTCGACAACCTTCTGTCGACAACCTTCTGTCCACAACCTTCTGTCCACAACCTTCTGTCCACAACCTTATGTCGGCCACCCTCTGTCGACAACCTTCTGTCGGCAACCCTCTGTCGACAACCTTCTGTCGGCAAAGATGAGGCATTAAAGGCTTAATAAACATTACAACGACTTAAAACGTATTAACAGTCGCCCACAACATCACCCGCAAGGTACCACCATCGAAGCGCGCTGTAGTGCGGTTCACTGATTACAGAACTTGAAGTGATGCACACGGTTAGTTGCAGGCCAGTGGGAGAAGGCTTCGTTTTACAGTGGGCGTTATTCAGCTCATGATGATGATGACAACGACAATACGCATAGCAGAAAGTCTTGCAACTTATAGTGGAGTCGACGCACAACTCTTCATCACCGACTGGCGCCACCAATTGCTTCGGGATGGAAGCCATATCTGCCCACATCTGGCATGTTGCTAGTTATGCTGAGCACAACTGAATGCGCCGTGTCTACATTCTGTTGCATTGCGCACTGTGACCTGTGCAGCTTTCTTTCGGTTTTATTATTAAAAGGAACGCTAACTACGACACCATGCTGCGTAGTTTTGAAGTGGCAGTAAGATCAAGCAGAGCCGAGAACCAGGGCTTTCAAGCCTTAAGAAATAGTACCTTCTCTGAACCGTCACCTAGCATTAATCGTTGCGCTTCAATAGTCATTCGTCATCTTTATATCTTTCAGGTTTTGTCTCAGCATCGAGGGCAATACAATGAATTCGTATACAGTGAAACTAGCAGGGATCTCGACTGTTAATCGGAAGGTTGTATTATCGCTCGATTTTGGCATCAAAGTTTTAGGAATAACCAACAAGCAAAGTTGTACCTACGCAAATGTTTGCGACCTGGAAAGCAAAAACAAACAAAAAAATAGCCTGTGTGAGTAGATTAATGATAAAACAGTCAGCGGTGCTTTGACCTTCGTTGTACACGATGCACCGCTGGTGTTCGATGATATAGGCGCAAGTTTCATCCGCGTACAACGATTGTTCTGCAGGCAAATTTGAGTCGTTGTAGAGACTCCGTGCTTGAAGGCTCCCAGCAGCCACAAAAATCAGGGGGCACTTTGGCTGTCTAAAGTGCGTAGAGGCGAAAGAGTTTTCCGCACCACTTTGACTGCTTCAGTGGAACTGGTGGCGTCACATATAATTGAGTACTAATTACTGTGATGTCAAATCACTAATTAATGGTTAATTACTGATTAATGCCTGAATACTAATTAAGTGCTAATTAATGACGCTTAAGCTTCGCCTTTAGGTGTGGAACACGACAGCGTGTTGTAGAGCTGGCAGGGAGTCCACGGAACGCCACCACCTGTTCGGCGCGATGCCTTGCCCTTTGAACGCAACGCTTTTTGAGGAAAGGAAATGGCGCAGAAATTGTGTCATCTCGGTGGACACCTGAACAGCACCGTAGAGGAAGGGAGGAAGTGGGAGTGAAAGAAGACAAAAAGGGCCCGTAATGAACGAAATGAAAATTGTATTTGAGGAAAGAACTGTCTCACATATCTCGGTGGACACCCGTCAAAATTCAAGGGGGCACTTTGTTTACCTTAAGTGTGGTCACTGATGTGTGGTTAAGATGTTAATTCGCCTCTAAGAGTGGAACGCGACAGCGTCTTGCAACGCTGCCAGGCAGTCCATAGAAAGCCATCGCGCATTCGGTTCTACGCCTCGCTCGTCGGTAAATTGGTTTTTGAGGAAAGGAAATGTATCTCTCTCATATCTCGGTGGACACCTAAACCTCGCCGGAAGGGAAGGGAGGAGGATGAGAGAGCGAAGGCACCGTATTCACTAGACGCGCCTTAGTTCATTCCAAACCATCGAGCTGGCATGGCGGAGTGGATAGCATGCTCGTCTCGCACGCCGAAGACCGGGGTTCGATTCCCGAGCTGGACCAATTTCCAACTCGTTTTTATTTGTTTATCTGGTCTGACTAGAAAGGTTAATTAGGCTAATTGGTTAAGTAAGCAATTAACTAAGCTCAGTCCCACTTACTTGGAGCATCACTATACGATCCCTTCAATTGGTTGCATGGTTATTAGGCAAAGTACAATTGGCCCCGTTTGAAATTCGCGCACTGTGACGTCACGGCCGTTTCGACCAATTGAAAAGCGTGACATTTTCTGTCGACAACTGCTGCTTACAACGATGAGGCATTAAAGGCTTTCGCCTTAAAATTCTTGGAAAACGTAGATGAGTGGGGAGCTCAATGTCCCCTGCTGAGACATATGTGCTAAATCTAGACCAGCAACAACAGGCCTGCATTACTTCCTCACTAATCTGTTTCAACAAGAACATTTGGTTCCTTGAAGACATCGTTTTGTCATGTTTGTAAAAATCTGTTCTGTTGTCATAACGTCCGGTTGTTTTCTTTTGTGTCCTTCTAAGCACAGCATGAAGTCTTTTGCCGTTAACATCCAGGAAACGATTCACGAAAAACTCTCGGAGGATCTTTAATGTGAGGAGGTCTAAATTATTCCGCACACCTCCACTACGGCACTTCTTTCTTCCTTTCTCTTTTCACTCCTTCCTTTATCCCTTCCCTAACGGCGCGGTTCGGGTGTCCACCGAGATATGTGAGACAGTTGCTGCGCCATTTCCGTTCCACAAAAAAACAATTTTCAGTTTTCAACTCTTGGAAACGGGGGGGGGGGGGGGGGGGGGATGTTTTTATGCTTACTACGGTGTTTATTCACAAAAAACTGGGGCAGTTCATTCATGAAATATTCTTCCCTCGTTGAGGCAGTCACGCCGACCTCGAGACTAGCCGCTCCAATTTATGTCTTCACGCCGCGCTCGGCCATTATCCGTTCATTACTTCAAGTCGAACTCGCCCTCGACAAACACTATCAGTTCATGCATCCCCGAATGTCCGTGTCTGTCACGCCTCGCGCACTCTGTTAGATCCAAAAAAAGATGAAATTCCTTCCGCGAAAGCATCGTCAAAGAGGACTCATCGGCCGGATGAGAATATGTGAGAGCGCGACCCCAGTTACGTTGAACGAGAATGACGAGCGTCGTACGTCTCAACGACGCCAGCGGCCGCAAAGACGATCGAGTGAAGCGACCCCACCGACGCCCGCGTTCGATTGCACGGTCCCATTGTTCCGTCTCTCCTTGCCACGCCACTGCCTTCGCTCCGAGCTTCGGCAGCCATCGACGGCTCGCCTCTCTGCCTGACTGGCTTCAACGTTTCTCTCTTGTTCCTGCAAACGCGGCGTGCCGCGTTTCTGCTGAATGGAATACCCGTCGTCGTCGCTCAAACGCTGCGTGAGGAATCGGCTCCGTACGTGCCTGTTGAAGCGAGTGGGGCTGCCCGAGGTGGAATGTTTCCGCACACTACTCCCGCCGCCCCTTTCCCTCTCTCTCTCTCTCTTTGTTCGTGTTGTTCGAGCGTGGCGAAGTCAACTGACACGCTGAGCGTCAAACATGACAAGAACAACGGGGGCGAAACGAGGGCTTCTTTCTTTTCTATTCTTTTTATTTACTTCTACCCGGTGGGAATGCTTGCTACCCTTTCGAAATGAAGGCCCCTCGAAAGTGCACGCACGGCTTCCTTCCGTCGTTGATTGCTTTCGAACTGAGGTTGTAGGCAATGGAGACACCCGCTTGTTAGTGTTGTTCATGTCACCTTTTATTGCGTTAATTATTTGCCTTTTCTTTGTATGTGTGACCACAAAAAAGGCGAGATGAGCCGGTCTCTTCCCCTGCACTCCTTTAGTGCGAAAGCGCTATTTCACTAGGCCGCACCGGTTCACCGAGTCTGTGTGAAGCTTAACCTTGAGGGTGACCTTGTTCAAGCCGCAAATAAATGAAGTAAATATTGCCGCGACTGAGATGCGAACCCGCTGAGGCCCGAACAGCTCAGCTTCTCTGGCCTCTCAACGACTGCATTATGCTATAGCCGCAGCCGATCACGCCTCGTGCTAAACTGCAACGCACTCTCCCGCTGTGCATTGTACATCGAGACCACTACCGAACTAATATCGTCGCCAGACGTGCTGACAAATAGCAAAGCAAAACCATGAGCCGGCCAGGCTAAGCAAATGCTTTCGAGCGTCTATTTGGCTTAGCTACGTTAAAACTCTACCACTTTTTTCAAAAGGAGAGGGGGTGGGTATACATCGTAATCTGCGTGTACTCCTGGACCTCGGACGGTTGCCACCCGCTTCGAGATCGCGCGCAGAGGGAACTTGTCGAAAGCGCCCAATGGGACGACCAGAGATCTGGTGCGACAGTTCTGGGAATGCAGTTGGATTTACAGCAGTTGGATTTACCCTCAAAGATTACTTCGATGTTTTTACTCTAAGCCGAGGCTCCATATACGCGATAGAATTTTTTCAAGGGGAAAGTGGCTGCGTACACTCTAAACAGAAAAAAGCAAAAAGGGAGTAAACTGCACTCTAGTGAACTCCCTTCTATAAAAGTAAGGGCGCTAGAGGACAGTTCACTCCCTTTTCACGCCCATATAGTCGTGTCCTTGTTTAGAGAGTAGCGGGTGGGTGGCGTTTCTGGATGGTGGAAGCGGGCTGAGGAGGTGGGCAGGCAGCCCCCTACTTAGAGGAGTGAAGAGGGTAGGTGGCTGGTGGTTGATGATTCTTGTGCTTTGTCAATGCGTCTTTGAATCTGATTTCGCCGTCGCTTTTTCGTTCCCCTGCTGCTTGAGCTTCTGGTGGGTGGAGGTCTACACCCTAAACAGGTATACGCATATATGGGAGCAAAAACCGAGAAGGCTGTTACTCCCTTTTTAGTCATTTACGTTTAGAGTGTACAGCGCTGGTCGATGAATGGAGCCCCTGGAGAGTGAAGGTGGACGGTGGTAGGGTGGGGAGGTGGGAGGTTGATCGAGGGTGCCATTGGGAGGGTGGACAGCTTCTCAGCTAGGGGAGTGTTTTAGGGAGGTGGCGGCAGGGGGGTGGTGCCACCGCCCCGTAGGTCAGGGTTTTGGAAAAGTGACGGTAACAATGCCATGGCCATGTTTCTTACCTACTGGTCGGTGAGCATGCCACGTGCTGTAAACGTACAACGCTTAGGACTCCTCGTGTTGAGCCAAATCTCTCATAAGTCGTATTCACTTGCTTCCTTTACTCTCTTTTTTCACCAGGCATTCGCTGTTCCCCGTTCCTCAAAGCATGAAGATGAAGCATGTAGGTAGATGTTCCCCGGGCCCACCTCCCTACTACTGCGAATTTCGTTAATCTTTCTTATCACATCTTGGCTATACAACGAAAGCTGTCACGACAGGACGGAAACTCGGCAAAGCACGTAAAGAAGAAATAAAGAAGTAGGGATGTTCGCATACGTGCACTTGTCGTTCACACGAGCCAGCACTGTGTAGTTAAGCCTGGATTACGGTATGTGCAGTTATCGCTTACACCAGCACGCCGGAACGTAGGCGGGAACTAAAGCTGCCCATGCTTCGTGAAACTTTGATCGGTTGATATACGTTGGAAGTGATGTTGTGGCGTGAGGAATATCAAAAATTCAAGCCAAGAAGCCAACAAAATCCTCCCCCCCCCCCCCCCCCGCCCCCGAAAGGCTTTGGCGATAATTATGATGTTTACGATGATCATTATAATCGTCATCGTTACCGTCATCGCCACCACAGCCAAATGATCTCCATCAACCACGTTAGGCCGCATGAAGCACAAACGCCTATTCGAATGATATCCGATTACTCTTGCTTTGCTCCAGCCGCTAGCCAACCTAACCCAGCAGAATTCTTAATATCAGTTTAGACATCCACTGTCACGCCATGCGTACATAAATATCTGGAGGAAAACATTCGCGTTCAAACGAAAGCAGAGCAAAGGCGGAACGTCGCAACGTATTTGCTATATGCCCTACCGCCGGCGGCTGCATTTTTGTAGCGAGCAAACATATCCACCGAGGCACACTAACGTTATCACATTACCACGTTATCCCAAAACTCCCCACTGGAAACCGTATACAGTGACCGATCACGGCTTAGAATAACCACACCATGAAGGATCATCCCTTCGCGAGAACGCTGGCACCCGTACGAATGGGAGAAGTGAACTTGCACGCCGCTTCGCAGAGATATTATATTACACCGCTGGGAAATAACAGGCCACCCTTATGTGACGGTTCCTAGGCTTCTAGGCTGGGGGGGAGGGGGGGGGGGGGGGTAGGTCTTTTTAATTGCTTGTTTTTTTCGCTCCGAAAGTTTTCGCTTGGAAATTACGGTGGTTACCTCTGAGAGAGCCCGTTTCATTATGGATCTCGCGGTGCAAGCTGCCTCACCTGAGTATGCAATACGCGTACGCAGGCCACGCCTGCAGTAAACGCTTTCGACGCGGGAATGCGATGGCCCGCTATAATGCATTTGGCGCCCCTAATGATTAGCATTGGAGTGGCGGGGAATGTCCCTTGGAAAGAGTTAACCATAAAACATTTCAATGACGCCGCGATGGCTCAGTATGGCTACAGGGTTGTTGCGCAGAAGTTTGGCGAGTCGATCTCTCCCATGGTGGCCACATTTCGGTGGAGGCTGTTGGGTTTCATATCACCCTTTCAGTGTCATCATGGAACAAGTGTGTCCATACCGTTCTATGTACTGCCATTATCTTCCCCAGTAGTCCTGTGAGTATATACGTCAATTCGCTTTTGATTAAAACACGTTTTTCTTCGGGCATTAAACCGGTGTTCCTTCATTTTTGGCGAAGAGGATCAGTCGATGATGATGATGATGATTGTAATACCTACGATGCTATGGACACAATTGTGTGATGTTGATGGCACTGAAGGGTGATATAAAGCACAACAGTGGTAAAATGGAGCAAACCTCTCAGAATTTTAAATCTATCTAAGTCTGAAGAAGCGAGAGCTAAAGCTCTCTCTCGATCTTACCGGAGACCGCTCATTTCCAAGCAGGCCTGCACAACACGAATTAGATGGCGCATTCTGGTGATGGTCTTACAGAGATGCACAACAGGAAAAGTAACTACAAAGGCAATGGACAACACACAGCGCCGCCCTGCGACTGTTGTCTATTCAAAAACGCGTATCTAAAACATATACTCAGTATCTAACGAACGTTGGTAGTGTGGCAACGGTACTCTCGCAACAGCGCTGACTAGCTCTTATAAATCAGCAACACGTATTGTCTATCTTTATATAGAGTTCATTCTTCGCGCTGTTCTGCATGTCTGTCATGTATAAGTTCGCCCGCATCTCTGCAGTAATGCCCACTTAAATTATGCCCGCCTAAGTATGAGTCTCAGCCATAGAAGACATGTAGTGCTAGGTAATGTTATGGTATATCATGCAACAGCATACGTGCCGCATTTCGCCGCAGCCACCGGTAATACCACGCTTTGCTATCTGCAAGGTTGGTACACAGAAGATGTGGCAGGTGGCAAAGTGGAGAGGGGATAATCCCCTTGTCCACTTGTATGGTAAGCGTAGTCATGCACGGCATCTCACGAGGTTCTTACGATATCCCAGTATCAAAGCTAATGATAATTAGAAGTTCTCTAAGTTTTTCCTTTTATACCGCATTGTGTTGCGTTACGTTATGTGAGGCTTTACTCCCTTAAGCTGCGCGTGTGCTACGAGGGACATCCCTCATAGCCTGCCTGCAGGCTTGGACCGTCAGGCCCCCCATAACCTAACCTAATATAACATATCTTATGGCCCATATCTACCCCGATATCATTCGCACTGGTGAGCTGGTAAAAGGGCCAGTTTTTAATAGCAACATACGACGCCACCTGCATCATAAAAAGACAGACATTAATTTAGAGTTTCAGCACGCATTTATAAAGCATCTTCGCTGCCTTCACTACTAAAGCAGGCAGCACGTCTTCTACGTCTTCTATGGCTGTCTCTACTTGTAATAATGACTGTTTACTGAGATTTCGGGACTCATTAAAGAACATGCCCTAGGCGATGGAAATCAAATCCATCCCTTATAGCCCACTGCGTTGTTCAGGCGCGCATGAAAACTCGTAAACCTAACCTAATTTAAGCCAGACCCTGCAGACCTCCAACTCATGCCCGCCGTAACGACTCCGCGTCCCAAACGCGCTAGACTTGTAGTTCCCCGCAGGCCATTTTACTCTCTGCTGCACGATTGCACAACACGAGAACGTTCGTAGTAAATGTTCTGTTTGCAGTTCTGTGCGAACATCATTTACTTACGACTGGTCGTTGAATGTTCCTTCTGTCGCTAAGGGATTTTCGCAAGTTTTTATGCGTTCTCTGCCTCTTGCCGCGACCTCATCTACGGTTGCATTTCTTAGTTTTCTTTTTTTTTTCTCTCTTTTAATGCGTAGTACATTTCATAATATCTACTCCCCGCAGCTGCTTCCCTTCAGAAAACGCTTGCGAAAATGCTTGCGAAAGTCTAAAACTAGTCCATAAGCACTCCCGTTGTGTGTGAGCAGAGTTGAAGGGAAAAAAAAACGCTTCGGGGAAAAAGAGAGGGAAAGGGTCGGTATGCTTCGAAAAACGATTTACGGACGAGAAACTTGGCCCGCTGGTGGAATTCAAAAGAGCGCAGGCAGTCATCCAAAGCGATGAAAGATATGTCTTCCATGCTGACAAGAAATCAGACGACCATCGCCAAAATGGCGACGATGGTTCTTTCTATTTAATTTCATTTCATGAGGTCAACGCTGTGACAGAATCCCGTGCGACTGCGAGGACTCGCTATGAAGGAAAGGGAACGGAGAAGAGTAAGGTTAAAAGATGGAGTTTCGTCTGACAGTATGGGGGCCTCGTTCATGATGAGGTGATGATTAAGATGTCTCGTTTTATTTCACTGAGTAACCAACCATACGCTATGGGGCTTAGCGGTTACGGTGCTCGGTGGCTAAACACGAGGTCATGGGCTTGAATCCCGGCTGCAGCGGCCGCATTTCGATGCCACAAAAAATACCAAAACAACTCCGTGTGCTGTGCGATGTCAGTGCACATTGAAGAACCCAAGGTGGCCGAAATTTATCCCCTACGTTCTTCCCTACGACACGTCTTTCTATCTCAAATCATGTCTTCCAGTACTACCGGAATTCTACGGCATTCATTACTTCAGGCCTCCCTCAGAGACAGAAAAACAGTGATGTTCCGAGTCGTAGGATTAGATCCATAAATCCCTATATTCGTCCTTTTTTTTTTCTAGCAGCAGCATGAAAACTAGTGAAATGCGGTTTCTGGAAATTCCCTAAAGCCACGTGAAAATAGCCTCTTTGTCAAATTTTTCTCCTCACATTCTCTGAAAAAGGGACATTTTTCCGAATGGAACGTAGCTGTCAAGACAGACGATTTATATATTACTGTTTTCTATTCACTCCAGCTTTTCTATGCATCTGTTCATTTGCTCAGCAGACGAGGCAACAACCGACTCTGTCCTCCCTTGTTAAGCTAGTTGTCTAGTACTGCTTAAGTGGCCAATTAATGCCGGACACAGGTCAGGATTCTTACGGAAAAAGAATAGTAAAGAATGGTCTTCAGATGTTTTCAGTTGTGTGTAGTGTTATCGAAGGAAACTCCAGCCGATACATTGAGTCATACGACACCCAAGTTCCTTCATTCCCCCTTTAGAAACTGTCATGTAACCATTCATCTGGTGTGCATACAGTCACTCCAAAAAGTTCATTCATAAGTTTAAAAAATAAATATCGTTTTTATAACATGAGCAATCAAACCAGGTAATCTTGGTGTGAAGGACATTTCACATAGGACGTGTGATATCAATAGATGCATTGCGACGTCTCCCAGTATTTTTAAAGAACTTATTGAAACCCCAGATGTTCCTATTGGACTTAATAAAAAGGTGATGCAGGTACCCAAAGCTGCAGCGTGCTATTAACGTTTGCGAAATTTTTAAGCTCTTGCTCACATTTAAACATTTTTCTTAGGACCATTTTTCATGTTTCATTCAAAATGAGAATGCCGTTCATGGTTGAAGCCACGCTCTCTGAGGCAATAGAAGAAGGCTAAATAGAAGTCACCCAGACGCACGACAAGATTTTGCGCCGAAGCTCTTATCTATCATCACCCTCTCTCGTTAATGGAGCTGGTTGAGCTAACCCCCCACGCTCCTCGGTAAAAGCCGTTAAGGCTAAAACAGCCTGAAGGCAATCAGATGCAGACTGCAGCAAAGAGATTACCTCGGAACAATTACGGCACAAAGCTGCTTCAGAAGAGTCCGGACAAGACTTTTACTCTCAAAATAATAAATAAACTTCAGCAGAAGGGATATGCGGGCAAACCAGCACGCTTACAATGCTCTGAAGAGCGACAGAAAGAACGGCACCACCGAACAAAAAGGCTTACAGACCAAGCCAAACGCATTATCTTAGTCTAGCAAAGCTTTCTTGCTTGAGAAGTCCGGCATAAGCTTAGCGCTGTACTGCTGCTAAGAATGCGAAATCTCTGGCCTAATTATTGTGCGCGGCTAATTATACAGGGATCTTCAAGAACACGGCTTTGCGAGGACCATTTCCTAACGCAAGGCTAAGTGAGCCACGCGTCTTTTGCTTTCTACTATTTGATTCTCCAATCTTTCTCTACGAACTTGGACCTTTTGCGTTCAGCCAAGGAGCATCGAAATTTTCTTCCTTCTCTAACGCCTAGTCGGGTTCGTTGCACTAATGTAGTCAATCCCGCTCAACGCTGGCGTCGCCAAATAGCGCATCGCGTCAATGGTCAGGCGGTCGTTATAGCCAGCGAGAAACTTTCGACACAGCTTTAACGATCAGAGGCAACGGACACCAAGCTCAACGACAGAAAACCACCATCACCCAGTGCGACAAAGGAAAATAAAATTGTGCTGTAAGCAAGACTCATAGAGTCCGTCAAATGTCTCGATAATATATGCCTAAAACGACAAAAAAGAAAAGACCGTTTATATTTTTACCACATATCAGTGAATGCTTTTAAGTCATTAAGCCTAAGCTTCAAGTATTGGTGGATTTAAGGCCTTTCATCGCAGTCGCCCAAGAAAGTAAGTGAACATCTCTGAACTGTAATCAAAATCACCACCGCCCTCTATTCAGCGGAGAGGGCTGAATCTCGTTTAATAAATGGATGAGAAGGCCACCTATACCTACCCCCCTGCGTGCCTCTCTCGTGAGCTAGGGTCTCATTTATTCCGGCTCGTTTATCACGAGCGAGCAGCGCCATATTAACCGCTTTCATTTATTTCGAGTGGCTTCCACAGTACAGCCGCTCTTTAATGACGCAGCTCTAATCTCTCGCCACTCGACTCTCCGACCAGCCACTCCACGTTCTCCGATATTTATATATATACACAGCGTACTCATATACGGTTTCATGTTGCTTTCCTACTCACCGCCTCCAAATCGATAGGAGTAACGATCAACTGATGCCAGAACACGGAGTGTGTACCATCGATCCATTGACTTTCTGGACATAACACGGTCAGACGCCCGGGGCCACTTGTCGCGCTTTGAGCCCTATAGTTAGCGTGAGCCCCCCCCCCCCCCCCCCCCCCCTTTTTTTTCTTCAGTAAACATTCAACAGTGCGTTGATTCTGATTAATGACGTTGTGATATGGACTGCGTGTTTTTCCCTTCACGGCGCTGCAAACTGCGTCGGTAACGTAACGACTGTGATAGATACTAGGGGTATTCAGAGCGCGTGTTATAAGGTAATCTCTCTAAATTCAAAAGGAATTGCTGTGCTTAATAGAACATTTATAATCACAACCAAGCCGCCCATACATCTTCTTGTTTTGTACGGGGTGTAATAAATGTTTTTAAACGTGAATAGAACCTGGCTGACGCCACAGATTCAAGAAATAGTCCCTTGCTTTGTAGTGCGAGAAAGAGGCAGTAAAGGGGGTCAGGAAAACCAGCGTCTATATCCTGATCCCACGCATGGTATATACACACGGCGATTAAAGAGAAAGAGAAATTATCGTAATACTACGCTAAAGTATCTGTGTCTTATCAAGGTATTAAGGTGTTATCAGAAAAAGCAAGTTGCTTTTAATTCAAAACGATGCGTTGAAGAAAAGATGTAGTGGCAGGTTAAGGCAGACTATACAACGAAAGATTACCATCCGTGCCAGATTCGATAAATAGCTGCAAAATATGGTCGGATCTCAATCCCACAGTGCTTCCTTCTGCGCAACAGCGCTATGCTCCCGTTCAGCGAAGAAACCGCTATAGTTTTTTGGCTTTGACGTGCCCAAGAAAATCCCGATTGATCGAGATGATTGTGATGGCACACGATGAGCTGTGAAGTTAAAATGACGAAGACTTAATACGTCATCATAGCACGAATTAAATGTCATATTGTAACAGTTGTTACTCTGAAAAGGAACTGCAGCGGCTAAACGAGGGCACAGAGAGCTGAACAAGGGAACGGGTTCACCAGAAAACGGACCTACACTCCAGCGACGTCTACTTCTACTGATTGCGCTCTCTTTCTTCTTCTACCTGTAATCCACGTGTCACTATGATATGTAAGGATGTAAATCAAATTAATCAGGCCGTAAAGAGAACTGGAATAATTAGTTTGGAATCAAACCCATGACTGTTGGATTGCGAGTCAGACATCCTCCCTTTAGGCCACTGAGGCACTTTTTCTTTTTACAAAATGGCTTTTATTACACGAGGTTATCTATGTACAGAAAGGGGCTAAATGCTGATAATTTACTAACCACTGAGCTAGCGGCTGCAATGCACTGGCTTGACAGAAAACACACTACTAGAAGGGCGGCAACGACAGACACCGTATCAACAGCGGAAACCAGTCCGGTATAAAGTCTCTTTCATCGTAAATGTCCCACAGTTGCAGCATCATTCGGCTAAAATAGCCTCTAGGTGAAACAAGAGGTCCAACATTGCAGTCTAACATGCGCGTTTTCAACAGGGTGTGAAGTCCAATGAGAAAAACCCTGTCACAGGGTTCGTCACGTTGTGTAGCCCCAAGGTAACGTACACGGTAGAAATTTAAAACAGTCTTTCTTTAGCTTCCTTTTGCCGCACATCCCATAACAAAATCGCATCCCCGTAGTTAATAAAAGAGTGTACAGTGGTTTCAGGAACATTGCATGACCACAGTTAACAGAAGCTACAAAAAAAGTTTTCCCTGTGGAGCCACGTGTTAACAGATAGAGCTTCGATGTGTAATTTATAGAAAAACGATCTGATAGAAGGAGTAATCGGTATTTTGCACACTCGCGTTAACACAAAATCTCTGCCTCTCCCGTAAACGAGAGTACAGTAAGCATGAAATGTTTACGGGCCTAATGTCATCTCGGTGGACACCCGAACCGCACCGTACAGGAAGGGAGGAACGCCACCACCCGTTCAGCGCGATGCCTTGCCATTTGAACGCAAGGTTTTTTGAGGAAAGGAAATGGCGCAGTAATTCTCTGCCATCTCGGTGGACACCCGAACCGCACCGTAAAGGAAGGGAGGAACGCCACCACCCGTTCGGCGCGCAGCGCTTCTCCCCCGGGCCCCTGTGCGCCTGCGCGGCTTTGCTTCGATGCGCGAAGCCCCTAAGAGATCACGTATGTCAACGAAGTGTAACGTGGCATTTATGTGCTTTTTGCACGCGTTATTAGAAATCGGAAATTATAATTCCGTGCATTATCAAACCCACAGCTCCACTGATATCTTGATAAACATTGAGAAGGCACTGGCAGCAGTTATTTTTTGTCTCGTTTGGAGACCAACCGGCGCTTGCATGCCGGTCGCGTAGGAGGGCTTACAGAGTCTCGTTAATTCTCGTTAAGTCTCGTACGGTGCCCGGATGTTCTCGTTTCAGAGCCCGGATGACTGGAATTCAGTGCCCGGATGACTGGAATTCTGTGCCCGGATGACTGGAATTCAGTGCCCGGATGAGTGGATTTCAATGCCCGGATGAGTGGATTTCAATGCCCGGATGAGTGGATTTCAATGCCCGGATGAGTGGATCTCGGTCTCGGCGTGACGTCACCACACTGCCGACAACGGGGGCTAAAAGCATTTCATGCTTAATATGACCCTTGAAGCTAACGTACACAGAACGATACAATGGCGGAGGAAGGCAGTGAGACTCGTTCGTTCGACTTGGCTAAAGGGAGACGACGCGTGTCATGTGGTGTGTCACGTGGTCTATACTCCGTTTCAAACATAACAGGCAACGCTGCCAAAGCTAGCGCGCCTGTCCGCTCAGGCTAAGTCCGCATGCAAAAAGTAGTCCGCCGTACAACCAAAGCGAACACAAACATATTTCGTAGCGACAAATCTTAAGTGCCGTGACTGGCACCTCCTTGACTTCGTTTTGCCTCTTGCCACATTTTCGTCCTGCGACTCGTCGAGGTTGCGAGAAGCAAAAAGTACACGTGGTGGTATGGTACGCGGTTGGTAGGGCGAATCGCTTCTACTAAATCCACGCCCAAAAAGTACTTCACACTCCGTGAAAATTATGGCCAGAGAGCCCGAACACTGAGCACCTCACAGCTTTGACTGCGATTTTCAATGCTACAACATCGTTTTATACCGCTCTTTGTATACGTCCAAACAATGACCGGAGTTTCGAGAAGAATGAATGATACGTGGCGGAGTAATATAGTTTCGCGGACGGACTACTTCAGCAACCCCCGCAGCGTTGCTGGCTATGTATGAAACGGAGTATAGTATGCCTACTGATGCATGATAATCAGTGTGTGTAATTAGAAAAAAGCTACTAATTAAGAAAGAAAGGAAATAACAATTAACGCTGTCATGCCATACTCTTAAAATGGAACAGTAGCTTAGTTTGGGCTAGTTGGTAACATTTCTTCGAAAACATAGCGCAAAAAGGACACGGACGACACAGAACTGACGGGACAGTGCCTGTCCCGTCCAGTTCTGTGTCGTCCGTGTCCTTTTTGCGCTATGTTTTCGAAGAACTCTTAAAATGGAGCTTAAGTGTGCCCCTTTTTCGTCCCATGAGAGCGTCCTTAGTCGAGCGCAAATTTTGAGCCGACGAGATAGGAACCACGCAGTGCGAAGGGCGCCACTGTCGGCATCCCTACATTTGCTTCCGTCGCTGCTGCGTTCTTGAAATTGTACTGCAAACACGGTGGGCGAAATTTTGTTTCATGTCACCGCAAGTCTACCTGCAATGGCGAACCTGAAAGCTGCTCTGGTATAAACCTTCCCATAACCCTTCCCTGGTTGACTGGGTGTCCAGCTTCCTAACCGAGCGTACTCAGTCTGTATACTTTAATTCGTCTATGTCCTATCCTGTTAGCGTTTCATGAGCATTACACAATGTTCCGTTTTAGGCCAGCTTCTTGTCATATAACAAGAAAAGAAGCTGACCTGAAACCGAACCGTGTTAGTAACCGGCCGCGTTGTGTATCCGTCAGAGTTCGTCTTTACGCCGATCATTGTGGACTGTATCATAATACTAGCACATGAATGGATCATGAATTACTTAACGACTCATTTGCTAAATTTTGTACGTGGTGCAAGGAATGGTAAATGAAGTTTAGTATTTCTAAAACTGCTTCCATGTCCTTTTCTAGGCACTCATCTCTTTCGCTTTTCGTGTGCACTTTTCGCGGTAAGGATTTACAAAGAGCAGTTGAATTTAAATACTTCGGTCTTTCTTTTTTCTCGTGTTATGTCATGCTCAAAACACATCGATACCATATGTAGCAAAGCGTTTAAACCTGATCTCCTCGATCATTTTTATGATATCAGAAATCACATTATCGTTACAGAATTCCTTGTACAAATAAGGAATGACTGGTGGTCACTGGAAGAGCCGGGTGTTGTGCAGATTTTCACGTTCATGATGGTCACATGCCATCATTCTACAGCGAAAGCTGTTGAGGGCCCATTTCCCGCTTTTGCGGCATCGTTGGCATCGTAACATCACGCCACACAGATTATCCATACTTTATTCGTTTGACACTTTATCCACACTTTATCCGCCACACTTTCATCCGTTTTCGCCTCAAGGATAATCACGCTGTGGTCAATACTGCACTTGCTAGTCGACGTCGTTAATCGTTAACGCAAAGCCTTGCGCAAAACCGATGCTTCCCAGCTATGCCATCATTCCGGGAGGAATTTAGAAGCGATGCGACTTTTCAAAAGCCAAAAACTTTCATCACGCCGCATGTGCATTAAATATGGGCGTTAACTTTTTGGTTATTTGCTCTCATCTGCCACAACGGACCAGTGTCCATGCGACATAACTGCAGCACGCGGAGACCAACACAATCATGACTCAACGCGACCTATGCATGTAAAGTAGAGTATGACCAATTCCGCATACATGGGCATAGGCAGAAAGAACCTTGGCTATAACGGAGAAGTACTGAAGCAGGAGAGATCTCCAATGATATCGCATTGTACTCTTAAGAGTAAGTTAAGCATATGTAATGCTGAAAGAAAGAACAGTGTCCGTGTTTGCGAAGTGTTACGCAAAGAGGACCCCAGGTCACTGAAGGGACCCATTAATGCTATTAACTCATACCCTTAGCAGGAGCTTAAGAGTTCTCTCAAGTTTTTAAGCATAACTTTCACCCTGGCATAAACAGAAGCAAAGTACATGCTGTGCACTGTGTTTACGGGTTGACTGAGGAAAGGTTTTCACCGTTCACTCTCATAACTCCACCTACGTATTATAGGTGAATATAATACTATACAGAAGAGCTGCGCCATGATATATGCGAGACCTATATAGGATACCACTTTACGAAAATACCATGTTAAAATCATATTGTTCCGACAGACGAGCAACATCTTTAAACGCCCCGAAAGGCTCTAAAACAGAACACGTCGGCAAAAGCCGTTGGGTTTCAACGTCCAACTCAAGTGAGTGGTTTGATCAGTAGAGCTTATAAAATCCCAAGTCAGGTGCATTCCACACCACAGGGGCGCGCTATTTCAAAGCCAGTCCAGCCGCGCTGCGTAGCACTGCTCGGCAATGCTGCGCGCGATCTCGTGACTGCAGCAGTTTCTTCACGCGGCGGGCGCTGCGCGGAATATGCCGGCGCCGCGCTCAAGTTGCCAAAAAGGAGAACGCAACAGTTTCGAAAGCGCCCCGAGAGCCGCATACCACTCGCGAAAGAAGAAAGGGAAATGGGAGGGACGTGAGGAAAGGCCCACGGACGATACAGGAGGATCGATTTAGAATGCAGGCCACGGGACCCGAAAGGAATGGCGAAAGGGAAAAAAAACAGGGGTGAAAGAAATAACGGTCTGGAAAAAAGAAACGACCGCTTACCTTTCTTATCCCGAAATGATATGTAGTCAAGCCGATGCCTCTTTCTCCCCGTTGCTTGAATACACCAACTTGAATGCTCGTAGAAGAGCAGGCGAGCTTGGATCTTCGTCCTAGGTTCTCCTTCACTTCAGCTAGGCCGAAGGCGAATAGCAGACGAAACCGTTCCACAGCAGTATAGCAAGCGACAATAAGAAGGGCACTTTCGGGTCCGATTGTTCTTTTTTTTTTGTTGCTGGCTCAATAACGGTCGCGCGAACTTCACTCAAAACCTCCTCCTAGTCCACCTCCGAGGCATTAGCGCAGGAAGACGACGAAGACAGCTTCGTTACAGCACAAGCCGCAGAGTTTCGCGCTAATATGCGGGTGAGAACAGGCGCAGCAAAGACCGATTGAGCACACAGGACAAGCAGACGGGGAACGATGCGCCTTTCCCTCCAAATCTGGAAGCGGCCCTCGCAGACGATCAGATTGAAACAGACGCAGCAGACGACGGAGACGACTAGGAGTTAAAACCGGGGAGAAGCAGACGATAAAAAAAAGAGGTGGTGACCTGGCAGGGACTCCTTGTTCCCGTTGCGTGCAGTGCTTGCTTCCTTACACCCCCACCACCAACGCTTCGGTGGAAAGATATGAAAAGAGGTGGAGGGCTCGGGTCCCGGTGGAAGCCTCCCTAACTCCTCTCAGCCGCTGCCGACTCGTCAGAGACACGCACCAAGGCGCTGGAGCACGCTAGCCGACGCCGCACTCCCCGCTGTCGCATCCCGGCAGTATGCGCTGCTGCTAAGCGCCCGTTGGTGCAGCCCGCGCTGCGTCTGGCACGGGGCCTGCCGCGTCTGGCGCTGCCGCCGCGGCTAGCAACCATGGCGGCGGGAGCTGCGCGCGCGCCAGTGGGGAAGGTTTGTCCCTGTTTATGGGGAGCGGCGTGGGGAAACCGGGAGTAGAGGGAAGAGAGCCGCTTGCGTGCCGGCCCTCGGAATCGGGCGTCTTCTCGTTGTGGGAGGGAGAAAAAAAAAAGAATAAAACGTGGGCGTATGCAGCACTTATCGCAGCGGTGCTTCGGAAATGCGATTAATCCTGTCACTCGGAAATAGGTAGAAGGAGGATTCGTCGATTGACGAACACGGTCAATGGACGTCGATATGTTAGGGATGTGGCTATGGGGAAGAGAAAAGTGCAGTACTGTCTCATTCGCCATTCGCAACGGGCGCCAGAAGCCCGCCGTGATGGTATGGATGAAGGAGAAATAGAAAGAAGGAAGATAAATCGTGAATATTTAAAATATGCCAATAGCGAAAGGAGTTCTGGCCTATCTGCATTTGCACGCTCAGAATCGTAGCATCTTTCGGAAAAACACTCCACTGATATGCGATTCGGTCCTTCGACTTCACGATCTGTATTTCATGTGGCTATTTAACCGCTAGATTCATGTTCTAGCCGACACAAATCTAAAGTATTCGCATTCAGTTTTTGGAAAGGGCTATTCGCACACCGTTTCGATTTTTCCTCATATGGGAACATTTCCGACATATAGAGAAACATGTCTTATGTGCTGTGATGAAAACCTTTAATCTATCGCGGAACATTTCGAACTATGTAGACGCAGAGAGCCAACCGAGGGATCTCTCGCGTTTCGGTATGCAACTTTGTGTTCTGGTTTCAAGCGGTGCCATCAATTTTTTGCTTGTCGTCATTACGCAGCCACTGTATGTGACACTAGGAGGCATGACGCTCAAACCATGAGACGACGCAAGAAAGACAAATTCGACCGGCCACGGCTGAACTTCAACGCTAGGTTCCTTCTACCCTCTCAGTGCGAACGACGTCACTTACTCCTAATGTGATGCACAATTCAGTTAGAAAAACAAGTCACTAGACTGACGATGCCACCTCTCGTTGAAGATGCTACGGAAACAGCAGCAGAGGCGGCTCGGGTACCAACTGCCGTAAAATTAGTCGTAATAGAAACACAGAAGAACAGCGGTTTGATTGTGAGAGATAGGAGTAAAGGAAAGACGCTGTAAGTGTTTCACCTAGGCTGAACACCTGTAAAGCGTCGCGGCAGAAGAATGAAAGCAGAAATGAAATGGGGAAGATAAATAGAAATCCACGAACTGTTTCCAGCCCTTTAGTAGCAGTATTGAAGAAGCGTAGGTTTTTGGAGCAGATAGTGCAACCGGCAGTAGTGCCAGTTGTGCAGATGCCGCGAACCAGTGGCTTTGAATGGATCCAGATGGGAAAGCCTGGTGGGCTAGTGCTGAATGAATGCCTGCCTGATGCTGGCAAGCGAAATCAATGGGGCATTCCAAACAATGAGAAACAAGACCACATACATCCGCCTACCACCAATGACATTAAGGGAGGAGGAATTAAATATCTGGACAGCACGTGCTGATGGCTTGGAGACTTCTATCTTCTATGTTTACACTTAGGTCGTTTACCTGGCATTGATCATGTCTTCTTATGCATGGCTTCTGAATTGTTCCTTCTGACAATAAAGCCCTTCAATTGTGATGCAGCACGTGTGCTGTGGTTATACTGTTTGCGTGTAGTTGTCTGTTCGTATTGAATCTTTCAAGAATGGAAGCATGTTTACCCTTTCCCAGCTGCCTGTACTTTAGCTAAGAAAATAAACAGGGTAGCTGGGTCGCTGCCAGGATTTATCTAGATTTCTTCAGGGACTTTCGTGTGCGCTGCTAGGGCCCCACTTTCTCGAGACAGTGGTATACTTACAATTTAAAGTGTTGTGAGCGGTAAAGTTAGACGTTTTCCTGTTTCCAAGAAAGACGAAAGAAAGCAGATGAAATGTGTTAAACATGACTAGCCTCACCTCTTAATACAAAGGGCTTCACCACACGAATAGTAGACGCTTAACAAAACTAAAGCGAAATTAGCGATGAGAATTTGCAGTCGAAATAAAAGCGCTTGTCAAGCAAATATTGACTTAACGCCTTAGAGAACGCCTCTCCTCACTTTCGTGGCAGAATAAAATTCATTTTTGAGACCACGAGCGACAGCACACAGGCGAGAGCGAAGAAAGACACAGACGACACAAATGCTCACGTGGTGTCAAGAAATGCTTCACCAGCTATCCAAAGAGTTTGTCTTCTCGAACAAGGTTATACTGTATTCGTCCGTCCCGTCACCGACGGTGAGTACAGACCACGAAAAACATGGTGCGTAATTACAAATGACAAACGCGTGCTTATCACTGATCACAAGTCTGTACTGATCACAGTCCGCATCGGTTCACCCTCTCACCTCGGCTCCATGCAGGAAAGAAGTAAGTTCTTTTACCTCTTTGATAGTCTGACCGCATGACGACACCCGGCAACCAGAACTGGAAGCAAATAGGCTCACCGAAAAATTAATAAACCCAAGAAGTCTCACAAGTCGATACACAGGGGGTGGCGTTGAGCATTAACATACGTCGGCAATGGGAGAGAATAAGGATGACAAACATGAAAGCGAAAATACGAGCATGCCAAAGCGATGCTGAGAAAACAGTGCTATACAGTAGTGCACTGTTCATTCCCTAAGCAATTCCCGACAAGTAATGCAATGCACTACGTTCGTATGCAAAAACTGATGCCCGCTCTCGCGGACTGCCTATCCACACGATATCCAACGCTTGTGGTGATAACGAGATGATCGGATCTTGCCCATTCAGAATCGGTCTTTCTGATGCGGGCCTTTTGTGCAGACGTTTCAGTTTTCCTGACCCCATTACAAAACGATCCACAAAATACCAACACCTGAATGCACCTGAGTGAAGAGCAAATTACTCGTACCAGAAATATATAGAGAACGTCCCTTGCGAAACTTGTCGCAGTCAGGCACATCAGTCCAAGTAAAAAAGAAAAAAAGACGGATGCTTTTGTCTGGCTGCAATCTTTTTGACACTACACAGCGATGGTTTCCGCTTATAATGCAGCTGAAAAAAAGAAATAATGGCACTGCTTCCAGAATATTTTGTCTTAAACCTAGCATACTGTTGCTTTTAATCAGCAGTCCGAATAGCATAATTTCGGATATGATAAAACCCTGGAATGATTTCAGGTCCATAAGTGGCAAACACAATCAGGGAGCTCAGCCTCTTGCGGCGAGAAAGAAAATTTAGGCGATGGTGGAGTCAGTTAAGTTCCATGATGCACCTAAAAACAAAAACAGTACGCGTGATGGACACGTTAATTAAAGAATCAATAGATATTAACATGAAAAGCAGAGTTGTGGGCCGCCACCAATGAAGAACGCCACCTCCGTGCTGTTCTTCGTCCTGTCTGGAATATCAGCACACGAGTATCAGATGATGAAATCAGCACTGTCTAGAATGTCAGCACACGGCGAGACACCTTAATTTTACCTACGAACCCGGTGTCAAAAACATCGACAGCGGACCAGGTGTCCGCATCTAGTATCACTACGCAAGGGTTCCAAGCACGCACATCACAACAATTTATGGTACTTTGTCACTTACATATGTTGTAATTAGGCAGTGAAAGCGCATTATCGCACGACATTGAAAAGGATGAGTAACTGGCAAGGGCTTACAAAGTTAAAAACCGCATGTTTCAATATTTCAAATACATAGTCTACTGAAGCGTACTGATGTTTCTATAGGTGCCTTAGTTTTGCTTTTGCTTCACTGCTTTAATGCAGTTATTGATTTCAAGAACTCTCTCAGCTTTGTCAAAGGGTTCTGCGGTTCCTGTTCAGTGACTTTTTCACTGGATTTGATTTTATTTCAAGAGCCACTACCACCAGACAGAGCCACAACCGACACTTTTTATGCACTAGAGTGCCCCTGGGTACCGTAACATGCGTGTTTAATGCTAGAACGCTAGCCTCAAATGCAGTGGGTAGTGCTTTCGAATCCCGGTACCGCCACAAAGGCATAGATTTTCCTAATGACACAGCGACATAAAACCGAAATGCGTACCGTTACGTCACTATGGCGAATACACCGCTCCCCTCTCAACCATCCCACGAGTTTGCATAACAGAGTACAAACAAAACTGTAAGTTGTAAATATCGGGTTTAACTTTCCGAAGTGACATATGGGCTATGAGGGACACCGTATCGGAGACCTCCAGATTATTTTCGACCACCTGGGGTTTTTTAACATACGCTGCACATCGCAAAGCTCATGTGCGCCTTTATGCTTTCTGCCTCCATCGAGACTCGGCCGCCGCGGCCGGGATTGAACCGGTGTCCTCCGGTTAATTAGCCGAGCTAATGGTATGTACAAGCGTTCCCCAGCGTGGTACTCTACGGCGGAATAGGACGCAAATTATGCTCTAACTTCCTGCAGCAGTGACGTTGTAGCACCGTGACCTCTGCAATGCAGACGTTCGGCCCATCGGAATTTCTGCCTGCCTGTTCTCCTGTTTTTTTCTTATAGGGACTCCGAGGAGAAATTCGAGTTGGCCTGTATGAGTAGGTTACGCCTTCCAATTACAAAAAGGTTGCTTGAACTGAAAACCAAGGTTTCCCAATCCAGAAATAGCTAAAACCTCAAATACAATATTGCCGACATCGCCGGTTTTCGGAAACAAACTGCAGTAAAGCGAAGACAATTTTCTTTGCGGACCCCGGAGGTCAAGCTACGGCTCTGTTCATTTCCAGACGGTGATCACGGAGCCCTGTTGGGTGTAGACGTCAAGAGTTTGGATCGAGTGTCGGGAAAATCGTTAACTCCAATTTCGCCGCAATCAATTTGGCTGCAGGTACCAAACAAACAACAGCATGGCCATATAAACTCATAGAATCGATTTTACTAAGAAAAAAAAAAGAATGGAGCTTTACTCGGTGTCCGTCTAAGAAGGAAGCAGGACTAGTAGGCGGGGGCCAATACGAGATTCACCTTAAAGTGCCCAGGTGCTTCTCTCTACCCCCGGCTTTTCAATTATCTTCAGTAGAATACGCCCAACGAGTAAGATTACTATGCACGTGAAAGACGAATGAGATTTAACCAGTCAGGGCTCCACCCATTCTGTAAAGCACTCCGTGGAGGATGGCTTCAGCTAAATTTCGGCACCTGGGATTCTATATTTTGCCCCAAAACCTTAGTACACCGATGCTCATGCGTTTAAATTTGATTAAATGGTTTTGTCGTGGACTAGAAACAATCCTCGACAGCAGGTCAGCAGCTTGCCGAAACCAATGCTTAGAGATAAAATCTCTACGGCGCACCTCCCTTACAATATTTTATACAGTCTAAGACTGTCCATAGACTTCTGTCTATAAAGTCTATAGTTTCTCTGTAGACAAATCCTAGAGAACAGCTTATGGGTAATACAAATGCTATAGACAGTCTATAGACAATCTATAGATTTATGGCCTCTTCTGTATTCATTAAAGTTTCTCTCTATATATATAATCGCCATACACTTTTAGCAAACTTTTTTCATAGTAGACACAAAAACAAATATCTATAGGAAGGCAATAGAGTCTCCACCAAGTCTAAAGACTATCTATAGACCATTTTTATATGGGCTAGTAGACCTGGTAAAGCTTTTGGCCTACAAATTTCCGTGAATTATGAGCAGAGATTCGTTTGAAATGACAGAATCTCACAGCAGTTTCTTCAGTGCACACTGCATGAAACATCCCCTTTTATTCATTTATTTAGTATTTAATGCGTGAAAAGGGGATTATTTGGCAATCATCGGCAATGAATTTCTATAGCAACGGCACCCCCCGTTTCACGGATGTATGTGCAAATGTTTTGTGCATGCGTACTCGCAAGCGTGCTAGTGTGCGCAGCCATGTTCTCACGGCTGCCACTCGCTGTTCGTTGTTCCACTCGTGGACGCTCTAGTAGTAAATAAGTTTTTAAAAATACATAAAAGAAAGCATAAACGCTGCTGAAATTTAACACGCACATTTTCAAAGGAAAAGAAACGCAGTACGTTGCAGCTACGCAATGTAAACATGTATTAGGCCACATGGTGGGATGCACCTATACAGACAGAGTGCATGGTAGAGAGAGGGTGTGGTAGAAGGTCCTTGTCGATCACAAAATGAACAAGGGAGGGGAAAACCTCAGGTTGCTTGAGCCAACGTTTCGACAAGGGGACTTGTCTTCGTCTGGGCAAAGCGTTCATCATTGGCAGGGATTAAATAGGGCCTTCGCTCCGAGGAGGAAGGCCCCGGGGTTGGGAAGGAAAGTGGTGTGAGAGGGGATGCGTGTCAGGAAGGGGAGGGAGGTGAATCTTGATTCGTTAAGCTGCAATAGTGGAAAAACTTATATCCGGGGGGTGGGGGGGGGGGGGGGGGGGTAAGGAACAAAGGCTTTGAAGGGGCTACGACGGGGGGGGGGGGAGGCGCTGGGTGGACCTGAAAAACTCAGATAAGAGGATTAGTCAGCGTGGTACAAGGAAATGAGAGTTCGACTATGATTGAGCCTCACCTGTACTTCCTCGCGTTTTCCTTCGCCATGAAGAAACTGAAATTAATGCAAAAAACCAGTCACAAAAGACGAAGGACAAGAAGGATGAAAGTGCACAAAGACGACTGGACTAGCAACTGTGTACCAACTTGCCCAGATTTCAAGCCTTCTCCAAAACGACTCTTCTTCGCTGGGCGTCTTTCTAAATAAAGCACAGCTGCTAGTCCAGTCGTCGTTGTGTGCTTTCCTCCTTCTTATCCCTCGTCTCTTTCTACTGGTTTTTCGCCTATGTACCAACTGGACCATGTCTCAACTTTTCTTGAAATTTATCGCTTAACTGGCAATATTATGCCATATTTGGTCACTGTAAAACAAGATCTTTGCATTTCTGCAATCATCTCGTAGCCCATTTTGATCAGTTTTCGGTCCCTTTAGTAACGTGGCTGGGAGAAATGCGAGCGGAGATGAAATAGGTTTTTTCTTCTTTTTGTTTAAATGACACCGAAAGTTGTTGAAAAAAATTCCTGAAACGACTCAAAAAAAAAAAAAATTCCAGAATGTTCAGCAGCAGCAAGCTGGCTTCGCTAACTTTAGGGTAACATCAGTTATTAGCCTCTTTACAGTTTGACTTAAATGCAGAATTTTAGCCGACCGCCCAATCCACGTAACGAATATACACGTCTTGCCACAAACTTGAACATTTTTTTAAAAAATAAGCCGATTTTCATTTCTCCTACATTTGCGCTGTCAACGTAGTGTCGTCTGGCTCACTAATGGTTGTACTGCAGAGTAAAATAGGCAATAAAGCTTGTGTTTATGAAGGTTGTTTGCTTTTGTAATGCAAGAGAGAAATTTGTGAACTCCTTACAGCAGAGAGATATAGGGAAACTTTATTTCTCAGCTCATGTCCGAGCCTACTTTTAATCATCTTTTTGATGGGCGCTATGCAGTGGCTGAGGCGGAGTTGGACCGCGTCTAGGATGAGCTGGATGTGGCTGACGAGAAGCGGCCAGAGGACGGGCTCCAGAGAGGTTGGCGGAGCTGTCGGTCGGATCCAAATGAGGAGATAGGAGGGAGGCACGGGATGTGAGGGAGGCCGTATTTTGCTTCGAGTAGACGCACTTCTTTCAGAAAAAGGGGAAGAAAAGACAAAAAAATATTGAAAGGAATAAGGAATTGTTCTGATGCCTTTACATAGTTTCACTTGATATGTTTTGCATGGATCCCAACTAGCTTTTAGCTCGGGATCCAAAGTTGATTCAAAACGTGCTTTGTATAAATGTTCCGAAATAAACTTCAATTCAATTAAAAAAAGGAGAGAACAAAAAAAATGGGAAAAGAAAATGAACGACAAGAAAGAAAGAAGGAAAGAAAGAAAGAAAGAAATGAAGAAAGAAAGAAAGAAAGAAAGAAAGAAAGAAAGAAAGAAAGAAAGAAAGAAGAAAGAAAGAAAGAAAGAAAGAAAGAAAGAAAGAAAGAAGAAAGAAAGAAAGAAGAAAGAAAGAAAGAAAGAAAGAAAGAAAGAAAGAAAGAAAGAAAGAAAGAAAGAAAGAAAGAAAGAAAGAAAGAAAGAAAGAAAGAAAGAAAGAAAGAAAGAAAGAAAGAAAGAAAGAAAGAAAGAAAGAAAGAAAGAAAGAAAGGAAGGAAGAAAGAAAGGGGAAGTAGCGAAGTATAGGTTTAAATTCTCCGCAACCCAGCATCCTCTCACCCACGATTCACCTTCGAACGAAGCGGGTAAACGAAATTTCCCTTCCGTCTTGATCGTGTGGTGCTCGAGCTCCATCTCTCGGCAGCGTTCAGAAGCAAAAGATCAGAACAGAGGAAGAGGCCATCCTCGTCCCTGGAGCCAGCGGCAGCAGCACCAGCATACGGCCTCAAAACGAAAAAGAGCAACGGGCAAAGGCTCCAGCAGAACCGCCGCCAACGGCAGCTGCGCTGTATCGACTCACTCCAGGCGGCGGGAGGCCAAAAACACGGGCCAGCAAAAGAAAGCTGCTGCCTACGCCCCTCACGAAAAACGGGCCGGAGAGCGCGCGAGAGCTTGATCCCTCGGCTTCGATTGCGCCAGACCGACCGACCAACCGACCTCTTCGTGGGAGCAGGAAACAGGGAGAGGGAACAAAAATGTACGCGCTCCACAGCGTGGCGCAATTCACCTCCTTTTCTCCCTTTTTGTCCCCATTTTCCCTCTTCCGCGTGGCTCTGTTCGTCTAGGACGCGGAGGTAAAGTGTTAGAGACGTGGCGTCACCGGTGACGGCGGTGCCATCAAAATGGATTTATGCACGGACCGGGTCGTCTTGTACGGCTCTGGAGACGCTGACAAGCAACAACCACATGTTATGCCCTGTTGCCCTGCATGCTTTTCTTTTGGGAATATGGGATGTCCTTTGTAACGACAAGCGATGCCTTCGGTCCTCGTGAGCGCCGAATCGCCTTCCATAGAAGCGTGAGACGCATTCTGGCGACTATTCTATCTCAACAACAACCAAAGAGATCTGAAGCAATGAAAAAGAAAGTTTATGCGCGTTTACTTTAAGAAAAGGGCGCCAAACACGCCGTGCGGAGTGTTTCGGTTGACCGCAAAGCAGGGGGCGTATGCAGTTGTACTTTCAGGATCTGCAGAATTGGCAAACCAGAAAAAAAAATGCTTTGTGAGCAAATAAGAAGCTTTATGGTTTATGTACGTCTAACGTCTCAAGGCGACCCAGGCTATGAGGGACGCCGTAGTGTAGGGCCCCGGAAATTTCGACCACCTGAGGTTTCTTTAACGTGCACTGACATCGCACAGTACACGGGCCTCTAGAATTTCGACTCCATCGATATTCGATCGCTGCGGTCAGGATCGAACCCGCGTCTTTCGGGTCAGCAGCCGAGCTCCTTAACAACTGAGCCACCGCGGCGGGTTAAAATGTTGACAGGCGTCGTCTTGAAGCCCGAGCACCAACGAAGGCCAGTACCAGGCCGAAACTTCAAGACAATAGGATAATGTAAAGGCGGCTAGCTAATGGAGCGCCGTAAGCCTATCAGATTCCGAAGTAATTAGACTACAAATAAGGTCACGTCAGAGCCACCAGGATCTTTAACAACTTTTATAAGTTAAAAACACGTTATAAGCCTTTGAGATAACGAAAATACCGGCAAGGACAGCGTAGACAGCAATTTCGGCTACTATCCAAAGCAGTAAAAAATCTTCGGTGACCTGTTTCATTGCTGCAAGACGTTCAAACTGAGAAAACGAAAATAAACGTACACGTAGAAATCTACAGAAATTGCAGTTCTGTGCCTCTCAGTACTGCATTTGTGCCCTATATCTATTCTTTTTCTTGCTGGGCCATATTCTCTGTCTGCACTCCAAACACGATTAGGCCTATATGGGAGTAAAAAGGGAGTAAGCTCTCCTCTAGCGCACTCTCTTTTATAAACAGCAGTGCGCTAGAGGAGAGCTTACTCCGTTTTTTACTCTTTTCTGTTGGGAGTGTACTGTGAACACCTTGGAATGTTTAAATAAGTCCCTCGTGCGTACCATACCTAGCAAACGACTGCGAAGGTTGCGGAGAAAGAGACGTCGGAGACAAATTGAACATGCGTCATTCGTATGCTTGCCTTTGCAATAAAGCATTATTGTTGCGAAAGCAACACTACGCTAGTCGCCTAGCCATTTCGCGGAGCTGACGAGAGGCCATACAGCGCATGCGCGAGGAGCAGGGACGTCACATGGCGCTCAGCTGGAGCGCCACCGCCGTCGCTGCGCGGGTGACTCAGAGGTGCCGCCGCCGCGCTCGCCAGTTGCGCATGCGCAGTAGCGGCTCATAGAGTGCCGGGGCCGCCGCCGCTGCCGCGCTCTCTCCATCACCTCTCTCTCTCTCCTCGTTGCTATCGCAATCCTCCAGGATTAACCAGACCTAAACCACTGCCAAATTTATTAACAGAAATTTATCAGCGATTTATTTTGCCGGGTGTAGAAATTTTTTTATTTTTTTCAGAGATGAACTGGAAGCGTTACTTGTAAAGAAATATCCTCTTAATAGCACTCTTGCCTTTGTCATCTGTGTGGCCATGTTGCTTCACCATGACCACAATGATACCTCCTGATTTCTTTTTTTTTTTTGCTTTTATCAACACAAGATACCTCGGTTTTAGTGTTCTTGAAGCAGTCCTGCATGATATTCTTTCCTGATTTCTTTTCTTAACAGACCGGGACTCTACGCAGTTTTCACTTCTCTGGTATCCTTAAGCAGCGGCTCTGTTCCTTTAGGGAAACACTAAGGATTCTTCACATACAAGCCTGGCAGTGGATGTCTCTGCAAGGAGGATCACGTTTTCAACGACGACGACTTCCACGTGCAGAATGTCAAAGGAACCACTCTCACTTGTGCTGGATATGAATATATCGCAAAAAGTTTCTAGCGTTGGCAGCAGCATCGACCAGCTGTCAGCCAGTGCTCTGCAGTCGATATATAAAGCACATCCCGCTTGGGAAAGTAAAGAGAAACGAGACTTTTTGTATACGTAATTGTATGCTTGCAGTGCTTACAAAATGATCTAATCCCACAGCAAGGTCAGGCTACCAATCGTCATTGGTCGCAGGTCTAATGAACCACGTGACCCATTGGTCCAGTGTCTATGTAACCAATTAGCGGTCTCCATGAGAGTTAAAGTGACCAATGGACAATATAAACAATGATCTGCCGCCATGAAGAGTTCAGCCGGGAGTCGTCAGCTTCTTTCAAGACTTCGTAATCGTTGACTGCATGAAGTGACGTTATACATATTAAGGTCACATGCGTCATTGCCATCGGTCACATGAGCGATGAGTAATGTGATCCATTGGTTATTTGAGTCATTATCTACGTTCCTACGAACAGCGTTACGATCTCCAAAATGAGACCCATTACTGGGTCATGAGAAATATTAGTTGTCGATGGGTGTTAGCAGTGTGTCACATACTGCAGGCGCTGCAACTCAAGTAATTTTGCGTGAACGCCGCCATTTCAACCTTTTGTTCTCCATCTTCCTGCCTCTGTGCTCCCGTTTTCAAACCAAGCACATCTTGCACCATGTCGCCTTATTTCCAGGGCATTCATTCACACGCGGGCGCTACCCCGACTGTCGCATTGCGTCTGCAAGATGGTTGGTGAAACGCGTTACGGTGCGCGAATTCACGGCTCTGTCTTTCTCTTTCACACCGCCACAGAGACCTACCGCAGAGCATTGTCTGACGCTTTGCGAGCGGCGCGCCTTCACACCCGAACAAAGGCTTCCGCTTTTCCTCTGAACTGCGTTTCGTCAGAACTTCTTACGGCACGCTATTCAGGCGAAAAAGAACGTTCTCGTGCATTATTTATTTGTTCCGTCATTGCCGGCTGAAAATTCGCTGTGGCCGCTGTCTTTTATGCGGAACATTTTGGCGAGCTCTCCTCCCTCAACCCAAGGTTTCCTTAAATCCCATTTTGTGGCCGGGTTTTCGCTCAGCAGGGGCGGTATTTCGTAACGATTTTTTTTTTTGCCTTCGTTGTTTTGCCTTTCTTTCATTGGTGGCTGCGACTTGTGACGTCATAACTGACAGCTAGGCGAGCAGTCTGATTCGCTGGCTGCGGTATCGAAGGTGGGGCTGACCCGTGGAAAACAAGCAAAATAGCGAGTTCAGAATATAAATAGCTTCAAATATAATCCCTGGGCACCGCAAAAAAAAAACACCACTGTGAACAAATGTCCGCTTTAAGTAAAGCTTTCGTTGAGATACGTTGATAACATTGTGATACAAGTACCCTTTCACTGCATAAAGCAAGAGATCATTACACGAAGTGGGTTATTATCAGGTTTCAATGTAAGAAAAAAAAAGCTGCGATTCGCAAAATATAAATTTCTATGGTAGCCGCGTGGCCCAACACGACATTGGCAGAACTGCGCATAGGTGCATTTATAATGCTGCCTGAACGTCAATAACCACGTCACAATATCCACAAAAACCGTACGACGATATGCAAATTCCTTGCTCTTATCTTCCCGAAAAATTCCATGTCTTCAACGTTCAGTAACTGACTCATTTTACTAGCCAAACCGCGCGAAGGGAATTAGTTAATCTATACAGCTTTCTACCGCCGAAGTTCGATCAAGAAGAAATCAATACAACGAATTTCTAGGCATTCGAAGCATACAAGAGCTGACGAAGAAAAACGATATTATTTTATAGGCCACTGATAATACAAAAGCTTACCAAGTTTTACAAAACTTTTCTATTGCTGGCTGTACAATTCGCACTCGCTTTGTTCATGGCTATAGAAGAATGTTTATATGCATTATAGAATGACATTAGATGTTCAAATTGCTTACTTCCGCTTTTTGTGCACATTACGAACCTCAAGTTGCCCAGCTTCCAATGGTTAAACCACTCTGCGTATTTTCTGCTCAGAAATTACTAGTTTTTCGCTTGTAATGTCATCGCACATCACAATTTCCGATTTCCACTCCCAAAATACTCCCAACATTTCTGATTTATCGACACTTACAGTCGCCGTCGGAGTGTAGGCGCGCATTTTGTTGAACCAGTTTTTCTTTCCTTAATTTGTACTAACGTTTACAGCTCCCGCACATACTCACAAAACGAGCAAGCACCGGCCACCCCTGTTTGCTTTCTATGGTTACTTCGTTACTTGCCTGTTTATCACCCACATCCGTCCTCTATCATGCGCTCTACGTGCCTGCGCATATTTTGTTTTCCGAGTCCTCTTTCTTCATACCTGTCTTTGTGGCGCGGCTCGAGGTGTGCAAGCACAGCGAGATAGTTACCGCTCCTCCCATTTCTTCGTACCCTTCTCCTCGCGTTACGCGACGAATCCGCGGGAACAGGTGCGCCGGAAAACCGTCGGAAGGTGAACGAGCGAGCGTCCACAAACTCCATCACCGCTCCGGGCTGTTTGTTCTGTGCCACATCAACGCCGGCAGCAAAGAGAAACAGGAAGCATCCTCAGGAGGGCTTGCGTCCCATCACGATCCAGGGGAAGGGGAGAGAGTAAGAGGACAACTTCAGCTCGAGGTAAGAAGGGGAGGAGGGGAAAATAGGGACAGGAGGGAGTGGGATGGAGAGTGCATCGCGCGCCGGCTTCTGTATCGATTGCTCAGTGCGCGGACTGATTGATGCACGCTGGCGTGGCCGGATCGGGTGGTGGACGGGCAGACGGACGGACGGGCCCGACGTGCTTGCGCAAGTCTGCTGCTACACCTTCGCGGCCTGAGAGAGATCGATTTTCGCGGCCCCAGATGAGCACCGGTGTTTGTCGGCGTCCTACGGAGACGCTATGTTGCTTACAGAGCAACGTAGCGTCCACTTCCTCCGTCGTAAAGCTTGGTCCTAAAGCTTCGTCCTCCTCGAGGAAGCATGGAGAAGAAAAAGGGGGTATGCCACTCATGAACGGTCTTACTACTTATCCTGCGATCTTCTTCGTTGCAAAAGTATCCTCGTATCAGGAAAGCTGTACCGTTACACATGCAGCACTGCACTGAGCACACTGCAGCAGCTCTTGATGTCCCACAGCACCGGACTTGTAAACTCAACTTGACTACTTAATCCAGCTCCCTCTACGTGTGACTTTTAATGTTATATCTCTTGCGCGCGCCGCATGCACGCGCGCACGCACACACACACACACACACACACACACACACACACACACACACACACACACACACACACACACACACACACACACACACACACACACACACACACACACACACACACACACACACACACACACACACACACATACATACACACTACAACACTATCATGTATGAGTTGATTTATTAATGCTTCAAAAGAATGTTTCAATGGGCGATTTGGATAACGATCCTGAATTTTGATTGGAGCGCGACGGTATAGTCCCTAGAATTCCCAGATATCTAGCTCCTTCGCTGATTCGAAGAGCGGCTCCGGATCGCTGACTGGATTACGTCTTAATACCTTCGCATTTTTTCACTCCTTGTTGTTAGTTTTTCAATCCAAGGAGCTGCATTTCCTCTAGGTAGTTGTAGAGGCTTGAATGACTCGCGCTTCGGAATTAAGTCGAGCTCCAAAGTATTCAAAGACCACAATCTTTTCTCTTTCTACACCTCTGTTTTTGATTTCCCGATGCAGCTCCCGTTACGTTGGCTGGAGGTGCGTTCAAATTTCATTCCATTTTTACGAAGGTGTCTGTATCAGAGACTTTCCAACGAGAAACGTGGTCGTGTTGTAAGGTGTCGTAAATGAAATCCCCCAAGTTATCCGCTTGCTCCTAAAGACGATGTTGTCCAGGTTAGCATAAACCATCCCAATCAAAAAAGCGCGACAGAAAACACGTTTAACACATTTTTTCAGTAGTCTAGCACTGCATCTGGTTGGAGCGATCGATATTCGTTGCGTAACACAGTGTCTGCTGCAATATTGGGCACTTGCCTGTCGTCACCACAGAAATGGCTATACCGCAACGGCACCAACCGCGCTATACTGCTGAAAATGCTGCTGGAACTTCACAACTACAGGAAATTTCTAGCGTATTTTGGGACTAACTGTGTCGTCATCTTCGGCTGGGATAAAGGACAATGCCTGTCGGCGCCAAGCGTGTCCTCACGTGTCTTTGGCCGGGTCCTCTGTGCTGATTTACGATATGAACAACCAGCCAGCTCGCCATTCAAACACTGAGTGAGCTCGGTAGAGGGTGCTCACGAGACAGCGCTGTTAGATCACATTTCAAAACTGTGAGATCATTTGGGATGGCGTAAAAGTCAACAGAACTTTGTTTTTCCTTTTGTAATGGAGAATTTCTATACAGCACTTGTAAATCGGACATATTGGTTAAATAAATATAAAGAAAAAACCGAGCATGATGACGCCCGCCGCCACCCCATTTTGAAGGAGTCACTCTTTACATGCATACATACATACATACATACATACATACATACATAGATACATACATACATACATACATACATGCATGCATACATACATGCATGCATGCATACATACATACATACATACATACATACATACATACATACATACATACATACATACATACATACATACATACATACATACATACATACATACATACATACATACATACATACATACATACATACATACATACATACATACATACATGCATACATACATACGCACATACATACACACACGTACATACACACGTACAGGGTCCGTCAAAAGTTCCAAGGCCACAGGGTTTGCTTTTGAGCAGCATAGTCGGGCTGTCGAGATACCCTCGAAGCTCAAAATATCTGTAGAGAATAGAAGAAGGATCGTTCTACCATCTGAGAACCTCGATAGCTCTATCGGAATCTTAAGCGCCAGGATATACCGATGAAAAGCGGACCATGTGGCCTGGGAACTTTTGACGGACCCTGTACATACATACATACATACATACATACATACATACATACATACATACATACATACACACGTACATACATACACACGTACATACATACATACATACATACATACATACATGCATGCATACATACATACATACATACATACATACATACATACATACATACATACATACATACATACATACATACATACATACATACATACATACATACATACATACATACATACATACATACATACATACATACATACATACATACATACACACGTACATACATACATACATACATACATACCGCCGCGGTGGCTCAGCGGTTATGGTGCTCGGCTGCTGACCCGAAAAACGCGGGTTCGATCCCGGCCGCGGCGGCTGGAATTTCTTTGGAGGAGAAATTCTAGAGGCCCGTGTACTGTGCGATGTCAGTGCACGTTAAAGAACCCCACGTGGTCGAAATTTCCGGAGCCCTCCACTACGGCGTCTCTCATAGCCTTAGTCGCTTTGGGACGTTAAACCCCAATAAACCAAACCAACATACATACATACATACATACATACATACATACATACATACATACATACATACATACATACATACATACATACATACATACATACATACATACATACATACATACATACATACATACATACATACATACATACATGCATACATACATACATACATACATACATACCGTGTTCTGCAACTTTATCGGCACAGGTTTGAAAAATTCTCCCGCCACAACCGTAGGCTCGTTTGTGGTGAAACCGCGCACAAAGCTTCCTTATTGTTGTCCGTTTTAAGGCATAGTAAGTATAAAAGTGGCACTTACTAGGTTTGGTCACGCGAGATGCGAAACAAGAAGCACCCGTGTTGAGATCGAGCCGCCGTCATCGAATTTCTGCCGAAAGATACTTGTGGCGTCATCTGGCATCGCTGAAGGAAAGCGCTGCGAAAGCAGACGGCAGAAATACGACGAGACAATGGAGAACATATCTTTTATTGGTAAATCACCGCCAAGTCATTTAATTTGTTTACGATAGTTTTCAAAATGCGTTGGCCGAAAAATATTTCACGCGCTTAAGCAGACGACATGGCCCGAACGACGCATTCAAAGCAAGCCGCCGCGCTCGTTGCAGCGCTCGCCTCGGCGCTTCCGTCGCGGCGCTTTCCTTCAGCGATGTTAGATGGTGTCACAAGTATCTTTCGGCAGAAATTCGATGACGGCGGCTCGATCTCATAACGGGTGCTTCTTGTTTCGCATCTCGCGTGACCAAACTTAGTAAGTACCACTTTTATACTTACTATGCCTTAAAACGGACAACAATAAGGAAGCTTTGTGCGCGGTTTCACCACAAACGAGCCAACGGTTGTGGCGGGAGAATTTTTCAAACCTGTGCCGATAAAGTTGCAGAACACGGTACATACATACATACATACATACATACATACATACATACATACATACATACATACATACATACATACATAAATACATACATACATACATACATACATACATACATACATACATACATACATACATACATACATACATACATACATACATACATACATACATACATACATACATACATACATACATACATACATACATACATACATACATACATACATACATACATACATACATACGTCCAAGTCCACGGTCACTTTCTCATCGTGGGCCTGCAAATGGCCGGATACTACATGGAGGCGTGGATTCAAGGCATCGCCAATAGGTGGCTGTACATGACCGACTCAGAACTGGGTCACTTGAGAAGGACTGGAACCGAGAGTCTTTTATTCTACTGTGGAACTCATGACGATAATGTGGACGATAATGACTGCGACGCCAGCTACGGCTATCACTTCTTCGAACCGGACGAATGCCGAAGGTTTGCGAGTTTCTTTCTCATTTGCTAATGTCCATGCATACAGCTTTACTGTGCACACTCGAGCAATTTAATGTATTATTTTGTACGGCGCGCATTACATACATTATTCATTTTAATTCCGCTTTCTCCTCCTCTTTCTCGTTATATTTCCTCTCTGTTTCCACCAGTGCAGGGTAGCAAATCGGAGTCACCTCCTGCTTAACTTCCACGCCTTTTCTTAACGACCCTTTCTCCTTCTTTCTATCTCTCTTTGGTTCGGCACTGCTTTCCCTGTCATCGCGTCGAATCAACGTCGAGGGATAATTAGGATAATTACAGTCAGGAAGCCATCTTTAATTCTGCAACTAACACGCGCCCTCTGATGTGCTTCTCGCGTGATGTCTGGCCTTGCTAGCAAAATGCTCTTTTTCCATTCTGGCCCACCTTCTTCGGTAGAGACTTAAATTTATAGGACGGAGCACTCGCCACCGAGTGAGGCATGCACACTACGCACGACCATTTCACTTTGCAGCTCGAGCGAAAATCGAGCGGCCGAGCGCAGCGCGTCGTTAGGACTCAAGTATCGTTGTTTTCGCCGATCGACCGGACAGGCATCGCTGGAAAACAGCGGAGCCAGCGAATACGATTGCCACGCCCGAACGGGCGGAGTGGGAAAGTTGAGCCCGGGTGTTCCTGGAAGACATGCGTGTTCGCTGGAGCGCGGGGCTTCGATTTTTCGGTTAGCCGACGTGTACAGTCGTAGGGTTAACTGGAGCGTTTCAAAGTGTAGTGCTTCATCGATTGGTTCCACTGCACTCATGATGACTTGTGTTTCGGTAAGGTTATCAAGAGGCAATAGGGGATGTTCAAAATTTTGCAAGCGCGCGTCTCACATAACTATATTGAAAAACACACAAGATGGCCGACTTTTCTATAAAAATAAATTGTGTGGACTACAGGACAGGCGCTAAAGGTGTGGATAGAATGTAAGAAACGTATTTTCGAACAATGAAACAAAAAATTTGTCCTTCTTGCTTTGTTTAAGATGGAAACGCGCTGTCAGGCATTTTTTATATGTCCTAATATGCCCTATTGAAAGCGGAACATATTGTTACGTGACGGGAAGCGATGAAGAAAGGACTGCATGACCGATGGCGATGATATGATTTAATGTCTGCGAGCCTAGCACGAGCGCTCCTGCCCATGCCACTGCCCGCTTCGTCGTCTTCTAGTCCGTCACATATGTCCGACATTCTTGGAAAAAATTTTTAAAAATGGAAAAACTAACATACTGGTACATAAATACTAAAGGTAATAGTAATCTAAGGTAATCTAGTAAGGTAATCTTTCTTTTATAGTGTTTCCATCGCTCTCGTCGAGAAGTTAAAACTGCCATAAAAAACCAATGCGCAATGCTTTTGACGATGGCAAAAACGTTAACAGCAAAAACATTCAAGCCTGCCGACGGGAGACCTTACATTATCTAAAAAATTTGCGTTCATACTCTGTAGCGTTCAAGAGTGCTTTTGTCGAGAATTGTTGGGTATGGCTTCTAGGGCGGAGGCACGGACTTGAATTTCAGCACACATGCACACGTACGACCCGCTCGAGCCGCGCTTTGACTAAATGAGACTTGAGTGACTCTCACAAAAAAAAAAAAAAAAACTGGTTACGTAATTTCATTTCATTTATTGGTTTTGTTTGGCCAGTACAGAGACTGCAAACAAGGGAGAGCAAGCTAAAGGCGCCTAGTAGCGCCTGACAGAGGCCTGCCCTCCCCATGTAAAAAAAAAAAACAAAACAAAGTGGCACTTGGCAATGGTACAAAGTTTCCATAAGTAACAGAAACTAGAAAAACAGCGGATATATTGACAACGAAACAGAGATCAGGCATGCATAGAGCCAAGCACAACAAACTAAGATCAAAACATAACAAAGACAAAAACTGATTAGGTAGAAACACACCACAACTAGCTATAACAAAAATATTCATGAACAGTTTTCCTAAATCTGACCCCGGACATATTTTGTAGTGACAATTCTGTTAAATATGGATAGGTGTTTAATGTATGAGGAATTATGTGAGTTAGTTTTTGGAACCCATAGTTTGTACGGGATTTTGATGCATGGTATTGAGGGTGCCTAAGACTGTATGCTGTTTGGGCAATTAAATATGTGCTCTCGAAAGTCTGCCAGTTTCCTTTCATAAGGTTTCTGATATAAACAGCAAGCTTCTTGTGGTAAGCCGCCGTGATGGTTAGCAGTCTATGGTTGAGGAAGGAAGGACCTGTGCTCTCACTGTAATGTAAATTATCAATCGCTCGTACAGCTCTTTTTTGTAAAGTAAGTACTTTCACAAGATTGGTTGAGGTAGTCGTTCCCCAGATCAGCAAACAATATTGTACATGCGAAAAGACTAGAGAGAAATAAATTTGTAGTTTGAATTTTCGAGGCAGTATTGGGCGAAATTTATTTAGGATACCAACAGAGCGAGCCATTTTAGTGCAAACGTAGTTTACATGATCTGTCCAGAGTAAATGTTCTTCAAAAATGACTCCAAGGAACATTGTAGAGCTGACACGAGTTATAGGAGCTTGTTCGAAGTGAATTTGGAAGTTGTTCGGAACTTCCTTATTTTTGGCTCTAAACAGTATGTACTTTGTTTTCCTGACATTAAGCTCTAACCTATTTGATTTTAACCAAACAGACAATTGGGATAACCAACTATTGGAGGCTGCTTGCAAAATATTACTATCTTGCCCTGAAAAAAATACGTTAGTATCGTCTGCATAGATTATAATGTTGTCTGCTGGACGAAGGTTGACGATATCATTAATATATAATAAGAACAACGTTGGTCCTAGAACGGAGCCCTGTGGCACACCAGACACAATCTGACCGATCCCAGATGAAATACCGTTAATGATAGTTGTTTGAGATCGGTTGTTAAGGTAGCTAGCAAATAAGGTTAAAGGAACGCCGCGTATTCCATAACACTGCATTTTTTCAAGCAATATCTTATGGTTAACCGAGTCAAACGCTTCCCTCATATCAAGGAATATGCCAACTGTTAGCAGTTTATTTTCTATGTTTTCAATTAGCTTTTCTTTGATTTCCAGTAAGGCGGCCTCAGTTGTTTTGTTTTTTTGAAATCCCTACTGTTGCTTGGAGATGACATGGTTTTTGTCGAGATATTGAGAAAGACGTGTGTTGTTTGCAAGTTCTGCAATCTTAGAAAAAACTGAAAGAATGGAGATCGGCCGATAATTATTTAAATCATTAATGTCACCCCCTTTGTGAATGGCAGTGACACGAGCTATTTTCAACTGATGTGGAAATGTGCCTGTCGTGAACATTAGGTTAACTATATGTGCTAATGGTATCGCAATGACATCTGCTACTTTCTTGATCGGGACTGGAGCTATGCCATCGACACCTGGAGCACTATTACTGCGTAAGGAGTGAATAATGGTAATTATTTCTGAGTCAGTGCATGGTAACAAAAACATGGAATTACTTTGTTTACTGGTTATATAGACTGAGGCATCTTGATGTGGACCATCAGTTGATTTTGGCGGAAAAACAGATAAGAAATGCCCATTAAATTCATTTGCTAGGTCAGCGCCATCATAGTTCGCGCCATGAATGTGGAGTGAGACGGGTGCATTGGTTCTGTTTTTACCTAGAAGATCGTTAAGTGTATTCCATGTTCCCTTCGAGCCATCAGACATGGAGAACTTTCTCGCGTAATAATCACTTCTTGCTTTTTTAATGTCAGCGCCTAACTTATTGCGGAACGTTTTGAATTGACGGAGAATGTCAGTGTTTTTTGTTCTCACAAAACGAGAAAAAAGTCTGTTCTTTTCCTGTATGCGGTCATATAGTTGTTTTGAAATCCACGGCTTTCTTGATTTTCTATGAGTTCTGCGCGTTGCTTGCGGAAATGCAGTATTGTAGTGTTCTTGAATAGTAGATATAAAATTTGTGTACGATTGGCATGCATCCTCCTGTCTTAAAATATTACTCCAATCTGTGCTAGCACAAAGACGTCGAAACTCTGATAAGCTGTTTTCATCAATTCTTCTAAATGTGGAAGATTCCGGTTTACTCCTGTGTTGTTTTGGTTGACTCGGAACTATACAGAATATAGGCATATGGTCACTAATGCTTAATGTCAAAACGCCAGCCGGGACATCACTAGTGCAAATATTCGTAAAGCACACATCAATAAGCGTTTCAGAGTTGTCAGTAACTCTTGTTGGTGAGGAAATTAAGTTCACAAATCCATAGCTGTTTTACAAATCTAGCAAATTTCTCGTAACGGACGTTTGACCCAGAATATCAACATTTATATCACCAAGAAAAACCACTTCATAATTATTAAGAGAGACATATTCCAAAGTTTTTTCAACAAAGTTGCAAAACGCAGATACCGAACCTGAAGGCGGTCTGTATATACCTATAACAACAATTTTTCCGCAGCACAAAGACAAAGCTTCTACATCTTCATTCATTTCACAGCATTCAGGTAAACAGTGATAGCCGATTTCATTCCTCAAATAAATTGATAAGCCCCCTCCTCTTTTCTGTTGTCGCGCCAAAGATACGCATTTATAATTATCAATGTTAGGTGCATCATTATCATTGCTAAACCAGGTTTCAGAAAATACTAATACATCCCACTTTAACCTCAAAGTTGACAGCAACACAACCATTTCATCTATTTTGTTTTGCAGGCTTCGTGCGTTTAAATGAAAAAAAACTGAGAGAATTGTTGAGAGACTTTCCAGAATTCAGCATGTACTTATTGAAAGAATCAATATCAAAATAGGTCATGATAGGTTTCTTTTTTCCCACAGAAGATCAGCGCGCGTGAAAACCTAAGGCTACCGAATGTTTACCAAGTCGTCTTCGCAAGCAATGCAAATTGCATTCTCTCCGGTTCTGTTCCTGACAAATATTTTGCCACTTCTCTGCCAGGTATACTGGTAGCCACACTGCTTTGCCTTTGAACGTGCCAGCCACAAGAGTCGCCTGTTGAAGGCTGTCAGGTTGTCAAAAAGGCGTATGTCTGATTGCTTAGCTTTCAGATCCTTTACTTTTGCTAGCCATTGATCTTTTGTTTTCCGGCTGACAAAGCGGATCAGCACAGGAGGCGTTTTGTCCTCATTTTTCCTGTGAGGAAGTCTGTGCACACCTTCAATTTCACTCTCAGTGACCGGTTCAAGGCTCAAAGACAATGCAAGGTCGTTCACAACAGCCAACACGTTTTCGTTCTCAGTGTATTTCAGACCATGTATCTCAAGATTCTGGCGTCGTCCGTACTGTTCAAGGTCATTTATTTGCATTTTCAATCGACCCACCTCAGCCTCAGATCCCACCGATTCTACGACTTCAAGACGTTTGTTCAGATTTTGTATTTCCGTATCGTGTCGTTTTTGCGTTTCTAGAAGCTCGTCATACTTGGCTGACATCATCTGCACTGACTGTTCAAGACTTTCTATAACTTCTTTCAAGCTACTTAGAGCGTCGACTTTCTCTTTCATCTGCAAGAGAACAGTTAACTTGGCGTTGATTTGCGATAATAATAATTAATAGCGTATAGTACATGCTGACGTTTAATTTCTGCCTTAATATATGAACGGTCGTTATAAGGAACGAAACATGTGCTCTGCGGTGGTTCATAGCATGAATACGCTAAGGTTCGATATTTTTGTTAAAAAGCAATAAACATATAGAAAACCGTTCACATCAAACACAGCCACGCGTTTGGTATATCTCAGGCACGAAGAAAAAACAGCGAAAAATAAAACAAGACGATGATGCTATTCAGGAAAGCTCACATGTTGTGCAAACTCTGAAGCAGAGAGTTATTTTGCTGTTTCGAAGTGCCAACTGCAGATTAGACAAATCTTGCAGCTGCACTGTTGAGAAAAATTTTCGTTGCTCGACGTTCTTGGTTCCATGTTCACTGACACGGCGACCGCTTCCACACACGGTGGAAATGCTGAAATGTTCCAAGAGGGTATGCGCCGAACGAACGAGCATTCCGGCGTGTGCAGCTGTACTGGTTTCTAACCGAGCTCTTCGATATTACCACATGAGAAGCTCCCCATAGGGCACTACTATAAAAAGCGGCGATTGGGGGATAGCGGATTGTCACGCCGCCTTTGGCCTTCACATGAACTGCCAGAGGTTGTTCCAACCAGCGACTTGAGTGAGGAAGAAAAGCTGCAGAGTGCCATCAGCAGCTTCCTTCCCAGCTCGTGGGTAGCGCCACAATCTCTTGAACTTCATAAACTGCTATGGCCGTCTTTCGCAGCGCAGTTTTGCAACTGATGAGGCTAAAGCTTTTTGGTGCCTCGCGCAAATAGCGCGCAATCGTTACAGGGTGTGGTTCCAATTTTTGAAAGAGCCACAGGCCACCGATCGGCCAGCAAACTCAGCACGCTTCCTTGTTCCCTTTTATATTGTTAGAGTCTGTACACACACAAAAAAAAGGAGTCTGCGATACTCCTCACACATGTTTACTGTCTGAGTGCTCACATATGCAAAAAGAAAAAGAAAAAGAGAGGCTGCGCTATTCCTCAGACGTGTTTCCAAGCATTATCAATCAGGTAGCACAAGAAAAAGAGGCAATCAGGGCACACTGCACGTGTTAAAAAATTCTCTCTCGCGTGGCGAAACGTTCGAACGAGGCTTAGCTGAGAGAACAAAGGAGGCGGGAAAAGCGGCGCGTCACGAAACAAAGGCTGCTAATTGACCTAACCTGCTCCTGTTAGGGGAACGCGCCGCAGAGCCGATATCGGTTCTAGAGCCGTTCCGGTCTCTATTTGATGCTCAGGGAACGGCGACTCGGAAAACGGCGGCGTCTTTGTGCTCTGATCAAGAAACAAAGACTAGAGGGTGGGTAATTAGGCTTAAAGGGACCCGAGCCGAGCTTTGAAATGAGTCTAAAACCAGGTCTTTCTTTCTCTCTCTCTCTCTCTCCATCTCGAGAAGCGATGGAATTACAGACTTCCTTTCCTGGAACTGGAGGGAAAAATGGTCATGAACGAACAGGCAAGAACAAAATAGAGTCTGAAAAGTACGGGTATTTCGAACGTGGAGGCTATGGAACAGTGTAGTATGGTGATGCACTCGTTTTATACGGTAGTATTCAAACGAGCTCGCGGGGATCATTCCGATTGGCGAAATAAAGAGCGGTCATTGTAAAGACATAGATTCAATGCCCTTTCTTTTCACATATGTGAATTCTTTTGAATAGGCGCTGGCGCCAAACAGCCGGTGGAATGGGAAGGGGGAAAATCATATATTTAAAGACGCCCGTTCTTGCGATTCATTCATTCGGTTTATGGTTGGTTTATGAGGTTTAACGTCCCAAAGCGACTCAGGCTCTGAGGGACGCCGTAGTGAAGGGCTCCGTAAATTTCGAACATCTGAGGTTCTTTAACATGCACTGACATCCCACAGTACACGGGCCTCTAGAATTTCGCCTACATCTAAATTCTACCTCAGCGGCCGGGATCGAACCCGCGTCTTGCGGGTCAGCAGCCGAGCACCATAACCACTGAGCTAATGCGGCTGCTATTCATTCATTCATGCATTCTTGACTGTCGGATTGATTCTTCCAATTGATTGATTGATTGATTGATTGATTGATCGATCGATTGATAGAATGATTGACTGATTGATTGATTCATTCATTGATCGATCGATCGATTGATTGGTTCATTGATTGATTGATTGATTGATTGATTGATTGATTGATTGATTGATTGATTGATTGATTGATTGATTGATTGATTGATTGATTGATTGATTGATTGATTGATTGATCGATCGATCTCCTCCCCATACCTTCCCGATAAGCAACCTGAGTGGTATAGGATTATTAAAAAAGCAACATAGGGGATACTAAGCCGCCGACCAGAGATTACCGCAGCCCCACACGTTCATATGCTGGCCCGGCTACAAAGAGAGACGCCGCGGCGACACGGAACGGTCAGTATCGACAACCTCTCCATAACCGCGTCCGGCGCAACGTGGAAACTTCAGCCGGCGTCCGCTGCCGCCGGGGAGGCGCTGCATACCTCACCCGCGAAGCGCCGCTCCGATGGCCCGGTGACCAGCCGCGAAGCAAAGCGGTGACCCCCTTCCCTCGAACGGCCGCTGTTCCCAGCTGGGCCGCGAAAATTGGCCCGACACTCTCGCGGCAGACATGAGAGGGGGAAAGAGTTAAGACGCGCGGCCCGTCCCAAAAAAACAGCCGCCGGCCGTGATACCGCCGCGTTCTAACCGTTCTCTCTCCCCGAGAAAACCTCCCACCTTCTCCACCGCCCGTTTCGCAATTCTGCCTCCAGTGCTTGTCGTGCGGCGTCTGTTCGCTCTATCATTTGTTTCGCGCACTAAGATCTTCTGTTCTTCTTTCTTCTCCGGCTATCTCCTTCTTTTCCTCTTAATTTTCCCTCCCTAAATTCGTTTTTTTTTTCTCTCGCCAGGCGCTCGTAAAGCTGCTGCTGGTGCTGCCCGCACACAGTTCGTAATTTCGTCATCTAAATGCGGCGTACAGAACGGCTCCAATTTAGCGGCGTTCCAGCCGGATTTCGCGCTAAAATCCCGATGGGGACGGCGAAGAAAGTGGGATCTAGGCTTGAAATAGTGTTCGCGGCGAGCGTTAGTGAACCTTCCTCCAGTCGCAATTTTAGTGAGTCTGCGTGGTGCCTGGTTTTTCTCCGGCTTCTCCAGCCAGTACCCACTCGCACGCTTTGGGATATGAGAGATTTGGGGCAGCTCCCTCGAACACTATCTGGAGAGCGGTAATGGTCAATACCCGTGGGTGGTCCGCGGCAGCAGCTGTCGGCAGCCCTCTTTGATTGCGGCGGCTTTGCCACAGGCAGAGGTTGCTCAGCGAAACAGGCCCTACCCGCATAGTGCGTCGATGTATGTGGCCACTGCAATTCTAGTAGATCCGTAGGATTACATGCTACCCCGTCTAAATACGTGCAAGCGAACATAGGGGGGCATGTATGCTCTACAACACAGTGTAGTTGAGCTAAGGTTGGTGAAGATTAGAGAAAATCTTGTTAGGAAGCAGCGCCTTTACATTTCTCGTGTCTCGTGGCAGCGCGCTGTTTTCTCATAATGTTCTCGAAAGTATACTTTCTTTCTTTTCATGTTTCCGGTCACCTTCCACGCATAACACTCGAAAAGTAGAAAACTCTGGAATGTTTTCTATTTTTTTGGGCGATATTTATCCCTCAGGTCGCATGGACTTAGCTACGTGCATACCACCAACTGTTCTGCCGTCGTCGGCGCCGAGGAACAGTTTCGTATCTCTAAAAGCAACAATTTACTAGCGGTCATGCACTGTGCACCAATGTACAGCAGTTAGAGTTCTCTCTTACATACATTACATACACATGCGCTAAACATGCACAAACATATACCGAAACCCGAAACAAAGGAGAGAATAGGGGAATTGTTTGTTTATTTTTTTTAAATTTTTTGCTGTTGATCAATACCGAAATTGGCAGTGCAATCATTTATGCATGAAAGATAATTGATCAAGAAGTGAAAGAAAGTCTTGATTACATATATAGTAAAACAGCGTTCTTGCGCAGTTGCCGCCCTCACAGTTCCACCACGTTCCACAGGAATTTGCAGTTACGCAGGGCGTTATATATCCGCCTCCATGTACGAGGGTGGCGCTGGTGAACACTCCCAAGGTTACATCACTGACACGCATACATAAATACCTCCACAAGTAGAAGTATGAGAGAAGCCAACAGCCACAGAAACCAAGGAGCACAGGGGATTTTTTAATTAAATTATTTTTTTGTGGTGTTGATCAAGTAAGAATATAACTGAATATGTTGTCGCTTTCAAGTAGAAGATTGGATAGCCACCGCCATAGCTCAGTTTGGAGAGCACCGTGCGCAAAGTGCGGACGCTGTGGACTCCGATCCCGCCGGCGGCATGTCCTTGTTTCTTCATTTACTACCCAATAAATTATATTTCATGGATAAATTATTACACAACTGATTTCCCAGTGCTTGATGCCACAAATAAAAAAACACTTCTACTATGATTTTATTGTTTTCGGTGACTTTTTGTTTTCTTCATACATATATTATAACGATGCTTTCATTTCCCTACCCTTGTTTCTCCAAACACATACATGTAATACGTACGTACAGCCGACCAGTCCTTTAACAGCATCACACGAGCATCGATCAAACGGTAGACCGCTCTCTGTGACAGAGCGGAGCGGAGGAACAGGCTACAAACTGTAAGCGCTTTGTGCGCATGCGCGTATTATCTTACGTGTCGCCACCGCGCTTCTTCATACGCCGCTGCAGAGCCGTTTTTTCGATGCCCGCGCAATACTTTTAAAGAATTTAAAAAATACTTTTAAAGCTTTAAACGGTGTGCACAAATACATAGTGTAGTTGACTGCCTTCAGCATTCTCCAAAAGTTTGTCATGCGTCACTGAGTAACAACGGCTTTTAAGATTAACTTGAAATGCTGTAAATGCTGCCGCAGAATGCTTAGCCTCAAAGCAGGCACCTTGCTCAGAGTGTATAATGCTCTAATGCATCCCTTCCCGGACAGAACTTTCAGTTTCTGTCCAAAATATTAAAGTTTTGCTGCTGAAGTTGAGGAACAAGTGCTGATATCGCAGATATTAAGGTATAGACCAAAAGCGCCAAACTGAGAGTAAAGATCAGGTTCTTCTTCTTCTTCTTTGCACCAGCGGTGCCCCGCCAGAGACGGTTTGTTCCAACTGGAAGACTGAAGCTCTTTGCACCAGGGGTGCCCGTCAGAGACGGTCTTGTGTTCAGTTGAGACGCAGGGGTAAGGCGAACACTTCAAATTTTATGTACAGATATTTACAACCATATACAAGTTAAGGCACTAGAGACAAATTAAAACAGCAAAAGGACAAACAACAACAAAAAGGTGGATCTGGCTAATACTAGGGGAGGCCCCTACTCGGCGTTGCCGAAGATGCGTTGCATCTGACCTTAGCGCAGAACCCCCTTTCCGGCTCCGGGGTCCGGTTTTAAAGACCTAAAGGCCCAGCCCACACTTCGTAGCAACCAATCATATTGTGCTCTCAACATGATTGGTTCTTCAAGAGCCTGGCCAGCCCTCCAGCTGCCGTAAAGTAGAGCACTCTCTCCACCACAAAATAAAAACAAACACAAATAGACATCCGTGCCAGCACGTGTGCGAATCAGTACCGCGGGTGGGGGAACACCCGTATACCTGCCGGCGCGTTCGCGAGTGGCCGCGTTCCAAGAAAGGAGACGCTTCGCTGTGAGCACACCCAGCCGCGTTCCGATGACCCCCGCGAACGCTACCGAACCCTTACACTGAGCTTTGCGCTGGGCCTCGAAATGTGTTTGTGGGGCTTTTTTGCGGCCTCATTTTGCGGATGCGCGATTTCAACAGCTCAGTCCTCTCTCTTGAAGCATACCAGACAACTAATGGTGAAGGCCTTGAATCCAGCGCAATGTATGGACGAAAATATATACGACGCCACAGCACTCAATTCCAAGGTCAGATTTATTTGACAGCTAGCAAGGGATTGAAACTGACGACTACACGAACGAAACACAGAAATTATTTTGGCCAACCTGTGGAAAAGTACACATTAAGGCCATTTAATAAATATTTCAATCTACCCTAGAACCAAGTATGTTCTTTTTTTATCGCTTCCATGTTCGTGTGCTTATGTACTGTTTTTCAGGGCATAGTTTTCTTTGGTGCATAGAATATTCATGGTCTGTGTTATGAGGGCAGATGAAATGTTATTCAAATGTGATCTTTTCGTTCCCTGTGATAACCCCTTCGAGGCAGTGAATGTATATTGCAAATTAATTAATTAATTAATTAAAATACTCTACATATTTCATTCAAAAGAATTAAAGTACCAGCAAGGCCAACTGCCTACGTTACTAAAAATTGATGACCCTGGATACTAGCATTTTCGGCGATGCGCACGCGCGACAGGTTAGAAAGCGTGCAAAGGGATTGTCCGTTGCGACGCTAGTTCAGAATGAATTCCAGGCCTGAATAAATGTAACGCGGATGAACCCTCACGTGACGTGGCAACGTCCGCACAGGGATATAAATACGCGTATATTACATCTAGTGAGGAACACATTCATGGTTTTAAACAATTGCACGGACTTATCGACATTTATCGACCCAGACGTACGTTCACGTGCGTCTGAGCTGCACCACTTCCTCTTTCTCTAATTGACTTTTAAATTACCTTCTGTTCAACGCCCCTGCGTCGTACTCTGTCATTGTCATCCACGCGCCAGTACCCAAGCCCACGCTATGGCAACCAGACTTTACAGGTCCCGCTGTTCCAGGCAACCAAACCACAACAAACCGAGACAGGAGCAAAGAGGACGCATAGATTAGTGCTTTCTTCAGCCTCGAATCGGCTGAATACATTAAACTCACGCGCATCACGCCATTTTCTGCACGCTAGGCTGCGTCTGATGTGCTTATGCCTCAAAACGGCACGCAACAAAAGACACTGTTTTCACATTTCATGTTCACCCTCTCGGTAAAGAAGAGGGAGTCTTGGTGTGATTGTAGTCACTCAGAGGCGTTAAATTTACGACTTGGAACTTAATAGTTCGAAGTTGACCTTTTTTCGTCTCCGAGAAGTTTAGAGTTTTCCTTGCTTTACTGTTGGGCACGCGATAGAGAGACGATGGAGAAGGAAAGGTGAGGAGGTCACCCAGGGGAAGACACGGGTTTTTTCCACCTTGCGCTGGTGGGATGAAAAGAGAAGATGAACAGGAAAAAGGGAAAAGGGGAAAGAAGAGCTTAATTAAGAAAAACGGCCTTAACCCAGGAAGTAAAGACTTTCCTTATAGCTTCGAAGTTATGCAAAGATAAACTGAGTGCAGCCCAAGCACTTGTTCCCAAGCCTCAGCCAACCAAGTTTCAATACTTTGCGCTGCGCATTCCTTTTTTTTTTCCTTAGGTGCGCTAACGAGTATGATTTCAAACGTCCGCTGCTAAAGGCTTGTGCTCGTGACTATGGCACGAATAAAAGTTATCACGTGGCCACCATCAGTGTCATAATGATCGACTACATGACCGATTGGTCAAGGTACTCAGGGGTAACATTTTTTTCTGTGGAGATCGCGTGATGCGCATGAAATGACGTCATCGATTATGTGACTTCAGTGACGTCATCATTGATCATGTGACTCAATACTCACATTAATGAATTTTGTCACCCAATAAATGTTATTGTTTCATGAGGTCCAATAACCTTGGTACACATACATGACCTTCGGAATTCCCTTACAAAATATAACCCCCCTTAAAGCTGAAGCTGAAATTTGTGCCCCATACGTGCATACCCGTTCAGTTATTTTTCTCTCCTCTCTTACACAAACACTACGCGAATAACAGCTTCTTAATTCACGAGACGCAAGGAAAGCAACTATCACGCAACAGAAGCGAAGATGACGCAGGCGAACTTCTAATCAGGAAACGACAGTTCATACAGGTGCAGCTAATGGAGTTCCTATAAAAGCTGAGTGTTTCGAGCGTCCTTCGAGAATACCATAGATACAATCAGTTGTAGTTTATCCACATTTTTCTACAGCCACTTCCTACGCTCTTCTTCTGAGTTTTCAAGTAGCCCTCAGCAAAGACTAGTCTCCATACATTGCTTTTAAGAAATTAGCGGTGCTTAGATTTTGCGCTGAACTCCAAGGCAGACTACTAATAAAATACAAAACACGTTTTAACTGCCACTTCTTCACCAACCTATTTTATATCTAAAGATACTGAAGCGTTGGCTGCTGGAGGGATAGCTGCGCAAACCCTAGCGGACTAGAAAAATGCGAGTTCTCTTACCAGTAACCTAACACCGCGCGTCCAAGCTCTCCCATTTACTTCCTGTAAAGCGTGCTTCGCTGCGCACACAGTAGTTGTGCAACAGAGCATTCTTTCGGATGAGACGCCGCCAGTAAAGTGCTTGCAGCGACTTGGGAGATTCCTCGTTGTTGCTCGGGGCGGTGCCTGCTTCATTAATCTCTCCGTCTTGGCGAGTAACCGAAGCTGCTATAGCGACACCTGCAGCGCAAAGCATTCCTTCCTTCACCGGCTGTCGCGCACCTCCCTCGCCTGGCATCGCCCGACGTCGCCTCACGATTTGTGCTATCGTGCACAGCAGGCAACTGCTCGCCTTGAAAGCCGCCCGTGGAAGAGGAGGGATGTTTTCACGCGCGTATGAACACCCCGTGCCTTGCTTCACGGCGCTCATATCCAACTATCCTTATTTTCATATTTTGTTGTTGTTGTTGTTGGGAAAGGGAAGGTGATGTGGGGGAGGCAGAAATGCATCCAGTATTACAGCCTTTCTAAACTCTCCGCTACGACCAAAACACTTAACCAGGCATTCCTCCAAACACGAGACACTTCCCGTCTCCTCCGCTTCTCCACCGGGAAATAAACGGTTGCCAGAAAGTATAACTATGCCTAGCATATCACTCAGGTGCGTGTTTATAACTCGGGTCGTGTACGAAAGAATCGGGTGGTGTTCATCGCAGCTCCGAAGGCTAAAAAATAAATCTACAAAAACCAGAATTCCCTGTAGGTCTAAGCGGAGAAGGTGGAGGGAGCGGGGAGAGAAGCCTTTGGGTTCCTGCGCCGGAAATTCAAGTCACCGGTACCGTAAAGCCTGTGTTCAAGGAACCGAAAAGGCAGTGCTTTCAGTGCAGCCTTGGACGTTTTATAGACGACGAAAAGGGATAGAGAGAGAGAAAGAAAGGAAGAAGAGGTGAAGGAGAGAGAGGGTTATTAGGGAACAGAGTTTGTTTTATAGAGTGCAGCCCTGCACTTTTCCGCTACGAGGCAAGCGTTCAAAGCACGGGGCAGAGCAAAACAGCTAGTGCAGCACCCTCACGGAAGAGATCATCAACCGTGCCACGAAATTGCTTTATGCCCGAGCCACGCAAGAAATAAAAAAGGAATAAAACAAGAAAAGAAGGAAATAAAGCACTGAAGGACAAATAAACGCTTTCTTTAATAGCAGCCGAGATAACACAACAAGCGGCACGGCAGAGGAGAAAGTGGGGCCGCGTTACAAACGACCTCAGTGCGGCATCGTTAAAAATGGAGCGCAGAGACTATTAGCTCGCGCCGCAGCGCGCTCGCTACGACAGCTCCGCTTTGAGCGACCTGAAGGGTTTTGCACGGCGGCAGCGTCGGCTTCGCTTTTACGATCCTCGTTCTCCTCGCTGTCGTCGCTTCTCGGTTGTTATAGCACAACGGCGCCTCGCGCGTCCCCTAGTGCTGAGCACAGAACTACCCGTTTTCGACGGGAACGCTTTTTCAAACACCGTCCGGAACGAAACCTAAGTGTGCTTCCGACTAACAAGAATTCGGCCATAGAAATCCGCGCGCTACAAACTCCAGCGAGGTGCTATGTTTTTTTGTTTGTTTTTTTTCAGCTGCAAATACTTCCTGACAGGAGCGTCGAACAATTAAAGCGGAATTTGACACCGCTCACAACACAAGGCCTTTCGCGAACGGCAAGAATGCCGGTGCACGAGAAATTACTCCTTACGTCTCTGCGTTTCTGGGTCGTGATGGTGTTCGTCCTTTTGTTGTAGCGCTCAAGCCGCTTTTAGCGTGCATACCAAACGAGTTGAATTTGTTTCCTTGCAATTACTTTTGTTTGGACAACGTTCTAACGGCGTTATTTCTGATATGCATAGAATAATAATAGGGGCAACGTTGCCGGAGAGCAAAAAAAAATTATTCCTGACGCGCAAAACTTCGGACGACGCGAGAAGGCTTAAAAATTCCACGCTGTATGCAGGGAAAGAACGGAAAGGCTCTGAAGAAACATTCGCCGGGAATACAGCTACATGTTTTGTAACGGCTAAGAAGGGATATTTTGCTCCGTCGCTTTGTTCGTGTTACTTCTTTTGCAAACTAGGGCACGTACCGCTGCTGTTTCTCTTTTTCTCCTTACAGGCGTTCGGAGCACGCCACAGTCGTTCAAAGCAATCCTTGCGACCCGATAAGCCTTCTTATACTGTTCCAAGCAAAGGCACGTGGCAGACAAAAACAGAACGTAAGCTGCTTTTTTTTTTTTTTTGTGCAAGGAAGGGGTTCAAGCCCTAGTTTGAAAATTTCTATCCCCGACCGTAGCATAATATTCAAGTAGAAGCAAGCACTCAGAAGCACTAGAAGCGGAAGGAATGGCGCTGGGAAAGGAGGACCGGAGCAGAGGAGAGCGACTGGCGGCTTCGTGCAAGCTGCGCGAGAATAGCGAGCAAGCTTACCTAGAACACGTTCAATCGCATTTCGTAAGAGGCTCTTGGGGAGCACGGGTACTGGTTTTGTCATCCCTTTTTCTCGAGCATCGGTTCTAGGAGGAGAATTTGAAAAGCAGGAATAGGGGAAGAAAGGAAGTGTGCACTCTTTTGTAATGCGAAGACCATTTGTCGTGTAGCTCAATACGGGAAAGAAAAAAACTGGTGGAAGACTCCTCGGAAAGGTCACGTTAGGTATTTCGAGTTTGATTTGACTTTCGTAACGCCGCGCCGTCCGATTTATTACTAAACGGCCTAGCGGTCGACCTAAAACAACATTTGCAGCTGTAGCGTTTGCGACAAACCCGCGGTCAGTGTGATGCATGGATTACTGTTACGTGCGATGTCTTGCGGGTCGGTTACACTGACAGGATAACTCGCCATTGTGGTTCAAGGAATTAGCGCCGGGCTGCCGATCCCGAAATCGCCGGATCAAATCATGGCCGCGGCGACAACTTTTTGTTAGAAACCAGCGCGAAAACGCATATGCTGTGTCAGTGCACGTTATTAAGACCAGCTGATCGAAATTAACGCGCAGCCCTCCACAGCGTCTCTCACAACACATGCCGCTTTGGAACATTAAACCCCTCTTGGTATTGTTGTTATTACTGTTATTATTTTTCTTCACAACTTTTGCGTATTCGTCCTACGTTTTAAATGGCGTTTTTACTCTCGAGCAATTTTCCTATCATAAATAATCTATTGTTGCTTTAAATGTAATATCTACCTATACACCATGCATTTTAATGTTTTCATTCTCTAAAAGGCCTCTTATTCTTGCTCCTATCAATTCATATTTATCTGTTATTGCAATCCTCAACCGCTCATTATCTTTTTGTGCAATATACAACAGTGTATTTTCATTAATTTTTTTCATTTCTGCTGCGGTACCCTGACTGCATGGTTCTTACTGAGGGTTAAAGACCGACCGACCGACCGACCGACTGTGCATTATTTGTAATACTGCGCAGTATTATATTACCCATGCTCGAGAAGCGTACCCATTAAGTGTGATCGCTCACAAAGGTCTTAAACAAGGAAGCGCATCGTGCCTACTCAACAGGATACGATTTGTTAGAGAGTACTTATATTACCAGGAATTCATGGCAGCGCCCATTCAGTGCCGCTAAGCCTAGCGGCCTATCAAGTTCTCGCCTGCAGCCACTCAGTGATTTTCTTTCTTCCTTACGTCACGAATGATCTCAACGCGCGATTTCCGAATGTTTTAATCCATACACCGCATGGTGGTAGGTAACGTAACTAGAGGCGCTTATCCCGAATTCCTATTATGAGTACCAGATAGGGAACTCAAGTGGATGAGCACAGTGAGGTGGGCGCGATAAAGGGGGATTCCCCTAAACATTTGACCAACACTTTTCCTACTTCGAGTTACTGATCAATTCGCTCTCGCCCTACCATAAGCTTGCCGTCCCGGTTAGCTCAATTGGTAGAGCGACTGCTCCGGTGTGGCGGTGGTTCCGGGTTCGAACCCCGGACCAGGACGAATTTTTCTTTAACTACGAAGTTTCTGAGAAAGCTGTATAGCTTTCCTTTGTAGCCGTATGGCTGCGCTTGGGTGGATGCGAATGAGTAATTACTCCCTTATTACAAATCTACTCCACCTTGGGGGGATTCCCCTAAACATTTGACCAACGATAAAGCGAAGTGTTAGTTTAAACATATTACAAAAAACAAACAGGAATGAATGATTCAGCTCGGCTGCCAATGCGATTCCGATATGCAGCTTTGAAATATGAAGAGAAGCTGAACTGCGCCAAAGCACGGTGGCCAGAACTGGTACAACGGCTGTGCCGAATCCCGGTACCTCGAAAAAAAAGGAGTGGCTGCAAGACAGTCGAAAATGGTCATTTGTTTTCTGTTGTACGAAAAATCGGGCGTATATAAAAGAGGGAGAGAGGTCTAGACAAGATCTGTGCAAAATACACAATTTAGTAGCGCAATCACGCAACAAGCCTCATAAGCCCAGTTTCCCCATTTCATGTTCGGCGAAACTGTTTTGTTCTAGATATAACTGCGTTTTTGTAGCCACACTAGTAGCAAATTTAATAAATATTCGTTTACTTCAGACAAAAAATGAAGCTTAGCCGCGATGTCAAGACAGAGAAAGGCCCAGACAATGCCCGGTTACCTATGCTACACAAGGGTGGGGCGATGAAAAAGCCAAAGAAAAGAGAGAAAGTTAGTTCGTCGCGGCAATGCAGCGTGTCCTCTGCCATCGGCCCTTTAGAGTCAATATTAAGGAACAACGCCCACATCATTTAAATAGGCATTCATCCCATTCGATGCTAACGAAACCGAGCTGCAGCGACAAAACAAGCCAGCGACTTAATGATGATGATGATGTCTTCTGGCTTAATGGCACATACCCACGGCAGACTTAATCCATTTAGTCGCCAGCATCGCTTTCTTTCCCGCCGTCGTCGTTCTACTGCGCGCATTCGTCCGTCTTCATAAAGCCGCCAATCTCTAGCGCTTAGTAAAGCCTTAACGCTCCGCTTTCGCAGTCGAAACGCCGTACGCTCGAAACTGACCTCGCCAGAAGTTTTTAAACTAAAAATGGCTTTTAACCTATTGATCTTGGAGTTTCTGCTCGATTAACCTCCATTTTGCCCGAGCATCGCCACGTTACACACAATATCGGCCCCATCTTCTCAAGATCTAAAGAAGCAATAAAAGAAGAGAAAGAAGAAGAAGAAGAAGAAGCTTTGGTGATGGCGGTTAGGTTAGGACTCCCTTTGTCTTTACCACTTCTGCTCTCGTTTGGTGCGAGCGCCACGGGATTCTCGTTAAGCACTATTTGCGGCTACCTTCATGGTTACATCATTGCAACCGGTCGCTTACCCTGTTAAATCCATATAAAATTCCACCGCATGTCCTAAAAGCGTATTTCATTTTATTCCTGGTATATCTAATTTGTTTATTTATTGAAAAATTTTAACAATTCATACATATTTTCTAATTTTAATCATTCTACTATTCTACTTAGTCCTTTTTTCTCCCGAACATATACCTCCTTGGATATCACCACCGTACTACAGTGCAAGGTTCTAGAGCACTGTAACCGTACCTTGGCCAATCCCCCCACGCGGGTATGTGCCATTTTCATGTGGAGAAGAAGAAGAAGAAGAAGATGCTCACTTCAGATAAAGATTTACCTGGAGGTCCCTCTCTCCAGGTTAGGGCTCCCGTTATCTCTACCAGTGTTGTTATCGTTCGGAGCGAGCGCCAGAGGATTTGCATTGGGTTCAATTTGTGGGAATCTCCATGATTACATAATTGCAACTGGTAGGTTGATTTGCTAACTCCTTTAAAAGTCTTGGAGTTTTTTTTTTATTATTCTCGCCAAAATGTTATTTGTTATTTCACTTCAAATATTCTTCTGTCTTTTTTCATGAATACATTTTTCAGAATTCACGTTTGGCTCCGATATTTTGTCGCAATCCTACGAAAATTTCCTTATTTATACCACTATACCTTGGCCAATCCCCCTACGTGGGTATGTGCCATTGTAAAGAGGTGAAGAAGAAGAAGAAGAAGAAGATGGCGGTTGCTGCTTCCACCGCGGCTCCCTTTCAGCGCATCGCTATCCCACGGTGGCACGTATTGGCTCGGCGGCACCATGCAAGGAGGCAGCGCGGACATCCAGCAGCACAAGCTGGTGAACCGCCGGGCCATGCTCATCAACCGCGCGGGCCTTTACGTGACCACCGCAGTGCTGGGAGTTTCCGTCCCGGGATGCGCGTGTATGCTGACCTACTCGCCCAGCGACCACGGCAAGCTGAAGCGGAACGCCGAAGATGTGCGCAGATACATCACGCCCGTGGCCAACGTGGACGACCAGCAAAGGAAGAGCGGCGGCGCCAGGACCACACCCGCTCGGCCACCACAATGGTTGCTACGACTACGGCCTCGGAAGATGGCCATGAATCATAGGTGAATTGGCGACGGAAGCTACGTCTACGAAGGCCATAGCACACAGGACACGCTCGCAATAGTGGCAAGGTGAAGAGCAGCTCCATAGCGGCAGCGTCAACGTTCAGAAAACTGTGTGAGTTCCATAGCTCGCACATGATCTTGTCCGTCCGTGGAGATCTACCCTTTGGCCGTCCACGAACTTGGGTGCATCGAGTGGCTTATGGCGCGAGCGTACTTCTCTACATCCAATGAGCTAAAAAAAAAAAAGGCTGTTCCCACAATGCGTGGATGATAATAAAACTCGCAGTTTTTGTTATCATGTTTTTCAGAATTGTGGTAGAGCCGGTTTCGGGCTATTTTTTACTACAGAGTCAATGCATACGCCTGAGAGATGGGCCCCAGCATGTATCTGTAACGTTGCTTCTCGTGCAAGGTTGCTACTGCAGTGCAATCATTAAACGGCATTGACTCATTATCTGCAATTCTCACAAGGAGCACCGAATATGCTCATTGGTGTGCAGGCTGGTCATTTCTGCGCTTCCTCTAAACTACTTGAATCTGTCTCTAATTAGGTGATGCAGGCAACGAGTATCCGTCAAGTCATATTCGAATAACTGAGTGGAAATTTGAGATGGAACATTCGACGTGATTATAAAGGAAATTAATCGGAATCTTAAGTCGCCGCAACGAATGAACAAAAGCAGCAGTCCACCCCTCATAAATCGACTCATTTGTCCCTTTTATTCTTTATTCGAAGAAAACCCGCATATATGACATTATTGCGAAGATATATACAAGGTTTTATAAAACAGATGCACTGTGCTTCGTCTCACCACATCACTTCCATTCCTTGATGTTTAGTGCAAAAAAAAAAGTGCTGGGAAATATTTGTCCTAGAGCTATTCGGCCGCATTTGATAAGAGTTTCGTTTCGCTGCATCCACGTGGCCACCCCGACAACAATGAACAATGCAACCCTATGGGATCAGCGCCTATAGGATCAGCACCTATAGGAGAGGAGAGAAAGATAAAACTTTGACGTCGCGAATTGTTATGAAGGCATCTTCACCATGAAAGACGACAGCGTTTGTATAATGATTATAGGATTATCGTGGAGGAGAAAGACGACCCCAACGCAAGGGATGCGAGTCGCCGACATGTGAGCGACACAAAGGGCAGCCGAAGTTGTTATAAACGATTTCAGCGCTAAAAAAAATGCCTTGTTTTGCTTATGATGGCGCGCGCCCCGCCATATTATCGTTGCATAAATGCTTTTGGATGTATAATACTTAGTTCCCCTTGCCAGGCACCGAAGTAGTACTAAATTATTTCAGTTTTCTCTCTGCGTCGATGGATTAAAGAAAATACCTTGACTATAAACCATATTTGTCGGCTTTTCTTGTAAAATCTGGCATGGCTGGCAGGATATTCGAGCAGGCTTGCCAGTCATTACAGTTAAAATCATTTTGCAATTTGAAAACGCTCGAAACATTCCCTCTATCCTCTGTCTGCCTGATCGCCAACAGATTTACTGAGCGTAAAATACTCAGGAGGATGAGCCTCTACAACATTCCCGTCGAGCTCGCATTAATCATATGTAAATGGTATGAGAAAAACGTAGTCAACGTATCGAACGGTTTTATAAAAGCTCTCTTGAATTTACAAGGCTGCTCACGGCCTCCAAACAGTTTCGAGACATATCTGGCATTCACAGCAATACTACTGTTGTCGCGTACTACTGGCTCTCGTCTACCTCGCTTGTGACCCCGAGATCATGCCCGCCTCTGTCCTCTCCGGACAGATTATTTACACGGCCATATATTAAGCATCAATGACATGATTGTGGCACGCGTTTTTGTTACTATTCAGGCCGACTAGGACCTTTAACCGTCCATAGTAAAATAAAAATAGCAGAAAGACAACAGAGATGTAAAAATGTGAATGCACAAAATCAGGAAAAAAATACCGACGATTACGTTACTTCCTAATGCGAAATTTGAGCGCAGCAAATAAGCTGTTTCACCTTTTCGATAGATTGAGGCAAAGAAATCGAGCAACACATGTATGCGCTATCACAGAATTTTTTTTTTATTTTTCACACGTATTCCTTTAACAAAGACTCCACTAACAGTTCTTGACAGTCATGAAGGAAGCTTTGTGGTCGGAGAAATAGACTGATATATGTTCGACTTGGTACACCAATGCTTGATTCTCAAAGACGAACATATAAGAGGAAGAATCAAAAGCAATATACATTTGCATATTCATTGATTTTAAAACATTTTATTCGTCGGAAATACCTTGGTAAGAGGTCGCCTTAAGTGTTCGAGAGTACATAGCCCTCGACGACGTTGTCAGCCCACTCCACCGCCTTGCGTTCTGGGGTCAGAGCTAGCCAGTACGGTCTCCCACCGCTCGAGAGAAGGAGCGGTAACTATATCACCCGGAGGTGGCTCTATTTTGCAATCCCATAGGATAGTTGGCTCGCTGGCCGCAGTGTTTACAGTTCGAGTTGTATAGATCAGGATAAATGTGCGCGAGGAGTGATGGAGTGCGTATCAACCTCGTCTGTAGACGACGCCATGTAACCTCTTGTTCTTTAGTCAGGCTTTTGTCCGGAGGGGGAAAGTTCTCCTGCCTAGTTTAAAATGGTTGGTTAGATCATGACATGTGATCATGGAGTCCTTCGCGAAATTCAGGCAGCCAGACTCATCCACTGCCCGGTATACAAAACCTAGGGCTTTATTGTGGGCTGCCTCGTTCCCCGGATTCCCTGAATGGGCTGGGGCCCATATCAGTTCGGAATAATTTGGCGAGAATTTGGTGGCGTTAAGGATTCTAACGGAGGTGTTTTTAATTCGCCCTTGTGCGAAATTATTGATGGCCATTTTGGAGTCGCTGCGAATGTGCTCTCTTGGGTATGCGCAAGGGCGAGGACTATAGCTGCCTCTTCTGCCGTTTCAGAGCATATCGTTTTGAATGTTACCGAGCGCGTCTCGTTTGCAGTTCTGAGCCTGGCGCCGATCTTCGCGCCGCGACGTGTCAGCAGATTCATGCATTTTGTCCTTGCTCTTGCCATCATAAGCCCGCCCGTCAGAAACTCACTTGACTCAACTGTTTTCAAGAAAAAAAAATGTATTTTCAGCTATTTATGTCGTAATACCAGAGCAGCTTTAACTGAGCCCAAGAATGTCAACATTGACAACAATATCGCCCTCATCTGCCCATGAATGAAAGACGCAGAAGAAGAAGAAGAAGCGTCCATGACGGCAGCGGTTGTGGCTTCCACTACCGCTGTCAAATCCCGCGTCACCATCACAAGGCGGCAGGCCCAGACCCGGTGACATCGCGGCGGAAGGCAGCTTGGACGCCGAGCTGCAGACGCTGGTGACCCTTCCGGCCATGCTGGGAAACCGCGAGGGCCTTTACGTGATCGTCGCCGGGCTGGGGGTTTCCATTCTTGGCTGCGCTTGTATGCTGACCTACTCGCCCACCGACCACGCCAAGCTGGAGAGGAACGCCGAGGATGTGCGTCCTGGAACAAGGTCGTCGACCCGTGAGGGAGCTGCGCAGGTGTCAAAACACCGGCTCGGCTACCACGGACGCCGTAATGACACCACCCCCTAAAGATTCCAGCGAAGCACACGCGGACAAGGATGCACTGAACGGAAGGGATATCACCATGAGCCAAAGCAGCGACGGCGCGCCCAGTTCGGTGACAAGGCGAAGGCCAATTCCTACGGGGCAACTCAAGTTGATTCCGAAGCGACATCCTCGTCAATGTTCAGCCGATCCCACAGCTGGTGCCTCGCCACCTCCTTCTCTGCACTCTACCCCTCCGGCTTCCTACGAACACTGCTCGTCTTTGTCAGCTTGTCGCGCGAGCGTGTCTTGCTCTGCACAAGTCTACGAAGCAAAGGCAGTGCCTAAACTAACTGGTTCCTAGTCAAAGCTGCAAGTCGCATGCACCGCACATTTTGTAGCCACATCACACGAACGGTGATGAAGCTGGCTTCATGCTTCTCTTTATTGACCGGTGGAGGAATAAAGAAGCCTAGGAGGAGTGCCGTTCAGTTAGCCTGGAAGGTGTTCGTGCTTCTAATGTTTCTCTTGTCACGTTTGGCGCCGCTGACAATCGTGCAGACCAAACGATGGCCAGTTGCGTGGCGAAAGCTGACACTGAGCTCTCATAGGGCTTCCTCGCGGAGCTTCCTTTCAAGGATACTCGGAGGAAAACTGGAGCTGCTTACTTCGACAACCTCAAACGCTTCAGAATTAATCGTAGTACCTCCTCAATGAATGAATGAATGAATGAATGAATGAATGAATGAATGAATGAATGAATGAATGAATGAATGAATGAATGAATGAATGAATGAATGAATGAATGAATGAATGAATAAAAAAAAATAAATGAATCATCCAGGATGACAGTACACCCGCAGATGCAGGGTATGTTGTTGGGCTAGTTGGTATTTGTCAGACATCATGGAAGCACAACGCTCGCAGGCGAGGACACAGAACACAAGCGCAGCGCAGTTGTGTGTGTGTACTCTCTGTGGTCTCGTCTGCAAACGCTGTGATTCTATGACGTCAATGAAGGGAATTGCAATCATTTATGGTTATCAAAATGGAAATCATAGAGGACATATTAGGTATGGTATGGTATGGTTTGGTTTAATGTGGTGTAGTGTGTGGATGTAGTGCGTAATGTGCGGTTTGATACGCAATGGTATGGTGTGGTATGGCAGCCACTTGGACTGCAAGAGACGCCGTATAGTAAAGGGCTCCAAATTAATTTCGACCACGTTGGTTTCTTTAATGTGCAGTGACATCGGACACCACAAGGACGTTATAGCACTTAGGCTCCATCGAAATTCGGCGGCCACGGCCTATACTGTCACGATCATCATCGATGGCCCATTTAAAATCTGAGCCATCTGCTGTTGCAGCGACGTGAGTAAAAAGTCGTTCCACACCTTGGCTGTACATAAGGAGAAATAATGCTGAAATGTCTCTGATATGTCTGGAGATAAACGACCTTAGGATGGCCACGGTCGTTAAAGCGATGCGTTAGTCTTATGATGTTGATCTCTAGTAAGCTATTAATTAGTACGATGAAGGCAGATGCGTAACAGGCGTAACGGAGGTGAAAGGGGACGATGAAGGTGGTGAAGGCGGTTATGCTCACTTTAAAAAATTAATTTTGCAGAAAGTATCTTACACTGCTTTCGATGAATTCGGATGTATCGGCTGCATTGGTTATGTGGAAAGAAGAGATGGCTGTAGCGTACTCATATTTATATTTTATATCGAACAAGGGTCTAAGAGGACAATAGTTCAATAAATCAGGACGCAAGGAAAGCTTAGTGGGCGTATATCGAAGTGCAGAATTTGACGAGTGGCAAATTTAGTCGGCGAGGCGGTCGAATACGACGACGCTTAATTAAGCCGATGAGGGATGTGTGTAAGTTTTGAGTCACAGATGCAGCTGATTTTTAAAGTAGAACCACCTTCGAAAGTTCTTTTGTCTTCCTGTAATAAGGTTTCTAGGACCTGTTCTGGCGTCGCGCCTTATATGCTGGGCGAAAATTCGATCAGTATAGTCTGCGGACAGTTTTATATTCTCGCTCGCAAAGCTTGAAAAAGGGCGTTCTCCTGATACCAAGGAACAGCACCTATTCTTACTGGCACCACTTAACTTTTACCCAATTATAGCTGCATACGTAGTTAACTGCCACCACTATTTAGGTCAGTGGACACATTTTCAGCGACTTAAAGACGAGACAAGAACGAGAAAGACAGGACAGGGCGCTACTTGGAACTGTTTTATTTAGAAAGTTTTTTTTTTCTGACAAAACTGTTGCAAATAGCGCCCTGTCCTGTCTTCCTCGTCATTTACTGTGTCGTCTTTGTGTGCGCGAAGAAGAACTCTGACGATGGGCCAACTAGCCCCACAACGTATATTATAGGCCATAGACGCAATAAATTTGCGCGTCATGTTGAATTATAACTTACTGCTTGGAAATACACTGAATTTGTAGAAAGGAAGTACAGCGCATTTTCTCTTAAGTTTTACTTTGTGCCTAACCGGCGCTACGCCAAATTCTCCCAAAGCATGTTCATTCACTCGTCCGTAAAACGAATTACTTTGGCGGCTCGCGTCATCAGGACTGACGGTTGCTGCTACGGAAGAAGACATGTGTAATTTCATTACAAAAATCGATCAATAAACCCGCACAAGAACGCGCGCTGTCTCGCTCCGTACGCTTGCTTTATTCGCATAGGGGTTGAACGACTGCACCACGGGGTTGGCCTCCAGTATTCAATGGCTGAAACACCACGAATTGTCAAATAAGCCTGCACCTAATTACGGGGACAGCAAGAAGTGCAAAGCGGACAGGACGAGCGCAGATTCACGACTGATTTTATTATGAATGAAGATGACATATAGTGAACCAAAAAGACCAGCAGCATGCGCAGAAGCCTTTTTTAAAAAAAATGCACGTCTTTTACCGCAGTACAGTTTTTTCACACATTGCATCTAGACAACAAGCCCAACTTGCCGCTCTGCTGTTCCTTCATTGTCCCCTAGCTGCTAATATATATGTATGCATGGCGAAGGAAGTGAAGATGTCCGTCACGCGTTCGTATGGGCAAAGTAAAGAGGTACACCCAGCCAAATCTTTAACTGGCTCGGATGTTGCATCGCTAAATGCACCTTGTAAAAGGTTCTTTTCGGCTGCACCGCTGGCATATTCATGCTGTAATTTGACGCGTGAGATGGCATTTGGAGGTCTTTTTTTTTTTTCACGCGATATTAGAGTGGAGCACTTGCCTGCATGGATAACATTATTAGAAATCCTAATCATCCGCATCTACGAAGAGCCAAAACAAGCGGCATACGCAGCAATGGTTCTGGTCCATTTGGCCCCCTCCTCTGGGTAAACTAGCACTCCTTTCATGGCAGACAAGTCGTTTACCCAGAGTAAGCGCAAATGTGCCACCAGAACATTGCTCCGTATTCCGCTTGTTTCGGCTCTTCGTAGTGGCAGACGATGAATATTTCTTAAAAGATTGATCTAAACATGCAAGTACTCCACTCCAAAAAGGAACCACGAAATGCCATCTCACGCGTCAAATTACAGCATCAATATGCCAGCGGTGTAGCCGAAAAGAACCTTTTACAAGGTGCATTTAGCGACGCAACATCCGAGCCAGTTAAAGATTTGGCCGGGTGTACATACACGTAGTAAAGACCCCCTTATGGTTCGACGCACAGTGCTGTGCGCTTCTTCGGCCTCGTTTGTGAGCGAGCGGGTGCACCGAATGTACACGCAGCTACGCATTACCGGCAATTTCTTCGCCGGGAGCGCGGTAAACATGGACGTAATCGCGGCGACGGCGGCTGTAGTTAACGGCCGGACAAGCGGCTTACCGGGGAAGTTCAGCGCGGGAGCGTTGCCCGCGGTGCTACCGGTGGCCCCGGCCGTACATTGAGGCGTCCTGGATCGTGGGTGCGGGAACTGCGTGTTTCCCGCAGCGTGTTTGTGCAGTTTCGGTCAACCGGCTACGAGTGCTCCAGCGTCCTTAGCGCCATCCCTTGCATCGCGTTGAGCGTAGGTTTCGCCCAGTGCGTTGCAGGAGTGTGTTAGCATAGCGTTGTGTCGTTGTGTCGCGTCGTTTGTGACAAGGGATTAGCGTTGCATTGTACTGCGGACCACCACAATACTTTGTGTGCGTGTGCGCTTGAGTGGCCTAGGTTAGCGAACCGTTTTTCTGTAGACGCCGTGATACTCCCTCCGTGACAGCGTTGAGTAGTTCAGATGTTGGAAATGTTTGCTCTAATTTGAGCGCTGTATGGTTCGAGCACTTGTGCCGATACACTCGTTGCGCTGGACATACGAGTATTATTCTGTTGGCCCATAATAAACGCTGTTTTTGGTGCTACTGGTAGCGTTAGTCGTCTGGCGATATCATGGCAAAAGGACCTCCTTAACGAAGGAGGTTCCTTCAACTCATAGTCTTCGGACCTGATTGTTTATCTTTTTCCTGCCATATAATAGAGCACCTATGGGGCTCCTCAAGCCTCCGGCCTCTCTAAGGTGAGGGTAATCCTCGCACTTGCCTTGCGAGTACTTTTGTTCCTGAGGAATGTCGGAAGGTGGCCCCACTATGTGGCTCCAAAACTAACCATGTTGCCTGAAAACTTTTGACCTAAGCTATAAATCCAGAGTCAAAACTTCATGGGGCACGGCATTCGCGAACGAACCTAATTCCTTGGTATCTGGAGCTCGCCGCTTAATACTGGCCAGTTCACTATGCAATTTGAACACTCAAACCAAGAGGCATTTACCGACTTTCAGGCTTTGTGTAAAGACAGAATCGGAATAATTATTCTTCGTGTGTTTTCATATCCACTAATTTTTTACTGTTGGTGCTCGCTTCTTATCGCAGGAGATCTCTTCTTGAAAGTATTTAATCATTTAACAGACCTCTTTTCGCAGTTACGAATTAGTTATTTCCAAGAAATAAATGAATTTATCAGGCTGCTTTTATCGCTTGTAATAAATAGTAGCCTCTAGACTACATGGTAGATAAATTACTGCATTTGCAACGGCAGTGCCGCCGTATTTACACCGAAGAAGCAAGAGCACATATTACTTACTCTCTGCAAGCATAAGCAATGTCGGTAAAGCGTGATCTACACCTACATGTCCTAGAATTCTGCAAAAAAACGATGATAGTTGCTGCAAAGTAACTTTAACTTTAGTTTCCGCTTAGGGACTTTGCCACCAGATTCACAAAATACACTGAGCTCTCCACTGTTTTAGAGCTTTAGTTGCTATTGTTTTCTGCTGTGCTAAAATAACAGATTCCTTTTAGTGTGTGTGCGTTGGGGGGGGGGGGGGGGGTACATTTTTCGTTCACCTTGCTGAAGTTTCACGAGCGAGTATGCGTTATAACCCGCAGTATTAAATAAATAAATAAAACAGTAACGTTACCGAAATATGGATGTTGGTCTCGTGGTAGTCTAGCAAAGGGAAGGCCATTTTCCAAATGACGAAGGCAGCGGCGAAAGTGCATCCAATTTCGATTCTGCCAGAAGTGAGTCAAGGAAAGCCTTTCGCTGACCTAGCTTATCGCCCCTGCAGTAAAGCCGCAATTTCTTCGCGCAGTAGTCGTTTTTCTTGCAACCAAACCGAAAAATGCATCTTGCGCGGGAACGAAAAGCTAATAACATAGTACAGCCTGACAAGGCTCCTAAACACCGTTTTGACGTGGGCAACAAGCCGCTAAACGCACTATAGCATACTTGTTCTTGTTAGTATGTGCAGTATGTGTTTCTGTGTTGCGTTGGGCTCGGTTGAGTTTTATGACACGTAGGTAACTTAGGCCATCATGCGCGAAGCTCAATGTGCAGTATGAGCAGACCATGCTGTATTAACATTATGCAAACGTAGAATACGAAATAATTTTCAAACTGCACACTCATGCAGGCAATCGTATACATCCATAAACATTTTCCCACTACAGGTAGGTCGCCACACTACAGCTTCCGAACTCATACACATACAACTAAAAGAATTAGAACTAATTATGGTAAACAGGATATTGATTATCAAGTAATAAAGATACTTAACCGCCATGGGCGCTACATTGATTTTACGCTAGCATTTAAGTCATTCAAGTCAACTTATAAAGAATTTTTACAGATCACTGAAGATAATTTATACATATAGGTACCCGTAAGGCATATGCAAACCTTTGGTTTTTGTAAATTTTCCCCGGTTTTCTGTCAGTGTCATCCATCACAAACGCTAATTCATCTCTTCACTAAAATGTGTTGTCGCGAAACCTAAGTTTTTTGTGTTGCTTCACCGCGGAAGTTGTTTAATCTATAGCCATCATTCTGTGTTTATATGTATTTTATATTTCTTCTGTCATTATGTATATCGTTTCAACAGGAGGAAAACCTGTATATGTGTTGAAGCTGCCCACTGCTAATTTCAGACGGGAGACGAGGCCTTGTCAGGCTCCATGCCTTTTGCCTTGTCTTCCACTTTCAGTTGAAAGAAAATAAAATGTTTCTCTCTCTCTCTCTCTCTCTCTCTCTCTCTCTCTCCCTGGCGTAAAAAATCATACACCACGCATACATATATTTAACAAAAAGACATCATGCAAAAGTACGTATATATATTTAACAAAAGCACATATTACCAAACCATACCAAAGCATATGCACATATAAAGAATATAAACTAGCTAGCATATTACAGCAGTGTTTGCCCTTGCTTTGTTGTTGATTTGAAAACACTCAAGCTTTCAAAACCGCGACAGTGAGGAAAACAAGTATAAAGTATTACAGCACATAAATTACACAGCAACAACCACTATGGCAATGCCAATCGTACAGAATTATGGGCACTCCAGATTAAAGAATTCTTTTTTCATTTTTCGTTTCTTAACAATTTTTTATCGACATTTTGTCCTTCCAATAAATTCCAGCAAAATAGGCATGCGGCGCTGCAGCGTATTTAGGGAGCTAGTATGAAAAAAAGGTCAAAGCAGTTGTGCCAGCCATTAAAGTATGTGTGCCCGCATTGTAATGTTGCACAGGATCGCCCGCCAACTTTGACCCATTGCAGCCCCTATCACATTCATCGCTCATTTCTCGCGTAGAAAACGACGCACCGAATCCTTGAACATCGTGCCATTTCGTGCTTTTTTTAGACTGTCTGTTTTAAGTTTTCTTTTTTGCTCCTTCTCGACCGAAATCTGGAACAACCTCGGCGGTTCGTTGAGTAGTTTGCCTCCTGAAGAGTTTGCCAGTACATTGCCTTTTCATATTATGGCCTAATCACCCGTTATTCTTTGTATTACCCTTTGCAACCACTCCTGCAATGTCTCTCACCACAAACAGCAGTATCTGTAAATAAGAATAAAATAAACTAAGAAGCTTGATAGCGCAGATGAACACAAACAAAACAAAAAAAAAACCCTTGAAGCCAAGGAACTCCTACCTATTCCTCCTAATCGTACAGGAACTGACAGCGTGACAAACGTATTGATCTCTGCGTGAATACAAAATAAAACGAAGTGCACGAATTTAAAATTTTCGCACCTTACTTTTGCTAAAGAATTCCATGTGACATTTCCGATTAGACGAAGCAGCTGCTGCTGTAAATTTGAAAACCAATATCTGCTGGCAAGTCGACAACACACCCTTCTCTTTGAAGATAGAGAGTAAGAACAAAAAAACGAGGTTGGCCAGGCGTACGCCTAGCTCGCTACCGCGCACTTGGAGAGAGAGATCAGTGGAGTGAAAGAGGAAGCAGATTGAAAGAAAGTTCAGCTGGCGTATCCGCCTTCCACCAGTGCAACAAGCGTGGAGAGTTCCTTATCAGGTAGTGGAGTGTTCGTTATCAGCCTATATCAAGAACTAGCTGACAAGACTAGACTTAAAGTACGTTCTGAAGTGCTCAAAACCCGAAGCCAAAATAACCGCGTCGCTGACAGAAGGTGCGTTTTGTGCAAACTGTCGTCGCTGAGAGCAAGTACAGATGTACCCAGTAGTTGCGAGCCATACAGTTTGTATTTGTTTGTTAGTAGGAGAATCAGCATACCGAAACACCGTGCCTCATTAAATGAATAATTGCGCAGCCCTATTGGAGGTTCGTTTTATGGAGACTGGCACTGCTTGTGTTCATTGCATCGAAAACATGTCGATGTTGCCAGCAGCACTACGAACTCCTGGCGCCACCAAACCGTCTTACAACGAACCTGTCATAAATATCTCGCAATACCCCAGGTACAGGTGGTTCCAGTGTAAAAGTGAACACATTACTCGCATTTAGTCACTGATTACTCCTTAAGCATCAACGAAAAGCGCGCGTTTTCCTTTGTTTTGAATAATTTTCCTCTAGACTATGGACAACGGCCATGAGATAATTTCTACCTTAGTGAAGAATTAGCATCAGGAATTGTTCTTGTATGCAAACTGTCTCTTTCTTTTCATACTGAAGCCACTCATGCATTTACAAAAGTTTTGGGACATGCAAATGTGGATTCAGTTATCCCGGATGCTGCTGAATTTTATTTTTTCAAAGTATCGTGTTACTGACTCACCAACGACCCTCATGCGAACTCACGGTATTGAAACATTACAGCTGCGCCGTAAAACTCAAAGACTGAAACTACTTTTCTTACTAAAAAACCATAAACTGTCTATAAATGCAGACCCCTTCCTTAAACCTAACACTACGCGCCAAACACGAAATCATCATACACAATCATTAACCCCTTACAGTGCTAGGATTAACGCCTTTAAATACTCATTTTTTCCACGCACCATTGAGGAGTGGAACAGGTGTCCGCCAGATCTCTTAACCAGAGCTGATTCTTTTGACTCAATGTTTTCTTCACAGCATTTAATTTGAGAGCCATTATTTCTACGTTTACTTTTTGTATTTTGCATCTCAGCCTTGTATTTATTGCTGTATTTTGTGTTACAACTTGTATTTAACATTTTTCAATTTTGTAAATCTGTTCTTTTTTGCATATATTATGTATTCGCCCCTCCTGCTTGGGCCTTCTGTAGGCCTGCAGTATGTTCTAAATAAATAAAAAAAATAAATAAATAGAAGTTACGGGTCAGCCCAAAGCGTTGTCTTGAAAGAGAGCTACTTTACCGAAGTCACTCATCATGGCGAACTGTCATTCTTCCGAATGCTCTGTACGTATTTTATTTAATTGAAGTGTGCTCAGGAATTCTCATTTGTTCTTATCCTCATTTTTATTTTTCCTCCTTTTCCGCGGTCTCTTTCTCAGCGTCAAACACGTCAAAAATGCAGAAGCCAAGAGTATACAATCTTCAAGGCGGCAGCTCTCTCTTGGCAGATGAAAAAACGCAACAGCATCCCGCACCGAGCTGAGGCAGTGGCGTTGAAATTCTTTCGTATGCAAAAAGCGGCTCGCACTCGGCAGCCTCGATACCGAGGAGCGCAGCTTCCATGAATCCACAAGCAGCTCCGCAATGATACTCGAGAGCTGGACGCTCATCTATACACCAGTGACGCATAGCAATGCGGAACTACTTCGGCACGCTTACGGCTGCGTGTCAGTTTCCTCCATAGAGGGTTGCTTTAGATGCACGTACACCGTTAGTTCTTACCTGGTATATTGCAACGCACGGTATTCTCGTCATCGGCTAGTAGGCGAATGGGAAATGCATGCAGTTATAGACGCAGGGTTCAAGTTACGTTTTCAGTTCCTAACAACCGAACAAGCAACACCCATGATAACGCCTGTAACTGTTAAATCAATCAATCAATCAAGCAATTAATAAATCAATTAATAAATCAGTCAATCAATAAATCAATCAATTGGGATTGATTGATTGATTGATTGATTGATTGATTGATTGATTGATTGATTGATTGATTGATTGATTGATTGATTGATTGATTGATTGATTGATTGATTGATTGATTGATTGATTGATTGATTGATTGATCGACGATCGATCTCGATCGACTGACTGACTGACTGACAGTAGTGTTCGCTTCAAAATATTGCAACATATTAAAACGACGATAGAATGAAAATGTAACTGCTTTTTCAAAGCGGAGAGAGCTTGATGCGAAGAAGAGAAATATATTTGAAAACACCAAGCAAAAAAGAGAAAAAAACAGCAGGTTTTTATCTTGCTTTGAAGAACTCTACCAACACCTGATGGATTCGGGAAGTTCAAGCCTCATGCCATTCCTCATCCCCCCAAAACAACCAAAAGTGCTTCTCGCGTTCGAAGTTACGAACTCAAGAACAAACGCAAAGATGGGAACACTGCCAAAAGTTCCGGCACCATGGTCGGTCGCTTTTCTTCCTACGTACCTTCCCGCCGGAATCTCTAGACACATTTTGTTCTTTTCGTTGTTTCTGTTTATTTGCGCGGGCTTTGACGCGCAGCGCCGAAGAAACATGACATAGTTTGTCGGGGCGCACTCAAGCATTCCCGCAGCACACCTTACAGAGAAAGCGTTTTAGACTGTATCGACAGATGGCGGCACTAGGCTCGGCGAACGCAACGAAGAAACCCGCGAACGCAAAATAAGCGCTTCAAATGCTCTCCTCTTTCGCCGAACGTAACGCTTCCCTCCGGGAGCACTGCATAGATCGTCAATAATAAAAAACTGGGCCACTCCTGGCGCGTTGGAGCGATATGGCGTGAGATAAACGGAAAAAGAAACAATAAACAGACCCGATGAACAGAACTGAAAAAAAAAAAGGAAAAGCGCGGTGTCCTGTATGTGTGTGTGTATCGATCCGCACTTGCCAGAGCGCGCGCGCAGCACTCCCCGCCCCCTGGAAAAGAAAGGTGCGGGTCACGTGGCACAGCGCGGAAGCTCGATTGGACGGCGCCGGAAGCAGACGAAAATTCGCTCGACTGGCAGACGACGCAGCAAATCAAGATGGCTGCCGCCACCACTGCCGCCGCCGCAGCTGCTCCGCCAACGATAGCTCGCTTCAGTCGGCCGTGTTTCAGGATGAACTCGCGTTCGCGCTTTCGGCTTGCGGCTCCGGCGGGGGCGCGCCATGGCTCCCTACTTTGCTGAACTGCAGCGCGCGAGCTGAACAAAACGCAATCGTCTTATCAGCTCGGTCGGCGCTTTCGGAACATGCTCTAAAAGCCCGAACAGCAGCGACTCTCCACGCTCCCCGCAAATCATGGCACGTCGTCGGAACAGCGAGATCCTCTGGTCGCTGATGACCAGGATCAAGTCTCCGCACAGTTTCCAGGTGCGCAGGTTTTCCGGGAATGCGGAGAACGGCACGGCAGGAGGGAAATCCAAAGCCAAGAAAGGCAACGAAAAGTCGGTTTCGTCGTGCAACGCTGGGCCCAAGTCCGCGTCCCGGGCGCGCCTGTGTCTCATCGTATCGGCGATCGCGCCCGGGTTGACGTTCGGTGTGTTCGTCGTGGTGGGAAACGCTGCGGCCGTGGTCTCCGCAGGTGCCGTCGTACCGTCCCTACTTGTCGCCGCCGTCGCGTCGTTACTGGCTGGTGAGTTTGTTTTTCTATTTTATAGTATTTTTATGTTTTGCTGTCGTAATTCATCCTTCACGACGCGCGCGCGTGCAGCGTGTGCGGAGGTTGTTTTTTTTTCCCCCGTCTGCCAACGCCAGCTGTGGAGACGTCCCTCGCTCACCTGAGACAAATGGGTTAGAAGACGCGAGAAACAAGGCGATAGCCGGAGGCGGTGACTTACCCTTTGTAATCGTAAATGGAGCTATAAATGAGCATGCTGTGACGCAATCACTCATTGTGGAAATGCAAACGCTAAGCGCGTTGAAGACGAGGTGTCGAATCTCCACTATGCACTTTTACGTCAAAAGTTGCATTGGCAATGCTGTTCGATTCAGACGCGTATCCATTGGAATTGAAGACCGATGCCATGTTAATTTCTCTTTATTATGGGTGTAAGCAGCAGACCCTATAGAATTGCAGCCGAAGATACCTGTACGTTCAAGGCAACCGTTCTGGCGGTGTCATTGGCACTATACAGAACCAGAAGTGGCACCACATGTCAGTCACGCGATAACCACCGCAACTGTACAAGCGCAATGACATGCTAGAATGCTCTGAACATGAGATTGCGACTTGCTAACTGTTACTGCACAAGGTACTGTTTCGATAACAACACCTTAAAATACTTCTCACGGGGAAAGCATTTCCCGCGGCGCGAAGGTGTTTTAATCAGAGAGGCGGCTGCTTTTGATGTCTGCTTTGACATGGTCGTTTTGTTTGGTTTACTCCATAAATGGCAGCAACTCAAAATATGGACTGTGATGACGCCAGTTCTTGGACGGTGTCATTTCATTAGCTTTCTTTACCAGTGCGCTGAAGTCTCTAACGAATGGACGGTGTGCAGTGCTCGCGCTGACGTGACGGAAGTCCAGATCTGCCTATACAGCTGTCTGATTCGAGGCCCGTGTACTGTGTGATGTCAGTGTACGTTAAAGGACGCCAGGTGGTCGAAATTTCCGGAGCCCTCCACTACGGCGTCTCTCATAGCCTTAGTCGCTTTGGGACGTTAAACCCCATAAACCAACCAAACAAACCAACCTTTTCTTTTTTTTGCTGAGAGTAGCGCAGATCCGGTTGAGTGAATTCTCCGGCAAGCGTGCATGATGCAGGGCTCGTGCTCAGGTAAAAAGAAAGTAAAGAAGAAAATCTCGCGCGCCAGTTTCGTGCACACGTTTCGTCCATTCTTTTTTGTAGTTGTTGTTTTTTTTTTGCTTCTTTGCGTCTACCCTACCTCTACGCGCAATACTGGTTCGCACTTCAGCGTGTGGTTTATGCGCCGCGAGCCACTGCACACCATAAGAGTGATGCATGGCCCGCTTTCATACGTTTCAAAAGCGTGTGCAGTTGCCGACTTGACTCCGCGCGCTCAAATTTATTTTCTGCGCCAACGCACGAAAAGTGCGCAGTGCTGTGCACGCTGAGTGGAGCCGGTGCGAAGCGCCAGCCATGAATCTGCGTGTAATGATATCCCAAACTCGACGCTGCAGTGGAACCTTTTCAAAAGAAAAAGAGAAGAGAACGAGATAGAAAATATCGACGAAGATATGAAACGGAAATAGTCTAATCGTCTCACTGACAGCACTACACAACTAGACTCCGGCGATCTGTAAGCAGTGCGCCTTTGGCACCCTGTATGTTCTTCGCATGTGTACACAGTCAGACCATCCACAGCCGTGCGTGTGTGCGTGCGTGCGTGCTTCTTGTGCGTGCGTGTAGGACTCAGGAGAATCCTACACGCCCAAGAGACCTTCAGCGCAGACGGACAGCCATCTGTCAGGCATGTGACAGCCTTTTGATACGGCGGCTGTTGTGTCTGTCGACACGTCATCAACGTTGTCGAGTTGGTGAAAAAAAAAAAAGCAAAACGAAACTATAGGACGGCTATTCTGGGCGTGGAGAGTAAACAAATCGCGATCAATGTGCAGCTGAAGAATCCGCTGCCGTCAACGAAAGCTTACAGCCTAGCAGCCGGAGTTGTGCTTCAGGCGTAGTAGTTGTGTACAGGCATTTTTTTTTTCTCATGCACACGTACAGGCTCCCCTGTACTGGGCAGCGTACAGTCAGTCCGTCCGTCAAGCCATAGAGCTCTGGAAGGCCGTACAACGATTTTGCGGAGGAACTGAATAACACTGCATTTAAATCTATTGGGGCATGGCTTTTGACACTGTCAGGTATGTACGTGGCGACCTTCTGCCGTTAGCTTTGCATAAAGGTCGCCTTCGCTCGTGAATGAGGACATCGCGATATTCGCAGGCTGCTCGCATCTGTGGCTGACACGGTTTTTCCTCATGCGCCTGCCGGTACGCCGCGGCTCGACTTCTAAATATAAAGAAAATCAAGCACGGCGGAGTAATGCGAAAATCAAACTATTTAAAAGCGATAGTTTATCACTGAAGGGTAAAATAAAATATGAGCACGGAACTTTACTCAACTCAAATCGCAGTGAAAGTAAGCCTAAAAATCCGATTCATTTGCACAGAAACTATAGACAGCACTACTAGGCGGTGTTTTTTTTTTTTTTTTCGCATACAAATCTCACTGCAGCGTTAAGGGTTTCCAAGGTAAACGGTGGTTTTGAACGAAGAAGCGTCGTAAGTGCGAAAGTATGCTCATGCGAACGGTATACGCTGTAAACAGAAAGGAGTAAAAAGGGAGTAAAGTGTCTTCTTTTGCACTCCTTTTTATAAAATGGAGTGCAATAGAGGGCAGCTTACTTCCCTTATAGGCATATTTGTGTTTAGAGTGCAAAAGCAAAAGAAGCAAGCTTCTTCTTCTGCACACCTTCTACTATGCTTTCATTAACAGTCACCTTAATTATTGCCTATCATCATGGGGTAATACCTATTCATGCCATATGTCATGTATTTCTCATCTTCAAAATCAAGCGCTTCGAATTTTATCTTTCAGCCCATACACAGCCACTGCTTCACCTCTTTACTCTGACCTAAACATTCTGCCATTGAAATGCCTCCTTAATCTTAGGTTAGGTCTTCTAATCTACCGCGCTCGCAATAATAACAATCAACTTCTCTGTTTTTCCGTATCTTTCCTTTCTAATAGCAATAACACTAGATTCTCTGAACAAAATAATATGCTTCTGCCAAAAGTGAACACAAATTATGGAAAACAAACTGTTTTTTTCTCCGCCATCAAAACCTGGAATTCATTACCACTAGCAATCAAATCCGCACGTTCGCAGCCCGCTTTCTACACTTTACTAAAAAAACATCTCCTATCAACCCATTCAGCTTCATGCCATGCTTAAGGTTGCCTTCATCTTATTTTATGTTCCCCACTCTGACAGCAAACGGTCATATTGTTAATCTTCTGGAACCTCTTTTTTTTTTCTTTCTCCGCCTGTGTATTATATCTGCATTTATTCAATGCCCATTGTTATCTGATGTCTTTTTGTGTTCTTTCTATTGCTCTTATGTTTTGCTATTTTATGCCTTTTTTGTTAAATTATGCCCGCTAACTATTGTATAACTTATTCATTGCCGCAAATTACACTAATAGGTTTTAACTTGATTGTATACTTTTATAGCTCCTCTGCCAAACTTATGCACTTTCCTTATGTATTCCTGATGGGAGGTCCCCCAGACAGTTTTCACTTTGGGACCTCCTACTGTACTAACTTTTTTATGAAACTTACAACTCATTTGTATTTCGTTTTAATAAACCTTCAAACCTTTAATAAACCTTCAAAGAGAAGGCGCATTTTTTTCTCTCCGTAAAAACCGCTTACCCTCGACACTAAGCTCTGAACGCGTTGCTTTCAGGTCGAGGGCACCCTCGTACGTCAACCGCTAAAATAAATTGAGGTGGAATAAATCAAGCCTATTACCCACATTGCTTCACTAGCCGTTCCTCTTTTTAGCACGGTGCAGAAAAGAATGCTCGTCTGTAACCCCCTTTCTGGCTTTCCGTTCACTGTTTCTGCCGTTCTACTTTTACGTCATTTAACCTCAATCATTGCCGTTATTTTTTATTCCTCTTTATGCGCTTCCAACGACACGTTGTCCCCTTAACGAGGCAGGCTGCCTTCCGTGCTCAGGTTCATCTCATTCACTCGCACACACTCTCATCATCGACGACCTACCACCGCCGCAACCGGCTACGTGACGCCAACTGCTGTTTTATCTCGTTGTAACGCATAAAAGCCCGCATAACGGCCCAATTTTCGCTGAATAAGCACACCTCTGGCACCCCTATGTAAATAGCAGCAGCCGCCGTTGGAAATCGATACTGCAGATGGTATCGACCCCCCCGTGTACCTGTGGCCGAGCTCGGGCCGAGCTCGCACCCCGACTCTCTCCCGTGCCCTTAATTAGGCGCGCTTTGCGTTATTAGAAGGCTCGCCGGTCTTCCTCCGACCACTGGCCTGAGAAGCAACCTCCATTGTTTTCCGCGCTCTTCCGAGACGGCGAAGACCTTCGTGGGGATGTGTGAACACGGAGGCCAGTGGTCCAATAAGCCTGCACTTCAGTTATAGGCAGTGGGAGATGCCTTGGGTGTTTCGTAGAGTACAGTATGCACCTGCTGCTAGCTGTGACGATACTGCAGTTAATATGAGTCGACTTTATTGAGTCGAAAACGGAGCAGGTATCGGCGTACCTTACCTTTTCATTCTTATTCATTGCAGTACACTGTACAGGGAAACCGAAACGGATTGAGAAAATTGACGCCGCGAAGCGTTTGTGATTGCGAAACGGCTTTCATGAGTAAAACTAGCGAAAACGCCCTGGTCTGAGGGCCCACCTACAGGCGCTCCAGCCTTCATCCTCTTCAATAAACGTTCGCTCACTCACTCACTCACTCACTCACTCACTCACTCACTCACTCACTCACTCACTCACTCACTCACTCACTCACTCACTCACTCACTCACTCACTCACTCACCCGCTTAGTCTGTCACTTACTCCCTGCACTCACCGGCTCACTCTGTCACTCACTCACTCAGTCACCCGCTCACTCACTCACCCGCTCAGTCTATCACTCACTCCCTGACACTCACCGGCTGTCTTCTCTCACTCACTCACTCACTCACTCACTATCACTCACTCACTCACTATCAGTCACTCACTCACTCACTCAGCCTGTCAGAAGAACGACCATGCATCAAAATGTCCATTTTCATCATCTTCACCGTCGTCATCATCATCCTCATCGTGATGACAATAGTAGTACTAACCCCAAAGTTCCCGAATCCCATCGTTTCCGGCCAGATCTCCGCCCCACAAGTCCTACACGCACCTGGTTGACGTTCACGGCAGTTCGCTCACTTTGATGGACTAGCCTTCTCAACAGATAAGCCACGCGCCTGCGGCAGCCGTCACGAACGAATCTGAATATATTGGTCACAGATGACGTCATTCATATTCCGATTTCAATGCTACGTGCCTTGAGCTCTGCTGCCGTAAAACGCCCGGACGAAGAAGAGTATTTTTGGAGACAGAGGGCCATTAGTTTTGACGAGAGAATGCATCGAGTCTGAATTTTGGCTAAAAAAAAAGATAAAAAACGGCGCAAAAGCAATTAAAAAGAAAAGAAGAAAAAGAACCAATCAGTTCTCTTGGGAAACTAGGCCCTACTTCTACGTAAGCAGCGCTCTCCTAACGCGCTGTGAAGGTTTGTCGAGCGTCACGAAGCCTGTTTATTCCGCGGTGTAGAAATGAAACAACGTACGCGAAACCAGCTGCCTCGAAGAAACCTTCGCTCACATTATTTCGTTCGCCTCTGCTGTTCCTGCGACTAGTCTTCTCTGCTTTCAGCTTTTGTTTCGCGCTGAGTGCACTTTCTACCGCTCGCTGCCTCATACAACCGACGCAGGAAAGAAAAAAAAAAAGCAGCTCAAAAGAAACATTATACGCAGATAACACGCGAAATGCGATATGCATACGCTGCAGATATGCATTCTGAAAGAGTGCCTATACAAGAAGCCCCTCTATAATGTTTCCGCTGTCGGACAGACGAATGAATGGATGGATGTCAAGCTGTCAAACCTAAAGCTACTATCTAGACACTCTTCCTTTTCAACTAAAAAGTCGCACACGATTTGGCCCGACGCGCCACCTGTCGACATTTCTGCGAAACAATGCAGCAGTGAGCAGCGGCCAAAGGGAAGGCATGAGCCTTTTACTGGCGCCTCTGATTAAGCCTCCGACTACATTGCGATCGCATCTAACGGATTTCCGTCCCCACGAAGCACTAGTCTCCTGCTCTTATCAGCGCATTCGGGTCCCCTGTATACTTTCCTCTGTGTTTCATATCAGTAAGGGTTGCAGTCACTGTAAATACGTGTATCCATATATGGGAACGAAAAGGGAGTAAGTTGTCCTCTAGCGCACTTCATTTTATAAAAGAGAGGACAGCTAGAAGACAACTTACACCATTTTTAAAACTCCTTTCTCTTCAGTGTGTATCTGGACGGGGTAACTTCTCAACATCGCCCGTCTGCCACTTCACCTAGCCAGCTTATTCAACGCGTCAGCAGGGAAGGAGTGACAGCGACGCCGTCTGTGCTGTAGAAATTTCTGTACGCAGTTATCGCTGTGAAATAAACTACCCGTTATCAGAGTATCTGGATAAAATTGTGATTACGGCATGGACTCGGGGAGCATCATGCAACGCGCAGGACATAAGGACATACCCGGCTGTCTGCTGGAGTGACCGCGCATCGATAGCAAGGGTGCAAAAAAAAATTTCGAGGACACTTTGGCAGCTAAAGCGTTGAGAAGTGAAAGCCGAGGACACTATGCCGTGGCGACTTCCGGTGGATGTGACGTTACACCGTTCCCGTGGCTATATCGATACCCAAATTATATATCTTTCGGGGATCTTAAGTGTTAATTACGCTTAATTACACATTCTTCCATCTTATCTGACACAAATCCGACGTTTTTCCGACCATTCTGCGAAAATTTTCACTATACCGTGACAACTTCGGGTGGATGTGACGTCACACAGTTCCCGTGGCTATATCGACGTCCGCGCTATTTCGACATTTTTTACTGTAATTAATTAACTAATTAATCTACAGTCATCAAACCTGGCTTCTAGGTTCATTTTTCCTCCTCTATCTGAAGCAACCATTGTTTTTCTTCTATCTTTTTTTAGTTCCCGAGTTAAACGCGTGTGACACGCTTTGTTAACGGACGATAGTATGAGCCATTAAAGGCCTTCGCCTTAAAATGCAGTCGTGCGAAGTGAACCGATGAGGGAGCCGGGAAACTAGGCGTGCTCGCTTCTGGTGCGAAAGGGGAGTGATTGATCACTGGGACGGGGATTTTTTTTCTGTCATGAACTCCTTTTTGGTTGATGATTACGATGATGAACAAGAAGCCCTACGTGCCACTTTTGCAAAACACGTACGCTGCTCGACAGAGTTATTAATCTTCGCATGTGCCAGTCTGAAGCCGTAGCTATTGCGATAATGTACAGTAGTGGCCTCACTGTGAGGGCCTGCTTAGTCCTGGTTGTGATTAGCGTAACCGTTAATCGAGCGCGTCCTGTTTAAGCGGCTTCAATAAAACTTGGGTTGGGTCTAGTTGGTACATGTTGGGCCTAGTTGGCGTAGGTAAGCACTGAGTAATGAGTTACCAAGTTCTTTAACGAGAATAGAGGCTGGCTTCCCTGCTTACGCATACGTTTTCTAAGTACGCACAGAATCGTAGGCAAAGGATACGTAAAATAGGGCTAACTTCAGTAATTAGTCCCATCGAGGAACGGTTAGTCCATGGGGGGTGTAATCATGGCTGATGGGTCCCTTTGTATTTAGTCTCAAACGGAGTAATGGCTGCTCTCTGAACCACTTGAAGGCCTTCTTGGCCTTAGTCAAGCTGCATGGGCAGCTTTTAGCCAAGGAGACCATACAGACACTTTCTGGTATATAAACACTGAATTGAATTGAATTGAATTGAAAGGACTCACCCGTGTTGAACCTTGCTGGCTTAGAGTGTATATCGCTGACAAAAGGTTTAAATCTAAGCCTGCTATGTGGCGTTTTAACAAAATTAACCGGATGTTATCACAGCACTGTAAACACAAATTACCCGAGAAGGACGTAAAAAGGGAATATATGGTCCTTTAGCCCACTCTCTAATAGGGATCAGGTATGCCGCCAAAACCCTGGTGTAAACTTCCATCGCTAAGAATACGGAACACTTACGGTGCCGCAACGGAAACAGATTCCCTCTCCAAAATATGCGAAGTTCTTGCAGTTCCCAAGATATTAACCGACGTATCAGTCTCCTCTACTTGCATCCTCAAAACCTCCGGGGCAGCGTTTAAAGATCTCCTTGCATTTATAACTAAATCATGTAACTATTCATTCAAGTGGGAATATGCTTTCATTGCAAAACAATGAGCATTCCATATGCTTAATGACCGAGATCTACCCCGGGATTTAGACAACATGCCCTGTCCCTAAATGAGGGGGAGTGGTAGAGGACGGTTTACTCCCTGTATAAGGTAATTCATGTTTACAGAGCGGACGGAATCTCCGCCCCACACGGCAGACATGCCAAAGAACACCGTGCTCGTACATACCTAAAACCTTTCGACTGCCTCAATTTTTCTCTTCTTATCTATTTTTTCCTCCGTCTCACTCGTTCTTGCTGTCGTACCACGTCATACCCCTCCTCAAAAGAGCCTATACACGCCTCTTTGTCGTGGAAGATATTTGTAACCTTCAGGCGTATTTATACGCTTACAAAACATGGCGAGCCATCCCTTCTTGTTCGTTCCGCGTTCTCCTGGGTTGACATTTCCAAAACACTTGTCTCCCCCTCCGAAAGACGGAAAATAAAAAATGACGCGTATACAGTTTCTTTGTGTCGCTGTTCGTAAATTCCGACCGCTTTATACGACCAACCCTAAACTTTTCCAGCCCGTCTGTCGGGAGAGTGGACTGTCGCAATAAACGGCCTCTCTGTAAAGGCCGTCATTTCACTCGATGCTCGTCGTTCGTCGGTCATTGTGAAAAAAAAATGATAATAAACGAAACCGACATAAACACCGCAGGTTTCAAAAAAGAATACAAAAAAAAATAGGGGATCCCGTCAAAATTGCCGGTTCGGTCCTTTGGAATGAATCCCCAAATAACGCGGTCACACACAGAGAAGGCAGTGAAGGTGGGAAAGAAATAGCGTCTACGTGCCGGGGTTCAAATGATAAGCGCGAGGTATAGACGAGACCCCTCTTCGGAACACCGAACACGTCCACCTCGTAACGGACGCCTTCTAGCGGCGGCAAGGAGCAGTGCTCTGGAAGCAGTGGGCGAGAGATGAGGGGTCACCCAAGCACTGCGCCCGCGTGCCGACTACAGAAGCGCACATCTCTCGGGTACGGTGTGCTTCTACTGCTGCTGCAGCTGCGGCGCTGGCGTGTCGGGCTTTTTGTACGCGGGTCACACGACGTCCTGCTTGCTTGCTTCGTTCCTCATCGACGCTTCGGTCGCCCTGCTTGTTCCGTTCCTTCCTTCCTTGTTTTCGCTGACGAGTCGCGCAAGTGCTTTAGTGTACGTTTGTGCCGCGTTCCCTTCAGCGCGCCCTCAGAGCGCGCACGGTTTTCTATAGTCCCGTTAGAATCGGCGGGGGTGGCGTGTCTTTTTTTTTTTTTTTGCCCGCCATTTTTTGGGGAGCGAAGGGGCCCCATTGCTTTTCGTGCGTGATGGGAGAGGCTGCAAGTGAGTGCTTCTCTGCTGCTGACTTCATTTCTGGCTTCGTTTCCGGCTTTGCGCCGGGCTTCACAGTTGGCTTCAGCGAAAACTTCGTGGCTACGGTCGAATACAACTTAAGTCTGCAGTGAAGCTCCGCCCACATTCAGCCTCCGCGCACAGAATTCCTCCACGACGAAAAAGTAGTCCGATTATTAAGCGCTTCTTTTTACCTAAACAAAAAGCTTATTACAAGAAAAAGATTATGAGGTCTAGAATTTTGATACGTGTAGTGTTTGATATAGTCAAACATTAAAAAGCTGATTTCGTTTACTGTTGCGATTGGCCAGCGGAGTAATACAAAACGCCGCGGACAGCGGCCCATAGTTAGCAGGTGCGTTTTTTTTTTTTTTTAAGTTATATCCTGTTATAGTTTCACTGCTGGCTTCACTATAAATTTGGCAGCTTTACTGGCGCCTTCTTTTGTTCTTTTTATTAAGCACTTGACACCTCGGCATTTACTGACAGGGATTCTGAGTTGAATGAGCCTCTGATGTGCGCAGAGGTGAAACGCATGTATTCAACTTGACAGAGGCTGTGAGGTCCACGTCTTGTAACTATAGGCGCTTTGCGCTTCGCCAGCAGCGCCTTACGGAGGCGAGCTGTGGTTCGCTCGCGTGCATCTTTCGTCTCCGGAAATGCACAACGTGGTTCTGGCGTCGATATTTTTGCAGCCGAGCCAGGTATGCCTCATATTTCGATTTCACTGCATGGTCACTTTTCGGTCGGACGAGGATCCGCGTTCGGCAACGTCAACTCTTTAAACGCCTTTAGCCACGCGCTGTTAGAATATTCTCACGTTTTCAGATTTTTTAAAACAGCACGCCGAGCGTAATGAAATAATTCCTACCCTACCGTACGATCAAATATATTTATGTCGAGTCTTTATGGGCGCACATCGTGAGTGAACGCCTCTCTCAGAATGTGAGTTATGCTTGGTGTCTCTCATTTAAGTGGTTGAAATTCGTTATTTAAACCAATATGCAGATATCAGGCCTCTTACAGTGCCCATGATTGCGAAACGAACAACCGAAAACACTCGCTTACCGGAGTTTCTGGGTAATGCAATTATCGGATAGAATTACCAACAATTATCGCTAGAGAATTACCGATTACCGGAGGAACGATTATCTGCGTTAATTTTCTCCTGCCTGCCTTCAAATCGCACCGCGTGGCTTGCCGCCGAAGCTTCCTTATATGAGCTGTGGTCAATCGCGGAACGTTACATCCAAGCAGTATAAGAGCAGCAAAGCCACACAAAAAGTCTTGCGTAATTTGAAGGTTATCGCTTTCGTTTCGTCTAAAACGGACTAATCATTTTTTTTTTCTTGCGTGACGGTCGGTTAGTGCACGCTAAAAATGACGGTTCAAGATATTGCCACCTTCGGTTAGCTAAGCTCGTATATCCTTTCATCCTTCTTTCGAAAATAAACTTCCATAGAGCTGCTTAGTCCGAGTGGGTTAAGCCTGAAGAGCTCGCCTTCAAATCGCAACAGACTACATATGGGAACGTGATCGTCAAATGGGTTAAGAAACATCTGACAACATTGAGCCCATTGTCAATAGAAATCGATACAACGAACGCCTGCTCGCTGCGAACAAGGAAAAATAAAGTTACATTTTTGTCAACACACACAGCGTCCGTCAAGAATCTGTTCTGTGTTTGGGGTCCCTGTCGCTAACGTTTAATGTTTGCTCGCTTCGATGCCCTGCTGTGGTCCTTTCGGGACAGCCGTGCTCCTTCCTTTTTTTTTTTTTTTTTTGCTTCATATCGGTTTAGCTTTTTGCTGCGTATTGCGATGTTTTGTTTTCTTTTTCTGGTTTTAGGTCGTCGTGTCGTCTTCACTTACGCCTAAGCGTACGTTAGAAGCCCCCCCTCTGCGATCCGTAAACATTGACGGCTAGATTTCCCCCGGGATTCTGAGGACAACGCACTGACCCGCAGAAGCAGCTCGGCCTCGGCGGATACAGTTACGGCGGCCCTTTTTTTGTCCTCTCTGGTACACGACGCGGAGACTCGTCTTTTCCCCTCTTTTTCATCGACCATTACGTCTGCATGTAACATATTTTCCTCCTTACTTCGCGCGCGTACTTTTTTTGCTTTTGTATATTTTTATTTACAATGCTCCTCAGGCTAAAAAATAGATCATAGGGAGGAGGAGGAGCGGACAATAATCATTGAAAACATACAGGACCATTGATAAAATATAATAAAAAAGATTACAGGGACACCTAATTACCATATGTATTGGCAAAGAAATGACATAAGAATCTATTGATGCCTGTACCGAAATTTACCTCACTTCCGGTCTGATGACGTCACTTCTCCCCAGCCAGTGAAAGAATTCTGTGAGCGACGGCACGTTTTTTGTTGGTTTTTTTTTAATGAGGCTATCGCATTATTAGCGTAAGACGCGTAGTACAGGATGAGTGTAATTAACTTATTGATGATATTTAAAAATAACTGGGTTTTTAATAACTGTTAGTGATGCAGGTAATTTGTTTCATTTAGGCGAAAGTTTCAGAGAGAAATAAGTTGGCGCAAGTGATTATGGCACCGCAATATGTGTTATGTGATATGTTGACTCCGTGTAGATAATCACGGCGAGAAGATACTTTTCCGGCATCTATATTTATTAATTTCTTTTGCTGTTTATATTCTGTACATCCGGGATATCTCTTTCCGGCCGCGTTTCTTACCCAAACGTTGATCTCATCACCGACATAGGGCTTATAGCAACCGGTATCTTTTTGTTCCGAGTCATTTACGTTTTCTCGAAACCTGCGCTGTATCACGTAGGAGTCGTAACCCGAGGGAGGGTCATACACAGTGCGCACTATGCTATACCACACTGGATCTCCGTAGAGAACGAGACGGAAGTGGCTAGCCGTCCCGCGGACATGAACGTAGGTCGGTTTATTTTACGTCCTCCCCGCGAATCCGTCGTCGTCCTCGTTGTCGTGTGCGCACTAAAAAGAGGGCACTTTTTTTTTTATCTCTCACCAAAACAGCGCAGCGAATGACTTTGTCGCGGTGAAGTGAGCGGGCGAGGGGCGTATGTGAACGGATTAAAAGAAAAAAAAAATCTAGAGCGGATGCTGTTCTCGGAGCTGAGTGGATTAGGCTCCTCATTCAGAGAAGGCGGGTACAACACAAGAAAGAAAGAAAGAAAGAAAGAAAGAAAGAAAGAAAGAAAGAAAGAAAGGAAGAAAGAAGGAAGGAAAGAAAGAAAGAAAGAAGGAAGGAAAGAAAGAAAGAAAGAAAGAAAGAAAGAAAGAAAGAAAGAAAGAAGGAAAGAAAGAAAGAAAGAAAGAAAGAAAGAAAGGAAGAAAGAAAGAAAGAAAGAAAGAAAGAAAGAAAGAAAGAAAGAAAGAAAGAAAGAAAGAAAGAAAGAAAGAAAGAAAGAAAGAAAGAAAGAAAGAAAGAAAGAAAGAAAGAAAGAAAGAAAGAAAGAAAGAAAGAGAGAAAGAATCAGATGGCTCAGGAAATTGAAGCGCGTGAAATGCACTGTGTCGAGCCTGTTATGCAATTGTGGCCGTTCCCTATATGCCACATATTTCTGGCGCTCCATACTCACACAGTGTGCATAAGGGAATCTGCTCCCTATACCAGCTCGCTCCACTGCCTTGCTGAATATATTATATCGAGCCCGAAAACAAAAATGCATAATGGAATACATTTTGCTGCTATTGAAACGCTCCAGTGCGGCCCTAAGTATAACTTCTTAAGAACGAATTATTCAGCGTGCGCGTCTTAAGGGCCTGAAGTGTAACTGTTCGTCCTTCCAGCTTTTACTCGACAGTAAAGAAAACTTGATGAATGCGAAAGGAGCTTCACATGTGCAGAAAATGTAAGTGTGCGTGCATACTATGCCTCTCGTTCTTCTTTTTTTATTATTATTTCGTGCTAATACAATGGGAATTTATTAAACAGAACTCCATTATGCGCGAGCAAAACATCCCTTCCGCCTAGGGAGAGTCAGCTGCAAGCAGGGCTGTATAGAAGAGAAGGCGATAACTGGAAAAGGCCAGCCGTGACGTCAGCGTCCGAGGAGAACGCGCTCGGGACCGGGCTGGCTTATGCGCGACATTATTCATACGAGGCGCGCGTACGTCATAGCTCGGCCGAGACGCGTCGGAGCGAAGAAAGGTCGAGAGGTTTACCAGTGCAAGCGCTGATGCTTTGCAACTCGGATGCTGCATGTTGTCGCGGAGGCGCGGTGTGGATATTCCACACTGATCTGTTCGGGACCTACTGCACTCTGGAAATGGCAGCCTGACACCACTACCCCCCTCCCCCCCTTTCTTTGCCGTTGCTCGAGAAACCTGGAAGTGGTGGCAGCGTTCCCGTTGCTAGCCATGTGACTCCCAAAAAAGAGAAAAAAGAAAGTATGGGCGGAAGTTGGTAAGGGAGCGCTCGAGAGTAAGAATCACAGCCCCCCTCACTTTGTAAATGGTTTATATATATATATATATCGTGAAAGGAAACATTTATTCAACTCGACGTTTCGATCGGGAGACCAATCTTCAGGAGTCTCCCGATCGAAACGTCGAGTCGAATAAATGTTTCCTTTAACGAAGCGTATACTTCGCTATATACTTTTGTAAGCAGTCAAGTACTTCATGCTTTCGCAACATACATATATATATATATATATATATATATATATATATATATATATATATATATATATATATATATATATATATATATATATATATATATATACCCTGAGGAAGGACGGTCCTCCGTCCGAAACTGTCGGTATTAAATTAAGATAATTGCAAGGTTGTGACCCCTTCTTCTACAAGTCTTCCTGGCCCATTGAACGACAAGACCTCCTGCAACTATATATATATATAGCTATATAGAGCTATATATATATAGTAGAGCTGTCGCTCTGTGTGTGTGTAAGTGTGCGTGTATATATATATATATATATATATATATATATATATATATATATATATATATATATATATATATATATATATATATATTGTTACGTGGCGGCCAGCCGAAGAATGAGACGTGGTGAACCATGGCTATGAGATGATTTAATGGCCGCTGGCCTAGCGCGGGCGCTCCGTCCCGCGCCACTGCCAGCTTCGTCTTCGTCACACTACTCGAGGCCTCCGAGCGATCGTCCCGATCGGTGACGAACAGACGGCGAAATGGCGATGGTCTTGAGTTGGGGGTTGAACAGTATGTAGAAGATGGTGCAGTGCTGGCCGCCACGATGAGAAAGATGAGAGAATGAGTCCCGGTCCACGAAGCATCCGGGCCGGAGGGTGCCAGGAGCTGATGGCCGAGGTCCGTGGATGCACCGGACGGCAGGGGCAGGGGGGCGGTGTCTTCACGTGTGGATCTTGGGTCTTGGGTCGGTCGGGTTTCGGGTCGGTCGGGTCTCGGGTCGGTCGGGTCTCGGGTCGGTCGGGTCTCGGGTCGGTCGGGTCTCGGGTCGGTGGGGTCTCGGGTCGGTGGGGTCTTGTGTCGTCGTGTCTTGTGGTCTGGGCGGGGGACGGGGCTGGGGTGAGCAGCGAGGTCGGTTCAGGTCCGGCGGGCTGGGGCACGGCCGTGCGGCGCTGACCAAGTACTCACGGCCGACGTCCACGGCAGGCCCACGACGCCGAAGCTCCGTGACCGGGATGGCGATGAAGGGACCCCAGCACCTCACACCAAATGTTACGTGGCGGCCAGCCGAAGAATGAGACGTGGTGAACCATGGCTATGAGATGATTTAATGGCCGCTGGCCTAGCGCGGGCGCTCCGTCCCGCGCCACTGCCAGCTTCGTCTTCGTCACAATATATATATATATATACACGCGCAAAGAGCGACAGCTCTACTTCACGCGCCATTTGTGTCATATCGCCTGAATACTGGAACAGCATCCTTCAGGTGCATGCAATTAAATGAAAAATGTTTTACGACGTGCAAAGTATCGTCCAGCCGGTCATACAGGATGATCTTGCGCTGTGCTGTTCAACAGGCCAAGTTCGCAAGAATTTATACCCTGCTGAACTCTCGAAGACGGATAGTATCCTGGCATCTTCACCAATTCGCGTCGCCCGGTTTAAAATATTCTTCTTACGTTCAGTGCGCAGGATAGGAATCATTTAGAAGTCAAATTAATAGCACCCTGCCCTGTAATGTGAAATAGAACTAACAATGAAGCGCCTGAGAGTAATCATGGTCGCTTTATGTACTTCCAAGGGCGTGGGTCATTGTGTTTAGCTAACACCGCCGTCAACACCACCGCCTCTCTGTCTGCGAATCTGCGACACTGTGATATTACACGATGCCGGTGACCACGGTTATCACGCGGCGCGAGCAATAACGTCCGATTTTATTGCTCTTTTAGCAATAATACTGCCTTTTGAACTTGAACTTTCGATGCCTTATATGAAAGTGCAATACACGTCAGAATCACGCATGGGTGGTGTCTTACTAACGGTGTCTCCACGCCTGTCTATACGCTATACCTGCCATACCTGTCTCGAATCGGAAAGTATGTCGAGACGTGCAATTCATGCGTAGCATTTTCAATTCTGTGGCGCGCCATGATTCTCCTCATGCATATAAGGTACGTACTTTTCACCGTTTTTTTTTTCATTCTTATCTTACTACTCTGCTGTTTTTTCCTTGCTTTTTACGATTTTGGGCCCTGAATTTGCTAGAAAGTGTTTATAATTTTTGCACTGTGTTCACACTGGTGCCAAATTCTTTCTTCTATTCTTTTCCTTTTTTTTCTCGTCATCTTGACTCATGCGCTGTTCTTTTATTTCGGAAGTATTGCATTAATTAACGATATTTCGGAGCCGCTCAAATAGGCCATCACAGCATGAACATTTTTTGCAAAGAGTAATAGAACAGCTACTACGCAAGTACAAAAGCAACCTACTGTACTTTACAGTTTTTATCGCTTTCCCTAAATGTGAGTCATAGTCCGTCGTCGTCACTCGAGTTCTGCCCTTCTCATCACCTTTCATCATCAGCCATCCGTCACATCTCCTCCCGTGTTAGCGCCATTCGCATTCCATACAGCTGTCTTGATTTCCCGCTCCCAGTTGGCGTCAGGACTTCACAATTGAGTAACTGTGAGTGTTGGTCAAATCTTTAGGGGAATCCCCCAAGGTGGAGTAAATTTGTTATAAGGGAGTAATTACTCATTGGCATCCACCCAAGCGCAGCCATACGGCTACAAAAGGAAAGCTATACAGCTTTCTCAGAAACTTCGTAGTTAAAGAAAAATTCTTCCTGGTCCGGGGTTCGAGCCCGGGACCACCGCTTCACCGGAGCAGTCGCTCTACCAACTGAGCTAACCGGGACGGCAAGCTTATGGTAGGGCGAGAGCGAATTGATCAATAACTCGAAGTGGGAACAGTGTTGGTCCCACTTCGAGTTATTGCTCCCACTTCGTTCCCATTGTTCCCAGTTCCCACTTCGAGTTATTGATCTATTCGCCCTCGCCCTACCATAACCTTGCCGTCCCGGTTAGCTCAGTTGGTAGAGCGACTGCTCCGGTGAAGCGGTGGTCCCGGGTTCGAACCCCGGACCAGGACGAATTTTTCTTTAACTACGAAGTTTCTGAGAAAGCTGTATAGCTTTCCTTTGTAGCCGTATGGCTGCGCTTGGGTGGATGCCAATGAGTAATTACTCCCTTATTACAACTGTGAGTGTGTACGTTAGTGATGAGCCTGTTTAAATATTATCTGAAATAAACAGGCCCCATATCTATTCTGCACTCAAGTCGAGAAGATTGTGTTCGTTCACTGACGCTCATTTACGCATGTATATTGATTTGAATGGGAGTAATGAAGGAGATTGCAAAGTTAGATTGTCTGGCAGACCTCAAAGAAATGCACAAAATAATACGATTAGGAGAAGTGAGAAATCTAGGAAGTAGACATAAAGGTAACAAATTAGAATAGGGCACAACAAGGTTGCAAGTACGGCGACAACTGCTCCGACTGAACGGTGGCTTTTCCGTGTGAATAACTAAGCCAGACATATTAACAACTTGATGGAGCTTCGGCACCACCTTTTACAAGGCCATGCAGGGACGTCAAACATTTTTCCACCGCGGCGTACCGTTTGTTGCGTGCGGAAACTGTTCTCTAGGGAGCAGTGCGTTCATGCTCATCGATTCCGTATCTTGCTTCCTTGATGTCCGACTTATACTGTTTCGGTCGCTGTGTGCTCTTACAGGTTTCTCAACACATCAGTGCAGCATTCATTTTCCTGTGACTGTTTGTGATGTTTCATAGTTGTTTCGTTCCCTCTAATTGTGCCTTTTGTGTGCGGCAACTTCTGCGCATAAAAAAGAAAGTAAAATATATTTCTCCACTCTCGGCACGGGAGAATAGCGCTGTTTGATTTTCTTACTCACTATCCCGCAACCCAAATTAAACACAAGAAGGAATTCTGGATCACAGCAGCGGTTATTGCAGCGAAGCTGTTGTCTCCCTTGTAAACTTGGTTTCCTGTCACGTAACTTGCAGTGTCCCATACCTGTACACTTTACTCCTTCTGAACTGTTCAGGTTTGATATCTTTTTGGCCCCTTTGCTTATCTTGCGTTCCTGAAATCGTTTATCTTTCCTTCTGATATGCTGAGCCAAAAATTGACGTGTCATCATATCTTTCTTTTTCTCAATATTACGAATTCTTCACTTGTTGTTAACTACCTGCACACTTTGTACCCCTCATGTTTTAATCATTTATTTAGCCCAATATCGTACAATATTATCGCGACCCAGTGGTGACCGCTTGTCGCCGCCTCGGTGCACGACGTAAAGCCTAGACGGAGAAAAAACAACTTCAGCAACCGCACTCACAAAAAAAAAAGAAGATTAAATCGATGGGCAAAGGTCACGGGGCAGCGACACTTCGTCACCCCGCGACGAGACGGGGCAAGGCTGGCCGCTTCCCCGCATGCAAATCTGCGCCCTTCCTCGGCAAATAGCCCTACATGCGTCTAGCTGGCAGCCGCCTTCCCCTCTGTCTTCTTTTTAATCAAGAGTGGAGCCAAACGACGTACAGAAAAAGTGAAGAAAAAAAAGAGGAGAAAAGTGCGCCCCCTTCTTTCTCCGCCCATTAATCTCCCGGTTCATTTCCTTCCTGCGGAAGCACGTTGCGCGATCGAGTGCAGCGGGGCGGGCCGCAACAGCAGCAACGGCAACACATCTACAGCCGCGGCAGCGCTGTCGGAGGCGCCATCTATCTGTAATCTTTCTCTCTCGATTTCGTTGTCCCCTGATGCGCGCCGCCACTCTCCCTTCCCTCCGTGCTCTTCCCTTCTGCTGCGTACCGATTCTCTTCTCCTCTCCCTCCCTCTTTTCCTCCCTCCCCATCACAGCCCCTCTCCCCCCTCCTCCTCTCTGAGACCTCCTATTCCCCACCAACCCTTCTCCCTAAACCGCCTTCCCCACTGCGCCCTACTCAGACCTTTTTTTCGCCATCAACTCTTCTTGCTTAGACCTGTTCCCCACCACCCCTACTTTGTGAGACCTTTTCCCCACTGCCCCTTCTTCCTGAGACCTCTTTTTCCCGCCACTCCTCCTTCCAAACACCTCTTCCCCACTACCCGTGCTCCCCAAGACCCGAGCTCTCTCCGGATGAGTGCCGGCGCCGTGCTTTGCTCGGCTCGCAGCAGCGGCCCTAGTCGATCGTAGACGGTGGCTACCGCCATCGTCGTTGCCGTAACCGGCGACTCCCGCAACGAGGGACGGCTTTGTGCGAAAGCACTCTCGCCGAGACAGGAACGCAAACAACGCATGCCGCATTTGCGGGACAATCTTTCGCGGCTCACCCGCGCGAAAGGGGGGGGGGGGGGGGGTGAAGTAGCCGATAAGAAGAAGCAAAAGAGAACGCCGCCGCTTGTCGATCGTTGCTTGGCTTTGTGTTATTGCTCCTTCGGACAACCAGCCACCGCCCACTTCGTCTGTCGTTCGACAACGCCCTCTTCCTTTCTTGGCGCCCTCCCTACCTCAGTGCTGCGCACACACGAACGCACGCACGCGCCTCCTCTACGCCATTCTCCTCCATGCAAAAGCCGGCGATCGGCAGAGCAGTAGTGCGCGAACAATGCAGGAAGCCGTGGAGAATACGTTCTCGACGGCCGGAAGTCGGCTTTCCTGCCACCACCGACCGAACTATACCGATACGCCAACCCTCTCTTCCGCACTCCTCGTCCTTTTTCCTTCTACTCGCTGCTTTCCCCCTCCCTCTCTTGTAACGCGGCGTCGAACACCGCGACAACGACTAGAGAGCATGGTCGCGGTGTAAAGGGTTGACGACGCTAGGTGGCTCTCTGAGTCGCTTGTGTCGCTGATTGTGTATATACCGGGTTTACACGCGACGTTGATGCTGCTTATGTCGCGAGTTCATTCTCGCTTCTTGCTCTCTCCTGCTCTCCAAATGCACCCCCCCCCCCCCCCCCCTTCCTTTCCTGCTTTTTCCGTGGTCGATGCGAATGCGGGCCGCTGGAAGAAACGCCGCGTGAATGAGCCGGCTCTGTTTTCTGGACTGCGTTTTTCCGCGATTGTGACGAGCGCCCCGTCGACACCCGTCCGCTTGCATTGGAGATACGATCGTGTCGTCTCTGTGGCTCCTGCAGCGTTTCTCCACACTGGGCGGATGTTTATGTCGCGTACGCCTTTTTCCGCGGGATTCCCCGGGTATGGGGAGAAAAACGTCATATGCGTCTGGCTAGAGCGAAGGAGAAGCTGCATTTTCTTAGACCCTTCCGCGTGGAAGAAGTTTGCGGGAATGGCGCAAGTAAGGCAGAAGCGTTGCCAGTAATCGGCGTTGTGGGGCTGGTTGGTGCATTCTAAGAATTGTTCCTGCGCACGCAAAGACGACACAATAAGACAAGGGAGACAGGACGGAGCGCAAGCTTTCAACTGTTTTCTTCAGGAAAAGTGCATGATATTTATATATAAAAAAAGGATGATCATAGATGCCACGTGCAAGCCAAAAACCCGGAAAAAGCACAAAGGAAGAGCACAGGTGACTCAAATTGTGGTGTAACATTTTATGACAAGGATTTTGTCTTTCTAGATAAATTAGATAAGAGGTGAGTCACCTGTGTCCTTCCTTTGTGCTTTTTCCAGGATTTTGGCTTGCACGTGGCATCTACGATTATCCATTTTTTTGTATAGATATCATGTACTTTTCTGAATAAAGCAGTTGAAAGTTTGTGTTCCGTCCTGTCTCCCTTGTCTTATTGTGTCGTCTTTGTGTGGGCAAAAGGAATTCTCAGAAGCGTTGCGCTTGTGCTGTAGTGCTACGTACCGAACAGGCGTCTCTCTTTCAGCTCTGTCCTGTCCCGCATATTTCGTTGCTGCTATCGCGAAAAACGTTGTGCCATGGTCTCTGTACTCTCTTAAAGGGTCAGTCTACTGAATTTCATCGACCATATTTTCTTTGCGGCAACCGATAGCTCTTTACTCAAATTACCGTTTAGCCAGCTGTGGTGCCAAGAAGTGCGGTAGAACATTTTAAAATAGAATTTATTGATGTGGGAACACATCTGTATGAGATGGTAGTCTCATCTGGCAACCATCTGGATTTCCGCCGCGCGGCGACAAACATGGCGGCGCTCGTCGAAGCCGGACCTCTCGCTTCGGACTGAATACTAGTTGTTGCTGCCTTTTTCAGTGCGTTCACTGGCCATAAATGGGGCGCCGGTCTTTCGCTTCGTCCGATCTCGCCTATAAGAAAACATATAAAAGATAAATTTGCTTTATTTTAATAATTAGAGAGTGACGATTCTGCCGCTCCTAGGCTTAAGTGGAGAGTCGGTTTGTTTACAGCAATGGTTCCCGTCCTGACAACCAGGTGGCGCCACTATGGGCTGAGTTTATTTTTGCGTCTCTGCTAGCATACGCTCAACTAAAAGCGGGAATGTGCCTGCGTTTTAAGTACGTGTAACTATAAATATTCATGTGATTTCCAGAAAAAGCGAGCGGTACGCCTTCTACAGTTTACTAGAACAAAACGTGCATTTCTCTGACATTGGGGCATACAAATCGTACGCAGTATATTCACTTATGCTTCTACAAAAAAAGACTACCACCTTCTTGAAAAAAATGAACGTTTGGGGTCGCCACCATGCATTTTTACGCGACTTTTAACGCCGAAATAAAATATAAATTCCTGCCTAAACCGGGAGCAGATCCCTCGTTATTGATGTTATAGGGTGCCAACTACCAGAATATGCCATTATCTATACACTCATCTCGGTGAGTAGACTGACCCTTTAACACATATACGCCTCTATGGGAGTAAAAAAAGGGGTAAGTGGTCTTCTAGCGCACTCCGTTTTATAAGAGGTAGTGCGCTAGAGGGCAGCCTACACCCTTTTTACTCCTTTATGTTTAGGGTGTAAACTTGGAGAGAAAGTAAAAGGAGCAAAAACACACGAGTTGACATTTTGCTATCACGAGATCAAAAGACACGTGTTCTGATTTAAACTCAGTTTTTCAACGCAACAGCACACGGCCAAAAAACAGAAGCAGGAAGAGAAGAAGGACGAACACAGCGCTGACTGGCAACTTTTTATTTATGGACGCACACACAGCTTAAAGGTGCACTGAAGAGGAATCTGAACTTGTCTTTTTGCCGCGGGAACTCGATCTACACGTTCCTAGCATTCTTAGAAACTGCGACTTATTGCCCTATGTGGCCAATTTCCCTAATTAAATCGAATTAACGTCCGGCTCCCGCACTTTTTTTTTAATTCTGCCTCGTACGGTGGGCGGAGTCGACCAACGCGTGGAGTGCCTTTCACCCAGTCCCGTGGCGGCTTGCCGCTCTGCCATCGGCGGAGTAATACGTAGTAGTCCGTAGTAGCAAATAGTCCGCGCGTATTTTTATTACTGCGGGCTTATTTTGCGGCTATATTATCTGCGAATGAAACTATTTATTCATGGAAACCTAAAAAACAAAATAAAGCGAAAGCAAAGCCTCCACGGAGCTGGCTGAAAGGAACTTCACGCGTTGGTCGACACCGTGCAAGGTAAACAAGAAAAAAAAAGAGAGAAAAAGCTCGCTGCATACAAAAGAACTGCAGCATACAAAACAAGTATCGCTGACACATTCTGAGCCTGCTCTCTGGATATAATATGCCTCTATCGTTTCACGGGTTGTTTTCATTTTGCTTCTGCTCAGAATCCTCACTCCCGGAAACACCGGTGTACAATCCTTGCAAGTAGCTCAGTGCTCGACACGGTTAGCACCTTCCCCATTCCTTAAGTCTCTTGCGTGCTCCCTGAGCCGGTCGTTGATGCAGCGCCCAGTTTGCGCGATGTACGATCTGCCACACGTCAAGGGGATTTCGTTCTGATGCGTAGCTAGCTAATATTAGGAAACATAGCATAAATATAAATGCAAAGCCGCCACTTACTCAAAATTTTACTGCAGGATAAAGAGAGATTACTGGGCCGCCAGTCCGCTTTCGGTGAGCCTTGGAAGGAGCGCCAATGAAAAATTCCAGCTCTGTCCAAGTGCCTCGTGTATCGAGTAAAGGAATGCCTGTACGTTAATTGCCACTCCGCATTTGTGGGACGTTGCTACTACACTACTCTTGCTGTGTACTCGACACTACAGCGCACCATAAAACAGCAAGCGCCAGAGCAGCGTTGACATCCCGGCGATATAAAATAAATGCGGGCGACACAAGACCAAATGATCAGCTGATGACGAATCCAGCAGGTTCGAAATTGGGACTAATTGACTCGCGCTCACGACGAAGGAAAAGCGCTCGAAATTTAGGTCGCACCAGTAAGTAAAAGAAGTACTCATCTTGTTTCCTCATTTTGCTGGTCCGTCTTCTTAAGCGTTGTTCTTATACCTCCGTCACGAACGCAAGCTCAGCTCATCAAGATACAGCACCCGTGGCAGAAAGCCCACCGACAAACCAGCGACGGGCGAATGGATGGCTAATGAACTGAAGCAAGGTCGACGGAGAGCTGAGGATTGGTAATGAACGACTTACTAACCGGTATATATCTTTTTCACGGTATAGATTTTTTTTTTTTTTTTGCACCTAACATGTGCTTCTTATTCGTTGGAGAAATAATTTCTCGCTTTTCGTTTTCTTCAATGGAGAGAGGGGCGATGGTAAGTAAATAAGTATTGAACGAGCTCCCTCTTTTTAACGCGCTTGAAGTCGGTTTTCGTGCAATAGGCACCGATTTACTTTCAGAGGAAGAAATCAAAGCAGCAATAAACTTCTCAGCGTATCACCGGCCTTAATTTTGGGGGCTCTAATTCGTGATAGCTTAGTATCCGTTGCAGTCGCCAGAGAGTGAGCAGCAAGGCAATAATACAGTCCGCCAAAGCTTGCTGAACTCAGTTATCGAGGACCAGCGTTTACCAGCATGAGCTTACGTCACGCAGTGTCGAAGCGTCTCGCTGTCACAGCCAAAATCGAATCTGTACAGCTACGACTAGACAAGAATACGGGGGCGCCATCAACGCAAGAACTGAGAAAGAAGATATACAGCACCTCTCATATCGTCACTTGATTTGGCGACAGGCAGAAAAGTTGGTGCAATAAACAGACTGGCGCAGAACTCGAACGAGCTGCGCAGTGGGCAGACTTGATCCAACAAAAAGTAGTAGTACTTGACTTGGTGATGGCAGCAGCGACGCGCGAGCGTTGGAATTATCCAAATAAAAATGACTGATGATGCGCACCTTGGTCATTTTCTCGTTTATTGGCCGCTGTCGTTTATTTGCAGTTCTGAGCACGGAGCAAGTTAATCCTGCAATGCCCGGCGTATCGTCTCTGATACACGGGATGTTTCGCCTAAGATTTTACGCAATTTTTAAAAATAGGCTTTTTGAGCTAGAACAGGGCTTTTTTTGGCATAGCATTGCCAGCGGTATAGTACATTAGAAAGCAGCTACAGCATGCTAACTAGCAGCCTGGTTAACTAATACTGTATAGTTAACTTTTTGACTATTACCGTTATGCTCCTTAATTATTAAAAAGCGTGTAGCCCTACGTAAGTGGTATCCATATTAGTTTCTAGAATTGCGAAAACGCATTTACCCTCGGCGATGTGGCCCAACAAATTCCGGTTGTTTTGACAAGTTACGGGCACTGGAGAGGTTGTTTTGCCTGCAAGCGTTTCGAAAGCGCAGATATTTTGGCGCCACATGATCAGTAGCCCTGGCGAAACGCTCCCGCCTCGGGTGCGCTCTACTGGGCCACTGATCATGTCGCGACACCATCTGTCGCACGCGCCGCGAAGCTTAACCTTGATGAAGTACTAGTCGCATGCTTTTGTTAGCAGAGTCCTCTCCCTTGTCTATTTTACTCCACCGTTTTTACAGACAGTTCAGAACATTGACGCTCACGTATGACTGGGAACATCGTAGGTAAACGTAGGTAACGGACGCGTTATTTTGGCAAACGGTTTCGAACCTCGCGAAATCGCGAGCAAGCGCTTTCGAATCTTAGTGGAGAATCCAATCCCGTCTAGCGAGGATGCAAGAAAACTCGTTCAGCGTAGCGTGCAGAAAATGATAACGCCATGCGCCGATCGCGCTCAACAAGAACCTGGGCTAAAACATAAGCATAACAAATTCCGGGTGCACGAACGATCCTTCGTTGACGGCATTCGATAAAAACTTCCACAAACCACGTCGACAGCGTGAAACGTGTCAGCAGAAAAGCGACCTCGGTATTAAATTAATGATCGCATGCCGTTACGAAAGAAGTCATAAGAAATAGCGATAGATCACTGATCCATCAATCAACTATAATTGGACTCTGGCTGCCACAGTTTCAAATGTGCATGTTGTGCAACCATGTTATTATATACGCTGGTATACTCACTGCATGCGGCATTACGCCATATTCCAGCGGTGCTGTCTGTTCCAGTGAAATTACGTCAACATGCTTTTTTCCTTCGTTTGCTGTGTGATGAACTGTCTTCGAGATTTATGACGCATGGTTATCCGTTATGGGCGTAGCTAACGGTTGACGTGGCCTATGCCTCCACCAATTTCTGCGTTTGGCTAGTGATAATCGGCTTCAAAATGACCACGTCCAGAAAAGCAGAACGCAGGCAGGTTTTCGCAGTGTAGGCGATTAAGGGAAAGCAACGAGGCGGGACTAAAATTTGGCAGTATTTTACTGCGATAGCAGCGCCAGTGCAACTTGTCGAAAATGCTATGTGAAGCCCCGGGAGAGGGAAGCGCGTGTGTGAAGCCTCGGCTTGGAGTAGAACCAGTCAGTAGAGCAAAAGCGTCAAAGTAAAGTAAGAATCGTGGGATCTAACAGCTGTCGCAGCTTTCTGGGATTAGGTTTCATGACCGTCCTGTCATTTTTTTACAGCGCGATCTGTTACTGGCTGTTGACCTAGTTTTGCGGCGTCGTTGTCGGCGTTGGCGCCCGCTCCGCAAGCACCAACGCGCTGATTGCTCAGTGTGCAATGACGTCACGCCTGACGTCATTACAACGTGTCATGGCAAGGAGAACAAGGTGAAGAAGATGAGCACAAATAATTCGTCCCTCTCCCTGTGCTAGCTAACGCAGACTAACATTCGCGTTACTCACTCGAAACTGTCCTGCGGGTCTTTTTCTAGTTGTCGCCTCGTTGTTCTGGAGCTGAGTTATCGGCGTGCTGTTCATTCTGATGACGTCGTTTTGCCGCAGGGATTGTCTTCTTTGCCACTGTGAGATTTTGTTGTGCCTGTCTTCTCAACGTCATTTTGTGGGACATATTGGCCTGTTTGGTCCGGCGTGTGCTGTTTCCGCGAGACAACGGTTCTCCGGCAGCCGCAGCGCTCCGTGAACCGCACAACTCGCGAATAACGCGGAAGATTTTTTAATCTCTATCACATTCTTGTCGCGAACCTGATCCGCGAATAATTATTTCCGTATTCCGTTCTTGTTTTTTATTATTGTTGCTTTCAGCCCATCGTCGAAATGAATGATAGGCTAGACTTAGAGCATTGGTTCCTTCAGCTCATTTTTGTTGCTGCAAGATTTTTGCTTTCAGTTACATTTTGTTTCTGCTTGCTTGCTTGCTTTCTTTTCCGTTTCCATTAAGGCTGCCAGAATGATCAGCTTTCAGTTTTCTATCTCTCTCACTCTCATACACGCTTGCATAAACAGGCATATAAACATGTCAGCGGGAACAGCACTTTCGGAACACGGTTAAAAGAAAGTTCAAGAGGTTTTCACGTTGTCACGCGATTTTCAGCGTCAGTTTACGTGTGAAGGAAAGAATGGCACAAGAGGATGTGTTCGGGAGTTCATTTTACTTCTTGCAAGGGCATTAAAAAGCCTTAAAAAAAAAGAATGTCGCCTAGATCATAAAATTCGCCCATTGGCTTGAGGAAAGTGACGTCACCAGACCGGATGATTCCCATTGGCTAGAAGTAAGTGACGTCACTTCCGGAAAGCATCAATTTCTAACGTTATCGCATTGCCATAACATAAGGTAATTAGATGTCCCTGTGAATTTTTAATGGTTCGCATGACCTGTCGATCGTGTGACCTTGTTGTGTGGTGACGTCATTCATACGCACGCAGACGACAACGCGGCAAAGGGGAGGGGTTGGTCGGAGTTAGTAGATTAGGCTGTAAAAAAAAGGGGGGGGGGGGGGGAATAAAAGTTTGCCCGAGTTGTTACGAAGTGTACAGAAGCTTCGTGGGGCCACGTTTCGTCTGCGTCGTTTATCCTGCGTTCTCTGTGCATATTTTACTTCGATTGCTTCTACAAACGACGACGAGCAATTTGGCGTGCGGCCCCGGGTAAATAAGCAATGGCGCGAGCGGCTGGGTGCAGATGGAGGCTTAGCACGATCTCTCCCTCCCCCGCCCCCCGCTGCGCTTGCGGCGTATGTAGCGTGCATAGGTTTCTGCCAAGCCCGCTTAGAAGCCAAAGCAGATTGGTTTGGTCTCCTTTTTGTCTTGTTTTTTTTTTTGTTCTCGACCAAGCCACCAGGAAATTGCTCCTCTGAGTTCCCGAAAAAACCAGCAATGCGCGTTGACGCCCCCCCCCCCCCCCCCGTTCTCCCTCTCCCTCTCTCAGAGCTGCTTGCTTCGGGCGTGCTGGTTAATTGAATTCATTGTGCCCGCTCGCACGCTAGTCCGCGTGGCGCCCGGGCAAAACAGCGATTTTGGTGGTGGCGGTAGCATCGGTGCTGCCGTAGCCCACGCTGTTTACAGAGAACGTTTTTCTCGCCTCTCTATTCGCTATATTCTCGACGCCGTCGCAATAAAGTGCGCATTTTCGCGCGGGAAAAAAGCGCCGTTAAGCCAACGCCCGCCCAAGCTCGGGCCAACCGTGGCACGTGTCGTCTCGATTCGTTTGTTTTTTTGGGTGGTTTTCCTTTGCTGCTATGCTTTTTGTGTTTGACCCGCGTGTTTGTTTTCCCCCGTGGCGTGCGCCAAATGTCAGTTTCATCGCATTATGCACGCGGGAGCGCTTCCTGCTATATTCTTGCCGTGCTTCCGTGTACTTTTTTTTTCGACGCTGAATTGCTCGCGAAACGCACTTTCATTTACTTTTATTTATAGCTCTGAATTACTTGAAGTACTTGAAAAATGTGGCTGTTCTTTCTGGCCTCCTTGTTGTTCTTCCTGTCTTCTCTCCTTGAGTGCCGTATGTGTTTCCCGCCCTTAATAAATGACGACTAGTATTTTCAAATTAGTGTTGGCGGCGCCTGCTTATATTACGGTTTGGCTTCAAATGAACTGGCCAGGGTAGTCAGGGTGGTCTAACGAATGAGACTGGAACCGTTGAGAATTGCAAAAAGGCTTCGAAGAGTGAAGTAAATTAATATAAATTGGAGGAGTGTCGTACAAGGTGTGTGGCCGACAGGCTATGCACGCATGTCTGCTGAGTGCAGTCTGATAAAGTGGGGCAATCCATGAGGCCAAATTGTAAAGGGCAACTCCTGGGTCTTTTTGGGCTTCGTTCCCACCAATCGGGAAGATACCGAATAGACAGTTACAGGAAGTTTATGAAAAAAAAAAAAGAAGAAAAGACGAGTAATGAACAACCTCAACAAAAGAGCGACGGAATAGCGTATTCGTTCATGTTTTTTTCTTCGTGTTTTCAATCGCGTTCTTATGCGTGCGATATATTTTATGTTTCGCGTTAAATTTCAAGTGGTTCATTTCGATGACCCTCTCAGAAACACCTGCGACGACCTGACCCGTTTTGAAATCTCCGAGATTTTTTTTTTTTCTTTTTCCCTTCCACCCAAAATTACTATTCTGCTTGACAGCCACGATTCTAGGAGCTCAGGGCGCCAGTGTTCTGCTGGTTGTGCGTGGGAGAGATTAGAGCGTGGTACCCCCCCCCCCCCCCCCCCCCCCCCCCCGGCCTGTGCTGAGGCTTTGCCGACATGTCAGGCCGTTCATCTCCTTTATGCGCGTCTGACAATGTTATGCAAGCGAGGCCATAATGGCCCATGTAAGCGCGTCGCCCACAGTGTGTGCCACACGCATCTGACCCGTTTAAAAAAATGCTAATTCAAATGTTTCTGGGAAGCGGAGAGGCGCGTTACTGTCTCACTCTCGGTGGACACATCAACCACGCCGTGAGGGAAATGGTTCATGGAAGTAAGATAAGAAGACAGAGAGAAAATGCGCAATAGGGGTGCGCGAATGTTCGAAATTTCCGAATAACGAATCGATATATATCCTTCTGTTATTCTGTAGTAGCATGCTAGGCTAACAACCAGGGAGAGCTCTCCTGTATTCATTAAAGTCTATCTCTCTCGCTCGCTCTCTAGATTCGCCGAATGAATCAAGTAGGGCATGTTCAAAATTATTCGAAACGAATCGAATCCATTCTCAAGTTTGCGAACAGTTTTCTCGTAAATGGCAGGAAGCTCGAATAAGGCCCGTTGTAAGTTTTTTTTTTTTTCTTTTCTCGGCGATTGTTGCAAAATGACGGGGCTCATTCTGACGCCGCACAGCATGCTGCTGCTATCGGTCTGTGTGCACAGGATTCAGGGTTCAGCACCTCTACACGTTCTGTTAGTGCGGCGTTGTTCGTAGCGCTCATACGTACTTGGCCTTCAAGACTGGGTGGCGCGACAGGGTTCGGCCAAATTAGCAAAGCCTGTCTTTATGCCCGCTATCGGAGTTCGTGGCTCGAAATCTCGACACTTTCAAGATTGAGTTAGTCTGTTGGGTGTCGTCGCCAGTAGCAAAAAGTGATTTTCCGATGACAACGACATGATGGTAACAGAAATAATATTCACTGACTACATGTTGCGTGTGCCCTATAGTGGAGGCCAGTGTTGCGTCTTTCGACGGCTGCACCTTTAACTCTACGATTTAGAAGGCCGCCGCTAGCGCATCGCTGTTTCGCATGAATATTCGCCCAAGTCGCGAATAATCACACAAATATTCGATCCGTATTTCACAAACGAGGTTACCCTCGGTGCTGTGTCCCAATAAATTTTGGCTGTTTCGATGAGTTACGTGCACTGGAGAGGTTGCTTTGCCCGCAAGCTTCTCGAAAGCGCATGTATTTTGGCGCGATGTTGGCAAAATTTGTTGGGCCACAGCGCCGAGGGTAAACGCGTTTTCGAAATTCTAAAAACTGATATGGATATCACTTACGGTGGGCTACAAGCCTCTCAATAATTAAGGTGCCTAACGGTAATAGTTAAAAAGATTACTATTCAGTATTAGTTAACCAATCTGCTAGCAGCACGCTTTAGCTGTATTCTGATGTACCGTCTTTGTCAAAAGTAACCAGGCTGCATGGTTTGCTTCTAGCTTGTATAGTGGAGCCCTTGTGGCTATCCTAAAAATCACAAAGTGTTGGAAGGTAAGAAGACCACCAGTCCTTATCTTTAACGACGATTTCAGCTTCAGGGAAGCTGTAAGGGCCCCACTGAACGAGCTAGGAGCAAAGCATGCAGCCTGGTTACTTTTGACAAAGACTGTACGTCACCGCTGACAATGAGCGAAAAAATCGCTCACCCAAAAGCCAATTCTTGAAAATTCTGCAAAGGCTTAGGTGAAACACCGTGTATACTATATATAGCCTGAGGTATTCGAGCCCTCATGCATCTCGCCACTGGGGGGGGGGGGGGGGGGGGGGGGGGGGGGGGGGTAGAGAGAGGACATTGCGGATAAACCTCGCGTTTTCGCTGCTGCTGGGGTTCGCAAGAATCAACGAGCAGGTTCCGTACGCGTTCAGTTCCGGGAAGATGTAAAGGCAACAAACATAATGGCTGCTGTTTGAAGAAGAAACAAGCGCTTCGCTCTGTGCGCGCCACATGCTCTCATCGCCAGTGCCGCGCAGCTGTTTCAACAAATATACGCGTTGCAAAATAAAAAATAAAGTGGAGACGATTCACCCTGAAACCGTGCGTCCGCCGTTTCCATCTTTCGTGTTTTTTTCTGCGTCCTTTTGTTTTTTACGTAATCTTTCTCCGCGCTTCCGCTTCGCAAGCATCATGCCACTATTTTTCTTTCTTTTCACGTCTTTCCTTTTCCACTGTGAGCTCATTTTCCATTTCTCTCTGCGCGTCGTGCGTTTATCCAGTCTTTACGCGTGCTGCATTGCAAAACTTCCGGCCGGTCTGGAATTGCTCGCCAGTCTAGGTTAGGGGCTGTGTTGCTCGCTCTCTGGGTGAGGGATCTGCGGTCAAGAGTATGTCTAAAACGGTATCTCGTTATTACAGCAAATATAGTGTCCCAAACGGAAAACCCATAGAAATGTATTTCCACATACGGCTATGAGCGACATGTGTGGTGGATACGCGGCACTGATAACGGCCACCTGAATGTCCGTCGTGAAGATGAAGCGAGCCGAAAAATCGCCCGCAAGATGAAAACGGAATCGAGTTACGACAGAAAAAAAAATAGCATTGAAATAGAAGCACACAAGGCATTGCATTATTCGGCTTCGAATGAAGCCTGTATGGCGCTGGAGGTGACTGAACGCGCGGCTTCTTGACAAGCAGCACGCAGTGCAGCTGCAGCAAATTCATTCTTTTTCTTTTGTCCCCAGACTCTAATGCGAGACCAGATTGAGAATTATCTGACATCAGCCCCAGAGATGTAGCGTTTCAAGATTAAAGTTTTAGTATTATACTTGTGGTGTTCAATAAGTTTTGCCTCCTACGCTACAAGTTTTTATTAAGAAATATTATCGCTAGTTTATTTTTCTTCTCAGCAATGCATCAGTATTGAAAATCATCCCAACAGCATAGACTTCATAGACACCAAAAGCATCACACGCATCACAGGCACCATAGGCGCCACAGACACCAAAGGCGCCACAGGCACCATAGGCACCCTAGGCACAGTAGGCACCGTAAGCCCGTAGGCTCTTACCTGTAGAGCTTACTGTGCCTGTGGTGCCTACCATATTCATCGCAGGCACTCTCGGTACGAAGGCACCAAAGACATCAAGGCCCCACACGTACTACATACACCACAGGCACCACAGACAACATCATGCCGTAGACACCAAAGATATACAGACACCGACAGACAATGTTCAGTTTCGTCCGGGAGCTCATGCTCAGACGTCGCTGCACCCGCTGCGCCTAGTCTCTTGAGTCTTGTATGGCTAATAAATGTAGCACTCAGCATCGTTGGTGAATTCCAAGAAGAGGTAATAGAGCTAAACTCATTGCAGGCAGATTGTGCATAATTTAGGGACGTCGCGCGAGTCTATATAGTCACTGCTAAGAGGTGTCTTTTTCAAGCACGTAGTGTATGTAGCAGGATGTTAAGGCGGAGGCTTGGGCGAGTTTAAAACCTTCTTAAATTATAAAACTTACCACTGCAGGAAAGTCGTTCACGTGAACATCTTTAATCGGACTAGTCCCACTGACACTACGACGAGGCGACAAACCACTAGTCGTTTCATATTCTTTACGCAGAAAAAAATACCATAACGCGCGGAATGAGATGAGGAAACACTAGTTAGGTTCATTTTAATAGCAACAGTTACACGATGGATTTCTTTTGCTCGGTTTAAATATTCAAGAAGTTTGCTGAAGCGCTATAGAAATGACTAAACGCGAGCAACTTCGTAAACGATTAGTGCAAGCAAATACCATCCCATTTTCTTCTGGGCTACAGTGGGCAAAATCAATTTCAGTCCTAGGTCAAGGCGTAATGGGCTCTGGTCTCCGGGACTCCATTTACAGTGTAGCCTTGGAGCGACCTAATTAGCTCTGTGGTAACGGTCGGGAATAACGATTACTGAAGGGGAACTCTGATTTGATGGTACATAGAGTCAGTGTATTATTAATTAATGAATGATATGAACTGGCGCATGATCTCGTTGACTCAAATGGACACGTTTTGGACGCACATGAGATATAAAACGTAATTAGGACGGTAATGGGAACTGAGGTCGTTTAAAACCCTTGTAATAAGTTTCGAGAACTGAAGGTAACGGAAATTAACGACGGTATGCTGTATTGCAGGGGTAAAGGAATTGACTTGATTTCAGTAACGCAAGCCGATTATATAGGTGGAAGTTGTAACGACATATACAGTTATTCTGCCTACAAACCTCGGTCGGACTGATCCCCCGCTATCAGAGCACTGTCTCTATCGTGTAGTCGTCGGTTATACGGAGATCGCACGCTTCATCTTGCATGAAAAAAAAATTGATAATAAAATGTCGCCTCCGCGTATTTCTAATAATGAATTCCGATTACAAGAGTTTCGGCAGAACAAATTTCGTTCATGTCTGTTTTGTTTGTTGAATCGACGTCTTTTCGATTCGCTTACAACAATCACCGGAATCGACTTGAGGAAGCTCTGTCCTATTTCTTCCACTTTTCCTTCCGTCCGGGGCTCGTCTTTTTGACAACTCTGGAATAGCCTTAACACCCCTCCACTATCTCCCACGTTCGCTACGCTTGCGATCATTAACAAACAAACCAAAAAAAGAGGCCTACTCGGAGACGCATGTCGCGATTAGACATCACGCGGCCGCGCTAGCCACTGTAAAGATAAAACAGTCGGCTGGCGAAGCAACCTAGAAAGAAGCGTCCGCAAAGATTTCATAGCACATTTGCGTCTTGTAATTTGTTTTTTTTTTCTTTGAGGTTTCTCTTGCAGGTCATTAAAAAGCGATAAGCTATTCCTCGCGTTGTGGGAGATTCGTTGCATCTGTGTGTATACGTCGCCCTGTCTTCGGAGGGCAAACAAAGTTGCGAACAAGCGTTCAGCGCCCAGGTTGTGGACTCGGCGCATGTAGTTTGTTTTGAAATTATTGATTCGTTCAGCACATTTATTCCTCGGCCTGAAATCTCCCCTCGCGATTCTGCGGCACTGCGAAGTTCACGCGGAGAGCAACTCAGTAACGCTAAACCTGCTATGCCGAACCCCCGCTGAGCATCAACGCACACCGGCTGGGGCCAGTCGTCGTCGAGCGGAGCGTATTACAACGAGGCGGTAAGAACAAGGACACAACTGGAATACGCAGTCAGAGGACTGGCGCTGGCTTGCCGCTCTCTTAGGTTGCATGTGTGCGCCCTTGTAGTAAGTGCAGTCGGTTGAAAAAGTTACGAGACCAGACTGTGCGAAAAAAATATATTTCGGCGCAGTCAGGCAAGCTAATCGCTTGAAGTGCTCGCAAGTATGACGGGACATGCATGCTCCTCAGCCAACACCGCAGTCACCGCAGACATAGATAGACACTTATAGAGAGTCTTCAGTTTCTTCAGGCGACTGAGGCTAGTGGACTTAGAGGTAGCGCTATATAACGAACTTTCTGACGAGCACACACAACTCGTGACCTCTTGCTGCCGACTGTACATCTTAGCTATATCAAGAAGCGGAAAAATAAAAAAAAGCATGCAAACAAATAACTGGCTGTCCATTTGGGGCCTCTCTGATGTGTTCTAAACGCTTGGAAAATGCATGGCCTCCGAGAGTCGTGGCAAATGCCAAGGAAAACTGCATAATGGGTGCGCCTACTCTGCTTTGACTCCGAAAGAGCGCTATAAAAGAGAACATGGCCCTAAATATCGCACCCGACGGAAAATGCATTCTTTGTTTTAATGTGACAGCGGCGGTCCAGGAGGATTCGCGTCCAGTTTCCTAACCGCAATTAAGTTTCGTGATTTGATTCCTCCATGGGATGCAGTTCTCTTTCCTAAACATCCCCTGTTCAGGCTATATCAGGCCACGGAAATTCCAAGGAACGACGCACTGTGCAAGCGCTAAGCATATAACAGTATTCTTTTTAACCGCGAACCACCGAAAAATAGCACACACGTAAAAGACGACGAGTAGAAAGGCAAAACAATCTTTTAAATCAAGATAAACCCCCGCGTCTTTGAATGCTGCCTGTGTCTTGGTTCTTCTTTCACGGCAACTCGCTCTAATCGGAGCGACTTTCGCACACTATGGTCAATCATGTGACTGTGAGATAACGCTGAAGATAACGCTCGTTGATTATCCTCTGTTATCGTTAAGAAAAGCAGCCAATTATTGAGTTTTATTTCCAGTGACAACAATATACTACGTATACATCCAAGCAAAAGAGTGTGTTCCGTGCTCTCCTTTAGCATCGAACGATGAGTCAGAAAATTGCAAACAAAAAGAAAAGAAAAACGGAACGGAGAAATAAATTATCGTTTCTTTTCCCTGACTCGGCGTTACCGCGTATTTTTCTCATCCGATACTTCATGAAGCTAGTGCAGGTGGGGCTGCATGCTGCCAGAACCGTGGACAATGAAATGTGGTACAAACACATTCCTTTTTTTTTTCTTGATTACAGCGCGAACGCTATAGAGCTTGCAATCCGATGGCTGCTGTGCCCGCCCGCTGTGCCCAGACTCAGTGAAAGTGGTCTCGAAAACAATGAACAAAGGGCATCGCATCGCCCACTTTTGCCAGCCTGCCGCAGTAATACGGTTCTAGGAAACAAAAAGTGTAAAAGGAGAACTGTTACTTAGAAAAGGAGACACCTGCACGACGGCGCACCGATACATGCATCGAACAGCCACGCGCACACAGGCTGGAAAGACTGGTGTTTTACAAGCGTGCATTTCTAGCGTCAGCTCGCACCTGGAACCTGATCAAAGGCTTCGCGTCATGCCTGTGCGATTTGTGGCCTCATTTGTTGCTCGTTCGGTCGAAAAGCCGTCGGCGTAACAGTAGTAGTAGTCGGCACCGTGTGTCGGAAATAATCGGAGGCTGCGTAAAAATTGCCGCAGAATGTTCCGGATGTGTCATACGATTCAGCTTTTTGTACAGCATAAACCTACTATAGTTAAGTTAGAGCCTAGCTCGCGGCAGGGACTCGAACCCGCGACCTATAATTGGGAACTGCGTAAAAAAAAAAAACCTATCATGCGCCGTTCGAACGTCCACCAAGTTAGGTGAGACTGTTACTGCGTCATTTCTTTTCCTAAAAAAAAAAAAAAAAATTTGGTTTGTCCAACGAGCAAGGCGTTGCCCCGAACCGTGGACTCCCAGACAGCGCTGTCACACGCTGTGTGTTCCATTCTTTTAAAGGCGCAGATTAAGCGTCCTGCAAACTTTTATTGAAATATGTCGCCGCGGTGGCTCAGTGTTTATCGTGCTCGGCTGCTGACCCGAAAGGCGCGGGTTCAATCCGGGCTGCTGCGGTCGCAGTTCGATGGAGGCCAAATGCTATATACAGGCCCGTGTACTGTGCGATGTCAGTGCACGTTAAAGAACCCCAGGTGGTCGAAATTTCCCGAAGACCTCCACTACGGCTTCCCTCACAGCCCGAGTCGCTTTGGGACGTTAAACCCCTTAAACCTAAACGTTTTATTTAAATATCGTTAGGTCACTGTTATTAAGAATACCTCTCATCTGTCTTTCTACTTCTGTATCTCACGTGGAGACAGCTTCGCTCTTTTTTTGGAAGTAAATGCATCTGAATCAACAGGACGGTACACCTACTGCGCGCTTAGTCGACGATGAAGAGGACATTCAGTGAAGTTGTTTTTCTCCAAAGCGTTCAATTCTGTTCACTTAAAGCCACTAACCGATTTGTGGGGAACTTTTCTCTTATACTCAGCCATGTTTACAGAAACAGCAGTCTTTACTCTTTTTTTTTTTAGGGGGGGGGGGGGGGGGGGGGCATTTGTGGTTTGCGTCGATTGCGTAGGATCATACGCAGTTTGGTTTTATTCACGCTAAGGAATACGCATCCACTTAACGCACAGCAAACCACGGCGCCCGCTGTCTGCGTTGAATCACGACGTGATCGAAACCGGAAGCCGTCGGCTCATTACGGGTCATTACAAAACTAGGACAACGCTATTAAGCAGTGACGCATTCATTAGCTCTTCGTCGTCTTCTAATAAGAAAGAAGAAAATATGCATATATGAAATTTGCTGTTCGCAAGGGGGGGGGGGGGGGGGGGGGGGAGGAGGGGGGGGGGAATCCGTTGCTAAAAGTGTCCGAGCTGCCCTACTTTGCCACAGAAGCTTTTCGTCGTTAAAGATAGCCCCGTGAACTTTCAGGTTTTCAGAAAATCTCACGAGCCGGTATATGTGCGTTCTTACTTACGTGCACGCGTGACATGCGTATACGTTTTACGTACGCGCAAGCACAAATTGCACAAGCTGAAGCAGTGGAAATTAATTTGATAGAAGAAAATATATCGAGGCTGTAACAGTTCTGACAGCTACAAAGACCACAACATATGGCTGTACGAGATGACTCTGTAAAGCCGTTTGAGCACATCTGTGTGCGTGCGTTTTTTTTTTTTTTATGGACACTTAGCTGTGAGTAGAACAAGGAACGAGCCAAGTTATTGCGTCCTTGATGGATGAGCTCAATGTCATGCAATCTGCGATCGAAGGAAAATAAATGTGATTAAATAGCACCGTGATTTAATTTCTACATCCCGACAGACACTAAAAGCGGAACACGAAACACCACTAGCGCAGCTTTCGACAGGGGTGTGAAAACAAGAACAACTGGCGATTTGAAATAACACGTATTCACAACCCCTCGTTCTGTACGCAGTTGTCTCTCAACTGACTGCAGCAAAAGCTCTAATTGGACGCTGTTGAAAACGCATCTTGTGAAGATCAAATTTGGCATATTTTAGACTATACTCGCTGGCCTGACGTTAGAGTGTCGTGCCTTGAAAATGGGAGGATCTATATGGTTTGGTTTATGGCGGTTTGCGTTCCAAAGCGACTTAGGCTATGAGGGACGACGGTAGTGAAGGGCTCCGGTAATTCCGACTACCTGGGGTTCTTTAACGTACTGACATCGCTCAGTACACGGGCCTCTGGAATTTCGCCTCCATCGAAATTTGACCGCCGCGTCCTGGGTCGAACCCGCGTCCTTAAGGTCAGCAGTCGAGCGCCATAACCACTGGGCCACCGCGGCGGCTTGGGACGATCTATATGAACTAGAACGCACGCTCCTTCGTATTTCGACTTTCTCTAATGGCACATTGCGTTATTAATGTTAGAATGTCGTATGGCGTCGCTCAAGGTTTTAGACGAGGTTACCCTTACTGATGTCGATCACTGCCTTGCGTTATGAGGCGGAGAGTGTTACCACCTACCTTACCCGTTCGCATTTTACCCTAACTGCGCCGTAAGGAAGCTGAACAACCTCTGCAATCGCTCGCTTATAACCATAGTTACGTAATATCCTCAACAAATAGCGTTATGTTTCGTTCTAGGGCGATTGGCGTTTATTCCATGACTATATATCCAGTTCGTTCGGTTATATCTGTTACTTCTGCGTCTTAAGCCTTCAAGTTCGGTTATATCTGTTACTTCTGCGTCTTAAGCCTTCAAAAAAATGTTTTATAAAACTAACTTTTTGAAGACATTTAGTTAACTCAGAACAACAAATGGTCATTTTTACCCCTACGTTAGGAGCTTCATCCGTAAAACCCAGCAAAACACATATCTGTTAGTTCGCAGCCCCGACGCGGTGGCTCAGTGGTTACAGCGTTCGGCTGCTGACCCGAAAGACGCGGGTTCGACCCCGGTCGCGGTGGAATTTCGATGAAGGAGAAATTCTAGAGGCCCGTGTACTGTGCGATGTCAGTGCACGTTAAAGAACCCCAGGTGGTCGAAATTTCCGGAGCCCTTCACTACGGCGTCCCTCATAGCCTGAGTTGCTTTGGGACGTTAAACCGCAATAAACCAATAAACCAAACCAGTTCGCGTTGTCGACCGTTTCGTTATAGCGAGTGGAAACTCGTTGTAACGACCACAGATGCGCGACGTTGGCTCCCGTCCGCTACGCCGACAAGCTGCGGGCGCGCCGCAACAAGTGGTCTGAGAGAATGCCGCGCTGGCTCCACGTCCGCCGGCTATAGTCGCGTGAGCTCGTCGCCAGCTGCGGTGTGTGTGTGTGCATGCATGCATCCACGCGTCTCAGGCAGACGCCGTCGACCGAAGAGAGCTGCCCCAGCCGACGCCAGCTGCGAGGTTTCCCACGTCACTGCAGCCGCCCGCCGAACCGCGCCTTCGCCACCGTATAAAGCGCATATACGAAAGGCTGCGATGCCTGCTCTACATTTCCTTTTTTCTTCTTTCTTTTCTTCTTTTCTTCACCCCGTTTGAACTGCACACGTCGAAGACGTCCAACGAAGAAAGCCCGTGCACGCATCGCCTTGAAGGGCCTTGGTTTCGGTCTGCCACTGGCTCTTAAAAAGGCTGACAGCTCGATGAGTTTTCGCATGTATATCGGATTTAGCTTCAAGCTTTATGCTGATGGCAAAGTTTTGCGGTGTAAACAAAGCCTCCAAGCGGGTGCTGAGTGAGGAAAAAAATAATGCTCAAAGTAGGAAAAAAAAATTGCAGATTCGACTCTCTGTCACGAAAGAAATAAACAAGTCCGATGTCTGTGTGTATGCGAGCGTTTGTGCGTGCATGCGTGGGCGCGCGCGCAGCTGTCAGCTATGGCCATCACTGTGTGGTGAAATAATTGAACAACCAAACATTCTCCACCAATACAAGCCTTTAGTACACGGTTAGGTGGGATGCGACTCCCAGCGAGCATATAGACGAGGTTTAAAGTTTCATTAATATGGTAAGATAAAAATGGTTTTTGAGGAAAGAAAATGACTCAGTATCTGTCTCACATATCTCGGCGGACACCTGAACCGCGCCGTAAGGGAAGGGAGGTAGGAGTGGAAGAAGAGAGAAAGAGGTGCCATATTTCTTTTCTGCTCTATTTTTTTCCAAATACTGTTTTTTTAAGGCAATTAGCATTTGCCATTTATCATACCGAAGGCATCTTTGGTCGTCTGGATACTCTTCAGCGGTATCACTGTCTTCGTCTTCCAAGACAATGATGCTCGCATTATGATTAAACGGTTTTAGAACCATCCCTGTCTTCCTTGTCTGGAAGAGTACTGTAAGTGCTACTTTTGCTATCTGGTGTGTACTGTGGCGCAAAATGAGATTGAGCAGCGATGTACCACGGATAAAGCCAGGCCAGACCCGGGCTATCCTTAGCATAGGTACGATTACTAAGCCTCGACCACTGCCGTTATGCAACTAACGTTGCCCGCGTGTTTGGAAGAGGACAGAGGAAACATTTGAGGTGCTATCCGTTATCCGCGCCGTTATCCGCGGATAACGGCGCTTGGGAAGTACACTGCAGTAGCCTAGAGTCAACTATAGCACCACATATATCGCATCATGCGGGTTTATTCGAAACGTTGATATAGCTAGGCTCAGGGCGAAATGCACCTTGTAAACACTACAGATGATCCAAAAGAATACCACACAGCTCGCCATCATCCAAATTTTTATCACGCACGCAGTTCGCACCGTAAAATCAGCGCATCCTGGCTCTACCGCGCAATATACCACTCAAAAATATCCTCGCCAGCAACACTGCAACGCGTTAGTCAACTCAAAACACAAAATTCACGCTCCTCAAAAGCGTGTGCCTATACTTCTGCATTGTCCTGTTGCTGCGTGCTGCACAACAAGCCGAGGTCCGAGAAAAATTGCTTCAAGCAAGAAGAAGCACTCCGGGTTGCGTACGAGTTCTTTTTCTGTTCTGCGCCAGCAAATAAATGTCTGCAGTCCTATTGCTTCGCGCGGAACAAACCGCTGCTCGGCTCATGCGATGAGTTCCAGACAGCGCGTTGCCCAGGCAGAAAGCCTGGCGAACCGCTGCCACTAGGATAAACACTGGTTCGAGCAGCGCATACTGGTGACCACGACAGGCTAGGCCACCTCCTTCCTGGCCACCACAGTGGGCGTGCCGTGAGTGCTGCGGCCCGTTGAGCCATCGCTCGCGTTCGGCGCCGGCGTGCCCATCCTCGCCTCCTGTCCCGTAGTCGGTAGTGCTGGCACCGGAGCCTTCTGGGTGGCCGTGACGGCGTTGTGCGCCACTTTCCTGGCGCCAACGCCCCTGTTCTTGTGGTGGTCGGCCCCGTTGGCCCGGGACGCGATGTAGTTGCGCACCTGCTCGGCGTTCCTCTTGAGATGGACGTAGTTGCTGAACGAGTAGGTGAGGACGCACGAGCAAGCCAGGATGGACACTCCCAGCACGGCGATGACCACGTACAGCCCGTCGCGGTTGATGAGCGCCACTGGTGGGTTAAGATCTGCCTCCAGCCGAGACTCCATGGTGCTTCTGTCAGGGCGATATAATGGCGCTGCTCTGAGGGTCAGCTATGGCACGGGCGGAGGTCAGTGGTAGGCTTCCTCTTCTTCTGTCCGGGTGGTACCTTCCTTGTCTTCGGGTAGAGAGGGGTTGCTAAAAACATGTATTTGTATATTGAACGGGACGTGAGAAGTACCTTGTGTCGACGTCCTTACGGAAATACTGAGTGAAGGGTCATGTTCAGTCATGTTCAGTGAGGCAGTAACTGAATTCGCGGCGTTTTGTGCCTAAGGCTGGTCTTCCTGGGAGTTTGCAACAGGGTATTGGTTTGCGCTCTGTTGCCTAATCACAATTAAAGCTAATGTCGCTGATATTATAGATTCAGCGGCTTGCAGTCGCCGCTTTCTTTTATTCACGTCGCCCCCCCCCCCCTTTCTTTTTTTTTTTTCATTTAAGTGGTCTTTGTGCTGTACTGAACCCTTAGATAACTTTGTCCTCCTGTCAGACTGTCCTTGTGGTGGTCTCCCATCGTCTCACACTCCTTGTCATATTTTGAGGGTTAATTAAGACTGCTTCATATGTTATCACCACCGCGCGCCGTCGTCGTTAGCCGGATTACGTCCTCTACGCCACGAAGGCATCTCCCAATATTCTCCATTTGTCCTTCTATGCGTCAGCCAAAAAAGCGTCTTCAGTGAGGTAGTCCACATTTTCCGCGTCGGGTTCTTTGCGTCATGTGTCACGTGCTTTAACAAGCAAGCGGTGTATTCAGTTCAACGAGTCTTCCTGCCTCGATTCAGTTGAACTGACGTTGATAATGACACAACCACTGGCTAAATCGTCACTGTTATGCCAACACACTGTTGGTTTTTACTGTTGACGATGTTTGGTCAGTAACTTAGACGAACACATAAGAAATGTGGTATTGTTCATCCCCTGTTTTCGTCTTAGCTTGCGGTAAATTATGTCCTCTTCATTTTCGACTTTTACAAGGAGAAAAAAAGTTTATCATACATGTAAGCTAAAACACATGCACTTTAGCCTATTACAAACAGTGGTAGTTAGGATTCTCTGTGCTTTCTTTAGGGGAGAAACTTGGAAGAAAACGAAAAGACTTGAATTATACTGTGAACAGTTCAGCAAATATGTGGAAAGGTTTTGGTTTAATGGATTTTTGTGAGTTTAACTTTCGAAACTGACTCAGGCTATGAGGGACGCCGTAGTGAAGGGCACAGGAAATTTCGACTAACTCGGGTTTTTTTAACTTGAACCGACACCGCACATTACACGGGCCTCTAGAATTTCGCCTCCGTCGAAATTCGACCGCCGCGACCGGGCTCGAACCCGCGTCTTTCGAGCCAGCAGCCGAATGCCATAACCACTAAGCCACCGCGGCGGCTTACTCTGGAACCGAAAATTATTGGGGCGTCCTTAGCAGAGAAGAATACAGCAGAGTGGGCGAGAGAGAGGGACAGCGAAGAAACGCAAGTTAGTGATGTCCTTGCTGAAATGGGGAAGAGAAATATGCTTGGGCAGGGCGCACTTAGGTGACATAATCGACGTTCCTCTCTTAAGGTAAAGGAGCGGATTCCAAGAGAAGGTACAGATAGCAGGGGGCTACAGGGAGCCATATGGGTAGATGAAATTTGGAAATTTTCACGTATAAAATGGCTACAGCTGGCTCAAGACAACGCTGAATGAAGATCAGTGGGAGCTAGGCCGTCGCCATGCAGTGAACATAACTGGGATGACGATGATGGCGATGATAATTGTGCTACCATACGAGAAAATTATATTACACACGCACCGTCATCACCATCATAGCAAATGCCTTTATCTTTTCGTGCGCTGAGTTCTGTTCGTCCGCCTATAGCTCCTCAGCTTTTGCGTAGAGGTTGATGCCCACCGCACGGTGTGACGATCTTACGTTGCCATTTTCTATTCACCCTTTCGTCATGGCCCGCTTTCTTCGCGCACATCCCCCAAGGCTGGTTGCTCTGCAGCGCTTCTGCCAGCCTTTGGTCGCTGCTTTAGGCGGTGATACGGTTACTAACATGTTAGTAGAAATCCCTAATTGAGGCACATATGCTGCGCTCATTTTCCTATGTCCTACAGACAGCTGACTCGCTATACAGGGATGGGGTTACGCACTAGTTACCCATCCAGTTACGCACTACGACGAGAAACCTCGGGAACGGGCGCATAACAGCTGTCCCTGTAAAATTCAAGAAGGAAATTCAGACTAGCAAGGACGAGAAATTAACCTTAGCTTTCTTTTTTCTCAGCAGAGTGCTGTAGGTGCGGTGCTTTTCAAAACTTCTCACAAACGTCAACACGCTGCTGCAACGACGTGATAGCAAGCTGTGCTCTGCGCTCAAGGAAAAAAAGGCCACCGTGGTTCACTCATGGTTCGCGATGCCGTTGCCAACTTCCATTGGCGGCCACGATAGAGTACACAGTCAGTGCAGCCTTCACGGCAGCTGCAGTCTCCGCAGCCCTTTCTCTCCCTAATGTCATCCTGAACTGCTTTGGGATGCTGTGGATCTTCCAGCGTCCTCTGCCCTCCTGGGAACCTCAGTGACTGGGGTGCGATTGGCGGCCTGGACTGTAGGGTTGTCGCTTCTGTTCCCAGTTCGCACATTCGCATTTCCAGCGCCGTGTAGTTGGGGCACTGAGGCCTGCTTCACATTGGCCGCGGCCGTGCCTTTCCGGCCACCGGCGTTCTTCTGCTGCTCCGCCATCTTAGCCCTAGAGGCGATGTACTTGCGCGCCTCCTCGGCGTTCTGCTTCAGCTGGTTGTAGTTGTTGAAGGAGTAGGCGAGGACGCAGGCGCACGCCAGGATGGACGCGCCGAGCACCGCGAGGATCACGTACAGGCCGTCGCGGCTGACCAGCACCACCGGCAGGTTGAGCTGCGCCTGCAGTTCCCGCTGCATGGTCGCACGGCTTCGAAGTGGCGACGCACGAGGAGCCGGACACCTCACGGCCTGTCAGCCGTCACCTACGCTTTTTCTTCGTCTCCATTTTGTCCTCGACTTCTGTTTTCGTCTGATGATGATGATGATGATCCGAACGACACTGGGGAATGGGCCAAGCCTGTTGTTGACCTCTCCAGACGCGGTACGCACCCACGTGAGGGTATTGGCCAGGGTTTGGGGTGAACGCCAAGGAAAATCACATGGATGATAGCGAGTAAAAGAGAGTGAAATTATAGAAAACTAGAAAAGGATAATTAACGAGAAAAGAAGAAGAAAACAATTTTGAAGAAGTAAGGCTGTAGCGACACTTTCGTGTTCTTCTCGCTGAAATGGCGCCGAAATTTTGGCACTGTCATTTTGCAGAGACCAAGCGCGCGTTCAGAAAATTTGGCTTACAGGGTGCGTGCTTTTGAGAACAGACTCCATTTTTTTCCCACGGAAAACGCTATCAAAATCGAAACGTAACCATAGTCGAGGCCTTCGCAGATAGTGGGGCTTTAAAGGTTCCGCACGCACCGAGCCTTGTTCGCCGTTAGGTCGTTAGGGGCGCTCCGGTGACGTTGCGTTCAAAGGAAGCTGCATCGAGGCATCCTAGTCTTGTTCTTGTTGTTGTTGTTGTTGTAGCCTTTGACAGAATGGCCAGGATATCATCATCTTCCTCACAACATCACACGCTTCTTGTAGTGGTGTGGGCTTATGGCGGACTGCGATCTACCTCCAGTTCTGCAAACCCCTGAACACCTCGATGTCCGCCACATTGCAAGTTTTCAAGTACACAATTTTTGCTGCTCTGAGGTAATGCAAGCTGATCGTCTCTGTGAATTCAAGGTTGAGCTTCGAGCGATGCTTTTGTGTGCAGGCAGTCACAAAATGGTCATGAGGCTTAGGACAGTTCTAGCAATAGGAAGTTTACGTACTTAGTTTGAATCTGAAATGGTACTTGACCGGTGTGCTTTCCTTGGGGTTCGTTGAAGTCGGCAGTCGTATCGATTCCGGCGGCTGGTTTCGATCTGCCGCCTGCTTGCTACGCTCCGACGTTACTGCTTGTAGCGCATTTGCATACTACACAGCTTGCACTCAAATGCTACAAGGTTAAACAAGGACTACGTGAAGTCAAATAAGCGCGTGAGGATGCTAGCACGTAGCCACCCTGGTACTTTTCAAGTGATTCTAACTTTTACCGTGCCACACGTACTGTTACGGCCTTGACGGCGAAAAAGACCAATCAGCACAAGCACGCTGTTGCATTGCTACCTGTGGAGGTCGAAGAAACAACCTGCTTTTTTTTGTGTATGCTGTATGTCGAAGATGACTAGAGTCACTGGAAAAAATTTCAGAGTACCGCAAAGGTCGGAATTTGACTGGCAACACTGAGCGGCCACTGCCATTTACCTTCCAAGCCGACTGCGTCGCAGGAAGGTCGCCGTGTTGGAAGAGCTTGATATTCGGTGACATATCGGGTTGAATGTTCACTGAAGCGCAAATACTTCGTGCTCGGAGACAATGGTTACTCAGAAGATAAAAAATATTGTTATTATGTGCGAAGTAATGCAGCCGGCGGTTGTTTTGCTCCGCGGTTTCGTTTACTGCAGGAACTGTGCTATGATTGTGAGCAGCATCTTAGCGCTGCTATCGGGAGCTTGTGCACGCCTTTTTCCCCTTCCGCGGAGCAAGCTACGAAGGAAACATTTCGCCGCTCCGAGCAGCAAAGAGACAAGCTCGTGCTTTTGGGCAGTGAGCATCGTGGACCGCCATGGGACCGCCGTCTCGTTCAAGCAGGACGAAACTACTTGACATTAGTTTATTCTTCCCATCCACTCTAGGCTTCTCGAAGTCTTCAGCACAAAAGTGGTCCTGCAAATGTATGTTGTACAGTTTGAAGAGTGATGCTGGTCACCCGAATGCTGGGCTGCCCAAGGAGGCTCCCAGGGCTTTTTCGAGTGAAGCCCTGTTTCAAACATGTGGAACAAGAAAAACATGGAAAATAGCTGTAATAATAAGCTGAAACACCCAAATAAAGAGGCGAAGAAAAAGAATACGTTATAAAGGTTTCTAAGTTTACGCAGTGACACTTAAAATAGCTCATTTGGGATGTAAACACGCAAGTGGCCGCAAACACGCAGCTTCAAGGATTGCTAACATTTGACCCATTTATATTTTTCTACCAGTCCCAACACAACTGCACAGAAAGCGGCCGTTATGTGGACGTAAGACATGCCCGACCATGCTTTTATTGACTGCGATCGTCACGGTCCGCGAAATACAAGTACGATGGGTCGAATGACTCGAGGCGCGGAAAGATTGTGCGAGTGCTTGGTGCGCGTTAGGACGCGGAATTCTCGCGCGACAAATGTGCCTTCGCGTGCCACAAGCACGGAATAGTCGGAAGAGCCGCGTGTGTTGAGTAACAAACGCGTACACGTGTACCCGCGTCAAGCGGGCAAGCCGCGAACGATCCCTACGCGACATGCGCGACGGTCTTGCTGTGAACTCCTATTTTCTTAGCATCCTATCGCTAACACCTCGTGCACTGCCCTTACATACCTTCTAAAACCGCACCAAAAAGCACAAGCAAGGTGCACTTATCTTGCACAAGCGTGTGTTTTTTGAAGGCTTGAAGTTCTCCCGGCCGATTCTGTGCAAACACGCAGAACGACGCTCTCGGTCATTTTTCCCGGTCGGAATCGAGAAAAAAAGTCTTTCCGGACTCGGTTCGGTTGCTGCATCCGAAGGCGCAGCAGCCAGGCATGATTTCTTCAGTATCAAACACGAGAGCGACAGCTGCAACACGAGAAACATCGGAAACCTGCGCTCTTCTCAGCCGGCCCGACCGGCGCTTGGAAGGTATATGGCACCCCAAGATCACGTGGTATGGTTGGGCCAATGAACGCATCGGCGGCGCGGGGAAAAGAAATGCGGTACTCTGAAATTTTTTCCAGTGACTCTAGAAGATGACAGGTGCACAGCGCCACCAAGCGGGGACAGCAGGTAGAAAGAGACAACGAAAGCGCGACAGTAGATCTTGTGACCAGACATTCGCCAGTGCGCGATCTGCTGTTCTGCGCATGCGCGAACACGCGGCAATATTGATATTGTGTTGTCTTTGTCTCTGTTCGGTGCTTGAGAAAATGTTCAGAGTTTAAAACTTGTCCCACTCGTGGTTTCACTGAAGCTCCGCAACGTCCTCATTGAAATGTTTCGAGTACTCTCAAGGCTCAGAAGCTATTCTCAACTAATTAGCTTGTTATGAAGTAAAAATGCTTTTGCTCGCACTATGCTACTGGAAGCTTTGCTAGTTAAACCGCAGCCTTCCACTACAGCTGCACCCTAACCCCAAAGACATATATATATATAACTATTAGTCCTCCCTGCCCCATGCATCAGTTATTTTAAGCGCTTGGTGAACGTTACGTTACGAAGACACCGCTTGCTTGTGTGCGACTACAGACTAGGGACAGAAGTGATCATACGTCATCGTATTAGGGAAAATGGTTGATAGGTCCGCAGTCAAAGCAGTCAACATCATTAGTTATTCGCATAAAGAGCCAAGCACCGCGCCATTCAAACAGCATTTCTGTGTTACTAGTCTGAGCCCATTTATTGTCATGCCAGCCTGATTGATCGCCACAGTCCCGCTCCGTCAAACCATGTGTACTCTCATGCCGAATGCAGTGTTTCTCTGCAGTTTTTTTTTCTTTTTATCAGCAGGGCTTCACTGTGGGAAACCTTTCTCCACACATTTGTTGATCTCCCCGAACACTTAAGCTACAAAGTCCAGTCATTCATCATTCCTTTCAAGTCGCGGAAAGAGTTCTTTTTGACATCCGGAGAAGCGCTGGCTTGTCTCATGAAGCGTCGGTGAAGTCGTGCTCCGTGGCGTTCGGACTGACATTGGCGACTCGGTGGATTTCAGTGCCGCCATCATCCCCGTTGCGCTGGCCGCCTGATCCAAAACGAGGCCGGCACATCTGGAGAGCAAAATTCAGGGGAAGCACTTAAGTCACCTTACGTGCAGCAAGGCGAAAGCCTTTGTGCCATCCTGCTAAGCTTTCTGGAGCGCTTCTCATTCTCAATTGCGTGCATTTGTTTTGTTATGCTCGTTATAACCGATTTCGAGTTACGAAGTACATCTTCGTTATATCTGGTGTGTTCGTTATAACAGATTTCATGTTACGAGATACTACACCCTTGTTTCCAACGTATACAGTGCAAGAGACAAATCGTTAGACACCACTTCAAATGTTCTAGGTCAATTAGATCCGTAATGGACGTTTGAAGTTTCAAGAAATCACGATTTGGGGAACCAAAGGTCGTCGGTGCGAATCCCTGTGATAAGCTGCGCTTTGATTCGCCTAGAAATCGTATGCTCTCTAACGCGCTGGATCGTTCGGTGCCATCCCTAACATTCTAGGTCAGTTAGGTGGTCCACAATCTGTGTACCAATAGTACCACCCACTGGTCCCACCTGAACTCATGACACGCACGAGGGTATATAGGGGAACGAAGGTTGCTGACCCGAAAGACATGGGTTCGATATCGGCTGCGGCGGCTGAATTTCGATGGAGGCGAATTCCTAGAGGCCCGTGTACTGTGCGATGTCAATGCACTTTAAAGAACCCCAGGTGGTCGAAATTCCCGGAGCCCTTCACTACGGCGTCCCTCATAGCCTGAGTCGCTTTGGGAGGTTAAACCCCAAAAAGCAAACAAACGAAGGTACGCGACCGTATGCGGGGTGCCGCGCTGTTGACTAGGTTTGACTGACAGCTCGCATGACCTGGCATGACGTCGACCTGTGACGTCACATGTTTGAGAAGTTCTCGCGGACGGACACGCTAGCGAGTTATGAACCTACAAAGGCTTTCTCTTTAAAATGAAACATCGCTTCTCTTCGTCACCTGCAGTATATGTATCCTCCGCTGGCTTCCGGTGACGCCACCGACAGGCCCACGTCCTCGGTTGGGGGCGTGGTGGCCGCTGTCCTGCTGGTCGACGACCTCTGGGTTGTTCCCGGGACGCGATGTCGTTGCGCACGTCCTCGGCGTTCCGCTTTATCTTGCCGCGGTTGGTGAAGGAGTAGCCGAGGACGCGCGCGCATCCCGAGACAGAGGCGCCGAGGACTGCTACAATCACGTAGAGGTCCTTGCGGTTTGCGAGGACCCCGTTGTGACTGGCCGGTGGCTGGGGCTCCACGCTGGCTCCGTCGGCGAGTCTGGGCGCGTAGTGGCGAATTAGCGCCGCCAATAATGACAGCGGCGACGCTGATGCGACCGTGACCGCTGCCGTCCGTGCTTCTTCTGCTTCTTCCCTCGTTCTTGTCGCCTCTTCGTCTTCGTATGCAGAGAGGCTGTGGAGATCCGAGAAGCGTAGGTTCCGCATAGTTGGCGTTGAGCACAACGTTAGTCCAAGTCGTGTCGAAGTTCCCATGCCTGCGCGATAGGTGTCGAAGACTATTTTAAAGGAGGAAGGCTGAGATTAAAAAGGAAAGCATCTGTTTTGCCTCGATGTTGAGAAGTGAGACAAGCTTAAGACATTTATTGATTCCCAAGGTGATTTTCTATGCTGTTATTCTGTATTCTGAAATTGCTTTCTAAACGGTGTGGTGAGGAAATTTACATAAAAGTTGTTTCACTCCCTTTGAGTTGACAACTTGTAACCCTTTCCCTGAGTCTCGCTTTAAATGTGAAAATCGAACAATTACTTCTAACACTTTTTTATTACCTTCATTTAAAATCACTCAGGTTCACTTTGTCCCTTATGATCCAGGCACATATGGGTCGTTGGGAATGTTCCGCTTGTTACTCGTTTTATTCCTCGTTTTTTTTTTTTTTTTTGTCTGCGTCGTGTGGCGTGCTACGCGCACTACGGCCAACGGTAGCTTTCTTTTCTTTTTTCTTCATCGAGAGGCCCTCCAAAACAGAATTAGACACAATATGTCGGATAGCTATATGGGTGCCTCCCACATTTGTAAGGAATAGCATATAGTCTTCTGCGGTTACAGTCCAGAATTATGGGTTGCAATCAACGGGCCCGGGCCTACCCTGTCGAAGTCTACTTTTACTCTTCCAAGGTCTTTCCAGGATTGTAGCAGATCCGGGAATCCCCCAAGTAGTCTGGCCTCCGAGAATATCGACAGCTTGCTTATTTGGCATGGAATTCATGGTAGTATGAGAAGTGGTTGTCAGGGCCCTATATTCTCCACTACGATGACGATAGCAGAGAATACGCAGGGTTTTTTTTTTTCTAGTCTAAAGAAATTTTCTTGCTCCAGGAGAAAGAGAAAATACTATAATATAGGTCTTGTCCGGGCCTCTGGGTTAATTAAGCCGGTTGAGGCTAGAGTTCGGGGTGGTGTTTGGTTTGGTTTGGTTTATTGGGGTTTAACGTCCTGAAGCGACTCAGGCTATGAGGGACGCCATAGTGAAAGGCTCCGGAAATTTCGACCACCTGGGGTTCTTTAACGTGCACCGACATCGCACAGTACACGGGCCTCTAGTTCGGGGTGGTGTGGGGTGGTTGCTCAGCCCTTAGGTGTCATGGGCGGGGATATCAAGAATAGAGTTGAATGGGCATAGTTAGCCGCTCATTATGCATGTCATAATGCTGCGCCTGTGCGTCCTCCGATAAGTTGAGAACCTCAGAAACGGAAGTCCTGTACATAGAGATACTGCGGAGCATCTATGAAGCTGGCGGCTTTTCCGGAACACAACTGAAGCTCTTTTCATCTTCCTGATTAATTTACAGTACGTGAGGTTCTTAACGTGCTCTGACATCGCACTGCTTACTGGCGTTTCTGTAGATATTTCGCCTCTATCGAAAGAAGTCCGTCGTGGCCAGGAGTGGTGGTGGTGAAAATATTTTAATGAAATAGTTTAGGAGGTTGTAGCGGCGGTTGGAGCTCTCAGTCCGGAACTCCATTGGCGTAGGCTGCTGTCCGGGCTCTTTCGATCAGTTGCTTTTGACTCTTTTCGTCCGAGCTGGCCAGAGCTGCCTCCCACCCCTCCTGCGTTGGCTGGTTATTAACAGTGACCGCCTGATTTCGTTGGCAGGCCCATACCATATGGTACAGGTCCGCCTTCTCCCCGCAGAATTTGCATTGTGAGTCAAATGACTCTGGGTGGCATGTAGTCTTCGTGTGTTGTTGTAAGTGTTGGTCTGTAGCTTTCGGAGGTGTTGTTCCTCCCCTTTATCTGATGAGTATAATAACGATACGTGATGAGTACAACGCACACTAAGTCCGGAATTCTTGGACGTCTATTTAAATTGTGAGGCAACTGTGGAATATTGTAAGTTACGATTATGAAAATATTGAAGGTATTGGTCCATTCTTCCGACGAGTAGCAAAATATTTTTTTTTAATTTTGTCCATTGCTCGCATCGAGTAGTTAAGACTGCCATAGGAAACCAATGGTGAACGTTTCTGCCGGTGGCAAAAACGTTAACAGCAATAAAATGCAAGCCTGCCGAGGGGAGATTTGTACATATATTGATTGTTAAAGCGAAATCTTACGATATATACGAAAAAAATTGCGTTGGCAAGCTATCTCGCGTTCAAAATTCGCCTGTCCGGAATTTCTGGGTATGGGTTGAACGCAGAGTATGTATTGTATGCGACGTTCTGCAGTCAACTGTTCATGAAATAGAAACAAGGCACTCAATCAAAGAACATAAAATAGGTGTTCAAAATATCCACGGCTTGCAGTACAGTCAGCTGGTCCCGTAACTGAACCGTCGCTAACCAGGGGTGGTATTATGCCGGTGTCGCCTTTTGCGACATGTCGCATATGGGCGGGGCCTAAAAAAGTGCTTCAGATGCTCGAAGAAACGGAAAAAGCCGCCGGCACTTTCGTCTGCGGTGCATTCATTCACTCCGAGAAGCGACAATTTACCACTGCTGATCCACTAGCAGCAGTAGTTTCGTATCTTTTATAGCAAGAATATTTGCCATCACATGACGTCTAATGTTCAAAAAAACATTTGCAAATTTAATATAAACTCGCTTTACTTCATTTAAGTCTATAAAACACCGCGAAAAAGCTCCAAATCTATTTTTCTTTCGTTCCGGACGGTTGTGCTAGGTTTCGGCTGCGTTTCGGGCCGTTGCAGACGGTAGCAGTGTAGCTGGAGGTCCCATTAGGCTTGCGCGCTCCAGAATCGAGAGCGTATCTAAAAAACTAGGCTGAATTGCAGCTTAAACTTTATCGTCGAAGCAAGGTAAGTCATCGCGAAAAGTAACAACACCAGTAGTTGCCGGTAAACATGCCGACCGGAATCGCAAGGACTGCTGAATTGGCTGAAGCGGGCGGCTCTCGCTTGAAAGGACGTCGCCATGTTTTCACGCCAAGGGCGCAAAAGCCACAACTGCCGATTGCGTTCGTACGCTAACGGTAGCCCGTCGCCCGCGCGAATCGCTTCAGCGCATTCCGTTGTTCGACTAAGCGTAGTAAATTGGGGCGACGTCACGATGACGCAGCAGGAAGGCGGGTCCGTGTCGTCACGCCGCCGTCACCGCGGCTCGAGCCAATCATCGAAGAGCGAATGCGACATGTCGCAAAAGGCGACACCGGGAGAATACCACCCCAGGTGCTCCGAGATGAGGTGCAGGGATTAGGACGCAGTGGGGTACATGTTACCTCCATTGCAAGATACAGTGCTCCAGGTTCTCGTACGGGGGAGGGCAGTTTGTCCAGAAAGAATCGGAACAGACTCGTTAAAGGTGTAGCGTGGCGACGTCAGCAGATGAAGGTGGCGTTAAGGAAGATGTTGAAGAAGTACAGAGCTGTTTGTAGTCAGCTTTGATTAATTGTTTGCATATTAAACTCTGAACACTGAACTTTGCGCTTTGTCGAATGACCTGTGCAGGTTGTGCCGCCCGACGCATGGATAATCCTTGAGCCAACACGAATATGCACAAGCATTGTACCTCGCTACCTTGACCTCGTACCTTGCTACTTTAATCTCGTACACAGCCTGGTAACACAAATGTGCGCGGTCATCCCATATGGCCTTGCCACTCATTCGCACGGTTAGATGGCTCACTCATTGATGAACCGTATTTTGGCGATTCTATTCCGACTGTCAAAAGCGAGTGGCTATATGGTGCGCGCTATGCGGTGCCGCGATATCGCGCTTGCATCTTGTGCGTCAAAGCTTCTGAAGTTGAGATATGTCGTCCTGTCGCCTTCCTAGAGGACGCTTATTCTGCCGACAAGTGGCAACTCAAGTAGAGCAGCCGCTGGTGTTACGCCAGGCTGTAGATCTGCCTGCAATAATCCAGTACGTACTCAATAGAAACTGGGTACTCGAATTTATTTGCAAACTTTAAAGGAGAAAGCGGTGAAGCGTCACTTATATCTCGTCTTCGCCGGACTCTATTGGCGGAGTCTCTTCTCCACACACCTTCTCAAAGAACCAGCACTGATGGACAGCAGCAGTCCACCAAAGGCTGCGCGCTTCGCTCTATCGAGAAAAAAAGGAGTGCTGTCCTTGTTCAAGCAGCCTCGGCGTACCCGTTCGCCGTAGCGCTCGAGCTCGTGTTGGCGGCAGCGCTGGAGCTCATCGTCTCTTCAACACTGGCAGCTGCAGGGACCGCTATACCCACGGTCCCGGCACGCAAGTCTGTGTCCCGGTTCTCCGCACTGGACGCCTCTTGTCGCGCCACTTCAGCGAGCTTGCCCTTGGCGGCCTCGCTGAACAGTACGCCGCCTCCCCTTGACATTCCCGTATTCTGACTGCCAGCTGCCTCAGCCACTGGGGTGTTCATGCCGGCCGAGAGGCCACCGGTAGCGCGCTGCCCGGCACCACCGTACCCGCTCTTCTTTCGTTCCGCAACCTTGGCCCGGGAGACGATGTAGTTGCGCACTTCTTCGGCGTTCTGCCTGAGGCTGTTGTAGTTGGTGAACGAGTAAGCGAGGACAGTCACGCATCCCAGGACGGACGCGCTTAGTACGGCGACGATGACGTAGAGGCTCTCGCGGCTGACGAGCACCACCGGGACGCTGATCTCCGCGTCCAATTCGGACGACTCCATGCCGCGTGTCCGGGTAATGCAGGCTGGTCAACGGGATCACAGCGATGAAAATGGCGGCGCACCGAACGACAGCTGGTGCACGAGCTGCGCCTCCTTGCTTCTTTGCCTTCTAGCCTTCGTTTTGTTGTTGCCAGATGTATAGCGGAGCTCGTGCCTACATCTCTCTTTTCTACGTTGTTGTTGTTGTTGCCTTAGTGGCATGGCACATACCCACGACGGGGGATTGGCCAGGGTTCTACGTTACAGTTGCTTCATAATCATCGGCTTCTTTTGCCTTTAGTATGTGCAGGTGAATAGCAACCTTTGCCTTCCGATTCTTGGCCGATCCCCCAGTGTGGGTATGTGCCATCTTTTCAAAGGCTAACAACAACGACAACAACATAATCCTCGACAAAGTACTACCTCGGCCGCGTTGTCAGCCATATTGTTTGGAACCAATTTAAACGTTTTGGGTCGTTTCGTCAATCAATCCCTCTACTCAGGCTACGCGCCCACTATGCTTAGAGAAACGACTTTCTCGATTTGATGCCTTTTCCTGGTGTGAACAAGCCACAGCGATAAGTGTACCGTAACCCTGTACGTCTCTCCTTTCCAGCGCATTCAGTGTCAGGCCAAAATGTACAAAATGGCAAGAGACGGCAGATTCTCGAGGTTGTCCTTTTCTCTGTCCTTATGTCCCTTGTGGCTCGGCAGGTAAACGCAGGAGGTTTATGTGACGATATCCGCTACGACACTTTTGACCCATACAGTTCCTTATAAAGGCACCGCTCTTTAAAAAAAGAACAATAACAACAACAACAACTTGCAGGATTGCAACCTTTTCGGTCTCTGTGCGAGGAATAATGAGCGAAGAAGGAAGAGGAAGCGGCTTTCTCCCCGTCGTCTCCCTCAAACCCAGCGTGCATCTCAGGCCGGAGGGGCAAGTAATATGACGACCAGCCCGCGCATCACCAGCCGCAGTGGGAGCGGCGGCAGCGCTGGACCCACGATTGGGGGCAGGCGCACCCACTTCCGGGAGTCCCAGCAGGCCACCCAGGTGACACACACGCGGCCGCGCTGTGCCCGTCCTGATGACCCTGCCGCCACTTGGGATTCGGGAGTGTTGGCCGTCCCTTTAGCGCTTACCGATGTAACCGCCCGCTGATGGCTTACTGTGCAGGCGATGTTAGCCGACGCAATCCTGCGCCATCAAATCTTTTTTTGTTTTTGTTTCTTTCTGGACATAAAGATGGCATAGCGAGAGGACAAGGCGTACTCCCTGTCCTGGCTACGACTAGTGTAATAAAGTGCTACCTTGCTCATTCTACAAGCTTTCTGGGAGCTCGCTACCCAAGAATTGAGCGGTGGTGTGGCTCAGTGGTTATGGCGCTCGGCTCTTAAACCAAAAGACGTGGGTTCGATTCCGGTCGTGGCTATCGAATTTCGATGGAGACGAAATTCTAGATGCCCGTGTACTGTGCGTTGTCAGTGCATGTTAAAGAACCCCTAGTGGTCGAAATTTCCGAAGCCCTTCACTACGGCGTCCCTCATAGCCTAAGTCGCTTTGGGACGTTAAACCTCCGTAAAACCATAACTACTGGTCTTATAGCTCGACGTTTAGCCCGTTTTAATCCCCTTGCCAACTCCGTCAGTCGTGTCGTCCTGGCGATGCATCCCCAAGAAAAAGAGATCGCAGACATTTCACTCTCTTCTGTGGGAACGAAGAGGTGGAAATGACTGCTGCTTCACATATTCTTGATGATCTCTGCCGGTGTCCGCTGCTCTGTCCGTGCTCGCCGCGTTGCTTGATTTTAATAACTGGAACTATTCCTCGTACTTCTTTTCCAACACAATGTTTTACCTCCTACCTCGAAAGAAACGCCGTGCAGTGTACCCTAGCCGACATGGACGAAAACGTTCCAGCCCTGAGCACTTTCTGTATGCGCTCAGACTGACATCTCTGGGCGCCTCCAACTCGCAGCACTTGCGCATATCCCACTGAGTGCCACCCGAACGCACCTCTGCCGGTCGCAGGGTACGCCTCGGGACATGTACGACAGCCTGTTGAGCGACGTGAACAAGCGCGAGACGTCCAAGAGCAAGCCGTCCATCGCGTTCACCGCGCCGCACGATAACATGGACTCGCCGTTCGGCTCGCTCGACGAGTTCAGGGACTTCATGTACAGCTACTACACCGAGGGACAGTCCATGATCGCCCACATGCGCGACCGCGTGCCCCGGGACCTGCCCGAGGTCGCTCAGCTGCTGGAGGCCTCCTTCAAGAGGTACACACCTACTGCGCCGTCAGACGCGACTTCTGACACATTTTGCAGAGGTAGTACAAAATGAACGAATGTTTTGCGCATGCATAGTTACAGGAACATATAAACAACCTGTAATCAACGTGCGGCCCTAGAAATTTTCGCAAACTATTCAAGCGATACGACGACACCAGTCATTATGGTGGTTAGGTACTGCAGCTTTCACTTTGTCATTGCTGTACTCATTCTTAGTATAACTCTAATTAGCTCACGCTTAAAGTAATATCAGTAGCTTAGTGACAACCCTCCAAACACACCGCCTGTACATTTTGCCATACCGCAGGATGCAAAGATGCTCTATGGTGCTTAACCCTTTCTCCCCTCGCTACCCCTCTTTTCCTAGGTGTTATGCACGACAAGAGAAACGGAGAAACTGTAGAAAATAAATAAAGGAAAAGACACTACACAGGTTATCGCGTCATAGCTTTTATCATATGCCATGATAAAAGGGTACGGTGTTAAAGGTGTTTCGTTTCTTCAGCAGGCTTTATCTGTCCCGGTATGTTGCGAACTGACCTACTATTCAGCCTTGTTGAGAAGCTAAAGATAGACGCGAATGCAGTGACCGCGAGGGCACGACAATGTACATGTGGATCGGGTTGGACTCTAATTCTGCGCAAGCGCAGGTACGTGATGCTGAAGTTGGAGCTGGACTGCTACTTCTCGACGGTGGTGAACTACAGCGCGGAGCGCATCTCTAAGGATGACCTGCGCTACTGGCCCAACCACATCCTCAAGAACATGGACGAGAACATGAGCTGGATCATGGAGCTCATCCGGCGCAAGCCCAGTCTCTCTGAGTTCTACAACGATACCATGGAACAGCTCAAGCTGCTCCTCTACCAGATGCGCTCGGCCACACAGCTCTATGACTGGCAGTCCTTCTGAGCCCCACGGACCTCGCCCCTGGACGTCTCCGCCACCGCCGCTCAGTGGCTCGAGCACTGAGAATTAAAGGCAGCTTGGCCTCGGGCTTTCTGCAGTCACATATCTATTTGTAGACGTCTGTAGACACTGCAGTGAAGTACACGTCTCACCAGCAGACTCAGAGGTCAGAGGCGTTGGTGGGCGGAATGGAGCTTCCCTCCATCAGGCCCTTGTTCAAAAGCATGTGCTTCAAGAAGCACCTTCTCTTTTCTACGATTCACCACTAGTAGACTAGTATCATAACAACATACATGTACAAAGAGAGAAATCTCACCTACTTCGCACCATCTTCCAGGGCAAAGAAGTCCCTGCAGCACAGCTGTTTATTGTAGAACAGCGGATATTATAGTGTCACAGCAATTGAAGACGCACCCAAAGAAGGCACAGCACTCGCCAGTTGGGACAGAGTGCGCCGATCAAACTCCGCAACAAGACTTAACGCCGTCTCAGCAGCCGAAGATAAATATTGGGCCTACACCGTGTACGAATACACCGATGAATACCGGAGGGATCAAAACGTTGATATGAAGCTTGCTAGATGAACGGGCAGGATGCGTAGACCCTCAAGAACTTCCCTTCATGCTTTACGAAGGCGAACAAATTATGCCTTTTCTTGTTTCAAACTCTGCAGCTCAACAGCAGATAGATTAGACGTCGTGTAGTTAGGCGGACACTGCAGCTTCAGCCTGTAGGCGGCCAAATGTCTGAGCACAAACACAAACCACCAAGAAAGGGAGACAAAATAGCAGGACATACGCTCATCACTAATTGGTTTAATCAAAGAAAAATATGTTTTTCAAACACTTGCGCTACAGTGCAACTAGTGGTAGCGAGAACTTCTCCCGTCGTTTTTTCTTCGTTTTTCCCCCCCCCCCCCCCCCCCCTTCGTTCTTGTTCGAGCTGTCGCATATTTTCCCCAAACATAACCCAGAAAGCTTTGCTCAAGTATCTTTAGCGCATACCTGTCGTTATATAACGGGGTTCTCTGACCAGTTCCAATGCTCGTAATTTTCAAACCTTGAAGCGCTTTTAGCTATCATAGTCACAACCTTGTCTAGTTCGCTTACATGCCTTGATAAAAAAAATAGCAGTGACTTAGCTCTGCTATATGTAGCGTGAGGTATTGGTGCAAGCTTGTTGTTAATAACTTCGCCCCCCCCCCCCCCCCTGTTAAACCTTGAAATTCCGGTACGCGTAACTATGACTAAATTAAAGACGCGACAATGTGCAGTATCAATTGTGAAGTGTTTATTTATTTCTCATGGTTTCTCTTGTTCTCCTCGTTGGTGAAGCCATAGGCCGTCGGCTTCGCTGAAGCCATAGGCTGTCGGCGTTCGTTGTGTTCATTGGCGTTGGCGTTGACAACGTTTTACACTCCGATCATTTTAAGGAAAGTAAGTGCGCATAATGGCTCTCTGGGTCAGTGGACGCCTGAAACGTGCTTATATAAGTGCACGGGGTTATGAGAGAGAGAGAGATATGGGCTTCAGGCACTGACAAGGTTGTGCCAGAAACGCGGTGCTGAAGCCATAGGCCATCGGCGTTCATTGTGTTGGCGTTTTTCCTCCATGGAACACGGCGCAGTAGCTGTTGTTGTTGTTGCGACTGAGAGAAGGATGAAAAGGAAATTCCACGGGCCTGCCAACTGACTCAAGCCGAGCCACCACCGCTGCCACATGCAGATAGAGGAGAGTTAAAACATAAGAGGAAAGAGTGAAAGAAAAGAAAAGACGCGCGTCGCAACAACAGCGTCCGCCTGGCTGAGAAAACCGGATAAGCGGCCGTATAAGCGCCGGATAAGCGCCTCCTCGTCGCCACCTCCCTGCTATAGTGCCTAGAATTATTCTAGGCACTATAGTAGTGACGTCACAGCTCCTCGCGCATGCACAGTATGGCCGAGCAAGAGAGCACACGAAACGGCGAGACTGTGGCCAATCTAGCTCACGCTATAAAATAGCCTAAAGAGAGAGAGAAAAGCATTTCCCGAGGCACACAGCAAGCTGAGCCACGGCCGGACTGAATGCAGCGGCGCGCGCCGTCACATTTAGTCCGGCCGTGGCTGAACACTCCCATTTCAGACATTCATATACACGTTGTTCGTCCATATATCGCGTGTTGCGTAAATCAGAGAAAATCGAAAAAACATTATCTCGGCCTAACCGCACGTTTCTTTGGTCTCAAATTTCGCACAGAGGTTGCATTTGGCGGTCAGTTTTGTTTTATAACACATTTAGGCGGGGTACTTGCCTGATTCGGTCAGAATTATTTGGAAATCCCCATTGTCTGCGGCAACGGGGAACCAAAACCGAAAGACTTCTCAGCAGTGGTACCTGTAGCGCCATCTCGTACCAACCGGAGAAACCCAGCTGTGCTAAATTGGTGAGCAAATCATCTTTGCTTGGTGCTGTCTGCTGCGAAGCAGCGCGAGACATCACTGAAAATGCGGTCGTACAGCGATCAAGAGGAGGCCATGGCCGTGACTTTGATGCGAGTCCAAGTCCTCCTACGCCGCCCTCCCCAGTACAGGGCTCGTTTCTCCGGCAACTGCGAGATGGCGCCACGGGCATGCCACGGGTACCAGCGCTGCGAAGTCTTTCTGTTCTGGCTTTCCGTCGCCGCAGACAATGAGGATTTCCAAATAATTCTGACCGAATCAGGCAAGTACCCCACCTAAATGTGGTATAAAACAAAACTGACCGCCAAATGCAACCTCTGTGCAAAACTTGAGCCTGAACAAACGTGTGGTTAGGCCGAGAGAATTTTTTTTTTCGATTTTCTCTGATTTACGCAACAGTCGGTATAATACTCATTGGCCGACCTCAGTGTGACGCCAGTTTTCCCGACAACATTCCGGGTGGTGTCATACGATCTCTCGTAGCATATAGCTGACATGTGCTGTTTGAGGAGGCTAACTTGCGACAGGGATCGGAACTGACGACATATGCACCTGCAAGCGTATGCCGCCTCCCCAGATTTCACCTTTGTGTACTGTGCGATGTCAGTGCACGCTAAAGAACCCCAGGTTGTCGAAATTTCCGGAGACCTTCACTACGGCGTCCCTCATTGCCTGAGTGCTCGCTTGATGAAGTAGGTACCCAGTAAAGAGGCATCGCAGGATACTGTAGGACCATAATGATGGAGAGGCATCAAATCTGGCCAGAAAAGGCAAAGACAGGTTCGTCGAGTGAAGACATTACAAGAGAATCCGTCTAAGCCAAAGACAAAGCTCCAGGAAAGCTGGCAGAGTTTGTTCCGTTCTCTGGGACAGTTACAGTTTACTTCATTCTAGCATCGCGTCCAACGATCTGCACACGTCCTATTTTTTGCTAGGTATGCCACAGGTCCTTACCTCGCATAATGCCAGCAGATTCTTGTTGTGAAAGCGGCGTGCATGCATGGTGTGTTGATTATTATTATGAAAAAAAAAGCTGCGCTAATCGCTCGAGATTCTGTTTGTGGTGCCTCGTCTTTCTGATCTGTGGTAGTGCCAAAATATGATTATATTGTTCAAAGCAGAAAAGACTGGCCGAGCACTGACACGCTCGGCCACGCTGACAACGATCTTTGTGAGGTGTGTGTATATGCTTTTGCGCCGTCGTTGAGGTTGAGGAGACGCGGTTGAGGTATCCACCGTAATGTGAGACAGTTACTGGGCATTTCCTTTCCTCAAGAAACGATTTTCGTATCACAATTGTGACACATCCGTTAGTCGTACACGCTTGCGGGCGGTGTCGAACGCTTGCTCGTTGCATACAGCATAGGAGGTATAGTGAACTAGAAGTATTCTAGTTCACTATAATAGGAGGCTAGCTCGCGACACGTACTCGAACCGAGTGTTTCAATCGGACCTTTATGTGTTCAGCGTTTGCGCAATCAGCGTTTACGCGTCCTCATTTCTCAGAACGCAACTTGCATGAAAAGTGAAAAAATTTGGAGGACACTTAACACTTCGAGCCGCCGCGGTGGCTCAGTGGTTATGGCGCTCGGCTAGACACGAAAGACGCGGTTCGGTCCCGGCCGCGGCGGTAGAATTTCGATGGAGGCTAGAGTCCCGTGTACTGTACGATGTCAGTGCACGTTAAAGAACCCCAGACGGTCGAAATATCCGGAGCCCTCCACTACGGCGTCTCTCATAGCCTGAGCCGCTTTGGGACGTTAAACCCCCCATTAACCAAACCAAACCATCTATTTCTCCGACCGAAACGCTACCTTCGTCAAAATCAAGACGTTGCAGACGACTATCGCAAGTGGTCTCAAAATAATCGCTTTATCGCGAACTTTTGCCGCTTTTTAAGCGAGGCTTGTTTGCACTCCTTTTCATAACTTTCTTTCCCTTTTTCATTATGCCTAATGGCAAACAACTCAACTAAAAAAAAAAGAACTGTTAGTGGAGTGTTTCTTGAAGAAGGAATATGTGTGAAAAATAAGTTGTCTGTAATTGTACATACATGTCTTGCTCGTATTCTTTGCCTGAATCTATCGAAAAGCTGAAACAGCTGATGAGCGGCGCTCAAATTTCGGATTAGGATAAACGTAATCGTCGGCAATTTTTTTTTTCAACTACGTCTGAGCCGCAAGTGGTGTACTTGGTGGAAATTATAGTGTTCATTATAGTGGAAATCATGCTTGCGTTTCCAGATGCGCGGATGTGGCTCGGATAGAAAAATTTTTCACATTTATGACCTGTCGGTAGCAGCGCGCTCCGGTTTTTTTGTTTATTTGCAGTTTTCGATGTTTCTAGCACCGTGTAGCCCACTCCCCGCTGTGCGCATGCAGTTTAATAAGTGGAGCTATGTTCCCTAAATACATTACCGGAGCTGTCTCCCTCAATGCATTACACAATGACATTAGGCTCGGCGAGAATTCTATACCATGTTTCTGTGCACGGAAGATGGCCAATCGCTGACCTTCATGAAAACAACAGTGGGCCAAAACTAAAAAATAATGCCTTATGGTTGTGTTTATTGGGTTTAACGTCCCAAAGCGACTCAGGCTATGAGAGACGCCGTAGTGAAGGGCTCCAGATATTTCGACCACCTGTGGTTCTTTAACATGCACTCACATCGCATAGTACATAGCCCTCTACAATTTCGCCTCCATCGCAATTCAGCCGCCGCGGCCTTATGTAAAAATGCCTTATATACTTAAGCGCGAATATTGCACTGGTATATTTCACTTTCCCTGCCAAGGGGCACGGGACTGGTGCGTTATCTCACACGGTTAATTTGCATCTGCAAAGCGTCCTCAGTAATCTCAAACCGGCTTCGTTATCTCGCTATTTGCAACGTTTCTTTTTTTTTTCTTACGTGAAACTGACCGCGACTCTGCAGGCACAAGAGGCACCGTATCAGTGTGGGCAGAGAAAAACAAACAAAAAAAATCTTGCCTAGCCCGCCAAAGAGAGGCGCCATCGCCAGTGTTATCACACAATCGAAGCCGCACACACGAATACGAATAATACTTCTATATTTTCACGTTACAAATACTGGCCAAAGATCTTTCAGGCCAAAAGACTACGTCATCGTCCTTTCTCAACAACCCAGGTCGCTCTCGGTGCATGCTGCACGGGGATTTCGCTCGCGACCAGCACCCTGGTGGCACTCTTCTGCTTCAAAAAATATCCGGGCCGATGTTATCCAAGGGTGTCATGACTCTGGTGCCATTCCTCTGATGGTCGGCCGCATTGTGCCGGGACGCTATGTAGCTACGCACTTCATCGGCGTTCCGCTCCAGCTTGCCGTTGTTGGTGGGCGAGTAGGCCAGCACACACGCGCAACCCAGGATGGAAACGCCCAGCATGGCGACGATCACGTAGAGGCCCGTCCGGTTGTTGAGCCTCGCTGGAAGGTTCACCTGCGTCTGCACCTCGGCGTCCATGCTGCCTCCCGTGCTAACGCTCACGACGTCGGCGTTCCGCTTCAGCTTGCCGTGGTTGGTGGGCGAGTAGGTCAGCATACGCGCGCAACTCAGGATGGAAACGCCCAGTACAGCGGCGACCACGTGAAGGCCAGTCCGGTTGTTGAGCCTCGCTGGAAGGTTCGCCGGCGTCTGCAGCTCGGCGTCCATGCTGCCGTCCATCCCGACACCGGCGAGCCTGGACCCACCGCCGGGTGATATTGAGGCGTCGGACAAGAGCTGCGGTGGAAGCCGCGACCGTCGCCTTCATGGACGCTTCTTGTCGTTCGTCGTCGTCGTTTGCTCTTCCTCTCGATCTCGTGCAGCTGAGAACGACACCGACGTCACGTAGTGACTGTGTTACGCAGAGTGAAAGTTTCCTTGGAAGAAACCGCACGACTGACAGCTAAGAGAGCGCCCTCTGGTTGACAAGCGTAGAATGCTGTCGACTATGGACGCGGCGCTTCTGTATATCGAGAGCAGCGCCCTCACGGTACAGCCCACGGCGCCACAGAACGTGTCACTGCGCCCGTGTGGTGGTGGCGCCGTCGGCTGTACCGTGAGGGCGCTGCTCTCGCAGTAGAGTAGCTCTAGAGTTACTGTATATGCAACCAAATGCTACCTTTGGTAGCATATACTGTAACTCCAAGTAGCCCCGACCCGCCGCCCCGCCGCGGTGGCTCAGTGCTTAGGGAGCTCGGCTACTGAGCAGGTGTACCCGTGTTCGTACGCGACCGCGGTAGCATCGTTTGGATGGAGGCTTGGAATTGTAGAAGAATAGCTTGTTGGTCCAGGTGGTGCAGTTGCATAGTGCATCCTGTTGGTTTCTCTGGCCGGTTAAAGAACCCCAGGTGGTCGAAATTATTCCGGTGCCCTACACTACGGCACCTTTTGAAGCGTAAGCTTCACTACGCCAGTAAAGTCAAGGGCACCGTGTCTGAAGATTTCACCTTCATTTGACCTTCAGATAAAGCACAGGAAAGAAAAGGAGCATAACTGCCCCCCCCCCCTCCCCCCTCGGGACAGTGCACACCTTAGCTGCGTTTTAAGCTACGAACCCGATGAAGAGCGGGAGCTTCGAAATGAAAGAAAAGGGGCATAACTGGCCCCCTGGGACAGTGGACACCTCAGTCGTGATTTAGTTACCTGGCAGTAGTGACAGATGTGCGCTGCATACATCAGCACTGACAACATTGTGGTAGAACGTGCCACTGAAGCCATATGCCGTCAACGTCCAATGTTTTAGAGCGTAGCTCCTTGGCGCCCGTTCCTGCGCTTCGTTGCGTCGCCGTTGTCCGTTGTAACCACCAGTGGACACCTTAGTCACTCTTAAAGCTGCGAAACCAATGGAGCGGGAGCTTGGAAAGCAAAGCAAAGGTGCATAACTGCCCTCTTGGAACAGTGGACACCTCAATCGTGCTTTAAGCCACGTGGCGGTAGTGACAGATAAGCCCTGTTCGCTGTCTGAAAAATTTTGTTATTGTTACAAAATAGGGAGGGAGTTTGAGGTACCCCGGAAAGGGCCACCTCTCACAAGCACATAGGTGCGCTCCTCAGTACAGCAGCCCATTGGCGACCGCTGCAGCTCGGGCGCGCTGAATGCGTTGGCATTGACAACGTTGTGCCATTTTAAGGAAAGTGCGCATTACGCTCCTTGTGTCAGTGGACGCTTGAATCACGCTTATAGGTACGTGGGGTGATAAGAGAGGGATGTGGGCTGCAGGCATTGACAACGTTGTGCCACAAACGCGGCGCTGAAATTCGGTTTGTTGGTTGGTTTATGGGGTTTTAACGTCCCAAAGCGACTAAGGCTATGAGAGACGCCGTAGTGGAGGGCTCCGGAAATTTCGACCACCTGGGGGTCTTTAACCTGCACTGACATCGCACAGTACACAGGCCTCTAGAATCTCTGCTCCAAAGAAATTAAACCGCCGCGGCCGGGATCGAACTCGCGTCTTTCGGGTCAGCAGCCGAGCACCATAACCACTGAGCCACCGCGGCGGCTGAAATTCGGTGTCCGTTGTGTTCATTGGCGTTCGCGTTGACAACTTTTTACACTCCGATCATTTTAAGAGAAGGAAATGCGCATAACTGGCTCACTGGTACGGTGGACCCCTGAATCGCGCTTATAGGTAAGTGGGGTGATGAGAGAGAGATCTGGGCTGTAGGCATTGACAACTTTGTGCCAGAAACGCGGCGCTGAAGCCATAGGCCGTCGGCGTTCATTGTGTTCATGGGTGTTGGCGTTGACAACGTTTTTCACTCCGATCATTTTAAGGAAAGGAAGTGCGCATAATTGGCTCCATGGGCCGATGGACACTTGAATCGCGCTTACAGGTACATGCGGTGATGAGAGAGAGATGTGAGCTGCATGCGTTAGCGCTGACATCGGTGAGCGCACTCTCGCGATCAACCATTAAAAGCCACCTGCCAGGGTGGCAGGGGACTTCGATGTAGATATAAAGGCAAACAGGAATTTCATACCCCTTAAGCGGGAGAACATCCCGTTCTTCTCGCTTGTAACGCCTCCGACGGCTCTGACAATTTCGCGAAATACTTGCATAGACCTCGTCTTTGAGAACCAGGCATTGGTGAAGCAAGTGGAGCATATATTAAGGCGAAAGCCTTTAATGTCTCATCGTTGTAAGCAGCAGTTGTCGACAGAAATGTCACGCTTTTCAGTTGGTCGAAACGGTCGTGACGTCACAGTGCGCGAATTTCAAACGGGGCCAATTGTACTTTGGCTAGTAACCAGGCAACCAATTGAAGGGATCGTACAGTGATGCTCCAAGTAAGTGGGACTGAGCTTAGTTAATTGCTTAATTACTCAATTAGCCTAATTAACTTCTCTGTTCAGGCCATATAAATAAATAAAACAGAGTAAGAAATTGGTCGAGCTCGGGAATCGAACCCCGGTCTTCGGAGTGCGAGACGAGCATGCTATCCACTCCGCCATGCCAGCTCGATGGTTTGGGAAGAACAAAGGTGCGTCTAGTGAATACGGTGTCTTCGCTCACTCCCATCCTCCTCCCTTCCCTTCTGGCGAGGTTTAGGTGTCCACCGAGATATGCGAGACATATACATTTCCTTTCCTCAAAAACCAATTTACCGCCGAGCGAGGCATAGAACCGAATGGGCGATGGGGTTGCAAGACGCTGTCGCGTTCCACTCTTAGAGGCGAAGCTTAACATCTTAACCACACATCAGTTACCGCACTTAAGGTCAAAAAAGTGCCCCCCTGAGTTTTGACGGGTGTCCACCGAGATATGTGAGACAGTTACTGCGTAATTTCCTTTCCTCAAATACAATTTTCATTTTCTTCATTACGGGCCATCTTTGTCTTTCTTCTTCCACTCCCACTTCCTCCCTTCCTCTACGGTGCAGTTCAGGTGTCCACCGAGATGACAGAGAATTACTGCGCCCTTGCCTTTCTTCAAAAAGCGTTCAAAGGGCAAGGCATCGCGCAGACCGGGTGGTGGCGTTCCGTGGACTCCCTGGCAGCGCTACAACACGCTGCCGCGTTCCACTCCTAAAGGCGAAGCTTAAGCGTCATTAATTAGCAGTTAATTAGTATTCAGGCACATTTCAGTAAATAACCATTAATAAGTGATTTGTCGTTACTTAGTAATTAGTACTCAATTACATGTGACGCCACCAGTGCCACAGAAGCAGCGAAAGTGGTGCGGAAAACGCTTTCGCCTCTACGCACTTTAGACAGTCAAAGTGCCCCCTGAATTTTTCATCTATTTCTCCGACCACAAAGCTTCCTTCACGAGAACCAAGAACTGTTAGTACAGTGTTTCTTGAAGAAGGAAAATGTGTGAAAAATAAGTTGTCTGTAATCATACCAACATGTCTTGCTAGAATTCTTTGCCTCAATCTATCGAAAAGCTGAAACAGCTGATGAGCTGCGCTAAAATTTCGCATTAGGAAGTAACATAATCGTCGGCAATTTTTTAGACTCCGATTTTTAAGGAAAGGAAATGCGCATAACTGGCTCCCTGGGCCAGTGGATTTAGGGTGGTGACAGATGTGGGCTGCACGCGTTAGAACTGATAACGTTGTGGCAGACACACGGAACTCCCAAAGCGACTCAGGCTTTGAGGGACGCCGTAGTGAAGGGCTCCGGAAATTTCGACCGCCTGGGATTCTTTAACGTGCACTCACATCGCACAGTACACAGGCCTCTAGAATTTCGCCTCCATAGAAATTCAGCCGCCGCGGCCGGGATCGAACACGCGTCATTGCTCACTTTCTCGCAGTATGGGCATACCCACATGCTCTAAAGAAATATGGATGGTTGGGCCCGTCTTTCGGGTCAGCAGCCGAGCAGCATAACCACCGAGCCACCGCGGCGGCCTGACTGCAGTAACGTTGACAGGGTGGCCGCGCTGCTTATCTAGTGTGCGGCACATACACTACGTTACGGACGCCAAGCCGCGTATAGTTTGTTGTCCCGATGCGCCATAGCTCTCTCTCTCTATAACCAGGTTCAGCACCAGTTAAACCGCAGCTCATTTTTTCTTCCTTTCTTCTTCCACTCCCTCCTTTACCCTTTCTCTTACGGCGTGGTTCGGGTGTCCAGCGAGATATGTGAGACAGTTACTGCGCCACTTCCATTACTGAAAAAAAAATAAAAATTTCAATTTGTCCAACGGTCAAGGCGTCGCGCCGAACAGGCGATGGCGTTCTGTGAACTACCTGGCAGCGCTGCCGCACCTTGACGTGGAGGAAATCGGGATGAATTGGAATGGGCTGGATGGCCCCGCTCGCTGAATTGCTGCTCGAGCTAAGGCGTGCGCACTTTAATTTCCCTCTAGTACCTCGTGACCAGGGGTCCACGTAAACTGGCGGAATTTACTGACGGGGTTGGGTACCCATGAGCCGAGCGACAAAGTCAGCAAATGCGAACGAGTGGCATTTGTCAAAACTTCTACCCCATGCATGTGAACTTGCGTCTGGCCGGAGAGTCGCTTTACAAAAAGAAAAAGCACCTTTTATTTTCGCTATAGTTTATGATCATTTGAGGGCAATGCAAAGGATGAAAAAGTAGGCTGACGTGAAAAGCTATCCCTGTTGAAAAAGTCCCGTGTTCTATATGGCACACATATTAATTCACCCCAGGTGGTCGAAATTTCCGTAGCCCTTCACTACGGCGTCCCTCATAACCCGAGTCGCTTTGGGACGTTAAATCCCCATAAAACACAAAAAACACGCATCCACTCTTAAAGGCGAAGATTAAGTTTCGTTTATATGGGTTTAATGTCCCGAAGCAATTCAGGCCATGAGGGACGCCGTAGTGAAGGGCTCCGGAATTTTCGACCACCTGGGTTCTTTACCGTGCACTAACATCGCACAGTACAAGGGCCTCTTAATTCGGCCGCCGTGGCCGGGACTGAACCCGCGTCTTTAGGGTCATCAGCCGAGCGCCATAACCACTGAGCCACCGCGGCAGCTCGAAGTTTTAAGTGTCCTCCAAGTTTTTTCACTTTACCTGCCAGGGGGCACGGGACTGGTGCGTTGATCTCACACGGATGGTTTGCATCTGCACAGCGTTCTTAGTAACCTCAAACCGGCTTCGTTATCTCGCTATTCACAACGCCCTTTTTTTACGTTGAACCGACCGCGCTACTGTATGCGGAAGAGGCACCAACAGGCGCCATCGCCAATAATATTATCACATAATGGAAGCCGTATACACAAATACGAATAATACTTCTATATTTTCCCGTTAAAAATACTGGCCGGAGATCTTTCAGGCCAAAAGAGCAGGTCAGCGTCCTCACTCAACAACCCTGGTCGCGCTACCGTGTGTGCTGCACAGGTTTTTCTTTCGCGGCAAGCACTCTGGTGGCACTCTTCTGCTTCAAAATATATCCAGGCGGATGTACTACGAGCATGTCCTGACAACGGTGCCAGTCATCTGACGGTCGCCCACATTGTCCCGTGACGCTATGTAGTTACGCACGTCATCGGCGTTCCGCTCCAGCTTCCCGTGAACAGTGGGCGAGTAGGTCAGTTTGCACGCACAACCGGGGATGGAAACGCCCAGCACGGCGGCGATCACGTAAAGGCCCGCCGGTACCGGCGTCTGCAGCTCGGCGTCCATGCTGCCTACCGTGCTGACGCTCACGACGTCCGCGTTCCGCTTCAGATTGCCGTGGATGATGGGCGAGTAGGTAACCGTACACGTGCAACCCAGGATGGAAACGCCTAGCACGGCGGCGATCACGTAAAGGCCCGCCCGGTTGTTGAGCTTCGCTGGAAGGTTTACCGGCGTCTGCAGCTCGGCGTCCATGCTGCCTACCGTGCTGACGCTCACGACGTCCGGGTTCCGTTTCAGCTTGCCGTGAATGATGGGCGAGTACGTAACCATACACGTGCAACCCAGGATGGAAACGCCCAGCACGGCGGCGATCACGTAAAGGCCCGCCCGGTTGTTGAGCTTCGCTGGAAGGTTTACCGGCGTCTGCAGCTCGGCGTCCATGCTGCCTACCGTGCTGACGCTCACGACGTCCGGGTTCCGTTTCAGCTTGCCGTGAATGATGGGCGAGTACGTAACCATACACGTGCAACCCAGGATGGAAACGCCCAGCACGGCGGCGATCACGTAAAGGCCCGCCCGGTTGTTGAGCCTCGCTGGAAGGTTTACCGGCGTCTGCAGCTCGGCGTCCATGTTGCCGTCCATCCCAACACCGGCGAGCCTGGATCTGCCACCGGGTTATACTGAGGCGTCGAATGAGAGCTGCGGTGGAAGCCGGGACCGTCACCGTCATGGAAGCTTCTTGTCGTTCGTTGTCGCCTACTGCTCCTCCCTTCGATCTCGGGCAGCTGAGAACGACACTGACGTCATCAGTGACACTCTCATGCAGAGTGAAAGTTTTCTTAGCAAAAACCGCACGACTGACAGCTAAAAGAGCGCCCTCTGGGTGACAAACGTAGCATGCTGTCGGCCTAGCAGCGCCCTCACGGTACTGCAACCCACGGCGCCACAGAACGTGTCACTGCGCTCGTGGGGTAGTGGCGCCGTGGGCTGTAGTGTGAGGGCGCTGCTCTCGCAATAGAGTAGCCCCGACCTGCCGACCCGCCGCGGCGGCTCAGCTGTTAGTGCGCTCGCCGCTCGGCTACTGAGCCGGTGTACCCGGGTTCGACCCCAATCGCGGTGGCAGCGCAAAACGCACCCGTGTGTGCTGTGCGGTTCAGTGCACGTTGAAGATCCCCGGGTGGTTGAAATTATTCCGGAAACCTCCACTAAAGCACCGCTTTCTTCCTTCTCTCCCTCCTTTATCGATTCCCTTACGGCGCGGTTCAAGTGTCCATCGAGATGTGAGGCAGATACTGCGCCATTTCCTTTCCTCAAAAAACAATTATTTATTTTATATGTCGTCCAGTCCTCCAGGAACATCCTTTCCTCTGTGCAATGTCTCTGACGATGCTGCTCGATCGGCTCACGATACAACCAACATTGTCCGCATACCACTGACAAGAGCTGACGCAACAAGGCACCTTCAACTGCTCGCCCGAAACCTGACTGTAACGTCGTGGTCTGCCCCTGGAGGTTGGACACCCCGCTCGCATCACTTCAACCTCTTGCTCCAACATCATATACCATTCGGCCTCCCCCGCGGTGATACTACGCTGTTGTGCCGCCTGTGGCTGGGAGTGGCGTTCACAAACGCCTATTCCCATCTCATCGCAATGGCTGACTCTCCTGCGTGCGACCAATGCGGTTGTGACGAAACGATCAGCCACCTCCTCTGTGACTGCCCTCGTTTTGAGCGAGAGCGCGGTTTACTAAGTGCTTCTCTGCTCCGCTTGGACTCACGTCCTTTAACAGAGTCTAACGTCTGGGGCCTTGGACACAACCTTCCAGACAACGGAAAGCGGTGAAAGCGCTCCTGAATTTCTTAAGGGGCTCGGGGTTGCATTCCCGCCCATAATCTAAGTTTTCAGTGCGCGCCCTCTGTCCCTGTGACATAGTGGTCGCTGGACACTTAGAAAACTCATTTCCTTGCCGCTATTTTTCCTTTTTTCCCCTTTGTTCCCCTCCCCAAGTGTAGGGTAGTCAACTGGGCATCGCCTGGTTAACCTCCCTGCCTTTCCGTCCTTTTCTCTCTCTCTCTCTCTCTCTCTCTCTGGATGCACGGACGCTGGTACGACACAGTGGCGCGAGCAGTCGGGCGAGTCTAGGACCCGGACACGCAACTTCGCTGTGTGAACCGGGGTGCCAGTACCATGGCCCAACGTGGCGTGGACACATGCGCGTAATGTGAGGGCTGTGCGGTTTCCCTGAGACCTTGCACGGTCCAAACTCGCTTGCATAATAGTTTTCCATCCATCTAGCGGTCGCGGTGTCGTATGCATAGCACGCCAACCGCAGCTTCGTTCGCTTGCGAACTGCTGGGCTTCCGTTGAGCATTCTTTTGCTGACGCGATCAGTGGGCGTTTGTTCGACTCCCATAAAACGGACTGCGTCCCGCCGAAGTACAGTGGCGCCGTTCGTAAACTACCCGAAGTCTGTCTGAGAGAGTCCCTCAGCTCCAAACAATGAATATGAGGTGAATTTATTATTATACTCGACCGGCGATCCAGGCGCAGTCATATTTCATGGAGGCAGGGGTGCTGGCATGACGAAGAGTATTTGGCGGCGCTTATTCGCTAAGGGCAAGCAGCGGACAATTTTCCGTCAGTAGAGAAGCAATGACACCAGCCGGAGGGGCGTCCGAAGACGATGAACTCATGGCCCGCGGTTTTCGAATACACGATGGAGGCCACGGTTGCATAGGACCTCGCCACAGGCAGCGCCGAGTGACGCCTCGTGCTTAGCAGCCACAGCGGAGGAGTCAACGCTCTGCGCCATTCCTTGCGTTCGGCTCCTTACTATCCGAAGTCGATGATGTCACAATAAAAAATGTCCATGCACGCATTGACTGGGAGTCGTCTCTCGCTGTAGGTTTCATCGTTATCAGCCCGAATACGCCCACTCCAGGACAAAGGCCTCTCACATCTCTCCAATCATCCCTGTTCTATGCCACCCGCGGTCACCTTATCCCGTCTAACGCAAGTATAGTCTAATTATAACGGCCTTACTGCACTGCTGCTCATGACGTGACACACGTGTTTGCGCCCCACGAAAGCAAGATCGTATTGCCGTCACGTCAGGAGAAGAGACGTTTATTGCATAGTGGCTGGATTAATGAAGAGACATGTAATGACTATCTTAGAGCTAAGTACAAAAAAGTACCAAATATTCACGTCATGAGTCAAAGCCTTTCTTACGTCAATAAACCGGTGGAGCCGAAATAACGACACTAGAGGCCATTTTTTTTTTAACGCGAATTTATTATCGTCCTTTGCTCCAGGAACGCCTTTTCTTTGTGCGATGTGTCTGGAAGCAGGGACGCTGGTAGGACGCAAAACTACTTGAAGGCGCATGGTCTCCAGAAAAGTGATCAGACTGCGCCCAGTCGAAGGACAGGGGCGCCGTCGTAGGGAGCGTGAAGACTATATGAGCAGCCAGAGTCCCTTTGCGCCGGACACCGTGCATGTTGAACATGAGGCGACTGTTTTTGTCGTAGCCCGCGACTCTCCGGGGTCGATCACGTTCCATGGAGGCAGGGACGCTGGCACGATGAACGGTATTTGAGGGCGCTCAGCCGCCACGGAAATCCAGCGGTCAGTTTTCCGTCAACGGAGACGCAGTGACGCCACCCGGAAGGGCACCCGAAGAGTCGAACCCATAGCCCGCAGCTTTCGAATCGATGGTAAAGGCTACGGTTGCATACGTGCTCGCCGTAGGCCTTGCCGTAGGCCTCGCCGAGAGACGCCTCGTGCTTATCCGCCTCTACGGAGGAGTCGTCAACGCTCTGGGCCATTCCGACGTAACATGCGTTCGGCTCCTTACTGTCCACCTTGGGCTTTGTCGGCCGCGCCAGTCCTGCCACCAGTTCAGCTCCACTGCTGGTAGGCCGCCTTGTCCCTGGACGCGATGTAGGTGCGCACGTCGTCGGCGTTCCGCTCCAGCTTGCCGTAGTCGGTGGGCGAGAATGGAAACGCCCAGCACGGCGACGATCACGTAAAGGCCCTCCCGGTTGGCAAGTGGCGCCCGGTGCTTCTCCAGCGTCTCCAGTTCCGCGTCCGAGCTGCTCTCCGCAGTGATTCCGCCGAGCACTGGTGTGCCATCGGGCGATGTTGGTGCGTCGAGCGAGAGCTGCGGTGGACGCCACAACCGCCGCCATCGTGTTGTTGTTGTTGTTGTAGCCTACGACAGAATGGCACATACCCACTCTGGGGGATCGGCCAAGAATCGGGTGGACGCTACTTCTTTTGCGTCTGCCTCTTCCTTTGCTACTTCTTTTGTACTTGGACCGATGGGGGCGACACAGTGGTGAACGGAGGATTTTTTCCGCGATGAAAGTTTCCGCAATATAAATCACAAGACGGATATCTAGAAGCGTTTTTTGCTTGATAAAGCTTGGATGGCGCTGTTTCTGAATACAGAGCTACTCGAATGAGAGAGCAGCACCTTTAAACCGCGTAGTGGCGCGCCGCGTCACTGCGCTCACGTGACCACCAGACACATCAGTGTAGGCGAAACGCACGCCTCACGTCTGCCAACCAAGGCAGTAATGCGGTATGCATGTTGCGGGGGGGGAGGGGAGGGGGGGGGGGGGGTAATGCGGTATGCAAGGCGGTATGCATGTTGTGGGGAGGATGACGATGTTTTCAATATGCACAGCTTTGATTAGCTAAAGTGGTATATGTTATTCCTTTCACAAAGAAGACGTTATGTGGGTGCTTTTGCTGGGATTGACGACATCGACGGCTATAGTTGACTACGGTAACCGTAAAAGAAAAGAAAATGTATTGCAGTCTGCCTTGAATATGCTCATGAAGGGTGGATTGCTTCTGTTGTAATCTCACGGCGTTCATGCAGCAACGCCATTAAATTTGCTTACAATTTTGGGCCAAGCTAATAAATTTATGCCAGTTCAGTCTAATGAAAATATAGATGGCAAATCCTTTTTTTTTTATCACCACCACTTAATGCGAGACAGATTGAGGTCTTGTCAGCGAAGCGCAGAAATGTGCAGCCTGCTCATTAACATAGTCGAGGTTTTTTTGGGTCGGAATTTACAAAACAGGAGTTAAAACCGTTTTACGGTTAATACTGTAGTGGCAAGACTACAAGACAAAGAAAGACTCAGATTGATGTACTGGTACCTCATCTCGGCTTTTTTTAGTGGCCTGTGCATAGGATCTTAAACCACCTTGATCACCCAGCGCGCGTCTTGACACAACATGAGCTGTACATGCGGCTTCCCCGTTTCTTTATCAGCCAAATCCGAACAGGCGCAGTTTTTGGCTTCGCACACTTCTATGTCGTGAAGTGCTCTCGTGCCGTTCCCAAATGCGCGCCACTTTCTTGCAAAGCCGTACCGCAGAGCTCCGTAAATGCGGGAGGAGATGCACCAGCCGTACGGTTCACGAAAGTCTGACGAAGTTCACTTTTGAAACTGAGCCGCCATGATGAAGCCATTCGTCCCCCGGCCGCCCCAGCGAACGTGTGGTTTGCACTGTGGCCCAAGAAGACGTCCAGCGCCACCCTGTCCGCCGCCTTTGGCTCGCTGCGATGTTCCGAGAGTGGCGTCAGTAGGGCCTTCGTGGCAGCCGAGCGGGCGTTGTCCTGGCGCCGCTCCCCCGCTGCTCGGCCACCTTGGTCCCAGGACGCTGTGTAGGTGCGCACATCCTCGGCGTTCCTCTCCAGCTTGGCGTGGTCGGTGGGCGAGTAGGTCAGCATATAAGCGCAGCCAAGAATGGAAACCCCCAGCCCGGCGACGATCACGTAAAGGCCCGCGCGGTTTCCCAGCATGGCCGGAAGGGTCACCAGCGTCTGCAGCTCGGCGTCCGAGCTGCCTTCCGCAGCGATGCCGCCGGGCTGGGGCGTGCCGCCGTGTGATTACGCGGCGAATTTGAGCTGCGGTGGGAGACCCGACCACCGCCATCATGGACGCTCTTCTTCTTGTTCTTCTTCGCTTGTTTCTTCTCTCGATTTGTCTCGCGCCGTAGCCTCCTTGGAGACTATGCACGGACGGTGAGGGCGACATATTGTTTAAAGTAACGTTGCTTGGTCACAATCGAAATTTAGTGGGCAAAAAAATTTCAAGATTAAAAGATTAAACCAATTTGTACTAGAAATTTTTGCTGATGACGACCTGTCGATAGGAAGTGCGGCGTCTTAGCACCATCATCAGCCTGACTACGCCTACTTCAGGAAAAAGGCCTCTCGATCGCTCTCCAATTAACCTTGGCCTCTGCCAGCTGCGACCATCCTAACCCCGCAAACTTCGTAACCTCACCCGCCCACCTAACTTTCTGCCCCCCCCCCCCCCCCCCCGCTACGCTTCCCTTCCCTTGGAATCCAGTCTGTTACCCTTAAGGACCATCGGTTATCTCGCCTTCGCATTACATGCCCATCCCAAGCTTATTTCTTGCTCTTGATCTCGACTAGGATGTCACTAACGCGCGTTTGTTCCCTCATCCACTCCGCCCGCGTCCGATCTCTTAAAGTTACACCTATGATTTTTCTTTCCATAGCTCGCTGCGTTGTCCTCAACTTAAGCTGAACCCTCTTTTTTAGCCTCCACGTTTCTGCCCCATAGGTGAGTACCGGTAAGATACAGCTGTTGTACAACTTCTCTCTTGAGGGATATTGGCAAACTGCCATTCACCAGCTGAGAGAACCTGCCATATGTGCTCCACCCCATTCTTATTCTTCTAGTTATTTCACTCTCATGATCTGGAACAGCGGTCACTACCTGCCCTAAGTAGACATATTCTCTTACTACTTCCAGCACCTTTTCAGCAACTGCGAACTGCTTGCTGTTCCCTTGCTAGACTGATGAACATTACTTTGGTTTACTGCATGTTAATTTTTAGCCCCACCGTTCTGCTCTGCCTGTCTAACTCATTGATCATACTTTACAGTTCATGTCCTGAGTGATTTACCGAAGCAATATCATCAGCGAATCGCAAAGTTCCTATTTCAGGCCCAGGAATGTCTGCTGTAAACAGGCGGTGAATAGCATTGGTGATATCGTGTCTTCCTGCCTGACACCTTTTCTTATTGGAACTTTATAGCTGACTTTATGGAGGAGAATAGTAGCTGTGCAGCGATAGCAACCAGGTCGAGGGTTCGAGTCCTATAAGGTCGTGGACTCGAGTCTCGTGAAGTTCGTGGGAAATGAAAAGGGAAGGGAGAAAGAGGATAAGGAAAGGTTTTCGCATTTCCGCTCTTGAGCAGACTTAAATGCAATGCTGTAATTTTTAACGAACATAGTCGAGGCTGTTTGGGTTCAAACCTTCAAAACGAGAGTTAAAACCCTTTTAGGGTTAATACAGTAGTGGTAAGACTGCAAGACAAAGAACGACTCAGATTGATGTACTGGTGCCTCATCTCGGATGGCTGTATTTACTGGGCTGCGCATAGGATCTTAATCCATGTTCATCACCGCGCGCCTCTTGAAGAAACATGGTTATGCATGCAACTTCCCCATTTTGTTATCAGTCAGTCGTAACAGGCGCAGTCTTTGGCTTCGCACACTTGAATGCCGTGCTGTCGTGCCATGGATTCCTAAATGCGCGCGATATTCTTGGAAAGCCGCACCGTAGCGCTCCGTAAATGGAGCAGGAGATGCACCAGCTGTACAGTTCACGAAAGCCTGACGAAGTTCACCACTTTCGGAATTGACACCCCCCTTCCCGCCGTGCGTGTGGTCTGCACCGTGGCCCAAGAAGACGTCGCTTCCGTCCAGCGCCACCCTGTCCGCCGCCTTTGGCTCGCTGCGATGTTCCGAGAGTGACGTCAGTATGGCCTTCGTGGTAGCCGAGCGGGCGTTGTGCTGGCAGCCCTCCCCCGCTGCTCGGCCACCTTGTCCCGGCACGCCATGTAGCTGCGCACTTCCTCGGCGTTCCTTTCCAGCCTGCCGTGGTTGGTGGGCGAGTCGGTCAGCGTACAAGCGCAGCCAAGAATGGAAACCCCCAGCCCGGCGACGATCACGTAAAGGCCCGCGCGGTTGCCGAGCCTCGCCGGAAGGGTCACCAGCGTCTGCAGCTCGGCGTCCAAGCTGCCTACCGTCGCGATGCCGCCGGGCTAGGGCGGGCCGCCGTGTGATGACGCGGCGAACTTGAGCTGCGGTGGAAGACCCGACCACCTCCGTCATGGACGCTCTTCTTCTTGTTCTTCTCTTGGTTTGCTCGCGCCGTAGCCTCCTTGAAGAGTATGCGTGTACAAGTGCAGAAATTTAGCGGGCAAAAATTTCTCAAGATAAAAAGGTTACACCTATTTGTACTTGTACTTGAAACCTATTTGTACCGTTTGTACTTTCGGACGACCTGTCCCTAGGAAGTGCTGCGTCTTAGCACATAACAGTGTTAACTGCGGTCAAGGGATCGGCGGAATCGCGAACAAGGACGAACACGCGCCGAATATCGGCCGATGAGGAGGAGGACAACGAAGTATGCGATGTCACCTGGTCGCTAAAAAATTCACCTGAACAACTCTCTGTGCACCCCAATTCTTGGCCGATCCCCTGTGTGGGCATGTGCCATTGTACGAGGTTAACAACAACAGCTTCAGCTACTCATGACGGCTATAGGCTTCGAAGGTGTGCGTTAATAGGTGAAATAATTGACTCCCTGTTACCCCTTCCATTATACTCTTTGAGAACTTCGCCATTAATCTTGGAGCGGGAACTTTAGCCGAATACTACTGAGCAGATTGAGGTGCTGCGTACGAGGCTGCAATGGTATGCTGCGCTGCTCCACTTTTGCCGGCGGTGCTCTTGTGAAAGATTTCTCCTTCGTATCTATATTCTGCGACCTAAAATTGTTTGAAGAATGTGACTCTCTTGTTCCGATGTCCGATGTCCATTAGAAAGCACCTTCTCCTGCCCCTGCCCGCCACGGTGGCTCAGTGGTTACGGCGCTCGGCTGCTGGCCCGAGAGACGCGGGTTCGGTCCCGGCCGCTGCGGCTGAATTTCGATGGAGGTGAAATTCTCGAGGCCTATGTACTGTGCGATGTCAGTGCACGTTAAAGAATCCCTGGTGGTCGAAATTTCCTGAGCCCTTCACTACGGCGTCTCTCATAGCCTGAGTCGCTTTGGGACATTAAAACCTAATAAACCAAACCAAACCTTCTCCTGCCCCTGAAATGCTCCCGCTGGGCGATGCAGCACTGAGTTTTTAGCGAGAGCGATGGAACGATGAGGACGGAACGAAATACATAAAAAAAATGCCTCCGCAATTATGCTTTCTCGTTAATGAGTCTAACCAGTTAAGCTGTTCGTGCTTTTGCGATTAAATGAAGATTCCACCCACACCTGTGCGGAGCGCACTCGGACGGCTCCTAGCTGCCGGTGACGTCACCGTTTACGCAGCATCAGATAGCCGATAACACAACGTAAACACGAATATGCCTATATGGGAGTAAAAATGGAGTATCCTCTAGCACAGGGGTTCTCAAACTTTTTTGCTTGGAGGAACCCCAAAAGCCTTCAATGAGTTCCAAGGAATTCCCCCCCCCCCCCCCCTTCGCTTTCACTTACCATTAATGTTGTCGAGTGCATTTTTGCAAAGAGAGAGTTGCAAAAGTTAAATGTTTATTGCACAGATTAATACAAATACTAATGTGATGGGTGGCACTGCTTCCCTTTTAAGAGCAAGTCAAAGCGTGGCTCAGTAGCACTCAGAGCCAGTCTCATATCAGCTGTCGGGTCAGGGCCGGTGAGCGTTCTCGCGGAACACAAGAAGACAGCCCGCGGAACCCCTGTGTTCCGCGGAACCCAGTTTGAGAACCCCTGCTCTAGCACATTCCCTTTTATAAAGGGGAGTGCGTAAGAGGACAACTCACTCCCTTTATATTCCTTTCCGTTTAGAGTGCATGTTGCTGACTGCAACTATCACGTGATGACGTCACGATCGCGCGACGCCACGTGACCGGTCATGTGATGTGTTGCACCAACCACGACGCTGGTTGCGCCACAAGACAACGCTAACGGCCTCTCTGTAAAACAGAATCGTTTTGAACAGATCAGAGATCTAATTACACGCTAAGTTTCCCACCTATAGATCTATACACTCTGTGCGGTGCAGCTTTGTGCGTCTGCAAAGGTTCATATTAGCTTCGTTATGAAGCAATATAATTTAGAGAAGATAACGTTCTATTTACGCGGCTGGCCTCGTAAACTGCGAGAATAGAGTTTTTGCAGTTTTCGTTCCCTCTCCTCCACGGTTCCTTTTTTTTCTTTTGACAGATGCTTCTTCATTGTTCTCTCGCACAATAGCTTGCACGCCTCGGGAGAGCGCCAGCTGTTCTTCCAAGTCCTTGGACTCGCGCGCGTCTCCTCGGTGCGCTGAACCTCGAATGACAGCGCACGCTAGAGTTCAAGCACCTGCTCTAATTTTAAGTGCACACGACCGTCCCACTTGCGATTGAGCAGCGTGGAGGGTACGGTGTCTGCTGTCGCTTACACCTACTCGTCATGTGAGGTCAGGAACGATACGTGGTGTATGTAACAGGCAGCGAATAAATCATCCGCGTTACGGCTGCGTCATTCACATGCAAGCTGCTCAGTGTATACAGTTCGGTGCAGCGGCTTTCTTTTCTGAGCACTCGTTTCTTATGGTTATTGTTGGCCCCCTCCCCCCAATATGAGCTACTGTTTGTTTTTGCTCGTTTGTCACTTTTGCCGTGTTCCTAACCGATAGTACAATGAAACGACCATACACGTGGTCGAAGCGCGGACTGCCATGTGCATTTCCGAGAAACTAAGACGGATGATCAAAAACTAGGGACGGATTTATGAACGTCTATTGGAGGGGGCTGCTGCTAAGATGGAAGAAGGGTACCTCAAATCCGCCGCCGTCAAAAACCAACAGGCACGGTTTGTTGGCTAGCTAAGCGGGAAGATTTTGCATCCACGGCAAAGAGGATGTTGTAAGGCATGCTCGATTTTGCGAAATCAGGCTGAACAAAGACGGCGATCAAGTAAAAGCAAACACGACACTGCGCTGTTCTCGCTCTTTTACGTGTTTGTCGCCTTTGTTCCGTAAGCTATTGCGATGTCAAGCATGTTGCGGGAACCACCTCGCCAGTTGGTGTCGAGCATTGTGTAAGTATATACTGGTTAAGCGAAGGTGACCTCTTTGCCTTTGCCTCGAGGAAGGTGTAGCCTTGAATGGTGTTGTGAAATTTTGAAGCGAAAACTTAAACGTCTCGGAAAGCTTCTCCCTTAGTCTTCGTCAATGCAGCGCTAAAGATGGTGCCATTACAAAGGCATACTATATTACCCAACGAATTTCTTGTTTACGTCAGCAGCATTACTTACTGGTAATGGTGGCTCAAGAAGGCTAGAGAAGCTGACAATTTCCCAAATATTGTAGCGTCTTGTATTACGCAGATATTTCTTTTCTCCATTACACCTTTTTACAGACTGTTACGCAAGATTAATCTTGCCCATACTATGACTTCGTAGGTCATACGTCAGTCATGAACAGAATAATGATTGCTTTTCATGTGGACCATGTCGCTATAGTCTGTCGATGGAGGAGATCGCTGCATTGAAAACTGGAGGACTTCGCACGTAACTGGTCAACAACTGTGTGCATCGTTTCTTTTGTTTCGTCTTGAAGGAGCACTGTACAGGACTTATCCAATTATTGTTCTCTATAAAAATGAATTCCCGGGCTCTTTGCTCTCATGTTTAGGTTTGTCGGGCAGCAAAATGGCTGGTCGGTTGGCTGGTCGGACGCATGCGTTCAGGACCAGTTGCCATGCAGTAAATAACAGCACGTCTATCCTCTCTCTTCCTTTCCCGTGGCCAGGTCTGTGCCTGATCGAGCTGGTGACGTGGCAGCGTCCCTGTCCAGACTCGCTGTACGCCTGCCTGTACCGGTGGGCGGGTGAAGCGGCCGCTTTTGCCGCTGGCTGGCTCTCCCTCCTACACCAGGGGGCGGCAGTGGCCTGTGTTGCCCGGCTGCAGAGCAGCGCCATCGACGCGCTTAGCGGAGGAGCACTGGCCAGGGCCTGGCAGGTAACGGCCGCCGACGAGACGTTATTTAGGCGAAAGCCTTTAATGCCTCATCGTTGTCGCCAGAAGGCTGTCAGCAGAGGTGTCACGCTTTTCGGTTGGTCGAAATGGTTATGACGTCAGAGTGCGCTGATTCGCAATAATGAGGGCACTACGGATGCATGACGCCCCCTTTTGGAGCAGACGACAACTAATAAAATAGTTGTCCGCTCCGACAGGGGGCGTAAGTCGTCCGTGGGTGACCACATTACATACCTCATTACTGCGAACAGAGCCATGGATACAACCGAACTCATCGAAGCAGAGAGAGAGTCGTGCTAAAGAAGCAGTCAAAGTCTGCAGTCAAATTGTTGTTATAATGTGTAGTCAAATTGTGTCGTCAAATAAAGCACTAGTACAGCACCAACATTCTCGCAGTCAATGCCAAACAGTGCGCCAGGAAAGGCTTTCGCCTTGCAGCACTTTAGAGAGCCAAAGTGCCCCCTGAATTTTTTCTTGTGTTACGTGCAGAGTTGGCACGAAAACCAAGGTCAGAGGCGTGTTTCTGAGCAGTATATGAAGCACTTACGATACTTACGAAGCTACTAAGAGGTGCGTTCAAAACCACATAATGTGTCCTGAGTATTTTGAACCAGCCCTTTACTCGTTGTGGCCGAGTGTCGCAGCGGTATAACTACGCCCATAATGCGCCGAACACCTGCTGACTTCAACTGTGGCTAATAAATATTAAGGTTCAAGACACGACTAAAATAGCCCAAGTTATGTCAGTGTAACACTGCGGGCTAAGTGGCAAGCCATAGTTAAAGTATCTAGATTAATGCATTAAAATACGGAGGTCATTCCCTTAACCACCCATATATGGTATTTTTATTAGTCAGCAGGCTCACGTAACAGTTTTCGGCGACAGTGTACCGTTGGTCAGGGAACGACATGGAAGCGCCATTGCCAGCTGTCCCTGCAGAACCTAAAGCGAATTGGCGCAAGCAGCAAGATTCTGCCTCGTGCTTGCGTGGCTTGCTGTTTTTGTTGCCGCGACAGCCTTGCCCCCTCCCACTCCCCGGCTAGGAGCTTTGCCAGAAAAGTACATAACAGTGGCATCCTGCCAGTGCGTATACCAACAGAGGCCTTGACTCGAAGGTTTACAAGATGTCTTAAAATTTGACTGAGAACTGCGAAGCTAAGTGTATAAAAGAAAATGATCGGGTAACGTTGAGAGACAAATGGAGCCGCATGAATTAGAAAACACGGTCGAGTTCATGACGTATCAGCGGAACCCAAGACGAGGAAATGGATCTATGCGCGACATGTCAGTACGGAGAGCGTATCACCGACAGTCCGTCACGGTAACACAGTGGATTACAAAGAGGCGACAAAGAACCAGGTGGGAGGCCAGACTCCAAAATTGGTGGCAAAGGATGGCCGCAGCAACAGGGCTAACTGGAGGTTCAGTGGGAGAGGCATTTGTGTGCTTCAGCGGACGTAATCTGACTGGTGATGATTATCGTGCTTCAAGGCCTCAAACACAGGTAAAAAGTCGCCGTAACCCCTTCTTCTCCCTCCCTTGTCCGACACTGCACTGATGGTGCAGGCCCTCGGTTCGTACGACCCGGTGGCTCTAGCTCTGGGCCTGGTGGCGGCCTCGGTGGCCGCGGCTCCTCGGCTGCTGTCCTCCCGAGAGCCCACGTGGTTGGGCATGGCGCTGATCGGCCTGTCGCTGCTGGCGGCGCTCTTCTTCGTCGCCATGGGGTCTGTGGGAGCCACGGCGGCGCCGGGCAACTCGTGGAGCCTCGCCATGCTCGTGCTCAGCGACAGCGCGCCCACGGGGGTGAGTACTGCTGCATAGGCAGCCACCACCGCAGCAATGAGACGGGTGTGCGCGCAATCCACGGCCGTGAAATGTTTTGCAAATTCCATTAGACCTCACCATGGAAGGCATTGCTAAAGAAAAACAAGCAAAATGTGAAAACAGTTCCAGTATTTCTTTGAAAACGAACTCACCGGCCTTCCATGTCAGTACACATTGTCGCTTTCAAAGCTGCGATGCTATATGAGGTCATGGCATGTTATAGTATATCCGCCTTCCTTGCGCGAGTCCTTGCGCACTACTAACTGCAGCACTCTCTCCTTTTGCTACAGCCTTTCCACTTCTAATGGGGAGGGTCTCATTGGCCAGAAATCGGTCTTTTCCACGTGTGCTGAAGGCAGTTTTCGTTGGGCGAAATTTCACCGAATCTGCGTCCGCTTCCGCGCAGCTCCTGTCCGGTGCGGCCCTGTGCACGTACGCCTTCATCGGACCGCACACGGCGCTGCGGCGCGCCCCCGACAGCCCGCAGCCGTGGCGTGACCTTCCCTTGGCGCTGGGGCTGAGCACGGCGCTCACCTTCCTGCTCACGTTCGCCATGGCCGTCGTGGTCACCATACAGGCGAGACACGACACCGCGCGACCGCTGGCCGCCATGCTGGCCTCCTGTTCGGCCGAGTGGGCCGGAACCGCCATGAGTGCCGCCTCCCTTCTGGCGCTCGTCGGTCTGGCCCTGTACGGCCTGCTGCCTCTGGGAGGCGCCGTCCGCTCGCTGGCCGCCGACGGTCTTCTCTTCCGGGGCCTCGCCAAGACGTCGACCGCCGGCAGGCCCGTCGGCTCCATCCTGGCCGCGGGAGCGCTCGCCTCTTTCGCCGCCCTGGTGGCGCCCGTCCCCAGGCTCCTGGGACTTATGGCCGTTGGGCCCCTCGCCCTGAATGCGGCCGTCTGCGTGGCCTTACTGCTGGCCCGCTACCATCCGGCCAGCCGCACCGCCTACGACCTGATCCGCGACGAGTCGCCGCCGGGTAAAGAAGACTCGACCACGGGTGCGGCAGGAGGAGGAGGCGGTGGGTGCAGCTCCGGACCGGCGTCGTCGACGACTTCCCCCTCTTCCTCGGCTTCGTCGTCTTCCGAGGATGAGGAAGACATCGACGCCCTGGTGCGCGAGTACCGCGAGCGACTGCGCGTGGCGGCGCTCACCGACGGACTTCTGGCCGGAAGCGGCGGCGCGTCCCTGCGCGAGCCTACGTCGGCGACGGCGCGCCGCTCGGACCTGGCCGTCTCCGGCGTTGTGGCGGCGCTGGTCGTCCTCTCGGTGGCCATGGAGGTCGGCTCGAGGCTCGAGGGCCGCGCGGCCTCCGTGTGCGCGGTCATATCGACTTTGAGCGCGGTGGCTGTGGCCGCGCTGCTGGTGCTTCTGTCGCGGCAGCCGCAGGCCCAGCTGGGCCCCAGCCTGCTGCACGGGGCCGCCTTCCGCGTGCCCATGGTTCCATGGCTGCCCTGCATCGGGGCCTTCCTCAACATCTGCCTCCTGGTCGACCTGCTCGTCTCGGCCTGGCTCGTATTCGTCTGCTGGCTGGCCATAGGTATATATACACAGCGCCGCTTCAAAAAGAGGCGCAGTTATACGCGAACTTGGAGTGCGAAATTGGCATCCCACAAAGCAGAAACTGTTAAAAAGCAGTAAATCGTGCACAGATGCGCTGCTTTAGTTCGGCCTTATGAAGTATACCCACGCCATGAGTTATCAATGGCTATAGTAGTTAAAGCTAAAAGGTATACGCGTCAGCTCTTCATGCTGGTTTCCACCATAATGTTGGCGCTTGGGTCGACAAACAAAATGAGCACCAGGTTTGAGCCGCTGCTCCCAAGCACTGAGCACTTTGTCACACCGCAAACCTTTATCATCGCGCTTATCGCGCCTCGTGACATAAAGTCGAGCTTGTGGGTTCCTACGTGGACACAGGCCACCACCCACCGCGGGTTCGAGCTTCGCGCGAGCCAAGGGCCCCGATCAGCCGTCACCACACACACACTGGGACACCGTTGCAGCGCACTCAACCTCCGCTGGGAGGAGAGCGATTCGCCGCAAAGAAATAGGCCTCCAAGTTCACAAAGGAGACGTTTATTCACGTCGTCCTTCAGCAGGTACACAAACACTCAATAGTCACCCCGTCCCGGGGACGCGCGAGGAGCAAGGCTCCGCTGCGCGCACGAAGCGACCAGAGTAATGCGCGCCGCTAACACGCCGCTGCAGGAGAATGTCCCCGCGGCAGTGCTGTGATCTCTCTCTCGTGTCGGCCGTTGGGCCGGTTGCGAGAGAGAGTGGGCAAACAACGCAAGGTACGCCTGTCGGAGGTCGCTGGACCCCGCTGGACAGGCTCGAGCCGCTGCAGGTCAAAGGACACGTGCGGGCGAGCTCGAGTATGCACTGGTCCGAACGGCAGAGGCCGGCACGGACAAACACAGTAACGTACGCACCTTACGCTGTCTCGGAGGGAACTCTCTCTCTCTGGGCCCCGCTCGGACGGTCGCGCAGTGCGCGGCCGCCCAAAGCGGGGTCCCGAATTCCCGCCAAAAGGCGCCAATGGCAAAGGCCCTTGGGGAGCCGGGGCGGAGCTGTGGCTAAATGACAGTGATTAGTCACCCAGCCGCCTCTCCACCGCCTGAGGCGGGAGCAAGGGAAAGAGGAGAAACAACGCGGGAGGCCGGCTAGCCGCGCAAAGGCGACGGCAGAAAGCCAGGATTCCCACATCCCCCTCTCCTTAAATGCCCTCCTACCCATCGGCAAAGCACGCGGCCAAAAATAAAGAAATCAATACACAAAAAACTACACTTCAGTTCCAAAATAAAGAAATGAATACACAAAAAAAAACTAGCTACACTTCAGTTCCAAAAATAAAGAAATGAATACACACAAAAAAAAACTAGCTACACTTCAGTTCCAGCCAGAACAACGTAAGAAAACAAAGGAAAAACAAGGCAAACAAACAAACACTGGCATACGCTTCAGTAAATCAAAACAGCTTGCAGATTATATACACGGTACACCAGAAGATGTGAATACCACTGTACAGCTGTGTTACAGGTGGGTGCCAGCCTCAAAGTTCGATGGCGCGGCCCAGTGGGCCTGTCGGCGACTCACCGCTCGCAGACTTCAAGTTGAACGGGTTGGGAGGGCCGACGACTGATGGCGGTCTTCTTTCCGTTGATGTAGGGTGCGTTGATGACGACGGGGCCGCGGCAGAGCACTGACCTCGCGCCCTTGGACACGACATCACGTTCGGGCACAAGAAAGTTAGTGCACCCCTTTCACGCCGGCTGAAACGGGCGAGGACGTTCGGCGGCGTCCAGATGTGTAACCTTGTCCACAGCGAGGGTTCCTTCTCATCCTCGCGCTCACGCAGAAGGACACAACGGCACAACTCACAGGCGTCGCCTTGGCTCATGGTTACGCGCGCACACAGTCACAGCCACAAACACGCATACACCGGCACGTGCGCGGACGCTGGTCGGCGACAACGATCCCCTCATCAGAAGCGTCCAGAGGCGCCGCGGCGAGGGTCAAAGGGTGCACTTTCCGCCCCCCATCGTCCCAAACGCCCCGCCAACTTCCCCTCCATACGGGCCGCACAAAACTCGCACCGCGACACACGGCTCCTTAACGAGCCAACCACCCACAGTCGGGCCGGAAATGAGAAAAGGCGCGCTGTACAAACGACACCCATCTTTTCCTTCTAGAAGATAAGAGCAAGCACGAGCGGGCTGAAGTTTGCCTATGTACACCTGGGTACGTTAGAACAAAAACAGACGAGCAAGCGGGGAAACGAAAGTGGCTAGAAACTGACTCAAACAAAACAAATAAATAAATAGATAAACACGCAAGGCTGGAACTGACCATGCTGCAAAAACAAAAAAAAAATAACACACCGTGCTTCGCCTAGGTAGGGCCTGACGAGAAAGCTCGCCAGCTAGCTGAGGCTGCGTGCCTTCGGTTGCGGAAAAGTCCGCCGTCCGGCATCAATCACACCGGTGACCGTCGCCTCAGATTGTACCGGTGCTCCGTACGCTTGCGTTCCGCAGCACCAGTTGTGCCTTTGCGCTTGCCTTTGATACCAATGGGTACCGGCGCAAGCTCGTCAGACCGTGACGCGTAGGCCTTCAGGTCATTGAACCCCTGCTTGCTCCTGGGGAAAGGCCCCATCAAATCGCAGGTGGCCATCTGCCACGGACGCACACTGTCAAACGGTTTCATCATTCCAGGCGGCTTGCCGCCCCGTGACTTCACCGCTTGACAGACATGGCAGGAACGGCAATAGCGGAAAATGTCACGCTTCATGCCAGGCCACGTCACCGAATGACTCAGTTTTGCAAAAACTTTGGAGCCACTCAGATGACCGGCCAGTGGTTCGTCATGAGAGAATCGCAAAAGTGCGCCTCTCAGACTTTTGGGGATAACCACCTAGAACGGGTCGATGGACTCGTCATCGGTGGCTATGTACTTCAGCACGAGCCCGTCATTGTCCAGCAAATATGAATCCCCGGGGTTCGCCGCGACACACGCTGGCTTCTGCCCCCCTGCGCCCGCTACAATACAAGTAGCGTCACGGCGCTCCGTCTCCCTGAGACCGTCGCTCACCTCGCGACAAAACGGGTCATTTTGCTGGGCTTTCAGTAGCTCTTTAGGGCTGAAAACGATTCCAGTCATCCCAGAGGGGAGCCTGGTCTCGTCCCCACTCAGGTTTGCAGCCAAAATTTCCGTTCGCGTCGGCAACTCCGAGGCGCTCACGAAGAGCTTTGCCTCTCGTCCGCTTTGCGAAGCGCTGCTTGCCTGGTTAGCGGAATGGGTTAGCCCGTTTGCGGGCTCCCCCTCCTTGCCGCCCGGCGGCTCGTCCGCTGTTTCGCCCCCTCCGCCTACAAGCGTCAAGGCGCCGCTGGCGAGTGGGGCACGGGATAGCGCGTCAGCTACCACGTTTGTGCTCCCCTTTCGATACTGCACCGAAAAGTCGTAATGCTGTATCAGGAGAGCCCAGCGCGCCAGCCGACCCGCAGGCTTGCGGAGCCGCATCAGCCAACTGAGCGCACTGTGGTCTGTCTGCACCACGAATTGCGTTCCATCAAGGTAGACGTCAAATTTGCGCAGTGCAAACACGATGGCGAGGCACTCCTTCTCGGTCACGGAATAATTCCTCTCCGAGGTCAGCAAGGAGCGGCTGGCAAAGGCCAGCGGTTGCAGCACGCCATCGAATTCCTGTAGGAGAACTGCTCCTAAACCCAGATCGCTCGCGTCAGTCTGGACTACGAACTGTCTGGTCAGGTCGGGTAGCCTGAGCTGCGCTGTCTCGACAATGGCATTAGACAGGAGGCGAAAGGATCGCTCTTGCTCGGGCTCCCATCGCCACGCGGCCGTCTTTCCCAAGAGCTAGGTCAAGGGTGCCTGCACGCGGGCACAGGACGATAAAAGGTGGCCATTCCTACACAACGGCGCAGGCCGCGTACGTCCTTGGGCGCGGGAAATTCGAGTATGGCTCGAAGTTTCTCCGCATCTGGCTCAATGGAGCCCCGGCCTCAGCGACTGCACCCCTGCCTCAGTGGAGGCTTGGGCGGGCTGCACGAACGAGGGAGGCAAGGCTCCTAGTTCGATGAGCGGCGCGGTTTCCACAGGGAACCGGCCAGCGCCTCGCCGTTCCCAGAGCAGAATTGACTGCTCGCGGGGCACGGCTGCTGCTGTTCGAAACTGCCGGTTGCGGCAGCGTGACACGAACTGCTTTCGCACTGGGCGGAAAGCGTGCACAGCTGAGGCATGTGACCAGCGGATGCACCGCAGGGTGCTTCCGATACAGCTCCAATGGGAGCCACGTGGTCAACATTTTGAGTTGTGTCACCGTAAACCCCAATGGGGGCCGCGGCCAACCACGGTGTCTAGCTATTCGAAGGAACAGCAGCCAGCGGATCAAACGACGCTACAACTCCGTAGGGAGCCGACATGTAGCTGCCGAGTGCCGAGCTGGGGGTGGTAGACACGGTGCGCAAGCGTGATCGTCAAGGCGACCTGCTCGGCTAAAGTGCCATCAAAGGCGTAAGCGCCAATGACTTAGCACGTTGGGCGCCAGTTGTGGGTTCCTACGTGGACACAGGCCACCACCCACCGCGGGTTCGAGCTTCGCGCGAGCCAAGGGCCCCGATCAGCCGTCACCACACACACACTGGGACACCGTTGCAGCGCACTCAACCTCCGCTGGGAGGAGAGCGATTCGCCGCAAAGAAATAGGCCTCCAAGTTCACAAAGGAGACGTTTATTCACGTCGTCCTTCAGCAGGTACACAAACACTCAATAGTCACCCCGTCCCGGGGACGCGCGAGGAGCAAGGCTCCGCTGCGCGCACGAAGCGACCAGAGTAATGCGCGCCGCTAACACGCCGCTGCAGGAGAATGTCCCCGCGGCAGTGCTGTGATCTCTCTCTCGTGTCGGCCGTTGGGCCGGTTGCGAGAGAGAGTGGGCAAACAACGCAAGGTACGCCTGTCGGAGGTCGCTGGACCCCGCTGGACAGGCTCGAGCCGCTGCAGGTCAAAGGACACGTGCGGGCGAGCTCGAGTATGCACTGGTCCGAACGGCAGAGGCCGGCACGGACAAACACAGTAACGTACGCACCTTACGCTGTCTCGGAGGGAACTCTCTCTCTCTGGGCCCCGCTCGGACGGTCGCGCAGTGCGCGGCCGCCCAAAGCGGGGTCCCGAATTCCCGCCAAAAGGCGCCAATGGCAAAGGCCCTTGGGGAGCCGGGGCGGAGCTGTGGCTAAATGACAGTGATTAGTCACCCAGCCGCCTCTCCACCGCCTGAGGCGGGAGCAAGGGAAAGAGGAGAAACAACGCGGGAGGCCGGCACAGCCGCGCAAAGGCGACGGCGGAAAGCCAGGATTCCCACAAGCTCAAGGTTGTTCTTTTTTGTGTGTGCAGAATAAGCTTCAGCATGGATCAGCTGGGCAGACTGTCTTTCTCTAAACATTTTACCCGTGGTACCTCAGCTGCTTATACACCCTCCACCCCCACCGCAGGCGTAGCCCTGTACCTGCTGTACGGCATCCACAGCTCGACGGCCGCCTCGGAGATCCCGCTGCCTTCGGCGCCCGCCGTGGGGTCCCCGCGGCAACCGTCGCCCAAGATCTCGCTGCAGCCCCTGGCGCTGCAGCCGCACAGCATCGTGTCACACATCGTGCCCTCGCACCGGAGCCACCCGGGCAGCCAGCGGAGGCTGGCCGAGCTGGACACCGTCTTCATCCAGCACTGATCGAGGGCAGCCACCGCCGTCACGAAAGGTGAGTATACTGTCACGTGAACGCAAGCCGAAAAGTCACGAGGCTTGTATTATTACACCTGCAGTCTCAACTACGTGATGTCACCGCAAGAATGCAGTCGTACAGTCACGGACAAAAGTTTACAGGACGCAGATTCGCGGAAAAAAAAATACTTTTGGGTTGCCTTGTCAAGCAGTCAACTGGTATTTTCGGTGTGGATGGAGCATGCATGTGCCCTCGTGATTCAGTACTTTTCATTGACCTGCTTTATACATTTTTTTTTTCCGCAAACCCGCATCCCGCAAAATTTTGTCCATGACTTACTTTTCTCGCGTGTAGAAAATATTCATAATGATTAGCATAGGGAGATATGGACTGGTGAGAAAGACGTCGAAACATCCTCTGCATTCGGTGTGAATTGCAAAGACGCGGTTCCACTTGAGAGCGGTCAGGGTAACTGCAAGCATGAGTAGTCCGGACTGCATTACACTGTCGGCATGCATTAGTCATAAAGTCTTCTTGCGGCCACCGAGATGCTTTCACAGCCGGCTTGCAGAAACTAGTAAGCCAGGACCAGTTTGCCCGAAAGAACAGCCCAAACCTTGAACTGCAGTTTAGTACAGTTCTCTACATCAAGCAATAATCCAGTTCGAATTATAAACGTATTCATTTGTTTTAGATTTCCCCCAGTGCAACCTCGAAGGTATACACCCAAGAGAACGTCCGCGGAGACGGCCATTTTCTGATGCGACGTAACTGCAGCACCCATCTTACCATATTTTACTGTTGTTTTTTGTCTGAACGGGCGTACGCAGTATGTGTCGCCCGGTGTTGAACCCAGTGTTAGTCCAGAATTCACCTGTCCGCTTACGTGAGAGTCGATATTTCTACTCTTCGATTTTTGCGAGCAGGATGAAAATACCAATGCCCAAGTATGGATCGCGGTGACGGGCAGTGCAAAGTTAAGGAAGAGGAAACGAAGAGTTTCTAAAACTGTTGCGTATGACTCGCACAATTTCCTCCATTTCGTCGTCTCTTTCTTATTTTCACGCAAAAACCATGCATCAGCCGTCGACAGGTGATAAACTAAGCCTCGAATTCTTGGTCCAACACCTATTACGCGACTAACGCTTACTCCTTCGCCTATAAACTAAAACACTGCTGTGCCTGGCAGTCATCAAACATTTCAACCCTGCGTGCTCAGGGGAGTGCCCGCACTGTAGGGAAAAGTCGGGACATTTACCACATGGTGTGGGCATGCCAATCAAACCCGCACCTTCCCCTTCACCAGACCTACCCGGGAGGTCTGGGAGGCGGCCCTGCTCGGCTGCTCTGACCTGGCGAGCCAAAAGGCCCTGGTCGGGCGCGACCGAGCAGGAGCTACAGCCAATGGGCTCCTGTAATGAGCAGCCCACCTAGCGTTTGAACGGCCCCTTAAAAGGACTATGCAATGAATTAATTGCGATTACGTAAAGCAGATGAGAGGTAGGCATTCCATCACTCGTCACCCCAGCGCAAGAATTTTTGAGCTAGCATCAATAACAACGAAGTTATGGACGATTAAAAATCACGCTCCTCCTCTCCCCCCTCAACTCCTACGCGCGGAGCACCAAGAAAAAAATTAAGAAAACAGCTCTGGGACTGGGCCCCGCCCATGAATACGTCATTCGCTGACGTTCGGTGTGCGACTTCCGGTTGTCGCACCCAGCACCCCAGCAGCAGCGTCGGCAGTGTGTCCCCGTCTTTTGCGCTGGTTTTCTTTCTACAATCGTGAACCAATTAACTCGCCCAGCTCTCCACTCTACTGGACCAATAAGGCATCAAGCTTCACAGTGCATTAGTGTTATATCTTACGCTACATATTTTCGAATTGTTTTTGCTCGGCATACACGTCTTTCATTTGCTTAGGAAGAAAGCAGCGCAGTCAAGAAAGTTACTCCCTCCTGCCAGCGAAAATTAAAAAAATGCGGGTTTTTCAGCGCCAGTATAAAATCTTTGCATGCTGACGGCATGTTGAAATTTTCGTTAATGCACCGTAATAATTATCTCATGAAGCCCCAGCTCTTGTGGCCCAGGACGAAGAGTACGATGATTTATGGCAATATTTGAGGTGCATTTATGAGCCAAGTTCTTATTGCTCTAACGTTCTCCTAAGCAAATAAAACTGAAAATTGTGATAATTTTGATAATGCTTTATGGAGCTAACACTACCAGGACGTGGTAAATAAACAAAAAATAAATTCTTTGATAAAGGCCTGTACGCTGCACTTGTGCTGCTCATTTATTTCATGCTGTCCATTTTCTCAGTGCAGTGTCTTCTTTGATATGCATATTTCTGGCTCATTACATACTTTGCTTCGGTTCACAATTCTTATTTTAGCTATATTTCATCCACTTTCCTGCCATAATCTCTATTCAAACGTAATTTGTGTAATTTTGCTTTGTCCGGGCTCCTGCAATGTTCTAGCATATATGAATGATGTGAAGACCTGTTTCAAGCTGTTGCACTATAATTCAGTCTAACCTCCTCGATCACGATCACCTAAGCCTTTCCTTATCTGTTGCCATACTTTTTTATGGAAACACTTAAAAACAAAGCACCATGATCTATTTCAGTATTGTTTTATTTGCCGATCTAATTTTTTCGAAGATAACATGGGATACCAACTCCCCTTTAATGTCCCCGTTCTCGTCTCGAAGTCGCGAATTTTTAGATGTGCGCTCAGTATTCTTGTTAGTGCATTTGTGCTCACAAGGGACTATAACAGCCAACGCGGCTAATACGCTAGATTTAATCCTGACAAATCGATCTGACATAGTCTCACCTATTACATACCTGCCAGGCATCAGCGACCACTTGCTAATGCACTATGACATTAATCTAGCCACTCCGAACACTAACAAAAAGAAAAAAAAAATAATAATACGAGACTACAATGGAGCAAATTTTTAGGCGATAAATAATGAACTATTTTTTTTTATCGATGCTTTCCCATAGCTTTGGTGTCCGCAGCATTCAAACCAACTGGAGCATGTTCACAGCTATAATCACCCAACTCACAGAACAATACACTCCTGAACGCACTGCTACCACCCACTCAATAGCTCCCTAGTGTAATAATCACATTAAACGTTTATCTAACAAAAAGAAAGCCTCTACCGCATCGCAAAGTTCTCGCCAACTAGTGAGCGATCGGACTTCGTATTCAGCGGCTTCCAACATGTATGTTCAGGCGCTCAAAAGCGCTAAAAGCACTTCCACTCACATGTAACCACCAATGTCAAAAATTCTGGCGGGTCATTAATCCTTCCACCGACGATAGTTTTGCGTTATCTGACCCGTTAGGCGACCTCATCCCTTCCGACGTTCGCGTCACGATTCTTAACCGCGTAATCACTGACAACTTTACACCCATATCTGATGTATACATATGCCTACAACTCACCACTTCAACTATGTTTTCATGCCACCTATAACTGTTGCTCCTACTGGTGTGAATAAGCTTATTGATGGACTCAGTGTTCATTCCGCTCCGGGTTATGACTGCGTTACTTAAAAAGCACTGCAGCTTATTCGCCCATTATACTAACCAAACTTTTCCAGCATTGACCAGTCAACGCTGCTACTGAGTGGAAGATCGGAAAGGTGGTTACAGTCTACAAATCCGGCAGCAAAGCATCCCCTATTAATTATCGTCCCATATCCCTTACCAATACTTGACCCAAAATGTTCAAACATATAATATTCACCAACCTTGTTAACTTCCTTTCATTGAACAACTTTTTATGTCAGCGCAACATTGTTTTCGAAAACTTTACTCTTGCGAAACACAGTTAATATAGTTTACACATGCATTGCACTGTATTCTAGACCTATCATCACTAACTGGCTGTATATTTCTGAATTTTTCAAAGGCTTTCGACGATGCATGTCACAACCTTTTGGCTCACAAACTAAAACATCTTAATATTGACTGTAACTTATTGAAATGGATTGAATGTCTACTTAATCGCTCACAATTAGTTATTGCTTACGGTTATAACACCTGTTTTACAGAGGTGTCTTCCGGAGTTCCACAAGGTTCAGTTCTTGGACCCTAGCTACTGTTCCTGATCTAACATTAATGATCCCCGCTCTCTTATGGATTCTCATATTCACCTATTCGCTGATGTTTGCGTCATTTTTAGAGAAATAACCAACACTAACAACCTTACATTACTTCAGTCAGTGGCGGTCACAGAGAGTGGTTTTAGGGGGAGCGGACAGACTGCTGTATATAAAAAAAGAAAAAATAGAAACAACGATTTTTCATTTTATTTGCACAAAATTTTTTTTGCGCTTTGTTATTGAAAAATAAATGGCGAAAGGTATAGACGTTATACCATTACTCAATCTTTGAATGTTAACGTTTACGCGAGCAATATTCATTTCGATACCAGGGGAAACGAGTCGACGTCTGAGATAATTGCCACGACATGTCCACTAAGGTCAAAGCACCTGCCCGGACATTTCACCAGTGGGGTTAGCGGCCTTCATTTATCAGTTCTGGGAAGTGGCTTAATTTGTTCTGCCCTCAGTCCCCAAGGCGGCTGGTCGGCGCTCCTTGTCAAGCCAGAAAGGGATGGTCCCCTCGCTTGCGTCGCTGTGTCCCTGGTGGGATAAAGACATGAATGGGTGGCTCCCCCCCCCCCCCCCCTCCCGCCGACGAGGTTGTTGGCCACCGCAACCGCAGGTAAATGGCACCGCCGTCGCCGCCGCGCCGGCGGCATGGCAAGACAACGGTGGCGGGAACTTGATTACTTTTGTATTTTGTAAATAGTGTACAAAGCTCTCCCCTGTCCTTTCTTGCTGTCGCTCCCCTCTATACTTCTCCTTACTATCCTCTCCCTTTCCCTGTCGTTTCCGCCGGCTGCAGCTCGGGTGCTTAAGATATTAGATAGCAATTGCCGCAGCCGGCAACACTCTTTTGCTTCCTTTTTTTTTTAAATAAACCACTACCACCAAGGCAGGAACACGATACCTATCAACGTGTAGAACATGGAATTGTGTGAAATAAGACAGCCGCTAACAAGGTGAACGTACAAAGCAGGGGACTACTTGACGAGACCGCCACTGACTTCAGTGCGAAGAATGGTGAATGCAGCTATATATGAACAAATGCAAAGTCATGCGTGTATCTAGAAAAACTTCCGTCCCACCTCACTACTACATCGATAACATTTCGTTGGAATCAGCCTCATCATATAAGTGCATCGGCGTCCACATTACTTATTATCTTAACTGGTCTCTTCATACCGAGAACATAATTGAAAATGCTAATCGCATGCTTTGCTACTTACGTCGCAACTTCTTTAACGTTCCTTCCAATTTGAAACTACTGCTTTATCAAACACTAATACGATAAAAACTCGAGCATGCAACACGTGTATGGCACCCTGCTCATGACTTCATTAATGATCTTGAGCTGGTGCAAAATAACTCTGTGCGTTTAATCCTTGTTAACTACAACCGCACAGCTATGAAGTCTAATATCTGCCTCCCATAACTGACATCGCGTAGAAAAGTGTTTCGTATCACCCTGTTCCACAAGCTGTACCATCATCCCGCTCTTCGTGATCACCTCATCCCCCGTACAATTTCTGTATCCCGCCGCATTGATCATGATCACAAAGTTGGAAGTATGTCATGCAACAGAAAATGCTGCTCGCAGTCATTCCTGCCGCGAACCTCATGCGACTGGAACCACCTTACCGCAGAAGTTGCCGGCACTGAAAATTACGAGCAGTTCCGCGTAGCACTAGCTAACATTGTATATTCAGGCGCTGTTTAATGTTCATGTAATCAACTGTATTTTTCTCTCAGTTTTAGTATATTTACCATTCCCCCTGTGTAATGCCACTAGCCCGTTGTGCTCTAAGCGGTGCGGGCCGGGCTCTATTATTTTACTTTCCTTTAGACTAGCCCACCCTAACATCTGTGTAATGCCACTGGCCTTGAGGGGTAAATAAATAAATAAACAAACAGAGTAATATGCAAGCCTCTCACACAACATTCACTAATATTTCTTTCTTTCTGTAATAACAATTTGTAGACAGCCTAAAGGCTCATATTTCACTGACGTGAAGGTTCATTTTTCAGTCACAGTTCCATACTGTAGAGCGCAGGATAGCGCTTGTGCTGCATAGTTATTCTTCTGTGTGTGTCATTGTAGGCGCTATTGTTTGTTTTCTCAAGTACTATGCACCGTGTATCCCAAACTGAAGTTCTTCTAAATCTTCTTTGATATTAGCAGTTGCAAATTCAAGCCTTCTGCAGGATTTGAAGGAGGCCCAAGGAGACGAGGACTAATTTTATGCATATGCAAATGTAAACAGCTAATCTATCTGTACTATTGTAACTTGCATTCTCTTTTTTGCTTTATGTGCTGTTCTTATATTTCGTGCCATTATGCTGAATGTCGTGATTTTTGTATGTATTATAGTGTAAATTGATACTGTATGTCTGCTGTCAAAGTGTTTTCTTTTTCTTTACTGTAATGCGCGATTGTAATGTTTATCTCTTATATTGTTTGGTGTACTTTCCATGTTCTTTTAAAGTACCAACTTGTTTTTCCTACGTTCAAAACTGTCATCTAATGGTCCCCTGGGCCTTGTCAAGCTGTGTGCACAGCTTTTAGCCCAGGGTGACCAGCCAGATTTTTCTGGTAAATAAAGTGCATTGACTGATTTATTAATTCATTGATATGCAACTTACAAATGATTGGAAATGAGGGGAACATGTGCACAGGGCGGAAAGCGCGTGGTCTGCCAGGAAACACTGAGGTGGCCCCGAGAAGGGCCTTTAGTAAGGACGACATCCGTTTTGTGCCTCTTCACTAAGCAGCGACGACACGGCGTGCGCAGTCCTCGTTTTGCACGAGCTGTCGAAGCAATCCTTGGTAAAAAAAAAAACACGAGGGAACAAAGTCGTGCTGTGTATGCACATGCGATCGCCTCGTGGTTCCATTCACGGCGAACAACCATCCGGCAAGCCTGACTCTTTCGACGGATTCAGGAAACGACTGAAAAGAACAAAAGTAAGGAGCGAAGAAAGGTGCACTGCTTACAGGTTAGAACACAAAAACAAAGCTAGGCGCTGCACTCGGTTAACCCATTCAACGAGGCGTGGCGTGAGCTTTAAATCCGATTTCGACAAGGCGTGAGAAGTCGCTAAAGAAGCAAAGGCACACTGCACTGAATGAATGATATAGATAGACTAAGCGCAAGTCATAACTTCTCTAAAGCCACACTGCACTCGTTTAACCCTGCAACGAGGCCTAGCGCGGGTTCTGATGTCTGGCGCCGATTTCGACAGAGAGGGAACACGGCCGCGAGATTGATGCCCGCAATCTTCCAGGAAGTAATGAAGCGGCCCTGAAAAGGGCCGTTTGGAGCAGCTCTTCAACGTCAACCTACAGCGGCGTGGCGGCGAGCAGTAGGCCCAGCGTCCGCGGCGAACAATGACATCGGCTTCCGAGAAGCATATCCAGGGAACGACGCTGCAAAAAAAAAAAAAAGTTTCGTTACAAGCACCGCAATTTGGTGAGTCCTCAATGCACGAGAAAACTTGCGACAATGTAGTTCAGTCCTTACCTCAGGGTTGAGAATGCGCACCCCCGACAAGCGCGTCAGCGTAGCTGTCAAACGGCGGTCCTCAAAGCGCGCCTGATGCGGATCCTTGTAGTGCCGCGGCAAAAACTTTAAATACGAGCACGACACTAGCCACGTGCTCCTGGGGAAACGGCGAAAGCCGCAAGCAAAAACTGCACAGAAATTTCAGCTGGCTGTCGCCGCCGAGCGCACCACGCACGAACGCCATAGCTGCACACGCCTCGAAACGAGCGCGCCGAGGATCACGAGACGAATGCCCGCTCACCACGCACGCGCGGCGCGGCGGGTGCACCTAGCGATTCCCCAGGCGCTCTAGGGAGAGGTCGAGAAAGGCGCGCTGACGCCACGTCCGGTTGAGAACGAGGGCGAAGTCAAAAAACGTCACGGAGAAGCGCATCCCATCGACCAATCAGCGTTTCCAGCCTGCCGTCCCGCAAACGCTTCTCTCTCTTCGCCTTCCTGGATCGCGGCGCATGTCGGATTTCTTTGCTTGTCACTGCGACAAAAGTACTGCGGGTGGTTCCCGAACTCCCGACAGAAGGAGGCGGCAGAGGTAAATTGAAAACATATGCGTGAAGGCAATGCCTTGGCTCGCGCTTGCCCGAGGGGGTCGCGCGGCGGCTCGAGCAGACGATTTTCACGGCTACGATTTTCAGTGCCCGTGACGTTGTGGCTGTCGTGGCTCCAGCGAATGACAACGTGTGGTGGCCTGCCGACGTCACGGGACTGGTGACGTCTGTTTTCCCGATTTTCGTTTCAGAGTCGGTCGACACCAATCGGCCCGCAAACTTTAAAAAACGCGGTTTTTAGAAATTCATACTAAATTGTCGGCTCAGTTCTGAAGACTCATACATGATGTAAATGCTTCTTAGCATCCTTTCTAAGTATTGAAAACATTTACAAGTGACCCTGTACATATTTTCAGCATAAAGTTTTTCACAGTCCCGTTACAATGGACTAGGCTGTAATTAACGGAGGGAAGGTGTTCGTGGGCAGATTAGCGGTCAAATCCCAGTGAAATCTGACACCCCCTTCTGTCTGTTTCTCTCTTCGCCCAGAGCACGAAACAAGCCGGCCTACAGCGTCGCGGGGAGGAAACTAAAGCGTACACCCCGCTCACGAAAACGTCGTCCGAAAAATCGTCTCCACGATCGTCGCCTGGACATCTTCGGTGTGCCACGCCGCAGAGAGGCGCCGTGTTCCGCTGAAGAAGGAGCGAGCGAGCGACGTCCACGACTGCCGCCGACCAGCAATAACCAGGGAAGGCCTGGGGAAGGAGGAGGAGGAGGGAAAAGGAGGTCGCCCTCTTGTCCCCATTTTTTCCCCGTCGCGACAGCGCCGTCCGTCCGCCGTGACCGTCCTCGACACACAGCTGCCGCAGCTTTCTCTGTGCGCGGAGTGACTAGCACGCTCTCGTGTCCCTGACACGCTGACAGGTCGTTAAAGTTACGAGACAAATGGTGCGGTTGAAAAAAGAGGATCGCGCAGGTGGGGGACACGTCTTTTCGGGGACAGAAGTGCAGTGACCCTTTCTTTCGCGGATGCGGGACAGTGTTTGCGGCGAGAGAAGACTTGTCTGCTGCAGAAATTCATCCAACGAAAGTGAAGCCTGAAAGTGACGAATGTCTACCATTAGCGTCCATCTGAGCATAGTGGTACAGCTGCAGGGGACAGCTTTCTAAGGCAACCTTCGTATCTAGTCCCGAGAAATATTCGTCTGGTTCGCGGCTCGAACCGTGGGCCACAGCGTCACCGGTGTTCTCCACCTAAACGCAGCTGCATGTCTGCACGTAGGTGAATGTGAATTGTAATTACTAGTTTTCTTCAACTCTAGTCTACTTTGGGGATTTCTCCTGAAACGAATTGGGAATGGACTAGTCATGTTGGGTACATCAACGGTATAAGCCAGGACTGCGCAGGGCGCAGACGCAGGGCTCCTTGTTAGCTCCGCTTGTGAACCAAAATTTATCCTCTGTCCGAATATCATTTCTCTTAGACACACAGGTGACGTTTGCCACATGTGGCGGTGCCTTGCCGTACCACAAAAGCTCCTACGTTATCGCTCAGAGCTACTCAGGACTCCACCGCAACACCTGTCGTTAAAGCTAACGGAACTCATCGCGGCTTTTGCAGAGATTGGGTAGTTTTATCTTCACGTAATCAAGCCGTAAATTTGCACCCCGTGAAACCTGAATTCCGAAACTTCAGCACTAGGAGCTTAGCGTAGTTAGTGGCGACATCTCGGAAAGGCTTATTTAACCAGGATTCGATCAGGACTATAGATGTGGCTTGCCTTTTTCTCCTTCTTGTTTTTGAACGAACGCAAAGAAGAGCGAAAAGATCATGGCACTAGCAGAATGTTAAAAACAGAAAATAGTCGAAGCACTGTCGAACGCAGGACACAGTGTTTTCCAACATAAGCGGGGCACCATTCCTCCATGCGGAGCACAGCTGTGCAGTACAGTAGAAGCGGTTCCGTATTCTTTACGAGATGTCGGCACTAGAATTTGCGGCCGCGTTTGTGCCTCGGAATGACACAATGATGCGCACGGTACAAAGCTGACACACAATTGTGTCATGCGAAAACACTAATAATTTAGTGCGTCGTTTTAACTACCTAAAGCAAATAGTACGTTCTTAACCTGCTTACAATTATCAGGCGGTCGAATTAGGCGAGGTGATTGCGCGGACAGTGATTACGTAGGCAACAGAACTAGCAGAGGTTTTCTTCTGCAGAGAAAAATTACGGCTTTATACGCGTGACAGATTCGTTCACAGCAGCAAGCGCGGAGAAAACTCTCAACATAATTCTCCGCTTTCTCCGTCGTGCAAAGCTGTTACATTGTTTCCGACGCTGAGCAAGGCAGCAGCAGCCGTTAGGCCGGCACCTAAATGAATTCCTCCCTCAAAAGACGGCGAGCTAAATTCTTTCGTCACTCCGCGACATCGTCACTTTGCGATCGCGCACCAAATTTCCGAGGCGGTGCTGGCTGCATAGAGTCCGGATGCGTTCTTTGTAATAAGCGCGACGTTTGCCCGGAAAGTTATAAAAGCCGCTGCTGTGACAAAGCATCTGATGTTCGCGCTCGGTTACCCGGTAACGACGACGAAATTCTTGCAAATACCCGCAATGAAGGAGAAGAATGCGAATTAGGGAGGAAAAGGGGGAAAAGGCGGCGATTTTCCTCCAGTTACGCCTCGTTTGTATATTATTTTAGGCGCACGTACGCTGTCGTCTTGTTGAAAACCGCGTCCTCCGATTCTTACGAAAGCCTGGGCAGGGCGAGAAGCAAAGAAACTGAAGTCATTATTTTCTTCTTTCCTTTCTCCCTCTCTGACTCTCTAAAAGCTGGTCATTCCGACCCGTCCATTTTTGTTCTCAATTCCTTCGTTCTCTTCGTTTTCAGTTACGCGCAAAATCAATACGTCTGTTCAACTAAATTTTTCAGAACATTCAAATAAAGAGAAGAAATTAGGGCGCCACGCATTCTTTTCCGGCGGCCTCCGTCGGGTCCCCGTATAAAAGGTAGGGACGTCGCCTGCGGGAGGAACTGACATTTTGCGCAGGAGACTCTCACACGACGTACCCCGCAAAATCGAATGACCACCGCCTCCGCCAAACGTTCGGTCTCTCCCCCGCTGACCGCTCGCTATAGCTATATGGCCAGATTCACCGTTCCTTTCCTGCTGAGCTCATCCCGTAGGGACGATCTGGCAGAAAGAACCGACGCGGTTCGAACGAGACGGAGCGCCTGATATTGGGAAAGGGCCACGACGACGAACACGGCGGTCGCGGGTCGATTTCGCGTTAAAGCGATTCCAAGCACGCCGGGTTCCGTTCTTCGTGCCGCCCGGAGGACGGACTTCGTGCAACGTATCGCCTTTTCCTCCTCCTTTATCTTGTCTCTTTATCCTTTTTTTTTCTTTACTTCACCGAACGTGACATATCGTTTTGGAGCCCGTACAGGATTCGCCTGACGTATTGATTTCCGTGACTTTTTTTTTTTTTTCGGAGATTTTTTTTTTTTTTTTTCGCCGCCAGACAGAAAAAGGTCACGTTCTTCTTCGAACGCATTTTCTGCTTTCGTGTTTCTTTAGCGGGCAACAATTCATTCTGCCGCTACCGTTATGTCCGCCGCCCATTGTCTAGAGCCGTTCCAACGGTTCTTTGCTTTGTTTACTTATTTCCCCGGGCGATAGTGCGGCTGTTCCGGAGTTCTTCCGCTTTCCTCCTTCCCCTATCCTCCACCACCGCCTCGACCGACGTTTGATCTACGGCATGCTTGCATTTCAACTCCGCCCAAGGAAGCGGGTAATTTCAATTTCAATCCGTCTAAGGGACCTCCTGTCTGCAAGGGCCTTATCTTCTTTTCTAATGTAGCTGTGTGCTCGAATGTCAACGCTCGCTCTATACGGCGAGTTAACGTTCCTCCCTCCCACTACCTTCACTATGCGCGCAGCGGTTCCCGAGTTTTTCTCCATTTCCGGCGCCCCGTATAATCGGACAGTTTCCAAAGGCTCGTGATTATGGGGCGCGAGCACTCCGTTATTCCGTTCGCGTACCGGTCGTTGTTTTATGGGGCAGAGTTATTGCGTCCCCCCTCTCTGTCTTCAATTCTTTCTTTATTTCATTTTCGCTCCTGTCTTTGAATCCGCCCGTATTTTGAGGGAAAAACGCAGGCCAGTCGTCGAGTACATTTCAGCCGGGCTGTCTGTTGCTGAACGGCTGTGTATGTAGTTCAAAGCGCAGCCGGTTTAGATTTTATTTTGCTTTCAATCCAGAGCGAAGGCTATGAGGTCTCGCGCGAAAGGAGTGCTTGGAGAGAGAAAGAGACAGATGAAAGGAAAGGCAAGATTAGCCACCTACAGGTGGGGAAAAGATAACCGGAGAGAAAGAGAAGAAAGACAGAGCTTCTACAGCCAATCATTGCCAGGGATTCGAGACAAGTGCTTCTAGTTCTCAGTGCTGCCACCACGTGGCGCATGGCTTTCAGCATTCAGATTCGGCGCGCTGACATATCATCCGTGACGTAAGAAAGAGAATAACCCAGTCACCTCCCATTGAAGCGCTACAGGCCGCTAGGCTTAGCGGCACTGGCTGGGCGCTGTTCAGAATTCGTGGTAATGCGTTATCCATAGGTCCTGACCACTGTCTTTGGTGCATCGTGAATGACACCGGAAGGAACTAACTCCAGCGGTTAAAACAGGCTGTTGAGGTAGTTGGCTCCGCATATTCTTCACACACAGCGCCAAAAGCCAGAGAGAAGAAAGTGAAAGGCCAGACGGACAGGCCGCTTCTTTGTGTCTGAGCGTTGACTTTGTTTATCCTGAAGCCCTCAGGTAGTGGCATCATGGAGGTACGGTCGCAGAGCTTCGCAAGATCTGTCCGCCACGAATTACAGGAGAAGAAAGCGGAATGATTGGCCTCTCGCTTCATCCGATCTCCAAAGATGCAACAAATTCAGAGGCATATCGAATAGATCGAATTATTCATATGCTCTTCAAACTGCTTCGTTGTATCTGGAGAGTTCTGTCATAGTCTTTTTCTTCAAAGGCTTCAGCTTAAGACATGACTCATGTCTCATTGATTCATGTAGCGGATAATGTTCGGCACAGCGATTCCCTTTTTTCCCAAATGTTGTGTCCCAATTGTTATCTTGATTGGTGCTACACTGTCTTCTCTGTAAAAAGCACCGACTGCCACGAGCAGCTAGCTGCAGTGACATCCACATAACATCCAACTTCCCCACGTGAAAAGCTGCATTACAATAATGATTTCTGTGAGCAGCGTGAAAGTGTGAATCATGAACAATCCCTACTGTGAGCTCTACTACTACACAGTTCTTGATTCACGAGCCAAGTCCAATAGCTGCAAAAGTGGCAAAACGCAAAGAAGCACTCACTATACAGCACTGTGTCTCCGTGGAAAGTCACTGAGGTAGCTCAGGTGCCTCAGGCTTAGTGAGCGCCGGTGGAGATTAAATGTTATTAGCCTCACTTAGCTAAACTAGATGATGAAAAGGCTGTACAAACGACAGCAGCATGGTGTCTTTACTCCTCACCAGAAAGTTTTTCAACCCTCTCTCTCCAAAGCTGCCCCTTTATCCAACATCTGTCCCAACGTCTGCCTGTTCACCCAACAGCGTGAGCTGTTGCAATGGTATATTGCTAGCGGTTTGAAATAGGAATGAAATAGAAAGAAAAAGAGATGCTGACTTGACATGACCATGAAAACCTGTTCAGAGAGTTGTTTCAAAATACCGGCCCCTTATAGCAGAACACTTGTAAGGGCGATCTGCATGTGGGCTTCGGATGACAATCTGCACGAGCTTTAGATGACACGAGCACATAATTTGCTGAGCTTAGCATACAGAGGGCGATAGGAAAAGGATTAGAGATGTACGAATTAACTGGATGAGAAAGACAGGTGCCTGGTAATTTCTCCCTCGAGTTCCTAGGGACTCTTAAGTCTCCCCATGCACTTTTAAGTTCAAAGTTCATGGCAGCAGCAGCGCAGTACAGAAACACGAAGCCGCATTCAGGATTTTTTGCAGGCGTACTACGTCTGAACACCATTGTGTCAAAACTGGCATCAGTACAACAGTACTCACGGCAGGCACCGTTCGCTGCATGTCTGAAAACCTTGCAAGCATCACAGCATGGGAAGACGTGGGGTGCTTGCAGGACGCATCTGTTACGACGCAGAAGCATAGACGAGGTATTTCTGTGTAGAAAGCATGGTTCTGTACTTCCAAGAAAACCGCCCATGCAGGTATATGTGCATATAGGCTTTAGCTTTGCATCGTTGACAGATTTGTTTTGAAAACAGATGCATACTGCAATGAAATGCCTGTTGCTGCAGTGGCGCTTCTCGGGAACTGGCAGGACAGTTAAAAGGTCCGACAGCTTTACGCAGTTCAAACTGCAAGCACCAGTGCCATGGCTGCCGTAACCACGGCAGTGATTACCTGCTGGCGTTACTTCACATTAATCACCCGCTCTGTCCTCCCTACAGCGCTTCTAGAAATAATGCAGTAATGGCAAATTTAGCCCATTATAAAGATACGCGTCTGACACGTAAGCCAGGCCATGTCGCAGGACGTGGTCCACCGTTCTCAATCCTTTAAAAATCAACCACTGGTTTTCAGACAAGCGACGGAACGCCAGGCCGTCGATAACACACACGCTCAGTTTGTATCAGGGTACAAAAAAGCAGCTGCCATGCCATCGTTGAAAAACTGAAAGAAAACAAAACAGTTTGTTTGTTCATATACCCCAGCCACGACACTAGCCGATTACCAATGCCGTTCGGAGACGGTCTGCTAAGGTCACCATTTGACACGAGGGGTGTCGCAGCAATGCGCAGTCATGAGGATGCAGCTCACAAACAGTAACGAAACTCACAAAACCCGTACAGACCCAAATAAAGACGCCTAGTATACTGATGGCATGCCAATGGTGCCTCTGCAAAGCGCCGGTACCAAAGAAAGTGTGTGGCGAAGTCTTGTAGTGTTCCACTGCAACACCGGAATGATACAGCCATCCATTTCAGGAGCGCGGCTTCAAATTAGATTCAGTGGTGTAAGTGAACTGCCTCTCGTCATTGAACAGGTCCTGCGCTTTGAGCGTAGGTTCACTACCGAATGCGCATTTATCGACGTCTCTCGTTCGAAAGTGACCTCAAAGACCGTACAAGGACGTCTATACCCTTCGTTCCCTTATTCGTCTTCCAGTCCCGCTTTGCGCTGACTCGTCGATCCTGGCAGCAACTAAAACATATCTCTATTTCGTATACACTTCACACCCGGGAAAACACCCTGGTCTCAAATAAGAACGCAGCAGCCTTAGCTGAATTGTATACGTCTGCTTATAATATGTATATATCTGATAACTACTTTCGCGCACCGCTAACTCGTGTGCTTTCTTCTGCCACAGCACGTGGTTCATGTGGTTGTGCCCTTCGTTTAGGCCTTACACTTGAAGCGCTTTAACGATTTATTCACACCGCATCGCTCGCATATATAACTCCTGCCTTCAGTGTGAACAGCACGTCGAATGCGCGTCCGTCACTTATCTCCACGGAGAATGTATGTTCTAGAAGCGGATGCTTTGTTACGAGCTTGGGACGCCTATGTACTCACATCCACTATCTACCAGCAACTGCTATCACAGCAAACACTGGTCACTGTGCATCCACAGCTTAGATTCATATCGGTGTAGAATATGACGTCTCTGTCCCATCGCTTAACCAGTATTCGACTTGCGCGAGATCACCGCGAGACATGGCGCATGTAGCCTTTGCTTCTGAAAACAACCCTCTCGTCATCTGCCCTGTTATCCAGTATTCAAAGCCACACCGCTTTCAGAGCTTGTTGCCATGTCTCATAAACTCGGATACAGCTTGTTGAGTAGCCAGCCACCCCTTATAGGCTCTGCTAAACTGTGAACGTGGTGTTTTAGAACCGTTATAGAATGTCTTAGACAATTTATCCGAGTTACGGTACAAGTTGATGTTGTTGCGCCGCAGATACTCAAATTACAGTGCACTGTTTACGAGCTCAGACATCTCTTTAGCGAATGAGTAAACGTAACCGAGAAGCAGCTTGAGTGTACTGCACGTTACTGTTTCTTTAATGCTTTCTTGCGATCACCTCCAGAAGAGTGATGACCAGGCGCCAAGACCTTCACTGAGACACCTGTTTTTCCTTTTGCGCTAACTAAATGTGACACCTGCAATAGCGTTAGCCCGTACGTAAAAGAAAAAAATACGTGCTGGTAGTCATCGCTAATCAAGTTCAAACTAGAGTGGTTCTGCTCCAAGTAGTAGTGGCGTTTAACTTCGTACAGAGACAACTTCTGAAGCTCGTAGCTCGCTTGGATGTGTCATCGAAAGAGCCAGCACTCACAAAGCCAGGTTGTGCAGACACACTTTTTTTTTATTCATTCATTTAGCGTACATTTATGAATGCTTGTGAAGATGGACACGGACATGGATGTTTATTACGACAACAAATATGAATCATGATCGAACAGTCCAGAGCCTGCCTTTGTCCACACCTCCATACTTGTAAGAAGTGGTGGTCTTTTGTTCGTGACTATCATCTTGTTCTCTTTTCAGTGTTGCTTTAGGGTTTGCGTTTCTTATTCACAGCGTTCTTTGTTACTTTGAACAGAGTATATATGTGCTGCGTGTCGCTGAGGTTATGCACGTTGCACAACATGCAGATAAGTTTCAAATACGGTTGTTCTCACTGGAAGACACAGACGCACTTTGCGATAGGCAGGTTTCTACGAACTGAGCTTGAACAGTGCTTTCTTTTTTCAAAATTTCAGTGCTTGAACCATTCTGCACACTTTAGGATGCTCCTACGTTTGAAAGTATGGCAACTGGCTTTTTACTCGACAATCAGCGCTGACCCGGCTACGCAATAAGCTTTTCCTTTCTTTTTACTAACGCATCCGAAATAGCAGGTTCAGTATCTAAAGGTATTGCGTGAATGTAGTCGGATACAACTCAAGAATGAAGCGGATTTTCCCTGTCGAAGGACCCTCTTCCAACCATTGGCGTCGGCCGATTCTCATGAACCTGCTAGCGTGACAGCGCAGGGAGAAGACTACCCCCTTTCATCTGCCGCTCCTCGCACTGTTACGCTTGCAGGCTCATGAGAATTGGCTGGAAGCGGGTCCTTTGACGGGGAAAAGCTGCTTCATTCTTGAATTGTATCCGGCTATAGTAAGGCTCGCTTGATCAAGTAGGTACCCAGTAAAGAGGCATCACAGGATACTGTAGGACCATAATGATGGAAAAGCATCAAATCTGGCCGGAAGTGGCAAAGACAGGTTCGTCGAGTGAAGACATTACAAGAGAATCGGGCTAAGCCAAAGACAAAGCTCCAGGAATGCTGGCAGGGTTTGTTCCGTTCTCTGGGACAGTTACAGTTTACTTCATTCTAGCATCACGTCCAACGATCTGCACACGTCCTATTTTTTGCTAGGTATGTCACAGGTCCTTACCTCGCATAATGCCGGCAGATTCTTGTTGTGAAAGCGGCGTGCATGCATGGTGTGTTGATTATTGTTATGAAAAAAAAAAAGCTGCGCTAATCGCTCGAGATTCTGTTTGTGGTGTCTCGTCTTTCTGATCTGTGATAGTGCCAAAAGATGATTATATTGTACAAAGGAGAAAAGACTGGCCGAGCACTGACACGCTCGGCCACGCCGACAACGATCTTTGTGAGGTGTGTATGCTTTTGTGCCGTCGTTTCTAACTATGTAGATCAGCAGCAGCGAGCGCGTGTTTTTTGTCTTCAGTGAGGTCTTGCCGACTACATCGATTCCAAGATGAATCAAAGTATTTTTAACTCCACTGTATGCATTAACTGCAGTTGTGCTCACTTGATGAATTGATTTGTCTTGCACAGACACGGAGTGTATGTAGACAGCATGGCGAGATCTTGTGAAATAAACTGTTTTCAAAGATGAATAAAGGGCCATAGATCGACCGTGCTCTCGACTTACACCCTTTGTCTCAAGTACAGAACCCAAGGAGTTTGCTTCTTAACCGTACTGTGTGGCTCATACATCACCAGTGTTCCAGATCTCTTGAAGCCTCGATGGTAACAGGAACTCTCATTCCCACTAATACAAAAGTTATGACTTCCACGGATGCTACAGGAGCCCCACTACATGGCTTAGAAGCAAACTCTCCGCTGGGCTCTTTACTTTTGACAACAACTGTATATGTTCCAAACTCGGAGGGAGGCGGACCGGGTTTGACAGCAGATGTTGCGTGCAGTCCAGCGGAGCAAGTTTTACACTGCTGAAAAGAACTTGTCATCCATGAGATGAATAGAAATCAAACAACCATACACGCACTAAGGCTAAGGACAGTTGCTGGCGATGAATCCAGCTGCGAACCTGGAGAAACGTGGAGGCTGAACAAAGTAGCTATACCAATTGAGGTACCGTCGCATCGCGTCGCGTCTATAGTAGTTGAGGTACATTCCCGAGGCTAAGACCTATATGCTTTTAGGCAGAAGCTACACTGCCATCATCAGTGACGCAGTGCGTGATCAAGGAAAGCATGTTCGCAAGCAGAACAACAGTTATACAAGGTGCAAGCAATGTTTGTGCGTATGCTATCACTATACAGCAAGGCAGAAAGAGCTGCAGTTATACAGCTAACATCACAGACTTTTATGAGTTGTGCTCATTTGCAGATCTATAAGCTTTCCTGTTGTAAATACGGGAAACTCTGTTACCTCATACACAGGACATGCTAGCACGCCTACAGCGTATATTGAGGAAGCTCCGAACGGTGAATGCACGCACTTGCAGTTAACAAGCGACCAAAGGCATCCTTGCTAGGGCGTGACTAGCACTAATCCAGAAACTCTAAACTGCATTGACCACACCATCTCGCTGCAGGCAGCATTGCCACTAAAAGATGTGCCTAGAATACGTCCTGAAAGAACATTGTTAAGATTAGTTGCAGTTGCCACGTCTAAATCCGTACGGAAGATTCAGGTAAGTCTAGAAAATGTGACTGGCCTAATTTCAGCTCACTGCTAGAGCAGAAAATGCTATTTCCACCACACGGAGGTGGAACGTTCTCTGGACCACTCAACACTTTGTAACAACAAACAGATGGAATAATCTAGAATGCCTCAGTGCATGAATGGGACAGTTCCTGCTCACAAACAGTGGCACACTATCAACAAGCTAAACAATTAGTGGCACTAGGTATGCTCAGCTGAAAAAGCAGAAAATGCGCGATGTATTGCTGCTGCAAAGGCTGCCACCGGACATAAAGCATGTAAAGAATTGTCGCTTGCGGCAGTAAAATGTTGATGTCTTCCATCATGGGCGCTGCTATTAGGCCTACACTAGCGCAGTAGAGTATCCAGGAGCAACGTCTTTGTAATGATTCGTTCCATCTGGTCGTGACATCGTCATGACGAAAGCAACGGGAGGTGAAGAAACAATAGCAACCAAAACAGGTGCAGCCGGTTTGGTCGGGGCCACCGCATGCCTATACACTGTCAATGACCAAGCAGCCCAATACTTGCTCCAAGGCCGTATTGACATGGTTAAGGAAGCAGAATCTGCAACATATTACAAATTGTGAAAGCGAAAATCTACCAAAAAACAGAGTGCCAACTGGCAGCTCTGCATGAGATCGCGAGCCGGGCCTCATTCATCATCATCATCATCAGCCTGACTACGCTCACTGCAGGCCAAAGGACTCTCCCAAGTCTCTCCAATTAACCCTGTCCTTTGCGAGCTGCGACCACTGCATCCCCACAAACTTCTTAATCTCTTGAGTTCCTGCAGCGCTCTATGCCCGAACAGGTATTTGACAGCCACTGATATGTGCCCCAAACGTGGTGACCGCAAATTAGACGTCATCAAATTTGTGGCAATGTTGTTAGGGAGGCTGTGAAAGCAGCGAGCAGAAACATTTCAAGCAATAAGTGCTATTGCCAGCTAGGTCAAAACTGCATGCGATCGGTTCCCATGCGCCTACACCATCAAGCATTGAAATGAACATCTAATTTTATCATGAAATGCATTAGGTGTCATCAGTGGATTCCAAATGCAGCAACTGTGCAGCACAGCGCGTTCGATTAGTGACGACCTTGTTTTGTAACCAAGAATTTTTGTCTTGCGAGGTATAGGAGGACCATGTACCACCTGTGAAAGTGTAAAGGTAGCCGCAATTTGAAAAGGAACAGCCAGTTTGCATAGAATGAATGTTGTCATTATTTTTTTCACTGAAGTAGAAAATGCAGTGTGGGTATTAATCACCCAAAGGGAAACCTATCAAGAAAAAAAAATCTACAGGCAATCATACACTGTGATTCCACAAACCTACGATAGCAAGGTGTGAACCGTCTCGCTCCCACTTGCGCTTAACGTTTCATATTCCTAATTCGACTGCTCGCACCGCTTAGTCCTAGCGTCTTGCTCTTTCCACCATCATCTCCGCTGCAGAAATTCAGCACGTCAGGCTGTCGCAACGCGTTTTCACTGGTTGAAGGTTCGAGGGCATCCACCATCGCACATGACCCGGCGCAGCGCAGGGCACAAGATGCCAAGCTGGCACGCAACGTCAAGACGTCATGCAGCAAACTAAACTGCTTCGCTCTTCCCTCCGCACCTCCATCATCCACTGCTTCGGTGCAACTCCTCTGCCCGCTCCGCAAGGGACTCCAGGGCGGTTTAACGACTAAATTAGACAACCATGCAGACAACAGCTGACGACGACTGTAGCGACAGGGGACTGTAATGTTGTTGCATTTAAAAGTGAAAGTGAGCTTGTCGCTCATAAATGGAAAGTAATCTTTGGTCGAATGCTCATTGTGTGTTTGCTTTCATACTGCCACTACCTGTAGAGCCCTCCAATTTTTACCATTGCTGCGCACGCATCGTACAAACAGTCATAAAGCACCATGCGACAAAGAGGAGTGATGTAAAACGGTATGCACTTCGTGGACAATGCGTACATTCTTAGCCGGCCACCGCTCCACTTTGTCGCAGAGTACTGTACAGCTGTTTGACTGGGTGCACTGCAGATTTCACCTAAAATGGAATCACAGCAGTAATGAAGATGGTGGTGCAACTTCTATATTAGTGTTAGGAAGTATCGGTATAACATTACTCTTTCGCAGTCGTCTTAACCATCGTACAACAGCTAGAAAAGTGTTTTCGTTTTAATGCGACAGCATTATGGCCCCCTTTCAGCAAAGTCGCAGTGGTGTGGCTGCTTTAACACCGTTGTACAGCAAACCTGCTAACCCCTGTAACTATAACCGTATGGCAAATGATGCCCGACAACCACGGCAACGTGTTACCGTATCAACCATATGGCTGTGTTAAGACTGTCTAATATAAAAGATCCCCTCAACCGATTACAGCATCATAATATGTGCCATCAGCTTTGGTATGTTTCAATGTGCATGAAAAAAACTAGAAGTTTTGAGCAATCTGGCCCGAATATTTCAATTTTTTTTTTCCTCAAGAGCAACTTTGAAAAATAGTTAAATTCTTAATGCAGAGGGAGCTCCAATTTGAAAGGGAACAGTCTGCAGAGAAGAATGAAACTGTTCAGTAAAAAGTCCGCAGTGTGTCATTCACACTTACTTGAACAGTCATTGGTTATACAATCATTGTGTATTCCCTTCCCTTTTGCTACTATGTAACCGCACACCTCAGTCAATAATATCATGAAAGACACGCAGTATAGTGTACGTTTAAGCCTAGCGTTCAGCCATCAGATTGAACTGCCACCTACGTTTAACGAAAATCGACACTAAAGAGCACCACCGTTATGAACTGTGGGACGATCGCATGCTGGCTTTTGTGAAAATTGGCACCTGCTGAATACCCTGTGTGGCTCGTCACCTAGCTGTAATACGTCAGTGATCCACTCCACTTTTCTGCCGCTGTGAACCACACAGTATTGACGTTCAGCGGCAAACGCGGCTATACCGTTCCTGCTGCAAATGAATTTTTGACTTTTGCAAATGAAAGCAGCTTATGACATGGAAACAAGCAAGAACACAATAAAAATAAAAAGCTATCATCTCAACTGCAGAACTAGTCACGCTTTGCAAAGGAGTTGACACACTCATACTTTTACAATGCTTATTTAATGTCAGGATGGAGCGTCAGGTGCTGGCAACCTGCTTGCGCAGCCAGGGCATGTGTGCAGTGTGTCGTGGATGAAAAGGTCACAGTCCAGACAGAATTCCTCCTTGCACTTGACACAGCGATAGACCTGAAGGCCACAGCACAAAACCGATGGAAAGAAAAATTTTCAGTCCACTGAGACATTTAGTCACTCTTCCTAACTTCTCAAGGAAGCCACCCTATTAAGCAAAACATGACTAGACTCAATACTATAAAAGCTGCTCCATAACCTGAAATTACGGGAATCTGGAGAAATGAGTGTAAGGACGAATGCTGGAAATACTCCAGTACTTTACCTGGAATGCATTCATTCGCATCTTAAACAAGTTACATAAGTCGCTAAAAGAACATCAATTCGTGAACTAGTTTAATGTACACCATGACTAGACTTGGAACATGTTTCAATTTGGCCATCAGCCTAAGAAGATCAGCAATCCAGTGAGGACTACAGACCCTCCCAGCATGGACACCACATAAACAGTCTACATGGGCAGTGGCCGTGTCACGTTTTGCAACGACAGCTCCAGCACTTACATGTTTGTCAGTTATGGAAACTTGACAGGCAAAACAGATTCTGAAACAAAAAGAGCAAGGGCACCTTAGCCAGCCAGCATTACAAAACTTGGGACTGTCTACACTCCTCTAAAAAACAGCAGCTTATCCCTGCACCTAGTTGTAGCATTACAAAGTCAAAGATACAGGCGTCAAGAGCAAACAATGGCAAAACTTACACAGGAGTGTCTGCAGATAATGTGTCCGGTGGCACCTCTTCAAAGGCTTCCAGGGCAAAAAGATGGTGGTAAGATCGTGCAAGGTGAGGTGCCGACACCAACGTCAAGCCTACACATGAAAAAAAAGGAGTGAAAAAATAACTACAGCTTAATTACACACTTCAAATAGACACCTTTAGGCACACATTTATGCCTCGCAAAAGTTGTTGCTGGCATGTTGCCAGACTAAGAATGTCAATATGCTATGTTCACTGAAAGGTAGCAATCCTCCAACTCCTATGTGCCATTACCTTCTGCATAAAAGCCCTGTACTGCTGTCAGTAAGGCAGTATATCAAAAACTTGGGGGTTTTCTTAATCATGTTCTTAACCAACATATGCCTAGCGTCCTATATGTAGGACACCACTTTTTTGAACACTAACTCTATTGTAAAAGCTTGTAAAAGTTTGTGTAAAAGTTTACTGTGTAAAAATTTCAAATTTGGCAGTGCCTCTGATAGGACAATTGGGGTCCCATAACCCTGATAATGTCATAGGGTCACATGACCCCATACGACTAGTCAGGGAATTTCATTACAGAGAAACCGGAAACTGCATGAGGACAGCGTAAATGCTATCACATTAAAAACTCATCGCTTATGAAAGCTTGCACCAAGTCCGTTCAAACAGAGCTGCTTAATTAAAGTGCGCACCACCAGTGTTGGCAGACTGAAGCCTCTGCTAGAATGAAACAAATGATGCCATTGACAAGAAAACTAGAAACATGAACTGCAGATGAATAACAAAGCATGCATGCACTGTTAGCATAACGAATTCCCACATAACCTTAATCAACCATTATGAAAATTATCTTTCAACCTTCACTGAATGATCACACGCGTATAATCATTCCTCCCATGCATGACTTTTCATCATTGCAACTAATGAATTAATATTGCCACTCCACTGTGAAAAGTGGCTGGTTTCTTTATGAGATCTGCACTAAGACAATAGGCTTTTGTCTGAAACTCATGACAAAGCGCGCCCTTCAATATGCCCCTCTCAACTCAATACTTAAGTCTGCGACCAACAGCACATGAAAGGAGAATTCGGCAGACCTGACCATTTCTCCACAGTTTCAGACTTCATGCTTAGTTTCAAAAATTTGGTGAGCAAGAATTCTACAAAAGTCAGGTCATCGAAAGCATTGATACAGTTCTACAAGTGAAGTTGTTCACTGCTTACATATAAAAGGAACAGATCAAAGCAATAAATTTGTGCATCCCATGAATCAAGCAAAAATTGACTTGGCATGCAGCTTACCAGAGCTATGACAAGCTATTTAATGTGCTCGGGGCCATGTTTATTCTACAATTAGCAGGTGCGAGTAAGCAGACCTACCAACTCCAAAATGTTGAAGATACCAAAAAATACCGTATTTACTCGCATAATAGGCGCACTTTTTTTCCAGAAAATCCGGCTCAAAGTTCGGGGTGCGCCTATTACGCGGGGTAAAATTTCCGGAAATTTTTCGACTCGCAAAATTGAACACACCGCGTAAACGCACTCGTGTACGGGCCGCACCCCGTTTTCGCGAAGAAAATGTTAAAAAAAAAAAAGTCCGTGTAAGGGCCGCACCGAAACTTTCGGAATGCACGCGCCGAGGCCTCCGCGATCGGCTCCGGCTGCGCGCAACGGGCGCTTGATCGCGGAGGCCACACACGCGCACAGGAGCTTCCAGACGCCGCCCAAGGCCAAGCTCATCATCATCATCATCGTTTTCCTCCGCCGCGAGCTTTCTCCAGCTCGTTTTTTTTTTTGTTGTTGTTGCTGTCAAGTGCCGGGATTTGCGGTAGCGCGATAGTTATCGTGGTTTATGGCTTTGCCGCGGAGCGTTGATGTTTTAGCTCGACGGGCAAGCACCTTAACAGCTACACGGCTGGGAGTTTGCTCTCGAACGCGGCAAGCGTGCGGCAGGTCGGAAAATACGACGTGGCCGAGAAGTGTGGCAGTTGCGACTGCGGCGTCCTTAAATTTTCGTACGCGACTCCATGGTTTTCGCGGGCCTAAGTCGGGAACGTTTCCGGCTGGAGATGAAGCTTTCCAAACAGACATTTAAAGTGAGCATCCCTGAAAACTGTGCGGCTGTTCTACGCGATGTCGTTGTACGTGCTGTGGGTCCGCAGCAGCTGCGACGGCAGCAGCACTAGTAGGGACTAGTAGTCAGTTCAGCAAAAACTTTGTTAAAATAAAGATTGGGAAGCGGGGGGTGGCGAGGCGTCGGCTTGCAATCGTGTAAATACAGTATTGATCACAGTGCCAAGTTCGGGGTGCGCCTATTATGCGCGGAAATAAAAAAATCTGATTTTTCGCGCCCTAACTAGGGGTGCGCCTATTATGCGAGTGCGCCTATTACGCGAGTAAATACGGTACTAAAATTCAATGGAAATATAAAAGTTGCCTTGTTAAGGAACAGGTTGCATTTCAATTAATTAAAACTGCCCTATCCCGAAACTGAACTTCTAAACACACATTTTAAAATGGAAAACAGAGTCAACAATAAGGATGCTGATGGTATTGATGTTGAAGGAGCTGAATGACTGCCCGTAGCACTTCCCAAATTGGCTGCACTTTATGACTAGCAGCTACTTAGCCACATTTTCTGACAAAGATGAATGGAACCAAGTGTACAACTTGTTTACTCTGCTAAGACCTCCGCTCTCCACTTCGGTGTTCTTAGTATCAGCAGCCACTTTCCAAAGTGGCTACTGCTAATGCGCTACCATCAGCTCATTACTCTAGATTAATTACTGCACTGAAAGTTTTCCAGTTTCCAGCAATATCTGCTCCTGGAATTCAAACAGTAACTGCATCATAACAAGCAGCCACAGGGCTTTATTAGCATATTTTAAACCCATGTCTTCTCCAGTAGGCAAAGAAAAAAACAACACAAAATCATATATGGCATTACAATAATCATAAACAAGTCCAAAGTTATTTAGCACTTGGGAGTAAAATGCAAAACTTGGCTACTAGGTGTAGGCAGCAATCATCGAGTAAACTTATGGGCAGTGCTGACACTCACCACAGGCCTTGCACTCCACGGGCAGAGAGCAGTATTTGCCATTACACTGCGGACAGAAGTAGCCGCCTTTGCTCAGTCCATCTGAAGGGTTTTGGCTGTCCAGATGACTGCAGGTCAACACAGAATATTAAAAACTGTTAGTTTATGCACTAGTTGACAAAAACAATGCCACTGTAAAGAGCTAGGACACCTTCAGTTACTCACTACAATCTGGGATCATAAGCGTAAAATTGCAACGATGCCCCTCACAAACAGTAGCTCTGCACAAGTAAATCCCCTTTTTATAAACTACTATACACATTCCCTATAACTGATACTAAAGAGCAGTAAGGCAACTATAGCTGTATACCTGTATATCACATGCTAAAATTATAGTCACTAATGCCCGAAAATACTATACTATACTCAATTCCAACACAAGATATGCTTACCAGAAGCAAAGAGATGGCTTGCCCTCACTTTCTGTTCTGTGGTAAGGAAACCCTGCACAGGAAAAGTGTGAATTACACCGCATAAAGAATTAACGCTTGACAGCAGCGAACAGGTTTCCAAAAAGTCACCTTACCCATTCTGATTAGTGATGACTCTGCATTGCCCTGAAAAAAAAAAAAAAAATGAAGAAACAAAAAACAGGTTACTCCGAACTAAACGAATCACACAAACATTTAAAAGCTGACTTGAAAAGCCCTTTAACTGAAGAACTTATAAGGTTTTAAATGCTCTAGCCAACAACAAAAAGAAAACTGCATTTAAAAAGGACTGACTAAGTGGCAAGTTGGCACATCACATCAGTACACCAGTGTACGAATGGTAAACAAGAGAAAGCAAAAATGTGCTACTAACAACTGCATGAAGCTGTTAGTGGTGCTGCATTCCCATTTCTTTCCCTCCATCCTTTAACGTAATTGTCTGCAGCACCATGACCCTTTCTCCTGCTGTCTATGCTATGTGCCAGTACAGCTCATTCATTAAAGGTGCACTGAAGAGGAATCTGAACTCATCTTTTTGCCGCGGGAACTCAATCCACACGTTCCGAGCATTCTTAGAAACTGCGACTTATTGCCCTGTGTGGCCGATTTCCCCAATTAAATCGAATTAACGTCCGGCTCCCGCCTTTTTTTTTAAATTCTCCCCCGTACGCTGGGTGGAGTCGACCAACGCATGGAGCACCTTTCACCTAGTCCTGTGGCGGCTTGCCGCTCTGCCATCGGCGGAGTAATACGTAGCAATCCGTAGAAGCAAATAGTCCGCGCGTATTTTTATTTCTGCGAGCTTATTTTGCGGCTATATTATCTGCGAATGAAAGTATTTATTCACGGAAACCTAAAAAAACAAAATAAAGCGAAAGCAAAGCCTCCACGGAGCTGGCTGAAAGGCACTCCACGCGTTGGTCGACTCCGCCCACTGTACGGGGGAGAATTAAAAAAAAAGGCGGGGGCCGGACGTTAATTCGATTTAATTAGGGAAATCGGCCACACAGGGCAATAAATCGAGACTTCTAAGAATGCTCGGAACATGTAGATCGAGTTCCCACGGCAAAAAGAAGAGTTCAGATTCCTCTTCAGTGCACCTTTAAGTCGTACAAGTGTGAACATAGGCAAAGTGAATTACCGTGACAGGTGGAGGAATAGCGTGCTGGAAGAGAACATCCTTGAAGTGATTCTCATCCAAGATTACATTGTAAGTGCCTGAAACGAGAATAATGAAGGAAACCAACTCAGCAAAGGTACTACACTACATGAGAGAACACTGAAGTCCCCCAGCCCTCAATCCTTCTATACTGACTGACAATTGACTATTAAATAAGAAGCCACGAGTATTCAATATATACTTTATAACAACCTAAATAAATTACTTATAACCATCAGTTTCAGTTCTGAATGTCAGAGAACACAGAGCAAGGCACCTCAACACTGCTGATAATTGTGTGTCCTCAAAGCTTACCTGACGCAACACTACTGCACATGGCATTGCTCTATAAACAGCTACCCCCACACTGCACACACACATCACACGCATGACCAATCACCACATCTATGCACAGTTTATTAAGCTGTGGCATCAGATGTGCATAGTAGATGAATCAATTGGACACCATAGCTTCAAGCTCTTAGGAAGGAATAGCTTTGCCTCAATTTCCTTCCACTGTGATGTGATTTGGACAATACATTAGATGTGCAACAAGGGAGACAGTAAAAAACCGCAACTTGAAGCGAGCTTCGTTAGTTCCTCTAAAATCATGACTTCCAGGAGAAAAACATGCGGAATTTTGCACCATAAAAACTACAGATTTCAAAGCTGTTGACAGAAACATGGTAACGCACGGCCAAAGATGTCTGCCACACCATCTTGCGTAAAACACCAACATCAGTTACCAGTATCGTGCAAGCACTAAAGTAGGATAGCTTGCGAGACAGTGCATAGCAAGGGCACAATCGCCCACGATAATCAGCAATGATGCATTCTTCATGGCTGTCAGTGGCCAATGCAGGGAAGATATACACAAGTACAATTTGCACTCTACTCTTCTGAATAGATCCTTAAGTGTGTCCCACTCAATGATCCCCAACACTGCCAGGCATGTACAGTTTACAACCGGGACATACCCCATGGGGCCGACAAATAAGAGCGCCTGGAATTTCAAGCAAATCGTAAGTGATTGTTCGATTTTACGGACTCCATCCACACTTGCCACAGCACCACCGCCCATAGCAGAGCAGTCAAATAATGGGTATAATGGAGCCTTGTTAATTCAGACTTCAAGGGGAATCGAAAACTTGATCAAATAATGCAGAATTCAACCTAAAGGGAACCTCTTCAACAGGGGGGTTAATATCTCTGCAGGTTTGTACATCGCACACACATTTGTGAGCCGGTATTTTTCCCGGACGTTGTCCACTACTAAAACTTGAACAGTACAGTCGAGCACGGAAATGTCGAACCGTCAGAACATCCCCTTGAAAACCTCATGCAAAAGTAAGACACAATTGTTCGCATATATCGAGCTTGCGTTCAGCAAAGCACTCAATATATCGAAGTGGGTCCCACGGAGTGGGTCCCACCCCTTAAATGCCGCTCACATGGTGAACTTGGCACAGTGCCAAGACACTGTGCACCCTGTGGTGATGGCTGCACACATGGGGCAATACCTACATGCATGGGGGGAATAAATGGGTGACTTCTTTTTGCTCTTATTTTTGCCTGTCCAGACATAACGATAATTGATTATAACTACCCAATTTTCCGGTTTTCTCAATATCATTATAAGTCGACTGCACTGTACTAAACTATTCTGTGCTCCACTTCGAATTCGATATATCAGGGTTCGTCTGTAGTCAGAGTTCATGGAAGTCATGTGAGCGCAGAGTTCTTTCGTCCCAAATATGCGAAGATGCAGATGCGAAGCACGTGAGAGGTTTACGGCTTCACGGAGATGGCAAGCAGAAGAAAATATCAGTGCTTTTGAAAGTGAGAAGCACGGGACTTGGGTAAACGGTGGTGGCACAAGCACTGGTAGAAGAAGACTCTAGTATCTGCCGAGGCAGGCAAAATGCTGATGCTGCGCGGCCACTGAAGTGGCGATGCGCCAACGAAAGCTGAGCAAGCCATCATGTGATTCTGTGTGCTGCCCAGCCGGTCCAGCGCGTGAATTCGGTGGAAGATTTGTGTTGTGGCTAGTTTTCTGCATTCACGTCTTAGTTAGAGGTCTGAGCACGAGTGAAAACTGGCTGATTACCAAACAAAAGTAAACAAAACAGTAAAAAAACCACGAAAGGTTCATTCACAAGCAGCACCGATTCAATGCATGCTTTGCCTGTTGTGCGAGCACTGACACAAAGCATGGAGGTAAATAGGGGGGGGGAGTGAGGGGGCGATTCCTTGGCACATTTTGAAAACTGTTGGGGCTGCTTGAAACAAAAAAGTTTGAGAACCCGTTGTTTAGCCCAGCCGGAAGTTCCACCAGCTGTTGTTTGGAAAGCAAAACACTAAGAAAAGGAAAGAGAAAGGGACGTCCACTTTCCCAGTGGCTACATACCTCCAGTAGTTTTGGTAAGCTTACAGCACACATGGACTTCAGCTGCCAGACCAACGACACTGCAGCGAATGTTACACTTGCGCATGGTCTGCAGAAGAAAGGACAAGGCAAGCATTGTGAGCACACAACACCAGAATGGTTAAAAAGCAAAGCACCAGCGCGTGCCGATCACCACCAGAAAGGAGCGCTAAAGTGAGAAATCCACCCATCCTGTGCATATAAAACACAGAACAGCTAACACCAACAAACCAATGTCACTACTTTCAGCGTCTTGCTGTCCAAGTGCGATCTTCTTAACATCGTTTAACACTATCCTTGGAAAAGAGTGTCCCAATCTGTCTCACCGCTAGCGGCGAGTGCAACTAAACACATTTGTAGTAGAGGGCTTAGGGCCCTTTGGCAGCACCTCAGAAAACCTACACGACTTATGCCTGACCCACTCCTATCCAAGCAATTATGGTTCCACGGCTTAAAGGGACACTGTGGCCAGCTATATCCAATTTTCATTGATTAAATGGCTCTTTCACACTATGTGGATGCTTGTTTAGAAGCAACGGACTTATTTATTGCTGAGAAAAGCGGATTTGAAAGTGGAACATTTTGTTTCCTTGACATTCGGTTCAAACTCCTGATGACAAAACCAAAAAGGAGCCTGTGATAACTGCTTGTCAGTGAATGATGATGTGGCACGGCCTCACAGATTAAAAAAAAAAAGGGGCTTCACCTCATTGCAGTATGCTTGTGAAAACAGCCAATGGCGGCAACATCTGTATTACATTTTTATGCTTTTTCTAGCTTATAAAAGCCCCAATTTCACGGAAAATAGCTTCATTGGCATCAGAATGCAGTAATCTATTGATACAGGCAGCTTCAATTTGCCCCAAGAGTCCCTACAGCCCTTTAAAGGCCTCGGACAAGGTCAGTTTGTTTCCGGCCAAAACCGCTACCTTGGCTTTTGACGAACCTGACAAAGCATGCTTTGGGGCTCTTAGCAGGGTTTGTGATAAACTAAGTGCGTAGAAAAGCTTCGCAGTTATCATTGGATGCAAAAGATAGCAGTTCAGATTCTGGTGCACGCCTGTACCCATAAAACATGGGACTTCTGGCAGATGAACTGTGTGATGTGAGTCACAAAATGGCAGAAAGACGGCATGACCCCGACACTCCACGCGCACAACCCTATGCTTTGAGTGCTACAACTATTATGCAACTGAAAAGTTCGAGTGACGTGCAGAGTTTTATTTTTATCATTCCAACATGAACGATAAATTTTGTTTTGCTACAATTATGCAGATGTTGGCGTTTTATAATCCTTTAGAAGCAGAGCTTGCAGCTTAGAGCCCTAAAACTCAAAGGCTATCTTGGCACCGTTTTTAGTAAGAAGCACTGGCCGTTAAAAGGTTCACCACCTAACAGACTGCGCGGCTACTGTACGAGCTGCCTGTACTATGAGGAGTAACTCGGCACCTTTCTTAGCACATTATACTTCTATTTTGCTAAATTCAAATCTTGAAAATATGAAACACTAGTTTTAAGCATTTCATCAATAAAAGCACTTTTAATGACTGTAGCAGCATATTACATGTCAAAAGCAGGAGACATTCCTGCCTGCAGCAATACAAAAGCAACTGAATGGTAAATTCTGCAACCACAATGGCTGGTCTTCACTACAGATATGCCTTGAATGCCCGACCATGTAGAGAAGTCGAACAAATGTGCAAGCTATAGCATCATGCAAGGAAAACACTTGCAAACAAAGCAACCCACCTCGATGGTTGTCTGGATGTTTCCAGGGTCACAAGTGGTCAGGCTGCTCATGATGATCAGCACTTCCCGACTGGTGTGCACAGGCAAGTGCCTATCAGAGAACGGTTGAACCATCAATAAAGCAACCATCATTTATCAGGAACTCTGCCACCTGTTTCGTTTGAATCTGTTCAGAGACTGCCCTTTCTAAAATGATGAACTGTGTTACGTGACCTTCAATTTGATCCTATTCTTTCTAACTGATTTATCACACAGAACACAGGCCGCCATGGCGGCTGAGTGCTCGGCTGCTGACCAGAAAGACATGGGTTCAATCCCAGCTGTGGCAGAAGCGAAATGCTAGAGACCCGTGTATTGTGTTATCTCAGTGCACGTTGAACCCCAGGTGGTCGAAATTATCTGGAGCCCTCCACTGCAGCATCCCTCATAGCCTGAATCACTTCAGGACATTAAACCCCATAAAACCAAACAGTACACAACACCGACTTTGTATAACTGATCAACAACATTAGGACGACGCAGATTCATTAGCTAGATGTTTATACATAATCTGCTGATAGCACCGCAGCAATGAGCACCACGAGTGGAGGCCTAGGTGCTAATGTAATGACATGAGAGGCTGCTATCACCATAAGGACGGTGCAACAACAATCAGCACATAAATTTTGGCAGCAACTTTTCTTTTTCATTGATTAATGAACTAAGCTTGGATGCCTACCAGAAGAATCAATACTTACCGCAAAACTTCAGCAGCAAGTTCAAGAGAGTTTTGTAGAGATGGTTCACCTGCTGGAACCTGAGTCTTGCATGACTTTAGAGCTTCCACCACCTTCCCAGTATTTCCTGTCATTAAAGAAGCGATAAGAGAAACTTGAGAAACAGAACGAGCAGTCTACAGACGGCCACGTGTCAAGAAAACAATTATATGTGCACTTAGCATTTGCATGTCTAAAACTCCACCTTTAAATGCAATATTTCTCAAACATCTTTCTTAAATGGCTAAGGATACAGGTCCAGTTTCTCCAAGCATATCCACTGTTTGAGGAAGCAACAAAGCATTGGGCAATCAACACTAAGGTATATGTACTGTACAAATATATAGTGCTGACATGTTTGGATTAGTAATCAGCAAGACTACTGCATACACCTCTACTAATAAACATGAAAGAAGTTGCAGTTCCACAGTGAGTAAGTTTTCAAGAAGAAGAACAGTTTGACTAACCTGCCAATTCACAAAGTTTTTGTGCTCGTTTGTTGCAAGTTGAGATGACACCAACATTGCTAATGGGATTCTGGTCGAAGAACTCTTCCACAAACAGCTCCAGCATCTAGCAGAGAAAAAGAAGGATATGACTACACACTTCAGGAATCTGTAATGTATGTGTCCAAAAGCCCACTTCATTTGACCCTTCATAATGCATATCATAATATGACCTCAAGAGCCAGACTATATGACATCATATATTATGCGAATTTTTACAAGTTAAAAAGACCTGCACATTAAAGCCTAATAGTATAAAACAGCAACACCATAAAAATATATGCAAATTATGCGTGAAGTGGACAAAAGCATTTGAAGAAAACCTCAACTCTGACCCGTTTTCTAGCAAGACACAAATAAACTGCAGGCATAGAGCGTCGGTTAAATACAGACCAAGCATTTAGTTCCTGTCTTCACAAATTTATTTCAATAAAGCTGATAATGTTTGCTTTGTTTCTGATATGCTACCATGTAGCAAGTCAATTACACACAATGTTCAGCACTTTCATCCTAACAACGCTTAATAACGAAGCAATAAAAAAAAACTGAGGGTTATATTGTACAGAAAGTGTTCTCAAACTGAGGGATGCTATTTGGGTTCCCCGAGCACCTACCCCCATGCATGTTTCAACCACATTCTTTTTTTTTAAAGCTTCTTTTTGCAACTAGCCATACTTTATTTCATACAGAAACTCTTTCATTGCAAAGCAAGGCATTATTAATTGAAATGGGGCAATTTTTGTGAGACCGTCCATCTACATGCTTTCTTTTGCAATCATGTTAAGCGAGAAAGGACAAAAACCAAGACATGTGGGGTTGCTAAGCATTTTTTTAAAACCACTGTAGTTCCCTGAGGCTAGAAAGATTTATAACCCATGCGGTATAGTATTGCACAGCATGAACCAAGAGTCCCGTGTATTTTTTTCTTCTCCACTCTCCAGATTAGGGATGCCAGTAAGATATGACAGTGGAGAGTGATCAGCTATGGAAGCATGGTATTCAGACCATGCATGAGAAGGGCACAATGTTTACGGGAGGTACCTTCAGTGTGCAGATGAGACGCGTTGGTTTCAGATCTGGCTCAGCCATGGCTTCTGAGAAATCAACAACGATATACAGGTGCCTCATCTGCAAACAAGAAAAAATTAAATTAATCAGCCTTAAAGGGGCCCAGAAACACAATCTTAGTTAACTGTTTTGCCTGTTGATTGCATACAGTGAGTTATAATGGTGCTATTAGCGTCGGTGATGCCGCGTATATTCCGTTTTTTAATATTTTAATGTCCTCCCGAAAACAACTTCATGGCTCTGATGGTGTCGCCACACAGTGGCGGGTTTTTAGCAGCGGATGTGACATCACCTGGCGCGAGCTTGATGATCGGACAAACAGTAAATATACTGCAAATTGTGTGAATAAATAGAGACACATTTTGTCACCTGTCTGCGTTTTATATTAGATCAACAAAAACAACTTGTTCGTCTTAGATAAAAGCCCTGCAAAGCAAGTTAAATAAAAATACACCACCAGGGGCGCTCTGGCATGGAAACGACGCTGCCCGTCTCAGCAAGAACGAGTTACAGAGAGCAGGCAACCATGGAGTACAAACTTCCGCGACGTGCTCTGGCTGGCTGTTTTGATTGGTTGCGCCAGGTGCCGTCATTGGGAGAGCGAAATAGGAGTGGGAAGCCCCACCAAAATCGAGTTGAGGGCAGCGTTTTGTTTGCTTGTATTTTGAAATTTCTTCACTGAATAACTCCCGTTCCTGTGCATCGATACCTGTAATTCTTTTTAAGTCAGCATTTGTGTGACATAAAGAACCCACCTGAAGTATAGCCGGTATCCCCCCAAGCAGTGTTTCGCAGCCCCTTTAAGCTCTGCACACACTGGTGGGCAAATTAGTACACTGTTGCAAGCAGAAAGAAAAAAAAATAGCACTAGCTACACTAAATTCTTGTACAGTTCATTGTTACCAAAGTATTTATTACATGATAAGGCATATGAAGGATTCCTGCAAACCTTGCATGAGCATGCAAGATTAGACAGCACGTACCAGATAATGCTAAGAGGGCATCTTAGATTAATGCATGCTCCTCCAAAGTGCATCACAGTCAGGTGTAACTGTTTGTAGTTGATGCCCTTTCGACCTCTTTCACTATCTTCATACAGAATAACACGTTATATGCTTAATTTGTTCAAAACAATACATGTTCAACATGGGTAAGCAATCAACTCACTATTACGCACCTAAATATTGCCAAACAACAAACACATGCAAGCAGACTGTTCACACACCTGTTATTCCTTCAACCCACTTCCCTCCCCTCATGACTACATATTCAGCCGCTTCTGGTTTCAATAAACAGATGCAAGTAGTGCCTGTCTCAGCGTCTCCTCCTGTGTGCTGTCCTGTTTGGCGCTTCATTTTTTTCTACAAAGACTGTTTGTACGTCTGAACTTGAGAACACCTTAAGCAACAACTCACGTGAAGCTTGACAGAGCACTCTCAAAGTGCACTACAACCACACTTACCATCCCGAGTCGAACATTCTTCTTGGCCAGCATCTGTTTACGCTTGGCCCTGTGGACAAAGTCCAGCACGCTTGGTTGCAGGAGCCCCGACTCATCTTCCTGGATGGCTTCCCTGTCATGGACGGACAGAATAATGTTTTATTGTCAGCGCAAGCTTAGTATATGGTAAAGCAAAATACATGTCACTACCCTAGTTCCATCGTTAAACTTCACTAAAAAGTTCTAAGAACTGCAAGGGTAAGTTCACTTATGTATCACGCATGCATGATGTTGATCCGAGTGCTTCACTCGGGCTTTCATGGATTAAGCACTAGTGGAACCAGCCTTCGGAAGCGAGTCTTTGTTTCATTTCTCAATTGGCAACCTGTGTCGAGGTCGAACACACACGATGAAACACTAATGCTTTCACCTTCACAGCACATAAGCAGCCTTAAGTAGTACCCTCTGAATTTTTACATGACAGCATATAAAGCTCGTTCAGTCGAAAAGCTGTAGGTGCATTAGTAGTCAGCGCTGCATGTCGGGGGAATAATCGGAGGCTGCATAAAAAAACTAGTATCATGCCAACCGTTTGTCGCAGAATGTTCCAGATGGTGTCACGCGATTTAGCGTTCTGTGCAGCATAAACTTACCAGTTAAATTAGAGCCTAGCTCGTGGCAGGGATTCGAACCGGTGACCTATAATCGAGGCTGCGTAAAAAAATATTGTATAATGGTAATTTGTGGTTCTAGTGATTGATGACGGATTGGTGTGCGATAGGCGATGACGAGTTAATGAAATCTCTGCAACTAATAGATTCACTGATTGATTAAAAATGAAAAAAATGAAAAGGGGGGGGGGGGGTCCCAAAGGCGTCAAAATGCTCAGAATGGAAAGCCAATGCTTAATTATGCTAATTAAGAAAATGTAGAGTGTGTAACTAATCAATTAATTAATTGAAGCAACTGAGAAAAAAATGAAAACTGTCCTCTTCAAATTTTTTTGCATTTTTCTGCCTGACATCAAAGGCGAACGGCAACTGTTTCTACGGTGAGCATGATTTTTTTTTCCCCTGGCAGTTATGCTCTTTGTCATAACAAAAAGCAATGTAACGCGCGTTTACAAACACCTCATGTCTCTACGACATGCGAATGACACACAACTGTCATTTCGCATTCTTTTCATAATCACTTTTTGCGCAGGGCATGCGGGGACGATAATAAAGAGAACAAGGGCCATCTGATATGTTCGTAGTTGTCAGTTTACCATCGGTGTAAATTAGTGCCAAAAAGTGAGACAATCAGGACGAAAGCAGCATGTGTTATGTTTATCCCCTCGTTCTTACAAATAAACAGAGAAAGAAAATGACAACTGAGTTGCAAAGATTATTACCGAGGTTCGCGTATAAGAAAACTTGCCGACGAGGTTAATGCGAAGTTTATTTCAAACCTGATTGGTGTTGCGGCTATTATGGTTGAGTTTCGGATAAGCGTACCTTATGAACAATTTTTCTTCTTTTGCTATTTGAAAGAAAAAGAAAATGAATACAGGAAACGAAAGTACTGCTGTAGCGTGCGCAGCAACAAGAATGGTCGCCGGTGCTTTCAGTGGAGTAGCATATTAAAAGAAAACATCCATCACTGTGATTTTGTGCGCAAAATATTAAGAACGCTTTTGTTGTATGGTGCAGAAAAAAAAATTGCACTGGAATCATCAACTCACCAAGTTCTTTCATATTCGGTCTCCCACCGGTATCCTTTGCCTTCTTCGTCGTCCGCCATCTTTAGATGGAATGAATCTGTTCTAGCTTGTTGTACGGTTGTACCAGTTGTATTCAGTTGCATGCCGTCCGAGGGCGACACATGTCAGTCGGCAGAACTCTACCGCGGAATTTGAGATGGGCAGAACGCTGGAAACTACGAAGCGCGATTGCTGTGTCAGTTTTTCGTATTCTGATCCTGCCGTACTTGCAATATAATTATAAAGCTGCTATACCAACACTAAAAGGCAGATTTGGAGACAATCTTGTCGAAGCCGCGATCCAACCACACGTACCGCACCGAACTTTTCTTCCCTGCCTGAGAAAAAGCGAACTATTTGAATCTAGTATTTATTCTGTTACAAAATATGTTTGCTGCAGATATTCAAAACAGACTACGCACATGAATGGTACCGTCGAAGCCCCGTCTTCATTACGCGCCGTCGAATTCATTTCAAACCGAATCACGTGGGATGACGTACATATTATTACAGCGGTCCACCGAAGCGTGATGATGTGGCCGTGTGCGCGTTCATTCATGTGTAGTCCTGCAACGCCCAGAGTAGCTAGGAAAACCGGACCTCTTATCATTTCGTATTCAGCGACATCCGTCGCGGAGGTCTCGCATCGCAGAGCTCAGTCCGCCGAATGGCGACGAGGAGGCGAAATTTTCCTCTCTGCTAACAGCACGTAGTCCTCGTTTGCGGCCTGCGATGTCCGTAGACCTTGGCGTGAAGCTACGGGCCGCTTAACTTTTTCCAAAGGACCGGAAATTCATGTTTTTTTCCTTGGCGGAAGTGACCCAGGAGTCAGAGAAACAGGCTTCGTTAGGCCGTACCACGAGAAAGAAACGTCGTAGTGATGACGTTGTATAGTTGTTGAAAAAAAAAAAGGTCGGCTCCCGGTTGCCTTGACGATTAGGCTACTACATAATCAACCTCCATTATGACCCTGGCCTGGGAGCGACTGTCAGGTGGAGACCGAGTGAACCTTGCCGTAGTACAGAATAATTTCTCAGCGGGAGGCGCAGAGCCTTCTTTGTAATAATACAGCCAAACGTCAGTCATAGAGCAAATCGAGACACACACAACGCCATCCTCATGTATGGCACACAAGTTCAGCAATGCCGCCCACACCTCCTAGCAAAGACCACACATCGGGGATTACGTCAACGTGAAACACGTACAATGTGTGGCATGTGTACGCAGCAGATCTTGTTTGTGAAGACCTCGGACATCAAATTTTGATTTACAGTCATTTCACGCACAACTAAAGAACGCTAAAAACTGGCTAACTTCTCACATAATTATCAAGAGGTCGACAGACGGTCTTTCAATGGGCTGTGTAATGAAATGTTTGCAAGGAAAGGCTGTATTTAGATTTTCGCATCTCGACCTTTGCCCCAGTCTGACTAATGATCTTCGACTTCGGGGTAATTAACGAAGCCCCAGCGTTGCGTGCGAGGAAAACCATTTTGTCCTTCCTGAGAGTCTAAGTCGGGACGAATTGCAAAGCATGAGCTAGAGTCCCAGACAGGCAAAATAGAACGGTGGTTCTAAAATTTATATGAAGACGTCTAAGGTAATGTTGAGCTGTATAGGAAGGGAACAACGGTTTACGATAGGCAGAGAAGCATTGTTATGTTATCAGGAGATACGGTGGCGGCGGCCGCGTTTCGATGGAGGCGAAACGAAACGCAAATGGCACCCGTGTGCTGCGCGATGTCTAAATTAATCCTGAGTCCTCCACTACGGCGTCCTTCATAGCCCATGTGTCGCTTCGGTGTATTAGACTTTATTTTTACGTCCATTTAGTCCAGGTAGCAACCGCTGACCCGAACTACGAGAGTGAAATAACTAGGAGAATTCTAATCCTATGTCATGTGGGAAGCTCTGCATCGCACAAACTGGACGGTCTGACAGTGGCCATTTGGAAGGGCGCGCCCGCAAACTAGAAAACCTACGCTATAAGCAAGAATTAACCTTTAATGGAATAAAAAAAAAGTGAGTAGTCCTTTAGCGCACTCCGTTTTTGAGGGCAAGATATGCTGTCCAAGTTCCGGGGTAGGTTTATCTTCTACCTCCCACACCATGAAGCGACTGGTTGGCTGCAGGCCTGACACACGAAGATCAGCGTACACTGCCCGACCACTTGCAGCTTCCCCAGCAACCTTCTTCAAGCGAACTGGACTTAGTCGTTTAATGCAAATAAAATTCCTCAGCCTTCCCACACCACATACATGGCGGTGACCAGCGAGCCATCACATGCCTGTGCGGTGCTCCCCCTAGCCTGCGCCCACAGACGCACTCTGTATTCTTTGGGAGTGCCACATTCCCATTCAGCCCTCTACAAGCACTTCAAGTGACTCTCACCTCCTTCCGCTTCCATCCATGATTGACTTCATACCCTGGAGGAGACAGGTTGGGTTTGTAGTACAAACTCTTGGGGCACAAATTCGCCATGTCTTGTCGCCCGGTGGACCCACTTAATTCAAGGCCCCGGAATGGGAAATCCGACTCTACAACCACCACTGGGCAGAAATTACATGTTTGCCGACAACAAAAGCGCGTCCTTTCAATCCCACAGCACAGCGTACGGGTAAACAAACACAACACTCAACCATGCGGAAAATCTAAGGGACGGAACGCTTCCTCACTAGCGCACTAGCTGGTTAAGCCTCTGTTGAAGACATCCCCGCGGCTGCTCCCATGATGTCACGTAACGCTCGCATCCTTAACCTGCTCTTACACTACTGCCAGCTGCTCATTCACTTCGTATTCGCCGTATTCAAGCGAGCCGTGCATAGATGCACTAGCTGGTGCCACTTTCCTGCTCGGCTGAGACGAGCGCTACATCTGCACTGACTCTTGATGATGCGGAGACTGCGACGCTACTATTTACGGACTGGCGACATGAAGTTATACAGGATGAGATAATATCGAAGGTGTGTGGAGTTTGCTGCTCCAGAAAACAGGCCATCTAATAACTCCCACGGTTGTTGCCGTAGAGAAAGATGTTAGCTGCGTCGTGAAAGGCCACAACAAATAAAATGCACAAACAGCTGTTCAAAACTGCAGCCTCTGTCACCGGCATTGAGGGAATCCTGGTGGAAGCATGCTGATGGCTTAAGTAGACCTGTGCAAGTGCAAACACAAATCTCGATGGACTGCCGGTGATGTTGGAAATTATTCATCACAGAAGCCGGGCAGAAGCTGAAAAGGAAAACCCTTAGAACAGCTACGCTTTGGCAGAAAAAAAAAAAAAACACAGCGAGGTCCTGGTACTCAAGGCAGCACTCTCAGAAGTAACAGACCAAGGAATGGAAAGTGAGTTTCCACTTTTTCAGTGCCTGGCGTTCATGATGTCATTAAAGCAGTTGAAAACAAAGGCAGCAGTGCATGATAGGGAATTTAAAGCACAGCTAAATGGTTGTGCATTGAAGCAGTTTTGTCTTAACATCTGAGTGATGCCAAGTAAGTGCTATAACCGCCGAAAATAGTTGAAAAACAAAAGTGTTAGTAAGAACGCTAAGCGCGCCTCGTGTCGCTTCGTCCCATCCTCAGTGTGTTTACTCTACCCTGGAACTACCCCGGAACTCGGATCGCATACCTTGCCCCTAAAGAGGGAGTGCATTAGAGAACTACTCACTCCTTTTTTCATTCCCTTAAAGGCTAATTCATGCCTACAGTGTAGGGTTTTTTTTTTTTTAATTTTCGGGCTTGCTGTCCTAAGCGGTCCTTGACACAACGTCCGGTGTGTCCGATGCAGAACTTCTCGCATAACATGGCAATATATTTCTCCTAGTTATTTCACTCTGGTAGTTCGAGTCAGCAGTTACTACCTGGAGCGACCTGGAGTAAGTGAATGCAAAAATTGTGAAATGCGGTGTTTAACGACCCTAAGAAACACACGGACTAATAATGAGGCCCTCCGGATTAATTTAGACTACCTGGGGCTCATTAACATGCGCTGACATCGTACAGCATACGGGCGCCTCTGACGTTTCGCCTCCATCGAAACCCGACTAGAGCGACTGTTCGGCACGGAAGGAGTTTACTCCCGAGACTAAACGCATCAGTACACGAAGTCAACAGTTGAATGTTTCACTCTGTTAAGGAAGTCAGAGACATCAAAATATCAAAATTCCTGCGCTTATAATTTAGTCTTGTTATTAGCTCTTTGTTTAGGCAACGAGGGAATCTTTAACTGCGGGCTCTTTCCTTGTCGTGGAGTGGTATAATGTGCGGCAGTCCTGAATGCAAGCAGAGCTTCACTGTAGACGTACGTTGTATCCGACTATGTGAATGCGCACTTATTCCCATTGCATGTGTGTATGAACGCGCACACGTTTGAGGTGTGCTTTCAAAACACCACGTAAAACAAAAACCGAAACTTTGTCGAAACGTTGGCTCTAGCAAACTGAGGTTTTCCCCTCCCTTGTTCATTTTGTGATCGCCAAGGACCATCTACCGCACCCTCTCTCTACCAAAAACCGAAACTGTGATTTAGTGTTTTTATCCGCTACCGTTGTTCGTCGCAAGCCTTCGGTTTTTTCCCACTTGTCTTTCCTCGTGTAGAGCTGCAGAGATCCTGACAAAAGGCGTGCTTTTGCCACGTGCTGGCGATACTTTTGTCGTAACCTTGGGGTGTTCCCGATATAATATCTAGCCGCAGTGATCACGACGCGTTGAATTCTCGCTCGTGCTTTCCTGCACACTTGATTGCATGTTGTACGGCAAACGTGAGCAAGGGATACGACTACACGCTCGCCATCGAGCCGCCGTAATTTTCGTACATTTAACGCGCCTACTTATAGTGGCATACTATACTGAAAGCAACATGAACGCATCTCTAGTCGTTTCTGCTGTGCTGAATAGCAAACCGCTATCTGTTGTCTGCTGCGGTTTTCGCAGACGAAGAGAGAATGGACAGATTTATAAAACCCGGTTTTCAAACAAGCAAGCAGTATGTCTCAACAAAGCTGCGTCTTAATATTCTTCCACTGTGTATGGCTAGACGGACCGTAAGCTGATCAGGTGCCGTGAATGCCGTCTGCTATGTCATAATGGCGCGACAGGCTCCGAAGCACTACTATTCTTACACCGTGTTCCGAAATGTCGCCGTCACTTAAGCAAAAAGGGGAGGGGGCTTATAGGAAAAGCATACAAAAGGCCGAAAAATGAAGTACAGGAGCTGGCGCCACCAGCAGTTTTCCCGTACAAACTTCATGCGATGATGCCAATGCATTTTTTTATTGTTGTAGATGAGAATCTCTGAGGCTAAAGGCCGAACCATCATCCACTTTCAACGGTGATCACGGAGGCGTTTTCGTTACCGACGTCACGATTTTGAATCGAGTGGCGGGAGAAAAATAGTTTTTTAAGCTCAATTTTCTCAACAATCAATGCGTCAAATATGAAGATGGCTATACGAAGAGCCCGAAAACTCATTTTTACTGCGAGAAAAAATTGCATCGAGTTTGTCCTTTACAAAGAGTCTCACTGCTCCAGTATTTTCGCAGATTTTCGCTCTTGAGCGTGACATTGGCAGAATCTGGCCTGAGAGAATTCTGCATAGCAGAGCTGGCACCAATCGCAACCGTAGACAAAGAGCGCCACTCTGACCGCCTCATCAAGAACCTCATGAAAGCGACATGAGCGAAGCCTGAGCGAGAAAAAAAAACTTTACCATCTACCCCTACAAACAAAGAGAGGAGAAAATGAAGATGTTTATCTATGCTTCATAGAATCCAGGAGCCCTGTTACGACCCATGTATCTCGCCGATCAAAGAGAGGTCGAGCCTTAATCGGACTGTTTGCTTTCGAACGTCGACAAGTGTCACGTAAAGAGCACTATAAAAAGGGGGGAAAGGGGTCGCGGATGCACTCTAAAAACGAATACACCTTGGTATGCACTGGCGCACAGCCGCGCCGCGGCGCTGCGGTGCGCCGCCGCCGGCCGCCATGATTGAGGTGCACGTAGCAGACGAACTCCTGCTCCGCAAGCATGTTTCCTTCGGGCGTCGCGTTCAGAACGCCGTTTGGACTCCGTGCGCATCGGAAATGCGGCCGGTAAGTCGCCGAGCGCTAGAGCCGCACGAAACTATGTCGTAAACGAATGCCAATTCAATTGGAAGCTGCGCTTGTTAGCGCTGCTCGAGCCGGCCGAGAAAACAAGCGCAGCGACGAAAGTTGGTCGCGTGTTTAGTTCCCCTCGATTCTGGGATAGAAGCTCGGATAGCAGTCAATGGCAGAAGCGCTTCCGTGAAACCGGAGAGCCGCATGTAGCACACTCGCGGGGAAGTGATCGGTGACTCGGCGCCACTCGATAGCTGCGGCATCCGCGGTGCATGAGCACACCGAGTAAATGTCTCACAAAAGGGGCCGGTGTTATATGTCTTGTGTAGGAGTCCTCCGCACACAACGCACACGCACATGGCCGGACATCGGAAGCTTTCTTACCACACTGGAGCAGACGTTCTTCTGCGCAAAGGTGGTCATATACCGTACTGTGCGTCTTTATCGTAAAGACTTTCAAAATTTTTCTTACCTCAACCGCTGGCTCGTTTGCGGTGAAACTGCACACAGAGCTTGCGTATTATGGTAATTTTTGTATCGTAGCAAGTTTTACAACGGTACTTACTTAGTTAAGCCATGCATGATGCAAAAGCATAACCGTCTGCGTCGAGATCGGCGTACCGAAACCCAAAACTCCGAGTTTTTGCTGAAGGGCAGCAGTGGCGCCATCTGTCTGCCACAACGAAATTAAACAAGAAAAACACAGCTCAGGACTTCGCGACGTCGTTCTCCGACGAGCCACGAAAGCAGACGATATAAGCTGAATTGGATAAAGGCATTGGACGAAAAAAAGACGTCAAACAATATTCTTTTAACGGCACAGCCTCGTTAAAAAGGTTGTTTCTGGCATTTTTTTTCCGCTCAGTTGGCCGAAAATGTTCGAAGCGCTTCAGTTCTTGCAACGCTCGCCTTGGCGCCTTGTGACGCTTTCCACTGCGGAAGACAGATGGCGCTACTGCCGCCCTTCACCAAAAATTCGGTGTTTTGGGTTTCGGTACGCCGATCTCGACGCAGACGATTACGCTTTTGCATCATGCACGGCTCAACTAAGTAAGTACCGTTGTAAAACTTGCTACGATACAAAAGTTACCATAATACGCAAGCTCTGTGTGCAGTTTCACCGCAAACGAGCCAGCGGTTGAGGTAAGAAAAATTTTGAAAGTCTTTACGATAAAGACGCACAATACGGTAGATTGTCACAGCGGCCGCTTATAAGGCAGCAAACTGGGCTAGGTTGTTCACTTTTACACTGTGCACGCCATGTTGGCAAATTTCGATACGAGAGTACCTGCTAGGTTCCACTTGAAAGCCCGCGCTTTGTTAGTATCGTGTCTCTTATTCGCGTCAATATCTGACAACACAGCGCACGTTGGAAAATTTTGAGCTGTGTTAGTAAGGATCGGGTTTGCCGTGCAGCTCGCAAGCTATGCAGTATCATCCTGACGCAAGCGCAAATTTCACATCGTCCGCGATAGGGCGCCGCTTGGGTGGCCACGACTCCATCGAAAAACGAAGCGCATGTCCAAGACCAAAAAAAGCACGAGATCACAATCATTCAATCAACATATCTAAGTAAACTTTGGTGGCCGTCCTGCGTTTTTTTAGATGGACTTCGTCCAAGAATTTTGCAGGTCAACCTAAGATTAGATTAAAGTATGAAACGTTATATCATGGTCAGGTATGTAGTGCAGCTCGGAAATCAACGGCGCTGCGCAGGTACACAGTCCACCGTTATGCAAGGAGCACCGCAGACGCGCCGCAGCTGTCGAGTGGCGCCGAGTCACCGATCACTTCCCGCGAATGTGCTTGAACTACATGCGGCTAACTAAACAGGCGACCAACTTTCGTCGCTGCGCCTTTTTTCTCGGCCGGCTCGAGCAGCGCTAACAAGCGCAGCTTCCCAATCGAATTGGCATTCGTTTACGACGTAGTTTCGTGCGGCTCTAGCGCTCGGCGACTTAGCGGTCGAATTTCCGACGCACGCGGATTCCAAACGGCGTTCTGAACGCGACACCTGAAGGAAACATGCTTGCGGAGCAGGAGTTCGTCTGCTACGTGCACCTCAAACATGGCGGCCGGCGGCGGCGCACCGCAGCGCCGCGGCGCGGCTGCGTGCCAGTGCATACCACCTATAGAAGTGAAGAGGGAGTAAGCTGTCCTCTAGCGCATTTCTAAAAGGGTGCGCGCTAGAGGACAACTTTACTCCCTTTTTACTTCATTTTGTTTAGAGTGTTGTAGCAGACAGAGCAGGGTGATAAAGTACTGCACAGAGAGGTAAAAAACGTGTCGCAGACGTACTGTTTGAAGGGGGAAAGGCGACCGCGGACAGGGCACTGCTTGAGGAGGAAAAAATCGTTGCAGCTGTACTATTGTGTGAACAAGGAAAAGGTGTCGGGAACAGAGCATTGTTCGACGGGGAAGAAAAGGTACCTTTGACAGAGTACTCACACTCGTTACCCGTATGTCGCAAAGCAGTGGGGTAAGCGAACATGAGCTGAGACGCTGGTATCGCTTCGCCAAGACGTGAACGAAAGCAACATCAGAGTTCAGTTAAGAGCTTTGCGATAAGATTTGCCTAACTCGTTTTCTTTCTCTTTTTTTTTGCGGTTTCAAGCCTGAATGGTGAAACAGCCTGGAGCACCTGCAGCTTCGCTGCTAAAAAAAGAATTGTTAAAATAAAGTTGCTCACTTCGTCGTCTGTACTTATCATATAGTTGCTTGTCGACAACAGTGTGTATGGTTAGGGCTTACTACTAAATTTTAGTCGCAGCCTTTCTGGGTGGATAACATCGGACATGACCACTTTTTTTGCCAAACCGACTCAACACACATTTTTTTTTCTTCTTTTTCTCGGGGCATCTTTCTCAAGAAATTCCGAAAAGCTGCAGCTAAGTAGTTTTTTCTTCTCACTGTGACGTCTGTTTAGCTGAATTGGCTGGTCACACCTTACGCCTAGAAAATGTTACGACCTGTTGTTTATGTCGCGCAAGTGCGAGAAATATATGAATTGACATGAAATGCAACGGCTGATTACCCGCAGAAAAATCCGAATATTCCAAAGCCTTGATGATAAAAAGGTGAGACATACGACTTTTCCCGCTTTTCACTTACGCTTCATACGACTTCTAGTACGGAAAGCTGGGCGAGTTGGTTATGAATTGCCATATTGGAAAACAGCGCTTATGACGACGGACGAGAAGAGGCGAGACAAACACAGCGCTGACTAACAAGTCAGCGTCGTCTTTCGCGCTGCTTTTCAACATGGCTTCATATGAATCTACGCTAACTTCTGGTCATTTGATTCTATTTTGCTGACAACGAAGGCGACAAATGGTGCAGTGACTAAACCTTGGTGAGGCTTCCAAGCAAAAATTTCAATATCCTTCCCAAGTCGCGGCACGAAGCTTCAGACACATCACATCTACGACAGTCAAGTCACGTTCGACGTGGCCATGCATCTTTGAATCGGCTTACGCGCCCAGGTGGCTGTCAAAAACTGGACCTTACCACACACACTGCCTCACAAATTCGAGTCCATGATCGACGCGAACTGATATTCAACTGGAAAAGCAAGAAAATGGAATAAAAAAACTTGAAAGACAGCAAAATTTTCTCCTGTGAGTCCACGTCACGTTTCCGTGACACAGTGCATGTGAATGGCTTTCACGCTGAGCAAGCCCATCGCTCGGCTAACTGCACTCCTTAGTACATAAGCACGTCACAATATTTTGCAGGTTCACTGTGCACTGTGTAGAATTAGGTTGCGCAAAGCGTTCTAATTAGTAGCCTATTCTGAAAATACCTTTCGTGCTTCCTTCTTGATGTTATTTGATGCAATACGGGAGCTGTCTCTCAGGGATTCAGACGAGTGCTTAATAATTTGCAGAGCGCGCTAAAACAAACGCATACAGTCTTAGAAAAAAAAAAGGTTGTAAAAAGGTAGCAAGGGCAGCAGTTATAAAGTCTGACTTCGTTCTGGTCTATTTAACTACCCTCTTCAAGGTATAGTTAGTAAAAATAGCCCTTGCCACCTTTTTACTAACTATGGTTGCTAGTTAGCACCTAGTTAGTGACCGTTCCTTTAACCCTAAAATAAGATTTTTCAAGATTTATTTCTTTCTTTTTCAAGAAAGAGGCTTTATTTTTCAAAATAAAGTAAAAGAATATAAGTGATACAGACTGTTTTATGAATAAATTGGTTTTGTAATTAAACATTTCTGCCGGGACATGCAGCGAGGTAGACTAACCTGTTTCTACACTCGCAGCTGCATAATTAAGGCTGGTATCTTAGCTCAACGGGTAAGAGCCATTATATAGTAACTGAGAGTCAGATTTACAGGGTGTATAAGATAAAGATTTACCTGTGCACGCTCAGTACGCGTGTCAGGCATGTGTGACCCTTTCTGTTTTGTGCTTTCCTTGCATTTTGGACCTTTGTGTGGTGCCAATACGGTTGTTTGACGCCATCACTTCGCATAATTTGTACATGTAACGCGCAATGTCTAAGCCTAAGTGTGTGATTTACGTCCAGCGCGGTCTGGCTATAGCTCTGGTGGGAATCGGGAATTAGTCAAGCTAAATACGTAGCTTTTTTTTTTATTTTTCCAGAGTGCACAACTTTAACCAGCCCCGCCAGCCCACCACACGAAGAGCCTAGCAACATAAGCGAAAAGTTTCTGCCCATTTCCTCAGTAAATACTACAATAACTTTTTGGTTGCGACTGTAGGGGTCTTCACTACCTTCTTGAGGTAGCAACTTTCACTAGTTCTAGTTTTACTGCCTCCAATTACTAAGAAGGTAGCGATTTGTGTGACAAGTAAGTGGTTGGTAGTTATTTAATCAATTCTCTGACCTTTTCCTCAGCAATGTACGCGATGATCTGGAAAGAGGTGAACTCAAACAAACTACAAACCATAGAGTGGGGTGGGGGATGACCACAAGGCTGCATACAAGTGTTTTATTCGTTCATAGATCGCGGATAGTCCCCATATACCGTTCCTGTCCCGGAAGGCGGTGCTGTTTCAAACAACCACCGGTGAGGGTTGTGATACGGCACGCCTCGGAATCGTTACAGTTCAATAAAGCAAAAAAAAAAAGGAAAAATATATGCTTCTCAGCCAACGACTTCCGTACTGGACACTTTAATTAGGGCTTCGATTGGAGTTAATATCAACCCAATAGGCGTTGAACCTCCCCTGGACGTCCTGGGGACGTTCATGATGTCTTCAAGACGTTCAAGGGACGTTCAGTGCCCATTGGGAATGGATCGACTATTACTGTAATCATCCGTAATCAAAGGCGGATTCATAATTTCTGCAGAGCCCCTCTCTCACATCCGGCGGGTCAAAAATCTTGAAAGCGTACCGGATACCAGCAGCAAAGTTACCCCTTCGCTTTCTTTCTACCTCATCGGTTTGCGAAAAAGTCGTCCCTTCCGCGCGATACGAGTTTTTCAAACATTTCTTTTTTTTTTTAACTACTGCAAAGAATGGGCTCTCATTCATTCTGCAAAGAAGCAGTGTGCAAAAAAAAATTTATTTCAGCGACAGGCCAAAGCAGGTCAACCATATGCTAACCACAGGCGTGCCCATACCCGCGACCAACTGCGAACTTCGATCCGAACCGCCGTCCTCGTCCAGCGACCTCCCGGCAGCAACAGCGTCCTCCAGGCCATCGCGACCTTGCCCCTGACATAGGAAGATAAAAGAAACACATTATTAGGTGACCTACATTTCAACTCTCCCTTCCCTCGCGAAGCTCTACCTCTACCTCAGAAAAAAAAAAAGACCTTCATCTACCTAGTGGAAGCTAAAAGCACGCACTCACCGACGATGAAAAAAAGATGAGGTCGGCGTCATTTCATGTCAGTCGCCGCGCTACACTGATTCATAATGCAAATCACTGGGGATGAGAGCTTTTATACGTGTTTTTGTCGCAGAGTATGTGAGAGTGTCTGCGTAATTTCCTCTCGCACGTAATCGTACAGCCACGTGCCCATGATAACTGATATCTTGCTTCTTTGCCTCCATTCCAAACATGCACTACCATGAACCCACGACAGATCCTAGCCTGCGTTAAACCTTGCGGATTGTGGCATTTCAATGAGAAAAGTCTTATTTTTGCAGTAACTTAATCCCACGGAATATAGACTAGATTTTCGTAGATCAGCTACAATGTAATTCCTTGGAAAGGATTTGCGTTCCAGCTAATCTTCCGAACACGTCAGACTCGGCGGAGTCTCGATGCCGCTCTGAATTCATGTTCCAAAATCACTCAAAGTTTAAACAATGGCAATCCGTTAAAACGGCCTGAATTAAAGGTTGTCTTGGGCGACAAAAACATGATTCTTGAAGGACCCATACAGCGTGAATCCTCCTTTTTTCTTTTTTTCAGCGGGTGCAAATAGATACGAGATCGAGCTTTCCATTGGTCAAAGTAATATTTGTCGAAACAAACAGGAAATTGTCCAAAGTGATATTTTCAGGTCACACGATTGCATGTTGTACGGTAACAATCTAGTGCGTCCACTTTTAGCGTATTCGTCGCGCGAGGCATAGACTTCGGTCTATAAAGTTTATAGACTCTCTATAGACAAATCCTAGAGAACAGTCTATAAGCAATACAAATGCTATAGACATTCTATAGGCAATCTATATATCTATGGCCATATACTTTTAGTAGACTCCTGTCTATAGGCAATCTACAGAGTATAAATAGACAAAAAGAAATATCTATAGGAAGGCAATAGAGTCTATTAGAACTCTATAGACTGTCTATAGACTTTTTTAAGGGTTAACTCGTTTACAGCGGCAACTGGAAGGTCGCCATCACGTCGATATCTTCCGGGGCATCCATAATATGCTCTTGTAAAGCATAACCAGAAGGCCGCGCAGGATGTCACAGCTTACCACCTTATGTCACCTCACCACACATTCGTCTGTTGCATATCGCCTAAGAGTCAGTGATCCGCGTGACGTGATTTATACGACTTCATTGGATGTGCGCAACATAGAAACATAAAATAGAAATGTTTTTCTTTAAAGGAACGTACTTGCAAAGAAGAGAAGGGCAAACGAGGAAACACAAACGACATGTACAGATCGCAACTTCAAGCTGCTTTATTTTTTAGAGAGCAGTTACATTTATACCGGAGAGAGCGATCACAAAAGGCCAAGAGGCAAACACGTGCACGATTCAAATAAGCATACCGACGCCAGGTGTGATAAGCGAGTCCAAGAACCATCATATCTAAATTCAGGTGTCCCAAAGCAAACAGCGATAACGTTTTTCGAAAATTCAAGGAATGAGCAAAGGAAGTAGGCGATCATCGAACAATAAAATGCTTATCGTATCAAAGGCAGTCCAGAAGTAACCTAAAAAATGGCCTGGCTTAGCTTATGGTTAAGCCTAGGATGCGAAGCATACCGCCGGCGGAGGCTGCGCGTCCGCAAGCGAGCGCACGAGTTGAGCCCCAGCTTTCACAGCTGTTGTGACGTCAGCGCCCCTAGCGGAAGGAGCGGGAGTTAGGCCGCCGGTGGAGGCTGCGCGTCCGCAAGCGAGCCTACGAGTTGAGCCCCAGCTTTCACAGCTGTTGTGACGTCATATCACGTGGTGCGCCGATGTAGGTCAAGTGGTAGCTACGCGGCCGCGCGCGGCGCAGCAAGGAAGAGCTCGGTTGTGCGGCTAGTATGCTTCGCATAAAACAAGACTACACGCTTTCTGTCCGCTGTATGTACTACAGGTGCGTGTCCATTGCTAAATCAAATAGATCATAATCATGCCGCAATCGAGCGCTAAGTTTCCTTTCATTTGCCTACTTTCGTATCACAAAGACGTGACCATTAAAGAAAAATGCGTAAAATTGTCTGTCGAACAAAAGTATTCCGCCCATCTTGATTTCCATGAGGGCTAGAATTATAGAATGGAGAAAACTACCGCAAGCCATTGGGCCGACCAGTGGCAAGTGATTCGCGAGTGTGCTAAGACAGCATCTTTGACTTGGCCCCTAATCAGAGTACGCCGATGTCACGCTATGCAGAGGGCTTTCTTCTTTTGCTTTCTTTTCGTCGCAGTAATAACACGCTGCTCTTTTTGACGCTTCTCAATTGCCTCTTTTACCGCACTATGCTATTTTGTTCATTTAACCACTGTTTGCGTTTGTCATTGCTTGTAACATACCCCTACTACAATGCCCAAAAGAAATGCAGGACAATGACAAATCAATAAATAAATGAGCCCGCCATTATGCCAAACGACGAAGGACCCACGATCGAGGACTTGAGACCTGACTGCCTAAATGCGTGCATAAAACAATCCCTAGCAGTTACGCAACAAGTTAAAGCTAAGAGAAATTTACCCTTCGTTTTTTTTTTCTTCAGATTGTTGCTGTTAATTTTGCTGGACACACCAAACAAGCAATGAGAATTGGACACGAGGCAGGTGGCCGTAAAGGATGGCTCGGGAATGCCTGCCTCACCCTCACTCAATGCATGTTGCTCTCCGTCGCTCTCACCGCCGCCAGTTTTTTCAGGGCTTATCCCCCTCACTCTCACTTCATCGCACGAAATATGGATGCACCTTTCCACCTTTCATTCCACCGTCTCCCCCCCCCCCCCCCCCCGAAAATAAAATAAAAATAAGAGAAATTCAAAGGTATGCCGGTGCCTATCTCTCATTAGCAGTTATACGCCAAAGTTTATCGCGCAGTCGCGCACGCTCAGCTGCATCACTGCCTTTTTCTCCCGGTGATTTCCAGCGAACCGCGATCCAACAGCTGCTTAGTGCCTCTACGCAAATGCCTGCTTTCAGCTCGCTGCAGGCTAACCAAGACCAACGACGGCCGAGAAAAATGCGCGAAAAGACTGCGCCCACGCGGTTTCCGACCACGATCCACCGCAGAAGCATCAAAGGCACCCCTCCATTTAGCCGCGCATTACATCTGACAAGCCAGAGACGGAAAAATAAAAATAGGCATCAAGAAACCACAGCAACAAGCTGACCGGTTTAACGGCTGCGCCACTCTGTTCTTGCGTCACCTGGCGGCAGAGCGCGCAGGCTAGACGGCAACACTGCACACGCGCCCAGCGCCGCCGCCGCAGCTGTCAGATAAAGCGAAAGGCCGCAATATAATAAAGTAAAAAACGGCCAGCGACGCACAAACATCACATACGCGCCGGACGTAGACCGGCTTTTCCGGCAGCGATCGTCCTGGCAACCGCGCCAGGGGCGGAGAAAGGGCTTGTGTATATAAAAACCTCGCGGCGACTAGGGCGACTCCATCATTGACTGCCCGTGTGCCGCCCTGGTTGAACGGAAGAGTTGTGGAGCATATATCGCAGAGACAGTCGTCCAGGCCCGTGTCGGTCCCTGCAGTCGCGACGATGACGTTCGTTCAGCTGTCGTTAACGCTGCTTCTTCTTCTGACATTATGCGTCCACAACGCGAAAGCTCAGGATGCCAGCGCTACAAATACAACGGTAGCTATGCCTGCCGCGCCGGCAATGGCTGGGCCAGCAATGCCGGCAAAGGCTGGGCCTGCCGGCCCGCCAACGGCGGGAAACCAGGCATCGGAAAACCAGACGACGGCAAACCAGACGGCGATGGATTCCGGACAGTCTGTGTGGATTACGGAGGAACTGGTCGCCGATCTCTCGTTGCCAGGAGCACCGAATGCCACGCTCGAAGTGACTTACGCGGGCGATTTGAAAGTGGCGCTGGGCAACACGCTGACGCCTCAGCAAGCCAGCAGTGCCCCTACGGTGAGCCTGAATGCGATGGTTGACTGCGAAGGCCCGTACGCGCTACTTATGGTGGACCCGGACGCGACCAGTCGCAAGAATCCGGTGTTCCGCAGCTGGATGCACTGGATGGTGTTCAACATCAACAGCACGGAGAAGCTCCACGAAGGGGACGCCGCGTTGCCTTACAACGGGCCTGCTCCGCCCAAAGGAACGGGACTGCACCGATACGTGTTCCTGGCGTACTGTCAGCGCGGAATGCGCCTGCAAGCCGCCGATTTGGCGCCAAAGAAGAGGAACAATTTCAATCTGGCCGAATTCGTCAACAGAACGAGCTTAGGCCCGCCGTTGGCCGGGAACTTCTTCGTCGCTGAAAACCCTGCAACGGCGTAGTTTAGTCTTGACGCTTCATAGCCTCTTTCCTGCAAGTTCAGCATCGGTAAGGACTGATCGTGGATGGCGGAGTAGACAATGGTCGCCTAGGAAGACAGTAAAGAAGCTCCGTCCCGTTTAAGAGATTTTTCAAGACGCCTTTAGCTGCGAGGTCGCACAAGTCCTTTGTGATATGTTCACCGTAAGCCCTGCCTTGGGATATGTGCTTCGTCAGTGTCCAATCCCTCAAGAAATGCCTGCGCTTCGCTAGACATCGTTTCTTGCAACAGAACTGCGCGTATGGAAAGTGGATTTCGTCGTGTTTGAAGCTATCAAATGTACAGAGCCAGCAGTGAGTCAATAAAATCTTGCGTCTCATCTGTGTTGTGAAAACTTCGTGCGTGGCAGCATGTACTTCTGTTCGCTGCATGCTTTCCACATATGGTTATAGTTACTTTCCGAAGGAGATAATTTATTAACAAGGGAATGAATGATACAGATTACAGCTGGCGACAGTAGCCGGTGGCGAATTGAGCAGAGAACTGAGTGAGGTATTGCTTTATTACTTGAATGTTTCCTCCTTTTTATTTATTTCATACTGCAGATCATATTACAAATCCAAGCAGGAGAGCTACAAGTAAAAAATCAACAACTAAAAATGATGTTTTGGCATCACTCTTCGCTGTCATTGGGTCGACGAATTCCACTCTGTTATGGTACTCGGGAAGAAGGAAAATTTAAATGTATCGGTTTAATTAAAGTACAGGGTAAGTGAACCGGGCTGATGGTGACGTATGAGGCGTGCAGATATACGGGATACGTAGGATGTTTTCTTTTTTTTTTTTTCAGAAGATAAGCAAATCAACATTAACTTACTGCCTGATCTAGTAGACTTGAGCAGCACGTAAGAGTCTTGAACGAAGCTCGAGATGTTGGCCTAAACGGCTGTAAATTCGACAAATTGGATGCGAGAGAAACGCACTAGAAATCCATTTCGTTGTCTTGTGACTAGATTTATCTTTTCTTTTAGCTTTCAGTGCGTTCACGCCAGTGAGGCAGCCGGTCGAATTTGCTTAATTCGGTTTTCATGGAAGCGGAGATGTCGCGTGATATAGGCCACAACACACGGGGCAGAAGCAGGCGTTGCTAAAGATATGCTCTTGAGGAGTCGTCGCGGAACTCTTTCGTATACTATATCGTCCTCTAGAGACGTAGTACGCATTACTGGGGCGTTTTCTAATGCGGGCGTTTTTCTGAGCAGGTGTTTCTGAAGGCGTGTCAAGCATACGTATACGGTTTTCTTAAGCCCTCAGGAGCACGGAGGGTCACCCTTTTATGCGCAGTTAGGTCGAGTTGCCGTAGAAACCAGAGTCGCAGAAACCGAGCTATTGATTTGTTTTTCTCGCGCTCGCCGGGTACGCGTAGTTCGAGTGCATGCTCTCCGCCAGTGCTTCAGCCCGACCTGCGCAAATCGAAATCAGACGCAGCTGTCCTAGAAAAAAAATGCCATTACACAAAGGTGCCATAAAAAAAAAAAATCCTGGCAGAATTTCTGAGCAAAGATGTGTTTCTGCAGCGCTCCATATCGCGAGAAAAAATCTGAGCACGATTTGAAGCGATTCTTCTCAAGATAGCATTGAGCTTCTTTGCCTTCACGTAGTTGTGACGCCATTTCAATATTTTTGCTTGCGAGAATGGGAGCCCGTGTCTTTTGAACAAACGAAACCAAACATCTCGCACATAGTAGTTCTGCCACGTGGGTACGTTGGGCGTTCCGCTATTTTCGCATTCCCGTTTGCTGATTCCGTGGATATCGCGAACCCATAGGCGCACAAAGAATCGCAACTCAAATTTCGCGTCTGGGACAGTAGAAATTTGAAAGGGAATTTTTCGACATCTGCGAAAGGTTTGAGATCGCAACTTGCGAGGAAAGCACAGTGTAACCATAAATTTAACAGGCACACTTATGCACATAGTATGCAGCGCGTTTCAGCTGACAGGAGATACTTTGAATAGTAGTTGATTTCATAAAAACCGAACCAATCTCTAGTCCTATCGGTTGTTTCGTTAACTATTCATTTGATTTCATTTATTCTTCCCGTAAAGACGTGAACGCTTGCAAATGTGGAAAGCAAGAATCTTGTTTAATAAGCTTTCAAATCGCTGCAGCCAGGCTTTGGCCGAAAATGCCTCGAGGAAAGCACCACCAAACACCGCGATTTCATACAAGTATAGCTCTACCCTGATCGTTGTTCCAGCGCATTGCACCAATACCGTGGAATCACCGACGCGTTCGATATTGCGGCCACTGGTGAGTGCTGATAGCGAGCGCATCTGCGCATATACTTGAGGGCGTCTAGGCAGCAGAACGTGTACACCGGCCGTCATGTGCGGGATTTTCAATCTGTGAGCGCTGTTTGCGCACTTTAGACCATGGTCTTTGAGAGAGGGGGAGATGGGAGAGGGGGCGGGGGGGAGGGGGAACTAATGGCTGGACATTTCGTAACTTCTCCTTCAAGTTGTTCCGTGGTATATCTGCTGTCCTTTTTCATTATCACTTAGCAACTAGCCCGTAAACGTCGAATCCTGCATCTCCGAAAAAGCTCCCATGATGTGGCGTAGTTCGTGTTGCGAAAAGTAAAAATGGCTAAGCCTAAAAGTTATCGTTAGCTTTCGCACCGTTTTCTTTTTTGTTTTTTTTTTACGTCTGGCCTGACAAGTCGCACAAAACTAGAACGCATAACCTCTCGTCAAGCAGATGGTCTAAAACGATGTGGAATATTTTCAATCTCATTTTGCGGAGGCGAGAGCGGTTCATATTAGATAAAAAAAAATTGACCTCGAAAGCGGATGTCGAGCTCGTTCCGCACGTCTGCATCCGCGTAGCTACGGCCGGACGTGCATCCTTTCCAGGCGAACGATAATTACGATACAGCCCACACTTAGACAGTATTGTTTCCACAGTTGGGACAACAGGAGCAAGGTTGTGCAGGTTCCGATTCAGGAGTGGAAAGAACTGCAGCCATTCCAACTTTCTTGTGGTCGGAATAGTGCTGAGGTGGACTATAGTTCTTGCCACTGAGGCAGGAATTTAATGGAAGTGAAAGTGGAACTGTACCCACTTTTGCCTAGACTGAAAGAGAGTGTCGCACTTTGTTGCCCTCCCTGAACGCTGGTGCATGTACAGTCTTGATCATAAGTCCCCAGGCCAAAAGACTTTTCCCTGAGTTCTGTAGGTGAATGTATTTACGGCATACCTGAAGCTCCAGATTTGTGGAAGACATGGCGATCTCTTTTACGCACCCCTCCAAACCTCTAGATCTTCATGAGTGCCGTGTGCGCGCCACAGCACAGCCCAACGGAAAATTCTTTGGACCAAGTACTTTTAACGCGGTAGCGTTCAAGGTTCCTTTCTGCGGAAAACCCGACGTCGTCGTCGGCTGCGGCGGCAGCGTGAGATAAAAATCGCCAGAGAAGCGAGGTCGGTTGAACGTGGGCCACCTCGGTAACGTGACTTTGTGACGTCATCACACACCCTGCCCACCCGATTGTAAGAAAACTGCCCACCTCGGGAAGAAGCAACCTTGGTCTCACAAGCCTCACCCCACCGATGGCTCTGTTCGAAATAGCTACCTGCCGGTGCAGCGGTTCATCGCTTAAAGGTGCACTGAAGAAGAATCTGAACTCGTCTTTTTTCCGCGGGTGACTCGATCTGCACGTTCCCAACATGCTTAGAAACATCGGATTATTGCCCTGTGCGGCCGATTTCCCTAATTTAAATCGGATTAACGTTGGGTTCCCGCCTTTATTTTTAATTTCCCGCAGACGGTGGGAGGAGTCGACCAACGCACGGAGTGCCTTTCAGGCAGTCGCGTGGCGGCTTTGCTTTCGCTTTTATTTTGTTTTTTTTTAGGTTTCCGTGAATAAATAGATCTAGTCAAAGACTGCATAGCTGCAAATTATGCCCACGGAAATAAAAATACGCGTGGACTCTGCTTTCGCCGATCACTACGTATCACTCCGCCGATGGCAGAGCGGCAAGCCCTCACGGGACTGGGTGAAAGGTTGGTCGACTCTATACCACCGTCTGCGGGGAATTCAAAAAAAGTAAAAGGCGGGAGCCGGGACGTTTGATCAGATTTAAATTAGGGAAATCAGCCGCACAGGGCAATAATTCGAAGTTTCCAAGACCGGTCGGAACGAGTAGATCGAGTTCCAGCGGTAAAAATATGAATTTAGATTCCTCTTCAGTGCACCCTTAAACACTGCACCACTGCGCAGGAGGACTCCCCGCTATCTATGAACGTAAGATAGAGGATGACCAATTCCGCATATATTAATCAATTAACGCTATCGCATCATGTCCTTAAGGCGGAGCATAAGTGTCCCCTCTAATTTTGGCCAAGGTTGTGCAGTTGCTGTTGCCAAAACAAAGAAAGAAAATTTATTTGCTTCAAAATGAAAGTGGCCGATCGATACCGCTTGCTCAAGCCAGCAGGCAGATAGTGCTAGAAAGCTGGATGAGCTTTGTAGTAAGTGTGAGCATGCTAAAACCATTCAGACTTCTCGCCTTCTCCACATTGAGCAAGTGGCAACAATACAGGCGTATCGCACCCGGGGCCTCCCTCGTTAGTTCGCCGACTCTCAGCACCAGCCGTGCCACGTGACCATACTTGGGACGGTCTTTAGTGTGCCCACAGAGCGGTCCACACGTTCATGGATAATGTTCGGTCTAGCCAGCATGTGGATTTTTTTCGACTATGGCTTGTGACGACAACGCCACTTGCACAGAAGTCTCACATTCAGCTCATGCGCTCTGTGAGGCCGCTACTGATAATGCCCGACATTTTCGGCGTGCCAGCCGGATGAAGAGAGAGATTTCTAGGACTCCAAAGCGAACGCGAGCGCGACTAGTTCACGACCGTGGTCCTCCTCTCCCCGAAATCTTGAAGAAGCGACGCGCGCAGGCAGAAGGCTCGAGATGGTTCGAGCCCTTTAGAGAACTCAGGGGGAGGGAGACACAGATTAACGCGTACTCCCATTCTCAGCGCCGCTGCCTGCTTCTAGAAATTCGGTGCTTGGTTATTTAAGAGCGTGTTGCGTAGAGTTAGAAAGTTCTTGGTCAGGCTTAGTCCAAAAATGATGAGAGGCCCCGGTTTCGACCCGCCGCGGTGGCTCAGTTGTAAGGCGCTTGTCTACCTAGCCGGAGTACCCGGGTTCGAACCCGACCGCGGCGGCCGCGTTTAGATGGAGACGAAACGCAAAAGGCGCACGTGTACTGTGCGATGTCAGTGTACGTTAAAGATCCCCGGGTGGTCGAAATTATTCCGGAGACCTCCACTACGGCACCTCTTTCTCTCTTTCTTCTTTCACTCCCACCTTCCTCCCTTCCCTTACGGCGCGTTCAGGTGTCCGCCGAGATATGTGAGACATATACTGCGCCATTTCCTTTCCCCAAAACCCAATTTACCAATTTTACCCGGTTTCGGGAAGCCATGAATCGTGAGCATTGAGCTCAGTAAATGAGTGATCAGTGTTCTGTCAGCTTCAGTGGCTGAATGTGAAGCTGCTGTAGCTTTTGTATATATGAGTTTCTATACTGACGTTGAAGTGTTATTATAAAGCCCAGTTCCTCTCTTTATCCGTGTCTCATCCGACCATCGTCTGCAAAACTGTCTGCTACCCGTCCTACGCCAAATCCTCGAAGCAGTAAGGTGGAGAAAAAGAACCTGATCTTTACTGATAGTACCACCATGTTACGTCACGTCCAGGTTACGTCTATGTTGCGACCATGCTACGTCAACGGTAAAACTTAAAACTGCGAACTTTGTGCGAAGAATAGCCTTGAGGTTCAAATGAAGCTATTGAAGTGAGTGGGCTACTCGGTAAGTGTGGCCTCCACTGATTCGGAAAAAATTCTGCAGAAAATAGAACCACGAAAGAAACAGGGCGACTGCAGAGAAAAACGGCAGCCTGTGCATGTGATCACGCACTCCCCCTCACCCTCCCCCTAAGCTTTCGCACAACTTAAAAAAGGAGGCGTGACGAAACAATGTTAGTGTGCTGTTTTCTGCTCCATGAAAGCTATCAAGAGTTTGCATGCAACATCATTGGAAAAAAAAAAAGAGCGAAGAATGCACAAAAAGACACGGCGCACAGTTCAATAGATGCGCTGCAGAGTTGCGTATGAAATTCCATTGTGTGGTAGTTCCTATATAAGCCAGACCCGGTGATATTTAATGACAGGACAAGCGAGCGCCGCAGGTGGGCGAGTAATAATGCAGGCCGCCATCTTGCGGCCATCTTGAAAAAAAAATGTCGAGCCTGAAGCTGAATCCGCATGTAAATTTTAATGTGAGCGACTGTTTCATGACTCTCAAATAGAAAGCACAGAAGACAGGTATCAGAAGGGTATTATTGAAGCCTGGTTTATTACCGAGGTCGCCTGTCGCATTCTAGAGGCCCGTGTACTGTGCGATGTCAATGCACGTTAAAGGGCCACTGACCAGGGTCCGGACATTTTTGAAAAACAAGCCCACTGCATAGATGAGGCATCGAAGATAACCTCTGCAAAATACTAGAGCCATGCGCGCCCCGAAAAGCTGCGAAAATTCAAATCAAAGCCCGTTCGTTCTTTCCTTCCTTCAAAAACGGGCCCGGCCCACTACTCTGCACCCCGCTGACGTCAAGGGGGGCTACTTTCGCTAAAGGCACTCCATTGGTGCATCGTTCTGACTGACGGGAGAAGGTTGGGCGTAGCCTTGGCGTCGCGTCGTCTGCACAACGCTTTCCGCAGCGCCTTCTGTTCTGGCTCATGCCTACAAACCCGCATGAAGGAACAAAAAAAAAAAAACTGCGGAGGGAGCGTGCGGCGACAGCCTTGAACCCTAGCCATAAAAAGTAAAAAAACAGTAAAACTGAGGGAGTTGGCTCGCGCCCCCCCCCCCCCCCCCCCCCGCCGTGATCCCGTCACGAGACGCTCTGCGTGCGCGCTCCCTTCTCAGTTTCTTTTCTTCTATGCGAGCCCCCCAAAACAAGGTTTTAATTAGTAGTGCAGCAGAGCCTTTCCCTCGCTCGCCCACTTTACCGCTCCGCACACATACCGCTTATCTTTCGTGCATCTTGCGTACGCCTTGACTCCAATGAATGACATATGCTTTGGAGCGGAGAAAAGACACAAACACACAGAACACAAACACGCATGGAGAAAAGAAAACGGGCGGTTGCCGGGTCCGCGCTTCGCCGTGTGTTTCGAACACAACCGACTTCCGCCCCTCCGCTCGTGAAACGGTGAGGAGGCCTAAAAGAAAATGAAAAGGTGGCTCGTTAACTGGGAATGACAAACAGATGTATGAAAGGATGCGCTCGCTAACAAGTCTAGGTGGTCTGGTCGAGCCGATCGCGCCTCTCGATCGTTCAGTGTGCGGAGAAAATGCAAAAACCAAGAAAAGAATTCTATTGAAGGCGGGGCCATGACGTCGCCCTGTGACGCACTCCACAGACACCACGCCTCCGGCTTACACCGGAGAAGGAAGGGGTGATTTTGCCTTGCCGAGCCTACTCGACGAGGAGCGGGAGAGAAAAATTTTGAGGAGGGAATGGAAGGAGAGGAGGCTCGCTCAAAGTGAGGTAGAGAGTGTCTGCTGGCCGCGGGTGGGCAGGGGGCCTTTAAAGGGCCACGGACCACCCCAGCTCAGCAGACACTCTCTACCTCTCTTTCAGCGAGCCTCCTCTCCTTCCACTCCCTCCTCGAAATTTTTCTCTCCCGCTCCTCGTCGAGTAGGCTCGGCAAGGCAAAATCACCCCTTCCTTCTCCGGTGTAAGCCGGAGGCGTGGTGTCTGTGGAGTGCGTCACAGGGCGACGTCATGGCCCCGCCTTCAATAGAATTCTTTTCTTGGTTTTTGCATTTTCTCCGCACACTGAACGATCGAGAGGCGCGATCGGCTCGACCACCTAGACTTGTTAGCGAGCGCATCCTTTCATACATCTGTTTGTCATTCCCAGTTAACGAGCCACCTTTTCATTTTCTTTTAGGCCTCCCCACCGTTTCACGAGCGGAGGGGCGGAAGTCGGTTGTGTTCGAAACAAACGGCGAAGCGCGGACCCGGCAACCGCCCGTTTGCTTTTCTCCATGCGTGTTTGTGTTCTGTGTGTTTGTGTCTTTTCTCCGCTCCAAAGCATATGTCATTCATTGGAGTCAAGGCGTACGCAAGATGCACGAAAGATAAGCGGTATGTGTGCGGAGCGGTAAAGTGGGCGAGCGAGGGAAAGGCTCTGCTGCACTACTAATTAAAACCTTGTTTTGGGGGGCTCGCATAGAAGAAAAGAAACTGAGAAGGGAGCGCGCACGCAGAGCGTCTCGTGACGGGATCACGGCGGGGGGGGGGGGGGGGGGAGGGGGAGGGGGGGGCGAGCCAACTCCCTCAGTTTTACTGTTTTTTTTACTTTTTATGGCTAGGGTTCAAGGCTGTCGCCGCACGCTCCCTCCGCAGTTTTTTTTTTTTTGTTCCTTCATGCGGGTTTGTAGGCATGAGCCAGAACAGAAGGCGCTGCGGAAAGCGTTGTGCAGACGACGCGACGCCAAGGCTACGCCCAACCTTCTCCCGTCAGTCAGAACGATGCACCAATGGAGTGCCTTTAGCGAAAGTAGCCCCCCCTGACGTCAGCGGGGTGCAGAGTAGTGGGCCGGGCCCGTTTTTGAAGGAAGGAAAGAACGAACGGGCTTTGATTTGAATTTTCGCAGCTTTTCGGGGCGCGCATGGCTCTAGTATTTTGCAGAGGTTATCTTCGATGCCTCATCTATGCAGTGGGCTTGTTTTTCAAAAATGTCCGGACCCTGGTCAGTGGCCCTTTAAAGAACCCCAGGTGGTCAAAATTTCCGGAGCACTTCACTACGGCGTCCCTCATAGCCTGAGTCGCTTTAGGGCGTTAAACCTCCATAAACATTAAACTAATCAAGTCGCATTTGTACGCTGTCAGGTGAATTTTCAGAGAAAGAAGTCGCCTTTCTGGATGGTTTTATATTTTGACTTCCTTTCATTCATAATTATTTGACTGCGGTTGCTGTCCTTTTATATTTTTCTTGTCGTAACTTGTTGCTCTTGTTGTTTTCATGGTTTTAGAGCTTTGTTTTCGGGATTTAAACATCTGGCACTGCTTTTGCTACGACTGCCTGACGCTGCTTATGCTACGTCGAGGTGACACTGCTTTTGCTATCATATCTTTTTATCATACTCTTCCGGTAACATTGCGGTGCATTTTAGGCACTTTGCGTGCCTGATCATCTGACCTCTGCGTGCGTTGGTCGTCTGCCTTCCTATATGACTATCAAGTTTCTGTCGTTGCAGCGAGATGCCCCTTCACGTTGTCTAGTGCAGCTCTGAAGCCCCAGTTCTTGAGTTGAGAGGCGTGCCTCGGCGCAGGCCTCGGTGTAACCGAGCGAACGAACACATCGGAGGATAAAAGAGAGAGCGCAGAGGGCAGCGGAGGATGAAAGACGGAGCGAACAGAGCGAGGAAAGCGAGAGGTTGTTCTGGAGCAAGCTTGAAGGCTCCGGTCCCGCCATCGCGTCTCAGCTGACGGCCCTGGTCCTCCTCTCTCCACGACCTTGGCAAAGCGGCGCGCGCGAACTTCGAGCCCTCTCGAGAAGCCAGGGGAAGGAGACGGAGTTTGACGTGAGCTGCGGCGCCCTGTTGTCTTTCTCGTTGCCTCTGCCCGCGTTCATAAATTTCGTGCTTTGCTTTTCGAAAGCGTTATATGGATCGTACTCACGCGTCGATGGATTGCTTAATGCGCTACCACCTTCGGCGTGCGTCGAACGTCTCTTGCCTCTTCCCCCCAATCTGTCTGAATGAACTTCTTTGTGAAATTATTGTGTTCAAGGGAAGCTGTGCCGGCCGTTGCCCGTGGCATTTTGCCGCGCCATTTTAGTTAGCTTGTGCGGAATCGCCCTTCTTCCGTTCGCGACCGTTTGTACAGTGATGTGTGACGTTTTGTGTTAAATGGTGCAGCGTATATAGAGCAAATATCGTGTAATATGGTGTGTTACGTGAGCAGCTACGCACGCGATTGATGATCAATCCTAGAAATTTAAGGAATCTTGAGGAAAAGAGGTGAGACGGCGAATAAAGCACTGAACGGCGATGCAGAACCCACTGAATTCCAAGCAACTGGAGAAGCCCGTGCAGCCAGGTAACGAATTTAACGTAATTTCCAACAAACGACATTAGCCTGAGAGTTTGCACCCTTGCTTGCGCCGTTGTCACGTGACTAATGCTGTTCTGTCATTTGCAAATGAACCATACACGGACGCCGTCTAATGGCCTGTCATTACAAAGACAAAACTATTCGCGCTTGAAATGTGCCGTTAGTTAGCCGTACCTAGCGTTGTTTCTTAATGAATAGCTCCTCATATTTACATGCGCCAATCTAGTGCAGGTAAATCTTCTCTTCAGAAAGATAAGCTTTGTGTCTGATAAGATCAGTGCTGCCGCTGGTCCTTGAAGCGTTCCGCTCCAGCGTGGAAACTTCCTCTTCCCGTGTTCTCTCTTTAGATGGCACCAGAAAACTCGTGCAGTGGCGTTTAGCTGCTCTTTAATCTCCTGAGCTTGCAAGCATCCATGTAACAGCGCTGCTCGGATATATTTTTACAGCACTGCTCTTACAACATCGTGTGAATGCGCCCGCGAACCGCGCACAGAGGGAGCTAACGACTAAATTCCGCGCGCGCCGATCCTTCTCGCATTAGTTCGCGGCGCCGCCACGGCGAGGCGTTGATTTGGTGAAATTAACCGCTAACAAAGCAAGAAAAGGGCCAGCGACACACAAACACCCGTACGCTGAGGGTAGAGACCGGCTTTTCCGGCGGCGATCGTCCTGGCAACCGCGCCAGATGCGGAGAAAGGGCTTGTGTATATAAAAACCTCGCGCTACTAGGGCGACGCTATCACTGACTACGCGTGTGCTGTCCCGGTTGAACAGAAGCGTTTTGGAGCATACGCACAGGTACTGCAGCCCAGGAGGTCCGTTCCGTCCGCCGCAGTCGCGACAATGACGTTCGTTCAGCTATTGTCCGCTCTGCTTCTCTTCACATTATGCGTCCACAACGTTAAAGCTCAGGATGCCAGCGCCACTAACACAACGGCAGCGCCTGCCGAACCGGCAACGGCAGGAAACCAGACGGCGGGAAACGAGATGACGGCAAACGTGACGGCGGCGGCGGATTCCGGACAGTCTGTGTGGATTAGGGAGGAACTGGTCGCCGACCTTTCACTGCCCGGAGTGCCGAACGCAACGTTGGAAGTGACCTACGCGGGCGGTTTGAAAGCGGCGCTGGGCAACTTCACATTTACGCCTCAGCAAGCCAGCACTGCTCCTACGGTGTGCCTGTGCCTGAATGCTACGGTTGACTGCGAAGGTCCGTACGCGCTACTTATGGTGGACCCGGACGCGACCAGTCGCAAGAATCCGGTGTACCGCAGCGTGATGCACTGGATGGTGTTGAACATCAACAGCACGGAGAAGCTCCACGAAGGGGACGCCGCGGTGCCTTACAGAGGGCCTGCTCCGCCCCAGGGATCGGGACTGCACCGATACGTGTTCCTGGCGTACTGTCAGCGCGGAAGGCGCCTGCAAGGCGAAAATTTGGCGCCAGAGGGGAGGAAGAACTTCAACCTGGCCGACTTCGTCAACAAGACGAACCTGGGCTCACCGTTCGCCGGAAACTTCTTCGTCGCTGAAAACCCTGCAATGGCCTAGTTTAGCCTTTGAATTTCGCAGCCTCTTTCCACAAAGTACGGCGACGGATCCATGGAAGACCGGACCGCCGATGACGGAGTAGTAGGCAGCCGTCGCCTCGGAAGCCACTGTACAAGCTGTGTCCCTTTGCTAGAGAAGTTTGTTTAAGACATTTATAGCTGTTTAGGCACATCAGCCACTGGGATGCGCTCATCGTGAGGTCTGCCGAGTGATGAGTGTTTCGACAGTGTGCAATCCCTCAAGTAATGCCCGAGCTGCGCTGCACACCGTTTATTGTAACAGAACTGTTAGGATTGGCTAATGAATGTATTCGCGTTCGAAGCAATCAGATGTAGACAGCCAACAGTACTTTAATAAAATGTTGCGCTTCATTCGTGCTGTGAAAACTTCGTGCATGCCTGGCAGCAGGAGCTTCTGTTCGCTCAAGGCCTTCTACTTGTGGGCGTGATCTCACTCCGAAGGAAGTGATTAAAACGAGGAAGTGTTTGCTACAAATTGCAGCTGGCAGCATGAGTATAGGTTGGACAAAGCAGACAACTTAATGACGTGCTTTTGTTTTTCATTAGAACTTTTCCTCATTTTGTTTTTTTAGACAGCGAGCTGATCAAGGTAAGCTTGCTGCCTGGTCTATAGTGGGCTTGTGTAGCACCTAACAGTCCTTACGAAGCTAGCGATGTAAGGCTAACTGGCTGCAAATTCGACATGTTGGATAGGCATGAAACGCATTACAAATCTATTTCGTAGGCTTAATACTCGTCATCTCCTTCTCTGCCTTTTGGAGCGTTCATGCCAGTGAGGCAGCCGGTCAGATTTGCTTAATTAACTTGCGGCATTACAGGACGCTCCACCTCCGCCGATATGGACGGATGTGGCGCTGGTGAATACTCTCGAGGTTATGTTAAACGCAACACAAATGCACCCGAGAGCAAAAGGGTGGACAGCCGCCACCGTAGCTCAGTTGGTAGAGTGCCGTTACGCTACATGCAGAGATCCTGGGTTCGGATCCCACCGGTGCCATGTGGTTGTCTGCTTTTCTATTTTCTAATTAGTTATTTTTCACGCAGAAATGATGGCAGTGCTAATTTCCCTTAGTAAATGCAACAAATTAAAAACTCAAGCATTCCTCTATGACATTTTTTGGTTTCAATGACTGTTTGTTGGCTTCTTTCATACGTACGTCGTAACGAATCCTCATCTCCCTACCCTCGCTTACACAATTCAGGACCAACAAAAGTGACTTGTTCTTAAAATACGGCACATCTTACGCAAAGTTTGACATGAATACTTGTAAGAGTGATTGCGTAGATTAAGAACCCGAATTCAACTGCCACTGCTAAGGACTCAGCTGCCGCGGCGGTTCAGTGGTTATGTCGCTCGGCTGCTGACCTGGAAGACGCGGGTTCGATCGTGGCCTCGGCGGTTGAATTTCGATGGAGGCGAAATTCTAGAGGCCTATGTACTGTGCGATGTCAGCTCATATTAAAGAACCCTGGGCGGTCGAAATTTCTGGAGCCATTCACTAAGGCATCCCTCATAGCCTGAGTCGCTTTGGGAAGTTAAACCCCATGAACCATAAACCAGTTTATAAATGTAAAAGTATACTTAACGATTAGTGTGCAAGGCTGTGAACTATGGACTTGTCATGCCAAGACTAACATGCGACCTGCCTGCCTGCTTATCTAGATACGGATAACTCTCGATCCGAATCGCCCGCGCTATGGTCGCGCTTCAACAACAAACCTCGCGCAGTCGATGACCTCCATTGTGCAGCGGCACCACGCTAAGCAACGCTCGTCGCGCTGGTTGGCCCGGAAAGGCTGCCAGCGCCACTGCGCCCCATCAGCCCCGTCCTTGTAGATTGCAATCTCGGTCGGAAATGCGAGTAACTGAGCCAGAATGCGAGGAGGGAAACGCGGCAGAAGTAAGTGCCCCGTTGCTCCGGGCGCCACTATAGAGATTTGGAACACTTTTTCGTCGCCTCTTGCTCGCTGTAGGCGCAGGCTTCGCGCTTCTCTCCTTCCTCGCTGTGTTTTTCCATTCGTGAGGCGGCTTATCGATTAGTCCAGGTCAATGGCTTGTATAATGCGCCGCCATGCACGTAAAAATAGAAAGTTAGGAAGCGTTGTCCTCGCCCTCACTAAAACAACTTTCCAGCGTTCGTTTATGCGCACCACAAGGATTGCTAACCGTTTACAAAGCTTCCGAGGGCGTATTACGGGCAGTGAAAGTTTACAAGGCGCGGCGGCTGTGTGGAAAAAAAAATTATTTCGGATCATTCACGTGAGCCAGGCGACAGAAATACGTGAAGGTATGAGGGTGTAAGGCGCTCGTCTACCGAGCCGGAGTACCCGGGTTCGATCCCGACCGCGCTGGCCGCGTTTCGATCTAGGCGAAACGCAAGAGGCGCCCGTGTGCTGTGCGATGTCAGTGCATGTTAAAGATCCCCAGGTGGTCGAAATTATTCCGAACACCTCCGCTACGGCACCTCTTTCTCTCTTTCTTCTTTCACTCCTACCTTCCTCCCTCCCTTTACGGCGCGGTTCAGGTGTCCGCCGGGATATGTGAGACAGATACTGCGCCATTTCCTTTCCTCAAAAACCAATTTACCAATTTATGAGGGTTGGGCAGCAGGGGTCTAGAAGCAGCGCTGCAATACGACCCACGTCCACCACATTCAACAACCTATAATCAAGAGCATACGCCGGACACGTATCAAATCGCGACAGAAAAAATGTCTCTGGCTTCTCTACTTCCTTGTACCACTCCTGACAAGAGACCTGGAAGAGATCAAATCCAGTCCAAAACCGCAAGAATATGCTAACTTGACCTTTCCTATACTTTCGGAGAAAGGAAGAAAAGGATGCTGTTCCCATCCATCAGTGGCCCTCGCTGTGCGTTTCTGCGGACACATTCCGCAATTCGCGCATTTGACGTGAATACATGCATAAGTAACCCTACAAAACGTTCGCGTTATTTTAGTGATTAAAGATATTATTGGACAATCGAGAAAAAAATTAAGGGAACGTACATGAACAGGCGTTTGAGGCAGCATATAGAAATACTAGTAAGATCAAGTCAAGGAGAAGTTAGATAGACGCATTAATATGAGTACCCCGCAGTAGTTGCGGGTACGCATTAGTGGGGAATTCATATTCACCTTCTGAAAAACTTGGAAGGAGTACAGCTTTACCCAGCGACAGAGTGACACAAATTGTAGACCGAGGCATAATAAATGAATAAGAAAATGGGCCTCTCCCGCACCACTACTGTATCGCGGGTTCACGCCAATCAAAATAAATGAATTGGCCCGTAGGCAATTGTAATTTCACTACCCGAAGGTGGAAAGAAACCAATAAGGGAATACTACAATAGCGACCCACAGCCGGGGGAGCGGGCCCGGGGGGACTCCCCTGATCTCCTCTGGGAAGTAGCGGAAAGGGAAATGGGACATAGAAGGGGAATGGGGACAGCGAGTTTTTTGTTCTGATCCTTCGATTGTCTCGACTCCATTTCTGGCCTGCCTGGACAGGACAGGGAGAGCGTCGAGATTGCCCAATGGTGCGGCCCCACTCACGGGATGCCCGACCACCCACCATACGCAACGGGCTCCGACCGCCGAAGACAGGAAAACCCAGCACGGGGTCAGCAGCTACTCAAGGGCCCCTCCACGACTGGGTTTGTTTCCAACATGCCGGCTACCAACCGACGAGTGCTTTTCACGGTTTTTCAGACTCCGGAAGTATGTGGGATGGGTCCGGCCAGTAGAGGCCCCAGTTCGTCGGCCTACAAGGCACCACAGGCCCTCGGCTTCGGTCCTGACACCCCCGGGGGACCCATCTGTGCTTCCTACCATCCATCCATGCACTTATTTTCTCCCCTAGCTTGCTCGTCTCCTACTGAGGAGCGAGTGTTCCAAGGCCGGGCGACCGGGCCACTAACCAAGAACGGGGCTTAGGGTGAGAGCACCGGGCCTACTCCGTCGTTACTCCACAACATCGCCGGAGTCACCGGACTGACAGTCGTACTCCACCCCCGTTCCTCGGCGTCCCGCAAAGGCCATGACAGCCCTGCGGCCGGCCGTGAGGCCGCTTCCCCGAGGTGTCGCTTCAGTGCCTGGCTACTGTGAACCCCAGCGCGGACCTGGTTTCTCCGGAACCAGAAACCGGCGCCGTCGGTCGCCAGACTTGCACGCCACCGCGTGCGGAGGGAAGTCGCATGTATTTGAAACCTTTCGCTCTTTTGACAGTGTTACTCGAGGCCACTGTAAAGCTAGTCCCGCCAGCTAATCCCACCACCACCACCCCACCTACCGTGAAAAGAATGTCCGCAGCCGGAGATCATTACGCGAGATGGATATGCAGAACCATGCTCCTTTCGAATGGCATACCTCAACACAAAAGAAACGGGAGCTGCAGGCCGACAGGTACAAAGGCACACGTGAGAGAATCGCCTTTCCGGCGCCGATACTAGCTGGAAACCGAGTGACGAAAAGGACAGCAGACAGGCCGAAGAACGCAGAGGCGTCGCCACTGTCTCGCCGGCACCTGCCATACACGCAGCAGGCAGCGGTTTCCCCCAGCAGTAGAGCAGGCCAGGTCTTGCTGTCCGACTTCGCAGAAGGCAAGTGACGATGACACTCTTCAGTCTTGTGACCATGCTCCTGTTGACTCTGTTCGGCAACAACCTGGGGGAGGAAAACTCCGCTGCCAAAAAGGCAGCCCCAGAATCGGCGGGCCTTACAGAGGCTGACCTCAACATATGGAGGACGTCTGGCCTGGTGGACGACCTCACGCTGGACGGCGTTCCGCGCCTTCTTCTCGAGGTGAAGTACGACAGCAAGACACTGACACAACCGGGCGAAAAGCTGACGCCTAAAGAGGCCGCGAAGGCCCCGTCGTTGACGCTGAAGGGCACCATCCACTGCGACTCACCGTACGCCCTGCTCATGCTCGACCCCGACGCGCGGAGCAGAGCGTGTCCGATGTACCGCAGCTGGCTTCACTGGATGGTGGTCAACATCGGCAACACAGCCAACTTCCAAGACGGAGAGGTGGCGGCGCCGTACGTGGGACCCGGAGCACCTAACGGAACGGGGCCCCACCGCTACACGTTTCTACTCTACTGTCAGGGTGGCGAGAAGCTTAACGCCGCTGAAGTGGGGCCCAAGGATAAGAAGAACTTCGACGTCGACAAGTTTGCTCTGACTATGGCCTCAACTGTTCCTGCAGCGGGCAATTTCTTTTATAGCGAATTCACCCCAGAACGTACCTAGGACAATGCTTTCGAGCCTCTTCGTTTGGAAAGTCTGCGAGTCCGTTGGGAACACACAGATCGACATCTAATCGAAGCCTGATCAACAACAGACCTACAGGTGACCGGCAGTAGAACTGACACGTGAGATCTTCAAGCGATCGTATGTGGCCTTCCCAGAAGCGTGTCAGAGCGTCGCCGTTCTGGGCATGTCACGTCCAAGGCGGTTGTCGGACGGTACGAGCATGCGCACTTTAATACATGTCACGTGGCTTATACGACGCAATGCTTCTCCTACGTAGTTTAAATGGTGACTTAACCTCGTACGAGGTTAATATTGAGCTTTAAGTACAGCTGCAAAAGGCCATCAACCATTGCCAGTAAAGTATGAAATGATGCTTTCGCTTGTTTTTATTTTATCTTTTATTGGAATTTTGGAGCGGGAACTCAACTCCCCTGAGACCTTGAAGGTTCCAAACCCGCGAGCTTGCATAATAAAGTTAACCATCCGTCCCATGGAAAACCTCAAGGTCATATCGCTCCGAAGAATGAGCTTCAAGCGGCGGAGGGGTGTGTGTGTGTGTGTGCTGTGCTGTGACGTCATACCATGTGACTCGCCGCGCCTCGGCGCAGCTGCGGCGTTCGTTCGCCTTCGCAACTGCGTTGAACAGCGTGAGTCAACGCTCACCTCGCAGTTGCGCTGAACCAGACATGGCAGTAATTAAATTACAGTAATTTAATTACAGTAATTAAATTACTTTTTTCGGTAATTTGTAATGTAATGAGTTACTTTCCTGGTGCAGTAATTTGGTAATGTAATGCATTACTTTGGACCGTTAATTCCGCAGCAAGTAATTAATTACTCTCGAAATTACTTTCGTTGGAAATTCAAAAACCGGGCCCAGGAACCTTGTCCGTTGTGCTAGGCTAGCGTTTGCTCGCGAGTCTCCACGTGTGGCTTCCCTCTCTGCTCCGTTTCATACATCAGGTGCAACGCTGCCAAAGCTAGCGCTCCTGTTTGCGCAACCTGCATCCGTGACACAAAATAGTGCGTTGCTCGTAGCGAGCGAAAAATAACAAATTCTTTGCCGGCAGGCTTCGTGGATAATACATTTGTCATCAGCGTGACAAAAAACGCTGCTATAGCGAGCGAATCGTTCGAGACCTGTGGTTTTGTATTTTGCATTTGTCGTCTTTTTCCATTTCGCGTTTACGCTGTCCCCGCAACCCTGGTCGCCGTGTTTACTCTTTCTTTTGAGAAAATGGCGTCCAGCTCAGCGGCCCCGGCCACCTCGCCTGTACGCATTTCTGGGCAGCTTATGCTCTTATAGGAGACCAGGGAAATCGAGGCAAGCTGACTTGCCTCTGTATTACCTTCATATAGATTTGTGCTCTACAACAAATCTGTAACTCTTGAGGCAGTACTATCTGCTTCAGTAGAGCAGCGGTTCAGCATGGCCAAAGACACGGTGTCTTCAAAGCGGGGAAAAATTTCCGACGGCCCCTTTGAAGCTCAACTGCTCATGCGGTGCAACAAAGAAATTTGAAGAGCTTGAAAGCTCTGACCAGTGCACTTATTTGCATGCGTGGAAAATAAAAAGTAATTTAAAAAGTAATTTAAAGTAATTACATTACTTTGCGTAAATAATTGTAGTGTAATGTCAATATATTTTGGGAGCAGTAATTTGTAATGTAATTTCATTACATTTGCGCGGCTTTTGAGAAAGTAATTGGTAATGTAACTTGACTGCTTTTCAAAAGTAATTTTGCCATGTATGCGCTGAACCACGTGACTGGCCGTTCATCTGATAAGATAATAAAAAGGGCGAAGACGTTCGCAGATAGCCATGGAGAGTCGCGAGCTGGAACCAGTGCTTCGGCTGTGTATCGTAGACTGCTGACTGAATCTGATTATTCTTACGATCAAGAATGTCGACAGGGCGCATTGGCGAAGGATAAAGCGAGGAAACGTTAAACCACAGCAAACCGGGTCTGTCCATGCTTAATCGAGCTTCCGCTCTGTAAACTAGGTCAGCCGAGTTGAACCCCAGCCAATTTTTTTTCATATTTCAGGCGCTTTCTTTTTAACGCGGGAAAACTCTACAGCACACATAAAAATGGAAAAGCGGCAGAGTTTTAACGTAGTTGAACCGAGTGGACGTGCAAAAGCATGTGTTGAGCCAAGTTGGCTCATGGTTTTGCTTTGTTGGGTCGTCGTCACGTCTGGCGACGTTATTAGACTCAGGCTAAGCTCTGATCGAGGTTAAGCTGATCTGATCTGTTCTCGCCGCAAATGGAAGCTGAAGACGACGACGTGCAATGCACAGCGCGCGAGTGTGCCGCAGTTTAACACGAGGCGTGTTCGGGCATAAGAATGTGTGTCTGCATCGCGGAATAGTATGTGTGTACGCAAAACATTTGGTAGCTCAGCGGATTTGATTTCCATGCAATAAATAAAAAAATGCGACGATAGCATAATGCTCTCGTGCAGTGGTCAACGAAGCTGATCTGTTCGCGCCGTCGCGGGTTCGAGACCCAGCCGCGGAAATATTTTATTTCTGCGTGGGCATTTGCTATGCTAGGTTTGGCCAAGGTCACCCTCCAGGTCACCTTCCTATTGGCTACAGCTGGCGGGACGCTTCTCCGAACTTACCCGAGCTTCCTCCCATTGGTTGCAGATTGCGCGACGCTCTTCCGAACTAACCCGAGCTTAGCCGAGTTACTCCGAGGCTTCACACCTGATTAGTTGGGACCGCGTTAAGTAGTGCTTTCGCACCAAAACATATGCATTAGGTGCTTTTTGGCACCGGAATTTTTGCCGGAAACTGAATTGCTAGAAAGTATTTCTTTTTTTTTCAGTTTATTTAAACCTCCAATTGAACAAAATACAAAAATACTCCAACTACATACAATGGTCAAAAACATGGTCAAATTTGCCTCCCCTATCTTGCCTCGGTTTGTTTTTAATCTTTGGCTAACTTTAGCTGGGACACCTATGCAGCTGTCTGGCTCAATATTGCTTACGGGAGTGGAAGCATATGCATGAACAGTGCAGCGATTAAAGCATCCTGGTTGAACGAAAAGGTGCACACTGTAAGACGATGGCTGGGCTGTCCAGGCCTTTGTTCTGTGCACTTGCCCGTCTCTTGTACGGGTGAATTTCAGGCGGTTGACACTGCGGTGACAACGAAGGACTTAGCTTGCATGTATGTATTTCATAAAGGCAAAATATGCAGAGTGTATAAGATCCAAATATTTACAACTCAAGGGACCATACACATAGCCCGTTGCAAACAGAGACTGGGACCGCTCGCGTCTCCCATGTCCGACTTGCCGTGCGCCCTCCCACCCCTTTGGTATACGATATTCCTTAACTGTGCCAACGATGGGCTGGTGCCTGGGACCTGACCAAGCGGACCGTCTTACCGCTGTCAGTGGGTTCAGAGGTAACCCGTCCCTACTGAAAGTTCCCGTATAACGAGTTTCATACCTCTATACGTTTCTATAAGAACCAGATGGCACAAAAGGCTTGCCGAGAGACACAGAGAGAAGTCAGACAACGCGGATTCTTCCGTTTGAGCAGAGAACGAAGGAATGCAGATAAGATGCTACGCAGAGCAAAGAAAACGCGGTGTCGCAACTTCCACACAGCACGGCAAATATGATTATGATCATGATTCAAGATGCCAGAGACCATGATGCAAGATGGATATGCAGAATCGTGCTTCTTTCGAACGGCATACCTCAGCACAAAAGAAACGGGAGCTGCAGGCCGACGGGTACAAAGGCACACGTGAGAGAATCGTCTTTCCGGCGCCGGCAGTAGCTGGAAACTGAGCGACGGAAAGAACAGCAGACAGGCAGAAGAACGCAGAGGCGTCGCCACTGTCTCACCGGCACCTGTCATACACGCAGCAGGCAGTTGGTTTCCCCCAGCAGTAGAGCAGGCCAGGTCTTGCTGTCCGACTTCGCCGAAGGCAAGTGACGATGACACTCTTCAGTCTTGTGACCATGCTCCTGTTGGCTCTGCTTGGCAACAACCTGGGAGAGGAGAGCTCAGCTGCCAAAAAGGCAGCCCCAGAGTCGGCGGGCCTTTCAGAGGCTGACCTCAACATATGGAGGACGTCCGGCGTGGTGGACGACCTCGCGCTGGACGGCGCTCCGCGCCTTCTTCTCGAGGTGAAGTACGACAGCAAGACACTGACACAACCGGGCGAAAAGCTGACACCTAAAGAGGCCGCGAAGGCCCCGTCGTTGACGTTGAAGGGCACCGTCCACTGCGAGTCGCCGTACGCCCTGCTCATGGTCGACCCCGACGCGCGGAGCAGATCGTGTCCGATGTACCGCAGCTGGCTTCACTGGATGGTGGTCAACATCGGGAATACAGCCAACTTTCAGGACGGACAGGAGGCGTCGCCGTACTTGGGACCCGGACCACCCAACGGAACGGGACCGCATCGCTACGTGCTTCTCGTCTACTGTCAGGGTGGCAAGAAGCTTAACGCCGCTGAAGTGGGGCCCCAGGATAAGAAGAGCTTCGACGTCGACAAGTTTGCTCTGACAATGGCCTCAACAGTTCCCGCAGCAGGCAATTTCTTTTATAGCGAATTTACCGCAAAACGTACCTAGGCCGACGCTTTCGAGCCTCTTCAGCTGGAACGTCTGCAAGTTCGTTACGAACAGACAGATCGGTATCTAATCGGCGCCGGTCCAACAACGAACCTACAGGTGACCGGCAGTAGAACCAACATGAAAGAACTACAAGCGGTCGTATGTGGCTGGCCCTGCTGCATTCGTGCCACAGCGTCGCTGTCCAGGGCAGTTTTCAGACGGTACGAGCATGCGCACTTTAATACATGCGACGTGACGTACTCTGGCCCTTAATATCTCGTGTGTACGCATGCTTCTTTTACGTAGTTTAAACGGCGAAGTGTTGAGACTCAGACTCATCCGGGGATAATATTGAGCTTTGAATACAGCTCGCAAAAGCCATCAACCATTGCCAGTGTAGTACGAAACGTTGCTTTCGCTTGTTTTTTTTTTTGTTTGCTTCATGCTTGAACCAAATAAAGGATTAAACTTGAAGACTCGTGCAGGGATGTTACTGAGCTTTGAGTACAGCTGCAAAATGCGATCAACCATTGCCGGGAAAGTTTGAAATGATGCTTTTGCTTTTTTTGTGTGTTTGCTTCGTGCTTGAACAAAAAAAATACACTGTGCGCACATCTTTTTGAGCCATGCTGCTCATTACTGTATAAATTCGCGTTGCTCACATCCACCACCTGCGCTCCCATGGTGTATGCCACAGGTGCAGGAGTTGCATGTCCCTGTACAGAACAGCGGCATGAGCGTGCGCACAGCGTAAATTAGGAGGTACGAACAGGATGGAACGAGATATACGCTGGCTCTGTGTTACGAGGATACGCCGTCTCGCGTTTTGCAACCCAAAAAAACGTAGAGAGGGGGGGGGGGGGGGGGGGGATGGATTGTAACACAAGGCTAGGAACGCTGAAATTGGCATTAACAGAATATTTGTAGGCCACCCCGACTCCCGATCTACATTTAAAGCATACACTATCCTAAACGCTACATTCATTGTAAGATGTAAATTAAGCTTTGGTATTATAGTGGAGGTAGAATGGAAGCTATGAACACGAAAGGCTAGCTATATGCAATACGAGTGCGCTCGACAACAAGTTTGCTGAATAATGTCGTAATAAGCTACGATGCACAGGTGCAGCCTTAAGTAGGACGTCGATGCTCGGTGCTAAACAATGCACTTTTGGGGCCGATGCAAAACAATCAAAGCTTGCAACTCTGAACGCCATTACGTCCTTTCTTGCAGCATACACTGCACTCGCAAGATACGACGTCAAAGACGTTGTATCTTGCGGTGGTGGGCCGCCTCGTGCATCCAATGAATCCACATAAATCGCTTTGAAATATGTATACACTATGTCACAGATATATCCTCTGATCAAAACGGCTACCAGACTGTTTATTTCGCCTACTTTCAAGAATTTCAAACTTGCCTGCCCTCTGCAAACAGTGGTGTGTCGAAGGTAAGTTAAGCATCCACGTTTCACGTAAGTCCTTCCTCTCTACTGCGAAAGCTGGTGTAGGTTTGGCTTAGCACTAGACCCGCATTCTGTCGTGGAATCTACAGCATCAGCCGTAACACCTTAAATACTTAGCGAGCTTATTTGATCTTATTTAATTAATGAAATTTAATTTAATTGAATTCAACTGTCACCAATCACGAAGCTCGTTACACCCAGTAGGACAGGCTGGGACTTTATTTTCTTAAATTTTCTTCCGAGTCCTAAAATAATTTTTGTCACCTGCCACGGTTAGACGGTGGCAAAGTAAATGGAGGTATTCTTCCCTCTCTCGCTTCGCGTTCAGGGAAGAAAAGGGATAGGGAAAATGTGAGAAGGAAGAGACAGAGAGCGGGTACGTGGAATGCGACGGTTATATTAGTGGCTTGGGAGCTTACGGCAAGTGCGGATGAATGAACTACAGGAATGTGGCTGCCCCGGGAAGAACCGAGAGGGATGGGATACCGTGGGAGGAGGAGGTTATGACGAGGGTGGATTAATGAGCAACATGAGTGGTTCCACAGTAGAACGTAGGGCTATATTCTCGTCAGACACCGCGCACGTTATAACTCACATTTGTCTTTTACGGAATCCTTTTAAAAAAATTGGCAGTGGTTTAGCTGTGGTGAAACCTGGAGGATTGCGAAAGCAACGAGGAGAGAGAGAGAGAGAGAGAGAGAGGCGATGGAGAGCGCGCGGCAGCGGCCCCGGCACGCTAGCTATGCGCTGCTACTGCGCATGCGCAACTGGCGAGCGCGGCGGCGGCACCACGTAGTCACCCGCGCAGCGACGGCGGCGGCGCGCCAGCTGTGCGCCGTGTGACGTCACTGCTCCTCGCGCATGTGCAGTGTGGCCTTGCCTCACCTTCGCAAAATGGCTCGGCGACTAACGTAGCGTTGCTTTTGCTACAAAAACGCATCACTCCCACAGCCTAGGTGCCATATTGGAAATAGTCAGAGAGCCCTCACTGTGCTCCAACGCAGTCAGCTTTTCAACAAGTGTAAAATGGTAAGGATACCCTGAGCAGCCTCCCGTGGTTGTGAATTTGTTTAAACCGGATTTTTGCCCGGCGGCGGTCAAACAGATCCCAAGTCGCTGGCGCTTTTTTATGAGACTTCTTGTAATCTTGATTTTAATGTGCATTCTGCCCTTGTACCATTTTGGCTATTTCAACGAGTTACATGCATTGGAGAGGTTGCTTTGGCTGCGAGATTTCGAAACAGCACGTATTTTGGCGCGATGTCGCCAAAATTTGCCGGTCCACAGCGCCGAAGGCAACCGCGTTTTCGAAATTCTAAAAGCTGATATACTTATTGCTTGCGGTGGGCTACGCGCCTCTTAATGATTAAGGAGCATAACAGTAATAGCTAAAACGTTAACTATTCAATATTAGTTAACCAGCCTGCTAGTTAGCACGTCTTAGCAGTATTTTGTTGTACTACACCCCTATGGCAAAAAGGCGCTCTTCTAACTCAAACTTTTTATTTTTAAAAATTCCGTAAAGTCTTAGGTGAAATGCCGTGCGTGCGTGCGTGCGTGCGTGCGTTTAGGAAGGCGCAAATTCTTCATTGGAATGGGGCTTCCTTGCTGCACCCATTTTCCCACACAGTTGAATAGGAAACTGGCCCCATCTGTAAGCATACATATAATTTCGTGCGCTTTTGTATCATTTCTCAACTCGCCTTAGAGCTGGTGTATTGCATGCCGTTGCCATTGTGTTAAATATCCGTGTAACACTATCTATATAATACCTGTGTACGATGATAGCAGTAGTATTCCTTCCCACATAATTAAATAAATGTCAGCACTTGGCGAAATTTTGTTTTACTCCATTTCTTCGGTCCCCTTGTCGTAAGTGTGCCGGCAATCATGCGAATTTTCTTTGCTTGGGTACATTTTTAATTTTACATCGCTATACACGCTTACCCTAACGTCTGGGAGAAGGCATGGGGTTCACATATAATTATCTCATTGGAGCAAGAACATTTGCGGATTTAAATGGCAGTGCTTATGATCTGGCAGTGTGTACTTTATTTTTTCTGCATTGTTACTGAACGCTGTCAGAGCTCCTCTACCTTAGTTATAAGACAATAAGTTAGTACTTGTAGCCCGACACATCGTGTTGAATTTTGTCGAATCGTGTTGAACGTTTGATACAACAGTGCATAGTGGCCGATTCCACAGTACGTACCCGACACGACTGACAACCTACAAAGAATTGTTTGTTTTAAACATTACACTTTTTGTGCGCAGTTAGGCGTGAATTTTTGTGACAGAAAACTGAGTACCTATAAATGAAGAGCACGAATTCAACTGACGCGTCGAAGGTCGCAGTTTCTAACTGTACAAGTCTGCCGAACTCTTAATATGCGAGGCTGTGAACTATGTACTTGTCGTGCCAAGACAACTAGGCGACCCACCAGCGGATCAAGATCTACGGGCGACAGTCGATCCGAATCTCCCGCGCCAGCCCTGCATCACCAAGTAGAGCAGCTCGAGTAAGCGCCGACCTCCACACTGGAGACGATCGACGCTAACAACACTCGCCATGCTGATCGGCCCAAAAAGGTTGCCAGCACGCCCAGCTTCACTGAGCCTCATCTGTCCCGTCCTTGTAGATCGTCATCTCGGACGGAAACGCGACAAATAGGGCCAGAAAACGGAAAGAACTCAGCGCCGACTGAGAAGTACGTGCTTTGTTTGCCGGAGGTATACACTAGGCTAGAAACACTTTTTGGTCGTTTATTGCTTTCCGTAGATGCAGCTGCTTACCGATCAAGCCAAGACAACGGTTCCTATGCTTGCAAAAAAAAAAAAAAAAAGAAGAAAGATGTCTCTCCCGCAATAATGGAACTTTCCAAGTCTTATCTCTATGCCCCAAGAAATGCTGAATGTTTACCGAGTTGCCACGCATGTATGCCTGCGCGTGTCCTGAGCGAGTCCAGACACGTCCTAACCGCGTCGCCTACTTACATTAATAGCAGCGTTAAGGGTTGTTTATGGTTGTTTCCTGCGGACCACGCAGACAACTGAGAGGGCTGGAAAGCCAACCTGCTGAAATATGGCCCATACACAACCTTTGTCTTCATATGCCCAGCAAACCACAAACCTCCCAGAGATGTCCGGATTAAGTCTAAGCGTCTACGTACCGAGCTATAATCTCTGAGACGTCTTGTTTACCAACCTTTTATCGTGGAAAAGCTGGAGACGTACCCACGACATCTGCCTTAACCTAGACTCCTCGTAGATATTACTTGTGACGTTCTGGGAATGTGAGCTATAAGAACTCCACATTTTTCAATGATTCGATATTTCGTGTTGCCTTACTGCATTTAAAGTTGAAAATTGCTGCTGACTACTAACTGGAGACATGACCAGCGCTGCTTGGACACAGTTGGTTTAAAATGCCAGCCACTCTGGTCAGGATTCGCATTGTTATTTTGTTGCTATTCTTACTTTCAATTTATACCTTGCGCTGCAGCCAACGCAAGCTATCTCAGCTAGCTTAAAGTGCGAGGCCACACTGAAAAACTTTTTTTAAAATCAAAGTCCAGGACTCTAATAACCATTTTTTTTCTGATTAAGCATATTTTATTCAACTTATCCAACTGTTTAAAGTACAAAAATTAGATCAATTCAATTTTAGGAGTCAATTTTTCTCTAAGGTACGCTAAAACTGCTAGTCGCGCTAGCAATGATAACTACTGGAATGCTGAACTGAGGAAAGCTTAGGCATTTGTGTAGCTGAATGTATGACCTGTGCAATGAACTAGTATAAATGTAATGCAATCAATACTGAGAAAGTAACTTTTGGAAAACTGAACAAATAGAAAAAATTATTTTCGTCATTTATTTCAAAACTAAACTGTAATTTGTATTATTTTCGATAGATTCACTTTTTATCCTATGTATTGCATATACCTATATATGAGGAATTCGTGGCCAAAATTTCATTTCAAAATATCCATTCAGAAAAAAGTTATCACAGTTTGCGTGAGATGAGGTGGAGCAAAATCTTTTGAGAAAAACGTAAAGATTTCAAAACGTGCGAAAGATGCGAAAAAAAGAACATATGCATGTCTAAAATGCACCAGGCTCGTTCACTTGCTTCGCACTGGGCACTAAGCTGCACACTATTCGGAGCTCCGTGGATGAACGCCCATACACGTAAATTGGTAATTACCTACCTGACATTCATACATGGCGGCGAGTCCTCATACCACTACCAGCGCAATGACGCAGCAGTTAAGGGATTCGCCACTGCAATTGGCAGGTGGCTGTTCCTATCAGCCACTCGTACGAATTGTGCGACTCATGTTGCTCTACCCGAGCAACTTCTCGCGCAGCTTGCGCGGCACTCCTCCGAACTTACCCGAGTTAGTACCCGATCTTATCCGAGCTTCCTACCATTGGCGCTCTTCCGAACTTACCCGAGCTTACCTCTGCTAATATCGAGTAACCGAGTAACTCGTGTACGATCGGGTAAGTGTCCGCATTTTCTGTTAACGCCACGCATGAGCCAAGTAATGCTTACGCATTAAAAAAAAATCTCTTAAGCGATCCTCAAAGGTACCAGCCAAACGTTCGTTATATCCGATGTGGACACAATAAAGTTCCTTTCATCAGAGGTGTTACACTTAGTTTCGTTATATCCGATGTCAACGTACTAAGTTCGTTACATCCGAGGTGGCATACTAAGGTTCGTTATACCCGAGGTGATATAAGTTCATATTGGCAGTATACCAAGTTCGTTCGTAGCCCGGTGAGCAAGTTCCCACTTGCCGCAGACAGACAGCGGTCGCCATTTCCGCCCCTACTGACCCTTTTAATACTGACGCATGAATAAATATCGAACTGAAACCCCAGTTCACATTGCGCGGTAGCAACTGCTACTCTTCACGCAGCTGGATGACATTCCATGTTGCTGAACTTCGGCAGCGTACAGGTTTGGGCAGCCTACAAAAGAAAGAGCGTACGTGTACAGTACGTACAGGCCGCTCGCATCCGGAGATCACGCTTACATGGCGCAGGATGGATATGCTATCAGTGCTGCTCTGTCGTCTTTGGAGGAATCCGGTGACACGCAAAACTAAAGAAAAGAAGCAGAACAGAAGCGGTACGCTGACGGTATCTGGAAACCCGATAGATCCGTCATTCCGGTGCCTGTTGTCGTGGAAAACTGAGCTGCCAATAGAAACCCACATACGCAATACAGAGCGGTGAGACCGCCACTGTCTCGCCCGCTGCTCCTACAGTCAGTGGTCTCCTAGAAGCAGCCCAGATCAGGTGCGTCCGCCTTCACCGGAGGACACGATGATGACTTTCGTCTGGCTTACGGCTTTGCTTCTGCTGTCTCTGTGCGGCCACAGCCCAGCGGAGGAACGCTCCCCGGAGACTAACGAAGCTCCGAAACTGAAGGAACTGTCGGCGGAGGACATCAACATGTGGCGGACGTCCGGCCTCGCGGATGACCTGTCCCTGGAAGACGCCCCGCACGCCCTGATCGACGTGAAGTTCGGAAGCACCACGCTGATGAAGTTGGGCGAAACAGTGGCACCTGGACAGGCAGCCAGTGCCCCTATGGTGAGCCTGGACGGCTTCCTACACTGCGGCTCGCCGTACACACTCATCATGGTCGACCCGGACGCGCCCAGCAAGGGAAATCCCACGTCACGAAGCTGGCTCCACTGGATGGTGATCAACGCCGAACACAAGTCCCGCTTCCAGGATGGCGAGGTCGCGATGCCGTACGAAGGACCCACCCCACCAAAAGGTTCTGGACCTCATCGTTACGCCCTCCTGGTCTACTGTCAGGACGGCAGGCGTCTGAGCAGCGCTGACGTAGCTCCCCAGCAAAGGAACAACTTCCATGTGACCAGTGTCGCCCAGAAGATGCCCTCGAACATACCCGCTGCGGGCAACTTCTTTTACGCGGAAAACGCCTGAAGATGTTGTTTTCGAGCCTGTTCCACAAGGATGTCCTCCATGGTTTAGCCATGAATCGGCTGGCGAGCAGACAACCCTGGTCACCGCCAGTGACGAACTGAAGGTGTCCATGCACGTAGTTGCCCTGGCACTTCCATGAATGCTTCGCCACCGCGAGCTCACCACCTTCGGGGCATTTGTCGAACTTGAAAACGCGCATTGTGATATACGGACGTTGTCTTTCCCACGATTATCATGTGCAACCGGTTCAATCACGCTTTTTATACTCTACAAGAAAGCGTTATAGGAACATGATTATAACCGCAGATGTTGACTACTTTATATGCAATAAAGTATATTTAATCACAACATATTTGTACCATTTCCTTTTCCCAATTGCATGAAAAACAAAAATCTATGAGCACACTTTCCGGAAAAATCAAATCTGGTTCTACCCTGTGCAGGAGCTCGAATGGCAAACTGTAATCTTCATGTCATTTTCCTTTGAATTCATACTAGTATTTTTTTTTACTTCACCTCGATGCCATAAATTGGCATGTTTCCTTAAAGGGGTAGAGACACCAAATTTTTGTGTTGTATCTCTGGGTTGTAAATAATGCGTAGCGATTCAGTGAGCATGGAACACTATCTTAGAAGCATGAACTCGCATTATATAATTAATAATCGTATTATTTGTACCCAGCAGTTTCGGTTTCGGTTCGTAGTTGCCAGGTTTTGCCAGGCTCTTTCATGACGTCAAAAACCAGACAATGCGTTGTCACGTGGGTCCGGAAAGCCGTGACGTCGTGTAGGCATGTCGTCTGCTTGACACGCACGTGGTGCGCGTAAACACGGACAGCCGGGCGGAGGGCAAGTCGTACAGCTCCGAGTCGGAAAGAAGAGTTTTATTTCGGCGAAGACACCGATTATGAGGAATCGCGGGATGACGCAGACAAGGAAGAAGACGCCGCGGTTCGAACCCCGACAACCACTTCGTTTTGATCCGCTGGCCAGCGATTCCGAAGAGGAGGCAGGCGTCAGGCCCGACGCAGCTCAGATTGTGCCAGCGAACGCCGAGCGTGTAGGCAACGTCAAATGGTAAAGGCGCGTTCACACTACGCCGACGATCGGCCGATTTCAGTCTGGCGATGGTCGGCGGCAGCGATTTTCGTGCCGTCGGCGCGTCTGTCACACTGCGCAGACGCCGACCGAGCACCGGTCGTCGCCTGACGAGCGCATCGCCGTCGCGTCGCCGAGATAGCAGCCGTCGGCCGACCCGTGTGTCACACTCTGCCGACAACAGCGCCGACCTCACGCCGACGTTGTCCCATCCCGACGGCTCGATGCTGCTTCTTCGTGCGCGCTGATCGTCTGTTAGCTCCGTTGATGAAGGCGTCGTGGAAATCGAACTTATCTTCTATTATGGGACGAGTTCGCACTAAAGCGATGTGAATAGTAGGCCTTTTATTATAGCACAGTCGACTTCCAAAGCGCCGTCAACTGCGGAAGCGAGACCACCTAGGCCTAGCGACGACTAGGGCAGCCTGGGAGCAGCGCGCAGTTCAGGCGCGTTCACACTAGGACGGGACCCCGAGGTCGACGCGACAGCGACGCCTACGGTCGCGTCGGACAACCTGGTCGTTCCCCGACTAGCCATTCACACTGCACCGACGACGACGACGACGCCCCAACGACCAAGCGTCGTCCTAGTGTGACAACGCCGCCGACCAAAACGAGACCCGTTGGCCGACGTGCCTTGGGCATATCGGTGGCCGAGCGAAAACATTCGCCGACCAAAAACAAGTAGCGAGCTCAGAGCGCGAAGTGCAATCATTATTTAGACAAATAATGCACGCGCAGCAACATTCATCAAGCCATATGGCCACTTGGCCGACGCGCCGCACTGATCGTCGCTTGCGAACTGCCGCCCGCCGCCCCACTGTAAGCAGGGACACGGAGCGGTGAGTATCGCTGCGCCGCTCTACCCAAGCTCCGCCCGCAACCGGTGTCGCACTTCGCCGCCGCACAGCAGTCCCTCAGAAAGACTGCTCGAGCAGCGACAAAGCATGCCTGCTTATGTTTCGAGCTTTCGGCAACGGCATCGCTCGCGGGAGCTCCGGGCGACGAGCTCTTCTGCTGCCTGGTTGCCGTGGTCGTCGCTAGGCCTATAGCCTCTTCCGCATCGAAGTCGCAGCGGCCGGCGCTTCGGCAGTCGCCTGCGCTATAATAAAAGGCCTACTCTACACACCGCTTTACTGTCAACAGCATCATCTCACAATAAAATAATAGTATGGTAAATCTCCACGACGTCTTCAGCAGCGAGGCGAGCGGGCGCCAGGCGAGCCGGACCGCAACGTCGGGCCAGCGGCAGCTGCGAGGCGGTTGTGGCAAAAAGTTTGCTCGTATCACAGTCGTTACCTTTGCCAGCAGCTCAGTATTCGTCAGCGATCCTCAAAAATGACACATTTTTCACATTTCTTATCCCAGGGTTTATTATTTACGTCAAGAACACACTTTAACTCCTTTTTATGACGCCGGCAGACGGGATCCAGGCTGGCCGGCCGGCCGGCATGCTCGGCGTACTTCACGTTCGCACAAGAAAATACATAACATCCATGATACTAGAGAATGCTTCCTACATTAGAGCACGGGCAATATGCCTCTGCAAAAGTGGATCTTTCGGCAACGACATCGCCTGCGGCACCATCGCACTCGCGAGCGTGCAGAAAAAAAAAAAAAAGAGACTCGTGAGCACTCGTAACCAAGGTTGCTAGGCCGCGAAACCGCAAAACTTGGTCCCGTACGTCAGAAAACTGTGCAATGACGTAGGAAATACTTGCTTGTGTTTTCTTCTCTGTTCCTACGTCACATTGATGCACTAGCGATGGCTCAGACTTCAAGAGTGAGCATTTTCACAAACTTTAAAATGAAATTAAAATATGTTCTAGACCTCCCTTAAATTTAATACTTCGCTCTTATGGTCCTCATTTACAAAGGAAACGTATGGCAGTCTTTTGTACAACCTTGGAATTTGATGTCTCTACCCCTTTAACGATTTTAGAAAAATGCAGAAGAGAAAGAGAACTCAGAAGGGGGAGGGGAGGAGTGAGGTGGTTTCAAATGCACATTGTTTGAAAGAAAAGAAAAAAAAACATTTCAAGTTAAGCATCCAGTAATTTCCTCTGTGATCGGAGCCGAAAGTGTTCTTATTGCTGTCTCAATTCACGTAAAAACCTCCCAAGATGAACAGGAGGTTAAAATAAGATGTAAAGAAGCAACACAAACACAGTTTGCAAGGAAAGTCGATCCTTGTAATAAATTGGTTTTCAATCCATTTGCTGAACATAAACAAAGGAAATTCAAGAACAGATTCTTGCCCTAGTGCATCCTAGAAAACGCGTTTTGACAGCTGATTTCAGTGATTCCACAACGGGGCCAAGAACAAATCAAGGTTTAGAGAAAGGGCTTTGCATGCTGAAGCAAAAATTGGAGGATACCTTATTACCTTAAGATGCGACAATGCAATAGCATAAGAACCTCGTCGCGAGCTTTCATGTACCACCGCACAAGTGGAGAGGGAGATTTTTCTCTCTCTACTTTGCCACCTGCCAACCGTGGAAGGTCGGAGCTGGCTCGTAATTACGAGTACCATTGTGCCAGGAGTGTTATGAGGACTCGCAGAGATTTACGAATGTGGAGAACCTTGAAAACCGAAACTTGAACAAAAACCAAAAAAGAAGTGAGAAATGAAGTGCTAACACATCAAGTTCGCTTTTGGCCTAACTATACATGCAAATTGACGTCATTTTTCTTCCTTACGCCGTCATCACTCTTCTGGTGCTGGCCCAGGAGACAGGATGGTTGCGCACATCCTTGGCATTCTCTTTTAGCTTGCTGCGGTTGTAGGCATGTGCCAGAGCCATGCAAGGCGCATCCCGGGACAGCGACCATAAGCACAGAGGTACGCTTGATCACAATATGAGAAACTTCCCTAGCAGCACAAAATGTCGGCAGAACGTTACGGCAATGCTGCCAATGTTTTATAATGTTGTGCAACGTGCCCATAAGTTGGTCAGGATAACACTATCTGCTAAGTTGCAGCCGCATGCTCAGAAATTGGTTAGGAGCACATACTATCTCCCATTGTTGGAACATCATCGAGAAGAAACGTAGTGGCAATATAGCCTGGTGAACGTTATGTGTGACTAATAACAATACAACAGCATTACAAATATATTTCAAGCAGAAGGGTGCAGATTTTTTCCGACTGTTGTTGCACTAAACATTTTTTTCAACTAGCAGTACTTTGCAACTAAACATCTTCTATTCTTGCTTATTATCCATTCACCACTGTCGCCCTTGGGGCACCATTCAGGAGTGCATTCCTGCCAAGCCCCGTGATGGCCCCCCAAACGCCGTTGCGAACCGAAGGCACAAAAACAAAACCACGCCACGTGGTGGTTGGAGTCATTTTCACCTGCGAGGGTCAAGCTAGAGTGTTCGAGGCTTCCACTTCTGTGGCCAAAAATACACATTTCCCACTTCCTTACAGAAAATCACAAATGGTGAAACCACTGCAGCATGGACCATTCCGCTCCCCTCTGGAAACCCCGCTCCTGTGCATTCCACATGGCGCTGCATTTCATTCTCAGATTCGAGAGCGCGTAACGGCCGCTCTCGATGGCAGTCAACTCGCTGGTTTTCTACAAAGTATTATACCCGTACGGCTAATACGGCCAGAACGGTAACTTGCTGCCCCTGCTACAATTGCCGTGCCTGCCTGGTCACATTTGCCGTACGACGGTGCCGACTCTTATTACTGCGCATGCGTGGTTTTGCAGAGCGCCGATTCTATACTGAAACAGCAGGTTAACGAATCGTTAGCATATCGTTTACCGTTGCCATCACTGGAATACCGGCATCTCGACCACTGCCAGCGAGCACGCGCCGAACGGTCCCGATGAGGCAGGCATGCGTGCAGCTGCCAGGTACGTGGCGCCACCTGGTGCCCTCAAGGTGATCTGCACATGTGCATTGGAGGTGGCCAGGCTCCTGGTACTCCAGTAACACTAACGTTACCATGGCGAACGGTATAACAGTGTCTACTGGTTTGGTTTGGTTTATGGGGTTTAACGTCCCAAAGCGACTAAGGCTATGAGAGACGCCGTAGTGGAGGGCTCCGGAAATTTCGACCACCTGGGGTTCCTTAACGTGCACTGACATCGCACAGTACACGGGCCTCTAGAATTTCTCCTCAGAAATTCAGAAGAAATTCTATCAGAAGAAATCAGAAGAAATTCTAGCTGCCGCGGCCGGGATCGAACCTGTGTCTTTTGGGTCAGCAGCCGAGCACCATAGCCGCTGAGCCACCGCGGCGGCATAACAGTGTCTACTGTCGCTCTATAATGTTGCAATGTTCAGCACAATATTATTTCTTGCTTTCACCAAAACCTCGCACTCTAGACCTTACACTGTAACATGTTGTTCCCCAACACAGTACCTTCGCCTAGCAAAGGTGGTTATGCTGCACAATTTTTAGAAACCTGGAACAAGCTTTAGGAACTTATGCCCAAAATAACAGTGCATCTAAGATAGCAATGAGAAATAAAGGAATACATCACATTTACCTCATCAAGCAAAAGAAACAACCAGCCCGCCATGTTCAAGAAATAAAACCACCAAAGCAATTTTCAAACGTTTTATTTCAAAACTGGCCCTGTAAAAAAAATGCTTGAAAAAGTTTTAAAGCGTTAAAAAAAAAACACCGTGTTGTAGTATAGCTGTTGTACCACCATCACCAATATGGACATTTTTCCGTGACATAATTCGAGGCATACTGTGGAAGGATTCTTGGTAAATTGCTGCCCTCGTACACACATACACACGTGCAGCAAAAGCTGCCCTGTATAAACATGCGAAGAAGACTTGTGGTGACGAGCACAATAAACAAGAAGACAAAAAAAAGAGCCTTAAATACGTTATAATATATATAATATGTATAGACCTTTAAAAAAAAATGCAAACACCGCCACTTGCTGCTCTAAGAAGCCAGGTAAAAAAAAAAACTGCCGAGAAGTGCTCGCTCTTCCTCTCCCCATTTTAGTTTTTTTTACTGGAAGGCTGAAAAAATGGCACTTTTTGATTATGAGATGATTTACCCTCGTCTCCCTCCCCACAGAGAAAGTGACATTAGGACATGAGAAGTGTTGCTGATTGGCTGGGGAGCAGGATGGGGGGAGGAACTGCAGGGAACAAACACACACACACTCCCCCTAGATGCCGTGTCTGTGCCCAGAGAGTCAGACAACGCGGAATCTCTCGTTTGAGCAGAAAATGAAGGAATGCGCATAAGACGTTACGCAGAGCAAAGAAAACGCGGTGCTGCAACTTCCACACAGCACGGCAAAGAAGTGCGCTGCATGGTCCATGCAGTGGTGTATGCAAGTGCCCCCACTCGCGCCTAGCCTGGTATTAAAAACGTGGGCAGGTTGCTTTTCTTGCAGCAAAAATTGTGTGCACATTGCAGCAGCATGCCATCTGTGCTAGTAGTGCCGCTACTACTAAGGCTATAATCATACAAGGAGTAGACATCAAGCTGCACGACAAACACATCACTGTGGTCAGTCTCTCACTTCCTACAGTGGCAACAGTGCACTGCAGAAAAGACACCTAGAGAACAAATACAAAAAAAGGCAGCCAGCCAAAACAGCAGTTCAGTCTGTGCGCTGCACGAGCCTCAAACACTGCACCAAAGTCCTTGACGGTAAAATCGAAGCATATATTCAAACACTTCAATCAGTGCTGACCACTGTTACAAAAGATACAACGGCTGGGACCGCAGCCAAATTACAAGGTGGGAATGCCCTGCTCTGGAAGTCATCTCCGCTCTGTTGACCCAAAAACCTTTGACAGACTTGACTGTGGCGTTGATATCTGTGCTCATCTAGAGCAGTACACGTCGTGCGCATCACGGTGCAGCAGCAGCAAGCTGCTCGCATGCCTGGGCAAAAAGGCACTTACGGTGCTCTCTAAGTACACACAGCCCACCTTGGAATGATCTAATACTGATCAAAGTAAAAAAAAAAAAGAGGCCAAGCCAAAGGCAGAGACAGAAAGAGAGAGGGGCAACCCCACCGAGTAACCTGGCACCGTAAAACAGTGAGATGAAATGGGATCAAGTGCTTGAGATGTGCACAAAGGACAAAAAAAAAAGAAACAAACACCAAAAACAGTCAGACACAAGACGCAGCAAACAGGTGCCCTTCCAGCTACGTCCTTACGCGACTGTCATCCTCAGACAAGCCGCTTCACTCGTTTCACAGCAGCTGACTTGGTGGAGATCGCATACCGAAATCAGAGGTGCCCATTTCTCCTTGCTTTACAAAAATGTGGATACTGTGCACTTCAACCACTGCAATACAAAGGGGGAGGAGGATTGTCCCGAGCGGTGCTTCATGACCCAGTCCGTCACTTGCTGCCGCCACATGGCACTTTGGAGAAAGTAAAAAAAAAAAAGAAGAAACACCCCCTTTCCTTCCACCCCTTCCTTTTGCCAGGAAGGGAAAAGAGACAAAATACAAACAGATGCAGCTGCACTTTCCCACTCTCCCATCCTTCCTTCCCTCCCTCCCGCAATGCGTCCCTTAACCACAGTGCAGAGAAAATGCACGTCCACATGCTGGGACGCACAAACTCGAAGACAATATGCACGTGCACACACATCTGTGCTCCGCTATGCAACGGTGCTTTGTTCCTTGAAACAGAAATATATAAAAAAAGGAGGACACAAGGGGAAAAAAAAATGACGAAACAAAGAGACCAACAAGTAACGGGAAGACTTAAAAACCACCTGCTGCTACGAGGAACTAGCTGCAAAAATAAAACAACAGTGTGGAGGGAACAAACAATATAAAAGAGGGGGGTGTGGGGTTGTAAATGCGCGTGGTGTGAATACGATACAGTTCCAAGCGGCGGCTGCTAGCTGATGACGGCTGTCTTTAATTTGTTGGGGAGCTCCTGTTTAGAAAAAAAAAAAAGAAAAACAGCGTCAAATGGCTGTTGGTGTTTTTCACTTGCAGCAAATGCAGTCACAAAAAAGCAAATGACCCATAATCACACAAAAATGGCAGCAGACAGCGTTAAGTAGAACCTTGATAATATGAATCACGTGGGGTCATCCACACGAACAAGAATGGAAAATGCATTAGACCTGTTTAGGGCTGACAAGTTTTATTTACTGCTGCATGGCCGACGTCACTTGCAACTTTGGCGATGTGCGGAATGTACACTACCGCTCCCAGCTCGTGGTGTAACTGCATAACTGGCTATCGTGCATCGCCGATGTACAGGCAGTGCACAAGGGTGCGATCAGTCCCCTTCACTCCCTGCTATCACTAACATATCATCCATAGTGGCACGGAAGAGCACTTGCAATTGTGCGCACTTTACACAATCTAAACCTGCGAGGGAATTTCACAAATTCGTATTAGCCCAAAATTTGAATAAACCATGTTCGTATCACCCAGATTCTACTAACCATTAGGAATAGGTGTTGCACTGATAAGAAAAGTACTCTCAATGTCCCTTTGGCTGATGACAATCTTACCATAAATGATGTCAACGACTGGCTGTACTTATAGAGCAGCTTACTTTTTGTTTTTTACACTAGACATCAGCACAGCTTCAACACATCAGCACACCAGCAGAAAGCCCGAAAAGAAGAGAGATTACGTCAGGTGATTACAAGTGTTCTAATTCACTGCAAGCCAAAGCTTTGTAACACCCCTAGCATTCTTCATACTATATCCTGATTTGCTTTTAGGTGAGATGCCAATGCAACTTGTCCCTGGCTGTTTTTTCAGCAGCACCACACCGCCATCAACAGGCCTGTGCCTCACTGCTTGTGGCACATGCCAGCACCAGCTTCTGGAACCATGCACCATATGGAATGAAGTCAGTTGGAATCTAGAGCGCAGCCTGCTCCCCTTGTCTACTGAGACACCCTGTAGCTTGTAGGAAACAAGTCCTGCCTCATACACACTGGTTTACGAAACAAAAACTAATCAATTATCGAAAAAAAAAAACAGTTAAGTACACATTCACTGCCCAACGTCTGAAAGGTAGGGCCATTCCAACTTCCCCACTGGTATAAGGACAGTGAGACGAACAGCTACCGTCACATAAAAAAGGACACGCCAGCAGAGGACCACTAGTACATTGGCACCTGACGACAAGAAATACAAGCTTCAAGAGGGGCGCTGAAAAGGACCACCAAGCACACTTCAAAGTAACTGGATGTGCTCGAAAGCAGGCCGGCAAATGCCTTGCGGTGAACTGCTGACGGCACAAGAAATGCAACGCGAGGTTCTCTGTCCACCAGATGCCTCCAGGGTGCGAACAGCCCACAGCCAAGATCAAGTGCTTCCGACACTGATCACACCATGCCAGAAAGCGGGAGTTTCCCTTCTCGACAGTCCTGCTCCGCCAACGAGTCAAACAAACAGCAGTAGCAGTGGGCTTGGTAATGAGAAGCAAAAGCTCACCCATTGACGAGGGTCTCCTCCCGGACGACGACGACAGTGCGCTTCTCGCGCACCACTTCGATCTTGCACTCGGAGCGCAGCTTTTCGGCCAGCGCTTCGTGGTCGGCAGGCAGCAGGTCCTCTAGCTCGAGCGACTTGAGGTCACCCACTGTGCTTGTGGTGGTGGTGAAGTTGGACTCGTTTTTGGTGATCACCAGGCTGCTGATGCCACTGGTGATCACACCAATGAAAGAAGGCAGAGGAAAGAGTGTGGGAACATCTCGGTTATTTGGCATACATGCACCTAGCGGCCAACACAAACTAAGCTTCACACCGAATAGGTGACTGTAGTTCTTTTCACTCTTGGAAACCTTTCACCGAAAGACAAAAACAGCCTACGCAACACCAGCCCAAAAGCAGAGAGTGCTCGATACCCTTCGCAGTGTGTGAGCAGCTGAATCTATATTTAGAGATGCTTGCATTGTGCTTTTGACGCTGTTTCCATCGTTTCTTCACTGAATCCACTCTCAAAACTTAAACCTTGAATGTTAGGTGCAACATATGCTGCAAGGCGTAAAGCAACATAGTGCTCTGTTATTGCCTGTATTTTGCGAGACTGAAGAAGCATATTTCTCAACTATTTTGTGGTTTAAAGCTCTGACCACCAATATACTAGGGATCCAGCTGTAGATAAAACCATTAATTGTCGACCCATCACTGACCATAATTTTGATGTCAAAAGGAAGCTATAACGCTACTTTCGAATCCTCAAGGCGAGGCTGCCAGCAGTGAGGCGAGCTATTTCATTAACATTCAGTGAAGAATGAGAAACCACTGTGACTGCAGATTAATGAAAGGGTGGAAAGGTAGAAGAATGAAGAAGGGAACCAAAACGGAAAGAAGAGCTCACCTGTCTGGTGGCGAATCCAAGCCACCCTTGTCATCATCGCCACCTTCCGAGGATTCTTCCTTGGGCGACGTTGGGGACGTGGCAGGGGAAGAGGAAAGTTCAGGCTTCTTCTCGGCCGACTCGGCTGTCTCCTCAGCCTTGGCTTGGCTAGCTGCCACCTCAACGCCCACTTCCTTCTGGTCCCCTTCAGCAGTGGCTACCTCGGTGGGGGCTCCTTCCACCTCCTTTCCACCCTGGGGTTCCTGGGGCTGAGGGGATTGCGGCCGCACGCCCTCTGGCAGGTCCACCTGGCAGTGAGGAGCAATCTGCCGCCTGGCCGACAGGGAGAAGCGCTCGAACTCGCACGGTGAGCTCAGGTAGAAACCCTCGCCATCCTTGGTGAACACCAAGCTGCAGATGCCGCTGCAGTGAACGTGAAAAATCAAGGCACATCCGTGAGTGACGAAGGCAAGACTCAATGCCATATCGGTGGCTAGAAAGAGGAAAAAATTTTTGCACCTCAAAAGTGGGTCCACGAGGAGCAAACCTCTGGATCCAGGGTAATTTTAAACACTTGGGGTGCTCCGACACATTCGAAAATCTCAGCACACAAGTGTTTCAGCTCTCTACTTTGTTCAAAATGCCACCAGCAAGGTGGTCAAGCAAAAGCGGCTGGGCTACCACGACAAGTGCCCAGAGAAAAGGAGCAGGTAACTTCAGAAGCATTTGGCAATGGTTGGCGCATATTTCCGACACCATGGGGATATGAGCCGAATATCCGCGAGAATATCCGACATCATGGGGATATGAGCCATGATTAAATGGAGACAAAACCCAAGGAAGAGGTGGCAATGTAGCGAGAAAGACCATGAAAACATTTTGCATTGGAAGAAAAGGTGAAAAGGTCTACAAGAGGAACACCTCCATGCCACATCTAGTTCTTGCTGATGGTGCACATATGAGCCATCCATGCTCATATGCATGCAGGTATGACAAGGTAGCATTAATGGGTTAACGGCCCTGTATACGGAACTGGTTGTTTTCTACTTTACATTCACATACCCCTGAGAGTCCTCATACCACTGCTAGCTCAGTGGTGCAGTCACTGTCACTGCCCTGCGATGGCAGGCGCTGCCATCGGTGAGTCTTGTGTGACCCAGGTTGCTCTTCCTGAGCAACCTCTCACGACCAATCATTAGTTTAACCGCCAACTGCCATGGTGGGCAGTTTGTTCACAATCCGGTGGGCAGGCTGTGATGATGTCACAAGGTCATGTGACCTAGGTGGCCCACCTGCCACATAGGTTGCTTATTTGGGGATTTCTCAAGAATTTTTTTTTCCCTCATACACCATGACGATGTTGCTGGCTTTTCTGTGACACAGGGACCTTATCGTTATCGCATTAAAAACATGCAGATGGTGAGGAGCTTTTCGTTTAGAAAGGATAAACGTGCAAATATGACAACCAGGACTGCAGCTCACTGTGGAGAGTGAAGAGGCAAGGAATTGTCAATTTCGGTACAGCCACAGAGCACAATAGTGGTGACAACAAAGTTAGAAATCTTTAGAAGCAACTATGGCTAAAGGGGGCCAGCCACATGGCTGACAGTCGACTGCTATCTCTGAAAGACGCAGGATGTGAATGGAATTAAAAAAGCATGTGCAGTAGTCAAAGGTAAATGGCATGCATGCTGGCAAACTTGAAAACGTAACATTCGTACAGGCTACACGGTTGCCATATAAAAGATCTCCAAAACTGATGAAAATGCATTTTTGGCAGAACACTGCCTGCTGCAGGACCCGTATTCCGAAACATACAAAAAAAAAAAAAGGAGGCACAACGCTGCCACCACCTCGGATAGCATTAGTTGCATAGAAGCACCTACGATCTCTAAATTAGCCACACAGCCTGTTTCTGAGTTTGAATTCTCTAACATAAGCCTCAAGCACCACAGCTGTAACATTCACTTTTGCAATACCGCAACCGTTCCAACGGCAAGTACAGTTTCTGCCGACATGATGCAACAGGGAAGACGGATCAGCTGTCATCGCACTGCCAACACCTCCGCTTTTTGGGACGCCAGTCAATCAGCATGGACCAAAGCGGAGGACACCCCCAAAATTAGGCCCAGGAGTCTCAGTGGTGACAAAGTCAACAGGTTACAAGTTGCCAGTGTCCTCCCTGGCCACAACCAACAGTCCCCCACCCCGAGACTCACTTGATGTCCTCGCGTCGGAGGCAGCCCTCGAGCATCTGGCGGCGCAGGTCGGGCAGCGAGTGGAGGGCCACCTCGCCCAGGTTGGACAACACCGCCAGGCAGTACTCGACGCGGGCAGGGTCACTGCGGCTGTGGAAGCGCGCCACGGCAGCCTTGCGCAGGCGGGCCCCCTCGTGCGCCGTCAGCTTTAGCTTGCCAAAGGGCTTCAGGCTGGGCAGTGTGAAAACCTGCAGCGCAGCACAGCGACAATGTGAAAACAGGCTTGCACAAGGAAATAGTTGATCAAATTATTTCAGAAAATATTAAAATGTTCCAACAAATAGTTTGACCTGAAAATTTGCATCCAAGTCTTGAAGTACTCGTCAAGAGCAAAGAAAATGCCCAGAGCACTTACATTCAGCGCTTTCTTCAGAGCACTCTTTCCTTTCGTATGCAACAGCCTCGCGAGTCACAGAACTAAATTGTTTAAAAAATGTCGAATTCTGCCAGTCATCCCCTTCAGAGCACCAAGAGTACTTGAAATATTCACACTGAAATCGTTTCAAGCAAATTACCGCTGCTCATTTTGAGACGAAAATACGGTCTGCACAAAGCTAAAAAACCAGGTAGTGCCAAACATTGCTGCTTTGCTCATTTTGCTTACGTAGTTCAGAGCAGCTACACTAAGCTCAGGCACCTATGCTGTGCCAAGTACATACAATAAAAAGAGGCAATATTTTAAAACTTTTTTCTTTTTTTTTGTTTGCAAGCACAGCAAGGGCTTCTCTGCTTACCTCATACATCCGATTCTCCTTAGTTCTATCTTATCTGAGGCTCTGTGAGGGCTCTTTGAGCCAACTGCATCGCCGGATTACACTTATGCCCAGCCCAGGGCTGTATAAAACGGCTCTCACCGCGAAATGATTCAAGCAACCTCCCAGAGAAGAAACCTCCAAGGAGTTGCAATGTGCACCCAGCAAGTGCAAATACATAAGGTGGGCAGAGAAGCAACAGTTGCTCCCAAGAGTATGCCTGCCCGCACCTTCAGCTGCTCCTCGGAGCAGATGAGCACTCTCTGTGGTGGCACCAGGCCCTTGGGGTCCTCCTCAAAGGGGTCCGAGATGGGGTAGCCACGGGCGTCTATGATGTGGATCGATATCACAGGGGCCTTGTGCTTCAGGTGGATCTCCTTGCCTGCGTAGTATGCATCAGAGAGTGAAGAACTGCCCCCTGTCCTCATCATGCGAGTTGAGATAGCCCGTAATCATCATGTGAGATTCTTTTCAGTGCTTGTGTAAAAAGAAACCCTAGGGAGCACCTTTGTTTCCCTGTTTACTACACATGGCTGCAGCATGCCTGGAGCTTTGAGACAGCAAAGAACTCCTTTCAAGGAGAACTTGAAAGGACCAGAAAATTTGTTCCTCTCAACAGAAGCGCCACAAAGAAGGCTTGTTGTGTTCATATACATATTACATGAACACAACGAATAAAATCACCTTTCAGAGAGCGGATAATTGCAAATAGTATAGCATTTATAGCACCATGCATGAAGTGCGCTGAAGACTGAGAACATGAAAAAAGCTCACATTATTATAACCTGAAAATGGCACTGGTCTATTTTTCTTTTTCTCAATGTATCCCACAGCAGCTGCTGTTGATGTGCAGCCTTTTTCGGATTTTTCCTTTCCATCCTGCTCTGAGCACTTCGCAGCTGCCCAGCACAGTAGCTGGCTTTATCTAGCTCCTTCTGCAGCACAGCCGATACCAACACCAAAAAAAGGCACATCACGCCAATATCTGGCCATCTCTGCACCATGATAACATGCCGCTGCGATGCTGTGTAAGTCTGAGGGAGGCGTGATGGTGCCCTGCCTTTTCCGCGCTGCAAGGAAGCTTTTCCTGAACAGCTTCACCAGAGTTTTGTGCAAAGGCACCCAGAAGTCATCTCTGCGCGGGGGGGGGGGGGGGGGGGGGGGGCTTTTTCTTGAGTAGAAACTTTTTTTTTTTCCCCTGTTGGAGCTGTGTGGACACCCCGCGAGTACCGCTACGCAGGGTCGTTGTCGTTCGCAGCGAAAGTTCATCTTAACCGGGCTTTTTTCACATAGAGTCCTATGGGAAACCAACCAAATGGTATTACATTGTTCATCTAATCCAAGAATTTGTTCTAACCAGAGTCTACTATATCCAGCCAATCATCTGCACAAATTAGGCAGTACATTTTAAACAAAAGTTCACAAACATGTCCAGAAAGGTATCCAGAACACTGGCACAAGAGAAGAGAATAAAAAAGAAAATCTACTTTCAAACCGAAGTCGTGAAGAGTCGAGTCCCCATTAGGGATAACATATGCAAGATTGATGAAAGAAGCACTTGATGTGTGGACACACCAAGCTGCCCTGAAAGCACAAACTCAGGTGCAAATAACCACGGTGTCATGTGCTTACCAAGTGTGCACTGCACTGGGTCAGAGTCCCGCTTGTCACTGGGAGGGAAGGCGAGGGTGTAGACAAAGATGGCACCAGCATTGGTGCCTGCCCAGAGGGTGGGTGTGGTCGCGGCACCTGACAAAGAGGGAAAAAGAAGAGAGGGACGGAAGCTTTAGGTATAAGACAGGCAAAGTGACAAAGAGGTCACGTTAGCAACCACACTTTAAGCAAACTTTGCCAGCCAACTAAAGCTACAATTGCAGGCTTCCCAGAGCTTTAAAGAAAGCCAAAACTGCATGTTGCTGACTTTGTCCTCGCTGACTTCAAGAATAAGGAGTGCATGCTAATCAGGGGCACACGAAGACGTGGTAAACACCATAAGCTCACTGAAAATAAAACTGCTCGTCACTCTTCTTGCATATTCCCCACACTGTTGTTTCACATTTTGAGAATGCCGAATTCCCCATATGTCTGCAAAGTTGCAAGGCTTGTTTTTAGCCCCCTACTGTTACAAGAGTGTTAAACACTCCATCACACTCCACTACAAATACCATAATGGGACGGATAAAACAAGGAAAAAAGCGTCCTGGCCTGTGCCACTCCAATACATTCAAAGGCATCCCCCCCAGCCCCCAGCTCTTCCCTCCTGCTCTTTGCTTCATTCACGCAAGACTCAAGAACAAGATGAGAGAGAGAAAATAGAAACAACCTCGCTGACAGTTACCAAGATTGTGTAACGTAACACTTTGCAAAAGAAAAACAGTGCAAGCACTAGCTCGCACTGTTACGCAGAGGGCGCCACAAATCTGTGGTGCGGAGCACAGTGCAAGCTCCAGTTTGCACCACTGTGCAAAGGGTGCCCGCTGAATACATGCAGCCACGCTCTGTGCAACGCCACTCATCATTCTTCCTACCCACTCTCTCAGTATTGCGCTAACGGCGATATGGAACAGGGAAACGTGCCCTTAATTGCTGTCTTAGTTAAAAAAAGAAAATAAAAAAAATCTGAAGAGAGACAACAAGCTCCTTGCCCTGCACTCACTGTGGAGGATGAAGCTGCTGGAGAAGCAGAGGCAACGGACCATGGACGAGAGGGCATCGTCGGAGGAACGGGCCTCCACTTGGCGCTCCACGGGCTTGGCCTCCGAGAGGGGTGAGCCCGGGTCGATGGCGGACTCGTTGTGACGGGAAGCGGGGCTGGCCACAGCGGACGAGGGGCCCTCCTCCTCCCCTCTCCTGCAGCGGGAAAAACCACGAAAGAAAGCAACAAGCGCTTACCACCGAAAAGTTGCCAAGGACAGCACAGGACATAAGTTAAATAAGCGGAGACAAAAAATGTTAAGGGGGAACACTGGTCTTTGAGAGCAAAAAATGACCAAAAAATTGATTTTATAAACATGACATTTGTGGAATCTACACGCAATTATTTTCCAGCTGTGCCAATTTTTCCCTTCAAGAAATCAGCATTTTGAGCATAATATTAAATTGAGATCATCCTATGGGCTGAATTTATGCAGGAGCAGGCAATTTAATGGCATGAAAATTTTGTACATCTGGCTGTCTTATTATGTCGATATCTCAACATCTAGGACAGACAGAGATGTCATATTGTTTGCTAAGAGAAGATGAAGGCACAGTGTGTGCAATAATCGAAGCAGATTTGTTCAATTGCACTTCAAAAATTTATAATTTCGCTAAGTTTATCGGTGCATTACATTCACACCCTAAACATTCATATTCCAAGTGTTGTAAAATTACTAATAGGGGTAAAATGTAAAAAAAGGTTTTGATTATTGCACTCTTTACTCACCATACTACGCAGCCATGGATTAAAAATTATTTTTCATTGAGCAGTTTTTTTGCACCAAGGCACAAATGAATGAATAATTAAAATTAATTATCTTGGGAACAGACTAATTTATGAGAAAGGTAATTTCATTCTTGAAACCAGCATTTAAAACTCAGCAAGGTGGTACAGTTTCATTAGGATGGGACTAAAAATAAGGAAAATAGGTCTAAGACCAGTGTGCCCCCTTAAGACAAAATACTTGTAGCACAGACTGAATGAAATTGAAGCTTTAGTCCAAAAAAAGTTAAAAACAAGCCACAGATAAAAAGCTAAAATATTAGCTTGAGGGAATCTCTGGAGCTATACAAAATGCAAAAAAAAAAGACGAGGAAAAAAAGCCCATGCACAAGTAGTGAATAATTAAACTTCACAGCACGACGGCACAGATGTTTTGCATAGTCCAATGACAGCACATGCAGCAGATTACATGTTCAAATTTTTTATTTATTTTCATTCCCAGGACCGTGCCCAACCCTGAAGTGCAGCAACTTGTGGCATGAACCTTTCGTGAAAGGCAGTGGCTTCACCTAAAGCTCTTTACTCAGGAGGCAAATTGGAGAACGTTTGTTTTGCCACCCCCGGTTTGAAGCCCAGACTCACCTGGGTCTCCGACTCTCGGGCGATTTAGTCATGGACTTGTCCTTCCTGCCCCTCTGGGAGCGGCCCTTGCGCAGACGCCGGAAGGACTCGCGCAGGGATTTCTTGAAGGACTTGCGGCGCGACATCATGTCACCCGATGCAGCCAGGTCTGCGCACGCATGTGGACGTGTTACAACAAGTGCCTCAAAGGGACAAATACGGTTGGGGACCACGCAGTTTTTTCCCCCCTCTCCTCCCAACAGCCTGCATGGACATCAACAGCAAAGCTGAAAAGCTGACTGAAAAATATGAATGTCCTTTAGTAGTGAAAAACTCTTAAAGGTGCACTGAAGAGGATTCTGAACATGTCTTTTTGCCGCGGGAACTCGATCCACACGTTCCTAGCATTCTTAGAAACAGTGACTTATTGCCCTGTGTGGCCGATTTCCCCAATTAAAACGAATTAACGTCTGGCTCCCGCCTTTTTTCTTTAATTCTGCCTCGTACGGTGGGCGGAGTCGACCAACGCTTGGAGCGCCTTTCACCCAGTCCCGTGGAGGCTTTGCTTTCGCTTCATTTTGTTTTTTAGGTTTCCATGAATAAATAGTTTCATTCGCAGATAATATAGCCGTAAAATAAGCCCGAAGAAATAAAAAAATGCGCGGACTATTTGCTACTACGGACTACTACGTATTACTCCGCCGATGGCAGAGCGGCAAGCCGCCACGGGACTGGATGAAAGGCGCTCCACGCGTCGGTCGACTCCGCCCACCGTACGAGGCAGAATTAAAAAAAAAGGCGGGAGCCGGACGTTAATTCGATTTAACTGGGGAAATCAGCCACACAGGGCAGTAAATCGCAGTTTCTAAGAAAGCTCGGAGCGTGTAGATCGAGTTCCCGCGGCAAAAAGACAAGTTCAGATTCCTCTTCAGTGCACCTTTAAGGGGGGACGAGGGTCTTAAAACTAACTTTTTATTTATGGCTAGAATCTCTGGAAATTTTGCACACAGATGCGTTTTTCTCCTCTGATTCCAAATATGTAATCATAATTGAGCTGGCGATCTTAGATCTTACAAAGTCTAGAATGTAATTAGGTAATTTCTTACGCAGCTTTAATGAACTTTCTCATCGTATTTTGTTGCTTTTATTTACATGAATTGATAGCCAGTGAATTCCCATAGCGAATGACATTCTTCGTTTTTCTCTAAAGGCATGTCATCCTGATATACTACGTCGAAAGTAACAGGTTGCATTATTTGCCGCTGCAACTCGTTAAGCTAATTGTAAATTACTATTTATACGGGGCCTAAACAAAAAAAGTAAGAATGTCATCGGGTATGGGAATACACTGGCTATCAACAAAATGCAATGAGAAAGTTCATGCGTAAGAAATTACCTAATTACACTCTAAAATTTAAGATAACCTTTGATCTAAGACCACCAGCTCAATTATGACTACATTTTTGGAATCAGAAGAGAAAAACACATATGTGTGCAAAATTTCATGAGATTCTAGCCACAAATAAAAAGGTCAGTTTTAAGACCCTCGACGAAAGAGGGAGGGGGGACTAAGAAAGAGGCAACAGCATGCGGACTGCATGTAGTGTACCACATATGCCTTTGTGGTTTCAAGCACATCCACAACGGCAACAGTGAAGAGAGAGAGAGAGAGAACCCTGAAGACTAAGAAAGAGCAGTTATGATAAGCAAAGGTTATGGGGCAGTACTTTTTTTTTTTTTTGCTTTTTAAAGGGGCTGCGAAACACTGCCTGGGCGAATACCAGCTATACTTCAGCTGGGTTCTTTATATCACACAGATGCTGACTTAAAAAGAATTACAGCAATCGATGCACAGGAACGGGGGTTATTCAGTGAAGAAATTTCAAAATACAAGCAAACAAAACGCAGCCCTCAACTCAATTTTGGCGGGGCTTCCCACTCCTATTTCGCTCTCCCAATGACGGCACCTGGCGCAACCAATCAAAACAGCCAGCCAGAGCACGTCGCGGAAGTTTGTACTCCATGGTTGCCTGCTCTCTGTGAGACTGGCAGCGTTGTTTCTATGCCAGAGCGCCCCTGGTGGTGTATTTTTATTTTACTTGCTTTGCAGGGCTTTTATCTAAGACAAACAAATTGTTTTTGTTGATCTAATATAAAACGCAGACAGGTGACAAAATGTGTCTCTATTTATTCACACAATTTGCAGGATATTTACTGTTTGTCCGGTCATTAAGCTCGCGCCAGGTGATGTCATATCCGCTGCTAAAAACCCGCCACTGTGTGGCGACCATGAAGCTGTTTTTGGGAGGACATTAAAATATTAAAAAACGGAATGTACGCGGTATTACCGACGCTAATAGCACCATTATAACTCACTGTATGCAATAAACAGGCAAAACGGTTAACTAAGATTGTGTTTCTGGGCCCCTTTAAGGGGGGACACCCCTCTTAGAACTATTTTTTTTATTTATGGACAGATTTACACCAAATTTTCACTGTTTGTACATTTTCATGTGCTGATTCTAAAACTGCAAACAGTTTCCCCCTGCAGCAGTAAGTTTTGTATTTATCATGAAAAATATGTCTTTTGTTTGGAGGAAGTTTGGTTAATTAACATAAGACCTTGTGGAGAAGATTACTATTTATAAATGATCTAGAATCACCAAGGAGTGCAATAAGGCATAAATGAGCATTCTAGGACGACTTGGACGAAAGTTACAGCTGGTCAAACATTACAGAGAAAAAGCTCATTTTGACTACTGAGACAAACTATTTATTTCCAAAATTTTCCTGAGGAAGCAGTAGTTTAAATTTAGCCTTATTGCACAACCTGTGCATTTATCTTTCTAGCACAAAAAGAATTGTAGTAATAGCTAATATAGAATTGGAGATATCGCTCCTCCAAAATTCTGTGCATGCCAAAATTTCAGTTTTGAGAAATCGAAAAAAACGTTTTTGGCATATTTTTGTGGCACTAAGGGTAACTAGAAATCACTGAAGTGAGTTCTGGCTAGTTTCTCATATAAAAGCACCATTTCCCGTCGACATAACTGCAGTTGCAACAAGCAAATTGCCGGCGAATAGATGGCATTGTTTGGAGGAGTCCCTTTGCACTGTGACCTCCCCCAAGCTGCAGCGCGCGATTCTACCTCACAACGGCGCTGTGATTGCAGTCAGCCCCTAACAAACGATGATACGATACGTGCTCTTTGCTCATCTTGCCCCCCAAAACATTGAGAAGCAAATTTATTTCGTCAAGGTTTCCCATTCTGCGCTTTGAGGGACGCCGTTTCACGGCCGCCGCTGGCGCCGCGTCATCAGGTTTATCGGAGAGCTCGATCTATCGCGTGCGCCGTTGCTGGCTGGCTGGCTGTCAACGGAAGCTGCTTAGGTATCGCTTTTTCATCTGCACAGTCACGATTACGCTGTGTGGCAGGAATCGCCCTGATCACTCCTCGCCGTCGCGAGCGTGGCGTTATCAGGTCATCAGGAAGGGTCGGCGCTTTATCGCTGATTGTAGATAACGGGTCAGCGCCGCATGGCTGATTATAGATAACGGGATGCCACGATGCGTTGTACACAACGCGCTTCCTATCTATACCTTTCGTTCCCTCAGGATGAGTGTTCAATCTTCGCTGTCACGCTAAGCATCGCTGGTTACGGCGTTATCACACTGTTGTGGGAGCGTGGCTGCTGAATGTAGACACAAGGATGCAACGATACAGCGTTCCCAGCGCGCTTCGGATCAATATCTTTTAGTGCTTTTAGACTAAGACTTGCGTAAATTGAAATATTTCGCACTTAGCGCTCCACAAACCTCACTTCGTCGTGACAGTGGGACTGCCCGACCCACACAAAATGGCGCCGGGCTGCAAACGGTCGACGCCGTCAACCAACCAAAAGTCGCCATTTTGGTCACGTGATTTTGAGAACCAATAGCAGAGCGCGTTTTGCTCAATTTTGTTTTTGTTTGCCGCTGCTTGGGCTTGCTCATAGTTGCCAACCGGAGTATGGAAATAGCCTGAATCGAGACCTTTCAAACGAAACCAAAATGGCGCCGGCGGAGCACGTATTTTTCGAACTGCGGGCAGTCAAAGTTCGGTGCGATTAGACCTCAATTTAAAGGGCCGCGCGCGCGGTTTCACGTCTTTGGAACGCTATAACTCATGAATTAGGCGGTATTTTTCAACGAAAATTTGTAGATAGCTGCGCAATCACCTCAGGATCGCTAAAATGATAAGATTGAAAATGCGATTTTTTGACCAATTTTCGGCCGCAAAGAGCCGTGTCCCCCCTTAAGGCACTCGTTTTCACAAAGACGCTGTTTCACTGCTGGATCAACGAGCACACTTCCTCATAAGTGAAGTGAGGCATACCGTGAGGGTTCAGCGTGCACTTCGACACGACCACCTTCTTCTGTACAAAGTCCAGGACGCCAAATCCGTGGGCAGTTCCAGCTGCAATGCTGTGGAGAGAAAACCACACAAAATGCCAACTCGGCACACTTTCAAGTGAAGCAGTATTGCTAAACAAAAGAAAAAAGGCAGCACAATGCCTCAATGAGGCCATTACAAAAAAAAAATTGACCATGCTACGCTCACACACTCATTGCAGCCATATCAGAGGCTACCGTAAAACACGAAGGTGTACAATTTACAATTATTTTCTGCGTTCATTTCGCATGCCTGGCTTATGTGTTTCTACACGGTTTTTCAGGTCTCACCCCTATTTTCCCGCAACCTCGTTAGAGGACACTGCATCCATATATACGAGGGATCTTTCACTGAAGGCTGCACCCACACATGCATATGCAGCACCTGAAGAGGACATACAATAGAGCCCAGATATATCAAACCTGCATATATCGAATTATTGCTTATATAAAACAGACAAAACATCTCGCTGAAAATACCATGAAAAAGTATCTACTCGTGCTTAATGCCACCAGAGTGCCTGCAACGTACTCTTGCTTCGAGATTACAGATAAGGTCGTTTATTGCCATTTTCTACATAGCAAATTATCAATATATCAAACTATTTCATGATCTTCCTCAAGTTCGATATAACCAGGTTCAACTGTATAAGGACACATTTGCATCTAAGAAGGAACAGAAGCTACCACAGGAGTGCCCATGTATTCTATTGAAACTTCCTTCCTTCTTCCAGACACATTTGGGCAACACTCTTTTATCTCTTGTCCTTACTCATCGTATGCTGCCACCCGGATAACATTGCATTTTATAAAAGCTACACCCGATATCAGCAAGGAGCCAAGGACTGGCCCTGTAAATGCTCCGCATTTACAGGGCCACATAAAGCCCTGGGCGCTGCAGCCCTGTAAATGCTCCGCATTTACAGGGCTCCGCTGTTTTGTCTGAAAAGAGACACCCTCCCTTCCACTTACAGGCCCCACTTGGAGTGCAACGCCAGGGCAGTGACTCCCGCAGGTGGCGAGAGCTGCAGCACCAGGTCCGGGTGGAAGCCAGCTTCCGACTTGACGGCACAGCCCTTCACCTGCAGGGGGTCGTGGCCCTTCCACACGAAGCTGTCACGGTCGCCCACAAAATTCAACTGCACAGCCTGCAACGAGACGACAGGGCAGAGAGAAGCGGGCATCACACAAACAGCCTCAGACTCGGCAGCACCAGGAGACAAAAGATGACACTGTAAATCTGACAAAGCCCCTCGAGTGTTGCTCATGGCACAAATGAACACGGTAAGTGAAGCACCTGAATTAGCTATACGCAGCCTGTTGTGAACCTACTATACAGCTATGACTTCCTGTTCACATTAAGATAGGAATGAGCTAACTCTGGGTCAAGACACACTTGATAATTCCTCACAAGGATTTACTTTACACATCCCTTTTTTTCTCATTTTCAGGCGCAAGTATTAAAATTAGGTGACAGTTGCACGCTGCCTTTGTCTGAAGTCAGGCCCTAGGCTAGACGCAGCAGTAATGACTAATGACCCATGCTCTAAATACGTGATAGCTGTAACTTCCTTTGAAATTTGCGATGCTGATGAAACCTGCCCAAGCACAGAAAATTGGGTAAGGACAGAAGTAAGAAAACCGGGCTCCGCTGTTATAACGCCATTCATGTTGGTCACAACACCAAGTCAAAGTGCTTTCTTGCGTCACCCATCAGCAATGTTCGGAAATTAGTCTGGTAAGCAGTGTTCAAGTGGAATCAAGCTGCCACGGTATGCCACAAGCTTATATTGGTCTGTGCTCGAAAGCATCCTGCCTCGATGAGTCTTGACAAGAGAAGCTCACCTCAGGCGTGTTCTCGGACTCTTCAGGGTCGAAGGCGAAGCAGACCACTTGACCTGCGGTGCCGGCCACCACGAGGCGCCCCGTTTGCAGGCAGAAGAGCACCTTCTTCACGGCCAGGCGGGGGTCGTCACTGTACGGGTCAAATGTGCCTACCTGCAACGTGGCAAAGCACAGGATGGGGACTACTCAAAAAATGGCGCAGTTCTGAGAAGCACCAGAGAAGAGAAAAAAATCGAAACTATCACACACTGTCTCAGACCAACATTACAAACAAGCTGTAATGTTTACACAACACTAAAAGACAACAAATTCAGACAGAATTTGCAACACAACAGCAACTACTTCACACTCACAGCCACCACAGCACGCCAATTTTAAAGCGTTTGCAGGAATGAAAAGTTGACTCTTTCTAGGACCAGCAGTACAAGAGTCAAACTAATACAACAACAGTTTGCAGTATGTGCACTCAAATGCTGGCTGTGTCCAGAGGTACCAAGCCTTTTCCACATACAGTACAGTCTCAGTATACAAATCTCAGGAGGTCGTGAAAAATATCCTACCACCAAAACATGAGCAAAATCCGCATCTAAGTAAATCTGTTCGCAGCTGACTGGATTTATTTACCAACACACACCAACGTTCAGTGCTTGAGGTGCGTGCTGCTTGACTGACAATCGCGGCATAGGCAATGTGCGAGCCATACACCAGTGACTGAGAGCTCATGGCGCAACTGGCGAATGCAATCCTTGCTAGAGGGTAACGTCACGGCTACCACATTCATATCATCCGTAGTGGCACCAAAGTGAGTTTGGAACATCTGAATGTCTCCAACTGTGCTCAATGCACATCAACCAGTGAATCTCAAGAATTCGTTTCATACAGAAATTCACATAATCCACAATCATATCACTGAGGAGTATATTCTCACACAGCTCCACAAATAGACTCCTCTTTCATCTTCTGCGACAACTTCAAAGAAAAATGCCACCCTACAACAACAAATGAGATGCAAGTGACATCTCAAAGGCCATTCCAAAAGCTGTTGATTGCTAACAGCCACTGAACTCATTGAAATACCCAGCACATTTCTTCTCATCCATTCCTGTGGAAATAACTTAGGCCACACACCAGCAATGACTTTTTTGTTATTCATTACAGCACGAGAAAAAAGCACGAACCCATAAGCTTGTGGTAGCCTACGTTGTGTCCTACTTTCTCACACCAAGGTGCTAGCTAAGCCAACCAGCACAGCAACACCAAGTGCTTCCGACCAACATCCACAAACCTCCTTGACGGCAGGACTCAGCGGCTGGCAGGCAGGTCCATGCAACACTGGCACAGGTGGCACGAACAGCCGTGACTCACCTTGTGAAAGTGCAGCCACTCCTCTTCCTCCTCCTCCTCCTGAGCAGAGTGGAAGCCAGACGGGCCGTCTCCCGCACCAAAGAGGCGTGCCGTCCGCAGAGTCAGCAGCTGCCTCAGGCACGACCCAGATGCGTCCCAGAAGCGCACCGACCCATCCTCGTGGCCGGTCACCAGCAGGTCGTGTTGATTCGGTGCCTCTCCCGTCACTCGGCCACCCACCAGCGGCCACGGCTGTGGCAACAACCGGAGACAATCATCAAGGTGCAGCAAGTGCAAGGTGATGCGACACCAGTGCTTGCACAAGAAATGCCCGTCTGTCTAACGGCTAACCCATGTGCCTCACTGATATCGTTGTAGTTGTTCAGTTGTTAAGCCACGGTCGACTCTTCGTGACCCTATGCACCACAGCATGACAGGCCTTCCAGTCCTCCACTGTCTGTTAAAGTGAGTAGCTTTGCAATAAGTCCAAAAGCCTAGCCAAATAGTGTCTGACATCTTTGGTTCACTCCCAGCAAAACAGGGCCCTTCCCAAGTGAGACTGAGGCAACCTTCAAACCGAGAGGGTCTGCAAAGTTTTCCCGAAAAGCTTGAGCCAGATTCATTGAATCGATCTTCTAGAAACTTATGGAGGGTTGCATTCAAGCACTCCACGGTAAACAACTACACACTTCTCAATAGAGAAAGCACCACAAGCACACACTAGCAATGGCTGTTGATGAGCATGTGACTGGCCCTGAGAGGGCAGGACTAATGGCCACTGCCTACACACTTGCATTACAACCACCTAGTGCAGGATTTGAATATGCTGCTGGAGTGCAGATGACTGCAAGGTCACTTGGCATCCACAGGTGCAACAGAGCACAGACTACATTGCATCTCTTAGCCAAACAATTTTCTCTCTCTAGCCAGCTGCAAGAAAGTCTGTATACAAGTGAGGCTGCATAAGAATGGAAACACTTTACATCTCATACTATGAAACTGGGTCCCCGAGCGCAGTCAGACTTATTTCAAATCCACATACGCTCCTCACGTGAACAAACACTCCATATGACCGTACCTTGTTTGAGCAGCTGACTGCCTGCTTGCGGCCCACATCGAGCAGCTTGTCCCAGACATCCTGCGGCACGTTGGAGAAGTGGTTGGTGCAGGTGATGGCCGACGAGTGCAGGCTGGACAGGCAGGGCAGGGCAAAGCTGGGCCACTCGTCCGAGGACAGGTCCACCACCACCAGTTCCTCCTCGGCCAAGATCACCAGGGCCACAGGCTCGGCACACTCTGCACAGCCACCGCGTCTCATCACACCACTGGAACGCGCTGGACACCTCCCCTACACCACTTGTCCGACTACCTACACCAGGCCCTCAGAGGCTACCTATGGCAAAATCTTGGCAAACATTGGCAAAAGATGACATGCCAAGAGGCTGCACAGATCCCAGCTCTGAACAGTTTACCATAGTTCAAACGAAAATGTTTTTGCACTATGTGACCTAGCCAGCGCGACTCCCTAGAGAGGATCCGTCCACCTCTAAGTCAAGCTGCATTCCAGGGTTAGCACCTGCCTGCACACTTTGCGACCCACTTCCTGATGATAGTGCGGATGACAAACCCCTCAAACAGAGAAAGCAAGGTATCTGCGTCTTCGCTGCATCAAACCATACCGGAAATATGGTAGCGTTTCTCGTGTAATCAATGCAATAACATGGGCCTGTTTGAAGTAAACAGAGGTTTGCCTTAATTAATGCACACTGAAGACAAGAAGCACATTTCTCACTGAAACACTTATGTGCACTGAGCAACATAGCAAGCTGTCAGCTGCACTCTTCATGAAAAACAAACCAAAGGCAGCACATGCCTGCACACTTAGCTAATCTAGATACGGTTGTGCTTTATTATTCAACGCACAAAAGTCCACTCTTTGCGAGTACCTTTGGTGCACTCCTCATACTAAAGAACACTGAAATACAGTCGACGACCGAAAATTCGGACGCCTGATTTTTCGGACATGCTTGATTATTCGGACTTTTTCGTGGCACCGCGACATGGCCCATAGAGCCAATGTGTAAGAGCGCTTGAAATTTCGGACGCACCGCAACTGACCACTCGATTTTTCGGTCCTCGTTCGCACTCGCCGCCAGTACCCAAGCCGCCATATAATGTGTACAGTGGAACCTCATTAATTCAGACTGCAGGAGATATCGAAAACTTGATCAAACAAAACGAAACTCAAGCTTAAAGGGAGCCTCTTGCGACGCTGAAATTCTGCGCGAGTCGGCACATTGCGCTCGCGTGTTTTCGAATTCGTACTGTCCTTGAATGTCTTCCGCCGCACGAACTTGAACCGTAGTCTGAGTTCACGGAACTCATCTGTGCCGAGTCTTTAGTCCCGAACACGGAACGCGAATACGATCGCGGAGGCTACGCGCACGCCGTGGCCTCCGCGATCGAAGTGCGCTTCGGGCGCGCCGCTGGATCTTATCGCGGCCGCGATCTGCTCCGGCGCTGCGCCGTTCGCGGACGCCACGCGCGCGCACCGGAGCTTCCAAGTGCCGTCTATGGATGGCGCCGTGATCATTATCATCAACATTTTTCTCGGTCGCGATTTTCCGCTGTTCACATCGGCATCAGTATCGCCAGCTCCAGCCTTTCGTGGCGTGTCAGCATGCGTGTTAGCGCGTTCGCCGTGATAGTGGCTTTCGCGTGCTGTCGCCGAGCTTCACAGTTTTAGCACGATGGGCAAGCACCTTAAGCTACACGGCTGGGAGTTAGCTCTCGAACGCGGTCGGTAAGCGTGCGGCGGGCGGGAAATTCGACGTGGCCGAGAAGTGCGTCCGATGATGGTGCAACCAAATGAGAAACACAAGCTGCAAAAAGCGCGCTTTCCGAGTCAAGCCGTGCGAGTTTCCTGAACTGGAAGAAGAGCTGTTCCTCTGTGATGGAATTTCGGAACAACGGCTACGCGTTGACAGCGGACATGCTGCGCGGCTTCTTTTGGCATGAGCGTGCACCAGCTCAGGAGTCTAAATACTTCGCGAGTGACGATTGAACGTAGAATGAATGTCGCTCATTCCCTGGTTGGTGTGTTTTTACTTAAAATTTTTTTTTCGCATATCGCGTGTATGGGCCGCACCCCAAAAATTGGCCCTCGAATCTGGAAAAAAAAAAAGTGCGGCCCTTATACGCGTTTATACGGTATTTCGCGCGGCGAAATATAGTCATGAGGAGCTTTAGAATGTGTGCAATACAAATGGCCGCTTTCTCCAGCATAGTGGTAATAAGTTCGTGATTTTTTCGGTGAAATTTGATTTTCCGGACTGTCCGATTTTTCGGTCGTTTTCGCGGTCCCTAGAGAGTCCTAAAAATCGGTCGTCGACTGTACATGAACCAGTAACACTGCTGTATTTTCTCGCGGAAAACCCACACCAAAAATTTAAAAAATGCGGTCAAAAAGTAGGGATGCGGGGTGCCGGTATTATGCGAAATTTGTGGAGGGGTTTAGTTATGCAGTGAAAAAAGCATGCCTCATAGAAAAACGTACAGCCAGTGCCATAATACCCTGCGGCATGACTTTTATGGTGCAACCACTGGACGTCTGCTTCAACAAGTCTTTCAAGGCACATGTGAAGCAGCTCTATGCTACACAGATAGCTGAGGAAGTTACGACCTCACATAGACAGTACGCATCTGAAGGCCAGACATCGCAGTGCCAGTGAACTCACAGAAGAGGGCAGAGTTAACGATGACTGGATGTGGTGCATCAAGCACCGGATATGGTGAGTCGCAAGATGACGAAAAGCCAAGCAGCCTGAAAATATGTTAGAAGTGCAGGCATCGTCTTTAACATACCAGGGTCATCAGCCTCCTTGTCCACGGTGAAGAAGTCGACCACTTTGGATGTGAGATCCAGCACCTTGGATGTCCCTCCATGCTTCACTGAGACAGTGTGCCGTTCACCATAATTGGCTCGAGGCATGCCACCCGAGAATATGATGAAGTCATCCCTTCATTAAGAAGAAGAAAAAAAATAGAATGAGGCCGGGCAGTGAAACCACAAAACCAGGAAAACAAATCTCCAGTGGCGCATTTCTCATGCACCTGCATCTTCCGTGGGGCATCCTCAAGTACGGTTTAGGAGCTATAACAAAGCCGGACAAGTAGGCTGGCCTCCTTTGTAACGCACGCACATACGCACAGGCACAAGATCCAGCAATACTTTGATTTGAGCTAGTTGGTTGTAGCATGACATGTTTACGCACTGGTGCTAAAAAACGAAGACAACACACACACACAAGACAGGACTGGCGCCAACTTCCAACTGAGTTTATTCACAGAAAAACCACTTAAGAACCACACTGCATGCAAAAAGATACAGAAAAACAAGATAAAAGGGGTGATTTAACAAACATACACGTGCCAAGTGGACCAAAGCAATGATTATAACGCTGACAGAGACCCACTCAGAAACCTAATCTCTTCTTCTGACAATGACACAGATGGCTTGCTTATGCAGATATCGCCCCTCTGCTTGATGTAATAGGCTTCTATTATTTCACGCTCTAATCTGTCTTTTGACCTTGCAATGAATTTGGTGTTCTCAAAACCAGGACGGCATTTGCAGCTTTTGCAGTGAGTGGCCATGTGGCTGCCATAGCCATTTTTTACAAGATCCAGTTTTAGACTTTTACAGTGAACACACGTAAGGATCATGTGGCTTCAGAACTTATTGCCAAGTACTCTCAAGGACTTTAGCATGTATGAAACAGATTGGATATACAAAAAGAAAAGCCATCTACATTACATACCTAGGCAATCAGTGATTAAATTAATTACAAAGAGGCAGCTCTAACCACCTTGTCACATCTGTTAGATGAATCAAAATGCTATTTAATACATTAACAAAAATGTCTAGCTGTAAGCTCTCTGTAACTGCTGCTATAAGATACCATACTCTGCAGTCGAATCCACAAGCATGAGGCAACTGCATTTACTCAGTGAACGCATACCCTATTTTGGCTGTCAAGAGGTGCGATTGTTCTGTAGATTTTACCCAGCATAATGATGCACATATCTAAATTTCAGATTTTTTTTTAAAAACTGTGTTCATTATGAGAGTAAACAACAGTGCTTGTGGAAGCCGTCATCTTGCACTCATAGCTTTCTCTCCACTGGGGAGGAGTTGTGGGACACTGCAAACAAGTTCCAAGACAAGGTATGGTACTCACTTTCCAGTGGTCCGCTTCCACAGGATCTTGTTGATAGCCTTGCAAGGGTAAGGACCTGAAAGGTGGTGTAAAGAAGTTCACAAATAAGTTACCAGTGAGACAAGTTTAAATTGGGCAAGCCAGGTCGTAGTTATGTACCTAAGCTGAAGGCATTACACAAAGGATGCTTTTCTTTTTATAGCATCGTTCATTAAAAAAATGTGTTCCACAATGCCCACTGTTTGAAATGAGTATCAAGCAGCCTGCAAACGTGTACTCTATATACATCACCCCTACACGCACATTCAAAGGTGCCTCCATGTAAGTACTTCGTGAAAGTTCCCAGGCTACCAACGTTCAACCTGGATAAAACAAAACTGAAAAAAGTTCGAAATTTTTCGTTGCATCCAATTTTCACATGAAAACTCGAAAGGACTGTGCAGAGCGGAGATCAAAATGAAAAATAAATGTAGACAAAAATGGTCTTGGAAATCTTCACAATAAACCCACGTCGTAAACATGGAGGGTCATTTCACAATCGCCCGAGAGCGGCAGCAGCCACGGTCTTCACCACGGAAAACTGCTGCACACAAGGTGGGGAGAGTTGGGGAGGTGGTGGGTTCAGAAGCATCTGCCTCTTTCTGCATGCTCATCCCTTGGTCTGCTCGCCTGCTATCGCCCTTGGAAACAAGACTTTCCGCCTTGCGTTACTGGCGCTCTCCCCCATCCCCACTCCCCCCACACGTCTGCTGTCAGTGCCTGAATTGCGCCAGCTACTGGCGATGAGCACACTATTCTGGCTCTAGCAGCTCTCGCACGTGGAGAGCGCCGGTGACGCAAGGCGAAGAGTCCATTTCCTGAGGCAACAGCAGACCAAGAAAGGGAACACGTGGGAAGAAGCAGTTGCCTCCACTGGCGACGGCACAGCAGCGCGCACTCTCTTGCTCGGCCACGGTGTCCCTTCCTCCACAAACTCCACTTGGATTGCGAAAGGTTTCTCTGCACTTATGACTTCGAGTAACTGGGTTTTCTGTGAACATTTTTAATACGATTTCACCAACAGTTATTGCTTATTTTGGTTTCCGTTTTTCACTGTCCTTTCTCGAGTCGTCCTGCAAAAGCTGCATGTAACGAAAACCTCGATGCAACAAAAAATCATGGACTTTTTTCTAATTGATTATGTCCAGGTTTAATTCTACAGAGGAATACGCTACATGGAGGTTCATTATATCCTTGTCTAGCTGCACACTTGAGATCAGAACATCTAACAAGTCCCATTCAAAAAATAATACTCGACAGAGGTCTGCCTGGTTGGGAAAGGAATGTTGACCACTCCCTCGGAACTCTTCCCCCCCTCTAACATCCACGATCTACGGTCAGTGACCCGGCGGCTGACTAAACGAGGGCATAAAAAAGGCAAGCTGCAGCTCGCCTGCAGTCACATCTGAAGAAAGAGCCGAGTAGGTTCTTTTTGGTTGGCATTCTTGTCTCAGTTAAACTCCCACTCACTGTCTAAATCCCCTACAGCACTGTTTGCATGACAGGGACTACATTGCGTGGCTCTCACAACTGTTCAGGCCAGAGCAAAAAGCGTCCCAGGAGCCTTTCAAAGCATTGCACCTAAAGCACTATCAGCAGAACAGGCACTTGAGTCTTCAAGATTAACAAGCAAATGCTCAACTAGCCAGTGCCCAACCATTTAAGTCAGACACGACAGCAGTGCAGAGGACTCACCGTAGCACTGCTCCACAGATTCAATTGCCTCGGAGGTGTCTACACCCCAGACAAAGTAGCTGCAGTCATTGTGGGCACTCATGAACTTTGTGCCACTTCCGTGCCATGACACCGAGTGGAGATCCTGGCACAAAAAAAAAAAAGAAAGATACACCACAGAAAGACAGTCATTTCCAATTCTGATGCCAAAAATTGTTCGGCAACTGAAAAGGCTGCATAAATATCTAAGCTGCCATCTGAACAACTCTCGCGCAAAGAAATCATCAATTCAATCTCCATTTAATCTCCGAGCAACCACCACGCTTCCCTTCAATGCATGTGCACTGTTCCAGATTTCCACGATCTGTGCCGATTTTGCATAATACTGAAACCCCACAGTGGCCCAACATGCCACATGCCCCACTGACCAAAAGAATTCTGACAAATTTATAGAAGTAAACCGAGACAAGCAATTAGCGTAAAAATAAAAAGGGAGGGTTCGAACTGCAGTGACAAGCAAAGGCAAGCAGCAAGGTAAGCCACAGTCACAGGTTAGTGTGCCGAAGAACGTCGTAGTCATCAGCGTCTGTCATGGAACCATTAACTTTTGCCGCTATAATCTACACACCTTGTTGCAGATGTATGTCTGGTCAGCGTTGAGTGATTGGTTATCCCACAGCACCATCAGGCCCCTCGAGTAGCCAATGACCATCTTGTTTGGGTCTGAGGGGTGCTCTGCGATGGCCTCAACACCGCCAGGGTTGATCTTGTAGTCTTCAGGAACACTGTGTAAGCAGCCATGTTGGTAAGGCCCCAAACAAAGAATGCAATATCTCACTTTTCTTTCTACCAAAAGGAAAGCAAGCAAATACAAATTCACAGAAGAGAGACCACTACAGTAATTACTGCACATTGCTGTCCAATTCCTTCATAAGAAAAAAAGTAGTACATTGTTTTGCCGACTAAAAAAAAATGGCTGGCAGTTTAGCATTGCTAAGCACGAAATATTGAGCAAGAAAACGTTTTTTTCCAGAAGAACACCACCTCCATATTTCAAAGCCCGACTGAGGTGTCCACTGAATCAGGCAGGCAGTTACGCACCTGTCCTCTTCTAAAATCAATGGAGCCTAAACCTTCTGCCGATTCTGAGAAAAGGAACGGCACATAACTGCTTCAATTCGTAGGTGGACACCACCACCTACTCACAGGGCGACTGAGGTGTCCAGTGACCCAGTTACACTTGCTACTACTTGGAAACTTTGCACACACAGACACACACAGCTGAAACTAGGAGGGGGGGGCTAGAAGTACTTTTGCACTAAAAAAATAATGACGAGGGAGAGCACCTAGCAGCTACAGCTCATGATGATAACGATGACTACTGCTCATGAGAAATCCCACTAATAAAGTACCAGGTTTTGGCAGGCTGGAATAACATGTGAGCCAATGTCTTGTACTGAAATGGCTCTGCTTAGTTCAAACCAATACGCAGTTCCCTTTCAGTTCAAATTATCAAGAGTTGACTGCAGGCTGCCACGTGCTCTCCATTGATGCAGCAATCCATATCTTAGCCTCCCACCTGCCACTGACAAGTGACAACTAGGTGTCATTAGGTCTCCACCACTTCCTAGATTGCAATTCAATTCTCCATTCACAAACAGATCCACTGAGAATGTTCAATGTGCGGTGCTAGCCGCCAAGGGAAGGAGATGTGGCAGCTCACTTCTGGGTGACGAGATCTTGGTAGATGATGGTGTCGGTCATCTGGAAGGACTTGATGTCCAGCAGGTGAATGTTGCCCCCTTCGGTGCCCAGGTAGAGGTGGTCTCCAGAGGACTGGACGGAGCAGGTGAAGATGCGCAACCTGCAGCGCACATATGGTGTCGGTTACGACGATTAACTCACACCCAAGCTGTGCCCAAACCTGACAATATATAAACACAGTGCCTGCTTCAGGGCACTACTAACTATAGGGCATTTGTCTTGGTGACAAGTGATGAGCTGGTTGGCTTGATTTGCCACAAGGCTCAGTCCTAGTAATGTTTTGGGCACGGCAACAGCAGTCTGCAAAGCTACACACTCCAGTCCAGCTTCTCAGGTTATTGGCCACAAGGACAGAGCAGCCAAGAGGCTTGTAGTAAGCATGCCAAGTTATCCGTAACTTGACAACGGAACCTGACAAGGTAGCCAGCGCTGCGCTCCTTGCATACCACAAACTATTCTCCAAAAATGCTTACAGAAAGCACACACCACAACTCTTAGCATGGAGATGCTTTAAGACTTTGTACACCTCCGGCAAGCATTAATTAAAAAAAACAAACAAAAACAGAAGCTCAGTACAAGCCGCCGCGGTGGCTCAGCGGTTATGGTGCTCGGCGGCTGACCCAAAAGACGCGGGTTCGATCCCGGCCGCGGCGGCTAGAATTTCTTTGGAGGAGAAATTCTAGAGGCCCGTGTACTGTGCAATGTCAGTGCACGTTAAAGAACCCCAGGTGGTCGAAATTTCCGGAGCCCTCCACTACGGCGTCTCTCATAGCCTTAGTCGCTTTGGGGCGTTAAACCCCATAAACCAAACCAGAAGCTCAGTACACACAAGAGAGTTGAGCAAACAGGGCTTCACAGCAGGCAGCACGAATGATGCCTCCTACACAATTAAACAAGACATGCACAGCACAGATGCCTGCTATACAAAAAGGGGACAATCAGTATGCACCAAGAACAAATGCTGCAGTTAGTTATGCACGAAAGTTGGAATTATGCCTACAGGGAAAGACTTTAGAAGAAAAGTTAGCTTTTCACTCATTTATGAAGGAGCCTAGTTGAATGTGGATAGTGCATTCCCTTTCTAACCGGAGTTGCTCGTACATCTGCCAGCTGTACTATTCAACACACTACTACACCAGGACGACTGGAAGAACTCCTCGCCAAACAATGAGTAATTACACTCTTATTACAAATCTATTCCACCTTGGGGGATTCCCCTAAACATTTGACTACCACAGTTCCCACTTCCGAGTTATTGACCAATTCGCTCTCGCCCTACCATAGGCTTGCCCTCCCAGTTAGCGCAATTGGTAGAGCGACTGCTCCGGTGAAGCGGTGGTCCCGGGTTCGAACCTTGGACCAGGACGAATTTTTCTTTAAGTGCAAAGTTTATGAGAAAGCTGTACAGCTTTCCTTTGTAGCTGTATGGCTGCGTTCAGGTGGACGTCAATGAGTAATTACTCTCTTATTACAAATCTACTTCACCTTGGGGGATTCCCCTAAACATTTGACTGACTAACAAACAAAACTCACTTGGAGTCAACAGTGCAGGACTCGACATGTTCGAGTACCGACTCCTCGCCCTTCATGTTGATCTCCCACAGGTGCAGTGTGTTGTTCTCAAGGAGGGTTATCAGCCGACCCTGCAACACAACACGTGAGGTTAGTGAGATGCAAAGCCCAAATAATAACATTCAACTCCACGCTCCCCTCTCATGCACTGTTCCGGCTCAATATGTCACTATCTGGTTGCAACAGTCTCGAGAAGCCAGCAATGGCTCTTAGTGGTAACAAGTACGAAAATAATTCACTTGCACAAATCCCTGCATAGGTGTGCTTTGGTGCCTGCATGCAAACACTCTTCACATACGTGGCACCACTGCGCCCAGTCATTGGGTCTCTCTTAGCATTAATGTTTCCACAACACTGCATGGCACTGCAACAAAGCCACTGAGTGACAACACAGGGGTGAATGTCACAGGATGCACTCAGTTTAGCCTGCCACAAGTTCCTCCACATAGTTGTACCTTGGCATGCTACGAACAAAAAAAAAGTGACAGTTTGTTTGCTGACTGCACTCACCTGCTTAGGCACAAAATGCAGCTCTATCACGGGGCTGGTTGCATCGTGCTCAACCACGTATTCAACACCAGGAGTGCCATAGCTGGTGACAGGTGTCAAGGGTGCACACACCTCGCATTTCAGAAAAGTAAATGTGTTGCTAAGCAGCAAAGGTTTTGATTTTAAAAAGCAAAGGCTGTCAAAAATGAGACAGCACAAGAAACAGGAGGCAAAATGGAGGCTCCAAGAGAGTGCCTCTTCTGCTGTGTAACATTGTCGCCAGAAAGGGCTTGCCAACTGTCGCGCACAACATTGGGTTCTCTGCTGAGTCTAGAAGTGTATTATTACTTGGCTCAGGTTTTCATGACGACACAATACACTGATTGAGTGAGTTGATGTGCTGTCCTGAGAAGGCGATTCGGAGCCCCTCTAAAAGGGGCTCTTCTCGCAATAATGCTGAGATATGCCTAGGATTTTAAAGGAAGCTGCTTGACAAATACCCTACAGCAAGAACTTTTTAAAAGCTTTTTGTGGAAGCTGAGTTACCTGTAGAAAAAATTTTAATTTCCACGTCTTCGCGCCTTTCCCTCTCCTCTCGTCCCTTCTTGTGCGCAGAAATGGTACTCCTCTGCCGACCCCATTCACTTGACCCCTCCGCCGGCTGCCAACACACGTGGTGATTCCCCGGAGGGCGCAGTTGGCCGATGAACCAATGAAAGCAGTCCGCTGCTGATGTAACAAGCACTACATGACGCGTTGCGCACGGATTCAGGCAAAAGCCCGGCACCACTGGTCACCGCGAGGTGCGGGAGAGGGAGTTTTTACAAATGTACTGTAAATTATCAGCTCGCTTTTCAGGTCTTGTACGCGGCATAAACGCTCGGTGGTATAACGAAAGCATAATGCAAGAATTTCATAGCCAACCTCGAACACCCTTTTCAGGGACCCTTTAGTACTGGTATTTCCACTTCAAGGAGCTGCACGTTAGCGACACATGTCTGTGCAATCCTTAAGGTACAGCTCAAGCTCATTTTAAGCAATAGTTGCTCTTGATACTTTAGTGAAGCACACAGATGCATGCACAGATATCAAGCTACAAAGATGCTCTGCCTGTGGCTTCAACACATGGAGCAGAGTTCCCTAATTGCTGCACTAATACTCCCTTGTCATGACAGTCATATGAGCGCTTGACACACGCTGCGCTCACAGTAAGCAATGCCGGCACACATCAAGGATACACCCTGAGTGATCCAGTCTTGGTCCCAATGGCAAAAAGCTCCAGAAATGGGTCCCAGGCCAGAGCTGTGGGGCAGTGGGGGAATCCATGGCAGGCAGTCTGGCAAGGGTGAAAATCACAAAAACAGGGCGATTTAAGTATGTTAATTACACTAAAAGCTAATACCTTATTCAGGAGGAAAAAACGAAAGGGTTGTGGCTCGCATAGAGGGCAAGAAATAATAGACCAGATTTTTACCCAAATCCAATTATTCCACAGCTGTACGCCATTATCATGACAAAATGACAGTCATTCAATGCCAGCTGCTTCAATGCTGTTAGCATAGGTACTCATCAATGACACAGAAGCTCGGTCAGTAAGCACAGACTATGCTACTGACAGTGACAAATCACTTCTAGTAACACACAGAATGATCACCTTATTTCGAGCTACATCACACAAGGCAAGAACAGAAACTAAGGAGTCGCCCCTTTTTATTGAATGCTGTTTAGTTGGTGATACTTCCAGCTCACTGATCGAAATCTACACATAAGATAAAATCAGATGCAATCACACATGCCACAAAAACAGCCGAGACACTGTTAATTTCTGAAGCCAAGGCTTATTTCGGCACACAAGTAGATCTCCAGTTCACTCTATGACAGGTGTTTCTATAGTCGTAGTACTATACAACAGTACAGTATACAGTACAGCCGACACAGTACAGTAACAGAGACCAAGAACTATGAATGCTTTGCTCAGTAAAGAACAGGCAAGAAGTTCCCAGAGCGATGAAAGTGCGTCATCCGCAAAGTAGAGCAGACAGACCACACTACAGAAGCAATCACCAGCTGCTGCGGGGGCCAAGAACAGCTGCCTTCGGACACTCTATCAAAGGCCACAAAATAAAAAGAAAACCAAAGAACATAACCACACTCCTCCCCAGCATCTGTAGTGACTCACGCTGTTGGACTGATTGCTGCCGCTATTCGAGAGGTGAGTAAAGCATTTTTTACACCAACTACAGCTTAATTTTATTAATTATTCGTCATTTTGATGCTTAATTTCATCCCGTTTCATCAAGCAGACGTGGGCAATGCAGCTGAAATTGATGAAACACATGTCTCCTGCTTCTACAACAGCACACCCTGCAGATTGTAGATGCCTGACACAAAGTTCAAAAAGAAAGCTGCATTCACTCTTTTATCACTCACGTGTATGATTTTGTATTGAGTCCCTTCCAAAAGTTTCAACCAGCAGATAAAATCAATGCTCACTGTTGCTTTTTGGGGTTCTTAGCCCTGTTGTTCTCATACTTTTCAAAAATTCTTCTCTCAAGTGTCAGTAAAAAAGCAAGCCCACAATGATAAGATTACTGCTTGTACTAGACAGCAAGTGCAGCACATTGCCGACATGCCTAGATGCCGAGCTATATAATGCTTAGCTTTTTTTCTTCCTGAACAGGTGGGGTGGGATGTTTGTGTCAAAGGTTGGAGGGCAAAAGGCACCACTTAGTTCTAGCCCTACTACAAGATAATCCCACTGTGCCTCAATGGCAAAGTGGAACCATTATTAGGAATGGGGGTGAAAAGGAAATCTATATCAACCACATTCTGCAGAGGAAAGGAAAAAGACATGTAAACTTACCCCCCCCCCCCCCTTCCCAAACCATCCAAACTAGCCACTACCAAAGGTTGCCACAAGACTTAACAGTTAAAACACCAAAATCTTTGCAGCATGTTGCAGCTCTGAAGTTCTTGTCTGCGTTCCGAGTTGTTCGCGTGCTGATTAGCTAGCATTCAATTTTGCAAACACTTGTAAAAATTGAATGCTAGCTAATCAGCACGCGAACAACTCGGAACGCAGGCAAGAACTTCAGAGAGGTGAAAATGCATAACAGTCAGGTGATCGACGCTGGCAAACAGTCAATATCAGATTCGGCAGCCTTCACAAGTGCTTCTCCAGGGACAAAAGACTGCTAAGGAATGCAGTGCCTGTCAACAGCACAGTGCCCGCTGGAGTGCAAGCCTGCTGTATTTGTTCTATTGTCTCACTGTCACTGCCTCCTTTGTTTTTCTTGCCTCCATGCAGAGCATTGGATGAGGAGAACAAATATAAAATACCAACACAATATCCTGGCTAGAGCAGCTAGGCGACTGTAGCAACCACATGTTGAGTGTCAAAACAACCCAGCACGCTGCAATACCAGCATCTTTTAATGAATACCACGTAGTTCAATTCAACTGTACACTAGATACTGTAGTCAGGTATGTGTTCCCTTCAATCACAAGTGGTTGCGTAAACACTATACATACAATGCATGGGGCAAGAAGCAGTCTAAACGGAACATACAGAAAAATTTCGAAAAAGGCACAGAGTAAGTAAACATAAAATATGTGAACGTGCAAACACTAGCACTATAGAGTAGTTAACGTTGAAGAAAAAAAACGATAACGGAAATGCCTGGCAACCACAATTGCGTCCCAGAGCTGGGCACAACAGCCTGGCTCTGCCCTTCTCACATTTCTACGCTGTTGTGTCTACTACCTGCTCACAGAATGGAACAAGCGCAAAACGGGCCCTGGTAGATATCCGTTATCAGCAGCAGCGTGGGAGAGCAGAAATACCATAGTGGTCGTAAAACTACATCCAAGTAAGCTATTTCACAAAAAATGCATGAGAGGGAGAGGAGGGGGGGGGTGAAAATTCCTCAACCATATTCCACATGTAAAAAAAGGGGGGGGGGGGGGGGGGGAGAGGAGAAAAAGGGAACCGCGGCCCAAAAATGCATGTCCTGCAGAGGAACCGAAGAAAATGCCAGTGACAGGCTCACCAAGACCTCTCGTAGCCAGGTAACCTTTGACATCGGGAAGACTGACACAAGACAGCACCGGAAAGTCTGGTTACTCTGTGACACAGCAATTAGGCATTCCGGAGAAGCAGCGGCCTTCACGAAGCCGAGGAAGAGCCGGACTGGGCAGCCTGCCAATGCTAGCAGCATGAGCTGTCTCGTCCGACGTCTGCTCTTCCTTTTATTAGTTTTTCTTCCTTACCCACCCTCTGACCATCAGAAGCATCGTAATAGCAAGCATCCTAGGCAGAGTCACGATCTTGTGTGTGCTGCGGGAAGGACTATCTGCAGGGTCTGTGTAACTACCCTTCACCACTGGCAGAGCTTATCCCCTCTGAAATGTAGCTTTAGCAACTAAACACAGGAAAGCGCACACGGTCGAAGAAGAAGCATGTTGACTCTTGTGTAAGAAAATAAGAAAAGAAAGGAGGGACTGTGCACCTAGATGAGACCGAGAAAAAAAAAATGTGAACATAAAACTCTCTGGAATGGGCCAAAAAGCTGATTAGTATTTTAGTCTATTCATTTCCTAGAATTCTACTGCACCCTGTGCACAAGACTATACGAAACATAGAAAAACACTTTTCACTAGATACCAGCCCCAAATGAATGCAGCAGCTGCAGTCATGATCTTTACATGAAAAATATTAAACTCGAAGGTATGTCTTAAATCTACACAATATATATAAAATGCATGAAATGCCTGCTTACAGTAAGTGTACAAAAACCTCTCAATAAGAACAAACCTCACTACAGATGTAATTGCTGCATCCAAAGAACAGTTTCGGTTTCAGTTTATTGGGGTTTAACGTCCCAAAGCGACTCAGGCTATGAGGGATGCCATAGTGAAGGGATCCAGAAATTTCGACCACCTGGGGTTCTTTAACGTGCGCTGACATCACACAGTACACAGGGGTGTAGAATTTCACCTCCATCGAAATTTGACCGCCGGGATCGAACCCGCACCATACCACCGAGCCACCAAGGCGGCACACCCTAAGCATGAAATCAAGGGCCAACACATTTATGAATGAATGAGATGGTAGCAGACTATTGAAATGTCACTAAACAAACTCGTGAAAAAGATGAAAACTTGTGTTAATAAGAGAATGCAAGGGAGAAACAGCAGCAAAACGAAATAATCTTTACCTTGTTGAACGCAAACAGCTCTCGCTGGACCTTGAGCCGCTCAGCACTGACGTGCTGGGACTTTTTTGTGATGAACTTGAGCATCTTCACTATTCAGGCCTGCACATAAAGGAATTTGCACTTTTCAGAGCCAGATACACACTGCACTCGTACAAGAACTCCCAACGCAGTGGGAATGCGAAAGCTACACACCACGCCCAAAACTTGAAAGCCAGTATCAGCCTGGCCTTCCGACAGGTGCTGCCAGAGCAAAAAAAAACAAAACGCAGCAGAAAGGAAGCACCGGTAACCAACGGGACCTGTTGTGAGCACTCGAATGTCCCAGGCTTTGTGAGCAATGAACTCGACAAGACGCCTCCTATCGCCACCTCTCCTGTTTCTAATCCTGGCCCTCTACATCTCTCTCCCCCTTGCCCATGACAAGCCGACAGCAATGGATGAATGGGCGGAGAGTTTGAAGGCACCTGAACCGACAAGATACCTGTTACTGAAGCACAGCAAAAAAAATTTAGCGAGAGACAAGGAACTTGTACTTTCAAATGAGACACAATGGGTACAAGATAAGAACATGAGAATCTTGCAACAGCACGTGTGAATAAGAGTTTTTCAGGGACAATTTATCGGATAAGTCAAGACTAACAACGAAACTGAATGACTTTCACAATGTTATGACGTTTTCGGCGGGCTAGTTAGTTGGAAGTGCCAAGAAGCAAACAGCATGCACAAAAACATCTCAGAAGTTTATTTCTTGTGGGGCCTTCATGTACGAACACAACTTTCCATCATGTTATGTTCTCTATATTTATAATATGCACCTCCGATTACAATGTAATGTACTTTTCGAGAGACTTCAATAGGCAAACTAAGTTCCCGAATGTAGTAAAGTTAGCACAAAAGGCGGCTGGGCAGTTACCAGCACACTTGTAAACGATAATCAGTCAACTATCAATAAGCATGTGGAAAGAAACCGCATATCCTCTTTAAAGCGATAGAACCTCCACAGAGACGCGTCAACCTCTGAAGTGTCCAGACATTGCAGTTTCTGCACGCAACTAAGTGCAAGCTTGCAGCACTACTGAGCAAACAAGCTGCTTGAGAATGTCAGTATGGCAAGGCAGCACCTGTGCCACTGTTGCAGTCTGTTCAAATATAAGTGTACTTTTGTGACTGCACGACAAATACTCCAATATTTGCCGCCATCACTGAAACTGAATCATGACATTTTTCACACGTTTTTAGTTACAAGGAAAAGATGTGGCATTTAAACAACTTATGCTCATTCAGTGTGACAATCCTCAACAGTAAAAATTCCACATTTCTACATATTTATCACATTTCTACGTATTTAATATGAAATTAGCATGATGTTCAAACAAAACAAAAAAGACGCTCTGCATGAAAATGAGTCACTACACTTTATGCAACAATTTTACCACTGTCATGCTGTGCCACAAAATAACACCGCATTTGTGCGAGTCGGTGAACGAGCCTTTGTCTTAAGCTAACACACTCCATATCACTACGGTGTACTTTATACAGCTTTAACATTCTTCAGCCCCTACATATGCGATATGCACAACAAAGGACCGCCCACTCATACTTCTTTTTTCAAAAACATGCCTTTGCACATTCGAGCCTTTGCATATCACGCTACCATGCCTGTCGAGTTAACCTGGAAATGACGGCGTCGTAGCCCAAGATACTCTGCCTAGCGTGGCATGCCCCTGCCTTTTAAAACCGTTATCTGTGTCAGTGTATATGCACAAACGCAGGCAATTCTGAGTACAATGTTTTCTTCACCCCTTTCGCGCCGCTAGAAAACCATGCGTAGCCTGGCCGCAAGGCGACGTCGCTGAAAAGAGGCGCAAAACTAAGGCAGGCTGAGCGCGCGCACAATGCGAAACTGAGAAAGAATAAAATCAAAAACAAAGGAACGCAATGCCGCTGCGGAAGGGCTCAATTCACTGAACAGCAGACGACAGAACGCGCGCCCAACCAAGCAGGTCTCAGATTAATCTAATGTCGGCCACACACCGGCCGCGAGGCCGTCCTTGAACGCGAGAACGTGTGAAAGAAAACTCAGCTGCAAACCGACGCCGAGCCGAAAAGGCATCAATGTCAAGGCGCGCAGATGCAGCAGCGTGCGATGCGCTGCACCACGCCAGACAATACACGGTCCCTCCCTGCGCCGCGGCTGCGCGAAACTGCGCGGCCTTCACCCAGGCAGCCAGACACAAGCAAAGAAACACGAGCGAAAAATTCGCTTTGCACGCCGCGCAGCACATACATGCACACACCTCGACAAGCGCTATGCCGAATGAACGTCCACACAGGCGGGCGCTTTCCTCGCGCAAACGCACAAAAAGAAGAAAAACCGTCCGGAATGCGGTTCGCAGTCGATGGCAGAAATTCTTTCGTCCCAGTGCTTGAAGAGTTGCTCACACAAAATAGCCGAAAGGGGAGACTGTACGAGAACGCGATCAGGCGTTGCCGAGATAGCGGAACTACGCTCCACACGGTATTAAAGCTGGACAAGAAAGAAAAAAAGAAAAAGACAAGGAGGAACCGCGACGCGTGACGCGCCTCAGCCAGCGCCTACACTGCCGATATCCATCAGAGAAAAGCGTCCGCGTACGAAGAAAAAAGGATCCGCAAACTTAACGCGGAACGATATCGCTCTGGGAAGTTTGTAAAAGACACTCATATCAGCGAAGAAACAGCGAAGCTTGAGCACGCCTTTTTTTTTCTTCCTAGCGCGATCTCAGCGAGTTGGGCGTTGACATCGCTTTTGACAAACCAGCCTCCAGCGCTCTTTTCTTGTTTTGTTGATGCGCTGCCTGCCAGCTCGGGCACTGACAAGAGAAGGCATGCTGCTCAAAAACATGAGAGACAAGGTGTTTTATAATCGCAACAGCGGCGCCGAATCGCGAAGCGATGTCGGAAGCGGTTGGCAAGATTAAATGCAAAAAATTACAAGCCAGCGCAACGAAGCACTCGAAGGAGCGGTCAGCGGGCAGTGCAACGGAGAGAGCGGCTGCACCTGAAGGCCGGTTTTATAGGTTAGGCCTAACGTCGCTCGGAGCGACATTTGTGTTTACGTGACAACTCCGCGCGGAGAAGCCGACCACGCCAAACTTTGATCAAATGACCGTAGCATCGGACGTCCGCGAAAGAAAACGGTAGCGTACTTACAGTGAATGCTCTTCAAAGTGTAAACATCCTATGATGGACTCTCCAACACTTCAAGCAAACCGGCTACACACACACAAACGGCAAGACACTCGACGCATGTGTCCACACAGCGCGTACCTGCGCGAGACGGAGCGCTGTATTCCTGCGCTCCTGAAGAATTTGAGCTTCAGAGAACGTTACAGCGTTCAAAGTACATCCATAATGATAAATTACCTGACAATACTTGCATTTAAAATAGCCTTCATACAGAGTGTCGATATTATTTGAGAAAAACAACGCTTCGAACAAGGCGGACTATTTCCTATCTCGGCTGCATGACGTCACCGCCCAGGGGCGCATCGCTTGAATAGGCCATTGACTCGTGCGCGCACCCAAGCTTTCAGTTTTTTCTCGGTGTTTATTGTTACGAGCTCCTGGTCACAAATACACGCGCTTCGCGCTTCGAGGCCGTCTAATTTACAGTGCCGCTGGCATTATGCCGTCGCCTCGACCGCTGTGCAATGACGGGTAGGGCGTTTTGCAAGGCCTGTTCGCATTAACCGGCGCGACGCTCGGCGGGCGCAAATGCTCGGCGCATAAAGAAAAGAGGTGAACGCGGGCGTGGCAAAGGCGACGCGGATGCTGCTGCCTGTTCCGTTTTGCCCGTGCCGGGTCTGGCTCCATAAATATTTGCGGTGTCGCGCTGGCAAACCGCAGGGCCCATAACGGGAAACCCGTCCCTGCCCTGGACGAACTACCGGGCGGGCCGTCAAAAAGAGAAATGAAAATAACTCGCACAAAATAGATGCACGAAGAAGAACGCACTAAACTCCTATGCGTGCGAATATAAAATGATGCAGAAATTTTGCGTGAGCTTACACATACTAACTCGCGCTCGTCGCTCGCATAAACCGCCTGCCTTGCGGCACTTAATGTTTATTTATGCTCGCCGTAAGTTTTGTTTTGTTATTCTTGCGCCTGCGTGTGCTTGCTTTGTAGAATGCATTTTTTGTGTATGTGTCTGGATTTGGTCAACCTCGTTGCCGGAGAGCACACGTGATGCGAACGCGCTTCGAGATAAAAGGTGTTTATTCCCTTTCCATACTGCCAGTTTCGAAGGTCATGGGCCTTGACATGCCTACAACGCGTTTCCTGGTTATGCAAATACCCGTTGCTATTAATCACAGATTCATTTCCACATAATGCGAGTCCGCAATTTGCCGTAAACATATAATAGCTTTTCTTTCTTTTTGTTCTCCGCTGGGCCTTTCAAATTACCGGAACAAGCATAATGCTGCGCTGCACATGTAGTGCATCAGACCACCTTTTTATTTTATTTCAATTTTTTGAGCTGGTGTCCGTATGACATGCGTGTAATACCTGCTGGGCGGGGGCGCGGAGGAGGGCACGGGGGGGGGGGGGGGGGGGGCAGAGGGAGAAGGGAACAAGTGTTTACACTGGTTTCAGCGCTAAACAAGCAAGCTATAGTATAGCTAGGGCCACCTTTTCTGCACAATCGCAATTTAAAAACTATGAACCAGAAGTATCCACGAAGTAGATTGACACGCTTAGAACATAACAAGGGTCTACTGCAGACTGGTCCCCAATCGGAACGTTTATATATATATACATATATAGGTTTATGGATATTCTCCATTAATCAACACCACAAAATAAGTAAATATAAAAAATCCCCTGTGTTCCTTGGATATTGCGTGTGTGTGTTTGTTTGGCTAGCAGAACTGCACGACTACGCACCGCCCACGGCAGCGGGGCATCGGAAATGAGCAAGGCGCCACAGCGGGCGGCGCACATGTTTCAATACGATTGCGTCCGCTATCCAACACGTACGGGCTGTCTGTACACGCTGCACTGAACAAGCGGTGACGGTCGATCTCTATTCGCCGCCCGGGCGGAGTCGCTGCGGGTCCCGCAGCGCCATCATCGGCAATGAACTGCGAAGAGCCGACCGGCTGACTGCACACCCGGGGGTGGTGCGGCGGCGTCAGTGGCTTCGTTGGCGCAAACTGTTCGGTCGGAAACAGAGGCCATATAGTTTCCTTCCTGCCGTTCTCACGCCTCCCGTTGGAGCTGCTTTGATCGACTTCGTCTTGTTTCCTCTTCTTCTGTTGCTGCGTGGAAAGCGGATGCAGCATTTGTTGCCTCCTTGAAGCGAGTGGGCGAACGCCGCCTCTCTTTTCCTGTCGCGAGACTGTCCACTTGATGTATACGTCGTATCGATAAAGAGAAGAGTTAGCATAGCGGATACACCGAATTACCGGACCCTTCCCGCGCATGCGCAGTAGCAGGGGTGGGGCAGGTGGGGCATGTGCACGTGCTCAGCCGGCGCCCTAATCAGCTGTGTGTATCCGCTATGCTAAATCTCTCTCTATATCACTTCTGTTTCTTTGCATTCAGCTCAAACGTATACATATCGGACCAGCTGGGTGGCTTACTGCGCACGCGCATGGGGGCGCTCACCTGCCGCTGAACATGCGCAAATGTTGCGCGCAGCAAAACAAGTGACATGTCTCTCGTCGGTATATATAGCATTTAATATGACACTGTTGGCCGTTGACATTCGTTGGATTTCCACCTGGCCTTGAGTGACGTTCAACCAAGAGTTGGCGAACGTTCACGGCGACAAGTGTGCAGCACACACCTGCATGCTTCACCTCGCTTTTGTTCGTATACAACGAAACTATAGATGGAATGATTAAAACCATATCACTGTGAACAACTGTGAATCGTACGTGAACTGAAAGAAAATTTTAGCACAGCGTGGCCACGTTGTTGTCATGTACCGCTCTGTTCGTTACATGCACACCTGTCTGCAAACATGCGTGCTCTGCCACGCGTTTAATGTACGTGGCTATCAATTCCGTACATCGTTACTACATATAATTACAAAGCACTGAAATTTCCGAAGGTGCAATGACAAATACGCTGTTTCTCATGCTTGCTGCCATTACATTCGGTATCCGGTCTTACGCAGTGGATTTGCCAACGAAGTGGACGATAAATGAAAGCGTGCTATTTCATACAGTGTCTGTACCCGCATCCTTCTATAGATTTAAATTATGATGGTTTGTTGTTCACCACAATCTGTCTTATTCTCTTTAGGGCTGAGTCAATAACAGCTCTCCGAGTTATGCATGCAGGTTGACACCCGGAAGAGAAACAACCGTGGCAAAGCGCATAAATTCCAGCCATATAACATCGCGCCTTTTCGTTGCGGACGACCTCTCCGCATCAGTCGGTAAATGTGCGCGACCGACGAGCATTTATACATATGCAAGCGCTCTTTTTTTATTATTTCCTTTTAACCAGTCGTCGTCATTTGGCGACAGCTGCATTTTGCACCTGTTCTCAAGTCAGGGACAGATTGCCATCCGCATATGGGCTGACTCCGCGTCTGAATATAGTATAGCACGCCGACTGAACAGTATGATGGCGCATTTCCGCTCAGAGCTTAGCCGTATATCACGCATGAGGAGAGGGGAAAGAAAGTAAACGAGTATATAGCGGATAGCAGAGAACGATGCGGCAACTGCGAAGCGCTATGGAAGCTTATCCCGATTTAACAGATCGTGCGTGTTGCTGTCAGTGTCACTTCACTACAAAAGTATGATAGACAGCACTACGTTTGTGTCATTAATCGGAATAAGTTGGAGGGTGGTACTTTGATTCAATCAAATGATATCAGCGCGAGCATTGTGTCGCTTGCAATGGTCTGTGGATGTACGAGTTTAGGCAATAATTTGAAATGCCTACTTGACAAAATCATTTTACTTCTCTCGTGTCACACATACGGCCATTTATCATTAGTCTTGACCTTTTCTGTTGTTCGTTCACGGCACGCATCAGTTCGCCCCATTTTTATTCAATTAAATTATTTTTATTCAATTAAATTATTCAATGCCGGACCTACTGAAATACGGTGTATTAAGTCTCGACTTTTAATCCAAGCGAATTTTTAAAGAAGTGCAGTCTAAAGGTGCAACGAAAACACCGGGCGCAGTCGAACACCCATAACAACTAACCCTAGAAAACTTCGATACTCAGAAGGTGTCGCCCTGCTTGAAAGGGTTAGGACATTCACTATTTCTTTTATACGCAGTCAAGGCCACGTTATGCTTGAGAGTCGTGCTCGGCGACATGGCTTCTTCCGTCGAGATGGGGGCTGAAAACAGATCCCAGATTTTACACAACCGAAATGATTGAAATCACCCGCAGCGGCTACAATAAATTGGGATAGCAGCTGTCGTAATGAGCCGCACCCAAGGCTACGACGTCGGGTTCTGAATTGTGGGGGAAGTTTGCTAAGGGTTGGGGATGAGAAAAATGGGGGATTGCCCTTACAAAAATTTTTTAGACAGTCTATAGACTGTCTGTTAAGCTAGAGGCCTACGGCGCCAGTAGCTAATTTCCCCCTACCGTGTCCGGCTGAAGTCGGGAGGGATCGAGAATGGAGACAGCGCGTCGCGCGCTTCGGGCGCTCTCCAAGGCCGCGGGAAACGGGGAGCAGACCGCGAACAGCCTTCTCAGGGCTGCAGAGAGTCGGCGACCGTTTCACATTGAAGAGAGATGAGCTGTCAAATAGAGAGAGAGAGGGGGGGGGGGGGGGTCAGTAAGGTCGGCGACTTCTGAAATAGCTAAGCAGTGGACTTACTGGCGCCTCTAGAGTCGGGCTCTGGCGAGCACTGGGCTCCGCCCACTTGTATGTACAGATATTAGTTTGGGCTTAAAAAAAGAAATAAGAAAAAAGTGCCCTGCCCGCACACTTGTATGTACAGTGACATTTCAGCAGTATTGCTTGGAATTGGGCGAGAGCAGGTTTAATAAAGCTCCGCCCAATTATCGAGGGGATAAAAACCGCTGCTAACAAAGAGCAGGCAGGAGCGCGCCGAGTCAGTCTCGGCCGCTTTTCTACAGCCCTTCTTTTAAAAAGCCTTTTTTTAAACAGCCTTTTTTAAACAGCCTTTCTTTTAACCGCCTTTTTCTCGTGTTGCTTTTATTTTTGGCCTCGTCTTGAATAAACTAGTTTTGCTTCTCAAGAAGATTGGAGTGGCTGCCCCAACCGGCAACGTGTCGCCGGACGAGCGGACGAAGACGTGAAGTGCTATACGATCATCGGCCAACGTGCCATTGTTATTCGTCGCATCGAAGAGTAGCAAATTAACTCTGTCGATAGACTTCTGTCTATGCAGTCTATAGACTCACTACAGACAAATTCTAGAGAACAGTCTATAGGCAATACAAATGCTATGACAGTCTATAGACAATCTATAGATTTATGACCATACACTTTTAGTAGATTTTTGTCTAAAGACATTCTATACACTATGAAATGACAAAAAGAACTATCTATAGAAAGGCAATAGAGTCTAACAGAAGTTCAATAAAACGGAAAGTTGAGCTAGTTGGTACATGTTGCTGGCAAAAAAAACAGCGCTAAGACGAAGGACAAAGAAAAGAGAACAGGACCGGCGCTTTTTTCCCAGCAAAATCTAGCAGAAGTCTATAGACTGTCTATGGACCATTTTTATACGGGCATGCGCAGCCCTGTAACTGTTCTCACATATTAAAAGGGCCACCACTACTGGACTGCGCTGAGGGGAGGTGGATGAGAGGAGACGGGTGGGGCTGGTGAAGAGGGCAAGGTCTGGCTAAAGAGCCGAAGTAGGAGCTGAAGTTGAGGCCCAGGTGAAAGAAACGGGAGCCGCAGTGCACTATCAAATCATAAGCCACGAGGAGGTAGAGTCTTGAGCAGAAGTCTTAAGGCCAAAGGCTTTTCGCTTCAGCCGCATAACAGAGCCACTGCGGCACTATTAAAGACTGAAGGACCTTGAAATGCTAGCAGAAGCTTTCTTCCTGCAGTAGAGAAGCTTCCTGCTTGACCTGTGTATTGAATGATCCGCTACTCGGAGCATTCTGCGTACATTCATTTCGCTGCAGCTTAATGCTGTGGCTCTAGGACTTTTGACCAAGACTGTACGTATACGTTGTTCGGGAAAAGCCTCCGACTTGCAAAACAACTTGATTAAGTTGGGAGTTTTATGTACGACGTATACGCCTGACATTTTCTACTGAACGTACATGTGCACTGCACACTAAGGATGTGAGCGTTTGCTCCTGATGTGTCTATGCAGCGGAGTTTTGCGGATGAACAGAAGCACGTGAGCATTAATCAGAACAAGCTCGCACCAGGATGGGAGCCGTGCTATTAGTTCAGAAAACATTAGAGAGGGATAACTGCGCAACTGTCTCATTCCGCTAGAAGACCTTATGACAAGGAAACTTTTCCGGACCAGCGCCCTGATGAAGCCTGGTGCACGGCGTCAGTTTATTCGGTACATTCGAGTACAACTTCCCACCCTCTTGTTTCGGGCCGTTTTATGTTCACCTCTGAGCACCGAGCGTTAGCTGAAAGATTCTTAGAGGAGGATAATGATTATATGGGATCTATACCTATAAGGTTTTTCATTTTCTTGCTAAGTGAAGGCGAATCACATATGGATCACGGGAACCTACATAGACCAGCTACGGAGTAAGGGGGGGGGGGGGGGGATTTAGTTCAAGATATTCTGCTGAGGTGGGGAGTTCGCGACTGGCAGAAGACATGCAGGCTGGTTCCAGACCAATGGCAGCGGCCTTTGTCCTGTAGATTACGTAACGTTGCTGTCGATGATGATGATAGCTCCAGTTTTGTCACAATCAATTGCTTGACCTACAGGTGCCTTACGGTATATATTCAAAAATAAACAAAATTAATAAACTTTAAAAAACAAACAAAAGTAATAAAAAGTCGAGCACGGCGCGCTGACCTATAAAGTAGGAGCCACGACAACGAGACGCGACCGTTGGCTTTCCGTGGTGGTCTGGCCCGGCCAGACACTGCCTCGCTTGCTGGGCTGAAGGGGGGGGGGGGGGGGGGGCACATGAACGTAATACGGGCACAGAGCTCGCGCCTTGTGGTGTCTGTCGGCCGCGCAGCGGTGGCGGCGAGACAGTGTGCTCTAATTAAGAGCAGCACACCCCTTCCAGCCGACTCACCTCCTCCTAATTCTCACCAGACTGCCGGCTACATACAGCCCCCTCCCTCTCTTAAAGGACGGCGATACTGGGATGCATGAGGTGGCCCTGTGTGCGTGTGCATACGGAGACGCCCTTAATTAAGCTCGCCATTCTCCTTCGCAGCCCTCCCCGTCAGCGCATAGATCACCCGTCGGGAGGACATGTGGCCTCTCTGGGACGGAACTGCTTCGTCCCTCCCTGGCTACACGGAGCGCCAATGTGCGTGCATGTGCACGTGTGTGTTGTGCATATGTGTATGTCATGAGTGCGTCATGCACGTTCGGGGACCCGTATACCCGTTAAGGGCGTATGCATGTTGAGTGTGTATGCTCGTGAGTAAGGGCATTTATCGTGTGTGTATGCGTTTGTGCACGCATATGTTGTGTGGGGTGCTTCACCTAAGACTAAACACAGTTTTTAAAAATAGGCTTTTTGAGCTGCAAAACAGTTTTTTTCTGCGTAACGTAGGACGTAAGGCTCCTTGATTATTACGAGGCGTGTAGCCCACCGTAAGTAATATCCATGTCAGTTATTAGAATTTCCAAAACATGGTTACCCTCGGCGCTGTGGCCCAACAAATTTTGACTACATCGCGCCAAAATATATGCGCTTTGGAGGACCTTTTAGGCAAAGCAATCTCTCCAGTGCACGTAACTCGTCGAAATAGCCAAAAAAATTGTTTGGCCACAGCGCTGAGGGTAACAGCTTTATCGAAATTCTTAAACTGATATAAATGTTACTTTCCGCAGCTTGCATGCCTCTCAGTAATTAAGGAGCCAAACGGTAACAGTTAGAAAGTTAACTATTCAATATTAATTAACCATCCCGCTAGTTAGCACGTCTTAGCTGTATTCTGATGTGCTACACGGCTCACAGTGCCATTGCCGAAAAAAGCGTTCTTTTAACTCAAAAAGCCTATTTTTTAAAATTGTGCAAAATCTTAGGTGAAACACCCTGTATACGTGTTTGTGTGCGAACAAAGTTCCTATACTCTGGTGCAGCCCTCTACGAAGCATGGCCCGTTTTCACATTTTCGAGGCCAGACCGTGCAACTTCTAAGGGTCGCTTGCACCAGTTACACGACCCTTTCTCTCATTTTCTTCGCCCTCGCTTTGCTCGTGGAGAGACCTCGCAATGTCTTTTGTTCTATTTTGCCTTTTCTTCCTTTGTTTTGCTTTGCTTTACTTTCACACGCCCTTTTCTCGATGCATATATATGTGGTCATTATGCAAGGCCCGAAGGCGGCCTGAATTAGTCTTTTTTTTTCCCTCCGCGTGGCGGTTGATTATGGTTGGTTATTACGTGTACATATAAAGGTGTGTAAATGGGTGTGACCTGGAGGGAGTAGGCGGTTCGAGGCTATCAGAGCTTTGGGGCGGGCGCGTTGGAACGGGTTGTTAATTGAGGGCGTTAATTAACGAGCGTCACAAACGAGGTAAAATAAGAAGAAAGACACGAATACTTCAGTCTATATATATACCACCCACCTATACTTGTTTTCGCACCTTTGCACTTACAGCACTTTTGCACTCAGCTTGCGGTGAGACACCGGGTTTTTGTTCTTGAAGGGAATACTCGGCCATACTACAAAACTATAGAGGCAGAAGAATGCGATATCCCCCACCGCACAAATCTCTCAGCAGAGAGGAAGCTGTCACTTGGAGACAATTACAAACAGGCTCTTTCCCAAACCTACATATACTAAACAAAATGCACCCTACGATATACACGAACAAATGTCCCTGGTGCGACGAAAAACCTACACTATACCACATCACATGGGCCTGCCAAAACATAGACGTGGTCCCCAAAATACAAAACCCGAGTGCGGAGCAGTGGGAGACTCTGCTGTCCAGCGACCGCTGCGAAGACCAACAAGGTCTGGTACAGCGAGCTCAACGGGCGGCAGTGGCCAGCGGAGCCCTGGACTGAGGGCAACCGACCACTGGTTAGAGGCGGACGACTTCGACAGAGAAGGCTCCTGGGGGTAGAACCAAGACGTCTCTGAAGAAGCCCCCAAACCGCAGAAGAACCATTACTGTAAATAAAGTTTTCCCTTCCTTCCTTGAAGGTTGAAGAAAAAACGATCTATCTTTAAAGTGTCGGCGAGAGTAAGTATGGAGCCAGGGGCTTTAACTAATAATGGATTGGCTAATGGTGTTGAAAGGGAAGCAGCTGCTTTTGTTTTGTAGCTGGATTATTGAGGTGAATCTAAGCAGCCGAGATATTTACTCAGAGCGTCTCCTCCTGGAAAAGACACGAGACTCTAGATTCAGCTCTATAGCCGCCACCAATTTAAAAAAAAAAGAAAATTAATGCGAGTTGATTTATCTAAGTAAGCCATTTGTGGTGTAAAGGAACGAACCTCCATGGCTATCAGCTCTCTCCTCAGCCCGACTTGGAAGCAAGGAGTCACATAATTTGCCTCTGAGGACTTGACGGGCTCAGCACAGTGACCTATGTGGCATGTTGCTAGAATGCTCAAGCTCCTGCAAAATTTTATTGCGCCCAGCACATATACTTACTTTACGTCGAATTTCTCACTTCGCCGTAATTATTTGCTCTCGACTTTCTTTCATACAATACTAACATTTCCGCCTATTACAGCAAAACAGTATATAATCTGGGGATCAAACATCGTCATTATGAATTATACGCCTTTGAAAGTTTCTTTTATTTTTAACGTTGCCTGTATTTAGCGCAAAACCGAGCAGGGGATGACAGAGGGTCAGGTTGGCTGATGAGATTAGAAAATTTACTGGGATAAGGTTGCTGCAGCAGGCACCGGACAGGGTTAAATTGGGGGGATATGGGAGAGGCATCTCTCATATACAGTGGACGTAGTCTGCTGATGACGACAGCGATATATTATTGCACAATTTTATTATCGTAATCGAGCAAGTTCTCGAGCAAAGACTCAGTTTACAGTTGAGTTGCCTTCTGCTAAGTCGTGATAAATTCTGAGATTGTAAGTACAAACATTTTATCCACTGCGCTTTCCTGGTCTGTGCTCTTCTACTACGTTCTGGTTCCCTTTTGTCCTGGTTTGCTTTGTTTAGATATGGTCTGGAGAAATGAATATTGGACTAGCTGAGGGCATGAAAGCGAAAGCAGACTCGGACAAACAGAGACACCACAATGCCCCAAACTTCTTCGGAAATCCCAACGACAACGCTGTTAGACGCAGCGCTTTGTATTGGTGAAGTTCTGATGGAACTTCAGCTTCAAAGCGCGGCTTTTAGAAGTCGCGCTTTGTGTTGTTTAAAGTGCGAGCTCCAACACCATTGAAATTAGAACTGTGTGGTGTCTGTTGTTTTCCTACGCGCCTGCTTGTGCGGTCATGTACGTACTCAGACGTTCTGGTTTGACCTGGCGTGGTCTGGTATGGCGTGCCGTGCTCTGGAGTGTTGCGGACTGGGCCTGACTGTTTCTGATGTGGTTTGGTCACGCGAGGTCTATCTCGCTGAATTTTCAATTGCGCACCACGAAAGGACATAATAATTACCCACCTTGTCTACTCCATTCCTCCGAGGAAAGTAAAAAAAAAAAAACAAACAAAAAACAGCGCTACGACGGCTGGTACGTTATGGGTCAGTAACGTGTTACGGTTCAGTAACTGAGTCAGTAACGGACAAAAAACAGATTTATTGACTGATTGATTGATTGATTGATTGATCTGCCTGTATTTTGGGTGCAATAGTGATTGACTGACTGAGTCAGTAACGGACAAAGCACTGTACAAGGGGTCCATCACATCAGCCAACGTAGTTTTTATCCTACAGTTGTGACGTTCACTAAGGGCATGCGCACCTCACTAAAAACTGCTCGATGCAAACACAGCCCAGAGGCACATGCTCTTTTGCGCTGCCGTAATTCCGCGTCTAGCAAGGTTCCTTCAACGCTAAGAAATCCTTCAGTACACAAACAGTCCTTTGCATCTATGCTTTTTTTTTCTTTATTTCTTATCCAGTGTCTGCGTCATTGCGCAGGACAGGTTCTCCGTGAGTCAGATTCAGCACCCGATCTTCGGTCTCACAAGCACTGTACTACGTGCCGTCCTCGAACGTGTCTGCGGGGATACGAGACGCTCCTCCACCCTCGGTACATTCCGCCGCCGTTGGCATTTTGCCCGCGCAACCGCGGCGGCACGGAGCGCACTGCGAGACCGAACAATGGAGCCGTGCTCTGCCGAACAGCATGCGTCGATCATATAGCGCTCCGGTCGCCCGCGGAGCCAGCGCGGGGCTCGTCTTCTTGTTTCGTGCATTGCTGCTCTTTTCTCCCACGTGAACCCTACGCCGGACTGCGACCTTGACTGCGGTTGCAACGGGTGTACATCCGTGAATAAGTGACAGTGCGATAGAGGGAAAACGTATTGTTCCGCATGGTGATGGCGTAAAAGCATGCTAATTTATTTGTTGATTAATTAATTCATACAGTTATTAGTCCGTTCGTTGACTCACTCATTCCGTTTTTCTCAAGCGCTGTGGGCATAACTGACACAAAAAGCACGTAAAGTATCAATAACAGTAAAAAGTAAAAATCACATGTATTCGTACGAAAACAATTTGATGTTGAGAGACAGACTGATTGATTGATTTGCCTGTATTTTGGGTGCAGTAATGATTGATTGATTTACAGACTGACTCATTGATTGAATGATTGAATGATTTGCCTGTATTTTGTGCAGTAATGATTGATTGATTGATTGATTGATTGATTGACTGACTGACTGATCGATTGCTCGCTTGCTTGATTGATTGATCGATTGATACGCCTGTATTTAGGGCGTAGTAAGCAGCTTCCTCGCCTTGCCATAAAACTCTGCGTGATTTCATTCATCCATCTCAACAGCATTCGATGCTTAGGTGGCATACGTCGAAAGCGTTTCTACATGTCTGTCTCAGATGAATACGTTTCGCATATTCTTGTCTCTAGATACACTGAGAAATATTTGCGGATCCGATCGCTCCTTTCTTTTGTCCTCGACAATGCATGTCCGCCCGACTCTGCCCGGAGTATCGCTCCTGAGTATCGCTGCGGTGATAACAGCTCGTAGAAGACACACGTATGAGGAAAGCGTGGCTCCTGTCTCGTGCGATTCCTGGAAAGAGGAACTAAAGCCGAACCGCTCAAAAATATCCCACTCGGAAACCTCGTCCGCACTCCCTCCTTGCCGCCGCAAGGCGCAATCCGTCGTCGCGTGAGGAGAAGTTTCGCCCGCATCGATCGGCCTTCGCGTCAGACGAGGCGCAGACAAGAGGGTTTTCTTGACCTCCTCGTGCACTTGTATGATAATGACGGCTTTCCACCATTTCTTATTCATTCTGTGCACGATATACAGGGTGTTTAAACTAAGGCTTTACACAATTTTTAAAGATAGGCTTTTTGATTTAAGACTGCATTTTTCGGCATAGCTTTTCAGCTGTGTAGTACATCGGATTACAGCTGAGATGTGCTAACTAGCAGGCTGGTTAACTAATACTGAATAATTAAGCTTTCGTCTATCACTGTTAGGATGCTTAATTACTGAGAGGCGTGTAGCCCACCGCAAGTAATATCCATATGAGTTTCTAGAATTTCTAAAACGAGGTTACTATCAACGCTCTGGCCCCCCAAAATTTTGACTGTTTCGACGAAATACATCCATTGGACAAGTTGCTTTGCCTGCAAGCTTCTCGAAAGGGCACGTACAGTCTTTGTCAAAAGTAACCAGGCTGCACGGTTTGCTTCTAGCTCGTACAGTGGAGCCCTTACAGCTTCCCTGAAGCTTAAATGGTCGTTAAAGGTAAGGACTGGGGGTCTTCTTACCTTACAACACGTTTGGATCTTTAAGAAAGCCACAAGGGCTCCACTAAACAAGCTAGAAGCAAACCATGTAGCCTGGTTACTTTTGACAAAGACGGTACCTTGGCACGATGTAGCCAGAATTCGTTGGGTCCCCGCGCCGAGGGCGTTTTCGAAATTCTAAAAACTGATATGGATATTACTTGCGGTGGGCTACACACGACTCAGAACGAGCCTAACTCTAATAGTTAAAAAGTTAGCTATTAATATTAGTTAACCAGCCTGTTAATTAGCAAATCTTATCTGTATTCTGATGCATACTACAGCGCTGACAATACCATGCCAAAAAAAAAAAGCGCTCTTCTAACTCAAAAAGCCTATCTTTAAAAATAGTGCAAAATCTAAGGTGAAACACCCTGTACACGTACGATGAAATAACTTGAGGAACAAACTGGCGGACTGGGAGCCGGCCACATGGTATGTAAACCCGCGCACCTGCACTCCCAGGAAACGCCGACTGCGATCGATCCTTCTCGCGAAGCGTCAACACTCTATTATATCGAAGCGGAGGCCAGATTTCGCGGGAAGTGTCGTGCAGGGCGCAGCGGCGTGCCGTTATACACGGGGAGCAGGAAGCTACGTACTTCGCTCGGCGGCGCTCTTCGATATTCCCCCGCTGAAGGCCCTGTACGAGCGACGTATCCGTTGAGCGTCTGTGTCAGCGCCGACAGCTGACGCTACATATGAGTCGGCATGGTGCACGCACGAGCGCTCGGCCGTTTGGTTTGGTTTGGTTTATTGTGGTTTAGCGTCCCAAAGCGACTCAGGCTATGAGGGACGCCGTAGTGAAGGGCTCCGGAAATGTCGACCACCTGGGGTTCTTTAACGTGCACTGACATCGCACAGTACACGGGCCTCTAGAATTTCTCCTCCAAAGAAATTCAACCGCCGCGGCCGGTATCGAACCCGCGTCTTTCGGGTCAGCAGCCGAGCCCCATAACCACAGAGCCACCGCGGCGGCCATATTAAGGCAAAAGACTTTAATGGCTCATACTGTCGTCTGTTAACAAAGCGTGTCAGACGCGTTTAACTCGGCAACTAAAAAAAGATAGAAGAAAATCAATCGTTTCTTCAGATTGAGGAGGAAGAAATGAATCTAAAAGCCAAGTTTGATGTCTAGATTAATTTGTAAATTAATTACCGTCAAAGATGTTAAAATTGCGTCAAAATAACGCGGATGTTGACGTAGCCATGGGAACAATGTGACGTCACATCCACCGGAAGTCGTCACGGCATAGTGAAAATTGTCACAGAATGGTCGGAAAAACGGCGGATTTGTGTGAAATTAGATGGATAAATGTGGAATTATGCGTAATTAACACTTAAGATGCCCGAAAGATGTATAATTTGGGTATCAATATAGCCACTGGAATGGTGTGACGTCACATCCATCAGAAGTCGTCACGGCATAGTGTCCTCGGCTCTCGACTCTCAACACTTCAGTTGCCAAAGCGTCCTCGCAATTTTTTATCTATAGTTATTACAGACAGAGGCTAACTGGAAGTGCTAGAATTAATTAAAGAAGAGTGCAGACGGTAATGGAGGGGGAAATATTAGGGCTAGCATTTAAACCACAAGTAAAGTTCACAAGTTCTCTTCCTTCCTTGCACCAGGGGTGCCCCGCCAGAGACGGTTGTTTAACTGGAAGACTGAAGCGTTATCTTCGCACCAGGGGTGCCCCGTCAGAGACGGTCTTACGATGCCTTGAGAAGCAGGGATAAAGGGAATACTTCAAGTTTTATATACAGATATTTACATCGCATACAAACTTAGGCACTGGAGACAAATTAAGCGGCAAAAAGACAAACAACAAAAAGGCGGAACTGGCTAACACTAGGGGAGGCCCCTACTCGGCATAGCCGAAGATGCATAGCCCCTGACCTTAGCTCAGAACCCCTTTTTCCGGCTCCGGGGCCCGGTTTTAAAGCCCTAAAGTCCCGGCCCACATTTGGCAGCTTCCAATCATGTTGCACTCTTAACATGATTGGCTCTTCAAGGGCATGGCCAGCCCTGCGGCTTCTATACGGTAAACCACCCTCTCCATATCAAAATAAAAGCAAAAACAAACACAAACGCTCAGTCATGCCAGCACGTGCGGGGTAGAACATTCTCTCCCCTCACAAAATAAAATTAAAAACAAACACAAAACACACCCGTGCGAGCACGTGCCGTCGGTTTCCCCAATGACCCCCCGACCTTGGCGTCGTCTCGGAATTGGGGATTATCGGGCCTAAGCGGGCAGTTACCGCTGTAACTGCCACTGCAAGCTCGGACCCGCGTACCAAGGCTGTTTAGTCGGCACCTCACCGACACCCGGTCAGTAGCGTCAGCCAACTCGGGCCTTCGCTGCTCCCGGCTAGCCGCGCTGTCGCCGGCTATTCCTCATCTCTGTTGCCCCCCTCGTCAACGGCGGCGGCTCTCAGCGCTCACTGAATAGCCGGCGCGAATCAGTACCGCGGGGCGATGGACAACACAGCGACCCGGCGCCTTCGCGCGCGTGCATCGTTCCAAGAAGTGTCATTCTTCGCTTCAAGCGCACCCCTCCGTCCCGTCGCGCGGGGGGTGGGGGGGGGGGGGGTGTCTATAGACCTTTTTCAGTTTTAGCCTCGCTCCCAGCGCGCCGAACACCGCCATGTTGCTTTCCTTCTCTCTGGCTGGTTCGGGAAGGCGGTGTCCGTGCGTCCCGTGCGTTCTCTGTGGTTCTTCGTGTTTACTGTATGCGGTTGCTTAGCTGTAGTAGCCCGATTTGGGTGTATGCGCGATGAAAGCTGCAACGAGGTCTACGGGAAACCACTGAGCAGTCGTCTGCTGTTCAAACAACTACAGGAAGCGAAGGCGGATTGAAGCGGAGCAGTGTGGAGAACACAGAGAGCCACGGCGGCAGTGCGGTTGCGGGCTGTTTCAGCTACACATACCTTACACGCGAGCACCTGCTGCTGATGTTGCTAAGATATGTGTCGTCTGTGACCCTTGCAAAATCAAAACATAAGTAATAATTTGGGTAAATGACGCAGTAGCACGGCGGGTTACGTGAAACATTTGTTTTAACTGCCGACACTGGCGACTGATTATTAACGACAACGGCACTGTAAACATAGCTATTTGACAGTACTTCAAAAACCATGATGCATTGCACAAATGCCACAGTTGTTTGCGTGCAGTAAATATCCGATAAACCAGCAGGACTTAAAAAACTGAAGGCCGCAGCTTAGACGTGTCCACCTTGCATCCTGACACCTCATGCTTCGACCAAATGCTATTTTCAACCGACGCCATAATGCAAAGTGCCGATTGTTTAAAAAAATGTGCCTATCGTGCAATCAGCAGGCACGCGATGCCCACCCGACCACACGCACGCGCTTTCTCGCTCTTTCGGCATTAATCAGCGGCCGCACCCGAGACGGACGAAGGAGATTCGCCCCTCAGGACTGTCACAGCAGGTGCACCAGTTTCGAGTGTATAAATTACATCGCGTTCGAAGGCCAGATGCCTCTCTACTACATCTTTTTCCGAGTTTAGCGAAATGTCAGACGACGCGAAGCTCCACATCCAGTTTCCTCTGTTCCTGCGACACTGCTTCGACGCGCGGCGCCGACGGATGCACTGGCGCTCCGAAGAGTGCTGCCACACACTCGCATGTTCACGCTAAGAGTGAAACACCCTACATATGCACGCTTCACCAGTTATTTTACCGTGAGTACGAAGTAATCAAGAAATTTATGCAAAGCCAAAAGCCGCATCAGAATTCTGTGCTCTTATGCGCTCCAGCGGTGCTCCTCCGTGTAGCACTACAGAAAGTACCGTTTTTTAGGACAGTCCAGAGGGAACATGTAGTGAAAGGCGCGGTCGAACGCAGTTTCAATCTGTTCGTGTCACCGGCGCAACGCAGAGCAGACCGCTTGAGCGCTTGACAGCAACACTGCTGTTAGCTCGGAATGGAGCAGTTTTTTTTTTTTACAATTATAACTACAACATGGAAGCGCTCAGCAAGTTTCGTGCTCGCATTAATAAATGTCTCCATTATAGATACCGGAAAGCCGTTAAATGAATTGGGCACACTTGCGTACAAGCGCACCTCCAATGCCGATTTTCGGCACAACTTGCAGGGAACCACCCGCGTCGCAGCTAGCCGAAGCACGGGCCATTTTGTTCACAGTTGCTCAGTGCATACAGTGCCACACTTTGCAGGTCAAAATCATGCAAAAATCAACACTCGGATAAGGCTGAACAGCGCGGCGAGTACACGCCACCTGTATTGCAGCGGCGGCCGCCCAAGCCAACATGGCGGAGAAATCGGCCAGACGCAAGACGGCGCTGCTGTCGAAAGATGGCCGCGCGCACCTGAAAAAGGTCTATTGAAGACGGCAGCAGCGGGGTGCTGAGAAAGAATGACCGGCCCCAATGACCCCGCGTGCACTACCGATACCTTGCACCACATAGATTAAATAATAAAAAAATTGCTCGCGATTTATTTGGTTAAGCTAAATGCTACTCTGGTGCGCTCCCTCCTGAAAGTTTCCATAAGGCGAGTCCCACAATTCCATATATTTCCATATGGATTATATAGAGGCAGTATGGAGTGTATGGAGTCGGTAAAAACTTTATTTAAAGCATGTATGGAAACTTACGTACTCCATAAGACGCCATGCACTTTTTAATGAAGCTATATGGAAATATAGTAGAATGATTGTGGACTCCATACAAAAATGTATGGATGTCCATATATTTTTCCACATCATATGGACTCCATATTCCCATAATTCCATACGAGCGACTAGTATGGAACGTTTGAGTAGTGTTGCCCGTTTGCCCCTGTTTAGCTTTTTAAATTGGTTTGTTCATAAAAGGTTGCGGCCAAGTACTACACCAGAGTGGCCAAATCCTGCTCTGGTGACGGAGTGAGTTGTCGGTTCTGGTCACTGAGATCAGGCCTACCTGGTTATGAAATTCTATCGACACGCGGAGTTTTTTTTTTTAAACCCGCAGGAGAATCGCACGGCACCGGGATACGAACCCCGGTCCTCTTACACGCGAGGCGGATGCTCCGCCTCCACGCCATCATTGCCCTGCGCAAGCTTTTCAAAAGCTTGAAATTTCGAGTTGCACCCAAATGTTCTTGCAGTCTTTCCTCGGTTTTCCTCTTGCGATATGCCGCCTCTTCTCGTTGCGATTAGAGCCGTGCTTCCCTTTGTTCGGCGATCTATGAAGACACTTTTACACGCCTCTCGAATGCATTTTCCTGCGGCGACTTCGTCATTCGCCCCTTCTTTCGCTCTCTTCCTCGCATTTCTCGCTATTCACCTGTTTCCACTTCCCGTTTAGCAAGGTTATACTGCCTTCGCCGCTCTGCTTCGGCTTGCCGCCTCACTTTACCCAATGGATCGGTTGACTGTCTTCTTTTGAGTTGCTGCCCAGCTTGCCATGTACGTTGTTCGGAATCTGTCGTAAGACCGGCTTTTTCCGTGATTTACCGTTTGCTGCACTGAACGTTCCTCTGGCGGTTTCATTGATGATGATGATGTCCTCAGGCTCAATGGCATATACCCACGGCGGGGGATATGCCAGGGTGCATAGGGGATACAAACGCACTCATGTGCAAGGAGTTTAGTATTTGGATAATTTTTCGCCTCCATCTTCCTATTCGTCGTCCTCCTCTTCGCTTCCCTCGCCCTCCTCCCATTGGCTGCAGGTTGAGCGACGTTCCTCCGAGCTAACCCGAACTTACCCGAGTTATTCCGAGGCTTCGTCCGCAGACAGAACGGCTTTTTCGCTAGCGAGGCATGTAGTGCTAGCGCACCAAAATGTCACTTAACGATGCTCTATAGCTGAAATAATGAAAAAAAAAAAACAAGGAAATGGGTTTGCTAATGAAATGCAGTGCTGAGAACAGGAAAATGACGGTCTGCTGGGTGTTGTGCCCGAGCACGCATTCCGACTGTACCCGTGGAGACCAGCACTGCCCGCCCGGCATGGTGCAAAACAAGCCCTGGCTCTCGGACATGTCGTGGCTTGCAGCATGACTCATCCAAGCTTGCCCGACTTGCCCACCCTCGCTTCCGGGTCATTGCCGCGCTCCTTTGTACGAGCCCGTTACGTTCTCGGCCCCTGTGCCAACTATGTAACGCCCTTGTACATACTGTATATAAATGTTTCGTTAACTCACCGTCGCTGTGACCGTTCCGTCGTTCAGCTCTGCGCAATAGTGGCAGCAGGCGGAATGCCCAGTCCCTACACCAGGCAGCGGGTGCCAGCGAAAGGGCAAGAAGTAGAGTATAGGGCGTCAAATGGAATTAGAAAATTTGCAGCGACAGGTTGGCCGGAGCTAGCGCAGTACAGGGTTAATTGGAGGTCAGTCTGAGAGGCCTTTGTCCTGTAAAGGAATGCGTAACAAGCTGATGTCGACGATGAAAACGCAGTAAACTGCATTCGTAACTCGCAAGAGCGGCGTTTTCGGTTCCAGGGCCAGTCATGATGCAAGCAGTGGCTTAATTCACCTTAGCACTTTTCTGGCCGGTGGAGTTTAAAGATGGTGGCGTTATTTCAGGTGTAACGAGCTTCGTATTTCTTTCGTGGCACAATTATAGGTGAAGCTCATTGGAAACAGTTAAAAAAAAAACATATTGAAAGCGGCATCAGCCATGTGTCAGCAGACCCTTGCCTCGAAAATGGCGTTCCCGCAGTCGTCACTTACTGATAGAAACAAATTCCCTCCCGAACATCGATACGAAATCAGGACTGCAGCTTCTCGATACTAAGAAAGGCACTCAAGCGACTGAGTTATCGGCCCTCGCATTCTTTGCTCTTTCTCTCGATATTTATCACTTCCCCAAAGTGGAGGCTTGGTGGAACTATATAGAGATACGATCGGACGGCGTGGTGTAAAGTGTCGGATGATGATGAATAGTGATGACTATGTAGAAGGTGACCGCGAATGCTCGAACATCTGTTGAGTAAGGAGATAGAAAAAAAAAAACATGCATCAAAGCCATCGAACACTACCTCCTGCATTCATTACTTCAAACACGTTTCAAGTAAGCCAGACTGCTCCCTTTGTAAATTCTCTTCTGACCAAGGCACGCTCTCGACGGTGCATGCCCAGCGGCTCTCCGAAATTCTCATCGCATGCCCCTTTTCTGTCTGAAAACCGGTACAGAAGTAGGGGTCCGCTTTACACTCACCTCATAGGCTGTTCCAGAGCTACTGGAACTGGAACCGTGGTTGACAGCCCTGGACCATGGTTGATAAGGCCCTATAAGCTATCTTCGGTGAGACTAAATCTTCTATCTCTTTCTGTAGATGCGAGCTCACCAGTAAAAAAAGAAATTGCTCGTCCCCGCACCCTGTGTTTGGATTCTGCTTAACGCAGAAAAAACAAACGCAAGGGTGTGTGTGTGTAAATGAGTAGTACAATGACCCTGAAGCCATGTCCTGCATGGTTTACCCGTGAGAGCGTTACTATTGTTCGGGCCCAGTTTTCTCCCACCCCTGCGTTTGTTTTTTCCACGTTAAGCAGAAGACAAACACAGGGCGAGGGGACGAACAGTTTATTTTTCGACTGTTGAGCTCGCATCTACAGGAAGAGAGAAAAGATTTAATCGCATCGGAGATAGCTTACTGGGCCTTATCAGCCATGGTCCAAGGCTGTTAACCACAGCAGTTCCAGGAGCTCTAGAGAAGTTTGTGAGGTGGGTGTAAAGACCCCTACTCTGAACCGGTCTGAAGTCAGAAAGGGACACGGCAGCGCGACTGCGGGTAGTCTTCCGGTAACAAAAAAGGACTGAAGACCGGCCGGAAATTTTCTAGGATAGGGGTTCTAAAGGCACTGACCTCATGAGAAAAGAAGGAAAAAAAAAAGCCGCTGGGCTCACAAGCTGAACCGCAAGTGACACAGAAAGAAGGGGGAGTGACACAGAAGGAAGTGACACAGAAAGACAGAGGGGAGCGTCCTTCCCATTTCTCTCATAACGGGAGGCGAAGTACAGCAAGACCCTCTGGTGTTGAGCACAGTCGCTCGCCGGCACGTCGCAGCCAGCTAGGTGAAGAAGGGAGAAGCGACGCATGGAGGTTGAGTGGATCCGATGTTTTGAGGAACTGCCGCCTCTTTGAGACAAAACACGAAAGAGGCTGTAAGGACTACACCTGTCTGCTGCGGCGTCTCTGAGTGCGTTGACACGCGTGTGAGTCACAAATTGCGTATACTGTTTTGTGTAATGCGGTCCTCATTCGGAGGAGGTGATTCCTAAGAACATATTGGCTTGCAATAACGTCAGCTCTCTGTGCTCACTGTCCGTTTTCTTTGAACAAAGCCATAACGGCTGGTTAGCTATTCGAGAGCTATACATACTCGGAAAACGCAGATCCCAAAAGAGGTCGGAGGCCGCCACCAAGTTCGACTTGTCTGTAGGAAGCATCCCCCCCCCCCCCCCCCCCCCCGGAGAAAAAAACAATTACACATCGATTACAGTCTCCTGCGTAGCACGCCACATAAAGTCAGCGACAACTCACCAGATGCTATTGAGATGATAACGCTGTTGAGCGGCGGCAGATGTGGCGGGATAGAAGAAAGGTCCGGGGATATATGGCTCCGGCCATGAGTCCATGACAGTATACCGGTGGTCGCATGTACAAGGTGCGAGGTGAGAGTGAAGGTACGTATCCCAATACAAGCGGGATGTTGTAATAATTAAGGCTTCGATTTGGGCAAGTTCGTACTCATTCATGGTTTAACAGTGTGAGAAGATACAACACGAAGAACATACAAAACAAGCGCTAAATAGTAATAATAAAGCTGTCAAAGCACTCTGCCTCAACTCAATTCCCATGTACATTCTTCCTGCAAAGACCATTCCGCCACTTTGTTGCGGTGGTTAAGTTTATGGCAACTTCTAAACAGGTGTTGTATATATTTCTGCATCGTGGTTTTTGCTGCCGGCTTTTGTCTGACGGTGGTATTCCTGGTGCACACACCATCACATGTTTCGTGTGTGGTTATCAGCAACATCCAAGTAAGAAGTTCTTGAAAGATGTATTGAGAAACGAAGCACTTCGGTGAACCGAAAAAACCATACAACAGGAACAAATACAATGCAACACAACACAACCCAACAATACAATACAATACAATACAATACAATACAATACAATACAATACAATACAATACAATACAATACAATACAATACAATACAATACAATACAATGCAATACAATGCAATACAATGCACTTTCATTCTGCGAGATGTACAGGTTTTATCTGAGCGCGCGAGCGCCTATGGACGGGGCGCATATTTTTTCGTTGCCCTTGTGGATGGAGAACTGCGACTGACAGTGACGAGTTCTCCGTAAACGCAGAGGCAGAAATGAAGATAACATTCAGATAGACACCATTAAGTACAAAGAACTAGGAGGGATACACAATTCAAAACCATAAGCATTGGTGATTGTGGTATAAGGAGCGACAAGGAAGAAGAATACTGAGGCTGGACACACCACCTGAGACGCAAAAACGCAGAAACGCAGTCGCAAGCTACACAGAAATAGAAGAAAGTGCACTAAGTAGCCTACAAGGGCAAAGCACAACATCAGAAACAAACAGTAACAGTCACAGGAGTAGCTGTAATGTCACTTGGGGGTAGAAGTAAAAAGGTAAATACATAACAAGTGCCGAATTGGAAAAAAATGAACGTCGAATAGAACAGGTTAGCTTTTTTTTTTTTTACTTCAGAAGGTGTAGGATAAACGACAATTGGTAAGCGACGCCAGCATTTAAGAGCGTAATGAGCAGCTCAGTAAACAATGTAAAGTTCGAGGTAAGTATCGAAATGACGCCACAATTGCAAAAAATAGAATGCAGTGACAAAGGTCGTAATGCACTGGGAAAGTAAGGCAGGACGGCAAACGAACTCTTCATGGTATAGACTGCTTGGCGCATTATATAGTACACAAGGTGCAACGGTAGAACGTAACATTAGCATGCAGAAAATTAGGAACACGAAAGCTGTGCATGTAAGGAAACGCTTGAAATAGAACACACTAGATAGGCGATTTATAAATTCCGGGAAACTGTTACGGACATACCGCACACAATACAACAGCACATATTTCACAACAAAGAAAAATGACGAGGAGGAACAATGGCAAAATCGCCGCGCAAATCTGTACTTCGCGAAATATTATAAATTGAAGCATTACTGAGATGACACTAAAAAATTGAAATACTTAAAGGTGTGAAAGAACGTGATGATTAAAGAATTAGCCGCAGTGGTTAAACAGCCATGCATGAATTCTTAGTTTTGCTTGCTTGATAGAATCTAGGCTCAGGACATCAGAAGGAAGTTGGTTGAAATGAAACGGAGGTGTCAACCTTTGAATTAACCAGTTGTTAGTTGGGCTCGACCTGTCGTCTTGTGTCTCTGAGCTGGCCTAGCGCGAGTTCTAGGCCAACTTCTCGGACATAAGCTAGGCGATTTCGCTAGGCTTACTGCAAACCTCCGGATTAGTGCTTCCGGGCCAAAAATTACTTTGGTCTCTGAACTCACCGTGCCTTTGTCGGCCACAAATTACAACTAATAATGAGATAATGTTTTCTTCCTTTCCTGTATTGCTTTTTTGTTCCTTTCTTTCTGCCTTCCTCTCTTCCTTTCTTGCTTATTGATGTGTTTTAATTCTTTCACTAGTACGAAGCAGTAAACTATCCCTCTCCCTGAAACAGCCTATGCGCAATGTGCTGCGCGTGGCCCGAACCCCGTGACTGCGGCACAGACGCTGGACTTCAAGGATAAGGAGGAGAAGGAGAGGTGCGGTGAGGAGGAAAAGTAGACAACCACCGAGCACGCGAACAGCTGCGCGGCTGCGCTGTCGTTTGTGCGTTCCCGGAATAGGAACCGCTCGCGCGCTCCGCGCGGCGCACCGACAGAAGCACGCAGCCGCATCGCGCGAACCGCAATCGAAGAAGCATATACAAGAGAGAACTTCGTTTCATAGCACGCCATGCACGATGCCGGCTATACGCTGTAGCAAGATATATAGTGCGCGTGCAGCTGATTGTCGGTGTGTCTCTGCGTTACTCTAACCTTTCACTCCGTTCGACGCTCTCAGTCACTCAACGCGGGATCAGTTTCTCTCACACAATTCTGTTTTGTACAGTCGTCCGCACACCTGCATGGAGCACCCGAGCAGCGCACCGGGGAGTACTCTTGTCATTTCGGAGTACCTGAAAGTTTGCGGATGAGGAGTTCCATAATTCCACACGTTTCCGTAAGAATTTTATGGAGTTGGTACGGAGCATATGGAGTCGGTGTGGACTGTATGAAGACAAGTACAGAAACGTACTCAATATGACGTCATGTACACTGTATGGAAAACGTATAGAAATTATGAGAAATGCTTATGGACGCTGTACAGACAAGATATGGATTTACATATATTTTTCCTTAAACTTATGGACTCCATATTCCTATAATTCCGTGCGACCGGCTCCTATGGAACGTTTCAGTAGGGCGTCTAGGGCCGGAAACACGACATTACCGCGTACGCACATTCCCGTGGATCTTGTTTGAATCCTCATGCTTTTAAAAGTGGTATCGAGACCACCAGACATCGGCGATTGTCATAGATGCACAACAGAGCGCATCGTTTGAGCGCTCAAGACGAATGTGTGGATGAACGTACGCATAGTACTTAGATACCATAACATGTTCGCCGGGTTATCCGCCGTGTTTACTTGATATGCATGTGTGCGGTGCGTTGCGATACCACGGCACCTACGCAAGTGTGTTGGACCATCGTCCCCGCACACCTTAAGTTATAGGCAGTGTGTGACATGTACAAGTGTGCACGAATGTTTTCGGAACACGATGATCGTGAAGAAGTTTAATTTCTTCGCAGTCTAATCAAGGTATGCAGCCGAAATCTGAAGGGTGTGCTCCGTTGTTCTCTGTGCCACAAGAACAGCGGACTCCTCAATATTGGCCGCGCCTCCAGGAACCCAGAAACTTCGCTTTTTTCCCGTCTTTTCCTCTTACAGAAACACCTGCGGGCACCTGTAAATGCACCCTTTTATTTCTGCCTCCTTTCACTCTTTTCACTCTGTTCATCGCTTTCCTCACGACAGCGTTCAGGCGTCCATCCAAATAGAGACAGTTACCGCTCCTCCTCTAGCTCCACAATCTCCTCCACACATCTCTTTCCAGCCAGCACCACTCCTACGCCTTGAACGCTACCACACCCGCCGCTATGGCGCAGTGGTTACAGCGTTCGATTGATGAGTACGAGGTCGCACGATCGAATCCTGGCTGCGGCAACCGGATTTAGACGAAGGCGAAATGCAATGGACTGCCGCGTGCCATGCGATGTCAGCGCATATTAAAAAAGCCCATTTGGCAGCCCCTTCCTTCACGCCCTCTCCATTTCCTCCACCTCACGGAGCGACTAGGTTGTCCAGCCAGTTACTGCGGGCCCACTTACTGGGAGACAGTTACTGCGCGTTGCTTTTACTTCCACACAACCATTTGATGTTGTTATCAATGAACACTGCGAGAGGGCCAATCACAACGTTTGTTAAAGGTCGCTCAATATGAGGAAACTAGATAGCTGTCGTCGATACAGCGTAGAGCTTCTTTTACAGCGTAGTATACACGGCTATTTGTTGCGCGTTTAACACACGCGCAGCAAATACTCCACAAGTACGCAATAAAAAAAGTATGCCCTGTTTTCGTTCCTATACCGCTTTTGAATGTTCAAGAAGCATCTCTTTTTTCGACATCCTCCAGAAACCGACGCCTGCGCAGCCGCTCTTGACCTTGACCTCATTTCTGTACTGGATACATCACGTAACCGGAGGTGCCAAAAGCGCGCTTCAAGTGTCGCGACGACTGCCACGTCACTGCTGTTTCATCTCTATATATAAATTTCCGCGCAAGCCATCGAAATCGGCGAGGATCGAGTCATCCGCCCCTTTTTCCGTCGTCTCCACGGTTGCGTCACACAGCCTCCTCGTACGGCTGCAGTCACACGCGCTCTATCTCTATAGCGTCGCCGAACGTGCCGTTGCGAGCCACGTACGCGTCGCGACCCGGCCGGCGTGCGCTTATATATTGCCCGTATATCCAGGCACGTAACAAAAACCAAAATAAACAACGACAGAAGGGCGAGCGACACATAAATGCTGCGGGGAAAGCGAAACAAGCAAGCGAGACGGGCGCGGTTGCCCGGGGAACGAACAGCTGCCGACTGTACAGCAAGTGCTGCTGCTGCTGCTGCCTGGAGAGGAGGAGAGAAAAAATGGGAAAGAGCCGATATACAAGGAAAAGTACGCGAAGGAAAGGAGGAAGTGGTGAGAGAAGGAAAGGTGGGTGCGTCAGCCGGGGCGTGATCGGTGCAGGCCTCGGCCCAGACCCCGCACCTGTACTACCCGGGCCACAAAGCGGCGAAAGCGTCTATTTCAGGGCACGCAGAAGGGGGGGGGGGGGGGGGGGGGGGGACGTAGGAACGCGCAGAGGAAGAGATTTTGAAAGGAAGAAAAGTGTATTTTTGCTATTTCAACATGTTCAAGCGGCAGAAGATGTGATCTTTTTCGCGAGTTTTTTCTTTCGCTGACTACAGACTCGATGGTCAACATGCTGTCGTTACGGTATATACCGCATAGTATACAGTGAGAATCAATATGAAGGTGATAATTTTAGGCTTAGCCTACGTAGGAACGCGCAGAGGAAAAGATTTTGAAAGGAAGAAAAGTGTATTTTTGCTATTTCAACATGTTCAAGCGGCAGAAGATGTGATCTTCTTTTTCGCGAGTTCTTTTCTTTCGCCGACTACAGACTCGATGGTCAACATGCTGTCGTTATGGTATATACCGCATAGTATGCAGTGAGAATAAATATGAAGGTGATCATTTTAGGCTTAACCTAATCAGGTAAAGGGTTCTACCGCACTTGATGTTTGCAAGCATATTCAACAAAATACATGAGCATAGCTGGCTCCTGGGTTCTGTACTTCATCGAGATTTTTTCCAGCGAGTGGGTGATCATCACCCCAGAAAAAAATAAAAAATAATTGCCCCGGTCTCCTGGTCGGTTGTACGCTAGAGCGATCACTTTCATGGCGACTCTGACTGTAATACACATTCGAAGCTGAAATGAAAGCGAGTGCCATCAGCTATCCTTGTGAATGTGCCGTGAGAGGCAGGTGCTGGATAGATGAACGGAGTTACTAAGTACAAAATGGATATGACTTCGACGTCAGAACGCTGCGATTCTCAGGGATTCCGTGGTGGCCGGTGCTCCTCATTATTTATTTACAGAGACTGCTGTATCAGTTTTGAGAAATTGCAGGAGGGTTACATAGAATGAAAAAAAAAAGAAGATAATTACGCATAACTAGGCACTTGCTTTACAAACTGTGCCGGTAGTAGCTGCCTCCGGGAACAACCAAGTTCATTCCACATCTCAACTGTGCTCGAGGAAAAAAAATTGTAGCAGTCGAGGAAAGACTTGAGTGGTACAATGCTCAAAGGATCAGTCCGGCTGTCACACGTGCAGAATACCTAGTGAACGAAAAGATGGAAGCAATACAAAAGTACTTGTGCACAATTTTACGTAACACGATAAGCGGATCACATCCTCGTCGAAGCTCTAGATAATTCAGCGACAGGACATGGTGATACTCTGAATGGGGCAAGTTACGATTGCAGAGTTCAGAAATGAATCGGATGACCTTTTTTTTTTACCACTGATTCAAGTTATCTTTCTCATGAACAAGATGCGGTGACCACACAACTGACGCGTGTTCTAGAAGAAGCCTCACCAGGGATTTATAGAGTGTTAGTTTGCATGGTTTAGTTGCACCTTCCCAAGTTCATCTTAGGTGCACTATCTTCTGCAATGAATCTGCGCATATAAAGTCAACGTCTTTAAGCCGCTTAAGGTGGAGCGAACTAGTGCACCAAGTTACCGTCTTTGGTAAAATTGACCAGGGTGAATGATTTGATTCCCAGTCGTATAGTGGACCGCTCATGCTGCATATCAAGCTGTTAATCTCTGTAAGGCAAGAACTTTTTTTTTCACTTCTAAAGTACTCTTGGTCTGTAGTAAGGCTGCAAGTGCTCCCTTACACGAGTGGGAAGCCTACCATGCAACCTGGTTACTTTCGGCAAAGACTGTACCAGAATTCGTGAACACTTTCACGGTGTGCGTTCCGCATTGCTATACCTGCATTGTAAAGGTTGTTTTTTGTTAGTAAACGTCGCTGTCGCCGTTTCTTTAAGTTAATCGCCATTTGGTAAGTTATGTTCCAGTCGTAAAAAGGAGAAAACACACCATTTAGTAAAGTTGTTTTAGAAGAAAAAACAAGCACATGCCACCGGTGGGATCCGAACCCACGACCTCCAAATTTCATGTACAGTGCTCTACTAACTGAGCTACTGCGGTGGCTGTCCACACTTCTACTTTCTAGGGTATTCATGCTGCGCGTAACCTAACCTTGGAAGTGTTCACCAGCGCCACCCTCATCCATAGCGCCGGACGTAGTAGGTCCATAGTGGCGGACGTAGTAGGTCCATAGTGGCGGACGTAGTAGGTCCATAGGGGCGGACGTAGTAGGTCCATAGCGGCGGACGACGTAGTATTCCGCGAGTGTGACGCGGAGCGCAATGAAACGAGAGGGCGGAAGCTGTCCCTCACAAAAATGCGTGTTGAAAGGCTATTGAATTCCTCCAGAGTTCTTTTAGTGTGTGCTGTTAATCTATGCTGAACTTCTATGACAACAGTGTTGATGAACTGCAGAACCCCCCAGTTGAAAACTGGCCACCATTTGTGAGTTGAAATTCCATTGTAAACATGTTGCGTTGATTTCTTGTTGGTTATGGACTGAGCACAAATTGAAAGCTGACAACCCTCTTACGCCTATGGCATCAGGACTGCCACAACCGAGGCCCTCGTTCAGCTATTGAATAGACAAGGGAAAGGAAATCAGGGGCTCGTTATGATGTACAGTGTTTGTGACGTACAGTGGTTGCCCAATGATTTAAGTGTGGACCCCACTTCTGACACCAATGTGATGGCTCATTTTCTTAAAATGGCTCTGGGTCCACACTGGGCATGAGGAAATTGATGCACAGACTCCAAGAATGATTTTAGAATATGATTTAATGAACGGATCTGGCTGGATGCCGCTTACGGGAAATGCAGTAGGGCTCGTCCACGTCGGGGCTGAGTCAGCTTGTTGTGGCACGGGCTCGACGAATGGCTGGATGTCTGCTGCGGCCGGGCTGGGGATTCTTCACGGCGGTGCGGCTCTCGTTCTCGGCCAGGCGTTGGAGGAGCTGCCAGGCGTTGAAGCCTGCTGTGGAGGCCGAACGCGAGCGAAGGCTAGACCCCGGGCTCCCTGGTCCATGTGCCGCCCCGGTCTTCTGCCTTCCTCCGTCTCGTTCGCCCGCTCGAATCGTCCCTCTCTCTGCCTGTTCCTCCCGTCGGCTCCCCCTTTTAAGCCTTTTGCTTCTTTCTTTCTTTCTGCCTCCTCCCCTTCGCCGTAGCCGCTGTGCGCTTCTCGCCGCCCCCGCGGCGCCGCCCGCTCGCCGCTTCCTTTTGTTCCCTCCGCGCAGATCTCCCTCCTCGTGACAGCGTCGAGCCCCCCTCCGTGGCGACACGACGCCAGGATGGCGCGGTCTGCCGCTTCCCGGGAAAGTCGCTGACCGGGTTCACTCCGCGCAGCTCTTCCCTGGAATCTTCGTGACGGGCTTAATCCCCACCGCAGGAGTCGTCGACGGCCATCCTATGCGCTATGTGTCCTTGTCTCTCCGTGGCGACACGACGCTAGGACGGCGCGGTCGGCCGCTTCCAGGGAGTCACTGACCGGGTTTGTGCAGGCACTGGTGTACGTGCACGAATTGTCACAAAAGTAGCCAGGCTGCAAGGTTTCCTTCTAGCTCGTACAGTGGAGCTCTTACAGCTTCTCTGAAGCTGAAGTGGTCGTTAAAGGCAAGGACTGGGGCTCCTCTTACCTTCCAACACTTTTCGATCTTTAGGAAAGCCAATAGAAGCAAACCATGCAGCCTGGTTACTTTTGACAAAGACGGTACATATGAAGGAAGCCAACAGTAATAGAAACCCAGGAAAGCATCGATGGACGAGAACCGGCGGCAAGACATATTAGGAATACTGTCAGGACCGGCGCTTTTAGTTGTGTCTACATTTAGTAAGAGGATATTAATTCCAGAACAAGTTAGAGAGCGTTCAGCAATGTTTAGTACCATTAACTGCTCGTACGTTATTAGTATTGTGCAGCCGATTACGATTTTACCTCAAGGTTACCGAACAATAGCAGTCCAAATCGTATATTGATAGAGAACTCACTAAAAAAACGAGAAAATCTGCTACAAAAGTAGCTTGTCTTTCAGAACAGCGGGAAGATGCCAAACGCTCCTCTTTGGAATTGTCAGTAATGAAGATCATGACAAGCACGATAATGGAAGAAGGCACCGAAGGCATTTATTTGTCAGCCTATCCTCTAGACCCAATTTAAAGCTCTCGAAAAGGAAACTGCCCTATATATTATAGTATATGTTGACATGCGCGAACACGGAAATGAATGCTATAAATCTTACAGTATATTGCTACCTGTCCATGCATATGACATCCTCCGTTACGCATTTTTCATGTTATTTCCTGTCGTTCGGCGACTGCTACATAGAAGCACAATTCTTCGCGTATAAGCGCCCGGCAGCTATCCGTCATTCAAAGCACATCATAACCTTTCAGTCAAGCTTTCATAACATTTCCAGAGCTGTCAGCACTGCTCAGACGCTCTGTTCTCTCGGTTTTAAACAAACACGCGAGGCATATGATACTCTTCGCGGAACAAACCGCGAGAGAAGATGCCTGAGCGCTCTGCATTCGACGTCGAGCACACGGGCTGCCTGCCCCCCGCCGACGGCGCCGCTCGGCGCGCTATCAGCGATTGTGTTGCGGTCTTCCGTAAACGTCTTTGGCGGCCAACCCGATCGTATTTAGAAGCCCGAGATAACGAGACCGGCAGGTCGCGAGCTACAGCAAACTCTCGTGTATACTCGCTTGGCAACGGGACCCTCCCGTTATCTCTTCGACAAAGCAAAGATAGCGATGGGCTGCATGCTCTGTTTTTTCACCTGCCGTTGTTTGAGGCCCGTGCCAACAAGCATATATATGGCTCGGCGCCGAGCGGTCCTTTCTTCGCAGTTATGTGGACGCCTCGTCGTGTTCTTGGTTTCCGCGAAAAAAACGAGAAAGAAACGGAGAGGCAGGCGGTGCTAAACGCGTGAAAAGCGATTCACAAAAACATCCATCAGGGGTAATAGATGCAGAAGATTGGTTTTGTGGTTTTGTGGGGTTTAACGTCTCAAAGCGACTAAGGCTATGAGAGACGCCGTAGTGGAGGGCTCCGGAAATTTCGACCACCTGGGGTTCTTTAACGTGCACTGACATCGCACAGTACACGGGCCTCTAGAATTTCTCCTCCAAAGAAATTCTGGCCGCCGCGGCCGGGATCGAGCCCGCGTCTTTTGGGTCAGCAGCCGAGCACCATAGCCACTTAGCCACCGCGGCGGCAGATGCAGAAGAAGAACGCTGTAGAGGTTGTTTGTTTTGTAGCAAAACAATTAAAATGTGGTCCGTGTATAACCTTAAAACGAGGAAACAGAGGATTTGGCAAGCATGTGCATAAAGATGTCAAGTAAGTAGCTTGAACTCAGAGGAAAAAAACAAACAAACAAACAGGAATCCTGCAGCTGTCAAATATACTTGAGGTTGGGAGTTCATTTGGGCAGCGCCGCCGCGGTGGCTCAGCGGTTATGGTGCTCGGCTGCTGACCCAAAAGACGCGGGTTCGATCCTGGCCGCGGCGGCTAGAATTTTTTTGGAGGAGAAATTCTAGAGGCCCGTGTACTGTGCGATGTCAGTGCACGTTAAAGAACCCCAGGTGGTCGAAATTTCCGGAGCCCTCCACTACGGCGTCTCTCATAGCCTTAGTCGCTTTGGGACGTTAAACCCCATAAACCAAACCAAACCAAACCAAAACATTTGGGCAGCAAGCTGAAAATATATATAAAAAAAAGAGGGTAATGAGAGAGGCAGGCATGACTAAAGGCGAAGCGCCAGCGGATAAAGAATCTTTACGTAGATAGACTTCGCTCTAAAGTTTGGCGCTAGCCAGCAATCACAAAATCTAGTTCATACAGCGTAGCTGATGGTGACTTCCTTCCGTGGCTAACATGGCCACAAAGCACACTTGATGGTTACACTTTTAAAGTGCACTAGAGTTGTCAAACCTCTCCTCTGGCCTCCATTTTGGCGTACAAACATAGCGATAGGTAAGCGAACAGTCAGTCCGTGCAGAAGAACGAAATACATTCTTATTTTTGCATTACCCGAAAATACATAAAAGCTTCGCTCTGCCACCTGAGAAGCAATCGTTGCATTACCCGTCAGCAAAGTAGTATGGCATAGCTGCATGTGGTTCAGAGGAGCAATAGTTGATGCTGCGGATTAATTTCGACCACCCGGTGTCCTCTAACGTGTATTGGCATCGGAGAGCGTACGGGTGTGTTTGCATTTCGCCTCCACTTAAATGCGTCCGCCACTGCTGGGATTCATACTCGCGTCCTTGGCCACAGCAGCCGAACGCCGTAACCACTATAAACTATCGCGGCGGGTGCATGTCGCCAAAGTGTTCTGTTTTCTTGTACCATGCGCTGCTGCGCAGCGCCCACGTGACATTGGTGCGCGTGGGGCTAAAGCTGGCTAGCGAGTCCGCGTCTCGACATGTCGTGGTTGATAGCTTATCTTCCGGCCGACAAAAAGACACAGAGCAAACTCAACTGGTCCGCACACTCATCGAAATCGAGGGTACGGGCGCCTTGAGAGGTGTGCGTAACTAGGGAGCTTTCGACCGTTTAATTAGACGGTGGACAGTCATCGCAATAAATGTACAGGACACAGGTCACCCCTTAGTTCCTACCTTTGTATCATCAGAATCATCCCATCACATCACTTTATTTTCGTTAAAGTGCCCTAGTGGGCTCTTACATAAGGGGTCGGAGTTACATGGTGCAAGCGTTGACAGCAGTCATAAACGTTGTTGGGCAAGTTATGGCAGCGATATGCTGGGGAAGGCCGTTCCAGTCAGTTGCACCACCCACACATCGTATGCGCCATAAAACTCGCAGTTCGAAAAGTATTAAGCGCTATTTTTGTCACAGTCGCCGACGTACTAAATGTCGACTTCACCAAGTAATAAGAGCTTCAAAGTTGGAAATGACGTATGACATTGTCTTGTGAGCGGTGCAATTGTAACCATAGCCAGAGGGCTGCCCGCCCACCCACCACCGCAGATCTCGATCCAACACCCCACACCACTCAAGCCCACTTTCACCCTCCACAGGCGCCATTCACCACCCATCCCCACCCACCCAACTCTACCTTCCAGAATCGCCACCCTCACCAACCCACCTACCTACACCTTCCACTTGCCTCTACCCACTAGCAGGCCATGCGGCAGCGGAACTAAAAACCGACGTAGAAGTCGAATTAAAAGGTGCAGTGGGAAACCTAGCTGCCTTCCAGAAGCACCACTCACCCATCACCTGCCCACCCTACCCCGCTGGGTAGAAGGTGGAGGCGGGCCATCATGATCTCTCAGAAACGAGGGCGGCAAGCATTCGGGTAAGTCGTTTATCCCAAGCAACATTGCAGTAAGCGCAGATGAGAAGGCTAATCAAAGGCCAATGCATTGCAACGGCAAATTCAGGTAAGCCAGCAAAAGTAATACAAAACGAAGCCCCCTGAGGTGGCTGAGTGGTTATGGCGCTCGGCTGCTGACCCGAAAGACACGGGTTCTATTCCGGCCGCGGAGGTCGCATTTCGATGAAGGCGAAATGTTAGAAGTCTGTGTATTGCGCAATTTCAGTGCTCGGTAAAGAATCCCAGGTGGTCTAAATTTCCGGAGCCCTCCACTACGGCGTCCCTCATAGCATTAGTCGTTTTGGGACGTTAAACCCCATAAAGCGTAAACCAAACCGAAATGTATTGATGCAAGTTCAGGCATCGGGTAAGGCGAAATTTGAAAAGTACCGAACACAAAAGCATAATTTCTAAAAACTTTAACTGTAAAAGAATTAAGGCAATATCACCACTGCTTACGGAGGATCGTCACATCAGATTGCCTGATGTGATTAACCATTACCACTAGTTAGACATGTTCTTGGCGCATGATGGCCTTAGTTGCCTATGTGCCATTAAACCCAACACAACACAACACAACACTAGTTAGACAGGCTGAGTGAAGATTTTGGTTCTCATATCAGGCGGGCATTCTAGAATTTTCCTTTATTGCATGAAACAACACTAGTTAGACAGGCTGAGTGAAGATTTTGGTTCTCATATCAGGCGGGCATTCTAGAATTGTCCTTTATTGCATGAAACATTTTTCGTTCGCACGCCACTATGAAAAATAAGGGGAAAAATTATGAGAGCTCGAAGAAATATTAGATGCGTTTTCCTATAGCGTTTCTTCTTCCTTATCTTAGTTATATTCGTAGTGATTATTGCTGTCGCGAATTACCAATACATGCATAATTACGCGAAATTGTAAGGCTTCTATAGTAGCCATAGTAAGGCAGTCCTCCAAACGTTTTGATAAAATAGAATTCAGCGGCAGTCTGCTGCTTACAAGCCGTTTCCTGCTAGAACAATGACCGCGATACCAAACAAAGAAGCTCGTTCCAAGTCTGGGTCGCTGACTCATCGTGCGGCCGATGGAGACACCGGCAGACGTTGGACGGGCATTGCGCATCGTCTTACAACAAAGGGGGCGCCCGATGAGTGTGTTTGTCGCGCACGCGGGAGAGAATAGTAAAAAAAAATTAAAAAATATCGCAAAGTGGGACAGCAGGCATCTGACGCACCTTTGCAGCTGTGTCCCCCTTGATATTTTATTTTTATCCATTTATTTACTTACACTGACAAGCAAGACGCTTTATCTAAACTATACCTAACAATCTGCACAATGCATGCCTTCAACATTGTTTGTCCAAAAATTGGCGGCTAGTGCACCTTTCCAAACGGAAATTTCTCCCTCGGTCAGTATATCGTCAGACAGTCCAACAGACGCTCGTCACTGATGAGCGATAAAAAGTAGATAACAAAAATAATGCCCATCTATGGACTCTCTATTGTCTGTCTATTCAAATCTTTAAATTGTGATTACGACTACGGTGGAGTGTACGCGGCGCTATAGCCGCCATCCGGTTTCTTTCTTTCTAGGGGCCCCAGTAAACAGTTTGAGTTGGACGCAAGTCCGCTTATCTCTATTCTGGTCTGCGTGCCGTCATCACGAGGCGACAGTACCTTCTCATTTGCGTTTCGTATTTTTTTTATCTCTCAGGATTAGTTTGCAACGTCCATAATGTTCTAATGCATAATTTGCGTTTTCGTTGACTTGAGAAAAAGAAGTGTTACATTAGGACGCTATCTTCTCACTTTATTATCCGTATCATGCGTAATACATGTCTGTCAGCTATGAACGCTTTAGCAGGCCAGACCGCTTGAAAGTTTAATTGTGCCGCCGCGGTGGCTCAGTGGTTATGGTGCTCGGCTGCTGACCCAAAAGACGCGGGTTCGATCCCGGCCGCGGCGGCTAGAATTTCTTTGGAGGAGAAATTCTAGAGGCCCGCGTACTGTGCGATGTCAGTGCACGTTAAAGAACCCCAGGTGGTCGAAATTTCCGGAGCCCTTCACTTCGGCATCTCTCATAGCCTTAGTCGCTTTGGGACGTTAAACCCCATAAACCAAACCAAACCTAAACCAAACCAAAGTTTACTTGTGATGATAGATTCCTACTACGGTAGCTAAGCTGTTATCTGCTTATAGTTATATAACTGTACCAATCATAACATTTGTATTAACACGTATTCTTTTGCTCGCATCCCTTTCATGTGAAGATGAGACAAGTTTTCTCACCCCAAACTTTCAGCCAGAAACATATGCTTCCAATGAGTAGTTGTTGAATGACTTTGCTTGCGTGACGAATTGTAAACAGCTGACTCGTTTACAGCTTGGCGTTTCAGAAGACCTCTTACGTAGCTGTTACTGCGGTTTGTATTAATTGAAAACCCTCCCGCCCATGGGCGTCCGGAAGGGGGGGCAAGGGGGGGCAACCGCCCCCCCCCCCCCCCCCCCCTTGGAATTACGGATATTATTTGTGCACTAGTAGAAAACAACTACACAGCTGCCGCCTCCCTCATAACCGGCCATCGGGTGCACCCCCCTGGAAAAAGTTCTGCGGACGCCCTTCCCGCCTATATATCAAAGCGACAAGTAAGCGTAACAGACGTCGCAGAAGACGTTTTGCTGAAAAAGAAAAAAACATGCGCTACAGGAAATGGAGCAAAGAACAACGTTGAAGCAAGAAACGATTTTTAAATCGATTACGGTACATGTGCTGGTATCGCTATTGTAGATCACATAATGGATTGATTAGTCCTGAAAAACCCAGCATTATCTGGAAAATTTGAATTAGCGCTGTACTTCAAGTTCGTCACCTTACCTTTTCATTGTACTATGAGCACGAATGAAACGCGAACAAGAAAACGTAGGTGGCAACACAAGAACACCAACGTATTAGCTCCTGTATTTGAAATACAAGCGCGGTTGAATAACAATTCTAAAGAAGAGTCTTCGTGCCTTCAAAATGAATCAAGCAGGAGCTAGTATACAGCTTCTCCTGGCTAAGAGCTGCTTATTTTGCAGTGTGTGGTTCAGTAGCCTTGTTCGCGTTTCATTTCTTGCTGATAGTACATTACATATTATAGCAGTCAAGCTCCCTCATCGCTATTTCATTTCTCGTGTAGGTCGTAGTCATGCATGCAGAAGCGCTTCGCAACCTTGGCATCTTTTACCGTTGGATTTTTTTTCTTCGTTTTAACGCTCAGTTCGTTTTCTTTTTCTGCAAAAGGACACTAATTTTGACAAATCTAGAGGTGGGTAATTGGGAATCACTTCATGTTTTTGCACCTTAAAAAATATGATCCCACGACGCGATGTCTCTTTTCGTGTCCCTGTCTTTTTGTGTAGCAAAAAAAAAAACAATGAAGAAAATTCTGCCATGCAGGTGTCAGAACGTTGATCTTCTATTTATTTATTTATTTGCTGCGCAGATCGAACTGCGCTTAAACACAACACTACCGCTGCGTTTCATTTTTGCTATAAATTATCCTATTACTTCTGTAAAGGATTTCTGTTGTTTAGGCCGAAATGCGCATTAAATTCAGAGACGCGTGTTTCTGGAAGCGGTTGCTTAATTTTCAGCCTCTACCGATAACAGAGAATAAAGAAAGACGCCTAAGGCAAAGTAAAAGTTCAAACTGGGCCTGCTATGTATACATGCACCACATGCTAAACAGAGCTTACTTGGCTAGCCCCCCCCCCCCTCTTTTTTTCGAAAAGTCAAACTGGGAGCGCTTTTTATCCAGTTCAGTCGTGTTGAACTTGTGTCTTTTTCTATTTTTCTTTGTTGCTCTCTGTATTGTTTCCTTTTTTTCTGTTTTGTAAACACCTCTTGTCCCCGTGTTTGAAAAATCCCTTATAAAAATGGTCTATAGACAGTCTATAGACTTCTTATTGACTCTATTGATTTCCTATACATATTGCTTTTTGTCATAGTCTATAGACTGTCTATAGACAAAAGTTAACTAAAAGTGTATGGCCATAAATCTATAGATTGTCTATAGACTGTCTATGACACTTGTATTGCCTATAGACTGTTCTCTAGGATTTGTCTCTAGACAGGCTATAGACTTTATAGACAGAAGTCTAGAGAAAATCTATAGACTGTCTAAAACTTTTGTAAGGGATGTGCGTTTCTCTTTTATTTCAAAATATATGCCTCTCGAGTATTGACCTGCGGCTGCAAAAAAAAAAAATGAAAAAAGCAGCGCTCTCTCGTCGCACACGCGCTCCACGCAAGCGCACCGATATCCTGCCTTCAAAAACGTACGCCTAGCGAATATTTTGGCGCACTTGAGTTCCCGTACTCGGCCTATGATTTCGCTTAGTACACAGTCTGTCTCACGCACTTCCCGTTCGTTTTTCTCGCCATTATTTTGTTTGTTTGCAGCCGCTTGTTTTTCCCCGTCTGAATTGCGTCCTTTCACTTCTGTTGGCCGCCCATTTCCTGCCTGCCCTCCCAGACCGCATACACGCCTCCTCATTCAGACAGATTTCGCCGCTCAGAAATAAAAAAGAAAGAAAGATTCGAAATAAAAGGATGGTAGTAAAACCGAGCGTAGCGCGGCAGTTTCGTAACCCCTGCAACTCTAAGGACTGTCTTTTCCTCGTTTTTGTAGCGCTTCTTGTTTTCTTCGGGGAAACCGTGTTACCGTTCTCTTCGGCACCCCGCCGAGAGTGAACAGGGCATGTATGCTGAAGGGATTGCATTGTGCTCGCGCGGTAGCCATCTTTTATTCTCTCCTTTTTTTTAGCGCATATTTCTTTCTCTACGGGCTTCTTTGTTCGCAGCTGTTGTGTGCCTTTTCAAGTTCAGCTGGATAACCCTGCGGAATATGTTTCAAGGTCGTCTAGAAACACCAACGAAACAGACACGAAAGAGAAGGAGGAGAAGGAATTAGAGAGAGAGAGAACAGCGGCTTGAAAGGGGAAGAATAAAATGCGGAAGGTCAGAATGCGCAGGTAGGGTCAGTAGAAGCACAGTGATTGAGATGAAGCCTCAGTCGTGGGCGGCGAAGTTCCGGTAAAAAAAAAAGAAAACATACAGGGGCACCTAATCACATTGTGTGTTTATCGGAAACGATGTCACTTCCGGTCTGGTGACGTAATTTTCCTCCAGCCAATGAGAGAATTTTGACACCGACGACACATTTCCCCCCCCCCCCCCCCCAACGATTCTTTTAATGATGACGAAACGACTTGGCGTTATAAGAGAAATAATTTTTTGCACGCGTCGAGTGAGCAGGCATTTTACTGTTCGATAAAAAATTAAGTTACTCTCTAAACAGAAATATACAGCATGTTTGTATTTTTGTACTAATTATATTTATTTGTTTGCACTGTGTTGTAAGATATGTAAGATATGATTTATTAACAGCGCGCAATTACGCTGGCTGTTATTAAATTCTTCGCTCCAGTGCTTTGTGATGTCCGAGCATGCGCCTATAACTGACTTGTGCACTAAACGAGGAGTTCGGTTATCGCAGTAAAGTAACGCTGCGAATGAAAAACAGTGTAAGTATAGAGACGGAGTTACGACGCGCGCATCAGCGTCGCTCCGCGGTTTCATTCGCTTTTTTCTGCAAACGCAACAAGCAGCCCCTTTTTAAAGCCAGAACTACGGCGCAGGTAGGAAGAAAAAAGGCAATGCATTTTAACAGAAAAACTCTACTATGGCTGTATCAAAGTGTTGCTTTTAACAGAAGTCAAATTCTTTCGTCGAAGCACTAACTGTATGAAAAGTTGATGAAAACCTCATCATCATCATCAGCCTGACAACGCCCACTGCAGGGCAAAGACATCACCCATATCTCTCCAATTAACTAAGTCCTGTGTCAGCAGCGACCTCCATATCCCCGCAAACTTCCCTCCTCTCATCCGCCCACCTAACTTTCTGCTGCCTCCTGATACGCTAGCCTTCTCTTGGAATCCAGTCCGTAACCCTTAACGTCCATCGGCTATCCTGGCTTCGCGTTGCAGGACCTGTCCATATGTCCATTTCTTCTTGTTTTCGACTAGGGTATTATTTACTCGCGTTTGTGTCTTGAAGAAAACCCGTCACCTGTCGAACCGTTTGACCAGCATCCCCCCACCCCCATATGCCTCCCTGACATACACATCCAAGCCCTGATTATACGAACAGCGGTATTATGTAGAAAAGGAAGATTATTTTTTTTCTCTCTAACTTTTATTTTTTATCTCTTCTGTCTCTCTGTCATTGTCGGCTGACGCCATAAGAGCCGATTAGGGAATTCAAGGCTTCGCAGACCCCCACGTGAGAACCACTGCTCTCAAAACTCTGAAACTCCAGAACCCTCAAAAGCCAGACCAGCCACAACATACCCTATTTTAAAAGGAGTTCCATTGAATTGTGCTCTGTGTACACAGCAGTACCTGATAAAAAGTACGTTATAACACTCTGTTCCGTATGTAAAATACTACTTCGTATAATCAATTGGGAATACATACATTGTCTTATCTCGTGACCAGCGTACACTCTAAATATGAACATGCCTATATGGGAGTTAAAGGGAGTAGGTTTTCTTCCAGCGCACCCCTTTTCGCGCTAGATGACAGCTTACTCCCTTTTGCTTACTCTTCCCTTACTTCTCATTACATTGGTTAATTTTGAAACCCCAGAGGCTTATCGCGCACCCTCTGTAGAATTTCTATTGACCATCAGTATAAAAATTAACAGAGGGTTTATACCTTTTTCTTTCCACGAATGTCGCTGCGAGAGAACCGCAACGGACATGCTTCGTAACGTAAATCTCGACGCCACGAACCGGATAGCAGCCCGGCAGACATGCACGCACGCACTATACTCATAGCCTTTGTGTCCGGTTAAACTGAGTAGCGTGTTTTTTCTGCTGCTCGCTCATTTCACGGACTCGAGATTGGGTTTTCCCACCAACGAGCACGCATGTACAGACAACCCATGCGTGCTTTGGGAATTGCACGCGCCGTCTGCAACAATAATATAATGGGCGGACCAACCGCGCCATCTGTCCGAGTACTCGAGAAGCGCCACATGGGACCGCGTAAATTCAAGGCTCATGCTCGGGTGTCAGTTCTTGAATGAAGAGGGTTGCAGCGCTAATAAGTCAGGCAGTGCCGAATAGGTGGATGGATGTTAAGAGCGACTCTCTGAAACAGGTGAAGAGATTTTTAGTCTGTTTGTCACGAAATATCTTTTCGCCTCTCTGCCTGAAATCTGTTTGAGCCAACAGGGATTTAGGCTCCTGAGTGAACAGAAAGCTCCATATAATCAGCTCAGCGGTGTTATGCCTTTTTCGGAGTAGGGCGCGCTATAAACACATTTAAACTCCCATGAACGTCCTGCGATTGTTCAGGACGAGTCAAAGTGCCCGTTGGGAGGTTTAGTTACGAGTGTACGCTGGTATTTTCCGACAAGTATGGACAGTTATAATCAGCAGAAGTTACCTGGAGAACTTATTAACCTTGCATTAAATGGGCCCTACGACGTAAATCAAGTGTATGCTTTTATTTATTTATGCTTTTATTGATTGAGGCTGATCGTAGCGGAAAGTTTCGACTACTAATACGAGGCAGCAAGCAAATCGGCAGCGGCCTGTTTCGATTAGTTCAGCGTCCACTTCACACTTGATCACTTTGCATTCCACCCGCCGCTATGGCTCAATGGTTTTGGAGTTCGGTTGCTGAACCGCCAGTCATGGAATCGAATCTCGGTCACGGCGGTCGCATTTCTGTTGAGTCGAACCAAGACCAATGGAAGAAATTCAGCTTAAAGGAACAGAAGTTGACAACAATGGCCAACGGCCCACATGGTGTTGTATTACTGCGCTTGTCCGTGACAACAGAAAGCAAAACCAGGTTTTTAATGTTTGAGTCTATGAAATACACTAGAGGTATCAACATTCTTGGTCTTAAAGTTTCTTCAGTAGAGTTATTTCTTGGGCTAATTGGTATTCTTGATTTACACTCAGTTTTTCAGCGCAACGGCACACGGCCAAAGAAAAGAAGCAGGGAGAGAAGAGGGACGAACACAGCGCTGACTGTCAACTGTTTTTTTAAGGACGCACACACAGCTTAAATACACAAATGGATTGTTGCTAGCTCCAGGAAGCCTAAGCAACAAGAGCGCAGCAAGGGTGGACTTGTAGTGATGGGTGGGGCTTCTGTCCCTGCCAACATCTCGAACTTGCTTGAAAAGGGTCCGAAATTCGGTCTGGAACCTTGTGTGCCCCCTCATGAGCTTGTGGGCCTGAACCGGCGCATAGCCGAGAAGGCAGCTCAGGAAAATCAGGGACGTTGCGTTTTAGATGGCATAGATTGTCTGGCAAAGAATGTGAAGTTTGTGAGACAAGACAAGGCTAAAAAATGTTTGACTGGTATCGTGAATTTTTTCACTCATAATGAGCTTTGTCTTTTACAGGCAGATAAGGTCACTGGTTTTGTTGCCATGCCTAGAGCCATGTTTAATGAGAAAGCTTTGCAAGCAGTGAAGAAAAATTTCGTGGCAGTGAATAAACGGGACACCCAGATTAAAGGCAAATTCGCGGATTTTTGTAAGCGTTTAGAGCTATTGCCTCTTGCTAAAGCAATCACAAATAGTGAAAGTCGTGGGTTACACGTGTTTTTCACTGTGAAGACCCATAAACATGATGCCCCGCTCCGTACAATTGTAAGAGAAAGGGGAACATGGCAAATTAATGTCAGCAGATTCCTTCAAAGAGTGTTGAATAACCTCAAGATTAAAGGTGCACTGAAGAGGATTCTGAACTTGTCTTTTTGCCGCGGGAACTCGATCTACACGTTCCTAGCATTCTTAGAAACTGCGACTTATTGCCCTCTGTGGCCGATTTCCCTAATAATAATAATAATAATAATAATAATAATAATAATAATAATAATAATAATAATAATAATAATAATAATAATAATAATAATAATAATAATAATAATAATAATAATAATAATAATAATAATAATAATAATAATAATAATAATAATAATAATAATAATAATAATAATAATAATAATAATAATAATAATAATAATAATAATTTGTTTATTTCCATCAGTGATGGGGGAGACTGCGGATAAAAGCCGCTTGACAACAAGCGACTTGACTGAAGCCCGCAGCCCCCCTACAAAGCAGGCAGCGATAGAACAAAAAAAAAACTCGCAGAAAGCACAATATTCAAAATTAATGCACGCACACTTGATAGTCACAAGAGGTAAATAACAAAAAGCAAGATAACATTTTTAGTTGTTATTGTGAGCAAGGATTGTTAATGAAATGTTTGCGTAGGGTTCGTACAGAAATTGTATGCAAATCTATGCCTTAAATCGAATTAAATCGAATTAACGTCCGGCTCCCGCCTTTATTTTTTGAATTCTCCGTGTACGGTGGGCGGAGTCGACCAACGCGCGAAGTGCCTTTCAGCCAGCTCCGTGGAGGCTTTGCTTTCGCTTTATTTTGCTTTTTAGGTTTCTGTGAATAAATAGTTTCATTCGCAGATAATATAGCCGCAAAATAAGCCCGCAGAAATAAAAATACGCGCGGACTATTTGCTACTACGGGCTACTACGTATTACTCCGCCGATGGCAGAGCGGCAAGCGGCCGCGGGACTGGGTGAAAGGCGCTCCACGCTTTGGTCGACTCCGCCCACCGTACGCGGGAGAATTAAAAAAAAAAGGCGGGAGCCGGACGTTAATTCGATTTAGTTACGAAAATCGGCCACACAGGGCAATAAATCTCAGTTTCTAAGAAAGCTCGGAACGAGTAGATAGAGTTCCCGCGGCAAAAAGACAAGTTCAGATTCCTCTTCAGTGCACCTTTAATGACCCTTTTATAGCGAGGAGTTCTATGGATGTAGTTCAATTCCTAAAGGACAACCAAGATATAAGATATGCTTTTTCAGTTGACGTCAATGACCTTTTTTTATTCCGTTCCTTATCAAGAACTGTTTGCTGCTGTCAAGGAATGTATTGACGAGAACGGACCCGTTCAGTTTAAGAATGCGTCGGGGATGACTGTAGATAACTTTTTAGCGCTTTTAGAATTTGATTTGTGTAGTAAGTTTATCGCCTTTGACAATGAGTTTTATCTGCAAAAGAAGGTTGGTTTGGTTTGGTTTATGGGGTTTAACGTCCCAAAGCGACTAAGGCTATGAGAGACGCCGTAGTGGAGTTTGTATTGGGTCATGCGTTGCCCCGGTTTTATGTGATATTTTTTTAGCGTGCATTGATCGCCATTTGCATGATCATTTTAATCATTTTAAGAGTGAAACTATTACAAAATTGTTTCGTTACGTGGACGATTTTTTAATTGTTTTGAACAAACATTGTGCCATTCCCAATGAGGATACACTTATGAGTGTACTGCATGACTTTGAAAAGCATGGCAGGGGGCTCACTTTCACGTACAAGCTCCCGATTGAACACAGCCTGCAGTTCTTGGATTTAAGAATTAGGTTCACTAATAAGCATGTTTGCTGGTCTTACTCGCCCAGAGCACAAAAAGAGCTTCTGCCTTATAATTCATCCCATTAAAAAATTGTGAAGATAGTGATCGCAAAGCTGTGCTTAGAATCTGCGCTCCAAAAATCATGTGTGCATGATATGCAAGATAGTTTCGGGAAACAGTGGGCTAGGCTTGAGGCCGCCAGTTTCCCTGAGTCGGTTGTTGTCGCTGTTGCAGAAGCGCTCTTGAAGAAGTTGAAGCCCGGAGCTGGCAAGGAGGCAATAACCCCTCCGCAGGCTAAAGTAAGGCCTGAAGTGATGCCATACTTGCACAAAGTATCCCATGGCCTCAAAAAAGTGGCAAACCGGCACAACGTGCCGTTGGTCTTCTCAGCCCCTCGGAAGCTTGGCCAGTTGGCCCGACGCATCACAGGTGAAGACAAAAAACCTGGGTGTAAAAAGAGGCACGTGAACCGCTTTGCGGGATGCGCCACAGGCGTTGTGTACGAAATCCCCTTGACGTGTGGCAGATCGTACATCGGGCAAACTGGGCGCTGCGCCAACGACCGGCTCAGGGAGCACGCAAGAGACCTAAGGAATGGGGAAGGTGCTAACCTTGTCGAGCACTGCGCTACTTGCAAGGATTGTACACCGGTGTTTTCGGGAGTGAGGATTCTGAGCACAAGCAAATCAAAAACAACCCGTGAAACGATAGAGGCATATTATATTAAGAGAGCAGGGTCAGAATGTGTCAGCGATACTTCACTTCATCTGTACGCCGCGGAAAAGATGTTCCTATCAAAGCTTTTGCGATAAAGATGTGAATGAGTTTTTTTTTTTTTTTCCTGTTTACCTTGCACGGTGTGCGCCTGCGCTGGTCTGAGTGTATTTAAGCTGTGTGTGCGTCCCTAAATAAACAGTTGACAGTCAGCGCTGTGTTCGTCCTTCTCTCCCTGCTTCTGTTATTTGGCCGTGTGCCGTGGCGCTGAAAAACTATGAGTGTAAATTAAAGTGTCTTCTTGTGATTAACTTCTTTTTTACGTAATAACAAACGCTTCAACAGCCTGCCTTTTCCTTGCAGCGGAGAGGAATTCTGTATGGCGATAGTGAATATGGGCGCAGGTTCCCTGCAGGGCTATAGACCCCAAAATTTTTGGTCGCGTATATTCTCAGGCTATGAGAGACGCCGTAGTGAAGGGCTCCGGAAATTTCGACCACCTGGGGTTCTCTCAGTGCACGTTAAAGAACCCCAGCCTGAGTCGCTTTGGGACATTAAACCCCATAAACCAAACCATTGAACTTCGGAATAATACGTAATAACGCCGAAAAATGCGTATACATGGATCCACACGCGGTATTCACCTACGCTAAATCATTTAAACTTATTTTTTTTCCACTCATGCTGTTTCTGTTTCATTCGGTTTCAAAAGAAACTATGGCTGTGATGCCAAATGCCAGAATAAGTAACCTGATGCTTGAAAAAAACGCGATATAACCGCGGTTTTCCGTCGTTTTAATTCAATATAAGGCTCAAGCCAGCCTGCCTCAAGGGTCGGAATCGCAACTAGGGGAGGAGAAGAGATTTTGTTGCAGTTTTTTTCACGCTGCTTCACACAGACTGCCCTCATGTGTCACAGCCATCATTAGGTTGTTGAAACCGATAGCGATAGTTACGCAGTCCAAGAGGGCACTTTTCAGTTTCTAAGTAATTAGCAACTCTGCTACGGACTGGTGAATTTTGGTGCAGAAATGAAGAGCGCATTGCGCAATTATTTTCCAAACCACCGCGGTGTTTTGGTCGCATCCAACCATAGCTTGATCGTTTCGGCAATATTAATGAAACTACAAGGGCGACTGCTGCGTCCATCAATAACTTTGACGTCAGTAGATGTAGATGTGTTACATCGGGTCAGCAGTCGTTCACAATAACCACCCAACTACTGTAGCGGCTAATATTTACGTTTACAATGGTCATATATTGCTTGGACGCAGGGCCCACATCACCACTCCCTCCTCGCCCTCATTAGATCGGCCCAACTTTCCTCCTTTTAAAACGTACTCTTTTTTTTCTTCCTACCTTCCCCACTCTCTTTATGCCCGGAGGTAACAACTAACGTTATAAAAAAAGCTCACTTATGTACTTCCATTTGATGTGCTGCATGCTAAAATAAGGATTTTTGCACTTAAAAAAAAAAAAAACCTACAAGAAGTAGTTCTTTCAATAGCACAGGAAAAAAAAAACATGTTGCATCCAACCATAGGTTGATCGATTCGGCAATATTAATGAAACTACAAGGGCGGCTGTTGCGTCAGCCAAAACAGGCTCAAACCAGCTGGCACTAGCGAGCACAGAAGTGGCGACAAGAAGCAGAACACATGGATGCAAAGATGTTTACATTTATTTTAGCAATTTAGGTCATCTTGTTGATGTCAGCAGGTCAGTGCAGCTGAAGTAACAACCGCCTTTGGGACAGCACAACGATTATGGCTTGCGAGAAGGGGAACTGGTACGAGGAATCTGGCACGACGCGTACACTGAGCCGAGCGTCTTGTGCGGTGTCCAAGATCACGTTCAAAGGACTTGTCGGGCATGAGGCAGCCGAAGTTGATAGAGCTGCGAAGACAAAAGCGGAATTGTAGCAAAAAGACTCGAGCAAATAGATTTCGGGCCCTTACTGGGGAGGCGCCCGACCAAGTTGAGTGGGCGTGAGAACAGCACCAGGATGCGGCCACCTAATCCGCTCTGCTTCTTCGTCCAGGTTACGGCATGGGCTCTGTTCAGCAATGCCCCGCTATCGTCACCTACCCATGAGATCAGCAAGCTGCCCTGCCACTTCAACGACACGTGTGATGCCGCATGCCCGCAAGACCGGCACATTTTCATCGCCGTCCCTCCATCGCATGAAAGATCCAGATCAACAGCGACATCATTTGCTGCCTATATGAACAGCTGGCGGGCCCCCAGGCGCCCTTAGTGGGCGTGAGAACAGCACCAGGATGCGGCCACCTAATCCGCTCTGCTTCTTCGTCCAGGTTAGTTCTGTTACTTCCCTGTACGCTAAGAAATCAAATGATGTGTGCCTGTTGCTGTTCCCACGCCCGGGAGTTTTGCTTTGTGTGTTCAGTGAATGCTTTGATATTGTAAACCAACTGCTAGCGTTGTCCGGGGACGTCGAACTCAACCCTGGGCCTAACACAAGGCATCAGGTACAGGACTCTCTTCCTGAAGTCCAGTCTAAGCAGTTGGAAGATATGTTTGCAATACTAGAGACTTTGAACACGCGAACTGCGAAAATGCAACTGGACCAAAAGGCTTTCATAAAGTCTATTGATGATCTTAAGAAGTCCCAGCTGAAGTTAGAAGAAAATTTCAGCGAAATGAACAAAAGATTAACTGACGTTGAACGCAAAACTGTTACCATTGACGAAATCGAGAAGGAAGTACATCCTTTTCAGCAGTTAGTTGCCCAACTTTCTAGTGAAAACTCAGCTGCGCGCGCGCCTGTCTGAACTTGAAGACAGGCAGCGACGCGATAACCTTCTGTTCTATGGCATACCTGACACGCAATCAGAGTCCTGGGCTCAGTCAGAAGAAAAGCTAGTCAAGGTTCTTTCATCCTGCTTGGAAATTCCGTCCTCTGAAATTTCGATCGATAGAGCGCACAGGCTCGGTGGGTTCGCATCGGAAAAATGTCGACCAATTATTGCCAAATTTTCATCTTTCAAGGTAAAGCAGAGAATACTGCTTAACAGTTCTAAGCTCAAGGATGAAAAAATTACGCTTAGCGAGGATTATTCTTTCGCCACCCGTCACGCTAGAAAAAAACTGGTCGAATTTGGCAAGTCCCAGCCGCTGACTTTCAAGCTTCGCTTCAATAAGCTTTACATAAAAAATAAATGCTACTCCTACAATCACTCCGATGACTCCGTTCATGAAATCCCAAGCGCCTTCCCGTTGCCAACCGACCGTTCTGAGGACCCTACGAATAATACCCACAGCGCCTCCGCGTCACCGACCGAACCTGCTACCGATTAGCACTGCGCGAGGGGCAGTGGAACTAAATCCCCGGCCATTACCCCACTTTCTTTGTTGTTCACAAATATTCGTAGCATAATACCTAAACGCGATGATCTTTGTTCTGTAATTGATGCTTGCGATGCTGACATTGTATGTCTCACTGAAACCTGGCTATCGGCGAAGATAGATAACTGTGAACTTCTTACCTGTAAAAAGAGATATAACATTTATCGGTGCGACAGGGGTTCTAGATGTGGCGGAGGCGTGCTTGTAGCTGTTGCCGATACTGTTATGTCTTTTCCGATCCATTTTGTAAGCGCATTGGAACTTGTATTGGTTGAAATTCGCACATGCTCTAAGAAACTGATAGTGGGCGTTTGCTATCGTCCGCCGTCTACCTCCCCCACCTTTGTAAACGATCTTCATGATGTCATTCATATGATTACAGTCCGTTATCCGAGCAATCCCTTTATTTTACTGGGCGATTTTAATTTCCCCAACTTAGTGTGGTCTAATGTGAGTTCTTATTGTGAACCTTTTTCAAGTGAATGCGACATGTTCTTGAATTTGTGCAGTGATTTTAACTTATCCCAGCTTGTAACGCAGGCAACTCGAATTTCACCTACTGCGTCTAATATCCTCGATCTGGTACTCACCACATCGCCTGATTTTTTCCAGCCCATATCATACTTGCCAGGGTTAAGTGATCACCTACTCCTTCATTTTGCTTTAACCTGCGCAGTTCCCCATCAACGCAACCACAGTAAATATATCCATGATTACAAAAATGCTGATTTTGATGCTATTAACCATGAACTGTCTGTTTTTCTAGACCATTACTTGCTAAGCTTTCATGATGGCAGCGTGAATGCTAACTGGAGCCTGTTTAAAGAAAAAGTTGCTGCGCTCACTGAAAAATATGTTCCACGCTTAGGCATCACCTCTAACCGTCAATCACCATGGTTCACTAAATCGTTAAAACGGCTCTGTAATAAGAAAAAACGCATGTTCCGCTCTGCAAAACTAACCGGTTCCGAAGAACGTTGGACTGCTTATCAGGCCGCGGCCCATGAATATAAAAGTGCACTGAAGGATGCCAAAGATTTGTTTTTCAATGACACATTACCTTCCCTTTTGATAAATAACCCTAGGCAATTTTGGAGCGTAGTTAACAAAAAAGACAATTCATCCATCAGCCTTAAAGACTCCAGTGACCAACTAATTCATCCTAATGAATGTGCAAATGTTCTAAACAGTGTATTCGTTTCAGCTTTTTCCAAAAATCAGTGTTCGGTAACCCCTGCATATAACAGTGCTGACTTTTTACCGATGGATTCTATTATCTTTGATCCTGCTGGAGTGGAAAAAATAATCGAAAAACAAAAGGTTTCTTCATCATGTGGTGTTGATAACATTAGTTCTAAGTTCTTGATTAAAACCAAAGTGTACAGCGCAATAATACTCTCTAACCTATTTCAGCAATCTCTTGAAACAGCATGCATACCTGATGACTGGAAGGTCGGGAAGGTGATTCCCTTGCATAAATCTGGTGATCAACATTCCCCGCATAATTATCGACCCATCTCACTTACCAGCATTCCGTGTAAAATTATGGAGCATGTTATTTACTCTCACCTTGCATCGTTCCTTGATTCTAATGCCTTTTTTACTGACAGTCAACATGGATTTCGGAAGTGGTTTTCTTGCGAAACACAGCTTTTAACCTTCACGCATGATCTAAACTCATTCCTCGACAGGGGTTCCGTTGTCGACTGCATATTCCTCGATTTCTCAAAGGCGTTTGACAAGGTCTCTCATCAACTGCTTTTTTTTAAACTTAGTAAACTTAACCTCGACCCTAACGTTCTTAGGTGGCTGCATTCGTTTCTCACTAATCGTTCTCAATTTGTCACCACTAATAATGCTTCTTCCTTCACTTCTCCAGTTGAATCTCGAGTGCCACAAGGCTCTGTTCTAGGGCCTCTGCTTTTTCTTATATATATTAATGACTTACCTGACAATCTATGTTCAACAATAAATCTTTTTGCTGATGACTGCGTCATATACCGCGAAATTAACAGTGACTCTGATATAGCTCTTCTTCAATCGGATATTGATCATGCTCTTGAATGGACTAACAAATGGAACATGGAACTAAACATAAAAAAGTGCAAGTACATGCGGGTTTCTCGTCGTAACACCACATTGTCTTCATATCGTCTTAATAATTGCAGCCTTGAGTCTGTGCCTTTTTATAAATATTTAGGTGTCTTCATTTCCCATAATCTTTCTTGGAAAGTACACATAGACCATGTAAGCAATAACGCTAATCGCATGCTGGGCTACATACGCCGTAACTTTAATCTTTCTTCTAGCTCCGTAAAACTGCTTCTCTACAAGTCGTTGGTTCGTAGTAAACTAGAATATGCTGCATCTATCTGGGACCCCTATCAAGAGACACTAATATACCAACTCGAATCTATACAGAACCGTGCGGCCCGTTTCATTCTCTCGAATTATCACCGTAACTCTAGCGTCAGTGCCATGAAATCAAGCTTATCACTCCCATTACTGACGCAACGTAGAAATATATCCCGCCTTTGTCTATTCCATAAGATTTACTATGATAACCCCATCCTTAAGAGAAAATTTATAACGCCACCTTGCTACGTTTCAGCTCGGATCGATCATCGTCATAAAGTTGGTATTCTTTCATGCCAAACAAACCGCTTTTACAACTCATTCATCCCCAGCACATCGGCACAATGGAATCACCTTCCCCGATCGGTCGTCGAAATAAGTGACCATTCTGTGTTTAAATCGGCTTTAACTAACTTGATGGTAACATAGTACATGTAATTCTTGCGCCCTGTCATTTATTCTTTTCAGCATATGTTGTAGTTCAAACAGACCTGGTGTTTTTTTTTTGTTTTTTTTCCCCTTTACAATTTCTGCTGTTTAAGGGCATGACAGAATGTGTGCACCAGTGTTTTCCTGCCATTTTCAACAATTTCCTCGTGTTTTTTTTTGTTTGCGTGGTATGCTTACTTTTATCCTTTGCTCATAATTTCGTGTTAAATGACTGTTAATTTGTTTGATTGTATTTGCTGTAACCTACTGATTTGCGCGAGCCATATTTTTGTTCATTTTGTGTTACTTGTAACTGCTGTTCTTTTGTCATTTTGTCTATTGTACCCCACTCCCCTCTGTAATGCCCTCGGGCCCTGAGGGTACTGAAATAAATAAATAAATAAATAAATAAATAAATAAATAAATAAATAAATAAATAAATAAATAAATAAATAAATAAATAAATAAATAAATAAATAAATAAATAAATAAATAAATAAATAAATAAATAAATAAATAAATAAATAAATAAATAAATAAATAAATAAATAAATAAATAAATAAATAAATAAATAAATAAATAGTTAGCAGGCAGGTAAACCGCTTGTGACCGGATGATCAGGCCGGGAATATCGGGTGCGACGCTTAGCTGTGATGCCTGGCCCGCGCATATCACCTCTGACCACGGCTGGCAGTCTTCTGAGATGATCTGTTGAGACGAAAGAGGAACCGGCAGGCAAGTGAGCATAACACACGCAGGCTGGAAGTGAACGAATCGCACGAACCTGTCAGCTGCAGGGATTTAGCCGGCAGGAATGGCAGCGCGCAGGGGATAAGAGGCAGGGAGCATGGAAAGAATGCCACGATGCTCAGCTGTCAAGAAGGGCCAGCGACCGTCTCGAAACACCGCGCCGCAGGTCCTTCTAGCGTGGATGCACGCGTGAGGTGTGGAGCGCGCGCACTGAAAAAAAGATGAGCCGGTTTGCGAGAAAACGTAAACCTGGAAGTGGTATACTCACCATTGTAGGCAGGTTCTCGCTGACGTCGAAGCGCCGAGACGGATGAAGCCCAAGACGGAGTGTGGATTACGGGAATGAAAAGCCTCCACTGACCTTGGCTGCAGCGGAAACACGACGTGCTGCAGACCGAAGGCAGCGTCCGTTCTTCAGAGTTGCTGGGCGAGAATGGCGAGAAATTCCGAGCGCCGTATGTGGCCACAATCCACATGTAGCGAAGCGACATAGTGGCCGTGCCACAATGGCGTTCGGAACGAGTGATTTTTCAGTGACGCAAACATCAGCGGGCTTGTCTAACTAACTATACCGTATCCCTGCCTAGTGTCAGCTAAGCCGAAATGTTCTGCACGCCGCGAATCCTAGCTCGCCGCGCTTGCGTCACCGAAGAATACCCGATGGCGACGGTCCATGAAACCTCTTCGCTCTGCGTGTTAGGAATAGACTTTTTGTCAATGATTCTGGGAAATCGAATGAACGTATACTCGTAGTCAAGAGACAGTTTCTGGTTTTAGGGGGTTCAAACGCGGCGCGTTTTTGCGAGCGCAAAACTTTCCATGCGGGCTAGGCTTCATTTACAGTTCGAAGAAAACCTCTTAAAAGACCAAAGGGCTGAGCTACGATAATTGCACGTTATTCAAAGCCGGGGTGCATCCGTTTATTCGAATTTTTACTTTGCCTTTTCTGAAAGGCCGTGACTATTTATTCTTAGTACAGCACACCTTGTAGCACTGAGGGGCTTTGTATCCGAAGACGCTCGGCTTCCTGAGAGCAAATATTTAGTCGTGCCCGCCATGACAGCAAATTTAGGAAAGTGGACAGGCATGCGCGTAGCTTGTCTCTCTGCGTGCTCCTGAGAGTTTCGCGCGCTTCAGCTGTTCTAGCAGTAGATGATGACGATTATAGATACCCGCAAGAAGTCAAGTGCATAATCTAACAGAAACACGAACGTAACTGACACACATGATTGGCTTCGCCTTAGGAAGAAAGCATGAGCACAACAAAGGCATGTCACTGGCGTCTGAAACAGCACTCGTGAACATGAATAGCGTACATCAGGTATACAGCGCACAGTTACAATTACGATAGCACACTTGATAAACAGTTGCACCGATACAACAATAACGAAGAGGTGTTTTGCGTTAACTTTATCAAACGAGATGTCGCGGCGTTTCAGAAGGCAGTCATGGGTGCTTGTTAGCTGCGAGCTTTTTCTTTTTTTTCGCACTGCTGATTATATTGCGGCTCAAATAATGTCTCATGCTTTCAAGAGACCGGTTCGAAATGAAAGATTAGAAGAAATTGCAAATTCCTTTATTTACAGCGCCCAAAAAGTTTCACCCAGGTATCGGGGAGCCCCAGCTCGGTGGTCGCACCTGCCCGAGGTGCACGCGGAAAGGCTAATGCGTGAAAGAGCACGGCTTTGTCATGGTGTGCGCTTTACCCTGGCAAGGCGACAATGACATTCAAGTTTCTGGTATGTGTGCACAATGCGCGGTACTAGTTGATAGCGCGAATTCATGGCACAGGGTGTATGAAATTGGCGAAGGAAATGTGAAATAGTCTGATATTTTCATTTTGACCTTTGTGAGTAAAATGACTTTCGTTTACACGTTCCGATTTTCATCATTCTTTTTGAACTGCATGAACTACTACAACAACAAGTATGCCTTCGTTGCACGATTACATAGACAGCGGAAAAAACGTCGCAGTGCCACTTTAAGAGGGGACGTAACGGACACACGTAACGTCGACACCTAATTTTGGTGGCGTTTTCTCCTCTAAAATGATGCGAAAGGCACAACTACGGACGAATCACCCCGTGATATTCGCCTACAACCGCTAAAACAATTTAGAATCGAATTTTTCTGTCATGCTGTTTCAGTTTCAACACCCGAACGATGGCTGTGACCTCAATGGGAGGTTACAGGTCACACGAGGCATAGAAAAACTGCGATATAATCGCTGCTACATCGTTTTAATTCACTATACAGTGCTGAAGCTAGCCTTCCTCAAGAGCAGGAATGACAAGGAATGTAGAAGCAGCGGTTAGGTTGCAGTTTTTCATGCCTCACGTGACCTGTAACCTCTCTTTGACATCACAGTCATCGTTCGGCTGTTGAAATCGAAACAGCACGAGAAAGAAATTCGATTATAAATTATTTAGTGGTCGTAGGAGGATAACACGTGGTAATCCGTGTATAATAATGCCTTACGCCTTATTACAAACAAGACAACACGCACCCAAAAGTTAGGCGTCTATACTCTTTTTAAGGTCTGTGGGCTTCTGTACCATTTTACGAGGGGAGCTGATGTCAGAATCTCGCCTGTTCTTGACTGCTCACCAGGGATCAACGTTGTCGTGCGCTGCTGTGTATGGCCACTCTCTCGCGTCTTCGACACGCTAGCCACGTGGCCGACAGGTGTGTTTGCGCATCCGGGGGCCTGCCTGGAGCTGCCTGGAGCTCCTGGCCTGCCTGGAGCTCGAAGTTGCAATAAACGACTCTATGGTCGATGATTTAGCGCATGTTGCAAAAGTTGAGCTTCTCCGTTTTCATGATTGAAGGCTCAGTAGCTATTCGATAAAGTAAGAAAGAAACAAACACTGAAGAAAAAAATCGGCAGACTACCGATCCGAAGTACCCGGGTTCGAACCTGACCGCGGCGGCCGCGTTTCGATGGAGGCGAAACGGAAGGGGCGCCCGTGTGCTGTGCGATTCAGTGCATGTTAAAGATCCCCAGGTGGTCGAAATTATTCCGGAGACCTCCACTACGGCACCCCTTTCTCGCTTTCTTCTTTCACTCCCACTTTCCTCCCTTCCCTTACCGCGCGGTTCAGGTGTCCGCCGATATATGTGAGACAGATACTGCGCCGTTTACTTTCTTCAAAAAGCAATTTACACGTAAGACTGCTTACGCGTGGGAATGCGAAAACATTACTGTCCCTGGGTGCAATTGTTTACAAGTTATGTTTGTACAGGGGCGATGGAAACAAACGCGAACAGAGCGGAGCCTAGGTTCTCCGTCGTTTGTATTCCTTTTCATCACGCTTTTACTTCAGTGGTAGCAAAAAGACGCTTGAGTCGTCCGTGATGCATTCTAGGACGACTCTAACCTCTTTTTCTTACCACTCAGGTAAGAGCGCGATGAGAAGAAATTCGAACAGCTGAGCGCGTAGGCGCCACGTTGTTGTTCGTGTTTCTTTCCATCGCGATAGTACATGCATTAAAGTTCTTTTTTACGAGTTTACGTTTTTGCGCGTATAATACTACTCGGAATGCTGTACGACGAATGGTTGCATTACAATTTTAATACGAAAGCCTGGAAGGGCATACAATTAGAGGTGTATACGTCGTCGGTTCGAATCCCTGTCGCAAGCTAGCCTCTGACTCGACCAGCATATGTAAGCTGTATGCAACGAGAAATCGGGAAATGTCGGGAAAACTGGCGCCACATGGAGGTCGCCCAGTGGCGAGTATGTATAGAAGAACGACATGTATATGATTGTCTGAAGTGGGGGTGCTTGGCTTGCTGTGTGCGTCATACGGCCGCTTGATGACGTCACCCTAATTTCTTTGCCATCGTTGGGATTTGCTGTACCATCGGCGACTACACACACAGGCGCGCGCGTGCACGCACGCACACCCACGCACACGCGCACACATGCACGCACGCACGCACGCAAACACATACGCACACACGCACGCAAACACACACGCACACACACGCACGCGCGCAAGCACACACACACACACACACACACACACACACGCACACGCACACGCACACGCACACGCACACGCACACGCACACACACACACCACACACACGCAAGCGCGCACACACACACACACACACACACGCAAGCGCACACACACACACGCACACACACACACGCACACACACACACACGCACACACACACACACACACACGCACACGCACACGCACACACACACACACACACACACACACACACACACGCAAGCGCACACACACACACACGCGCGCGCGCGCGCACACACACACACGCGCGCGCGTGCCGTCCGATTTTCTCGTAATGAGACTAATAATGCTTTCACATTAAAAATGCCTTCATACTCCTCTAGAAAGCCAGGAATGCTGTGTCTTCTAAGCGCTCAATGAAGGGTCTGCAAGTGTGCCACTGCGCGCTTCAGAGTCTTCCGGCATCATGAAATGTGGAAAGAATTTTTGAGCAACACTTTGCTCTAATGTTAGGGTTGGAACGCCTAGGCGTCACGTCTGTAACGATCTGTCTCGGTCATATTTATTTCGAGAATGTGCGGATGAAGGAATTAATGAATGGATGAACAGAGCAACGTTTAATTTTAAGCTGGATATTACAGTTTCTAACTTATGACATTTAACCGCCACGCTGAGTCATCCCCGTGTTATTAACTTATTAAGGAGAAATGCACAAGCTTTTGATGTCAGCAAGTTCTTAAAGCTATCTTGTGTGCAATAAATCCGTTCTTTTCTTTTAGATCCATAGTATTGATAAAAATAAAAGTTAAATTTTATCATGAATCTTTAAATGAAATCAATTCTTACAAAAATAAGTTTGAAGAACTATTACACAAATATAAAAAATAGAGCTTTATTGCCTTCTTCTAGTTATCAATATCCATGCGCAAGAAGCAGAATCGCTTCACTGTCATTCGTTACGAAATTCCGAAGGGATGAGAGACGTCAACTGCAGAAAAAGTCAGGTTGAGAAAATCAACCTTGATGTTTATTTTGTCCCATTTGGGATGAAAACAGGTGATATGCTTAAAAACCATTCTTGGCAGCGCGCCTCTCTAAAGATCAGTGCGATAGTGCGGCAGCTACGTCCGTCTTGGTGTCTGTTGTGCTCTAACACATAAGCACGATCATAGAACCAACGACGCAAAAAGAAGCCGTTCGTGATGCAATCTTTCCGTCTTTGCCAATTGCGCACTCTGAAAACCCCACAGACACCGCCGAAGCAGACGTATATTTCTGGGACCCACACTCTGAACAAGGAGTTGTTCGAGACGGAGGGGCCCTCGAGTTAACTGACTCGTTCAGCCCCGCAGGTCCCGGCTCCGAAGAGTGGTGTCGAACTCCGTTATGGAGGAAACTGTACCGCAGGTTTATTTGTACATATTTACAGTCGAGATAGGAGTGTCTCGGTCACAAAACAGCATCCCGTTAAATGCGCTTCGTGTTCCCCAGATCCCTGACTGGGGAATAAAGTTCGGAGAACGATGTCCAATCAAGGGGGCAGTTGTGGACACTGGTGGTACCCCCCACGGCAGGGGGCGGTGCTGACGCTCTCTAGCAGATCGGTCGATAGCAAGGGGTAGGGACAGTCATCAAACACTGATGTGTCATTTGACCACTACGGCAAGCCTTGTGTTCGTTGCCTCCGTGGGAAAGGAATTTCCCGCAGTCTCCCAGCAGGTGAATGAACGTCCTGGTACTCCCTCGCCTGATGTCCGAAACACGAGACCTCTGTCGAGGACACAGCCGTTTTTCAATTAACAGCAATAGCTTGACCATTCGCAGCATCACTCTGTCCAGCAACCCGAGGGCCGACTCAGCCACTTGACACCGCCGCCGTCGCCGCTGCTTCCGCCGCTGCTGCCGCCGTCGCCCGTCCTCGCCGCATCTTTGCTTCACGATGGATCGTGTCTGCTAGGAATTCCTCCCAGGCCCGCGTTCACCTGTAAAAAGGGAGTAAGCTGTCCTCTAACGCACTCCCTTTTATAAAAAGGAGTGCGTTTTACTCCAATATAAGCCTATTTGTGTTTAGAGTGCAGAGCTGACGATACATCCCAGAGAAACAAAACGGGAACGTGTCTGGAGTGGAGCCTATGCGTAAACAGCTCAGCCTAGGAGGTGCATGATTTCTGGCTACCACGTGACTCAAGCAGCCAATCGCAGCGTTATGTTTCCCTCTTCTTGATCATCTCGTTCACTTTTGCTTTTTCCCAGAGCAATACGACACTGGCGCTGCACAACTCACGTTCGGAAGACCAGCTTTCGCTGGTGAACCGGGTAAGAGCGGCGACAAAACCCAATGGGCTCCTGGAATGAGGGTCCACCCAACCATTTTATGCATTAAATGTTTCTCTCTGTCTCTCTCTCCATAGGAAGCTTTGAACACTGCTTTTCGCAGTGATACCAAGATGGCGGCCTTCGTTGGAAAGCCTAACATCTAGTAACATTGCAATGTGTTTAGATACGTATATAGAAGTGCGGCTTCTAACACACAGATATGCTGGCTGTAGTCTCCGCAGTATCGAAAACCCTTTGCCTCGTTCCGAAGCAACCAAATGCTGAATTTAGAACTAGTTCATTCATGAAATCATCAGTGGTGTAACGTGCGAGTACTTCTTCGAGACTATGATCTTCGGCTGTCAAATATATCAGAAAAGAAACTGCGACTGGTAGAGTTTTCTATGAAACATTTGAGCTGCATTTCTAAATTCTTGCTTATTGAATATACAGTTTTGTGCCGAAAATCCACAAACTTTTCCACTACAAAAAAAAAAAGTAGCCTTTACATTATGTAGCACGAGGGCGATTTCAGATAAGATCATGCAATGGGTGTCTGGTCGACATCTTAGATTTAAAACCTCCGCGCTGGCTCAGTGGTTGTGGCGCTCGGCTGCTGACCCGTAAGACGCGGGTTCGACCCCGGCCGCGTAAGTCGAATTTCGATGGAGGCGAAATTCTAGAGGCCCGTGTACTGTGCGATGTCAGTGCACTTTAAAGAACCCCAGGTGGTCGAAATTTCCGGAGCCCTTCACTACAACGTCCCCCATAGCCTGAGCCGCTTTGGGACGTTAAAGGCCTACTTGACTGAAACTTCGGCTAATTTTGCGCTCGATATAGTGTGCTTGTTATTAACAATATTTATATTTAATATTAGGGCTGTGAAGCGTCTAGAATTTTAGTTAGAAGCGTTCAAAAACCTCTGTAGCAGACGACGCAGACCCCTAGCGGTGTGCTGTACAACTAACAAACCTGACCGGAAATGACGCACATTTGAGACACCGGCATCGCCGGCTCGCCAGTTTCAGGCGTTCAGAAGTGAGTGCGCGCGCCTTGTAAGCTCTTCTTCTGGCGCGTTTCTGGCTGTTTTCACCGCGGAGCTCGATGGTATCCGAGAAAAATAAACTGCTGGCATCATGTAGACGAAGTGCATGGCCGCGGAAGGGAATACGAGGAATGCGGAAAGTACCATGTATACCTCTCGTCCACTGCCCTTCACCCCCGATCTCGAAAGCTGGTGTCAGCTGTCTGGAGCTCAGGTTTTAACGCGAATTCCCCTCTCTTCTTCAAAAAAGATAATGGTGGGTGACTGACGCTTCTGCCTCGCGCTAACCCCTTTTGTGGGTTGGGCTTTGTCAATAGACCTGTCCCGGTCTACATCATGCATCAGAGCACCTACGTCTTTCTGGCCCGATAGGCAAAGCATGCCACGAACCGAAGGCTTCGAGGCGTCTCTAATCGGGAGAATAAAGAGGAGGGCGGAACCGCTTGTCACAAGCTAGCTAAGCCGCGGTCCAGAAGTTAAAGTGGACGGCTTTGCTCATCGAGCAACGCCCTTTTGACGGCACGTTATTTACACCAGGCAGAGGTCTAAGGAGAGGTCTGGTTCGTCTGAAAAGGAATCAACATATGCACACCCGTTTATTGCAGGTACAGCTCTGACCAATGCGCAATAATGCCGTCGTGCGCCGAGTGTATCTGCTGCCTCGAAGATTTGCAGGCCGGCCTGAGAATCCTGGAAGGCCACACAAGCGTTACTGAAAACGTTGACTTTCTTACTGCCTCACGCCATTCACACTTGAGGTCGATTACAGGAAACTTCAGCGTTACCATTCGAGACGCGTCTCCAAGACCCCAGAGAACTGCACGCATGTTATTTGAATGATAGTCTTTTCAAAGAATTTTGATTTTATTCAGTAGGGTAAGGGTGCGGGCTAGTTGGTGATCCATAACATATAAATATCAAATTTATATGTTTGGTTAGAGACACCTACGGTAATTTGCGCGGTGGGCGTATACGGCCGATTGGGGTTCGGCAACCACGTCGTTCTGCCCAGCTGTGTGGTTTGAAAAGATTAGAAAAACCTTTCCGTCCCTGCAGTACACGGGATTTAAGTGGTTCTAGGTAAATACTGTAATGAACGCAACGCATAAGTTTTTGTTCATTTGAATCGACATGTATTTCGCAACGCGCAGTGGCTTGCCCGACCGAGGTGCGCAAAAATAAACCAGCCCACCATCGGCACCGCACTGATGCCACGGTCCTCGAAGAATAAAATGTATATTTATTTTGCAACAAAAATTTTGCTTCTGGCATATTCTTTCGCTTAACGCAGCACTTAATTCTCTCCAGCTCTCTTTTTACACATCCATCTGTTTTTATTGATTTAACTGGCGTTCACAGCAGCTGTTCCAAATTTCTGTGCACAGGCAGGAACACCTTTCGACGGGGGAGAAAAATGAGAAGGAAAAGGAGAAGGCAGGTCATTTTTTTTTTATCAAGACAACAAAAACCATATTGCACGCACAGCAGAGCGCACATGTGCTGTTGGCACGCGCGTGCCCGCTCAAAAAAGCCGACTTTATAATACAAGCACTTCTACTTGGCCTCCATTTGAATATGCTTCCTTCCTCCGCTATATCCGAACTTTGCACAAGCTGTAATCGAATACTGCTAGGCAAACAGCGCTCACAAGCATTGCGGCGGGATCATCTGAGGTTGAGCCAGGACTTTTCTAGTCTACTACAGCAAATAAAACACGTTTAAAACTTTTCCTTGGGCGTTTCATCCGTTTCAAGATGTGTGTTTTCACATATAACCAGTATTTATCGCACAAAGTGCTGCACGCGCTACCGCTACCAGCGCTTTGCTCGAGCCGCAACGAGCAGACGCTCCGAACCCGTCCGAAGTAGTCTCAAACATGCGTCACTTCCGGCGGGCGGCAATGGCGCCCGTTTTTCCAGTTTCGGTATTGAAAACTCCGATTTTTGCGTGCCTTTTTCACCGTAACTGCTTGAAACTGGAGCGTAATGTTTTGTGGGTAGCATAATACGGGGGTGTACTATGAAAAAACAACCTTTATACGGTTTGAAAAATTTCGGTCAAGTAGGCCTTTAAAGGGCAACTGCAGCACTTTCTTGAGAATTTCGCGATATTCAAGGATTCAAATCTATGTAGGCTGCAGGTAAAGCATGCCAAGTGTTTTTGCACTAGTATTTAAAATAGTGACGTAATCGACGATTGAATTTTGCGCTTCTTCTCAATGCACCCGAGGAGTGCAGGGATACTCAGCGTGACGTCACGGAAGGTATGATTTCAAGTTACTGGTGTCGTCAGCCACACCATGGCCTGACGCGTTAGACGCCGCCAAACAACTCTCGGCAGGGTTCGCCTTCGGTGGCGTTGTTTTTTTTCTTCTAAGGAGGTGTTTGTGCGTTGGAAATGTACCGATACCTTCGATGACGTCATCATGCGCCCCCCACTTGGCGTTGTGCGCTGCGGAGAAGCTTGAAGTGCGTCCGGATTTTAATCGGCGATTACTTCACTATTTCAAGCGCTAGCCCAAAAATACTTCGCATACATTGCCTGCAAGTTTCACACATTCGACCCTCTTAAGCTCGTTGATTTCTAAAACCTATGCAGCTTCCCTTTAAGCCCGTGTAAACCCAATAGAATCAATAAGAAGTCAATAAAAAGTCTATAAACTTATTTATAAATATATCCGCAGTAAATTGCGGCTGTTAATGTTGTGGTTTACGGTCCTTTATCGGTTCTGATTTTGCGTTGTTCACTTCTGGTAAGCCATTATCCTGAGCGTGGATTTGGAAGGCTGTGGCGGAGAGACATGAGAGGACAGGGACGGGGTTGAAGGTGTTCCTTGCACAGCACTTTCTGATGGTTGTTAGCCTTGCATCAGACGGGTTACTGAGCGATAGTGTCTGTGGGATTGGTGTTGTGGAGGCGTTTAGCGAGGCAGAGCAGTTTTTTATCATGTATTTTCTTTGTCACGTGGCCGATAAGCAAACCGTTACCACTTCAGCCGCACCGCAATAAAATATTTCGAGATAGCGTTAGCGTAACACCAACCTGCGTGAAGCGCAGAGCTCGGAGCGACTGCAGTGAATCACAAGCAACAGGTGCGTGAAGGTGAGGGGCAGGTTATCATTGCTGTATGCAAGGTTGCGCGGTCTTCTTTTCATGTTTAGTTTCCAGCGAAGTTTCGAGGTGCGTGCTTTCTGCGCGACATTTGAACACTGAAAATATCATTGACGTCTTCCTGAACTGCAGCTTACGTCGATTTTTTTTTGCCACATGACTCTCGGCAAGGCGATGCGTCGGCAGGCAACATGACACGAACACATATCCCTGAGCTCTGCCGCTTTCTTCCTGCATTGCGCAGCCTCCTCTCACGAGCATAACGATGGATTAGGGCGTGCAATGAATAATCTAAATAAAATATACTCGTTATAGTACGTATTAATTTTTTTTCAACCTACCTGACTTATCGAAAGCAGGGAGAGCCGTCATCAACTTGTATTGTAAATAAGCATCATGGCTGTAATAACGCTTCGTAGTGGGTCACCTTGGCGTGCAGTTCTCTCAGTCTGCTGCCACTTAACTCACAGTGTTGCGGGCCGGTCGTCCCTACATTGATTGGTTGATTGATTGACTGATTGATTGAAAAACGTTTATTCAGGATTCCGGTAAGAATGACAGCAAAACGCCGCGTAAACCAAGGTACTTGAGAAACTTGTAGAAGCGCACAGTTAAACGAAATGCACGTTGCTTGTACGAGGCACCAGTGATTGTTGCTCGCCGGTTACGGGCCAAGCTAAGCTAAGCACATAATTCTAGCTTCGTACGCAACTTCCCATTTCATTTGAAAAAAAAAAAAGAGGAATAGCAAAGAACGAGAGTACGGTTGCCTGTTTGCGACCTCCAGCCCTCGCTCACGTGCCTTTTGAAAGTACACGTACAGCGTTCGACGTTAAGTGCCCTGCGTACTTTAGCATGCCTCCTTGTTTCAAGATCAGTACCCGTGCATGCATTTCAGCGCATTCCAGGCCACTCTAGACGCCGCCATCGGATCGGATTACCTCCGCGTAGTACTTCGTTCTTTGCAACTGCCTGCCTCGACCTCGATGGCGTCGTAGCAACAACGGGACGATCGACACAGCGACACGGTTATCCGAGCTGCACGCCATTATACGATCTCGCACAAAGGACCCGATTCTCGGTAAAGCGATGCGCCGGCCGCTAACGTGACGCCATTACACAATTGTGCTCGCTCCCTGTGAGTGCGTTCGGCGGGAAATTTGCATGTGCGAGTGGCGGAGCGTCGATCGGTCCCTGTGTAATCGGCGGAAGGACAACAGCCATCACCACTCCGAGGAGGGTTCCGGAAAAACTGGTTGCCCTCGCTCCGTAACTGCGCACGTCACAGAAACGCTCGCCCGGGATAGCGGCAAGGGGAAGGGTGCGGAGAATACGGACGCTATTCCGCGGTAAAAAGACTCGCCATCTGCGCTCACTCGCCGCGGGCGCGCTCTACGGAAGGCATACCAAGTAAGCTGGAAACCCTTGCTGCTGGCGGTGCTGTGACTTGCGGTGTACGCATGCTTGAGTGTCTGCATGCCGTAACGAACGTATGCGTGGGTGTGCCAGCAGAGAGTGTTGGTGACGTGATGCTTTAAACTCGGAAAAGCCAGGAACGCGCTAACGAATTGGCAGACGATCCTTATCGAAAAGACCGACCTCATCAGAACGCTCACTGATTTTAGCTTCATGAAGCTTCAGGAAAGGGAAGGTCAGGAGATTCGCGGTAATTTTCAAGGCCGCACAGTGCACCACAGGAAAGAAGTGTACCGTTACGAAGACGCTTCGTTTCGCTTGTCTCTTGGGAAGAAATAGGTGTGGTTAAAAGAGAACTTGGTATAGCGCCCGCCAGTCCTTCTTCACTAAAGGAATTCCTATACAAAATAAATTTTCCCAGGAGTGTCTTAGTGGAAGCTGCGACCAGCTCCTGCTGACTGAGACGTTTGGTTCAAGTTCGCGCAGCCTACACTGCTAGCATCACAACTTGGAAGCTCGCCCAGTTGTTAGATGTCGGAGTTTTGTGACATACTTTACTGAGCCTGCAAGACAATATAAGAAACTGTGGCCTACAAATGTCAGAGGCGAACTCGTACATGGGATCAACGGAAGCAAACAGCGAACCCTCGCGTATGTATTGCATATAGCGTGTGTCGTGTCAAGTGAAACTGTCCTTCAAGGGATACACGACGCCGTCTACGAGAAAGTGCCCTCGCGAAGAGGCAATCAGTACCGGCCATGTGCACACCGAAAGCAGGAAGTTCGAGTGGACCTGAAATGAAGCGTCGCGGATCTGCTTGGGACAACCGGCACCGCGGTCCAGATGGACCATGGGCTTGGCTCGTGGCTTCGGCTGCGGCCTGGAACCTCTTCTGGCTCAGCCTGCTGCGTCGTTCGGGTGGAGTGATGTTCGTGGCCCTGGTGGCCACTTTTGGCGAGAGCCGGGAGAGAACCAGTTGGGTCATCAGCCTCAACATGAGCCTCGCTATGCTGCTCGGTAAGCTCGCTTTCCTGCATATGTTATTTTAAGGCGAAAGCCTTTAATGCCTCATCGTTGTCGACAGAAGGTTGTCAGCAGATTTGTCACGCTTTTCGGTTGGTCGAAATGATTATGACGTCAGAGTGCGCGGAATCGAAGTTATGAGGTCACCCACGGATACCTTACGCCCCCTTTTGGAGCAGACGACAACTAAAAAATAGCTGTCGTCCGCTCTGACAGGGGACGTAAGGCGTCCGTGGGTGACCACATTACATACCTCATTACTGCGAACAGAGCCATGGATACAACCGAACTCATTGAAGCAGAGAGAGAGAGTCGTGCTAAAGAAGCAGTCAAAGTCGGCAGTCAAAGTGTGTAGTTGTAATGTGTAGTCAAATTGTGTAGTCAAACAAAGCACTAGTACAGCACAAACAGTCTCGCAGTCAATGCCAAACAGTGCGCCAGGATAGGCTTTCGCCTTGCAGCACTTTAGAGATCCCAAGTGCCCCCTGAAATTTTATTCATTTAATTTGGCTGCATAAAACTTGAAGTGAATGGCGTAGATTACCTTGTCGTGTACTCCTTTCACCTAAGCAGCAGGTGGAGCGGTTATCCGTCTTGATCACCTCATATTCAGTAATATAAACAGCGCACGCAACTGTCATTTGGAGCCGCTCCTTCCTAGACCAAGATTCCTAGACAGACACTTCATGCAAAGCATGTATCACACATTATAGTAAAAGAAATTTTACTGGTACAGAAGGCTACCAGTTAACGCACCCGGCAAAGACGCCGATTATTCTTTGCGATTTTTTTCTGCCGTTAAGAAAGTAAGAAAAGATATTGTCAGCAATTTACCACTCTCTATTAATCAAATGTCGAGTGAAAGCATCAGAGAAATTCCGAGCGTTAAATGTCAGCTGAGTAAATAATGGTCTGTGGTTTTGGAGCGGCTTCTTAAACAAGAAGTACTGACTCCTTTCATTGGGCAAAATTAATTTATCTTGAATTATTTTTGTCAAAGAATATTGTTTCATGCTTGTCCAGCGCTTACGACAACTGACATTACACAAAACGATGTTGGTGCCAAAAAAGCATATTAACAATGAGCATCTCTTTCCACGGAGCAAATCAACCACCCAGCGTGCCGAATGTCTCTATGTTGAATATGCCGTTCTGCTATTCTTAAACGTTATTTTTTTTGTGACATCAGATAACAGTTTGCCTACAAAAAAAAAAAAATGCCCACCTATGCTCTTTATTGGCGTACCTAAAGCTGTGAAATCACAGCAACTCCAAGGTCGCTAGTTACCTTTTATCCAACCTTATTTACGCTCATGTTCAGAGCTACACAGGTTCTTTTCATGCTTTTTCTATCCGAGGACCACGTTAATGTTCCGCAAGACAAAAATATAGATTGAGAAATTATGTCTCAAGAAACGGATTGTTGCAAAAGCTTTAGCCTATTAGTACCTTCGCCTTACCTTCGCTGTAACTTATTTCAGCTCAATACAATTCTAGTCTGTCAGGTCACATTTGGCCTCGCTCTCAAATACTTGCGGTCATTATGTCACGCTGACTAACAAATAAACAGAAAACTAAAATAAAAAATATAACAGGAGAGCAATGGCAAAGACGCATGAGCGGCGACGCCTTCACGTACGACAACCAGAGATTGCAGTTCATTTCCATCGATTTTGCCGCATAATGAACTGAAGGCAAGCAGGCTTGTAAGAGCATTTGCGAGCGCGGGGAATATGCGACCTTCACCTTCATCCAGCGTCGATTGCGAAAGCTAGCGAGAATTATCCTCCTCTCCGTAAGCGCCGATAATACATACCGAAGACAACAAGTATTTCTTGTCTTGTTTTTTCCTTTTAAGTCGTCGGTGAGTTTCGAGCCGGTCGCGATGTGAGCAGGAAAAAAATTAAAACCACTTCGCCCAGCGATTGTAATCGCTCGCCTAGGACGGCAGATACGTCGTGCGCGCAGCCTTAGCTTCAAACTGTATTGAGAAACGAGCGACAAGTCGAAACGACGCCCACCTCGTGAAGGCTAGTAATTAAGCAGTAGGTGGAAGGGAAATCAGAGGTGTGACCGAGCGTGGCACACAGAAAGAAAGGGGAGTAACTGGCAGTTCACGGTGGACACTTCAACCACACAGTGAGGGAAGGAAGTAACCCTTATAAAAATGGTCTATAGACAGTCTATAGACTTCTTATTGACTCTATTGACTTCCTATAGATATTGATTTTTGTCTATTCATATTCTATAGACTGTCTATAGACAAAAGTCTACTAAAAGTGTATGGCCATAGGTCAATAGATTATCTATAGACAGTCTATGACATTTTTATTGCCTATAGACTTCTCTGGGATTTGTCTATAGACAGTCTACAGACTTTATATACAGAAGTCTATAGACACTCTATAGACTGTCTAAAACATTTTTTTGTAAGGGAAGGTCGTGGTGAAAGAAGCAAGAGGGAAAGATGTCCCACTGTCCCACCTGGGGATCTTTAACGTGCACTGCCATCGCACAGCACACGGGCGCCTTTTGCGTTTCGCCTCCGTCGAAAAGTGACCGCCGTTTTCGAACCCGGTTAGCATACGGCTCAGTAGCTATATAGCGCTCTAACCACTGAGACACCGCGGCGGGCGTTTAGCGACAGAGGAAAGGTAAGAAAACAGACGAGACCAGGCGCAGTTGAATTGTGCATTTTACTTCGAGTCACCAACTAGTCCGTATGCCTGTGTTAGCTACGCAGTGCGAGATCACTGAAGTACGCGAGGGAAGCATCTCAAAAGTATATCGCGACGCACATATGCTGCACTCCTCTTCTAAATATTGCATGTTAGGAATATCCAGAAACAGCTGGTTGAGAGTGTGAGATCGATGTATACGCGCGCTGCGCGCCCGCTTAGGGCGATGAAAACTACGCAGTTTCGTTCCCCAGACGCCATTTCACGCTGGTGATGCAACTTCATGCCGCTGCAATATGCCACTCGAAGTGGGCGCGTGACGCGCGTGCGTCGAGGTATTCTATCTTAAGCGAACAACGGAGCGGAAATATGAATGCTATTAGAGAGATATAGCATATCGTTACCGTGTTTACGTTACCGTTTACCGGGCTCGGCTGGCGACATCTGCGCATGCGCGCCCATTACCGGGCCGGTAACACTTTACGGAAACTCTTCAGCTTTGCGGAGGGAGTTAGCGTTCGCTTGTAAACAAACATGGCGGCGCCCGGCTCTCCCGCTTCGGAATAAATGCATGTCACCGCTGGATTATTTGATGCGACAGCTCACTCAAATGGTAGCGGTTCGCTTTTATTTCGCATACTCTCACCCATACGTCGAGGTTTAAGTGACAACTAGCCCATGTTGTTGAGATAATTCTGTGATTTTCGAGCACTTAAGCCTAACTATCGGCGTCGCAAATTTTCCTTCCTCCAAGCGCGTAGCCAAGGAAGCAACAACACTGTAGCTTTTGTGCCAGCTTTAATATTTTTCTCTCTATTTTCATAGTTTTCTTCCTGGAAAAACAAAAACATTCTGGTAATGTTTGTCATATTCACCACTAAATTCAGAAAAAAAAAGTTTCTCCAGTACAGAGTTCAAGCGCTTTGACTTACTGTCACCAGATGGCGCCACTATGTTTACATCCAAGTCGTGCATCCAAACATCCAAAGAAGCGACGCTGCGCACGGCAAACAGAAGGTGTTGTAGCTGCGTTTTTACAGCATTCGCAACGCAGTAAGCGCAGCGTACACAAGCTTAGTGCGTTCTGTGTAGTAAACTTGTCTACTGGTCAGGGTACTTTTGAAGCCACTGAGCCGGCCGTTAGCAGAAAAGTAGTGAGCACGTCTTTATATACAGAGAAAAAGATGATTAAAGAGCATGTAGCACCTCACTGCAAAGAAATGCTTTCAATGCATGCGTATTTCTGTTTGTAATTAATGCTGGGGCTTCTACCATCATCATCATTCGTTTTCGCCTTACGGTAACTTGTTACGGGAGAGACCGGAGAGACGATATGCTAAAGCGTCTTCTAGCGTGCGCAGCGCTAACCGGAAACTCCGACGTCCGGTAACACGGTAAACGGTAACGTAAACACGGTAACGATATGCTATAACTCTCTATTATGTGAGCAACCTTTCCGCTTCCTTCACATATAGCGAAAAAAAAAAATTCGGAGACACTGCGTCGCCCTGAAAAAACATGTGCAGCAGCGATAACTGGATTGACATCCGTTGCTAACCTCGGAAGACGCCGATTGAGTTTTTTAGGCATTGCCAGCCGAGGCATACGCTTCTAAGCCGTGTATAAATGCGTCTCTTGCGGCATTCATAGAAGGGCTGAAGGTGCATTTCAATGAGAAAGATATCCGTTGAAGTTCAATTAAAACTCAGAATCTGAATCCAAATTGCCCATTGTGACACGCTTCTCTGCTCCGTGGTGCAAGAATACTTGCTCCGCATCGCCGACTGGAATACGCCATAAGCTTCGGAGCGGTGAGGACGGGAGCTCCCCTCACCTTCGAGAGATTTGGAACGCTGCTGATGAACAAAGAGACATACTGCACGATCCATACTGACGCTTCTTGAAGTCTTTACTTTTGACAAAAGCTGTACTTCAGCATGCCAAGCCAGCTTAACCATCTCATTTGAAGTTCTAAGTGAATACCTTTATTACAAGTAAAAAGGAGCTCCGCGAACTCGGGTTGCTTGGCTGTTCTGAGTACGCGATCGAGTACGGCGACCCCACTCCGTAAACGCATCAAGGGCCCGGGTACAGCTTGCGCTCCTTATTACCAGGAATTCGGGACGGCTTCCAGCCAGCACCACTAAGCCTAACGGCCTTTCACGTTTTGTTCTGCAACAACTGGATCATTCTCTTTATTTATTACGTCACGGATGATGTCAGCACACTATTTTTGAATTTTCAAAACCACGCTCCACATGGTAGTAGCCAATGGAACTGGTAGCACCATGAAACCTCCTCGCTACATTTCAGTGCAGATTCAAAGGTCCGCGTTTCGATCGACACACGACAGATGACTGTCTTCACTTTTCTGCCTGTTCTTCGCTGGAACCTGTTACAGGGCTCCATTCAAGAAACTTAAACGTTTTTTTCCTCGAATATGCTAAAATGCCTCGCATTTTTTTCTTTACTTGCAGGACCTCTCTGGGGCCTGCTGACCAAGTTTCTATCGCTCCGGACGCAGACACTGCTGGGCAGCTTCATCGTAGCAGCGAGTAGCATTCTGTGCTACTTTGCCCGCAGCCTCACCGCCGTGATCATCTTGCAAGGGATCTGTGGTGGTATGTAGAATACCACTGTTTGCTTTTGTTAGCGCCCGCAAGTCTGCATTCTGGAACTCGCAGTGAGAAATCACAAATCTTTGAAAGAAATTAGACGATGTGTTCATCATTGGGCCCAAGTTTTCAGGGCACAGGGTGTAAGGCATTTAATCAGGCACCGAGCACATTTCGGAAGCTACAAGGGTACGAAATTTGGAAGTTGAAGGATGTCGTAACTGTCCTATCGCACGGCTTAAACTGTTGCGGCATGGATGCTTTGAACTAGGGATGTAAGATATGTAAGATTTCACTATTGCAATTAATATATCCGCAAATCAGCCGACGACAGTCTTGTACCTTTTTTTTTCTATTAATGTTTTTGCTATTGTTAAAAGCGTTCCTCTTTGGTTTTCTGTGGCGCTCTTAACTGTTTGATGCGATTGATGGAAACACTTTGAAAGAAAGATATTGCTACGTATCGGAAGAATGAACCATTACCTTCAATATTGCCATAAGAGTGTCTTAGTTCTACAATTTTCAAATTTTTTGTCCGAGAATGTTGGACTTGGCCGCGAAAGTTGCACAGCCGAGACGGACATGTTGGCGCTTACATATACTTGCATTTTTGTGTCACTTTCATGTGTTTACGAAGAAGCTTTTCTTACTTAAGCCTACTGCCAGGTCATAACAGCGCTACAGAGATTCCGTACTAATTAAGGAATCTGTTTTTTGTCTGTTTTTGTAGGAATAGGTCAGGGAATTGTCATGCCGACCAAAGACCTACTCATAGGCTACCACTTCAGACGCTACAGGGCATCGGCGATTGGCATCTACTTCATCGGCGGCACCTTGGCGGCGTTCATCTACCCGATGCTTCTGCTTCTGCTCGTCCAGGAGTACAATTTGGGCGGAGCGCTGCTCATTACAGGCGGCCTGCAGTTGCACGGCCTTGCGGGATCTCTTTTCTACAGGAAACCTCCCTGGGCCCAAGCGCAGAACGAGATGGAGGCCAGAAGGAATAGCTCTGGGAGAAAGGGAAGCGCCGCGACCAAGGACAGTTCCGGGCGAGAGGTTTTGAAGTCCGCGAAGTGTGCCGAGAGAGACGCTATTCGTGCAAATGACAACGGCCATGGTCCTGAGTCTAGAAATGGTGATCGCCTAAAAGAACTTCAGTCCGGTGGAACTCAAGCGCAGAGTGATGGCACCACCACTGTTGCGGGCGTTGCCAAGGAGAATTTCCAGCACAACGAAGACGGCTTTAAGAATGGTGCCACGCACGGTAAGAACGAGCTCAACGGCTCACCTGCCTCAGCCTGTGCAGATGCAGCCCCACTGCTAAGCAGTAACAAAGGACCGACAAACGACGTGGAAAAAGCTGCAGTGCAGATGAACGTGACAAGGAAAGGTAGCCGACTAGCCAACTCTCGCGACTTCAGCTTCCTGAGGTACCCAGTCTTCTACATGATCTTAGTGACGTGCTCGTTCTCCGCCTTCTCGATGATGACCTTCACTATCCTCGTGGACTACGTCAAAGAGAAAGGGTTCAGCGCTCAGAATGGCGCCATCTTGCTCTCCGTGAGGGCTATCGGGGACGCCATCTCGCGCCCCCTGTCGGGCTTGCTGTCGGACAGGAATCTCATTGACCGGCGGGCTCTTATGTGTGCCAGCAAGTTGACGGTGGCTTGCGTGTGCGCGATGCTGCCGTTTGTGGAGTCGTACGCTGCGCTCCTGGTGCTGGTTGTGTTCCTGGGCTGGGGCACCGGTACGGCGGTAGTGCTCTTCGTGCCCATCATGGCCGACCAAGTGGGCGTCCAAAGCCTCGGCCTCTCCATGGGCTTCTGCAGACTCGCCATGGGCGTGGGCCACCTGGTCTGTCCGATCATTATCGGTGAGCCGGGCAACACCTGTGCCATGACCTTCGCTGTGTCGACTTGGCGCGCCTTTGCTGCACGCGCGAGATAGGAAGCCTAAGCAGTTGTTTAAAATCGTGCAAATAATTTGATAGCATCGTATTTTTAGCTTAAACAAGGGCGGAGACCCAGACTAATGCGAGGCTGTCAATAAGTGGGCTTGTCTTTGCCCTCACTAAACGTCTCCGCTGGCCAAGCTCCGGCTCCACCCTTCCGAGGCCTCTTACCCATATAAAATACCATTTCTTTTGCTGCCTTCTTTATATAGTTTGAGTTTTTAATTTCCCATAACTTTACTATCGGGGAGCGGTCGTCCTTTCATTGAAGAAGTAGAAATATTGTTCCACTCCTTTCTACTTTTTTATTTGTAATAGCGGTGGCGATTAAAGCGATCAAACAATAAGCAGATTGTAGGCGCCGAATTTTAGCCTCTGTGGCTTAGGTTCTATTGATCAATTAAGGCAACTGCAATACGCGCATAGTTGGGCCAAGGGCAGCATGTTCTAGAGGGATCATCAGAGATCACTAATTGATCAGCTGGCGCCGACCTAGGCGGCTACTGAGGCAGGGAGCTGACATTAGGAATTTTAAATGCTTTATCTTAATATCTGAAAAGAAAAAAAAAGGAGGAATGCTTGTGGAACACCACTGGCATGATTCGAATAGTTGTGCGCGTGTGCTCTTCTGAGTCTCCCGTGAGGGCAAGACATGGCGGTTGCAGCACTGAATCAAGAAATACTTGTGTATATTTTACATCGTAATCGCCGGCGTTCCTAAATCGGACGTTCTTTTGGCGTCCTTTATTTGATCAGAAAAGCCTCTCTAGAAGTGGCCGATAACACCGACGCGGTTTCCCCGTTTCCCGCTGTAGAGTTTCCCAGCTAAGCACATTGACTATGGGCCAGAACACGGGCGATTTCGCCGCAAGGTCTGCAGGCAGGAATCCTAAAACTTTTCTTTGGTGTAAAAGAACCTCGCGCTGACCGCATTTAATTAAAAAAAGGATAATGTTACAAGGAAAGAAATCTTCAGGGATCTTACTGATGTTTATTTCTTATCATGCTTTGTAGTCTCGTGTAGTTTCTGTGTTTTTCCACCGCGTCTAGTTTGGTCTTAAGTTAGAACACTTCATTTTAATATGCTTAAATAACGTATTTGCGTCATATGATTATTTTTGGTTTAGAAAACAGCCGACATAAAGCAGGAAGCTTTTTCTGGTGACCGTGTCCCAATGTGGGAAAATACGTGGCCATGATTAAGCTATCTGGTCCTGTTTTCCATCCCAAAGACTGCAGTCAGTAGTACAAGTGCCCATATGACAGTAAAATGGCTTGCGATGATTCTTTAGCGATGGGTGAAGTTACTTGCAGCCCAAACAAAAAGGTCTGGAACTGACTGAAGGGCACATTTTACATGCTTTCGCTTACCGTGGAGGTTTCTTGTGCAATTGGTTAAAATTGTCCGGAACTCATCACTGCGCCGTTTAGACTGACACGGAAGCCCGATCTTAATTGTTAAACTGCAGGAAAATTCCCCCTGTCCCTCTTATAGAAAGAGCTGTTCGTTACAAATTACAAATCTTTGGCGCTCGCGGACAGCGTTGTGGACCTGGGCGCAGGATAGGCGCATTGCGCACAGCAGTGGTAGATTAAAATTAGCACAGATGCATCTGCGCAGCTGTCTAGACGGAAGGCACGGGGAAGTAAACATATTACGGTACAATGCATCATATTCATTAATGTACAGGGAAGGTACGCTGGAGAAAACGAATCCACATCCCAGCCTTCTTGTTTTTCCTTCTTTCTTAATTCCAACCCCATTTCAAGGCAACCTTAGTCACGCGACACCTGGTCGCCTGTTTTTATTTATTATTGATTTATTTACACACACTGCAGCCCCTCTTGGGGCTATTGCAGGAGTAGGCTTAAAAGTTCATGCAAAAACCTCTTCGATGTCGTCCGCTTCTCAACCTGTCTGGACAACTGAGAGTTTGGTCAGTACGTGAGTGCGGGAGTTTTCTCGACGACATACTACGCTGGTACCTTTCATTAAATAGAAAATCCCCTACACGACTCTCCTGCCGTAGAAAGGAAATAGCAACAGTAGCAAGCTGCGCTGACGTGGATGACGAGATAGCGTCACCAAACTCGAGCGACGCTCCAAGGAACGAACAAGTCAGGTAAAAGTAACGAACTCGCAATATTTCGTTGTTACATGCCCTTCTTTTTTCAGAATTAAAAATATAGATTTATTTAGAAAAATGTTTATGCGTCATCAAACGGAGAAAAGATGGTTAATTTGTGTACTTTTAAGAACAATGGAACACCGCACACTTACTCGAGCATGTATATAAAAAAATCACAGCGAAATTCCGCAGAGATTCGTCACTTGCAGGTTTAGCATCAGTCCCGTTGAAATTTTAGTTTGCTGTGCCGACAGGGTTAGTTTCTGCAACAAATGATGTTCTTACAGTATATCACCCTTTATACCGAGTGCATTGGAGGGATCCAATTCAAATTTCCTCCTAACACTTATTGTTGGGCTAGTTGATCCTAATCATTATTATGAATGCATTTAGTGCGCCACAGATGTGATAAGAGGCAGGGGCACAAGGGCAAGCGTCTGATTCTCAAGTTGCTGCAGTCGCGGCGGACTATGGCTATTGGTAAGCTTTCTTGTGAAGTCACTGTGCTGAAATTTAATAGTATTAAGGCGGAAGCCTTTAATGCCTCATCGTTGTAAGCAGGAGTTGTCGACAGAATTGTCAAGCTTTTCAATAGGTCGAAACGGTCGTGACGTCACAGTGCGCGAATTTCAAACGGGGCCAATTGTACTTTGGCTAGTAACCATGCAACCAATTAAATGGATCGTATAGTTATGCTCCAAGTAAGTGGGACTGAGTTTAGTTAAATGCTTAATTACCCAATTAGCATAATAACCCTTCCAGTCAGGCCAGATTAATAAATAAAACCGAATAGGAAATTGGCCGAGTTCGGGAATCGAACCCCGGTCTCCGGAGTGCGTGACGAGCACTCTAACCACTCCGCCATGCCAGCTCGATGGTTTGGAACGAACAAGTGCGCGTGTAGTGAATACGGTGTCTTCGTGCACTCCCATCTTACTCCCTTCCCGTTACGGCGAGGTTTAGCTATATGCGAGACAGGTACATTTCCTTTCCTCAAAAACCAATTTACCGACGAGCAAGGCGTAGAGCCCAACGGGCGATGGCGTTCTATGGACTCCCTGGCAGCGTTGAAAGACGCTGTCGCGTTTAAGCCTAACATCTTAACAACGCATCAGTGACACAAGCAGCAACACCGCGCTTAAGGCCTTCGCCTCACCGCACTTTAGGTGAACGAAGTGCCTCCCCCCTGAATTTTTTCGCCATTCCTTTGCTTCCAGGACATTTCAAGGATCAGCTGGGATCATACGAGGGCATCTTCTACCTCAGCAGCACCGTGTCGCTCCTGGTGGGATCGATATGGCTGGCCGAAGCCATTCGCATCACTGTGCACCGGAGGCGGCGAAGACGTGCTTCGAGTGCAGTTCGCTGGACATCAGTGCCCACAAGTGACCAGCAATCGACGACGGTGCCTTCGTGATTGTTTTGTCGCTGTTCATACAGCGCTTTCGAATGACTGAAACAAAGGCCTGAAAAGCAAAGTATTTTTCTCAAGCACGAGGCGTCCTACGTAAGAACGCTTTGTCGACCAAGCACTTCATATGCAGCACAGATTTAGCGGTCGTCTTAGCTATTGCAAAGATCAACAAATACTGGCGCGAAGTTTCGAGATTACTGAGCAATCCTGTAAGATGCCAGAGAAGTCCAGAGTCTGCGTGGTTTAACCGCCCCAAGCGAATCGCGATGCGGCAGGAAGTGAGAGTTGCTAGGAGACAGTTGCTTGTGTTCGCTGAAAGAAGTCCAGTCCTTTTTGTTGCAGCGCTCGTCACACACTGCTTGCTGTCATCCCGGAAGCAGGGAACAAACATACAGGGAACATTCCATACAAATGCGAATGTCTGAAAAAAGTGGGGCATGGAGGTTCAAAGTCGGTGAAAAAAATGCGACATTTGTGATAACCAAGCGTCAATCAAGATGGCGTGGCTCAGACGAACATTTTGAATTTGCAGGCAGTCATTTTAAAGCGCAACCTCTACATGTGGTGACAGATTTCTTGAGGATCGAGTTTTAGCCTTGAGGAAAGTAACAGCAGTAACGATACGTAGCCCTGCGTCGGGAAGCTGCGGGTTTTCTACATTTTCAAGCGTGAATAAGGTGAACTCTAGCAATTTGTACACGTTCCTTAAGAATGCAATGTTATGCGACTTTTAATAAAGAAATAAAACATAGCAAATGCGATCGAGAGGGAGACGTGGGGGAGAACAGCGGATTAGGTTAGGCACAATAGACGGATGGAAAGACAGGAACTGGTTCATTAAGTCTGACTGGTTGATGATCTGTACTCAGATGATTACGTTGAAGCTTTTTCAAGACTCACCGATTAAAGATAAGTTTTTAAGACCTCACCATTACTTAGTGAAACTTGTTGATCGCTGTGAGAGCAAAGTTTAGTTCTTTGGCTTAGAACTTTGTTTCTTTGGTAAAAAAGCATCTGATAGCATAGAGCCACAAAATGACGTAAGCTAAACCCGTTAATAGGCCACGATGACTTAGCCAAAATTATAGATGTGCACCCACTGGTCGTGATCAGAAAAGCGCCCGTCCTGTCCGTCTTTCTGTGTGGTTTGTGTAGAATTTAGCGCTGTTTTTTCTTTTCTGAACACGATGTCACACCAACTAGCCCAGCAAAAGGTACTGTTAAACGAACTTTCTTCTACAGTGGGCCCTTTCTTTTGTGCACCATCTGTTAAGCCCGACCCTTTGAAGATTGTGAGCGCCATTGCCTTTTCCACCTGCAGAGCAATATTCATCGCATTTAGTCTCAAGAAAGGACTTGTACCAGCGGAAGTGAGTGCCCTTTTTGGATTTGTTAAACCTTCATTAGGACACGCAAGACGAGTGAGCAAAGTGTTAAGGGCGGAAATATGGAGGCAGGTGCGATTGTTGCATGATTGGTTAAACTTGGTTTGCTTAAGTGAAGAAGTCAGCGCCCGTCCTGTCCGTCTTTCTGTGTGGTTTGTGTAGAATTTAGCGCTGTTTTTTCTTTTCTGAACACGATGTCACACCAACTAGCCCAGCAAAAGGTACTGGTCGTGACTGTGGGCGATACTCCATGGCTTCAAAAATTTCAAATTTCAACCGGAAATAAACCTCTGAGGTTACCTGAAGTGCACGTCGACCGTGATTCGCCCATATATGCCCAGAAAGCAGCATTTCACAGCTGAGCTCCTGTCATCTGCCATATGAGCGAAAAATAAGCATTGCATTAGTTCTTTTTCTTTGTATACGCGCCACTTGTTGCTCGCATTGCTCGGCTTCCTTCGCTGACGACTGTATGTGCGGACATTCGTACTCACGAGTGTAGACGTTTGGGCTTGCTGGTTGCGTATCTTGAGAAAATCAGTGGAAGACGGCATAAATATCTACAGGGTCGTCCACTCTAAGTACGAACACGGCGCAGCGTGGCCGCGCTCCGCGGAGCGCGAGCGCATCCGGCGCGGCCGCGCATCGAAGCTCTGCGGCGCAGGCGCACACGGGCCTGGAGGCGGTGCTCCGCATCGTCTGCTGCAACGCGGGCGCGCACAGTGCTTGCTTTGCGGTGAAGCGCACCTAACTTTCTGAATGATTACAGCGCTCGCGTGCGCCGAGACAGCACTGCGGGAAAGCGCACCAACTACAGCGCGTTATGGCTGGTTGCGCGTACGACAACCCAGCGGCATCTCGTCTCAGTGCCACGATCTCGGTGATATGCAGGTATTGCTGTAAACTTGTAATTTCAGGTTTGAATTGATTTGGCTTATGGGGTTTAACGTCCGAAAGCGACATAGAGGGCCCCCGATTATCGTCGACCTCATTGGGGTTGTTAACGTGCGCAGATATCCCACAGTAAACGGATGCCTTGCGTTTCGCCTCCATTGGAACAGGGCCGCTGCAGTAAGGGTAAGACATATATCTAACAGAAGCCAAAGTGTTCGGAATGGAAGTCGCTCGTCTGACCCTGACTGCGGCCGCCCCGTTCCAACGGATGCGAAACGCAAGGCATCCGTTTACTGTGGGATATCTGCGCACGTTAAAAATCCTCACATGGTCGACAAAAATCTGGGGTCCTCGGCTATAACCTCCATTGTAGTCTATGTCGCGTTCGGAAGTTAAACCGCATAAACCAAATCAATTCAAACCTGAAATGACAAGTTTTCAGCAATACCTGCATATCACCGAGATCGTGGCACTGAGACGAGAGGCCGCTGGGTTATCGTACGCGCAACCAGCCATAACGCGCTGTAGTTGGTGCGCTTTCCCGCAGTGCTGTCTCGGCGCACGCGAGCGCTGTAATCATGCAGTAAGTTAGGTGCGCTTCACCGCAGAGCAAGCACTGTGCTCACCCGCGCTGTAGCAGACGACACAAAGCACCGCCTCCAGGCCCGTGTGCGCCTGCGCCGCAGAGCTTCGATGCGCGACCGCGCCGGATGCGCTCGCGCCCCGCGGAGCGCGGCCACGCTGCGCCGTGTTCGTACTTAGAGTGGACGACCCTGTACATACATGGCACAGAAAACACGACTGGTACTTACGACGCAAGGCTTGCTCAAAGAACGACACACAAACGATGCGCTTTGTTTGCCTGTCGTTCTTAGCTCAAGTCTTGTGTTCTGAGTATCAGTCAGGCGCGGTTTCTGTGCGCGATGTACCACCAAATAGCCGCCGTTAATACTTTGTGGACATACATATATCTCACAGCGCTGGCTTTTAACATCTGTAGCAAAACGCGTGTCAAATATAAACATCATGACAATCGTATGCGAAATGCGTTTACATGGGCGGAGGAAGAAATTACCCGAAAATTTAAAAGGATTAATCTTATTTCATCAGCAACACGGAATGAGTGTCGACGCGTGCATCATAGGCGTCTGACCTCCAACGATAAATGACTGCATCTTACTGAGTAGACATAAAGACCGGCAAAGTAACTTGTGTAGGTTTTATGTATCCCATTTTATTCCTAAGCTATCCTATCTTAAATGTTGTAATTGTGTTTGCACGCCGATAATATTTTCGCTCGTGAGAGCTGCACTGCGTATGTATCTTTAGCATTGTCCCAATGTATTGAATGGCTGCAAGCATGTTTCCACGCGAAGGGTGTTAGAAGCCACTCATGTGTATTGAGGATGATATTTTGCTCTGCTCGTTTCATTTCAGCGGACTCCAGCGATGTCCTGCCTTATATGATTCCCAGAAAATGTTTCATATGCTCAGAAGAAAGACCATTATGTCGTTATTTGAGACAAATGTGTGCTTTGTTTTGTCGCACAGACCTCGTTCTTTCCTCTATGTGTTCCCCGACGCCACCCACATGACGACATTCTACGTCTGTTCGCATATGCCCCTGTAGAGTTCGCCACCTTACTGCGACTGAAGTCAGTGTTTGTAACAAAGAAATATGTGCGTGTGCCTCACACTGACTTTTTCCGCTTGCGAGGCTGTTAGTGGCGTCGTTTCTACCGCGCAACAGCGGAAAACCACGCGCGTGCTATGCACAGCTGTATGCGAGTGTGCGTCATGGTCATGGCTGTGGTCTTCGGGTACTGCGTGGCATTTCGCTTGCCAAGCACTCTCGTGACCGGGCACGTTGCTGCCACGCTATGCAATGCTGTCACGCGGGAAGCCGTGTGTCACGGACAGAGTGCGTGCCGTGTTCAGTAGGCGGCAGTATTGTCACACGTTTTGAAAGCTGCGTGTTGACTCAATGTCTCGCTTCTCGGCTCCCTCTCCTGCTTTGGTGGCGCGCATCGTTACTTAGTCAGCCTCAGCCACTTTTTTTTGCGACACATTACAATGCAATCACCGTGCGCAGTGTTAATATGCATATTCCGCCCGTCTCCGCGGGATGCGCATGTGCAGACTGCAAACTTAGCGTTTATATTGATGCATGCAGTTTATTCTTGAGGAGCTTGAGTAATCTCGTGGTACGTTGCTTCTCGTCGTCCGATACTCATCATTCTAGCCGTGAAAGTGTTCGCGGAAGTGATCTCTGCGCATTTTTGGTTGAGTGTTAGTTGAATTATTGATTTTCCAAGGCGTGGCTGTTTTCAATACTTTTTTTTTGTTCAAAAACCAAATGAAAAGAAGTTGCTGCCATTCGCCTTGAAGCTGAAAAAGACACTTTCATTTCGATTTTCCAATTTATTAAAAGTTCTTTGCCGCAATGTGTGTGTGTGTGTATTTTTAACCATTTAAAGTGTAGCAGTTTTCAAACAAGAAAATAATTACCATTATCATCCAAAATGCGCGGAGCCATATTTCGCCAGGGAACAAGCTTAATGAAATAGGCTTATCAGAATGGGTGGTAGATGACAGAGTGACGTCGAACTGATTACAGCTATTATATAGGCTCCGTATGGGATACATAATCACTCCAGAATTGATCAACAACTCGAAGCGAGAAGGAAATTAATGCCGATATGCCGAACGTGAATCCCTCTAAGTGAACTAGTTTCCGCATTCTGTTGTCAGCTTCCTACTGGATGTCGCGTGCTCCGAAAAAATGGCACATCGGCTTCGACAAGCGATGAAAAAATATGTTCGCTATCTGGGCAACCAGCATCACGCATAGGACGACACTCATGGCACTGAAAAATATTAGGCATGCAGCCAAGTAGTATTAGTACATATTCGCTGTTGGTGTTATTCTTCAAAGAGGAAAAAAAAGTGTTGTCGCTTGAAGCCTTGGTGCCAAGTAAACTCTTTTGTGCACCTCGAAGCGGTACGCGAAAAAATAAAAATTGAAACTCCTTGCGAGGCACTACAGAGTTTCTTTTAAATGCAACACATTACATCCGACATATGTTGGTAACACATGCGTGATGTTTTGGCGCCCGCTTCCCTGACAGACGCTCTCCTCTATTCGGCAAGCAAGCTGTCGCTTTTAGTCGACTTTCGTTCGTCACAACATGGTTCACAAGCACAAAAAGTGCTGAGGCTGCTTGAAGGCTCGCTTTGAGAGCGAGGCCTGCATAGAAGACTTTTCTTGGCGAAGCATGTCACAACCAGCCATTGCTACCCCGGTGTAATTTAAACAGGAGCGCCGGCTCGAGCACGTTGCATGGAATTGGACACACGGCGATTATATCACGCGCCCTGCATTTCTCAGTTCTCTGTCCCTCTGCTCTCTTTTCTCACGCTTAACGAAGCTTTGTGCACGATTTTTCCATTTCACAGCCCTCCTCACAAGGCAGACTTGAATACACGATCCAGTTGACGCGCCATCTGCCGACATTACTGCGAAACGAAATGAAACGATGAGCGGCGGCGGGAAAGGCGGCGGCGTTCTACCACTGCCTCCGAATAAGTCGTGGCGCCATCTGTTGTACGCACTATGAAGCTAAAGCGAAATGAAGCACATATAGTCACGCGATTCTGTAAGCAAAGTCAGCACTCGTCAGCTGACTAGAGTTGAGGTCTTGTCACCAAGGTGAGGGTAGCGCCTACAGTCCTTGTATGTGCTCTTAAGAAAAGCACCCAGTTCGGGATCCGTTCCCTCTCTTCTGTTTAGTTCAGAGAATGGGTAAGTAGGCTTTAATGATTGCCGAGTTCTAGCCAAAACGTTAACGGTACTCAGGCGTCACGGACGTCGTCACATTTCGAACATTACAATTTTCGTGGATACAAATGCCACGCAACTGTTAAGCAGTTAACAGCCCAGCGAGACGGCACCGCTGTATTCGCGTGGACGCTAAACCATATGCCGCGACGCGATAATGCACTTGCATGCTCTTAATGGACCAAAGTGATGTTTAAGTGCATTTATCTTAGTAGCACACTACGGCAAGTGGGATACCTTACTTTAGGCACTCCGTACTGCGCCATCGCGAACATATTAGAATTCCACTAAAAAGCAGGAGCCACAGAACAGCTCGCACAAATGCTTTTCAGGTCACCAAGCGTCTAATCGAGTTCATAAGGTGTGTCAAGTTTACCAAGTCAAGAATAGCGGAAACGGCGCGTTCGTCCAAAATAACCCCGCGTAGTGCTGGGTGCGCAAAACAAGATAAATTAAGCGATAAAAAATTTGGCATCTTGTCGCATGAACGTGTGCCTGGAAACGGAAAAGTTACACTGACCGCCATCACTGCTGTTGACGCTTCTTCGGCTTCTTCGGACGCTTCGAGCGGCCCTGTTCCTTTGAGCGTCGTTTTTTATCTTGCGTCTGATCATCCGTTGCAGAGGATGTAGAAGAGATCTCTGCTTCAGAACTACTTAGTGTTGTCAACGAGACAGACGACCTTGCCGCATTCTGAGAACCATCTACGTTTCTATCGGTCACGGAGGGCTCGACTCCTTGCTGCACCGCCGTTGTGATTTCACAGACTTTGTGACGAGAGGCATCATCTTGTTTGCTGGAACCAGATAGGACATCGCTCGCCCCTTGATTATCGGTGGAACGCTGAACGGCCACTACTGCGTACGGGATGTCCTGGATAGCCGTGCAGCCGGGTCTACTAGCCACTGCCGACGTACTCACCACGGCCTGCGCAGATGCTTTGCTCACTGTCGCCTGATCAGGACAATCTTGTTGCACTTTTTCCGCCAGCGCTGAAGAAACCGGCTCTTCTGCAACGGGCGCTTTGCCGTCTTCGCACCGGACATCTTCGGATGGTGTGTGAGTGAGCACCGAGAACAATTCGCTCCCAGCTAGAGTCGTGGATATCAGCGGAATCTCTCCTGCCAACGATGGACACTCTCTTGTAAGCAATGGCGAGGCGCGGTTGGGTCGGCTCTCGTCTAGTTCTGCGCTCTCGTGTCCGTTCCTCACCGAAGCCACTGGCACGTCCTCGGGTCGTGGCCGGGCTGCTTCGATAGCTGTCGCTGGCGCCATCGAGATTGGCTCAGGACCACGTGATATGTCTGCGGCTTGTCGCGAGCCAGAACGTAAGGCAGACGGGTGTGGTACATGATCCTGGCTCGGTGCGCGAATAGAGCTGGGCGCACTTGTGTTTGGCTTGCGAGAAGCTTCGCTGCTTAAGAGCCGGATACTGTCAACGATGGTCACGGAGTTCCTCGATGCCTGTCTAATGATGGCGGCTGCGTCGGCACCTGCAGCGACACCGGACCTACACCTTGCGCTCGTGGGCGTGCTCGCACGCGAGCTCGTATGCGTGCTTGAGATAACGACGTGCTCAGTAGACGTCGCAGTGTCATGGAAGCAGTGGCACACGTCGAAGCCCTTGCGTAGCCAACCCTTGGAGAACAGGACTTCCGCGACCGCCGAGCCCAGCACAAGAGACACGAGGCTGATTATGGTGCACAAGGTACGGAAGGGGAACCGCTGACCGTAGTCCTGGTCGTACATGGGTAGCTGCAGGAGCGCGGGCAAGCCAAGCGTTGGTTCCCCGCACAGGAGACGGACGACGGTGCCGAGAACGAAGCCTGCATTGAACAAAGCGCCGTTTATTGTAAACAATGGCCTCTGCGTTACGTGACAGCAGTGCACAGTTCTTAATATCATACTATAGTGAGGGCCTTCTCAAGATACTGCAAGCGGCATGGACATGCTGGCCGCTTTTATCTGAAAGCGACAGATACTACTAGGAAAGAGACTTTTTTTATAGCGTTATTTATTGCCTCGGGACATAATGGGAGTTGGGAAAGTAAACAGAAAAAAAAGGGGGGGGGGAAGGTGTCCGTCGCTGCTGAGAGCGATCAAAGTGAATCACTACTGAGAGCAATCAATGATCCTCGTCACTCTGACGAAAAAACATCGCAAAAAGGGACAAGGACAGTAAAACACTGCCTTCCTCTTTTCCGCCTCGGGTGCCTCCTGTTCGTATCTTGGACGTATGTGTGCCGCCTTGACCATAAACCGTTAAGAAGAAAACCATTAACTGCTAACCAAAGAAGGGTGCGGAAGCAGACGCGCTGCGTGTTATTCGAAGGTGGAGACGGCATCTGTGGCAGATCGAGTTTCCTTTATCGCTACTGACACCGAACCGCGCCCCATCAGCGTCAACTATTGGTCGACGCACCGACTATAGAGCCGTACGAGTTTGTCCGTTGTGGCAGGTAGAACACGCACAGCAGCTGTGGAAACAGCACCACGTAGACCATTTCCGTTGAGAGCGTCCACAGAGCAAACACCGAAGTCGCGAAGAGCGCGACGCTCGTCGCGGCGGCGCTGGCCATGCAAACCACGCATCGCAGCACCTTGGCCATCTCCTGGTCCGTGGCCTGCACCATAGAGAGAGTCCGACATTGACCGAGTCAAATGCGGCTACAGAGTCAGATGTAGTGGCATAAATCTAGTTTTTAGAGGCAGGTGCTAAGTAGCCACAAGTATTAAACAGTGAGCAAGCGACAACTGTTTTACGCGCCTATTCGCGCGCGCCAACAATGCACATGAAGAGAAGGTGACTTTACCGTCGGTCTGTAGAGGGTCTGGTAGACGTTCCTGGTGATGAGCGTGGAAGCGCTGAGCGCGGAAGAGTCAGCCGAAGACAACACTGCTCCGATGATGGCAGTCATGCCCACCACGGATATAGCATTTGGGCACAGGTAGCGCAGGGCGAAGGGCAGCACACTCGGCTGGTCCTCAGGCCGCAGATCAGAGGGTCCCGGGTAGCCGGCCGACGTGAAATCTGCAGAGTTATCTCGTGGAAGAGCTACCTTATGCAGCGCTCCTCAGCTCTGTGTTGCGATTGCCAGCGGCCGTTGTCTTTGGCAGCACACTTTCATCTCAGGCACGCTCTAAATTATTTATTGCCGTGGTCTTTGACCACAGGTAATCTAGGGCCTCTTACTGGTGTTCCTGGAGATCGCTCCGATGACGATGGGCGGTGCCGCGAGGAGGAGGCAGCCAACAGCCGATGCGTAGGACAGCATCTGGGCCTCGAATCCAGTGGCGCTGCCCAACACGCGCTGGAAGTATACCTGGTGAAGGAAGAGCAATTTACTCTCGGTGCTGCGTCACGTACGGCTATTGTCAAAATACGTTTGATTTTTTGTGATTCTGCCTAGCCATTTGGGGCCTTTTTATTGGGCACCCGCAAAGCTGTCGTCACTCTGAGGTCGTAAAAAATTAGGCTGCGATTCGACTTGGCAGAACCGAGTTAACCGTAGCGAAAGCCGGGACGCGATGTTATATACAACTCTCGACGCTGACGTCACACCCACATTCCATCACGCCACAATCACGTGGTATCACGCGCAGGTCACGTGACTACTTCTCCACCCTCACACCAACTGTAAGGTCAGAGGTTAAAGTCAAAGGTTAAATGGCAAAAGTCAAGGTCAAATGGCAAAGGTTATGCATAGCAAGGCACAAGCGCATAGTAACACCAGCCGTAGGCTCGAACCAGAACCAGACATCAGAGCATAGCAACACTAGCCATGACTCAACCAAGGTCATTCAAGCTCGGTGGCTAGGCAGGCGAAGTGTGAGTTAAGTATCTTAGTGTAGATTTTGCCACAAAAGTGAGAAATATATTGCTCATGCTATTTACAGCTTCGCAGCATCAAAGGAGATTCGCCGTAGTTGCTCAGTAGCTATGGCGTTCGGCTGTTGAGCCACGTTAACGACGCAGGATCGAATCCTGCTCGCGGCCTTTTTTAGCCTGTCTAGCATTTGCCTCGTCGATCCTATGTTTGGTTTGGTTTGGTTTATTGGGTTTAACGTCCCAAAGCAACTCAGGCTATGAGGGACGCCGTAGTGAATGGTCTTCGGAAATTTCGACCACCTGGGGTTCTTTAACGTGCACTGACATCGCACAGCACACGGGCCTCAAGAATTTCGCCTTCATCGAAATTCGGCCCGCGTCTTTCGAACCCGCGTCTTTCGGGCCAGCAGCCGAGCGCCGTAACCACTGAGCCACCGCGGCGGGGCTCGTCCAGCTGTCGATCCTATGTCCCGTGGGCCTGTCGTCTGTACAATTTTCTGCGCTTGTTAATATGCCCTAAAGATGGAGCAGTATTTATGGCACAGAATCCGCCTTCATTGCAAACATTTGTACCGTCTTACCTGCCACGGAATCCCGCCGTACGCGAGGCTGAGGAAACGGTCCACCGTCTCGGGTAATGGCGGGAGCATCTCCCTGTCTTGCAAGTTCAACTTTGGCTTCAACGAGCTCGCAGTCTTGCTGTTTAGGCAGAACGGCACACACAGCCACTGCACCATGGAATGAACAGGGAGGCTCGGGCGCTCGCCGGCATGTTAAGTGACTACCCTAAAATTTGTGCACACTTCCGAAATGACATTGTATAACAAGTGGTCATCAGTCCGTGCGTTGTCCGTTGTGGTTAGCGACCGTCAGTCAGCAAACCTAGTCCTAGAATTATAGCGTTGCTGGTGCCAATGACTTGACATGGAGAGAGTTACATTGGGGCAAAATGCTAACAATTTACGGTCCAGGCGGTGATGATTGATTTGGTTTTAGAGGCGCAGGGAAGCTGGATAAGGACCGCCGTAGCACAAGGTTTACTGGTGTACTCAAGGTGGGGTCTGAGACCCAATTTGCAAACATTTCACCCAAGGAAAGCCGAGCACGAGGTCAGGAAGAAGACAGTAAGCATCAGAAACCGGTGGGCGTCCGGCAACATTGGGGATCGAACCCAGCACCTCCTGCATACGAGGTGTATGCCCAAACCATTGGGCGACCGCTGCGGTCCAGGGAATCGAACGCACGACCTATATAGTCCTTGGCAGCCTTGTGAGCAGATTACCTAGCGGGTGCTAATGGAGCGAGATTTATTTATCTCAAGATTAGCATTTTACCTTCTCCCATTTTTGTTTTATTTTACCTTTTCCGCACCGCTCTCCTTCCGCCTTTATCTCCCAAATTCCCTTCCCCACGCAGAGTAGCGTGCCAGGGATCTTTACACGCCGGCTAAATTCTCTGCTCATCAGAGGGCTTCTCTCTCTCTCTGAAATTGCGCTGTCGCAGTTCAGTTCTAATCTTATCGTTAGGCATAGCGAAAAGCAAAAAAGAAAAAATAAGCGAGAAGTTTCGGAATGGTATTGATACTTTTTGCCCATTGGGACATTTCTACAGCACATGAAAAAAATGCAATTTTATATAGCGTTGCTGGGTAGTGGCCGTACTGCCCTTAGTAGTGACTATAGTGAACTAGTGACGCTACTCACAAGGCCGACGAACGCAGTCCACAGCTGAAAGGTATCCGTGTACACCAATGAACACAGGCCCCCGAGGCAAGTGCAGAAGGCGGCGACCACCGAGGACACAATGATGCACTCGGTGCCATTCAAACCCACAATCACTTTGGCCGTCTGACCTGTGCAGGCGGCAAATAAGAATTCAATGCCTTTTCAGAAGATTTCAGGCCGCTTTCCACTTGTAAAGGGAACGGCCATTAGGGCGCACGGCATCTGCGGCTTTGATTGCACTCTAACTGGTCTACACACACAGTGAAAGTGCCGGAAAGGCTGTCTGAAAGGGTTGCGGGAACTTCCCGTCTGCATCGTATTCGTGGTGCATTTCTGCGCCTTTAAAACCCAACACGAAGTTGTAATCTAAATAACGTCGTTTCGTCCGTCTTGAGCAGATACAGTGGCACGGACTCAACAGAAGGCTCTAGCCAGGCTGGCTCAGTGAATGTTTCGGTCGCGGTCTGGAAGTGGCCAGGAATCTTCCGGAAAACTTCTGTTTCTTCAGAGCGGCATTAATCAAGTCTACGTGAACGCACACTGCGAATTTTTGCACGCGTCGAGGCTCACGCGTGCAGTGAAGAATTTCAGCGTGGTCACAAAGCACAACGATCCCCACCGTTCAAGACGTTGATCATCGCACATTCCCGAGGTGAAAGCTTCAACACGAAAGGTCATCTGTCCAATGCGCACCCGGCTGCGTTGCTGAGGGACGCCGTGGAAGCGACTTTTCGCTGTCTATCAGGCGCTGCGTCATACAAACCCAATGAGGCTTTGGCAAGCCTGACCTTTGTAAACTGCTTGTTCAGTGAGTAACGAGCTTATAATTATTATAACCAGGTGAAGCTCACCCAGCGCGGCGAGGACTGCGGCCGCCCAGAAGATCTCTCCGCATAGGGCCGGCACACAGAGCAGAAGTCCCATCCAGCGTCCGTACAGCTGCTGGAACGGGTCCAGCATCGTCAGCGAACGTGTTGAGCGCATCTTACTCGAGAAGAACAGGCCGCCTGAAAACGGACGCGAGAGACAATGCCTCAGACGACTATCGTGATGCATCTTGTTGGCATTGTACACCGCATTGAAAGAACGAAGACAGGAGGACTGAGACATATGTCTTCTCGTCTGCGTCCTCGATCTTTCAGTGTATTGTGACAATTACCGATTCGGATAGCAAAGCTAGCCGTATTAGTTCGTGAAGACTCCATTCTCTAGCCAGCGTCGAATCATATCTCATGATTAACAAGACCTGCAACCTTCAGCTGATCTGAGGTTTACTAAGTTTACTTCGCAGCTGCGTTTTCTTGAGTGGCGGCCAGCCTTCCTAGCTAGCTACGCACCATGAGTGCGTACCACAATCGGCCATCATCCTCGAATACGCGGGGCAACCACGAGGCGCTTTTATGTAAGAAAACATAATGAACATGGCCCCGCTTCCCCGCCAGACTCCGACTACCCAGTGAAGGATGTCTCACATCCCTCACTGGGTAGTCGGAGACAGCGCTGTGAGTCGGTGTTAGCGTACTAAGCTTGTCAAAGAAACTTTAGACTTCTCCCATTCCTTTGGGCGAAGGAGTGAGAGCGAAAGCTGCAAATCCCATCCCACCCATTGCCCTCTCTAATGCACAGAGATTTAGACTCGCATGACTTCATTACCTGATGACCACAGGTGGCGCACTCTCGAAAACGCAGCCCCCTTTTTGCTTGAGCCCAGCCAGAAAATACTTTATTTGGGCTCCAGGGGAACGTGGACAGTTTTTGGTTACGACGTGGAATGACGGCAATGACAAAGGCGAATCCGACTTCGTGTACAGGGTAGTCCACTCTTAGAATACACTAGCACATGGCCGTGCTCTTTGGAGGGTCATTGCGTCCGAAACGGCTGTGCATCGAAGCGAAGTGGCAGGTGACGCAAAGCACCACGTCCAGGTACACCTTCTATTGCGCCACTTTGCTGCGATGAGCGACTGTGTCGCACGCGGTGGACCTCTAAAGAGTGCGGCCATGCGCTAGCGTGTTCTAACTAAGAGTGGACGACCCTGTACCTCGGAGGAAGCCTTTCAGAAACAGACCACTGTCGATAGGCTAAGTGTACCAAGACGGTTGCAGCAAGCATGAGCTGCTTTTGGCCCTCGAAATACGGGATCAAGTGGTTTTTATCAGAAGTAAAGCAGAAACGTGAATGCTCGGTCGAGTTAGTTAGTGGTTCACAGCAACGCCTCGGTCATGTTGCAGCTCACCTAGCAGTAGGCTCATCGCGTAGCCGATCGGAACCTGAGCGTTGAGGAGGCCGTGCTTGAAGACGGCCTCGGCGGTGCCGTTCAGGTAGCCTCCTCCGACCTAGGACGCTGCGTGGTTGGGATTCAGAGTAAGACATCGGCAGGATAATTCGCTCACTGCACAATGTCCGATAACAGTATTGGATTATCTGCACATAAATTACATCTGCAACCATAACTGAGTGGATTAGAGAGTGAACACGGGTTGGATACGTCAGTGTTGAAATGAAAAAGTGAAAATGAGCTTGGGAGGAACATGCAGTGCGAGTAACAGATGTCTAACTGTCCATCAAGATAATAGAATGGATACCAGTGAAACGAAAACGTGTATTATGGTTAAGGCACAGTAAAGCAGATAGAGAAGATTAGGATGTTTACGGGGATAAGGTGGCCTATTCTGGGACGGGAAAGGATTTATTGAAGGTCAATGGAAGTGGCCTTTGTCCTGCAGTGAAAGTGAAGGCGTTGTTGATGTTGACAATTAGCACACGCGCGAAATTTAGTAGCCTCGCCACTTTGTTCCAAATGGGGAGCCTCGAACTTAGGAAGGGCAGTCAGAATGGAAGTGCGTTTTGAATTTTGACCTATTTCTTTCTTTTTAAAATGGAGTCGTCAAAACAGGGCAAAAGGGAGACTGGGTGCGCTTATTTCACGTTAGTTGGTCGCCAGTCGCAAAGAAAAGCGCACGTTACCATGACACGAAGTTCGTCACATATTTAGAGAGTATTGAAGAAGAACTTAGCACGCTGAAAAACTCTCTCGCTACTCGCGGTAGGAGAAGCCATGCTTTATTTATCTGTTAATAGGGAATGGAATCCGGAAGCAATAACGCGAGCACAGGGGGAAATGCAACGTGCAAACACACATGACATCGGCAGGAGAAAACTATGAGAGAGCCCTATACCAGTTCCAGCGATAGCAATTACTCAAAAACGAAATTACGACAGCAGGGAAATATAACAGGCAACTTAACTCAATACAAAACGCGGCTGTAATCGCGTTTTCCGGTAGTAAACGGCTTGTACACATCCCAAGAAACCGTACACGTAAACAACCCGTACCTGTCATGGAGCTAAATCCCAAGCTCAGGGGAATGTTTCTGTTGGCGAGGCACAGCCTCAGCAACCTCGGGCCCAGCCGTGCGTCGTAGTCTTGAATGCCTCTGCTGGGGAAGAAACACCTCTTCACCCTGTTTCGGCGGCTGTACCAAGCGGCCAGTCCCGTCACGACCGCGTAGTAGGCGGCCATCGCTGCCACTGCGACCGTGTTCACGGCCATGGCTTTCGGCAAGAATTCTTGGCGCAGCCTTTGCTCCTTCTTCGCCTTCTTCCTTCAGCCGGCTCGCCAACGGCACGTGTCCATCACAAAAACTCTCTATGCACCCCTCTTCTTGGCCGATCCCCCGGTGTGGGTATGCGCCATTCTACGAGGTGAACAACAACAACGTGCCCATGACCAGTGTATCGGCTCTAACAACCATCACCTGTCGGCTGGTTGTTACGACATTTCAGGCTTGGAGGTCTTGCGAACACTAAACACAGATCACAGGGCGTAGGCACGGAAACAAAGAAATACAAACACATGAGTGCTAATAGCAACTGTAAAAAATTATGGGGTGCACTTAAGTCTCCTTACGTGCGGAAATACGAAAGCTATGCGCGGTCCGCCACCTGTGCCATTTGCTGAGCCAGCGCCGTACATTGCAAGGTGGATTTTCAGTGGGTTGGTACTCGCTTGTTCACGACATCTGTAATTAACATGCTCATATTACTCATTTAGTCCTCAGTACGCATCTCGATAGAACTGTGCCTTTACTAGACGCGCCTTTTTCAGCTTCAAACGTCGAGGTGTAATGCCTGTTGTAAACTGTCGAAACAGGCAATAAAGAAAGAAAGAAGGAAAAAAAGAAAGAAAGAAAGTACGAAAGAAAGAAAGAAAGAAAGAGAGAAAGAAAGAAAGAAAGAAAGAAGGAAGGAAAGAAAGAAAGAAAGAGAGAAAGAAAGAAAGAAACAAAGAAGAGAGAAAGAAAGAAAGAAAGAAAGAAAGAAAGAAAGAAAGAAAGAAAGAAAGAAAGAAAGAAAGAAAGAAAGAAAGAAAGAAAGAAAGAAAGAAAGAAAGAAAGAAAGAAAGAAAGAAAGAAAGAAAGAAAGAAAGAAAGAAAGAAAGAAAGAAAGAAAGAAAGAAAGAAGTGTCGTGGCCGAGTGGCAGCGTCCGCCTCACCCACAACGGCGGCCTGAGTTTCGTTTCCCACCTAGACCCCAATTTTATTCTGTTATCCTTTTTTTTATTATGTTTGACAGTTCGAGCGGCCACTTTTGCGGACAGCCTTTGTCCACAACTTCCGTCCACTCCTCACATGAGTCAGGAAAGGCTTCCGCCTTAAAATGCAGCAACTAGAAAGTGCGGAAAGCACTTGCTGCAATGTGTTTAAGCGCCATTTCGTTTCATTTCCTTAAAGATTCCGGAAGGGGTTTTACGTAAAGGGTGGGGAGTATTACAAAGAAAGATTGCCACGATGGTTTAAGCTTTCAATGAACTTGGATGAGCAGGTGATGACAGTAATTTCGCTTTTCCAAAATAATTGTTAAAAGTGACAGTGCGAGAGAGTGGACGAGCAATGTGTAGTTGATTAATGCGGGGTGATGTGCGTGCTGGGGGAATGTCATCGTCATTACGAGGAGTTCTTTGCCAACCTCTTGCAGAGTGCACAGGCGTCATCCCCACCATCCTGATAATCACACGTTTAGAGTGCACATCATGGTGGTTTCTATTAGAGTGCACATCATGGTGGTTTCTATTAGAGTGCACATCATGGTGGTTTCTACCTGACACAAATTGAAGGTCATAGATAAAATCAATTCAAAAGAATCCAACCTGTCTTTTACTTCTTTCATTTCCGAGTTTCAAATGAGACCTGTAAAATGATTTTCAAAGACGCTAACTTCCCTATCCGCTAGGCTAAGGAAATACGTGAGGCATACTGCAAAAAAAAAAAAAAAGGAGTTAGCTGTTGGGCTAGTTGGTTGTTAAGCATTAAAAAATGGCTTTAGCTCCAAGACATTCTACACACAAGAAAAAAGACAGCATTGGCCCTTAGTTACAGCTATTTATTCAGGTGAACCCGATCGACATATGGGGTGTTTCATCTAAGTGTTTACACAATTTTTTAAAATAGTCGTTTTGAGTTCGAACACAGTGCTTTTTCGGTGTAGCATTTTCAGCTGTGTGATACATCACTATACAGCTAAGACTTGCTAACTGGCAGGCCGGTCAACTAATACTTTAATAATTTTTTAAAACTGTGAAAAGTCTTAGGTGAAACATCCTGTTAGGCTCATTAATTACTGAGAGGCGTGTAGCCCACTGTGAGTAATATCCATTTCAGTTTTTAGAATTTCGAAAACGCGGTTACCCTCGGCGCTGTGACCCAAGAAATTTTGGCTTCATCATGCCAAATTACATGACCTTTCTAAAAGCACGCAGTTTTGTAGAGCCATAGTACCGAGGGTAATGACGTTTTCGTAATTCCAAAAACTGAGACGGATATTACTTACAGTGGGCTACAAACCTCTCAATAATTAAAGAGTCTAACTGTGATAGTTAAAAAATGAACTATTCAATATTAGTTAACCAGCCTGCTATTTAGCACATCTTAGCTGTATTCTGATGTACTTCTCCGCTGACAACGCTATGTCGAAAAAGCGCTCTTCTAACTCTAAAAGCCTATTATTAAAAATTGTGTACATTCTTATGTGCAACAGCCTGTATATACCATCCCAAATTCCATGCGTATGCTTATTAGGAAAGGCAACGAGAAAATGGAAAAACTGAGCGGAAAAATGGCGCTTTTGCGTAAGGGCGCGGCGCCCCTTAAAAATATCGCAAAAGAAGTGGGCCCCTTATATAAGTGTACACGGTAACTCTATCGTAGCAGGACTCATCCACGCGCAAGCGTATGAGTAGAACAAGACGCAGTACTGAGAGCGAAGGGACAAACACCAGCACTATACACTCGGTTTATTACCAGCTTTACCTCATTTACTTACTGTGTGGCGGAGCCATTTGAAGACGGATTTACATGTGAAGTACCTCTTCAGGAAACAAGAACTTACAGATATTATTAGGTTTTGAAACATGGAGACAGACGTAAGGAAATTGAAGAAGTACAGTGCTAACATATGCTGGCAACTGCCATCACTAGGAGCATGACGCCTGTCTACTCCAGAAAGGCTAAGAAAGAGGGTAAGAAAAAATATGGAGCAAGGATAGGGAGAGGTAAGGTTGTACTTGCTACCTGAAATGTTTTCTCTCATTGTAAACCTTTCTTATGTAATAACCCCTATTGCTATTGTATTATCCAGAGGATGTCTTCGCAGCAGGACAGAAGGTTTAAAGGTACATATTAGATGAAACTAAACGTGCTATACAGTGATCTGTGTATTGCATTACATCAAAGCATGCGAAGATAACATTGGAAACCTAGAACCGTATTATATGAAAGCCCTACTGGCTTTCGTTCCCTTTTTGTGTAAAAAAAAAGGGAAGATAGGAAGACGTTTATTTTTATTCCCTTCTAGCCCTCCAATCTGCTTTCGCAGTGAGCTCGTCTTGTTCTGTACTCTCGAGCGAGGCGTTCTTGCTCTCTCCCCGCTGTGGCGCCCCCTATTTGCGGCTGGGGGCGTCCATGTAGACACACACTCCGGCCCTGGTCCAGATGCTGGAGGCTCGGCCCGTGTGGCAGTACATGCCGATCCCGCACTCCTTGTCGTTCGTCAGGCACGTCTCTCCAGGACCCTGCGCATCAGAGGCGCCCGGGATTGTCACGTTGTGTCAACGCTGTTCAAAGGTGTGGTTAAAACAAATTAAGTTGCGAATCACTAGGTATGTTGTTGCAACAAGTATATCGACAAAGGTCTCTATGGTGCAACACCCGCTTGACAAACTGCTACATGAAGGTCAACGCAGGATAGTTATTAATGCGAACGGCAGTGAAGAACCGTTCGGGATTTTATAGAGCAAGCATAAACAGGGGAAGGATGTTTGAAAACGTTCTAAGTATACGAAGAAGAGATTGGTTATAAACTATGAAGGTGGCAGTTACAGAGCAGGTAGCACTATTTCCCGCGTTTTCTGTTTGGCGAGCTATTCAGAGAATGGAGCGCCATACTCGGAGAAAAAGAACGGAAAGTCCGAGCGGGGCATTTACATGATGACTCGAAAAGCGAGATGGAAAGACTGCGCCAACAGCGAAGCGTAACTAATAACTATACTCTACTCCGTCAACTGCAGTTGGTTGCGAACACACAAGAGCCACCATGCGCTGTAGGCCGTGGGGTTGGTAGCAAGACGCCAGTGCGTAAATACGATTCACGGAAACTTCCTAATGCGCTTCTCCGTTAGTAACCATGCGCGGTACAGGGCGGGTAGTCTCTAATACCCCTCATCCCAAAGCTATTATTCCGCCATGTGGACCGGGGTGTGATCACGGCTCTTCGTTGTTCTGCAATGAAGAATCAGATTCGGTCAAAAGTTCAAGGAACGAGAAAGAATAACTTTTATTAAGGAGGCCGCCAACCGGGGGCAGCAGTTTGAAGGATTAAGCAGTGTCAGTTCCGCTGAAAACAGACGGTCTAGCTTTCGCTAGCGAAGCTTAGTCGCACGAGAACGCACTTCAATGAATAAAGGCTATGCCAAAATGCGCTGAAATATACAATATTGTTTACATGCCAGTTCTAGGGGTTAATGGCTCTTTGCGTCCACAATCAATCAATCAATCAATCAATCAATCAATCAATCAATCAATCAATCAATCAATCAATCAATCAATCAATCAATCAATCAATCAATCAATCAATAGATTGGGTATCTGTGCTTTTTATACAGTGCATCCATCAGCAGTGCATAGCTTAGTACTACAGCCCCAGACACGTGCTATCTATCAATCAATCAATCAATCAATCAATCAATCAATCAATCAATCAATCAATCAATCAATCAATCAATCAATCAATCAATCAATCAATCAATCAATCAGAGTGGGTCTTTGTGTTTTTTTATACAGTTCATCCTTCAGCATTGCATAGCTCAGTACCAGAGCCGCAGAGATGTGCTATGAATTTGCAGCGGAGTGGGGCGATACTAACATGGCAGGCAATTATTTCTTATCCAGAAGCCAGCTGAACCAAATAATGAAGTCGCATGTCCAATTTTCGCTGACAAAAATTTTGAAAATTGAGAAATTGCAAAATTCTGCTATGGAAATGTTGAAGGAAATCGTCCATTCTTCTCATGTGTACCAAAATGTTTCTTTTAACCTGTTTCCATTGATAGATCGAGCAGTTAAGACTGCCATAGAAAAGCAATGGGGAACGCTTTTGACGATAGCAATAACGTTAATAGAAAAAAAAAATGCAAGACTGCCGTCGGGTGAACTGCAGATATATTGATTGTTAACTGAAACCTTCCATCATATGCAAAAAGGGTGTTCATAAAAGGATTCCCGCTCAAAAGTGCTTTTGTCCAGAATTGCTGGGCATGCGATAGTCGCAGCTGTGAGTCGCATACCCTCGCGCAGACGTAGCAGCAGCCGTCTTTTCCCAGGCCATACTTGCAGGATGCAGGGTCGATTTCCTGGCAGATCACCTTGTCGCACATTTTGGCGTCGCCCCGGCACCTGTTGCAGTGAGCAGTTTACGTAGCAAAGGATTCCGTGCTACGTGTATAATGCGATAACAAAAAAGAAGCTTCCTCACAACTCTTACGGAAGGGACATGTCATGTTTCGCTGGAGGCGCCTCCTTCAGTAAGAAAGTCCTAATATGATGATTAAGGGAATATATTTTGTAGCGAAAGCTACAAACTTGTGATTTCGCCGTGGCGGTGCTCCGAGGAGGCGCAGAGACTAACCTTGAGCCGTTGCCTAGCAACCGCCGCAGCTGGCGGACGCCGCTAGGGTGCCTCGATGCGCGCGCCCTCTTGGAGGGTGGTGCCATTCTTTGAAGGGGCGAACGCCGCCTCCGGAGCGGCAGCGGCCATTTCGCTCCCCACGCGTCGCCGCGGCTGCTTGGGAGAGGCACGTGCGCGGCGTTTTCTGGGACAAAATGCCCGGGTGTTGCGTGCCCCAGTGCACGAACCACTCACGAAATGAGTGGAAGATGTACCGGTTCCCTAAAGAACCGAAAAGACGGCTTCTCTGGCTCGTAAAAATCAAGCGCGACAAGTGGCAACCCACGGACCGCTCGTGTGTATGCAGCGTAAGTTATGCTTCTTCTGTATTCGTAGTTATTCTTTCATTTGCATGCTTTATACCGTAGCGTTTGTCAGTCTTGTATCCTAGATATCTGGCGCATATGCTTGCGTGTTTAACTCGTTTATTTCTGGGCAACACGACATGCTTAGTTCTTATAATCTCTTGTTGTACATGTAGTACTGCGAGCGCGTAAAGATGTGCGCTCTTTGCTACCGGATCCTTGTGCAATTTCTTTTTTGTGCGCAGTGGAACGTAAGGGGAGCTCTAAGTTACCTTTTATGCTATGACATACAGAGCGCTTTGAGGAATTTTCTCGGCGTTGTATTCTTGTGCCGCTGTCCAACTCAGACGGTGTGCGTGCGTGCGCGCGCCCGTTTGTGTGTGTGTGTGTGTGAGAGAGAGAAAAAGAAATGAGGCGTATGACCAAGCAAGACGCATGTGTGGCCATGACAATCATGTCAGGACTCGTTATGACTAGTTTACTAACGGCTAATTGGTAGTTACTGCATGTATAAAGGCACGCTTAACTTGGTGATCGATATGTGTTTTGTGATCACGCTTGTCTAGACATTCGCTTTTCTTTCCCCATTCGATGACCGGTGAATTATCTGAACATCTGACTGGAGATGAGTGACGAGGATTTCATGACTACGGAGCCCTTTAACAACGGAAATTTCTTAATGGTGATGACAGGATCAGACGAAAGAGAAAGCTGTTTCATTGAAGCTCCACAAAATTTGTGGACAGCATGATCGAAAGCGGGAAGTCGTGAAAAATCCAGGATTGACTTACAGCATTGCCTTCTTGCGCGCACATATATGAGTGCAACGTTTTATTTTTAAAGGAATTTCTTAGCTCACTGCCCATGTTCCACCTAGCAGCAAAGGCAAGAACCTTTAGTATCTTAACATGGGAAGCACACATCTCTTCAGTGTCCAATAATTTCCTCGCACTCTCCCCGTTTTTTTTTTTCAGAAAGAAGGCGACGGTCTTTTGCCTCTTTCTTAGTATATCTTAACAAGCACCTGAATTTCACTTATAACTGTTTGGGCATATCCCTGTTTGTGTTACTTATTTTTAGCTGTTTAGAATGTTAGTGTGAAGCCCTCTCAATTTAAACATTAATAAGTTTGTCTGATCATTGCATGTTTCTGTGTTACAGGCACATTTTGAAGAAAGCGCCTTTGAGCAGAATAGGGCTGACGGGTGGAAAAAATTGAAGCCCAATGCTGTGCCAACGCTTTTTTCCTTCAGAGGTATAATAAGCCACATATTTCTACATTACCGAAAGTTTGCAACGCTTCTTTCCTAATCCTATTGCTTCTTTCATTCTTAGCCTGATTGTTCTAACTTAGTACTGTAATGACCGGCCATTTGTAGACTCACGTGGAGCGATTATTTTTTTTTTTCATCATACTGCAGACCCAGTGAAGGGTCCTAGCAAGAGGGGTAACAATTTCAGAACAAAACACAAAAGCATAAAGTGCAAAAACACGAACATAAAATTCACACAAATGTTTCTTCAGAGAATTAGGCGGCTCACATTACAGTAAGACTCTTCATACCTCCGGTCAATAGAATAGCTCGTTTTCATTTTTTACAGGGAGGTAAATCAGCCGCGCCTTCCGCCCAGAAGCATGATGCTGACAATTTTGCATTTTATTTAATTTTATGTCTAAACATAGCAAGACTTGGAGCATGCTCGTTCGTAATGATAAAATAATGCACCATCTGATTTGCAGCATGTGTGGCCTCTCTTTTTTCAGCGATGCCTAAGCACAGGAAGCCGCCAAAGGAAAGGTTACAAGGGGTGCCTGCGGCAGCAGAGCAAAGGGGCACTCTGCAGCATCAACAGAGTGCTTCTGATACCACATCAACAGAAATTCAGGACCAATACGTCAACGACATGGCTGATATGCCACACACGGCAAATCAAGAACTGCAGCCATTGCCCAGTGACGACAGGGAGACGGCTCAAAGTCAGATGAACAACTCACCTCGCCCAAGTTCCATTCCAGAAACTTCAATACCCGCCACAGATGATTCCCTGCAAGTTGCCTGCGCACTTCGTGCAACCCGTGCAGAGAAGTGCAGTAACAGCACATGTGCTACACTTAATAAACAGCTAGAGGACATGAAGAAAAAATACGCGAAACTTAGCGAAGTTCACAGCAAAACAAGTGCTACAAATAAGTCAATTAAAAGGAAGCTTCAAAAAATGGAAAAGGCCAGCGAAATGTTACGAAAAAAACTGAAGTTCCTAAATCAAGACCAAATGCGAGCCCTGTCTCGGAACAGCAACAAAGGTTCCACCTGGTCGTCCAAAACAATTAAACAAGCCCTTCAGATCAAATTTGCGAGTGGAACTTCAGGCTACGAAACCCTAAGAAGACTTGGGTACCCACTGCCTTCTAATAGGACTCTTGTCCGTCGTCTTCAGGGACTCAAGTTCCTACCAGGAATCTTAACTGAAGTGATTGACGTTCTCAGAGTAAAAGCAGAGGGCATGGAAGATATTGAAAAAGATTGTGTGCTTTATCTCGATGAAATGGAAATTGCACAAGGGTATGACCTCGATCGTGCTGAAGACATTGTGTTTGGAGGGAAAACATTTCCAGCAGTTCCAGATGAACCTGCATGTCATTGCTTAGTGTTTATGGTCGGAGGATTGAACACAAGGTGGAAGCAGGTAATCGCATACCATTTTACAGGAAGCTCTGTCGACGGGGGTCTGCTTAAGAGTTTTGTTCTGGAAATCGTGCAGCTTTGCGCTGACATTTCTCTTAGAGTGCTTGTGGTAACCTCTGATATGGGAGCGTCCAACAGAGCTATGTGGCGCGAGTTAGGTTTTTCTAGCCATAGGAATTCTAACACTGTGTGCTCAATCCCTCATCCGATGCTTCAGGGAAAGGAACTCTTTTTCACTGCGGACGCGGCTCACGTGATAAAAAATATCCGAGGTCAGCTTTTAAACTCTATTGACTTTACGCTGAGCGATGCAACTGTCTGCCAACATAGCTTACCCTCAAACAAAGTCAAGCTGGAGCACGTGCGCGCTGTCGTAGAATACGACTCTAGCAAAGAGCTGAAAATTGCACCCAAACTTTCTGAAGCTCATGTCAGCAAAGGCCACTTCACAAAAATGAAGGTCGGCTTAGCAGTTCAGTTCTTCAAGGAATCCCCAGCCGCCATTCGTTGCCTAATAAGAGAGAAAGTGCTCGAACCAGAAGCTGAAACCACAGCATGGTTCCTGGAGCTCATCGCAAAATGGTACAAACTGATGTCCTCACGACATCCGTCAGTTGCACTTAGTTGGCAAGATATGGCAAAGTACCATGAAGCCTTGCACATGTTGCGCCTGGCAGTGGACACAATTCAAGGCATGCAGATGGGCAGCACATCCCAGTGGAAGCCCTCACAGGCAGGTCTCATGATTGCAACAACAGTTGTCCTTCGTTTGAAAGATATTGTGCTTAAAATGGATGGCTACAAATTCTTTCTCACCGGGAGACTGCTACAGGACTGCCTGGAGAATCTTTTTTCTGTTGTGCGTCACAGGAAACCCGTTCCAAACGCGTATGACATGAAATGTGCTTTGAAACTTGTATGCGTCAGTCAGTTTTTGCACACACCAGCAACCTCAAGCTATGAAACGGATGATTCTGAGTACCTGCTTGATATGATTTCACAAGGAAAAAAAGAGTACGTTGGAGATGTTGAAGAGGAAATTGACGATGGGGAAATTCTGTTCATTGAAGCACTGACTTCAATTGAGTGCAGTATTTTGCATCATATTGGCGGATTTGTTGTGAAAGGAATTTTGAAGAAAACGAACTGCGAGCAGTGCAAGGCTGCAATGCTTGGCTCGACGAACCATGAGCATGCATATTTAACTGCACTGAAAGAGTACGTCCAAGATGGTGAGAACTTGTGTTATCCGAGTGGTGCGGTTATGAGCCTTCTTCAATCCTGCGAAGAGCACTTTAAAGGAATCGCGTCCTGGACAGACAATCTGTTCACCCTTAAGTCCCCTCTAAAGGCTGTCACAGAATATTTAAACAAGAACACACGATTCACTATGGAGGCCTGTCAGCAACACAAGGATTCTCTGGCAAACATACTGATATCAAGTTATGCAAGAGTACGGCTACGCATTCACCTGCGTCAGCTCGAAGCTGCGAGAGTCAATGGGCATGGAAGCAAGACATGCGCTGCAGTTAATTTGCAGTGAGTTGTAGCGCTTGTTTTTGACATTTTAAGGTTTCCGACCAAATAAACAAGCTATCACATCGGAAATCGCTAATTATCGGATGCAGTTTCTTTTTTCATTGTTCAGAAACCGTGTGGCTGCTTTATTTTAGCGGCATCGATATCTGATTTATAGTAGTGAGCAGTTTACATTATATTGCTGCATAAGATATGCTAAACAGGGCTTATAGTCCGTGACTGCGTGAGTCAAAATTTAATGCTATAGAAACCATATGTGTGAAGCACCAAGTAATCTGGCATGTATTAAAAAGTTTGTTTATCTCCATCTGCATATCGAAAGTAACGCGAAAGAAAGGAAAACGAAATTCAGAATAGCTATGGGAATGCTTTTCTGAGCATAAAATAGCCGTAAAGTACTATATTGTGTAATGTAAAATGAAAGAACATGCCTATATGTATACTCAAGCTTAACACAAAAATGTTCCAGAAGTCGTTTATTTTGTAGTATTAGCGAGTAATGCTCCGCAAAAATTATAAATCACGTTTGAAACTACAAAGAAACATTAAAAGTGGCCCGGATGTGTTCGCTGGGCGGTATATGGCGCTCGGCTGCACGGGCGCGACACAGCCGCGGCGGCCGAGTTTCGATAGAGCTGAAAAACACAGTGCCTTGTACTAGGTCGATATCGGTGCATGTTAATAAAAACCTGAGGTGGACGAAATTTCCGATGTCCTCCACCACGGCTTCATAACAGCCGATGTCGCGAAATTACAAAAACCGTGAATGTGACACTGGCTGGCTCGCCGCCCTTGGCTGCGTACGGAGCGGGCATCCTAATGGCGGACGTCGTAGCAGACGACGCGGTTGTCTCCACCCTGCACGGCGGCGGCGGGAGGAGCGCGCGCATCGAGGCACCCTAGACGCCGCACGCTCGCCGCGCCATCTGGTATGACGTCACACCGCGCGCATAGCCGCGGAGCCGCCGTCGCCGCTGGTATGACGTCACACCGCTTGCCTCGTCGTTGCGCTCGCCTCCGCTCGCTTCGCCAGCTGTGTCGCATGCCTGCTTTTGCTACGTATATCCTGGCATAGCCGAGCTAAGCCACTACCAATTTTTACGCCAGAAATGCTGGAAGGAAATCTAGCGTGCGTGCCTGCAAGCGTCGCGGTAAGGCGATTTTTCGAATCGTATTCGATTCGGCTCTTTCATTATTCGATTCGTATTCAATTCAGTTTCTATCTGCACTATTCGTATTCGATTCGGTTTCGAAAAAGTACTATTCTCCAAATAGTACTTTTTTATGAACCTACATGAGCCAGGGTGGCTGGCCACAGACTAAAGCCTACCTTCGCCGTGGCCGGCAGTGCTCTCACATTTCTTTTTTTGCTGTCATGATATTTCGGAGCCGGGGCCATGGTGACTACTGTATGATGCGAAGGGACCCCCACTTCTAGCAAAATGTTGCGGGTAGTTTAGGTATGCAAGGTTGCTAGCATAACACACGCACTGTATCGTACCAAGTAGCGATCTTGGTCGTACCCTGGCAATAGTGTCACTGAAAAGTGGATACCCAACAGACAGCTAGCCAAGCACATTCTCCTGCTCAGCATGAGCGGTCAGTCGCCCATAAAGTTGAATTAAACTGGGAAAGGTGATCCGGCACGCAGCATACAACGAATGCGGAGAAGTGGAAAGGGCCAGACAAAGCTGTTGCGTAAAAATTGCACCCTGTGCCAACTTGACACGTTCTTTCAAACCTGCGTGACTGGAAGCCTGCTATACGAAAGTATGGTAAGGAAAAGACGTGCAATTAATCTAGGATTAATAAAACTTAAGCTCGATTATGCAAAATAAGGATTCTGGGAAAGTGTTCTGTGCACCAACTCGAACGTGTAACCCAACATACCTTGAGAACTGTCCGACAAGGAGAAACAGCACGGCCCAGTTCCAAGACATCGCTCCTCTCGCGTCTCAAGCGATTTCGAATGATTTCTTCGTCCAGGTGCTTCGCGCACTGACACCTGTGGGCCGCTGTGACTTTACGTACGTGAACCGAGCACATTTCTTTGGTTCCTTTCAGCTGTGGTTTCAATAGGCCCTGCTCGAGGAATGCTAAAGCTGACCGCTCTGTCGATAAGGAGTTTTGTTCTGACAACATAGGAGAGGCAGCACTTAGCACCCAGCGTTCGGATACGACTCGTATGAGAACATATGCTGTGCCACCTGTATCTGCTCTCCAATTCTAAGAACATGCGTCGGTTAAAGTGAATGCCAGTGTACAAAGATCCTAGTGTCCCCTACAAGGGAAGGTTGAAACAGCGGCGTGAAAGAAACGTGTATGCGGCATCAGACTGCTTACTGAATACCGCTTGCGTCGACTGGAGCACAACACTCTTCTCAAGGGTAGCGGGCATCGTGGATTCCTTTTCATGCATAATTAAAGCTGGTGAGGGGTTGTACTCTCAGAGAATTTCAGAACCGCAAGAAAATTTCGACTCATGCCGAGCTAATTAATTGACGTCAGCAATGTGCTCAGTGTTAGCGTTCATAGGCCGCCAAATTTTCAAAGAATGTTGACGAGCGTCTGCTCTGGTGCAGGGACCGAAGCATAAGCGTACCATGTTCGCGAGAATTAAGACCAGCAAATTCGACGTAGCGAAGGAGAGTGGAATTAAACTTAAATGAGGTCTTTCAAGCTTTCGAAATCCGGGTCGGTTTCAACTGCCGCTCAAACCGTCATGACATATGTAGGTTTGCAGCGACGAGTAGTATAGAGGGTTTGGAGGCGCTGAATGCGAGTGCATATGAGGTATAGTAAACGACCCTAGAAAAAAATTGAGGCAAAGGGCCTGATGTCGTGGCAGTTTGGTTGAACCACGTGATGTCCATCTCACGTCACATACCTAAGCATTATGTCACGCGTTGGTTCCTCGCCTTGGGTATATGGAATACAAGACTCTGGAGCTCTAATTGTGTATACTGTCGAATACGAAGAGTACTAGTATTAACGCTGGTTGCCGGAATATTAGGCCGTTAAACTAATATGGAGCTTAATAAAAGATTTTTATCAATCAATCAATCAATCAATCAATCAATCAATCAATCAATCAATCAATCAATCAATCAATCAATCAATCAATCGATCGATCGACCCTTTAACATGTGGCTGCAGCCGTCCCCACTACATCCTCATTTTCTGTTTTGCGCAAGTACTGCATATGCGCGGACAGTCGGCTCAATATCGTAGATATCGGTGCATCGACGCTTATTCCAGCTGTGAGAACGAGGTGGTTATGGAATCGACACTATCTTTGCACTTTCACACGTGTGTTAAATTTTATTTCATGATGCGCTCTAGCGCAAGAGGTAACCATTCCAGCAGCCACAGGGATAGAAAAGTGAAGTGAATTGCTTACCATAAATGCGGCTCGAGATGCTTGAGAACTCCAGGCGACCCAGGATTGCTTTATTTCCTTCCTGTTATTTCAAGAACTCGAAAAAATGAGGACCTCCTTGGCGTTGAGTGTGTGTTTGATTTTTTTATTTATTGCTCTGTTATGTGTTATGTGGAATATTGACATCAGAAAACCTATTACTCTGGCCGTACATTAGCGATGCATCAGACAAAACACTCCCGCCTCACCCCCCCCCCCCCCCCCCCTTTTTTTTTTGCTGGTAGCATTGTTGGCGAGGTTGGCGTTAGGGGAAGACTTTTTGAGCCACAGATCCTGCCGTTAAACTAGCGGTGTTAGCGGCCACAGACCCTGCCGTTAAACCCAGCAAGCGCGAATATCAACACTGCAGCCTTAACGCAGCGCCCCAGGAAGCATTATGCGGGACAGAAATGTCCCAATGGCCAGAGGTGTACGAGGCTACACGAAGTGGTGTATGTCTTTGTTGCCGTAATCTTTATGGACCGTTTCCATCTTTGTTGTCCTTGTCAAAAAAATTATGGGTGGTATCCTGAAAGCTCAAGAAAGTCAATTTAAGGCTTAACTCACTCTACGGGAGTGCTTCAAGAATTTTACTGCAAATGTTTAAAGACGTTTCTTGTTATCATTCTTAACTGTTTACATTGAACTACAGAAATAAGAGCGGCACTAGCTTGGAGTGCGTAGCAACAGTCGACACTGGCACACCAAGCAGGACATCATATTGCTAATTTGCCAGGGCTACCAATATCTGGTAAAAACTGCCGAATATTTCTTTAACCCGAGTCAGAAAATACAAATAACAACTGTCTAAAACACAACTGAAATTAAATAAAATCAGAATTGTCCCAACTGGTGCGAGATTAGCTGCAGTTCCGTTTTCGACGTTTACAACACCCTATCACTGCTACTAAGTTGCCAGTACAACCAGCATGAGGTGACTGCTATCTGACACGATGCAGTCAGTTGAAGTCATGGTAAATATCACTATTTCCAATACCCTGTGGCCATCATCTGTCACAGAAACTGCAAATAGGACATATTAATGAATTAATACCTTTCAGGAAAGAAAGGCCTGATGACGATGGTTGGGGAGATGGGACAGAGGGTGTAGGATTGGTGGGGATCTTGCCGTGTGTTGTCTGGGCTGTTCCAGGTCTTGTGGGGTCTAGGTGAAGTGACGCTTGAAATCGTAGGTGAAGGTCTACAGACTTGCGCAAGCATTAAAAAAAAACTAAAAAGCAGACAGACGATTACTTCTTCATACTTTTTTATTGCGGAATGTGCGACACCGTTTTTGAGAAAGATGAAACCTGGTGAAATGTTAGCAGCGGGGGGAAAGAGAAGGGAAGTTTTGCACAACCTTGAGACAAAGTTCATGTCAAAATAAAGACGAGGAGAGAAGGGGGGGGGGGGGGTTGTATCCCGAACAATCACAGATAAAAAAGTGTCTTCTTCGATGCAAACTCAGATGGAAAGATAAAAACGGGAGCAAAAGGCGTCCAGCAACACACTTAGCAATAAAAGCTGCTGGCAACGGAAACATGAAAATGAAAACGCTTCAAGATGTCATGTACACGCGCGAAATGAAAAGAAATCATGAAAGAGGAAAGAACAAAACAAATATAGAAGTATTACAACACAGAGATAAAAGTGAATCAAGCTCTGACCTTCGGAACGACTAGTAACAATTTTGGCGAACAAGTAGAACCTTGCCCTAGAAAACCATTTGTCTGATGCCGAAACGGAGTTACATTTTCTGGCGACGGTTTCCTAATCGAAATGGACAAGAAATATTTCGTGCAGTGTAAAACAAATTTATACCCATAAATTGCCTTTGCAGCAGTTGTGTAATCAGCCTTCATCCTATGTACTTTCTATATGCAAGGCCGTCAAAGGCAGTACGGTCACCTTACCGGGATCGACCGCTGTATTACACAAGATCGCGGACAGCTGCGGACATCTTGAGCAAAGAATGTCCTTGTTCGCGCGTGCGACCCCAAGCACCAATCCACAAGGCAGCGAACAACAAATCACGCTGACTTTAACCGACATCCGCTTAAAACTCAGCCTTTACGACGCAAGGACGTACGCCTGCAAAAGAAAAAATGCACAAAGAACATCTCAATTACAAAAGGTCCTTCTCCACGGTCCTCGCCAATTGCACATACAATTAAAAAAAAAAGAAACAGCAAAACAGAGAACGGAGGAAAGCGATCGAGAATAAAACGGGATGCAAACCTGCAAACCAGGTTTTGCTTAGTTTTTGCAAAGGGTGGAGCGCGTATAGAAATAGCTAGAGCGCGCAACAGCGAGAGATGCCAAAGCGTTAAAAGCGATAATGCGTTCATTATTGCACATTTAAAATGCCGGCGGCAGCGGCAGCAGATCAAGCGGTCACGTGCTGCCGATAGACGCCACGTTACACATACGTCTCGTGCGAGTATACACATGCATCGGTGTCTCTCCGACAAAAGAAATCAACCGAAAGGAAACACACGCTCGTGTGTAGTGTCGTGTTTGTGTGTATGTGAACTGGCCGGTGGTGTCCTTGTGTCTGGACATATTTACAAAAGCGCGCAGCAGCTCACGACGATACAGAAGAACGAAAAGAACAAAAAAAGTCATTTCTTTCTTCTTTCCTTTCTCACACACGCACACACGACGTGACTAACTCTACGTACGAACAAAGTACGGGAAGATTACAACTGAAAAAGGCACATTCATATATGTATTCCGACGCCTGACTCAAGCCGCCATATCTCTCCCCACAGCTGGTCATGAGACGGCAAGGAGAGCGTTCTGCACCGGGTACTTCCAGCTTACGATCCCCGGATTGAAGTTTGCACTCTACTATACAGGCTAAACATACCCGCTATATGTATGCGCGGATCATCCTTCCCCAGACTCGGGTGTCAATCCCCCGGCCTCTTCTCGGAGTGATGTCAACCCAACTTTCGACCTACGTAAGACAGTGTGGTGGTGCTTGCTGAAAGGGATATGTGACAGACACCGGAGATAGGTCCTCTCAAGCCACGATTCTTCACGCGGTTGACGGCGTAAGCGGAACCAATGAGTCGTGCTGGACGATGCCACGTTTACAAGTGCAGATGCCTCCAAAGCGAGTGCTGAAGGTTTTCAGGGTCTAACCTTAGCAACCATAATGTAAGGTGCAATACGGAATTGGTAATTTAGCCCTTAGCCTAACGCTTGCGTGAGCAGGGTGATAACGTGACAAATGAAACTGGACATCTATATTGGTAGCTCTCTTGAAAACGACAGCTCAACTCCATTTCCGGTTAAGAGCTACAGAAAAGAATGTCCACCTAGCACACAGTTTTCTGAATGATTGACTCCTTAAAATCTCAATAAACAGTCAGTTAAAGGTATACGCCCATTTTTTCAGGAGTTAAAAACAGAGCTGTGCCTCGTTTTAGGTTAAGATCTGCTTGCATAAACGCACATTTGCACGCAGTATACCGTAAGTACTCAAATATTCACTTGAATATAAAAATTCATTTTTTTGTATACGTTACTAACATACCTTAACTGCTTTGCAGGTCAGTATCTGCCAAATGAACCTTATTCCATGTGCTATGGTTGCATGACTGACCCTGTAACAACCAAGTAATGAGACAGTGGAGAATGCAAGATTTGTGTGGGTTACTAGCATAGCTGAACTGATCTGTAGTCAAGGTTCGATGAAATCAATGAAAGTTCAGCGCATGTTTTGCTCAAAGAAGGGTACAGAAGAACGAAACTAAGGAACACGCTGGAGCTGATATATGAACACCTCGCGCAGTCAGTGCCGTAACGCCGGGAGAATAGCGCAATGCATTCAAAGTCCACCTGTTCTTCTACTCACTCCTCTCCATAGTGTGCCACAAGGCTCAGGCCCTCCTTCGTAACCTATTGCCTCAGGTCGGAAAGCACAATCGAATAAAAAGTACCACCGCCTCTGACTAGCATAACCATTCATCTGAAACCGCTAAATGGTTTCACTAGAGTTAGGAACACTCTTTGCATGCAACACTCCTCTCGATCACGCCGCTAACACCACTTACGTCGATAAATATACAAATGCGCTGAAAACTTTGTCAAGATGAGGCGTCAAAGGCTCATGTTATAACGCCGGCTGAAGATATATCGGGGAGAAGCTACAATCATAATAAAGCCTAATCCTGCGGTACAAAAACCATCGCGACACCATCGCAGTATAAGGTACCTTATAGATGGACGTGCAACAAGCCATAATAATTAGTTACAAAGGAACAAAGGGCTACAGGCCATCATTGCTCAAAGCTGGATTGCCAGGCGCTTCTTTCTGTTCTATTATCTCGCCGTCGTGTTCAAGAAACGTTGCAAAATGTATAGGAAACAAGTTCAGGTTTCCTTAGAAAAGAAAAAAAAAGTATGCAATATAACCGGCATTGCTATAACACCACTGAGCCCATTACACGTAGCCATAGGTCTGTAACTAGCTAGTTAACATTTTACACCAAGTGTTTGTGTGTGTGTGCGTGCGCGTGTGGGTGATGCTGACGTCACGCATAGAAAAGGAAGACCGCTAAGTCGGTTTGAGCGTCGTCACGTTTACCAGCTCAACACGCCGCGTGCTGATGGGAGCGCGAAATAACTCAGGGGAAAAGTATAAACCACTGGCGTGAGAAAGATTTGCTTTGCCTACTCCTCACCGTGTTAGTATTTACAGAACGCGCGCAACATCGGCATCAACGTTGCGAACAAAGCAGTCCTTGAGAACGGAGGTAATATGTAATTAACTTCAGTTCACGAACGCTTTCTCAGAAAGCGACGCCCGCTTTGATACTTAGTTCCTACTGTACACCTAACTTCCACTGTGTTAGGCGGAAACACCTTGCACCAAAGCGTCACCAACGAGGAAAAAAACTTGTAATCGACTCTACAAGGCTTCGGCTTCAGGATTTATCATTTTTCTTTCTATCGCACAAAACCCCGAAGCGAGCATAGTCGACGATATATCTTTACACAGTGACCTGTTAGTAAACGCTACTTAACTAAACCAGAATGGGTTTTGTAGGAAAATCTACTCGTTCAGGTGCTGCTTCCTCTTTAACGACGATTTTGCGGCGTTTACGTTTACCAGGCACACATGCCGAAAGCCAAGTTAACAAGCGCGCACACAAGCTCTTCGGCAGTGTACTGAGGAGGTTGTGTTCCGTGAGCGATGATAGTGGAGCTCGCATAATGGTACTTTAGCGACGCACTTCCGACTACACATTCCGACATTCCGGTGATCTAATCAAGAGCGGCGCTTTCAAGAGCATTTCATCTTTAATTTATACTTACGAACAAGGTAACTTCCATCCGGAATTTCTCACCGAAGACAATTCACGCCAGAAGGAGTAGTCAGCTAAGAAGAATCTGTCATACATGCTCTCTTCAAAGGGCCTGTCTGCCGGCACTTGCAACACCATTTTCCAACTTTCAGAAGAATATCAAAATGAACCTGTTCCAAATTTTTCTCCCGGAGAATCTGCATTGCTCTTCCTGTCATTTGACGCGCTACAAATTCTCTCATGCTGCTTGGTGGAGACCGCAAAAGGAATCATCACTATAGGAGTAAGAGATCGATGAGGCGCCGTGACTTCATTCACTTTGCTGAAGAGGAACAAGGCATTACTGTGTAGTTAGCGATCGCAACAGTGTAGAGAGGAGGTGTCCTTGCCGTGCCAGGGCCTAGCCAGCACTACCACGCGCACAGTAGCTTCATTATTCATCGATTCTTCCTGTTAGACCATTGCCTGACCCATTCGACAAGCTGCCGGGTTGTGGGGAGACAGAATCAGGGCAGTGAAATCTACGCAAAGCTGCCATGGAAGGGCACCAGGAATGTGTCTACGCGGTTGCTACGCGCCATCGAGAAGATATAACAACTACACGTCCGCATCTTTTTTACACCTTTTAGAGCTCGCCCAACTGTTTATACCGCGGCGATCAACGTCTCAGCTTCGAATACACTAGCCACGCTTGCAGATTTTGACGCCATTCTGCTACACCATGACAAGTGAACAAAAGAAAAGACGCCTACGCTCACCAATCACACGAAAATGAGCGCGCGCGCGGAATGTTGACAACGCACACACAGTCACACCTCACAGACACACACACACACGCCATTTGTCGGGAGAAGCCAACGCGGCTGACTCGCCAGCCACGGAGAGTGCGGTGGTTATTTCTTTTTTTTTTTTTTTTCTAAGTGTCTGGGAAGGAGGTTAGGGACGAGATTCCTGAGTGCGGAACGTCCGCTGTTGGCACGTGTAAAGGCGCGAACCTCTCGAACGACTCTTCACCAGCCCAGAGCACTCGCCCCAGGCTGGTTGGCGCCGGGTTCGCGCAGGATATGTGCAAAATGGCGCCCTCGTCATTCTCGTCCACATGCTTGCATTTTTTTTTCTCTTTTTCAAAGGACGCCACGACTCGTGGAATGAGACTTCTACAACTCCGGTGGCTCTAAAAAGGGACGCATCTACATGCACGCGTCGTGACGGTGCGGAAAACGGCAGACACATGCATCGGTGGCAGCCGAAGACGACGAGCCTCCGTGTTCGAATCAGCAGCTTGTTGCTAGGCGTTGTTGCGCATTACGCGACACGCTCAATCGTCGTCGGCGTGACTACACCGATGGACATAAATGTAACTTCTGAGTTGCTTAGAAGAAGGCAGGCTCCACGCCTTAGAAGAACAATCTCTTGCGTGTGACAACGAAGAACGTAAACGAGACGAAGCGTGGCATGAATAAGCGGCCCCAGTGCGAACAACGAGACATATGTGTTGTGCACGTGTGTGTATGTGTGTGTTTATGGCAGAGCCGCATGCGGCTACTACATAGTGACCACGGTATATTATCGCACAGCTTAATGACGCACACAGGGTGTGTAACATGAAAATTCAGTTAAGACAGTTCCTTTGTACATTGAAATATGACACACTTGCTTCGAACCTTACTCGACGCTTGTTAGAGGGGAGGGGGCAAATGGTAAGAGGCAACAAGAAGTAAACAATGCTGGTAGTGTCTCAATCATAGTTTGTCGGAAGAAAGGAAAGAATCGCACAGCTATAGGCAGGCTGTGCGTGACTTATCACGGATGATGCACACAGAACGCGCACGAACAGACACCGATTCGGAGTTGTCCGGTTCCTCTTGCCCCAGGAGGCAGCGGATGCAGCGAATGATGGAGCTTAGAACTGTCTCATGTCAACGATGAAGATGCCACAGAATCATGTGCACTCGCTGAGCTAGGCCCTGGCTACGGGCGGGTTCCTTCGGCCGCCTTCAGGATGCCGGTGGCCTGTGGTACCAGGACGACTACGAAATGGAGCATGTGGCCTTTTTAGACGGTGAACAGGATGGTGAAGGGTTGTTCGAATATGATGCTCCAAACGTGGGCTAAACGGAAGCGAGTGACGGCAGGTCTTGAACGGCAGACCAGGAACTTTACTTCGGCAGATGTGTGCCGCTTCCAGAAGCAGGGTGGAATGGATTGTTCGTCCTACTCTTGTAGACGGATCGTTCTGTCCTTTTTCCTGTTATCAGTCTTGTTCTTCGCTCTCACAAGCATTGTGCTACCTATGATGGAACGCACCCAATGGCCAGCGTTGCAAGCGATGGACAAGCGCCTTTGGTCTCCCTGGAATGACATGAGTGAAGCAAACGCTCTCATTTTTTTTTTCTCACTGGATGTTGAAGTGGTGCACCTACATCTTTGGTTGAGGCACGTATAACTTTCCCACGTGGTAACAGGTTTCTGCGTGTCCTTCCGAGCACGAATGTGCGCCGCATCTCGCAGATCAGCACTGAGAAAGTAACTTCACTAGCTTTCAAGTCACTCCTGGAATAATAGCATTGCCGATCACATCAATGGTGGCTGCAGGTATACGGCGGTCAAACTGCATACGAGGTGTAGAGCACAACGTACTCTTCCTCCAACTGCCGTTTTGCAGAATTCTTTTTATCGATCCAAATGCGTAGCTTATAAAAGCCCTGACATGCTTCCAGAAATGCTGCTTACAAGCAGCGATAGGCCACTGAGATTCTCGCTTGAACAGTAAGCTAAGCCGAACGAACAACCCCTGGAAACTTTTCATTCCACCCTGCTGTACGCTCCGTCCAGAAGCACAGGCCGTGCCGATGGGCGCATGGTGTTACTCTCACCGAGTCCGCGGCCAGGAGGTCGGTGGGATGATGTTCGGCACCAAACCCTCGCTCGGGAAGAATCACTGGACAGGCGCTGCAGAACTGCGCTTGCCCTTCATACCGAAGAGCCTCTTGAGCGCATGCAAGAACCGGAAGCGGCCTTTCTTCTTGGGCCTCAGCTGTTCCGGAGGCGGCGGGGACTCGGCCGCTGCGGGCGAGGACAACCTCTTGCCGTCGACAGTTGCGCCCGACGGCGGCGAGGAGCGTCGGGGCGGCGTGACCGCGCGCCGCCTCAGCTGCTGGGCGTGCAGCCGCGGCCGGCGCCTGGCGTGGGGCGGCAGGAGCGTCGGGGGTTCACCATCGCTGCGCCGTGCCCACGACCGGCCGGGACGCGTAGGCGGAGGAGCGCTGCTCGTGCGGAGACCGGTGCTCGTAGTGGGACGGCTCGAGCGCGCCCGGCGGCGGGCCCCGCTGCTGGTGCGGCTGTTGCTGGTAGGCGTGCTGCTGCTGGTGCTGCTGGTGTTGCTGCTGCGACCAGTGCTCCTCGGGCGGCGCGTGGCGGCCCGCCGAAGCAGCCTGGTGCGCAGGGGCCGACGGATGCGACCGCTGGGAGCCGCCGTGGCCCTGCGACGGGTGGACGCGACCTCCTCCGCCTCCTCCTCCCATGGAAGGCTCGCCCCGCAGGTCTAGGGGTGGGGAGGAGACGCCAGACAACAGCGTAAGACCAACTGCGAGTACCGCAGGTATAGCAGCAAACTACTTTTAAAAGAAAACAGCGAGTCTTTTCACGCATCCTACCCAGCAAAGCAAAAACCTAGAGGTTTTTGGTTTGCTGGGTAGGTACTTCTCGGCGATGGGGAACTTCCCAGAGAAGCAGACCACTGGGTTAATTTCGATCACCTGCAAGTTTTTAACCTGCAACAAAATCCGAGCCCAGGAGTGTTCTTTTTGACTTCCTCCTCTATGAAAAGCCCCGCCGCGGTGGCTCAGTGGTTATGGTGCTCGGCTGCTGACCCGAAAGATGCGGGTTCGATCCCGGCCGCGGCGGCTGAATTTCGATGAAAGCGAAATTCTAGAGGCCCGTGTACTGTGCGATGTCAGTGCACGTTAAAGAACCCCAGGTGGTCGAAATTTCCGGAGCCCTTCACTACGGTGTCCCTGATAGCCTCAGTTGCTTTGGGACGTTAAACCCCAATAAACCAATCCTCTATGAAAACGCCACCGCCGTGGTAGCAATTATGCCTAGGCCTCAGCTGTGACGACTCAGCGGGTCCCATAGGGTTAGGTAATGGTAATTTTTAATCTCTCCCTGTTCGCATTAAGAATGAGAGATGCAGCACGCAATAAGGAAAATGGCAGGAGATACCCCGTGATCACCTCACCAGCGTAAGCGAAGGGCCCGATAAGGTGCGTTTAAGTTAAAATGGAGGTAAGGAATACATTACCTTGTGTTAAAAGCCTCAATCACAAGATAGTTACAAAAAAAATTTCCCCCACTGGCCCGGCCTAGTTGATACTTTGCGGTAAAAAAAAACAAACATCCAAAATACAGTGATTGCAAATTTTGTGCAGAGGCCAAAGTCTTTCGGCATTCGCTTGGCCGCACGAGACGTGGCATGAATATCTTTTAATGCTTGGGTTACTAAAAAGATCATTGAGAGATACGCACGTGCACATCAAACTCGGGAAATGTAATTTTTCTGCGTACCTTGGTGCTGATATGAGGCAATAAAAATATCCTCGAAGTACTTAGTGAGAGCAAGTTTTTATTGCGTAGTAAAAAATTTCATTCATTTGTGTACCCATAATGCCCACTGATTACATTTACGATGATGTTAGTGCCAAAAAATATCTGCACCATGAAACAGTGGCTCCGTTCCGCCGTGACAAGACTGCAGTCGGAATAAGCGCATTTATAACGAAAACCATATGATAAGCTTTTGGTTACTAAACATGCTAGTGTGACGTTTTGGAGAAATTCGAGAATTGAGACTGCATCCTGAACGAAGCCGTAATACTTTGTCACAAATCATAACTTCTTAGGCAGCATCCAGGGAGACCTGCTGAACTCTGTACGAATCTAATCTACGTAAAGAAAGAAGCAAGTTAAAGACTTTAGGTTGCTAAGTTACGAGTGCAGAAATCTTACTTGTCTAAAAGCTGGTGAAAGGTTAAGAGAGCCTTTTTCAACGTATGCCAGGTGTTTCGGCGAAGCCAGCCAGTAATATTTCAAAGCAAGCTATTTGAGGTATAAAAATATGGCTTTGGCGGCATGGCAATATCGGTGATTGCAGACGTCAGAAAACCTTTAAACCATGCAATTAGCAAGCCTTTTCACTAAATTATAATAGTAAACGTTTAACTATCGCAGTCTGGTGCATGGTTGCCCTTAAATATTTAAAGATATGCTCATTAGTAACAGACGCGTATGAGTGTTTAGAATAATTCTGAGCATTCACACGCGTTTGTTACTAATAGACAACTGCAAATCTAGAATTTAAAATTTAGTTAACCGGCTTACTAGTTGTAATGATTTCACAGTTTTCTGAAGTCCGCCACCACTGGAACATAGTACTATAGTACTAGGCTGCAAAAAGCCTCTTTACACCTCAAAAAAGCGTATTTTTAAAAGCGACTGTCTCGCCACGCTGAACCACTCGGTGTACGCTTATACATCGCCTCTGCATGCAGTAAAACTTGCTTAAGCGATACACTTTCCGTCAAGAGCGTATTCTGACACCAGAGGCAGGAACATTTCTTCTTTCCGTTAGCGGAGGAGAAAATCTGCGCGCAAAATCGGAACGTCAGTGACATTTACCACCGAAGACATTTGCAAATAATAACCCACGTCACCATGCTTCACATGCTCTATTCAACCAAGAACCCAGTGCAAGACGGCAACCCGTTAGTGTACACACGTGGAACTGCACGAAACTCTCCCGTTGATTGGAGGTTAAGGCAACTGCCTCCTTGCCGCGAACATTAAAAAAACCCACGAATCAAGGAGCGACTGAACATCAAAGAGGCGTAGGAACATCTTGCATCAACTGCGAAGGTGCCAAAGTTTGTATCGCAGTTTAACTATAGCGTCTGCTTAATTCTAAAACCAGGTTAGCGCGGTGAAGACTAAAATCTACGGACAGTCCCGTCGCATACGAACTTTTCCGCTGAAAACCGTTCGCAAATACTAGGGGCGACGTCAACCGTTGACGTTACAGTTACCGTACTGGAATGTGCACGCGTCTGTTAGCTCAGCAGAAGTCGTCACACGCTTTTGTTAAGATAGATATTCTCTAGCCAAATCTAGGAAGCGGCGTGATTAAACAACTGCAGTAGAGTACCTCAAAGGGATGGCCGCGTGACTGACGACTTGAATTCCTTTCCACAATACACGTCTGCTGGTTCAAGGTTTACTGTTTTTCTCCGCTTTGTACCCACTTCCGTTTTCTGAGATTATGGCCGTAAAATTAATTGCGGACGATTGAATTACTATTGCTCGTGATCCCCTCCACTCTTAGTTCTTCTATTTCTCGCGTTCTTGTTAACGAGCAAAAACACCTTTCTTATATTTTCTGTTTCTTTTTTGTCTCAAAGTGGGCGCCTTTCAACTATAACGTATACAATTACTTGTTACCCTATCTAAAGCCTGTACTTGCATGAACACACAGGTACACGTGTCATCCTCGAAGCGGGGGTATACTGTCACTGTGATAAGTAGGTCCGACAGTTACACTGCTAACGGTTAATGGCTTTTATACGGACCAAACCAACACTACGGGTCATGAGACACTCCGTCTAACGGAGCGCTCTGGGCTCATTTTTACGACAGGGGGGTTCTTTAAACGTACGCTAAAATTTCGTTACACGGCTTGTTTCTGCCTCACTTTCGGCAGCAGTGAGCTACCAAACGTATAAAAACACTTCTCTTCCTCGGTCGCTGATCGGAGACGGCCGTCGAAAGCACAGGCAGGGCCCTCGCACCAGTTTCTGGACGCGGTCTAGTGAGGCGCGAAATTGTCGGTAGCAAGGGAACGGAAAGCCGGCAGCAGCTCTCTACCTTAGTGAGTTGGAAAGCTGCTTTCTTGCGACAGCGTTTTAGAGGAGCTTTCTACGGCAGCTTGAACTCAAGAAGAATGAAGGGGACCGGATAAAAAGAACAAACGAAGAAAAAAAGGATGAAAAGAAAAAGAGTCTAAGGGTCTAAGATGAAGCGGAAAAAGAAAAACAGCAATTTAATCGCGGCGCGGGCAAGCTGAGGTTAGTGTTTTGGGGACAGATTGAGGAACGTGGAAGGTGAGAGAGTTGTCACAACTCTGAAAAGGAAAACCGTGCTGACGCGCGGAAAGTGCTGGCCTTGGTATCAAAAGGTGTAATAGTGATACGTCAGCACACTTGACCCTCCGAACTGCGCCCAGAGTTGGAGAGACGTTCAATAGAACAAACTAGAAATGGAAGTACAGAGTCTATACATCTATGAAACGCCGACCTCACGGACCCCACTCCATCCCTCTCTTCCTCAATACACCTGTGAGCCTTTCATTTGTACCAAGGAGAAGTTAGCGCAATCAAGAAAGACATTAGGGTAACATATTTATTGTTTAGTAATGTTACAGCATATGCCGGCTTTGAGGTATGTCTTGCAAGCAGCAAAATGCAGTGGTATTAGAGTTTTCAAATCTTAACACCACCCAAAAAGGGGCATGTAGACTAGGAGAAATACGCATCCCTTACCGCGCAGTTCTCCCTCCCCCTCACTCTCAACTCGACCAACACCCAACTCCCCCCCCCTTCTGGAAAAAAACCAACAAAGGCAACCCCCCCCCCCCCCCCCCCCCCCCGGTATGTATAACAGAGAAAACCAACAAAGGTATGTATAACAGAGAAACCACCTGATTGATCAGCCCATCTGCTAAGATGTAGTTACAAGTATATACCACGTTCGCAGCGCCGCCTTTCGGAAAAGACATACGTGGCATGCCTTCATATTCGAGTGGAACAGTTCCGGATGCGAGTTTTCCCCCGCTTTCGATAGCTTAAAATTTGTCCGACTTGAAATTACTGGCATATGACATCGGAGGCCTTCAAACTGCGACTCACGACACCCAAAATGAATTCGCCTGATCTGTGCGTGCGCCCATTACTTTTCTGCGTTGTGCAAGATGTGCTACGAAACATTCGCCACACAAAACTGTTTTTTTGCTCTTAGTTTACAGAACAAAGTCAAGAATACGCATCTGCAAAGCAGCGCGAATACACAGCGAGTGCGGACATGATTATGTCCAGTGCAAGATCACTCCATTACTTGTAATGCAGAAGTCGATACAATGCGTGAAAGATAAAAAGAAGTCCATGCGGTGACAGATACGACCGGAAACATGCAGGTGCAGGGTAGCGTGAGGCATGCGAGAAAAAAATCCCCATCAAAGCGAGAAAAATTACCATGACAGAGGGAGGGCTCTCGTTGGCTCTGTTAGCAAAAGCAGCTGTGAAAGAAAAGTTAGCAAACAAAAGCAGAAAGTTCAAACAAAACAAAAATAATATAAGCGTACAAGCAAACTGCATACCAAAGCTTTTGAAAGGAAAAACGTAGAAAAACAAAATAGAAATAAAAATAAAACAGCGGGCAATATAAGTTATTCAGGAACAAGCATAGCATGCTTGTTCAAATGAAATGCGAAGGAATCAAGTACTGTATGCGGAGCGCACTAGGCGACGCATATTTATTGCGAGATTGTTAGGTCAACGAGGCAGTTGATAATGCCTGCATTAGATAATTATGCTCGCTTGAATCACTGAAAGACAACACAGCATCTGCCACTTCATACTCGCATTCACAAGCTCGCAGTGCACAAGTCTCGCACAACTCTCGCAAAAGTCTCGCTTAAGTCTCGCAGCGTATGTGTTAAAACGGCTGGTTGGCTTTATTTTCAGATAAGAACTATGTCGTCGCTGGTCTAAAGCTAGGTGCAAATATAGTTCGATGCAAGTATTTTGGGCGTTCTTACCTACGTGATCACCTTTTAACGTGATAGCATTAGAAGCCCCATCGTTCCAAATTCCTTCGTAAGTTATGCAATTCACACATCGGTAGGAGAAAAGTGACGTCACCGGACCGGAAATGACGTCATTTCACGCAAAGGCGTTAAGAGCTGGCAATGATACCGCACTGCCATCACATAACGAAATTAGGGGCCCCTGTGATTTTTTTAATATGTATATATTTCTGAGTAAAGTTATAGTAACTTAGACAACTTTAGGGGCAGAGCTGGGCGCAAGCGACGGCGGGGCGTACCCTTGTGCTGCTGCTGCAGGGAGCCGTGCCTGGAAGGACCGCCGCCTCCGCGCGGCCCACCGCCTCCGCCGTCGTTGGCCGCGTAGTCGGCCGGCGCCTCGGTGAGGAAGTTGGAAGGGACCAGACCCTGCTGGCCCCGAAGCTCGCCAAAGTAGAAGCCGTCCTCGTCCATGTCGCCGTACACGTAGATGACGTCGCCCGTGCTGAACGCCAGCTCGGACTGCACAGCGAGCACACGCGTCAGAGCTTCAGTGGCGAACGATATTGAACGCAGCAGCGTTTGAAAGTTGTAAGAGACATAGGAACGCGCAGTCGTTGCCAAAAATAAGCGGGACATGACATCACTTCCGGTTTATGCGAAGGGCTGAGAAGCTATACAGACACATTTTGACACTGCACTTCGGAGCCGCGGAGCGCAAAAATGCTAAATATCTCAGCGCACACTGCAACGACAGCCTCGGTCAGTCACATCCACGGCCGCGCTCTGCAACATCCATGGCCGCGTTCTCTCGAGTGAAATCGTATACAGTCGAAACGACGCAGTTGCGCTGGGTAGCACTCACGAATACTACAGTGAAAATATCGGTTCTTGTCCCATCACTTTCAAGACAGTTCAAATTCAGCGCCTTTACGTAACTAAGACCGCTAATCGTAGAGGCTATTACGACCACCTTAAAACGTTGTAAAAAATGACAGCACTAGATATTATTGTGAACCCGCCTGTCGCGTACCGGCGTAATATATATTCAACTAAGTAGATAAGCTGTCGCCAACCTGGATGGCTAGTAGTCTTTATTTTTGCCTAAATAATTTCCATGGACCGCAACAGTTCTCTGCCTACAAGGTGTGATACACGCTGCCTATTTGTAGTTTCTAGTCTACAGCACAACAGATGAGAAACGCGACTTATAATACGAAACACAGCTCCGAGCTTTCAGGGCAGTGGTGCTTATTCGTCACAACGAGGCTTCTTCTCCAGGATTAATACTGGTTAGCGCCCCAAGACTCAGAAACTTTGGTACAAGGCATCCGACTCTCCTTCTACTTTAGATATAGTGACACAAAGGTACAAATGTCTGAAAAAAAAAAGTGCCAGAGTAAGAAAGGACCAACGAAAGGAACCAAGAAAACTACTTACGAAAGGATCTGGATTGGGGCTCAGTTCAGCCGGATCATAATCGTAGAGTGCTACCATCCTCTTGGGCTGTGGCCGCATAACACCTCCCCAGGAGTCGTTGCCTGCAGCAAAACACTCTTAATTCTTGTTTCTAGACGCACATAGAGGTGTTTATTCCGATTTTCTTCTCAGTATTTTTTTCCCGCCATCATAGCATGTATTCCCTTCATTTCTTTAATACCTAAGCATCAATACCGCTGACGGTACTGACGAAGTTCTGCGAAACGCAATAACGTTAGGTCACAAACGGTAACCCTGCCGACAAAGCAAAACCTGAACTGCACCATGTATATAGTGACTTTTTTTGAAACACACTCTTCAGAAACTGATTTCATTCAGTACCGTGAATATGCCGAATTATGCAATCGGTTCAGGCAGAGCATATGCGTCATTCCTCAAAGAATTCTGAATTCCTTACCTCTGTACTGGGCAGGCCTCGACCTGGGCGGTTCCGCGTTCTCGTTGTCCAAGTGGACCTCGGACACCATGTTACAGGGTACGAAGCCCACGCGGCCATTGCATTCCCCCTTGTAGAAACCGTCCTGGTCCTTGCCGCCATAGATCTTGCGAGAGAAGGATAAAATATCGCGTGAGGTATTCTCCATTTTCGATGAGGCGCGTAAGGTAAAATTTTTCAGGCATCCGTATCGCGACAATAAAACAGCTCTCAATAGCAAGGCCAGGACATTCCGTTAGATAGGGCTACTAGAACAATCGGAGCTCTACGATGCGCAAGTCTAGTCGATACCGTAGCATAAACAGTAAACATAAACACAACAGCGCCAATAAACGAAACCGAAACTATACCGCTTGTAGCGAGTTTTCTGACACGTTTTGATGGGCTAGAAGACTAATTATTGTACTGCTCTTATCCTCAGCATTCATTTTGTTGTTTTTTGTTCTCGGTGCGTATGCCATGAATCACTTGCACTTCATGTGCGCATTTATACTCGATGCCGCGGAATAGTCAGCGCTATGTTCGTCTGATAATAAGTCCTACTGTGTGTGTCTCAGATTGTGAAGTTAACTCCTTGAGCTGGTTGAAACACAGTCTTGGGAAAGTGATGCTATTTCCATGCCCCGGAATGGCTGCGGTGGCCGCACCTTGATGAGGTCGCCTTCCTGGAAGGGTAGCTCTTCATCGGCCGTGTCCGGATTGGGTGACATGGTCTGCGGGTCGTAGTCGAACAGGGCCACGAACCAACGCACCCGAGGTTGCCTTTGGCCGCCACCGCCGCGTCCACCACCGCCCTGCTGGCGGCCGTAGCTGCCCCTGGCGGGGGGTGGCTCGTCGTCCACCAGGGGTCGCATGGCCCTCGAAGGAGGCGTCGGCGACGTGGGCCGGGGCCGCTCCTGGTAGGCGACTCCGCCGTGCTGCGGCTCTCCACTGCGGGGTCCTCGTTCTCCGCCGTGGTACCGGCCGGGGACCTGATGCCTCGTCGCTGGTCGCGGCATCCCGCCCCGGGGTCCCATGTCGTATTTGGAGAACTCCTCCTCCGAGTAGTTGTCCACCACGCCGAGGCCGCCTCCATCGCTGTCCTTGCCCATGTCTGCTCTCGGGGTGAAATAATGGACATACGTGAAACAGCGCGAAAGAAGCAGCCTGAAGGCGAAACGAAGAAGGGACAGGGAAAAGCGCGTATGTCAGAATGGGCCCGAAAAAAGTTCTGCTTGAAACAATGGAGAAGGACGTTTGTTTCTTCAGTGCGCATAGTGCATAGCCAGCTGTACGGTTTATCATTAGTAGCACTCGCTGCAGGAGTAAGAGCTGGGTAAGAGCCGATCGACGTACAATTAAGGAAAGATAAACTACCAAAAGCAGACGGAGAACCATTAGACAGGCGCTGCTAACAACTATACTTATACAGCTAGAACTACGGAATGCATAACGCTCAGACATGGTAGCACGTACGCAGGGCGAAAATATAATATAAGACTCAAGAAAAACATATAGCAACAAAACCAGCAATGATAGGCGCGTGTATGGAGAGCTCCTATCATGCATATGGGCACTGTGGTGTTAACTGACGTATGCTATACGCGCAAGCACATTGTGCGATGTCCTAGTCTTCACGGTCACTTGAGGGTCAGTTCTCCGTCTGCGGTCAAGCCCTTCCGCTCGTGCCGTACACCGCCCCAGTGGCTATGCACACTCACCCATGCCTCCCGAGGGTCCGTAGAAGGGGTAGATCTCCTTGTCGCTGAGCGCGTCCTCCGGCTCGATGATGAGCTGTCCGGCCGAGTTGCGCTTCTCGCTGCGCCTGACGCCGCCACCGTGGTGGTGGCCCGGGTGCATCATGGCCTGCTGCTGCGCCTGCCCCATCACGGGGCCCTGGCGACGCTGCGCCACGGGCGGCTGCTGCTGTTGGCCCGTGACGAGCATGTTGCCCGGCTGCTGGTACTGGGGGTGGCCACCCGGCTGGTGCATCGGGTGCATCTGGACACGGTTAGGAGGAGTGGATCAGTGCGGACGCCCTTATAGAATGGTCTATAGACAGTCTATAGACTCTTTATAGACTCTATTGCCTTCCTATAGATATTTCGTTTGGTCTATGCATATTCAATAGACAAAAGTCTGCTAAAAGCTTATTGCCATCAATCTATAGATAGTCTATGGACTGTCTATAGCATTTGTGTTGTCTATAGACTGTTCTCTAGGATTCGCCTACCGAGAGTCTATAAACTTTATAGACAGAAGCCTATGGACCGTCTATAAAAATTTTTTCTAAGGGGGACTCGGCAGACTCGTCCATCATCAGCGCAACAGTCAGGCTACATTCGCTGCAGGGCAGATGACTCTCCGATTGGTATCTAGTCTGCCCTTTCCTGAGCCAGACGTCGCAGATTTTATTGCTTCCCCTGACCCCGTGCCGACCCCTACTACATATCCCTCCACTCGGGACCCACTCTATTGCCCCAAAAGACCGCCGATTGTCTCTTCTACGCGTTGCATGCCCCGTCCTAGTTATTTTCCTCCTTTTATTTGATATATGGCATTGAGTCGAGTTTGCTCTGTAATCCGCGCGGCTGTCTTGCCGGCCGTATCATTTTGCTTTTCATAGCTGGCTGCGCTACCTTCAGTGTAACTTAATTTTGCTAGCCGGCAAGTTTCGTCCCCATGGCCGAGTAATGTAGGTAAGAACTTGTTATAAAAACGGATTCTGTGGAATATCCGGCAGTGACAGCCGGAAACGATAGCGACGCAAAGAAACTGCCTTAGGCTTGTGTTGTAGGCTGACCATTAGGCGGCCTGCGACCAAATGCTGAACTGGTATAGCATCCACCGCTTTCTGTTTCTTTCGATAGCATAAATGATGTTAAAGTAACAAAATTCCTGAATATATTTTTCATGTATACTTTACTCCACTGCTGTCAATTTGCATGAGCAAAAATGACGTTGCAGGAAGTTTTCGCCATGCTTAATTTTGAACGAACGCGCAAGGGGCCGGATTCCTCAGTTGTTCCTAGAGCGAGCAATGATTAACCGTTTTGCGGCAGAAATGAACAGCAACAAAACAAGGTACAATATAGCAGAAACACGTGCCACTAGCGGCGTACTATATTGCTGATGACAACAAACTGTACATGTGGAAATATTTGCACCATAAATGCGTCCTCGCAAGATATTATATTGTGATAAAGCGAATCGTTCTGCTGGCGCATGAGAGAGAGAGAGAGAGAGAGAGAGAGAGAGAGAGAGAGAGAGAGAGAGAGAGAGGAGAGAGAGAGAGAGAGAGAGATGAGAGAGAGAGAGAGAGAGCTCCTTAATGAAAAACAGATTTTAGCCGGCGTAATATTCACTGACATGCTTACTCTGCGCAGGGGAGGGAATAGAGGAGTAAAGATGGAAGAAGGTTGACAAAAGAGTGCAGTCATTGAAGAGGGTTGCAACGCAAAAGTTCACTACATGATGGCTTCTTTGGATGAGACCGAAGTCAAGTTCTGTGCATGTACAGGCGGAGTAATCAAGTGTTCGGCAATTTAGAGTTTGTCTAAACACCAAAAGCGCTTAGATAGGAAAATAAGGAATAACATTACACATGCACACCTTGACGTTGCATCGGACGGCTCATCAATATTTCTCATACTACTGATCCAATATTTTCGTGCCCAAACAAAGCTGCAAATTAGAGTTATTCATTGGAACGAGACAGCTCTCACGAGGGAAACTGCTTCAAAGGCGATAGCCGAAATGGTGAGCGCCTTTTGCACCCCCGCTGCGGCGAAGTGTCAAATATCTGACTACTAATGACCCAAAGTCGACCCGCGGACACATCTCCTGGCGCTCTACTGTCGGTCACCTGGTGATGTGGTTGCTGCGTGTGATGCATGATGGGCTGGGGCTGTTGTTGCATGTTTTGCTGCTGCTGCTGCTGGGGCTGTTGGTGGTGGTGGTGATGGTGATGATGATGATGCTTCCGTCCGCCGGGTCCCTGGACACCTCGCGATCCGCGACCGCCGCGGTGACCCAGCTGGAAGGGCGAACGAACCAGAAGCTATGACTTGTACACTGCTCGGACAGGCGCACGCTGCGGCGTGGCTAACACTGCGAACGATGCTGTAGCGTAGTAACGACTGAAGCTGCCACAACAGGACCTAAATAGCCTTGGAGGTTGACCTGCTACGCGAGGCGCCGAGGCTTTGGGAGAGAGTGAAATAAAAAGGAGGAAAGTGCGTCACGCAGTTCCATAGGACCGCCAGCTTTAGTAAGCGATAGGGAGACTGTTTGAAGAATGAAAAATAGCCCGGGCGGCATAATATAACGATTAATTTCCGAATCATTTTTCAGTTTTTTTTTCCTAGCTGTTTGCGATTGGCTGGCGCGACTCCACTCCGCCTCAGTCGCTGTGCTTGAGCGAACGAAGAACACGGAGCGCGGGGGCGTGGCGTCGCGGTAGTCCCAAAGAGCGAAAAGAAAAAAAAATGAAAAGTAACTGCAAAGGCATTGTTGTTTTATTATAGATGCCTTGCTCTGCACTTTCTTCGCGCCATACTTTACGACCACCTCCCGACGCCTCACTCCGGTACTGACAACTAAGAGAAAAAGAAAGGATGAAGAGACTTGGGCACGTGTCAGAAACATGCCTCCGCCTGAAGCTATTGAATCGTGGCAAAGACAGCCGCGGAGTCCGAAGGCCATTATGTTTCTCTTCAGCAGCGCATAGTGAGAAGTAGAGAGGAATGATAGATCGAATATGCGAACTACAATTACGAAATCAAATCATGGCCTTGCATGCGCACCCTGCTGTGGTGGCCATGCGCTCACTGCAAGGGTTTTAGGCGCTCTGAACGAGCGCAGCGCAAAGCTGCACAATTCCGGCGTGCTCCTGAAGCACCCCTATTTCAAGCAGCTAGTTTTCGTGGTCTAGGGCCATGCAAAGCCATGCAGAAGAATCCGTTAGCGCACACAGTTTAGGATGCACTTGGACAGAGATGACATTGTCATACTACAAGCAGAGAGAAGCAGAATGGCAATGCATGCGTTGGAGGTCAAGTACCGCAGCACTTCCAACGTAGCTTCAGAATAAACGTTCGCATCTGCCTTCCGCACAGGCCGAGAAGTTTGTCTCGCACCAAATCAGAGACACCCAGACGGTCCTAATGTTTGAAAACTAAGGCATTTGAAGCTCCTAATTTTCTTTTAAAGCGTCACTGAGGAGAAATTCAGTCAATTATTGTTCTCAGTAAAAATTGATTCCTTGGCTCTTTCTGGATATGTCGACATTTGTCCGGCAGCAAAAGACGCAATTATCGCCGAAAAAATTGCATTTAAAGATCTTCCTGCCATTTGATTCAACTCTTGACGTCAAGACGGGTTGCCATCGTTTTTGCAGTGAATGGCGGCGTAGCGTAGCCTCCGGGATCCGCGAAAAAACTGTGTCGACACACGCATTTTTACTTGCGAAATCGGCCGGTGACGGCGACACTTGTATTTTGTTTCTTGGTCTTTTGTAGCTTATAAAAGTTCTATTTTCGGTCAAAGTGGTCTCTGTGATTAGAACCCGGTACCCACCACTACAGGCCGATCTCAATTTGTCCTCAATGTAATTCTAGGCTACAAAAACTGTGCGACCGCATTATATCGCTATCATGCTCTTAGGCGAGGCGGGGTAATTCTTTAAAAAAGAAAAAAAATTCAAAACATCGGGGAGCGGAAAGGACAGACAAATTCACTACCTCATTTTTTGGACAACAATGAAAATTTAGTTACTAGATCCTCCAAAACGCTTTTTCCTCCCTTAGAATCTTATCATAAACTCCGACACATCTCGAATCAAAACGTTTCAGACCGGCTTGGCTCCTTCAGGGATGACAGGTCTGCCTCATTCCTCGCTGCCCTCTCGATGCAACGCATACAGGCAACGCGGAATAGCTCATCAAAATAAGAACCAAAACAGAAAGAAACGCTCACGGCAACGTGACACCTAATTGAACGGTTAAAGCATTCCGTAAAAGGCGTACTTCGACTTTTTCGCCGTCTGGTGTCCGGTTGCGACGGTTACGTTGTACTGAACTTTTGATTTTGCAGCGAGAGCTGACAACGAGAGGCTTCCCAGCTTTTCATGCCTGCCGCGACGCACTAAATATATTCGCAGTACCCGTTACGCCATCTAGGAGGAAACCGAAGGAGCAGCAGAAAAATTCTAAGCTTTCGCAATGAGGGATATATGATCAACCTGTAACTGTGGCGACGTCGCGGATCTGTTGCGGTGATGCGGAAGTCGCTGCAGCTACCCCTCCATTTCGCATTCCTGTTCAGCGCGATTGCTTAGATATTTGTTTTCTACTTTCGAGAACCACCCGGCTCCGACAGAAGCTGCCTGTTTTTCCAAGGCAGCGTAAGGCGCTTCCGATAGGTTCAGTTATGACAGGTTATTCTACGCTTCATTTTTCTTCTAAAGCTTCACTTCCTGCTCGAATTGTTTAAGACATCATTGGAAAATTGCGACTCTAATCTCGAAAGCAATGCTTTACGGGCGTTTGTGGAAGCTATTAGAAATGTTTTTGCGGCTACTTATATAAAAAAGGCAGCAGCAATGTCGCTTCACCGGGGATGGTGTCTAATTGGTCAAATAGTCGCATAATCTGTACTCCTACCTTGCTAGCCTGAGTCGACAAGAAGCTATTGTTCCAATGCCTCCAAAGCTTTGGTCCCTGTTACCACACTAATTAAACGCTGAACTCTGCCACACTGAATCTTGTTTGCTGACAGAAAAAAAAAGAAACGAATACTTCTTCGTGCCAGAAGAGAGCGCTAGAGTAAATTGACCACAATACTGCAACGATTTATTTTACCACGCAATTTGGTAGCGCAACACGGTTGTCCGCGCAACGAAGCCTCAACAGGAGCTGTACAAGACCCAGTTCCTTTGTTTCTTCCACTACGCTGGCTTAACTCGCTTTCTAAGTGGACGTTTAATGCGTCAGCGTGCGAATCGTACAATCCTGTTGGCCCTACTTTTACATGAAGGCAGAGAAACGGATCGCGTCAGCGCCGTCACTCGCGACAGACAGAAAGTCCTGGCAATGTAGGTTCGCGCGTTCCCGAGCCTCAAAGACTGGAGAGACAGAGAGACACACACACACATAACACGAGACGGATACACACGACCCACTCCACTCACCTCTCCGTTTTCCATCATCTCGTCCTCAAGCTCTTCCACAATGTCGGACAACTCCGAGTGGTTCTCTTCGACGCGTTCCGCCGACTGCGCAGCAATCAGGGCAGTTAGGACACTGGCCGTGCTACAGAGAGTCAGTCGGAGACTTAAGCCTAGAGGACTTACACTTTTGGCTTGCCGCCTCAAAACGCTATGAACGGCTCCGTGCCTGCCTATCGTTTTCGGCTCATACTTATCAGGAACTAACCACGCCAGTCAACTTAGTCACCCCCACCTAAGAGGTGCGAGTTGTGTTCAAACTGCACGCCTTTCCTTGCTGGTGGTGCCTTTCCAACATCACATATCGCGTTGGCGCTGTTGTGGGTGTCCCCGTACTTGAAGCTGCTTTATAAAGCGCATGAGTTATAAAGCACGCACGTTATAAGGATGCGAATGCCAGTATCCGCATCTTATGTTAAAGTCGGTAAGCTGATTTGTCTCACAATAAGCTTTAATACGAGAGATAATTATAGTCACACACTCAGCATATTAGCTCTGTTCATCGCTTTGGAAGACAAAATCCTTACTGCAAGAAAGAAATATCTCAGTAGGAATACTAGATTGTTGCGAGACAAACGAAATACGAACTTTGCCTGGAAGCGTTTTGCAAGCAACTAATAGCATTGGTGCTGCGCAGAGGCTCCGGAAAAAAGCTTCTGCACTTGATGTCAAGCCAGACGAAAACGCTGCTAATCGGCTGCTTAAATAAAATGTTGCCAGAACATCTATACTGAAGCGAGACTACGCCTCATGAAACCAACAAGAAATGAAATCAAGTTAAAAACAACATAGGAACAGTAGAGTGACAGCAACAGTAAACAATGGCAGGAAGCTATGTGACGCATATTCAAATACAGGTGACAAAAACACAACAAGAGGCAATACATAGGGGAACACAAACGAGATGATAAAAGTGCTGACTTATACTAGGCACGATGTGAGATTGACACAGACAGACCACAATACACAGTACGACCAAGACAGTAGTATTGATCGCCGGCCATCAGCAGTAATGTTTCGCGATTGAACCACACAGCATTAGACGCCTAAAAGCTGTGTCCAGGCTTGACTTACGGTCCAACCACTTTAAAAGCAGTCGTGGTGTGGGTACGGCCCAATGTACTGCCACTGCGTGACCGACCTCACAAGCCTCCCATGAGATGCAGGTACAAAACTGTCGCGCTAATTCACTCCGAAAGTAAAGCATAGCCCAGCAACCTTAGAAAACTATTTATGCCCTTTCAGCTTCCACCATACCGCAACTAATACCATGCTCGGTTAGAAGAGCCGAGCGCGTCGGCGCCGCGAGTTCATCCTCCCTGTGTGCTTCTACAGTGATTTAACTCTCTTGCGCGAAACAAGAGCCGAGCGCGTCGGTGCTGCGAGTTAACCTCTCCTCTGTGCTTTTACAGCGCTTTAGTTTTCACGCGCGGAACAAGAGCCGAGCGCGCAGGCGCCGCGAATTCATCACCCCTCCGAGCTTCTACAGTGCTTTCTGTCTCGCGGAGCAAGGTTCGAGCGCGCAGGTGCCGCGAATTCATCAGCCCTCCGAGATTCTACTGTGCTTTCTGTTTCGCGGAACAAGAGTTGAGCCCGCGGGCGCCGCGAAATCATCACCCCTCCGAGCTTCTACTGAGTTTTCTCTCACACAAAACGAGAGCGAGCACGCAGGCGCTGCGAGGTCCATCACCCCTCCGAGCTTTTAGTGTGCTTTCTGTTTCGCGGGAGAAGAGTCGAGCGAGCAGGCGCCGCGAAATCATCACCCCCCCCGAGCTTCTACTGTGTTTTATCTCACGTAAAACGAGAGCCGATCACGCAGGCGCTGAGAGTTCCATCACCCCTCCGAGCTTTTAGTGTGCGTTCTGTTTCGCGGAGAAGAGTCGAGCGAGCAGGCGCCGCCAAATCATCACCCCCCCCCCCCCCCCCGAGCTTTTACTGTGCTTTCTCTCCCGTGGAACTATAGCCTAGCGCGCAGGCGCTGCCAATTAATCACCTTTCCGAGCTTCTACAATGCTTTCTGTCTCGCGGAAGTATAGCCGAGCGCGCAGGCGCTGCGAGTTCATCACCCCTCCGAGCTTCTACTGTGTTTTCTCTCACGCAAAACGAGAGCCGCGCCCGCAGGCGCTGCGAGTTCATCACCCCTCCGAGCTTCTACTGTGTTTTCTCTCACGCAAAACGAGAGCCGAGCGCGCAGGCGCTGCGAGTTCATCACCCCTCCGAGCTTCTACTGTGTTTTCTCTCACGCAAAACGAGAGCCGAGCGCGCAGGCGCTGCGAGTTCATCTCCCCTCCGAGCTTCTACTGTGTTTTCTCTCACGCAAAACGAGAGCCGAGCGCGCAGGCGCTGCGAGTTCATCACCCCTCCGAGCTTCTACTGTGTTTTCTCTCACGCAAAACGAGAGCCGAGCGCGCAGGCGCTGCGAGTTCATCACCCCTCCGAGCTTCTACTGTGTTTTCTCTCACGCAAAACGAGAGCCGAGCGCGCAGGCGCTGCGAGTTCATCACCCCTCCGAGCTTCTACTGTGTTTTCTCTCACGCAAAACGAGAGCCGAGCGCGCAGGCGCTGCGAGTTCATCACCCCTCCGAGCTTCTACTGTGTTTTCTCTCACGCAAAACGAGAGCCGAGCGCGCAGGCGCTGCGAGTTCCATCACCCCTCAGAGCTCTTAGTGTGCTTTCTGTTTCGCGGAAGTCGAGTCCAGCGCGCAGGCGCAGCGAAATCATCCCCCCTCCGAGCTTCTACAGTGCTTTCTGTCTCACTAGCCGAGCGGGCAGGCGCTGCGAGTTCATCACCCCTTTGAGCTTTTAATGTGCTTTCTCTCACGCAGAACGAGAGATGAGCGCGTAAGTGCTGCGAGTTAACCCCCCCCCCCCCCCCCCCCCCGAGCTTATATCTTGTTTTTCTTCGATCGAGTGCAACGAGAACCGAGCGCTCCGGCGCTGCAAATTCGCTCCCCTTTGAGCTTCTACCACGCATTCTCTTGGTGGCGCGGAATGTGAGAGGGCGCCTGTGTTACGAGTTCGCCTTCACCCCAAGCTTATATCATCACCCGTTTTCCTTCCCTCCCGTACTACTGACGCATGCGATTCGAGGTACGTCGCCTATACAGATCTGGCTGTAAAATAGGCGCACAGTTTACTCGCAGATATACAACAAAGGAAGTGGTGATATGAAATCCATCCACCCTCGAGAGATCACTAATTAATGGATGACCAACACGCTGGTAAGCTGTGGCACAAGTGGCGCAGACTTTGAATGAAACTTTCTACATATGTCCGGTTCTAATAACACCACAGAGTGTTCAAAAGACTTGTAGGGCACTTTCCTCGGTCTCAAAGGGGTGAGCTGTACTTGTTGCTATGGGTGGACACAGTGGTGCTATAGTGCCTCCCCACAGTCGACAATCGTCCGCGTTCAGTTCAGTGTTTACCACGTCAATAATAGGTTTTGCTTTCTGTTAATAGGAGGAGGGGCGCTATAGGATCCGTCACATAAGATAAATTATGGGAACGCCAACACTTTCCCAGATTTTGCAAATGCTGGCTTCATCAGAGGGCCTAATTTCGACGCATTGTAAGACAGGGTCCCCGGGCTGGCAAATCGACAAAAATGTATGAGTGGAATAAATTTTAATAAGAAATAGGCAGACGACTACGACAGCCGGTAACGCGAAATTTGAGCGCAGATCTTCATGGCTGGCAGCTGGTGTGTCACGCTGCTAGCCATCCTCCGGGATCTTCACGTAGGAACCATCCACCAGGTGGCGTTTCGCTCCGCTCCCTGAACAAACAGTTACGCCGATTACGCCGAAGTCGAAGACCATGACGACCACGATGTGGAAGCTAGGAATGGCCGCCTAAGAGCTGCGTTCTCAAACAACGACGAACACGTAAGAAACAGAGATAGGTGCGGCGAGCGTGGACAGGTGCAAAGGTGGGCATACTTATGTTGGACACGGTTTGTATGCATAACGCTGGATGGGAAACGTGTTCACAACCATCATCCAACGAGTCGGCACCACTGTACTCCATACCAAACACCACACGGGGGATACCTGCATATGCTGGGCGTCGAAAGCTCGCGCTCGGCGCTTCACCCGCTGCAGCAGTGCTGCCATCTCGGTCTCCGATTCGGAGTCGCTACCGTCCGTGTTCTGGCTCGAGTGGCACACACATGGCACAATACGGACACAACAGGGGGCGCATACGCAAGAGAAGGGAGAAAAGCGGGAAATGGAAGCGTGATGTCAGTGACGAAGCAGGGACGATAGTAATGTTAACACCAAAAACAAAGTCGGGTAGCTTTTGTTCTTATCCACCTCGCACTGCGATGGTACAGATATGCACGCGGCTAATACTCCAATTTGCGCAATGATAAATAAAGTAAATAAATTTATTCCATTGCCCTTTTCGTTCTGAAAGGGACCGTCATTAGGGAGTGATGTGGTTCCTCGCGGTTATAAAAAAGAATTAATAAAATGTATTTGGCATGGCTTGAAAAAATGAGCCAGGAGTGTATATATATATATATATATATATATATATATATATATATAGCACGATAAGGTAAACGTACTTGGTTGCTAGTTTAAAATAAGATGCGAAATTGAGAAACGCTTCGTTTATTGGGAGTCGACGTTTCGGACAGAGCCTGTCCTTTTTCAAAAGGACAGGCTCTGTCCGAAACGTCGACTCCCAATAAACGAAGCGTTTCTCAATTTCGCATCTTATATATATATATATATATATATATATATATATATATATATACACACCTGGCTCATTTTTTCAATATATACAGCGAAGTATACGCTTCGTTAAAGGAAACATATTTATTAAACTCGACGTTTCGATCGGAAGACCGATCTTCTTTCTTATAAGCAGTCTAGTACTTCACGCTTTCGCAACCTATATATATATATATATATATATATATATATATATATATATATATATACATACATATACATATATACACACACAAAGGTAGTTGCTTGGAAAGTGATCATGAGACAATAAAAAGGTAACTTGCAAAAGGATAGAACAATTTATTGCGACGTTTCGGCTAGTCAACCAGCTTTCTTTAAGGGACGTACATCCCGCGCATAAGGGCACTTTTCAACGTTCGAACAGGGAGGAGAGTTCGGTACAAGCGCGTACATTTGCTGTAATAAATACACAATGCAAAAAAGGACAATAGTGAACAAAAAGAAAACGGAAGATAAAACGTCCACGACAGCCACATTTTTTTTCTTCTGAACAAAGCAGAACGAACTTCCACAAGGAAAAAAAGAAGTGCCTTTAGTAATAGCACACGTTAAGTGGGATGCCCTGCGTAGAGAGCCCAATAGCGAGCAGCATCCTGTCTTTAGCTCCTGACCGTCAGTTTGGGTGCACTTGACTGACCCAGGGATTCAGCGAGCAGTGCCCAGTCTAATTAGTACAACTATTCTAATTCCGTCTACTCTAGTCTATTCTAATCAGCGTAATCTAATACAGCCACAAAATGATTTTGTTTGCTTTGCAACCTCCAAATAGAATACAATAAACTTCGGAGGAACTCTGTCTCGGCGACAGTAAAGAGAATATGAGTGCACTTGCTGTTAGAAGTACAAGAAAAAGCTTCGCATTTAAAAGCAAAACCTGACAGCGTTATCGGGTCCCATTCGTATCGCCTACTAAGCTACCTAATTACTAATTAGCATGCTCATAATAACTCATGTACGCATCCGTACATGTCTCTAACACATTTCACTAAGTCATAAACCACAACACAATCACTAATTCCACCTTTATTCAACTGGAACAAACGAGTTTTCGTTCCCTACAGATTTAAATGTCCTGTAATTCAGTAGGCTTGTCCCCCCTGTTCCCCTTCCTCCGGCATACTTCAAATTTTTGAGATCACTATTGAAGCTCAATTTTCGCCAGTCATTTATCAAAAGTCATTGTCTTAATACCAAAAGTGATGGTAATGATAAATTACGATTTGTAAATGGCTACATGCCTATCATGCTTTCTAAAGTTGAATATAAGATTTTCGCTAGTCATCTCAAAAAGGCTACAACTTGAAATGTGTTTTTCATTTCACCTCATCAAACATGTGGATTGAGGGGACAGTCAGTACAGTCTAATCCTCATGCAACGAGCATGTTGTTGCATTACTGCAGTAACCCTCATGAACAATTAGCAGTGTAGTTCTCCAATTACTTCGCAGACAAATAAGTGATTCACAAGCGTCGCAACTTTACTATTTAGCTTACCGCGTTCCGCGATCCGTTTCTGCAGTGCGCCTCTTTCGTGTGCGGGGCCGTGCCCTACTCGTACTCCTGTGGTTGGTGTCCTCGCTATGCACTCTCCCCGCCCTAGCCGTCTTAATTACCTTAACGAACGAGGGCGCCAGCGTCATGCGACATGAGCGCCACGAACGGCGTGATTGCTGCGCGCGCGGGGCAGACGGCCCTCTACGGCTCGGGAATTCGGCGTGTACGAACTGTTCGGCGCGAGGCTCCGCTCTTCACTGGCGGGGCGAAGCCTCGTGGGGAAGAACGTTCTCCCGCATCTCGCCCCGTCCGGCCGCGGAGTATCAGCGTGGGTGAACATTCGCTCTAAACCTTGCTAGTGAGTCGGACGTCCTCGATTCCTTAGCGTATTTTGTTGCTAGCTGGCGTTATTGTTGTTGTCGCAAAATTGGCTGTGGTTTAGCTCTGGTCAACCCTAGTTGAATTGCGAAAGCAACTGAGCGCGTTGTCTTTTCTTCGCTTCGTTCTTTCGTTGTTGCCTCTCTTTCGCGCTCTCCATAATGACTAGAATCCGCTGAGGCGAAGGGCATATATATATACCCCCCGCGAGGCGACACCTCCTCTCCCTCTACCCCAGCGGAGCACATCAGGTGGAGCGAGCGGCGACGGCAGCAGCGTCGACGGTGGCGGCACCTGTTGAAGCGCGGCTGCGGCGTTGCTAGGCAACGGCGGCTCAAGGTCGTTCGTGGGCCACCGCATACGGCTGGAGTGCGACCACGGGACGAGCCGAGCTGGCTGACGTAGTGATGCTTTTGCAACAATAAATGCCTGTTTGTGTCAGCCAGAGTGTCGTTCCTGTGTTCTCTCAGAGCAAGGCCCGCCGTGGTCGGCGTGCGTTCGGTAGCGTACGCGATAACGGGGTGGGGTCCGGCGGTCTTGAATTATGTCAACCGCGGTTAAACGGGGATTACGTATTCATTCCCCTGTAAAACCCCACACGTAACACCACATGCGTAGCAGGCGCCTTGCTGCAGGAGGCCGCGCTAAACAGTTAAAGAACAAACCAAGCGTGACCCTATGCATTACCCTAAGCGTGAAAGGAAGCTAACATCTACATCTGCGGGGGGGGGGGGGGGGGGGGGGCGAGGACGGGTTTGTGGGGAGTAGCAGAGGGGCGTATGTAGTAGTGTCGTACCTTGGACGCCCGGGTGGGGTGCAGGAGCTCGTCGGGCACGATGACGGGCAGCGAATCGACGGAGAGCGAGTCGCCCGCCCTGGTGCGCACCGTGACCGCACGCGTGTGCAACGGCAGCAGGGGCGCCACGTCCAGCAGGGCATGGTCACCTGCCACGACAAGCAAAGAGGGTGAGGCAGTTGGCAGAACAACACACCGATCTACCACACTACGTGTGCTGAAGCTTCAGCTTTGCGAATAATTTTCGAGCGTATTGGTTTCAATATACTCGGCTGTCAGTTCAGCACATAGACCTCTTGAAAATTATTTTAGACCTGCAGTGCCATCCACTGGATCACATATGAAAAAGAAGGTCGCCTTTTTCAGTGTTCAGCTCACAATGAATGCCCTTGAAAAAATTTACAGGACACCTAATTCCGTTATCTGTTGCATTAGCAGTTCATTACTTTGCCGGAAGTGATGTCATTTCCGGTCTGGGACGTCGCTCCCCTCCAGCAAATAAGTGAACTTAGCTTCCGACGACAGTTTTTTTCCTGATGAGGTTTACAATGGTACCACTTTTAAACGCACAAACGGAGAGTAACGAAGCAGTGCAGCACCTCCTTTAACACTTGATGCGTCACGTCCACTCTTTCTTCGCATTGCCAAGTTTTTACTAGTTGCGCAGCGATGACGTCGTACTGCAGTTCGCTTAGTTACAAAACCAATAAGTCGAATACCATCCCAGGCTCAGTGCATCTCTGGGCAAAAGTTATCCACCTGGACTACAAGACAATAAGCTGCTCAGCGGTTATATTGCTCGGCTGTTGCCCCGAAAGACGCGGGGTCGATACCGGCCGCAGCGGTCGAATTTCGATGGAGGCGAAATTATAGAGGCTCGTGTACTGTGCGATGTCAGTGCACATTAAAGAACCCCACGTGATCGAAATTACCCGGAGACCTCCACTACGGCGTCCTTAATATTCCGAGTCGCTTTGGTACGTTAGACCACATATAACCATAAAACTGTAAGACAATATATCACAGGCAGACATGAAAGAAAGCTCTTTCTAAACTTTAGAGATACCGCCAGCAACTAGCCAGTTTTCAGGGCCGATTAGTTGGCGTTCCAAGAAGACGCAAAGAACAAAGTCGAGCCCGGAAGTATCGAACCCAGATATTTCGAATTATTCGCTATATCGAACACACAGATTGCCCCCTCGGAAATCCTGTTTGAAAATATACGAAAATCGGGTTGTATATCGAACTCTACTTCCCCGGTGATTCGATATATCGAACTGAGTGAGCGCCCCTCCCAGTGGTGCTTCTGCTGATGGCGCTCTTCGATCACTCTTCGCGCACGATGGGTCGGCTGCGTTGCCTCAGGCATCTGCTGGCAGCGCTTGCACTGTGAAACCACGTGACGAAGTGAGCGTGGGGTGTGCTTGAGGATGGCCTTCGGTCTCTGGTACTCGATTTCCACACCACATGATTGTCATGCGGTGAAGCCAACGTAAGTAAACCCTAGCGGCAGTCGTTGCACCTCTACCAGAGGAGTTGCGGAAACGAACTGTACCTTAATTTTAAGGAGATTATTCCGTTTATAGTGTACCGTTAACAGGATTAGATATCTTATTATAGGACACATCATGTCCCATAAAACCGTCCGCTGCGACTTCGATGCGACATAACAAAGCCCAGCTATCGGCGCGCTGCCAGCATGCTGCCAGGAGGCATGTCACTGCCTGGACCGCGTCACTAGCCCAGGCAGAATGTATTTTTACCTCCAGCTTGCAGGTAAGCCTCTCTACTGTTATTTTAATATATCGACCTATTTCGCGGTCCCCTTCGAGTTCGATATATCCGGGTTCGACTGTAACACTGGCACCGGAGGCAGTCGGCGAGGCATAGATGAATCCCATCTGAACTGACACAGTACACAGAGAGGAAGGCCGATGGAACCCTTGACAGCACAAACTTGAACAAGAGGTTAAAGGACAGCTTTAATCCGGTGATCAACGTTTCGACACGAAGACGGCTTCCACTGCGTCAGACGAAGACGTCCTCACATCAAAACGTTCTTTAGCGGGCTGTGGCTTTCCTTCCATCCCCTGTTCAAATTTATCTTGAACTGATACTATGAGTCAAATATCTATAGCAGATGGCGAACTCTTCCGCTCACCGGTGGGTGAGTCTATCTCGGTGACCTTCTTCCCTGCCGCGTAGACGGCGTAGCCTGTGACGGCGGCCCCGTTGGAGGTGCCCAACGCGTTGATGGTGACAGGCAACCAGGTGACCAGCACAGTGCCTTCCTGGGGGCCCGCCTCCACCTGGACGTCCACTGGTGGGTCCGGAATCCCTGCAGCGGCAGTTAGTCCCTTAACAAATGTTGTTCTTCGAAGGACTAATGACAGAGGGTCATGCGGAGCCGTCGAAATCTGGTCCAAGTGATACTTGCTTGAAGAGCAAATCAGTCAAAAAGACGAAGTGCGAGTACAGATTTTCCCTCTGTGGCAGGATATGTGTCCGAGGTATAGGACATGGAAAACATCTAGTGTCACTCCTCAGATCCCAAGGCTTCCTTCTTGACTGCCAAGGATTGGGCGAGAAGTGGTAATTGAACAGCCAGTACGTGTGAAAAATAGAAAGAGTGGTCTATAAATGTACCTATAAGCATGTCGCTTCACAATTCTCTACTTCAAAACAACGCTAAATGAAAATTTCTCAACAGCTCTCACTGAATCTCGAGCTAGACATTGGTAACCGGTCCACGAGTATTTTAGTGCGAAAGCACTAACTACTTCACGAGGCCTAATCGGTTCACCGAGTTTATGCGAAGCTTGACCTTGAGGGTGAGCTTCATCAAACCATAAATAAATTAATGAAACAAATAATGTTGCGACTGGGATTTGAACCCGCGACCGCGCGAACAGATCAGCTTCGCTGGCCACTGCGTAAGAGCACTATCCTATCGCCGCAGCCGATCACGCCTCGTGTTAGACGGCAAAACACTCTCACACTGTGCAACTAATACTACTGTCGAACTAATTACACACACCTGCGCTGTGCATTGCATATCGTTGTCTGCTTCAACTAATACTACTGCCGAATTGATATACACACTTGCGCTGTGCATCGCACATCGTTGTCTGCTTCAACTAATACTACTGTAGAACTAATATACACACACTCGCGCTGCGCATTGTACCTCGTTGTCTTCTTCAACTAATACTATTATCGAACTAATATCGTAGCCAGAAGTGCCGACGACCAAGCAAAGCAAGATGGCGCGGGGAGCACGCGGCGTCCGCCAGCTGCGGCGGTTGCTAGGCAACGGCTCAAGGTCGGTCTCTGTGCCTCCTCGGAGCACCGCCACAGTGAAATCACAAGTTCGTGGCCAATGTAGCTTTCGCTGCAAAACTATGAGCCAACCAGGCAAAATATATGCTGTAGAAGAACTGAGGATTGGGCGAGTTGGGGGCGATCCATCATATTAAAAGCCAGCGCCAACAAACACAGACACAGGACGAGTTCAGTTTGTGTCGTCTCGTCCTCTGTCTGTGTTTGTTAGCGCTTGTTTTTAATATGATGGAAAATACATACTTTCGCACATCAACTCTGTTTAACTACGCTAAAACCCTATCACTTTTTGTTTTTACTGGTTTCCTCTTCAAGCTTGACACAACGTGGCTAGACATCAGAGGACCAACCACTTTCAATCCTTCTGGAGCGCGACACGAAAACGTACATTGTAGCATATACCTTTGGGCAGTGTCCGGAAGTCGACGAACGAGGTGAGCATGCCGGCCAGCTTCCGTGGCTCGGCGCCCTTGGCGTCCCCGCCGGCGAGCGCGACGGCGGCCGACGACATGAGCAGGCGGCCGGGCTTGGCGCGCACCGAGACCCGGTAGGAGGTGTTGGGCGCCAGCCCCGTGACCAGGTGCCGGAAGGTGCCCGGCTTGAGCGACTTCATCTCCACGCTGTTGACGGCCACCACGTGGCTGAAGTTGGAGTTGCTCGGCAGCCAGCTGATGGTCGCCGTCGTCGAGGTGATGTTGGACGCCTTCACGCAGCTCGGCGCCAGAGGAACGTCTGCGCGCCAGGCGTCGTTTCCAGGTGCGTTAAGAGAGAGGGGGAGAAGCAGGACTGATTGTTAAAGTCACTCAATCCACTGCAGAATGGCGCTGTATACAGTTAAGTAGTTAAACGTTTTTGTTTTTAGTTCAATATGCGCGTAAAGTTCGTGCCGGCTAGCGCAGCCCTCATTGCAGTAGAGTGAAAACGAGTGTAACAAAAGCCTATTGAGGAGAAAAGGTTGGAATGGGTTCTTCGAAGGATAACGAACAGTCACGATACAATAAATTTAGGCTTGGCGAGAGCTGCTCGATTGTGACCAGACACGAGACGTTCATGGTTCAAGGCTTGAAGTTCGAGTTAGTTGTGGAAGACAAACTAGGCAACGAACACAGAAATACAATCCCTACACAGCGCCCGCGTATCTCCTTTTACGGTTTTTGCCTCACAGCTTAATAGGGAAGTGTTTTGAGGATGAAGCAACGGTAATACTTATGTAAATGAAAACAAGTTGGCTGATCGAATGAAGTCAATAGTGACCCAAGATGTGGTTGGTCTCTGCGTCCAAGCAACATAGGATGCAGAACTGTGCGTAGAAAAAAAACCCACTGCGGACAGGTGCCGGCTTCTTGCAGGTTTTAAAGCTGGGCGTTAAAATCATTTAAAATGCATCACCAAGTGATTCTCCGCTGTACCACAACTAGCGAGTATAAGCGGCGATGGGCCAAGATAAGCGAGTACTCACTCTTCCCAATGACAATGGTGCATGCGGCATCCCGTGAATGCTGGCCCGAGGTCAGGACAGACCTCACGCTGATCCGGTGCGGCTGTGGCAGCGAACGAGGGAATGCAGGAAGAAAGAAAACTAGAGCGTCAGTGTTGCATGAAGATAAAATAAATCCACACATTGCACAATACAACAAAACTTGCATGCGTGTTATAAACGCCTTTTCTTTCCTCCCCACTAAGAAGAATATAGAAAGTAAAACAACAACACACCTCTGCGCACAGTCGAATAAAGTACAGGGGAGAATGACCACAGACGATACAAACACTGTACCAAGCGACATAGAACTTTTATGGCCCTTTCCATCGGGCACACGCCGATATCAGAAAGAACACCTTATGTTTGAATCGTTGCGAGCAGTTGCAGAGAGAATTCGCTCACAACAGACTACCGAGCAATATGGCGACGCCCAGGGATTGCTTCTTGGAAAGGCATATAGTAGCAAGGAAACAATTTCCCCGGAACAGTGAACCACTCTTTATTCCTGACGAACGAACGATATCAAAGGTACAAAAATATAACACATTGCCATTTCATTGATAACGCCAACATCAGCTCTCCCATGGCGGCTGCAAGCAGCCTACTGGTCAGACGCACTTCCAACATGCCTACCGACAAGGATTCACGGTGTGGAAACGCCGACACGTCCGCTGCACTGATCAGTCCGGAGCTACACGCTGTATATGCTCAAGGGTTACAACAGACCAAGAACGCCATCTATTCTGTTAGGACCACGTAGCCTTGTTTAGGGACCTCCGAGCGTTATTCCCCTCTCTTCCGAGGAGACCGAATACTTGCGTGCCTACAACGTACGCCGTGTTCGTTATAGCACATACATGTATGTGCGCGCATATACGTGTATATAGGCGCCGGGGCACATCAGATGAGGTAGAGCGGCCCGATTCCGCCTCGCTGCGGCCCACCGTCGCTGCTTCCTTTCGCTCGTCGATTCAGAGAGGCAAGAAAGCAGGCAGGCGTGATCTCGTGGGAGCCAAGCAGCCGCCCGTATACTCCTTGCGTGTAGACCGGCCTCCTTCATCGATCACAAGCCGCCTCCATCCAATTCGGCACCGCCGCACCTCTTGACGCGGCCGCGTAGGCACCGGCAAGAATCATTCGTGCCTCTCACGCTCGCCAAACTGAGACCCTCACTTTTTTCTTTGTTCGTCTCTCTATCTTGAGGCATGCTAGTGGCCAGTGCAGGATCAGCGGTTCTTGTATGCCGTCTCCGATGTTTCCTTTTGATCTGCGTTGCACGAACTGCCTTCGTCAGAGAAATCATGTCGAAGTGCTTCACTGAATCAAGCTTGCTCAATATACGGACGAGTGCAGCGCCGGAACTAAGCTTATCAAAAGCACTATGACGTCCGCCTCTGGCCATGCTCTGCTAAGGCAGGAAATGTACGAAAGTAGACGTGACGTATACGTATAAACTCATGACCCGCAAAACAAGGCAGACAAAGGGTTCCTTCAGATTAGAAATAAATGGTAGAGGTCTTTGACGTCCAAACGAGCACACATGATCCCTGCAAAGCATACAGAAAGTGCACTCCTTAATATGTATGTATCAAATAGCCTGACAAGTCCTAAGGACACTGATTTCTTCGTTTTTCAATGAAAGTTCCGTTCAGCTGCAAGTTATGCAAAGATGGGTAGCGCAAAAGGGACAATCACATGAAAGAAGACGGGACAAGCGCAAAAGCAAAGACGGGATGGCGCTTGTCCTGTCTTCTTTCATGTGATCGTCCCTTTTGCGCTACCCATCTTTACGCTACAATGAACCAACTTGCTTAACAATTCATCTTGCTAGTTCTGATTCTGTGTAGAGAGGCGGGACTTGACAAGCAAGGCCGGTCTATTAGAACTTGCTCTCACGCCATTTCCGCGCTCCGTTTTCAAGGCTTAATCTGGGGCTTGTTCCACTCGGCACAGAGCGGACACTGCCGAAACGCCCTTTGCTGCAGCGCGTCATGCTTCTCTATAGTTAGCCGGAGTCTTCTCACCTTCAAGAGCTTTTTACGCAGCGAACGCTTTTAAGATAGACCTGTTTATTATTGAGAAATAAAAATGCAACGGCTTGATGCTAACGAAACTTGAATTACTTTTAGTGTCTTCTCAGACAGTTCGCTGTTTATAATTCAGATTTTTATAACGGATAACTTTATGCTGATTTAGGCGTAATCTTATTCTGATAATAATTTTACACTGAAAGAAGCAGAAAATCCCGCTCAAGATTTTTGAACTTTACGCAGATATGCAAAAGCTTCCGTCACGCAATGTTGCCTGAAATGCAGACGTAATGAAGCTCTGAATTTCAAGAATAAAATTCTGGCCGTCACACTTGTCACATTGTTCACGCTCTTTACTTGCGCAATCTGAAATGAACTGCCGCCCACAAAAACGTCTCTGTAAGGATCCCCGAAAGTCTCAAGTATTGTTCATTCGACGGAACATTCGTAATTAGTGCTCACGGACACATTTCTGCTATTGAAAGCCGGTAGTAATAGAAGAACCGGTATTCGGCACACACCAGGATGTACTACAGAAAACAAACACGTGAGCATAACACACGAAAAATGGCGACTCATTAAATGAAATCAGAGTTAACGCTGCAGCTTATACGGCAGTAAATACGGCACGCCTTCGTCCGTAAGAGATCGCACGCGCTTCTGCGCGTAAGCGGCTCCTTTGTAGCTGTAGGCAATAGATTTGCCAAGTAGTGTTGTGCTCCTACGCGGGGTATTGTTTACCTTTCTGGCCACGAGAGGCTCCTCTAGCACTTAGGAGATTAATTTTCCCTCCACCTAGACCGAAGAGAACACCAGCCTTTTTCAGCGGCTGCAGTGACCTTAGATCTTCGTTTCAGTAGAAGGTAAGGCACGGAAACAAAGGAAAAAAAAAAAACCTGTTTCTTCCTGCACGCTGGTGAAAGTGCAGGAAGAAAGGAGATTGACCTGCTCCCGCAAGTGCAAACATCCGCCTTTCATTATTTATCCAAGCTAGGGTTGCACCCGCGGGGTCCATGTGGGGCTTGGAGAGAGGTACCTCATTGGATGGAGTCCCGATACAGCTATGGCGATTGCTTCTTCGCCCGAAGGAAGGGTAAAACTTATGGCAGCCTTTTTTCACTCCACCTGTGCTTTATATTTCAATTGAACACCTTTTTATATTCTGTCCTGTATCGCGCAAACGCTGACCCGTGGAATAAAACGGAAAGAAAAAGTAGCTGTGGCCCAACTCACCTGAGCCAAGATATGGAGAGCAAAAGCTCTGTTAAGCATGCTTAGACACGCTTAGTCTTGGTTCACCTTTATTTTTTCAAGACTTCAGAGAGAGAAAATTGTTTCAGCGAGAGCAAATCAGGTGATGTATCACTTGCCACAAGTGCAAGAGCGAGCGTCCAGAGCGGCGGACGTGACTGCCAAGCGCAAGAGCGAATCACGTGACACATCGCATGCCACAACTGGCGAGGAGGACTGGCCGAGCAGCAGCCAGCGCAGCGGTGGACGTGTCTGCCAAGCGCACAGCTGTGGCGACGAAGAAGAAGAAGATCGAGGCACTTGCCACACGCGATTTCGCTCATGCGGCGCGCCTCCATTTAGAGGTCAAATCTAAGAGCCAGATGACCTTCAGGAACAGCATGGAAGGAGTAGAGCTTTTCGCTGTAAATGTTTTCCGACGTCGAGAAGACCAAGGCCGCAAGCATCTGACGCTGATGAAAAGGATCGGCTAGGTTTCTGGTAAACGCGTGAGCTCTACTGATATAGCAATAATAGAGTAATACTCTACTATTGGAGTAACAGAGCTCTAAGGATATAGTAACAGAGTTAGAAAAGATGGCTGACAATTGCGCCATCTTGTGACGCGCCAATCGTAAGCACTTACGCGACACGCTCAAGCAGCGTTTCAAGAACTATAAGCAAACCGGAGGACCATTTCGCGCGTCAGTAGAAAGCACTACAAGGTTGTAGCGCCAACTTTCATGCAGCTTCGATATCCGATCATGCGCGAAAGGTCGCACGTGCGTTGGGAATCCCCTTTACGTTAGAACTGGAGAAGGAAATGGCTCATAACGCGTAGCCGCTTCCTCCCTTCGGCCTCTTCAAATGGAAGCACCAGTGCCGACAGAATGTGCCGAAAAGACTCACGTCGATACGGGCGCGCGACGCGACCGGTGTTAAACGCGAGCAGGAAGCACTGAACCGCGCACGTGTCACGTACCTCCCCTCGTGGAGTGGACGCGGATAATGAGGCCCGTCTCATTACGAGTGCAATCGACCTTTGCCAAAAGGGGGACTGGGGGACTTCGTGTCGCTCTGTACCGAAGCCGACACGAGCCAGCAACTTCACACGAATCCCTTTTGGTTAGTTTTAACGCGAGAGGGTTAGAGGCCTCGCTGTCAAGAGAACCCGGTGTCGGCGGTGTCGACGTAGGTGTTGTGAGCAAAAAATGACGATCACGGCTCTGGCAGGTCGTCCCCGGAGAGCAACTTTGGAGGCAGGTGGGCAACCTAGGTCACGTGACTTGCGGCCTTATCACATACAGCCCACCGGATAGTGAGCAAACTGGGCACCGTGACAAGTGACACTTAAATTAATTATTCGTCACTCGGGAAGAGAAACCTGGGCCGCACAAGGCCCATCGCCGGGAGCACCTGCCATCGCAGGACAGTGGCGCATCGCTTAACCGATGCACCACAGCGCCAGGAGGGGAGGACTGAATGTCTATCAATCTATGACTGTAAATTAGATAATATATAGAGATTAACCCATTACGCTATCGCGTCATACCCTTAGGGCGGAGCTTAAGTGTCCCCTCCAATCTTTCTTTTTTGTTGCCTGTTGTATGTTACATTTCCTGGTCGGTATTTTCGCAGCGCCTTCAAATTCCCCACACTTCGATAACCTCCTTCCCATACTATTCATCTCCATCGCCACTGGCAATGCTGCCCTGTGCTGGTCTTTTGATTGTACAACCGCGCTTTCTTTCGGCCTAACTTTTCAATTTTCTGAAAAAAAAAAAACAACAACAAGAGGAGTAATTTTCGTTTCACGGCGAGAGCTGCTTACGGGACACATTCCACCTCTGCCGGCCACGAGTAGCTTTTCTCTGCGATCACGTGACCACCCCGTACATGAAGCGTGTGCTTTGGGCTGCGTGCAACTTTCGTCGTCATCGGGTAGGACTCGCGATCGTAAGGCACCGCCAAACGCTCCGAAACACCTCTAGGACGCTCTGCGCGCGCCTGTGTAGGCGTTGCACAATTAAAACGAAAGGCGCCGCAGGAGCCATGCAATGGGTAGACAGATGGACCGTACACTGAAGGTATGGACTGATGAGAGGGTGAAAGCCGCGGAGTTTAAAAGAGCAAAACACTGAGGCAGCGTATGAGTATAAAGCATTAGCAATATGGAAAGAATATGCGTCATTAGATATATCCGCTATATCCGGTGCAAATTTTTCGTTACATACGGATATCTACTTTTTTGATGCCAACGTATACAACACAACAAGACAAATCGTTTGAGACCACTTCGAATGTCCTACGTCAATAGTTTGGCCTTAATGAATGTTTGAAGTTTCAAGAACTCATTGTTTGGGGAACCGAAGGTCGTCGGTGCGAATCCCTATGATATGCTACGCTTTGATTCGACTAGTAAACTTATGCTCCGTAACGCGCTGAATCGTTTGATACCCCTGCGAACATTCTACGTCAACTAGGTCGTCCACAATCTGTGTACCAATGGTGGTACCACTCACTGGCCCCACTTGGATATGACCTTGAGTAACACGACCGAGTATAATGCGAGCGAGTATAACGCTCTAAAACAAAAACAGACAACACGTACGCTTCATCTCACTGAATTTCGTGACTTGCGCAGCACTCCGTAAGCGTAGTCGTTTTATCTTTTTCTGTAAGCTGCTAGGAGCAAATTTTAAATGAAGCAGATTAAATGGAGCAGATTTTCTCATCATGTAGAGGGGCGGACAAAGGAATCAATTTTTTTTTTTGGGGGGAGGGGGGGGGGGGGGGGCGTCATGTTCAGGCACACACAGAGGGAATGTTTGCGCGAAACCATGTCTCACACTTTGTTCGTACGGCTTTAGAGGTTATAGCTCGCTCCTGCAAATGGCGAACCAATCTCACCAAGCGCCTCGCACAAAAGAACTGCTCATGACTATAGCTCCAGCCCGTCTCTTCGGCCATTCAAGCAGCCCCAGCGAACGGCATCAAAAGCGCCGGCCAACACCAGACCATCATAACTGGCGAACAGTATTTATCACACGGTCTCTGAATCACAGACTTCAGTGCCAGCAGATTGTGAGGCGGAGTATAGTATCATGCCGAGGCTACGGGATCGTAATCTTAAAACGGAGGGCATCAGCATGTAAGCAACTTGTGAGACAAGTCGCCATAACCAGTCACTTACAGCCTACTACCGTCTTCATCCGCATGCACTTCATATAGCGAGCTTTAGCACCGCCGTAGTTTGGTAAACACGGTAACTACGGTAACTGCTACCGCGCTACAAATGTGCCTAGGCAAACCTGGCAACGGCAACGTGTTACCGCATTTTCCATACGGCTAAAGGATACGCTAAAACAAAAACTATATTTATTTGCTGTCCGCCGCGGTGGCTAAGTGGTTACGGCGCAAGGCTGCTGGCCCGAAAGACGCGGGTTCGATCCCGGCCACGGCGCCCTTCACTACGGCGTCCCTCATAGCCTGAGTCGCTTTGGGACGTTAAACTCCAATGAACCAATAAACCAACCATATTTATTTGCTATTTACTCGCTCTTTAGAAATAAAGAGGCCCTTGCTTTCCTGGCGATTCTAGTCATACGTCTTCACTTTGAAAGCAAAGAAAAAACACCAAGGCAGACGCGGGAGTGAGGAGCAAGGAATAATGTAAAAATTGGAGGGTACTCTTCAGCTCCACCTTAAGGATATGACGCGATAACGTTAATGGGTTAATGCACACATATGCGGAATTCGTCATTTTCTTCTTTACACTCATATATCCCTGGGAGTCCTCATACCACTCCTTGAGCAATGGAGCAGCGGTTAAGGGACGCGCCACTGCCCAGCGAAGGCAGGTGCTGCCACCGGCGGGGCTTGTGCGAACCAGGTTGCTCTTTCCGAGCAACCTCTCTCGATAAATCATTAATTTAACTGCCACCTGCCAGGCTGATTAGTTTGCTCACAATCCGGTGGGCAGTTTGTGATGACGCCACAAGGTCACGTGACCTAGACAGCCTGCCTAAGTTGCTTCTCCGAAGGTGGCCTCCTGGGCCGCCCTACGCCACCCTACTTATCCCTCAAAACGCCGAGGACGACGCTAACGACGCTGACGACGCCGGATTTCCAGCACGACGGAAGACTTAACGCTATTGCGTTAAAATTACAGAGGAGCTCATCCTCATGGGTCGCAAACTTTCGCTATCCACAAAAGGAAGCACGGGGACACACCCAAGACAGTCACCCGCGGTTCTGTGAGGTGTTTCACTTAGCTGCCATACTGGGTTCGAGTCAGACCGTGGCAACCCACTGACCTGTGCCGCGTCGACGCCCTCCAGGAGTGCCCTGGTTCGGTGCCCGGACCGGACGGTGGCCTTGAGCACGCCGTCCACGTACACGTGGTAAGCCTCCAGGGAGCCCAGCACCACGTCGGGGGGAAGCCAGCCGATGAGCACGCTCTTGTTCAGCTGACGCTCCAGCACCAGCCGCTGCGGAGGGGGCACGGGAAAGCCCGCCGCCCCGGCGCCGCCTGCGACACACAACTCGGTGTAGTTGACACTGAATGAATGAATTCTGTGTAAGCAGGCGGTTTTTGTAAGAACTTCAAAATAGCTGTCGATCACTGTATACAAACCAAAAGTTTAAACATCTCTTACGTTGAATATACGTTTGAAAGAGAACAACACAGGCTCAGAGCGCAAGCCGTACATATCAGCCAGACTTGAGCACGATGCGATTTCGTTTTTTTTTTTCCATTCAAGAAACGACTGTTTGAAATGATTCCGTGCGCTGCTAACTGGTCCCACAGCAAGTGCTTCCTTGTACGAGCGTGTTAGGTTGGCGAATATGCTCGTCCGTCTTTAGCCAAAGAGACACTGTGCAAATTTGATGTCCTGTTACATGCATTTTCAGGCATGTCTATGAACCCAATAGTCGTGGGACCAAATGTAATTAAGTGGAGCAAATGACATCAAAACCTTTCGTTAGTTGGAGCAATCTTTCTGAATAAAGATAATCAATCGCGCAAGCGCCGCGAAGCAGCTCACTAACGCGTGAATGTCAGGGAAGACTTGAGATGTCATTGCAGCCGCTATCACGGCGGCTTGCGGCCAGCGCAGAACGTCACCACTCTTTCTTATATTGTGTCACATAATCCCACGCTAGGGCCCAGGGTTTTGCGGGCGTCAAATCGGTGTGCACTTGAAAACGTAGGAAGCTTCACGACTTTTTCGGGATAATAACTTGACTTTTCGCGTTCTCCTTCGTAATATAAGACGATTGCGTACAGCCACCTATACAGTCCAAACTTACTAATTTATTGAAACACGCAACAAGATTAACATTGCAACACTCCCCTAATGAAAATTTCCTTACGACGTGTCCCATAATTCCATACGTTTCCATATGAATTGTATGGAGTCAGTATGGAGCATATGGAGTAGGGTGGACTATATGGAAAGCACGTATGGAATCATGCGGATGCAATATGACGTCGCGCAATCCTTATGGAACTCGGATGTAAATGATGTGGAATGCTTATGGACTCCGTACAGACAAGATATAGACCCTCATATATTTTTCCTTTATCTTATAGAGTCCATATTCCCATAACTCCATACGAGCAGCTCATATGGAACGTTTCGGTGGTGTCTCTACATGGAGATGAGTTAGTTACATTGAGGAGACGGCCCAACTTGCAAACAACATTGAAACGCAAAATTTTCCAACTTAATGTCAATCCACGGTTAAAGGGCAACGTACCACTTTTCAAATTCCGCGATATTCAAGGCTTCAAATTTATATTGCCAATAGGTAAAACATGTAAAAGTAGGCAAAAGATTTTTTTCCGCTAGCTTTTTAAATGGTGAGGTAATTGCCGATTAAAGCTTATGCTTCTCCTCACAGTGTCGAAAAAGTACCGAGAGGCTCGGTGATGACGTCACGGACGGGGAGATTTTAAATTTCCTCTGCCTTCGCGCAAACCCTGGTGCGCGTCATGGGATGCCGCCAAACAACGCTCCGCGGGCTTTGCCTTCGATGAGATTTTTTCTTTCTTTCAAAGCAAGCGCCTCTGCGTTGAAGATGTACTGGCACCGTAGATGACGTCATCAGGTGCCGCCCACTCAGCGCTGTGCGTTGCGGAGAAGCTTGAAAGCGCCATGGTTTCAATTCGCGTTTACGTAGTCATTTCGAATGCTAGCTTAAACAGACTTATCTTGCTATATCTCCAAGTCTGACACAGTCGACCCCTTTAAGATCGTCGAATTCTAAAAAATCTGCAGTTTTTCTTTAAAGAGTAGGGGAAAAGAGGGGGACGGGGGGGGGGGGGGGGGAGGAAGCTTTCTAAAACCGACACTTGCCAGTGCCGTCGTTTTCTCGTTCGGTCTCGGAAAGGGCGTCTTCGTCCACCTCTTCGATATCTTCCAAGTCGATGTAATCATTCATCCGATGGAAGTCCTCTGCACGCAAGAGCACACACATTTCTGCTCTAACGCCCCACTCTAAACGTTCTACTCAAACTGCCACGCCAGTGGTCCTGTTAAAGGATTCTAAAAATTCTTTATTAGCACAAATGGTTCACTTATAGCTAACGTAGGCTTTGAATGTGAACAGCGCGGTTATCACTAGCGAGAAACAATAGTAAGAAAAAATAACAAAAAAGAGTAGACAAATAAATGTTTTATTTACAATGGCGACAGCAGACGTGTGTACGTCCGCGCGATATAAGGCCTAGCATACGAGGGGGTACCCAAAAGAAACCGGACTTATTTTTGTTTGAACTTATTTGTTCACATTTTAAGCACAGACCTTCAATCTCCTTCAAAGTATTCCCCACTTGCAATGATACGCTTGTCGAATCTTTCATTCCATTTTTCAAAACATTGTTTAAATTCATCTTTTGTGATGCTTGACAGTGCCTCCGTCGTTTTTTTCTTCACCTCAGCAACATCAGCGAAACGCTTTCCATTCACCTATTTTTTCATTCTAGGAAACAAAGAAAGTAGCACGGGGCAAGATCGGGAGAGTATGAGGGTTGAGGAATAGGGGTCATGCCATTTTTGGTCCAAAATTGTCGTAGAGACAGGGCTGTGTGAGCAGGGGCATTGCCATGATGGAAAAAGCAGTCACTCGACCGCCACAAATCTGGCCGCTTCCACCGCACACTGTTGCCCAATCTTTTCAAAACATCCAAGTAGAAAGCCTGGCTAACTGTCTGACCCTGCGGAACAAATTCTCAATGGGCGACTCCTCTCACGTCGAAAAAACAAATCAGCATTGTTTTGAGGTTTGGTTTCACCTGACGAGCTTTCTTGAGGCGAGGTGAATTTGAAGTTTTCCATTGCCATGATTGTTGCTTTGATTCAGGAACACTTGAGTTGTCCCCATAGCATCGTCCTTATACGTCTTTCTTAATATTTCAAGAGTTTCCATTTTTTTCGAGCAAAAATCAGAATTTCACCGGCGCATGCTGTTCACGAAAATCAGCCATTGCAAAAACGACGTTCACACAAAACAGTCGTCACTCTAAAACTCTTCCTAAACTAGTCTGACCTCCTTCAACGACGGCACTCGGCTTACTGACTCTGGAATGTTCGTTCTATGCGCTCCTAGTGGCAAAACGCGGTACCACAGAAGCTTTGCCGACCAAAAAATTTAGTCCGGTTTCTTTTGGGTACCCCCTCGTATGTCGAGTTAAGGCGATCTGGTAAACCGGCGCTTATACACCGGTGCTGAAACATTCAGTCAGGCTTGAAGAAGACGGAGTTGCTCTACTCTACCTAGCACGAGATGGCAGTGATTCGAGCAACATGTGAACCGGAATCCCAACCGAACTTTCTCTGCTTGTCAAGTTTTTGCTGCTTTAACAGTAAAAACTTTCCACGATGTCTCTTCAGGAGGTTCTGTGACTATCCTTTGCCGCAGACTACGTAGTGTCGACTCTTTCATCGTCCTCTTTGATCACTAGAAGGTCAGTTTTGGAGGATATTTAGAGTAAAAGATTATTTTCTGATCGTCCAATTTTTAAGCGTACCAGTTATTTTGCACGCGTTCTTAATGCATTTACGATTCGTTGACTATTATTGCGACCGCAATGGCTATAGGGAGAAGAAGCCAGTGGTCGTGTCCGCAACGTACCTGGGGGCAGCCTGTGCTGCTCGTCCGATCCCGCCAGGTTGTCCAAGTCTGGCGCGTAGCTGACGCTAGCGCTGCTGTCGTCCGAGTCGCGGTTCCCATACAGAATGGACGTCTGGAACTCAAGCAGGTCCTCGCCTGCAACGGCACGTGCAACACACGCAAGTCTCACCGAGTATCCGCATTACATTAATTGCTTTCGCAAGACGCCTACTTTCGGACAAAGCCACCAACCCACTGTATCGCAGGAGTAGTATCGATAGTGTAAACCACGAATACTTGCGGTACATTATGCCTTGAGTGCGCTTGCAACGGGTCGCCCTTACAAAAAAAGTTTCAGACAGTCTATAGAGTGTCTATAGACTTCTGTCGATAAATTCTATAGACTGTCTATAGACAAATCCTAGAGAACAGTCTATAGGCAATACAAATGCCATAGACAGCCTATAGACAATCTATAGATTTATGGCCTACACTTTTAGTAGAATTTTGCCTACAGACAGTCTGTAGACTTTGAATAGAAAAAAAGCAATATCTATAGGAAGTCAATAGAGTCAATAAGATGTTTATAGACTGTCTATAGACCACTTTTATAAGGGCGGGTTTTCTCAAGCGCTGACCTCCTGCACCAAGGACAGGACGCTTTGTAAGTCCACTTCCAGCTTTAAGCACCCATGCTCGACCCGTCATGGCAAGTGCGAGCACAAAAAAATGAACTGACTTGACCTAACCAACCAAGCAAGGACAAGGAGATAGATGTTCAAGAGACTGGACGATCATGAAGTTCTCACAAGCAACGTTTTTTTTTTAAACTACTGTTCGAGTATCAATTCATGTAGAGAGCGTTTTCAGAAAATTGGGCACCGTATAATCGGCGGTTTCCACGAATCGATTTACAGAACGAAAATCATTTTATTAAACATCTGTTAAATCGCCTTTCACAGTAATTCAGCCATCCAGGTTCGGATGTCCTGGCCTGTGCTCATGTCTTTCCGCGGAGAAAAAAAAAACTGTCGTTCTATCTGCCGTTAGATGTAGAATATAGAAATACGATGCGTCGATCACAAACACTGTCAACGACATTTCCAAGGAGTTAGAAGCAAAGAATTTCGGTTGTAGCTCTCGCGTCATCTGCGACGAACATTCTCCGTTTTATCTGAGCGCCCTCGAAGGAATGACAACCAGCTGCTCTTGCTAGCGATGCCCTGGTTCCGGGCAGTGCCCAAGAACTGCACTTCAACTCGAAGAACAGCTCCTTACCACCGACGAGGCTTGGTGGTGTCGCAAGATTGTCATGTTCCCCACCTTCGAGCGCTAGTACGAAATCCGGATCAGAAAGTAAATATCTGAATGAAATAAAGGCTTAATCCGTTGGTAAGTTTAAAAGCACACCTAACATTAATATCTAAATGCGGAACATAAGCTTACCCGTGAGCTTTTCGACAAAGTTGGAAGGCACCAATCCTTTGCGGCCGTCGAGGAGCTCTCCGTTGAAAAAACCATCCTGAAAAAAAAAAAAAAGTCAGCATTAATTATAACGCGAGGCGTTAGAACAGCCATGTACTTAACGGCTAAGACGACTGCAAAAGTCTACCGAAATCATATTCCGACACTACATGGATTCAGTCTTGCTAAGGCAGTGCAACAATGACGGATTCAAGCAATGACATTTCGAATGAAACTCAGGACACCTTATTTAAGGGGAACAGCAAAAACATAGTGCTGCAGCGTCGTACCTCGGACGACAGGCGCGGCTTCAAAAGAAGCTTGGTTTATGGGGGTTTAACATCCCAAAGCGACTGAGGCTATGAAGGACACCGTAGTGAAGGGCCCCGGAGATTTTGACCTCCTGGGCCTCTTTAGCGTGCACTGACATCGCACAGTACACGGGCCTATATTATTTCGTCTTCATAGAAATTTGGGCGCCGCGGCCGGGATCGAACCCACGTCTTTCGGGCCAACAGCCAAGCGCCATAACTACTGGTTACCGCGGCGGCTACAAAAAAAAGTATATGGTCAGATGTTTAGGGGAATCCCCCAAGGTGGATTCTTTAATAAAAAGACTTCCTTGTGGACTCCTTTATTAAAAAGAAGTATACGTGTGCGCCTTAATCGGAGCCGCCTTGGACAGCTGGAGCCGTAACGAGGGATTGCAATCTCCAGAAACGCTTGTGCGGGTTCGTGAACACTCAGGGCAAAAAAAAAAAAAAAATCATTGCGAAATGGCAGTGACGCAGGTGACAAAGACGCGGTATTGCCGTTGATATTGCCCACCGTCCCGCACCGACGTCACTGACCTTTTGAGACAATCTCCCCCGCGTTTATGGAAAATGTTCAAAGCCAATTAAGGCGGGATTGTTCAGCGAACGCTTCTACCCCCAACCTATCCACAACAGTTCTCGACGACTCGCCTCGTCCATCTCGCCGAAGATGAGGATGTAGTCCCCGGCGGCGAGGAACAGTTCGGCCTCCGGGTGCTCGTTGGGCGACTGCTTGAGCGGGTCGTAGCTGTATCGGGCCACGTAGACGCGGCAGCGGCCCCGGCCGGGCAGGTCGAGGAACTCCACGGAGTCCACGCCCAGGGGGTCCTCCTCGGCCTGCTGCTGCTGCTGGGCCGAGAGCTGCGGCGTGGCCGACTGCTGCTGCTGGTTGTGCTGCTGGCTCGAGGCCACGGCCAGCGCTGGGGGGAGAAAAAAGGCAAGGGAAGGCTCTATTCTACCGCCCAGCATAGTCTTCCCGCTCCCAACGGATTAGAGGAAATGTTCAGAAGAGGCGATCACACCCAAATGGCCAGTTGTCTCACAGCAGGAGGACTTGGCAGAGGGCTGTACCACGTGTAAGGCATCTCGCGTGCTTTCTAAAGGAGACAAACTTTTGAGCCGGGAAAGCTACGAGGCTTAGAGAACGCTGTTTGCAAAAAATATACCCAGACGGGAGTAATTCGCTTGTCCGCTAGCGCGGGCCCATATGAAGCTTTTATTTACTCCATCTGTAAAGAACACCTTACTTACTTCCCCCCTCACGGAAGGTATTTATAAGAGAGTAAAATGGATACTACGAACAGAAATGGAACACAAACATGGCGCCGCGTTTCTAGGCCCTCATTCTAGTCTGCTATTCTATTCATTATTTCTATGGGACGCATGCAGGTTTCGTTTGTTTCCTCCCTTCCTCTCTCCGTCCGTCCGTCCCTCCCTCCATCATTTATTCGTCACCGAGCTGCTTATACAGTCACTACTTCATTCGCTTCACTCACTCACTAACTGTCATTCACTCACTCACTCACTCACTCACTCACTCACTCACTCACTCACTCACACTCACTCACTCACTCACTCACTCACTCACTCGCACACACTCACTCACTCACTCTCACTCGCACACACACACACACACACACACACACACACACACACACACACACACACACACACACACACACACACACACACACACACACCCACACACACACACACTCTCTCTCTCTCGCTCACACGCTCGCTCACTCACTCACTCTCACTCACTCACTCTCACTCACTCACACTCACTCACTCACTCACACTCACTCACTCATCTACTCTCCTCTCAGTCACTGAATCATGCGAGCGCCGAGAGGGCAGCGATCCCACCTTGTGCCGTCTGCGCGTCGATGTGAAGCCGTGGCGTAGGTGTGACGGGCGGCTGCTGTTGATGATGCTGATGCTGCTGCTGCTGCAGCAGGTGCTGCAACTGTAGCTGCTGCTGGTGCAGCTGCTGCTGCTGGTGGTGCAGGGCCGTGGAGACGGCCGCCGAGTGTACGATGCCGTTGGGCGGCAGCGACGGAAGCGTCAAGCTGTTGCTGGCGTTGCGCTGCGCAAGGCTGCTCCGCGAAGCGGCCACGGGCGCCAGCGAGGAGGTGGTCGCGGATCCTCCGCCGCTCAGGCTCAGGGTGCTGCTCAGGGACGTGGTCAGCGCCGCCGACGAGGACGGGCCGCACAGCCGAGCCGGGAGTAGGCCGCACGACGAGCCTGCGTGCCGGCGAAGCGCCGATGCAGAAGCGTCCTTTATTTATGCACAACACCCACCTGTCAGAGCTTCGTCTCCACACAGCGCCTACACATTTTCTAAAGAATACCCAATGGCTCAGTGATTGCCGTATTGGCCTAGTTACCCCGCGGTTTCCTGCAGAAAGCGGTATCCATCACCACACAACTGCCTTAGCAAAGAAGACTCTGTCGCGTGGAGGCAGCTACAAACGGGCTCGTACCCGAACCTACACGTACTCAACAAAATGTATCCCACACAATACAGTGACAAATGCCCTTGGTGCCAAGAACCACCCACGCTGTACCACAAAACGGGGCATGCCAGAGGATAAGCGTGGTACCAGTTATAACAAACCCGAGTTCGGAGCAATGGGAGGGAGTGCTCTCCAGCGATCGCCGAGTCGACCAAGAAGGTCTAATCCGGCGAGCACAACTGGCAGCGCTTCCAGCGGAGCCCTGGACTAAGGGCAGCCGACCTTTGTGCAAGCAGATGGACGAAGCCATCTGACAGCCGCAGAAGAAAAGCAAATCTAGAGCTTAATAAAGTTGTTCACTCACTCACACTCGCGTCGTCGGTGCCGCCGTCCGTCTGTTTACTCCATTCCGCCGTAACAGAATTGACTACTCTACCGGGTGTAAAACTGTTACAATTGATTTTAAACGTAGCGCATTCTTCTGCATATCATTGTTGGCAGTGGTGTGCACTAGAATACAGCTAAATGTGTTAACTGGCAGGATGGCTAACTAATAATAATGGGTTGACTTTTTAACAAGTACATTTAGGCTCCTCATATACTAAGAGCTCTGAAGGCCACCGTAAGTAATATCCATAAGTGTTTTCAGACTTTAAGAGGGACGACGAGGGGGACTCACCGGGCGCGACACGTGCTATCGGGACTCAATTCAATCCACGTGGAGTGGGGACTTTAGAAATAGCACGTGGCGCAAAACGAACGAAGAGGGAAGAACGTGGGGTGAATCGAGTGACACGTGTCCTCAAGTCGCGGGAAATCACAATCGACCGGGCGCCGCTGCGTGCGTACGGAGGGGGAGCCGCGAGTCTGTTTATATAATCACGAACGGGAGAGAGGGATAGAAAGTGATTTGAGGGAGGAGGTTACGCGGAAAGGAGAGGCGCAGTAACACAACCGTTTCATTCAGGACGGACATCTGACCCGTGTAGTGAAGCGAGAAATCAGGGTGCTTTGCGAGAGGAGAGACAAAGTAATTCCACGTGGCGGAAAATCGAGCGAACGCAGAAAAAAAAAGAACAGAATACAGAAAAGAGAAGAGCCGTTTTCAAAACACTGTTTGTCTAGCGGAGTACTCCTGTAGCACGCCAGGTATTCAAGACGCGAAGCCAGTCTCAATGTCTTCCACGTGGCGAGTGTCCGCGGCATCGGGATCATCGAATTTCGATGGGGACGTATAAATCGGTTCACTTCGGCATACACGGGCTGAAAACGCCACAGACAATGCACGCGTCGTAGAGGAAAACAAACAATAAATCTTTTATTCATTCTTTATGGCGTGTGAAAACACTTGATATTCCTGCGAACAAAACAGATTTCTACTTCAATATTTTTTTCCCCAGAAAGCAGTTGCTCAATTTCGGACTGTATAGCATACCTATATTACTACCTTTTCAGAATAAACGTTTTGAGAGAAGACGGAACGGGACAAAAATTATTAAAAGCATTTTTAGTCATTCCTGAAAATTTCATTTCTACTCCTACAGTCGCCGAAACCTAGGAACATAGGGGAATGTTTCTCTTTTTTATTTTTGTAGTCTTAATCAATGGGAAGCTTATAGCGTGATTATTTCATCGCCGAAAGATAATAGATTAGAGAGCAGAAGAAAAAAAAAACATATTCCGCTGCAAGGATCCGACCCCGACGCCTACTTAAATGACCTGGAAACTAAATCGCGTGTACCATTCAAAATTTTCACTTCTGATTATTAACCTTATGAGTCCAGATTCTCAGCCGATTTCCACAGTGGCTACGCGCGACACCAACAACAACAAGCATTTGCACTTGTACTACAAAACTCTTTGTTTTTGTTGCGAAAGCAACACTACGCGAGTCGCCGAGCCCGGAGCCGAGGAAAGGCCATACTGCGCATGCGCGACGAGCAGTGACGTCACACGGCGCGCCGCCGCCGTCGCTGCGCGGGTGACTCAGCCGCAGCACTCGCCAGTGGCGCACGCGCAGTAGCGGCGCATAGCTAGCGTGCCGGGGCCGCCGCCGCTGCCGCGCGCTCTCCATCGCCTCTCTCTCTCTCTCCTCGTTGCTTTCACAATCCTTCAGGTTTAACCGGAGCTAAAACACTGCCAATTTTTTTTTCGAAGTGAGCACCACTGTCTAATTTCATGAGCACGAATTGGAGTGCTGCAAACCTCGCGGTTTTGACCCGTCGTCTGCTGTTAAACAACGACACGAACACGAACAGGCACAAGCTTTGCACGCAAGCTACATAACGAGAGGTGGAGGAAGCAAAACGGCGCCTTTGCATCCTCCGAAGAATTCTCTTTCCTGGGTGCCTCTTCGTAGGTCGGCCACCATGGAAATACTAGCAAGTATACAGAGATATTATATAAAGTTTCGTTGCCAATGTGCTCGTAGGATCCTATATTAGAATTATGGAGCCAAGTTCTTAATTAGAATGTTTGCGCTGACCAACAATTTACTTTATTGTAGCTCTCAGAAGTGTCACTATGTTTGCAAATCTTGAAAGCGGAATTTCTGCACAGAATAACGAATTAGAAGCACTCACATTTGCTAGCACTGTTAAGACGTTGCTCGAAGACAACAAAGTACGAAAGGTTAAAAGTTCCCTGGCATTTTAGCAAAACAGTAAAACTGTGTAATGAGGTGAGTGCAAAACGAACTAGACTGGCGCGTCGCACTATCGGGAACAGCCGATGCTCACAGACGCTGTGGACAGCAAAATTAGTTTGAAACAAAGAGGAAACCATCAGGCAGTTTGAAGCCCACTCTCAAAGGATCTTAAGATCCATGCTCTTCTCGCCGCCGTGGTGGCTCAGTGGCTATGGTGCTCGGCTGTTGGCCCGAAATACGCGGGTTCGATCCCGGTCGCGGCGGTTGAATTTCTTTGGAGGAGAAATTCGAGGCCCGTGTACTGTGCGATGTCAGTGCACGTTAAAGAACCCCAGGTGGTCGAAATTTCCGGAGCCCTCCACTACGGCATCTCTCGTAACCTTAGTCGCTTTGGGACGTTAAACCCCATAAACCAACCAACCAACCATGCTTTTCTCATCATCTCCTTCATGACTAAACTGTTTCATGGGCAGATCATCTTGTAGTGGTATCAGCATGAAACTCGTGCCATTAAGAGTCGGATTGGAGCTTATTTCTCATAATACATGCTCTAGTGACCCTTTTCTGGCACAACATAAATAAAGAATACGAGGAAAGAAAGCGCTCACTTACCGAGGCAGGAGCGTTTCTTGTCTAGCTCTGCCAGGATGCGGTTGTCCTGCTCCAGTTTGGCCATAAGCCCGTCCAGTTCCTGCATCGTCACCGTCGACCCTGCGCCAGGAGAAAGAGGAGGTCATAAAGGGAGGAAAGGCGCGGTAGTTGTTTTAACTGAGTGTAGATGTGAACTCGACCAGCGACGCCTGAGGCGAGAACGAGACACGAACAAGACAAGAACGAGATGAAAACGAGATGAGAATGAGACAAAAAGTGACCAGCACGAGACGAGAACGAAATAGAACGAGACAAAAAGAGACGAGCACAAGATCGCGAGGAGAACGCAGGAGAACAAGAGGAGGACGAGAAAGAGACGAGAACGAAACAGATGCGCTAAAAATTCTAAACAGCATTCTTTACATAACACTGTGGCGCTAGAAAGGCTCCTCCGAGGGTGAATGGCAAAGCCTGATTGAACGTTTCGAAAAGGAGAGACACATTAGTGACAACATTTATTTTAGACTTGGCCACAAGCCGTTTTTTTTTTATCTGTCAGAATTTCTGAAAAGAAAACAACAAGCAGGACGAAATTATGGTAAAACAAAAAAAAAAACAATGTGGAGACTAAACGTAAGAAGACACTGACAAAACAGCGATTAGTTGAAATATTCTCGGACCAAGTGCCTAACTCGAAACTGGAGTCAAATAAAATTAGTTTTCAAAATTGCTCGAGAAACAAAACTAACTTTACACCATGAATTTGAATAAAAAAATCTGGCTCGGAATCTGCGGAAGAAGAATGTAATGCGCTTAGCTCGATATACAACAAGTGTTTCAGGGAAGCCCGCCACTAATTTTTGAAAGTATGCGGTGTGTAAGGTATAGAGAAACCCTTTGCAGCATGATAATACCAGTGTTGGCGGACGTCAAAAAACCGGCAAATCATGTTAGCAAGTACAGTGATTAACTAAATTCTAATAGTTAACTTTTTCAGTGTTACCAATAGGCGCCTGATTGCAACTAGATTTTTGTAGCCGGCCGTCATTAATAGCCATATCATTTCTAGAATTTCGGAAACGCGATCACGCTCGCCGCTGTGGCTCATAAAAATTTGGGCTATTACTCGGCCCATTCGAAAACCGCGCGTCTGCGGTGAGCTCAAAGCGACGTCCATTAAATCGCGGCACTTCGTGACGCACGTACCACGTGACAATCTCTCCCCAGCCGCGCTGCGGTGCTCCCGGCATCCCAAATTTTCAGGAATGGAAACCTAACCCGGAGCTTGGGCAGCATACACTGCCCCTACTAGGATGTACGCTAAATGAGCATTTACTCCCTTAGGGTCATTCGTGTTTACTGTGCAAGCTCTACTGACCCCTCCCACCACCCGCTTATCATAAGGGCACCCGCTGCTGGGAACATCTCGACCACGTGACCAGAGAGTACCTCGTGATGAGAGGCGAACGTGCTATGTTCCCACAAGAGACCACTACCCGGCCTTCGTGTACCTAATCATGTTTATCACGCCCACCTGCGCGACACCGTCTTTGGGGAGCTGGTGTACAGTACACTGCAATATTCGGGTACTGCTCGACACAACACCACCGACTGCCCCGAAGGAAGTCCCTCGTGCGGCCATCGTTTGTAATAACGGCACTTACTTTGCAGTGCCCTTGGCCTCAGCTGGGAGCAAAGCTGGCTTGTCCGATGGGGCTCTATGGAGAGCTGATCTATGGCTGGCGAGGAGAATGAAGACTCTGCAAAAGCACAAGAAAAGACGCCGTACAAGAAAGATCGTTACAAAAAATATCGCTTTTTAATTCACCTCAATACTGCCGTGATTCGCTTGATTCAATAGGAGTGGCGGCTACTTTCACAAATTCACGTAATGGCCACCTCAAATCAAGTCCCCCCACACCCTTCTCCATATCTTGCTGCTTCTCTTTTAACGAAAAGGTTCATTTGTTAGTTTGTTTGCTTGTTTGTTTAATGAAGTTTAACGTCATGAAGCGACTCTGGCTATGAGGAACGCCTTAGTGGAGGGCTCCGGATAATCTAGAGCGCTAGGGGTTCTTTAACGTACAGTGACATCACACAGTACACGGGCCTCTAGCATTTCGCCTGCATCGAAATGCGACCGTCCCGGCCGGGATCGAACCCGCGTCTTTCGGGTGAGCAGCCCAGCACCATAACCACTGAGCCACGGCGGCTGCTAACCGAAAATTTCGCAGAGTTTCCGGAGGAACCAGTTAAAAGTACAGTACGTTGCTGTTCTCGTTCACTCACTGAGCTGCGATTGAAGGAGCAGCGCAGCGACGGAGGCTGACAGAGAGTCTGTGACGGCCCCTGTCGCGCCGGTTGTAACCTCTCCGGCCTCGATGTTCTGCCGAAGCCGCTCGAGGTTGGCCAGGGACACAGGGGAGCCTGCGGGAATGCGGGCGTACATTGGCAAACCTCGTGCACTTAACTATGCATGGCGACAAATGTACCATTCGGAACACAGGGCCAAACGAAGAGGACACTACAGTGGTGTGCTGTCCTCATATCGTCATGAAATACTAACCCGCCCAAACAGATATCCTTATCTATGCAGGCAGTGAGAAATCCACCGATGTCGCCGATATTCCTGCAAAGGTGATAAGTTCCGCTAAAGGACTTTATGGCTCTTATCCTGAGGCCGATGAGGAATCCCTACGTGACCTCTGTGGCACTAATACGATAAATTCAATAAGCAATATGCGTATGAGCTAAACGCAGTGATGGAGCTGATCATGTGACAGCGAGTTCCACTCTAACGCCGCAAGGCTGAAAAGATCCCAACTGTGCTGAATTATCAGTGACAGCTGTGATAAAACCACTGAAAACAGAACCCTTGCTTACAAGCAGTGTCCATGCGCATTCAGCGGTCATAATTAAAAAAAAAGCACTAAGAAAAAAACGATGCCTGACAGGACACGACATAACCAAACACAACATGCGTACGGCAGGAAAAGACGGCTAAACATAAATACAGCTGACGATAAGCACAACCTAATACAACTTAGTTAAAGAGGAGTCTGGGTAAAGAAAGATATGATAGCGCCCTAAAGCAAGCACGGCAGAGACGCCGGTTTAAAGACAAACAGGTCAAGCCCTGCTGAAGATCAATTTTGCCGCAGGAGAAGCCAGAAGAAAGTGAGTACTACGTCGCTGCTCACCGATGGTTGCCCTGGATTTCTCGAGTTCGGCAAGCACCCTGTTGTCCTGCTGGATCCTTGCCAAGATGCGGTCCACTTCCCTCGTCGTCGAAGTGGTCGCCGGCGACGCTCGAGTGAGCGACAACTCCGCGCTCTGTTTGCCTGCGAGCGCATTTTGCGTCTTTTATTTTACTTCGGGTGTGTTACAATATGTCGATACTGGTCATCGTCAAAACGCGAAATGATGAACAACGCAAAAAACTAAGAAATCAGCAAGGAATGAATGAAGGAAATTCGCTGGCGGCGATCGATTGGACTTGAGCCCAAGTCCATAAAGGACCCAGTGACTGTGTCAGAACATTTTTTCTTAACATGGCCAAAAAACAACGATTGCATGACGCGCAGTACAAGTATATTTTCCCCTGAAATAATAAATGCAAACCCCAACGTAAAAGAAAAAAACTTTTAACCAAGAAAAAGCGATCAGAAGTCTTGAGGTTGCATGTAGGAGAACGTAAATTGAAAAAAACATCCATATTTTAGGGAGACATGGCGAAGAACATTCATGCAGGCAAGGCTAAGAATATAGGGAAGCGTTGTACAGTACTAGACGAAGTTTGGTTGAGAGAGGTATGTTGCACTTGCACGCCTTACGCCAGAAATATGCACTTATTTAGCCAGTGTTCTATGAGAAGGAACATGCTCCAGGAAACCACAACAAAGTGGGCGCCAGAGAAGCAACAAAGTCCGAAAAAATTTGCCAGTAATTCGGGCCAAACTTGTACACGCCTTTTAAAACAGCTTGACTGCACCAGGATCAAACACATTGCTCTTTGAAGCCACCTCTTGCATGTAAAAATGTAGTAGTTGTTAAATGTGAGTTGATTAAATAATTAACATTGCATTAACTCTGCGTTTAATTTTCAAAGAACATTTTTTAGCTGCCTAAGCACTGAAGGCCTGAAGAATATTTTACGAAACTGTCTTAAAAACATCTTTCAACGGAACAGCCTTGAAGTGCGGTAGTTTATAACTTGCGTACAGTTCATATAGCACATATGTTTAGAGCTGCCAGTGCGTGTCAGCAATCACCGTTTTATTCCCATACTCTGTTCCTAGCCTCGTTCAGGGAGAGGGCATGTATTAAAAAGGCTCATAAAGGTTTGGTTTACTGCGGTTTAACGTCCCAAAGCAACTCAGGCTGTGAGGGACGCCGTAGTGAAGGGCTCCGAAAATTTCGACCACCTGGGGTTCTTTAACGTGCACCGACATCGCACAGTACACGAGCCTCTAGAATTTCGCCTCCATCGAAATTCGGCCGCCGCGGCCGGGTTCGAATTTCGGTGGAGGCGAAATAAAGGATCCGTCCGGAAGCGCCTTTGCAGTGCAATTTAGTGCTCCCTAACTTTATATCTCGAACTTTATTTTCGCGTATCGTCAGCAGTTTAAAACCTGAACTGATTTTCAGCGAAACATTTATTTGCTGAGCAAGAAATACTCAGGTTTGAAGAGGAGAATGCTGAAAAAATGGTTTTGTATATGCAATATGTACAAAGTTTCCTTTATTCCTTGACTCAAGTTATATCGGACACCTTGTACAGCTATCAAGAACAAAGGCAGACCCCGACGAATGTCTGCAAGCAAAGACTGCTCATTCTGGGTCACCGAAAAGAGGAAAGGTGAGCATTTGAACTGACAGATTAAAGACAGAAACGAAATAAAAAAAGGTCACAGACGATTGATGCAATTCATGCCACAGGGTATGCATTAATTCTAGTCTTTCCTCTTCACGGTGGTAGACGGCGGGATCCAGTCAGTCAATCAACACGTGACACGCCGTATGTCTTCTCTACCCGCCCAATGCAATCCAGCAATCACTATCCGCCACTATCCCCTTCCCTCGACTCTGCTTGGCGACCACGGTTTCCCTCTCGCCACCCGTCACCTCAAACCTACCCGCCCTCTCTCCGCTTTCTCCCCGCCTTTCCTTCTCTCTCTTTCCCGCTCCCCACGCTGTCTCCTTCTCCCAAAGCTTCAACGCCGGACACCGACGGCGGACACTCTTGCCGCTAATGACGGCTCTAGTGCTAACGCATTAAAGTATGTACTAAAGAAAAAGAAGAGGTTCAGAATAAAGCAAAATAAAAACAAAGAGTTCACTTACATTCTGAAAATGTGATACGACGAGGGTCACGTTGGAAATAAACCGTCAGAACTGAAGGCAAAACAAAATAAGGAAAATGAACAGGCATAATACGGAAAAAGGTAATTCCACAAAGCACTAAGACCACATAATAAACACCGAGGCAGTGTCGACAAAAACAGTGCTCATGCATAAGCTGAGTATGGCTGCAAAACACAAAGTACAGCCAACAGAAAGCGTGGCAGAGGTTCAGGCAAAGCAAGCTCATCGGTGCTGTCACATAACTGAGAATAGTTTTGGTTTTCAAGTCGGTTATTTTTGTAAAAGAAACGGCAAATCTGCTAGGCAGTCTTCTCTTAAAATGCCCCATATTGAAGAATAATACAGTGAGGAATTTGAAAAAGATACAAAAGCATAGCTGAAGCAAAGCCTCTGTTTCTCCACTTCTTTCGCGCAGCCTACAATAAAGCTTCTGAATGGGGGCTTAATGGCCAAATGAAGGAGAAACAAACACTAATGCAAAAATATATAGCGAGCACACAGAGACATTGAAAGAAAGTGGTGACAAAGACGAAAGCCAGCGAACCACAGAAAACAACAAATAAAACATGCGAAGCAGTGTGCACCTGATCTAGTTACAAGAATTAACTTTCTGTGTGGCTTTCCTGCACACGAATTTCAGCTTGTTGCAACGCGTTCTATACTTGTGCTTGCGAGGCAAACATAAGTGAGTACTGTGGCAGCATTTCCAGAGATACGCACGGTGGTCGGGGTCGAGTAAAAAACGGTAGCTCCTGTAGAAGAACCGAGATCTGGGCCAATTGGTACATGACTGGCCATGACCATCAGCCGACATGAAAACGTGGACAGGATCCCAATCCTTCTGGTAATCCCTAGCGTCAGCTGCGGTGTGCTGACGAGCATGCGGTTAACGGCGCGTGACGACAGCTCGCTTCGCCAACCAGCCTGGAATTTGTTGACTTCTTCATAAAGCCGGAATCCATCGTAATCTACAGTAGCTGAACTGCTTGTGAAAACAGTGAAACGACGCCGTGCTGGACAGCGCTCCGTAAACAATGAACCATTTCATACGCATAAATAACCTCTATGAAGAGCCGCATTTCACATGAGTAAATCTGTATGACTTTTCTCGTACCCCTCGATCCACATGCCTTTTTTCTACCTTTTCCTGCCAGCCGATGCTCTAATGCTGTCCTTGAGCCGGAGTACAGTTACGGTGCGCCCGGTATCCCTCATTTGCTTTTTTCATTTCATAAACTTTTTTTTTTTTTTTTTCATTTCAGCTGCATGCGCAGCTTTACTGTCCTCACACCTCGTGACAGAGAAACATCGTAGGTACTCAGCAGTTCCAAGTCCAAGCTCAGAAGCAGCTGGCAGAACGGGTTTAACTGAGTACTTATGTAACTTAGTTGTCTCTAAGAACAATAAAATAACAATGAAGAACAATAAAGATAACTTCTTCCTTCGCCATTAACGCACCGCAGGAAGAAATGCTGGCATGTATTTTGGCATGTATCTCTTTATTTCATGAGTCTTGTTTGTTTTGTGCCGCGATGCCTGTCTATATATTCAATTCTGATTGATTGTCTGACTTTTTTTTTTCTTTATGCATATGCTTGTCATTTTTTGTATTGAATAATGTTTGAATGTGCCCCTCCTGCTAGACCATGCATGGTCCGCAGTATTTCAAATAAATAAATAAATAAATAAGTGAGGTATAGCTCCGAAAAACAAATTTGGCATCGTAATGTCGGCAGAACAGAAGAGGATACATTAAGGCACAAAAAATTGAAGGGGACACTTAAGTTACGCCTTAAGTACATGACGCGATAGCTCGCTAATTAATGACTTAACCTCCCACAGCAACTCGGGCTATGAGGGACGGCGTGGTGAAGGGCTCCGGAAATTTCGACCACCTGGGTGGTCGCGTTTCAGTGACTGACCTTTTCAGCTAACCTCAAACAAGCTGTAGAAGAACTGCAGATTTGGCTAGTTGGAGCAGATTCATCCATATATGCGGAATTAGTAATTCTCGACTTCGCACTTATAGATCCCTGAGAGTCATCATACCACTCCTCGCTCAGTGGTGGAGCGTTTAAGCGGTGCGCCACTGTCCTGCGATAGCAGTTGCTCCCAGCGGTGGGTCTTGTGCTGTGCAGGTTGCTCTTCCCGAGCGACGAATCATTAATTTAACTGCCACCTCACACTGCGATCAGATTGCTCACAATCTGGTGGGCAGGTTGTGATGACGTCACAAGTTCACGTCACCTAGGTGGCCCACCTGGTTGCTTCTGCGGGAATTTTTCACTCACAACACCGGCGACGACGACGCCGGATTTTCTGGAGAACGGGAGCCTTAACGTTATAGCGTTAAAAACAAGCGCGGTCGAAAGATAAAGAAACAACATGAAAGCACGCGTCGTAACAGAATGTAGGTTGAGGCCCGAAGGGGAATTCTTCCGACTGCACCACTGGTGCATCGCGGAAACCGAGAAACATAGCAGGTGCTCGGAAGTCGAGTGTCCCACCTGAGGAGCAGGTGAGGGAGGGCGTTCCACCGCCTCCTCCTCCGGCTGCCGAGGCGGCTGCGGCGGCCAGCTGGGCGAGAGCGTCGGAGCCGGCCGACCGGGCCACGTCCAGGAGGGGCCTCGTCGACGAGGAGCCGCCGGAGTCCAGCAGCTGGGCGGGCGACGCCGAGCGGGCGCCGCTGCTGCCGCTGCCTCGCGGACTGGCCGACGAGCGCTCGGCTTCCAGCAGCAGGTGGTCGGAGAGCTGCAGGCTGATGCCGTGGTCGCACAGGTCCGAGGGCACCACCTGCGGTGGTGACCAGGCGTGACCACGTGTGACCATTGAGCAGACAAGGAAATGAAAAAAAAATCTGCCGAAGATTACGTTACGTAACGTCATCATCATCATCATCAGTCTGACTACACCCACTGCAGGGCAAAGGCCTCTCCCATGTCTCTCCAATTAACCCTGTCCTTTGCCAGTTGCGGCCAGTGTATCCCCGCGAACTTCTTAATCTCATCCGCCCACCTAACTTTCTGCCGTCCCCTGCTACGTTTGCCTTCTCTTGGAATCCACTGCCCAAGCCCATTTCTTCCTCTTGATTTCAACTAGGATACCATTAACCCTTGTTTGTTCTCTTACCAACTCCGCTCTCTTCCGATCTCTTGACGTTACACCTAGCATTTTTCTTTCCATAGCTCGCTGCGTTGTCCTTAACTTACGTAACGTAACGTAACGTAACGTAACGTAACGTAACGTAACGATTACGTAACGTAATCGTCGGCAATTTTTTTTAAAATTGGAAGCGTTCATCAATGAGATAATTATAAGGTGGTTATTTTAAAAGATGCTTGAACAGAAAGCAGAAAAGAAACAACCACATGCTGCCGGTGGGATCCGAACCCAAAACCTCCGAATTTCACGTCCGGGACACCACCAACTGAGCTACGGTGACGGCTGTACGATCTTCGGCTTTCGGGCGTATTCATGTGTAGTGGAACCGAACCGCGAGAGTGTTGAGTATGGTTCATGCGTGTACAAGTACATGTACCACAGTGCACCTTGTTCATTTTGAGCTGTCGCGTGCGGCCATGTGCGAGTAAGGAAGGCACGCAGCGAATGGAGTACTTGGTGACAGGTTATTAACCGACGGTTAAGACTATAATCAACGAAAATTCACGCAACCTACAGGCTTCACGCTACCTTGATGATAAAGGACATAAAACAGGATCGAACCATTTGATTTTCACTTTTTTAATGTTGACTACTTAACTTAGCAGAGTTGCAGAAGCCTAGGTTTGGTGAGCGCTACATCTCCTTGTATTCCTTGTTTATTGAGAACATGCGGCTCCAGCTGCGTTCGGACATTTGAGAAACGCCGCTATCACTTCTGTGGCGATCGCTATATACGGTCCTCCAAATGTCGCACCATGCAGCTTACGGGACCGAAGACTTTAGAAGGATCGAGATGCAGAAGTGTAGCTGGGATATATGCACGCAGATGGAAAGGGTCGCACAGTAAACTGCGCGTAGTCACGCTGTAATCGCTCGAAGCGCGTGATTTGCCCCCTATTTAGGTTAAACTGTGGTTTGTAAAAGAGCCTCCTTGCTTAATTTCGCGAGACCAAATCAACGGTTTGACTGTAAATTTATTTGTTCACTCGTAGTTTGACCTATCGGTGTGGCCAGTGGTCGATCCCTAAATCGACTGAAATACTGACTGTTTCAGTTAGCGACCGCTGGCTTGTTTGTGGGCCCGATGACACCGTTAACTGAATGGAGTATGGCGCAAATGACTACGCGTCAATTAGTGGGCGAGAGAGTGCATTCAGTGTTATCTGGAGGGCACGTTTTTTGTCGCAGCTTTGAAAACTATCGCCCATTGCGGGTGCCAGAGGAGCAAGCTCGGCCCTTTTACTTCCCGACCCAGTAGCCTCTATTATTTTTTTTTGTTTTGTAGCGAGAGCTACATTACCCGCAGTCTCGCCGTTTCGCTGCGGACCTTCGGCGCCACAAGTGCGCATGCGTGAGGAGCCGAGTGACATCAGAGCCGCGCAGCTGGTGCGCCGCTCGCCTCAGACTGGGAGAGAGACTGCGCATGTGCGACACACCGCTGGCGCGCCATGCTCTACTGCGCATGCGCGGAAAGGGGAGGAGGAGGGTCACGGTGTATAAATGATGGTGATGCAGCGGTGGGAAAAACACTGTCATGGCGGCCAAGGAGAGCGAGGCCGACGCTGTGCGGCGTAGGAGACGGGAGAAACTGGAGTCGTCGGACCATGACGATAAGCAAAACAACTAGAAAGGGATATACCGTAGCTCTCGCTACGTATATCCTGGCATAGCTGAGCTAAGCCACTGCCAATTTTTATATGACAGAAAGCCAAAACATTCCTTCCGATTCCTTGGCGCTCTTTGCCCTCTTCTGAATACCCGAGAACTGCAGAGAGACCAATGCTATAGAAAGCACTGCAAAAGTTAACATGATATGCGACTCTGCGGCATGATGTGCGACATGCCCACTGCCACCGCGAGTCAAGGCTACGCTTTTCCTACGCGGGCTGTCGTTGGGCACTGCTCACCTCTGCCGACAGGGAGCGCCCCGCCCGCCAGGACTCCCGGGCGGCCCGCGTGCGCTGCTGCTGCCTCCGGAGCGCGGCCATCTCCAGCACCAGCTCTTCGTGCAACACATTCTGGAGCTCGCATTTCTTCTGCAGCTCGCGCACCTGCGAGGGCAGAGCGCGTCGAAGAAAAACAGCACTAGTCTTGGCACTACTCTACTACGGCACTACTCTTCCATGTTGCGTTGGTATGCCGCCGCTTGCTCACAACAGTCCAGCGAGCAGTGTGGTGGCGCATAAGGGAAATAACAAAATAAAAACCCGACCCTAGAAAACATACTCAAAGCTAGAATTCCTCTATGTTCAAGAGTATACCCTAGCAGAAAGAACCTGATTAGAACTAAAGCGGAAAAACACGACGCTTTTTGGAGGGCACACATTCTGTGATGGCAGTAAGAGACATACAGACGGCGCGAACTGCAGATTTTCACAATTCGAATAAGTGGCTTTCTTTAAACATGTGCGAGGTGTCCCTCGCGCGGTTCCAGTTTAATGAGAGCTTTTTTTCTTTCTAGGTTTACACAGTGCTAGGCTCAAAATCGCGTGGCGTGTACAACGAGGCCAGTCATAAGCGTTAAGGAAGAAAGAAAGAAAAAGAAAGAAAGGAAGAAAAGAAGGAAACAAATAAATAAATGAAGAAAGAAAGAAAGAAAGAAAAAAGGAAGAGAAAGAAAGGGAAAGACAGAAAGAAAGAAAGAAAGAAAGAGAAAGACAGAAAGAAAGAAAGAAATAAAGAAAGAAAGCAAGAAAGAAAGAAAGAAAGAAAGAAAGAAAGAAAGAAAGAAAGAAAGGAAGAAAGGAAAGGAAACAGATATATAAAGAAGGAATACAGGAAGAGGATAAAAGCAGAGCAAAAATACTCCCTCTATTTAATGACACAAGAACAACCAAGGCTAATGTCTGCAAATAGAAATAAGAAGCAGATAACTGAGAAGATCGCTGTCTCACACTAAAGCGATGCAAGAAGAGGAGAAATGGGTTTCGAGACTTAGCGAAATTAAGTAACGCCTTTATTTATATTCTTTTTTTCCTCGCCGGCTACTAAAATCTGAAGCGAAAAGTTTCTACACAGAAGTAGTCAGGCGAAACACTGACAAGGCAGCGGTAGAGCGATTAACAGCTAACAATGAAAGCAGCGTAGCAAAGAGCGAAGGACTTCATCACATGCGAAAGAATTACAATGAACGGTAAGATCAAGACTGCAACGCGTACGACACTCCTCCCGGCTTCCTTAACAAGAACTCGTTAGAGACACAAGGGCTTTAGAGATTAGGATAGGAGAATAATTGGTTCGCTCCAAACTTAGTCTGTGCCTTTCAGAGGGCGATACAAAACCAGCACGCAAAGCACTCCTGCGAAATCAACGCACCTACAAAGCATTGGTTCGTTAAGAAGGGCGAATTAATATACCATGGTGAGAAGGCACTCTGTTAAGGGCCTTCTAAGCGATAAGTCTGAGATCTCCAACTGAATTTATGTTGTGTCGGCTTGCTATACAGTGCGCGAAAATCTTAAGGCAAGACTTTTCTGGCACTCACGTGTACTTTACACGCAAAAAAAAAATATTGAAAGAGAAAAGAATACTGTTGACGAGGATGCAGTAGCGTTGTTCTCATGACAGCCTAGAAAGAGCGCCTTCTATAATAAAGAACAGCGCCAAGAGCTCCGAGTCTTCGCACCTTTTCGCGAAATCCAATCATCTGCCCTATATTCAGGACACGTTCATCGCTTTTTACCTCCTATCTCTTTTTTAGACGTATCCGGATATCATTTTCATGCGCGCTGCCGCTGATCCCTAAGTGCCGACAGCAAAATAAACTTAAAATGGTTTTTTAGCCTTTGGAGCTTTCGGCAACAAAGCGAAAAGATCGACTGTAGTAGAAGAGTAGGATACAAAGAAGAAAGGAAAAAGAAAAAAAAAATCTAGGCCCAAGTGCGGCGCTGCGTGCAGTCTCCTAAGCCTCCCATCATCACCCGAGCCGGGATGATGGGGAATGTTCGCGCTTTCCGGGAGCCCAGCTTTTGTTTCGGGGATCCAGCCTCCCTATACGTGCTCGGCAGAACAAGGCGAGTGAGTGCTAGGAAATTTCCCCACAGGCTGCGCCCCCCCCCCCCCCCCTTTAAAAACAAAACAAAACAAAACACTAATGCGAGATCTTAAAGTAAGACTCGTCTCTGTGGGAAGGGCAACGAAATAAGGAAAGAAGGTGCACCCGCACATAATGACAATTCCTTCTTTTAAAATCTCTTTTGGATAGCGCGAGGATTCCTACGAAGAGTTATAAAGCAAAATTGGAAGCCGTCAAAGAGAGCGAAGCGAAGCAGGGTTCGTATCACGTTCCATTTACATTATAAAGAAAACGTAACACTCACTCAGAGGAAGCCAATTGTACAGTAATTGGGCGAAGGGAACAACGAAAATGTTCGTTTCTTGCGCAGCTTTGTTCATTTGTTCATTCCTTAGTTTCAGCGTTAAATTCGTTTAAAGAGACGTACAAAAGTCATTCCGCACGCAAAACCAATACAAGGCCAGAATGAAGGACTTCTCTAAGGGTATATATACTCTACACGGAATTTGCGCCGAGGAATAACATAACGACGGTGTCGACGGAGAGTTACATGCCCTGCAATTACCACTCGGCTGATCGTGCTGGGTAAAGGGCATTTCCTCTAAATACGAGGAGGAGTACCTTGGACTCGAGCGTCTGTATGGTGAGCAGGTGCGCCGCCTCGGCGGACCCCTTGGCGGCTGCGGCGGCCGCCCTGGCGGCGCGCACTTCCTGCAGCGCCTGCGCGTGCTGCCGCTCGAGCAGGCGGCGCTGCTCGGCCGCCTGGCGCAGGTGGCCCACCAGGGCCTCCAGGGCGGAGGCCTCGCCCCGGGCAGCCTCCAGCTCAGCCGAGCGCACGCGCAGCTCCGTCTCCGCCTGGGGGGATGATGACGTCATCACATGCGACGAACCGGCAGAGGAGGAGATGATGGCAACAATGCGCGTGGCACCCACACAAGTCTGTTGTTGTGGTACCAAAGTTAAGCTACATGCAGAGTAGTAAGATACGAAAGAGGTCTGTACTACTACAGAAGAGCACATTAGTGCTCCGCAGTTGCGAATGAATGGTAAGAAATAGTTCCCGACAGGAACAGTTCCTACACTAAGAATTGAAATCACATCTTAAGAAGGAAAGGTAGGGAAGATACTATTAGAAACATCGCAGCGTCTTCGAACGGACATTGCGCAGCTTTTTCCAGGATATTGGTATGGCTGTTGTTGATGTTAACACCCTTCTAAAGTAAATTGCTGGGCTAGTTGGCTCATAATATGCAAAGGTGGAACCAGCGAAACAGACACAGGACAAGAACAAGGAGGCACACACACACAACACCGCTGGACTTACGACTGGTTGTAAGTCCAGCGCTGTTGTGTGTGTGCGCCCCCTTTTTCTTGTCCTGCGTCTGTTTCGCTGGTTCCACCTTTGCGCATAACACCTTTCTAGTGTGGACTCACGATGGAGGACTGGACATCTGCCACTAACTAGCCCCAGATACAGCAATGCTGGCCTGACATCTTCTTAAATACATCAGAGGTCTATGCATGAGACTATGGGGTAACAAATGTCTCAAGCAAGTTGTTTTTTTTTTTGTTATGCAGCAACATACTGACGTCGGGTTTAAACCTGACCATGTCTCGCGTGTCATATATTTAGTACTAGCGTGGCTGGAAAGGCATCCACGGTGGCGGAGCCTTTTGGAATAGTATTCTTCAGCAGCTGGAATGTTGGGCTGCATGAAACAAAAAGCTCACAGCATTACGGAATGTGACGCCACGCCTGTCGTGAAAATTAGCCGTTATGTCGTAATTCACTTTCGAACTGTCCAACACAAGCACTACAGAAATCGAACAACGTGTTGCACAGTCTAAACAACGCACCTGCATGGAAAGCAGTGCGTTGAACCCTTAAGGTTGATTCGCTCCTCAACTCACCCTATATGAATAAGATCAGTCCTTATTGAATGCAAGCCAATATAATAAGCGTTGGGCGCAGTCACAAGTTGCATGCAAAGACCTTGTTTTCAAGGCTTTAATTTAGGCTGCTTCGAGGCACAGGTACTACATAAAGTGAGTTTTACTCGTATCTCAGCGCCCTACTTATCTGTGCCCTCACACAGGTATGGTTCAGGTAACTTTCTGGCCAGATTCATTTTGCTATAACCTTCAAAACCTGGCCTGTCTTCTGCAAGACTGATCCCTCTGCTGTTAAAAACCATTCTGTACCAATGTACCTCGAAGTGGCTGCTTAAATTATATGCGGACCTGTGGCAACTATATGGTTGCGAAGCCAGAAGTTATTATCTGTAAGAAAGATTGCCGACAAGAACATTGGTCTTAAATACGGTGACATCGAATTAGGCAGAAAAGCTACTCAATGACGAAGTCGCGCTTTCTGCCTTGCGCGAAGCAATTTCAAGGACAGAAGCAAATTGTTCATGGGTACAGTATTGTTCTAGACAGATTGTGCGCTTATAGTGTAGCGACGCAATAAGTTTCTCTACAAGGAGCTGTGTCCATGCAGGCGATTGCGTCGCCTGCGTTTAAGCGGCCAGGCAAGAGCGCCGCAGTTAAGAAAAAACGGAGCTGTAAAAAGGTAGCGAAGTTAAAGCTCAGCAAGCCAAAAGATGAACACAGTATCTAGAAAAATACATATTTCTATGTATGCCAGAAAAAAAGATAAAAAAATCGGAGCGTCGTTATTCTGATCTAGTGAAAAAAAAATAATGAAAAATGAGGCAAGTGAGACAAGCACACTTTCAAAAGTGAAGGCCAATGGCCCCAGCTTAAAACGCTCTTGCTGCATGAAGCAAGTAAAACGCTCTTATTCTATTCATACCACTTCAAAAAGAATAAAAAAGGAAAAGCTGGTAGAAAGCGCGCTCGCAGAAAAAAATAAAACAAAAAGAGGAGGTAAACTTCACAAAATGTTCAAGCAGTATAGGTGTGCGGCTTTTGCTGCCGCAAAAGCTCACCTTGGCGTCCTAGGAAGGCATGCTGAGAGAAGAGCAACAGAATCGTCACTCACAACAACAGCAAAGGCACAAAAATAAAAAAAAGTAAGTGAAGCTTTCACATTCCTTTCCCGGTTCAAAAAGGAATTCTTGGCACTGAAGAAAGCCAAAAAAAAAAAAGAGAAAAATGCATCAAAACGACGTAGCTTCCAGCCGCAACATAAAAAGCCAGCGTAACCATGCTTGTAGTTAGCGGCCTTCAGGCCAACCCGCCTATACTAGTACGTTATGATGGCGGCGACAGAACAGCAGTAAGGAAGGAGATCTCATTTTGGCGCGCTTCCTGGCAGCGCTACGCACTGAGTGAGACTTAGGGCGGTGACAAGCATATTTCGATTGGCATACGCCATTTTGTTTCTCAATAACTGCGCAGATCTTCTTTACGACCGCGAAACTGGCAAATTTCTGTCTGAAATAAGATTCAGATGTCTAGACTCAAATTAAGATGGCAAGACCAGAATAAGATTCGAATGTCTGGACGATCTCGCGGCCCAGGCAGCCGGAAATGTGGCCTTCCGGAATAATATTGCGCCTGTGGAACAGTCAGCCTGGGAAACAAAATGGCGTCGTTGGCACCATCCTATTTTTGAAGGTGAATGTCAAGGTTTCTCACGTAAGGCCGCGCATTGGCTGAGAGGTTCGCGGCGACGCAACCTAACCGCTGAATGTATTAACTTGCAATACTCGAGGGGTGGTTATCATCGCATCAAAAGTTTCTTTGGAACCATATTGCAAGCTTGATCGGTGGCGGTGCTTCCATAAAGGAAATGACGCTTCCGTAAAGAAAAAAAAAGCGGATGTAAAAAAAGGAAGACGGACCGGTAACGGAGGGAAGTATCACAAGCTGCTACAAGCCCCCTTTTCCATGCACCTGATATGTAAAGAAAGCGTTTCGCGCGTCAAGAGAGGTATCGTTATGGAAGAAGGCAAACTTGGATGGCGTGGCAGATGGCGCGTCAGCGCACAGCTAGCGTGCTACGTTACCTGCATACAAAGTAGTTTTCAGTCAAGAAAAATCTAAAGCTAGATGACTGATCAAAACGAAAGAAAAACCGGGTACTTTTTGTTTACTCAACGCAAGCCAGTATTTTTTCACTCAACTGCGCTACAGCACAGGCTGTATTAAATGCGAAGTTCGGGCGTCCGCACTGCGCTCCTTTATGTTGCTCTTAATGTCATCCAGATTCTTTAGAGCACCTAACAACTGCACATACACTCTCGAAACAAACAAACAAAAACACAAGTACCCGCATTCTTTGGAGAGTATACTGCGGCGCTATTGGAAGCGAAGCGGGAAGCTTAGAAACAGCAAGAACCCCCATTCAGGGCACCGAAGTTCGAACTTTGCCTCGGGAGGTTGTTTTCAAATGCGATCTCCGAAATGCGGGGCGAGCAATTTCCGAGATGGTCTCGGAGAAGGGCCGAGAAAAACTGGATTGAATAGAGAACCGCAACCAGAAAATTAAAAAAAAAACACAAAAGGCGAGAGGAAAAGAAACAAGCGCATCTTGAGATTCCGCTCTTCTATGCTGCAATTTAAATGCCCCGGAGATAACCTTTGTAGCGCAACGAGGGAGGCAGCTTGGCATAGACGAAATAAATATGAGTGGAAAAAGTAAGACGGACGCACGAGGCAGTCAATAACAGTGAAGAAGTTGCGCAGGCACGGATGAAAGGAGCGCAAGACAAGGCGCACAAAACAGCTTGCTCGAGAGAAAAGTGTATCGGTGGAGTGGGTCGGGGAAAAGTTAATTTTCTACTACCACGTACGGCCGCAATTCACTGGCATCTAAACGGAAAGTGCTCGCGTTTTGTGCGGGGTGACGTTCAAGTCAAAATATGCAAAAACAAACAAACAAATAAACAAGAAGAATCAATTTCTTTTTTGCGTTTTTCGTGAAAACGGTGCTATATCTGAGGTGTGATACTACCCAGATCCTCTTAAAGTCTAAGCGCAAACTTTGCGCTATAACATGAATAGAACACTGCGAGCGTGGGAGCTCACATTCTGAATGGATGAATGAAGTCCGTGGCTTATCGAGTTTCCCAACCAGAAAGCATGTTTACAGAACCGCATTCTAGGGCACCATAGTCACTAAGAAGAAGAATAAAAAGCAGAAGCAGTAAGAAGAGCACTGTTTTAAGAAGCTTCACGAGAGCAAAGAAAAAGAACAACTACACTGAATACATAAGGAGAAACTGTACTGACCTCCCCCCCCCCCCCCGCCCCCCTTTTTGTATACAGGGTGTTTCACCTATGATTTTACAGAATTTTAAAAATAGGTTTTTTGAGTTATAACAGCGCCTTTTTCGGCATAGCATTGTCAGTGGTGTAGCCTACCAGGATACAGCTAATGCGTGCTAACTACCAGGTTGGTTAACTAATATTGAATAGTTAGGTTTTTAGCTATTACTGTTAGGTTCCTTAATTACTGACAGATGTGTAGCCCACGCTAAGTAATATCAGTATCATTTTTTAGAATTTGGAAAGCGCGGTTACCCTCGGCGCTGTGGCTGAACAAATTCTGGCTACATCGCGCGAAAATACATGCGCTTTTCAGAAGCTTGCAGGCAAAGTAACCTCTCCAGTGCATGGTTGAAAAACAGCGCACAAAAGACTAGAGACAAGAGCAAAGGCAACGACAGGACAAGCGCTGAACTCACAACTAAGGCTTTATTGCGAAAACCTGGGTATATAAGGAAGGCATAATACATGAAAACAAAATTCAACAAACAAAACTATGACAATCATAAAACTAGCATGCGCTCGAAGCCCAAAATCTGCCAAGAAACGTGATCTCGTTATCACTTAAAGCAACCGAAGGTTTGCTACCGCAGCCCCGTTGCTCCGTTGCGATGAAGTATGCTTCTGCTACTTCCCGCGTGGTTTGATCTCTGTGAGAATACAACACCTTTGCTTGACTTAACAAAGCAGTGCACTTTTTCTTCTTGTTTTTCATCACTGCGCACCCCTTACAATGAGTAACAAGATAAGATTGGTCATTGCCTTTATCTAAATTATCTTATCTTGTTACTCATTGTAAGGGGTGCGCAGTGATGAAAAACAAGAAGAAAAAGTGCACTGCTTTGTTAAGTTAAGCAAAGGTGTTGTATTCTCACAGAGATCAAACCACGCGGGAAGTAGCAGAAGCATACTTCATCGCAACGGAGCAACGGGGCTGCGGCAACAAACCTTCGGTTGCATTAAGTGATAACGAGATCACGTTTCTTGGCAGATTTTGGGCTTCGGGCGCACGCTAGTTTTATCATTGTCATAGTTTTGTTTGTTGAATTTTGTTTTCATGTATTATGCCTTCCTTATATACCCAGGTTTTCGCAATAAAGCCTTAGTTGTGAGTTCAGCGCTTGTCCTGTCGTTGCCTTTGCTCTTGGCTCTAGTCTTTTGTGCGCTGTTTTTCAACCATGAACCTATACCAACTCGCCCAACTTAACGTTCTACTCTCCAGTGCACCTAACTAATCGAAATAGCCAAAATATTTTAGGCGGCAACGCCGAGGGAAAGCGCGTTTTTGAAATTTTAAAAACTGATATGGATATTACTTACAGTGGACTGCAGGCTCTCAATAGTTAAGGAGGCTGACAGTGTTCGAATCGAACAGTTCGAACAGTGTTCGAACAGGTTCGAATCTGCCTCTTCATTGCAAGGACTGTGAACAAAACTCTTGCCGGCCCATTCTGGAAAAAACCGTTGTTTTAGGTAGAGGCCATGATCGAGTGTCCCGTGAATTAAAAGAAGCTTTTCTGATCAGAAAAAAGGGCGCGAATGCTGTTAGTGATGCATCTATCTTCTTGTATAAAACTGAAGAATGCTTTTTAGAAAGGTTTTCCTGAGGCGAGGATGTGTACAGGTTTTTTTTTCCCCTCAATGTAATCTCAAGTGTTCAGCTCACAGGCTTTTTATCAGGTTTTTCTTGTTTCACGTGTTTTTCTTTTACTGCATTTGTTACGTTTTTTATGCAATATCGTTTTGTTATCATCCTGTTGAATTCCTGTCAGTCATGTTTCTTTGGCCTTATACACCACGTGTCATGCTTTTAATGTTCTTTCGTCATTTTTTATCGTTTTTAGCTACGTCGTGTTTTCAGTCTTTGTGTCTTTTACCGCTTTTATGACCCTTTACATCATTGTGACGTTTGCTGCAGCTGATAGGTGGGTTGACGGTGTGCCTATATATTACGTGTTTCTTTCCAATAAAGGATCAGTTGTCAGTAGCGCGTTGTCCTGTCTACCTTTCTTGTGTGTGTCGTGTTTTGCGCTAGCTTTTGTACGAAGAAAAATGCACCAACTAGCCCAGCAACAAGTGTTACTTGAGGCTGACAGTAATAGTTAAAAAGTTAACTATTCAATTTTAGTTGATCAGTTTGCCAGTTAGCCCGTCTTAGCTATCTTTCTAGGCTCACTTCAGTATCTGAAGGCATGTGGGCACAAGCATGGAGTGCACCCTTAACGACAACACCGAGATGCGGGCTAACCCTGCGTTGACTAACTAGAACATATCTTCGTTTTCAAGTACACTTTGCCAGAAATTGAAACTAGTTGACTACAAACTAGAAAAGTATTAGAGCTAACCAGATCAGACTTCTTTCAACCTACAACCTAAGGCGGTCGACTAGTAAAATGTCCAACACGCCAGAGGTTCAGATTTGGCTCGCCTAAAAATGATAAGCGCCTTACTGCATATTATATTTAGACTTATTTTCGTGTCCAAAAACAGGAGCGCTGCTAATCAAGCTAGAACTGCTAGAAAAGTGCCGAGGGCGCGAGCCATTTTATTCAAACTTCATAATCTCTGCTTTGGAGCTCCCGCGAGACAGATCAGCTCTGCCGAGGCCGAGATAGCGCTTGCAGCGTCATCTGTTGCAGTTTCTAGAAAATTACTACGGGGGATTTATGGCCCTACATATGGACGCAACAACCGTCGAAACGAATGGTCCCTTAGATGCTATCGCGCTAGCCCCGTTAGCGGGCGAGGGATCGTATCTTGAACGAATCGTTATTGCTACAACTTCTTCTGCCCCGTGCCGTTAGGCAGATGCCGTGTGTGACGTGAGAACTGCCATCTATTATAGAACGTTTGTCACCGGCCCCGGCATTTAATGCAGGCAAGTAAATGAAAGAACTGTGGTTTATGTAACATTTCAAGAAAAGAAATGCTCCATAAAACAGCCGCAGACTGCACTGAAAGTGGAGGTATTTGAAACTCTGACTGCACTCTGAGCGGGCAATCGAGACTGAGCCAACCGATAACGCACCGAGGAAAGTTTTTATTTAATACGATAACACTAGAAGCCTCGCCGGAAAGAAAGCGGCGTCGCATAATTCCGGCGTCAACTCCGGGGCTTTGACCTTCTAATGTGACCTTTTTCCTACTCACCCTCTTCCGCGAATAGAGCTTTGTGCAAGTTCCAGTTAATAAAGATTACTCAATCAATCAATTTCCACGTGGCAGGTGGTGTACTGGAAGGGCAATGTGGGTCTCACAAGCCCGACCAATCACTTCCGGCAAAGTCATCGACAGCTTCGAATACTATTGCATGGCCAACACATAATGTAGAATTAGGTGTCCCTGTGAATTTTTTTTTTTTTACAAAAGTTTCACTCGATTAGTCACACCTGATACTGTTCGCTGAAACGCCACACCCAAAACTACGACAAGAGGCAGTACGTAGGCGGCGCGTGCAATGCGCTCGTTCATCGATCGCTGCAAGCGCAGCGTGTCTGCGTGCTACTGACCGTCCGTAGCCGGGCGACTTCCTCCTCGAGGGTTGCGTTCTGGGCCTCGACCTCGATCTTCTGCTCCAGGGCTTCAAGCAGCTGCCGCTCCTGCGAATGCAAGACGCGTCAGCGATCAGGGAACGGGGGACAAAAAAAAAAAAAAAAACAACGTGTCGTGTATGACCAGCTGGCACTATGCACCCGACACACAATCCAGTTAAATGTTAATCATGGCACGACGGTATCTCGTTAACCTGAACTCGCTTAATTCAAAATTCCGGTTTATTCAAACCAATGGTTCGGTCCGGTCAACATCAATATCAAGGCTTCTTTCGAGTTAGGCTGTTTTCTAACCATATTTCTGTACGCCGAAAGCAGAGGATGAGTCGTGGAGGACTTTCCAATGGGCTGCAAGGAACTTATCAGGTGGAGTATAGAGGTGTTTGTATATGCACTTGACGAGCCGCGACAGTGATTGCACATGTGATCTGCGTTCTTCAAGCGCGATATAACTTTTTTTTTTTTTTGCAATGATATGTAATCTGCCAGTATACAGTGAACACGCGATGTATAGCATCTAGGGCAAAATTTCGGCAGAAAAAAAAAATCGTTTTGCTAGATACTCCTCACCCAGCAGATATAATTGTTTTGTGCATTTCTTGCGGTATTGGGCTATACTGAAAAAAAAAAAAGAAATGCTGCACAATCTGGACATATCGATATCCCAGAGAGACAAAAATTTAATGTTCTAAACATATATAGCCCAATTACTATATACTGGAATATACGGTACTCCCTTAGGCACCTTTGTTTTTTTGAAGCGTTCCTAAAAAGTATTAGAGTAATGGCCAAGCTTTTCGAACAACGCGAGGATCGTAATTTCCTTCTGATGTTTTGCACGCTTCTACTTGAAGTGCCTTGATTTTGTTGGAATCATAATTTAATTAACGACTTCAATTCACGATGAAGTTGACGCAGTTTCCAGGCCATTTACGAAAGCAGCGAAGCTGGCAGTTAACGAACGAGACAGCAAAGGAAACTCTACATGTGCAGTAAGGTCGCTTACAGAAGATTAAATTTATTTTTGCATGAATTCCAGCTGATTAAAGCCTGTCTCCTTCTCTGTCTCATTTACTATTCACTCACGTGACCTTTCGCGGTCGTTTGTTATCACGTCATTAATATCATCTTGCTGATCGAAACCGAATTTTAGGAGTTGAGTACTGCAGGGGATTCAACTTGAAGAGGATAAAGATGAAAGTCGAAACAGCTTTTCGTAAAAGGCTTTAAGAGAAGTTTATTGAACCCAGGACCAAAAATTATCGCTGAGGCTTAGCTAAGGTTAAGCCTAGTCAGATGCGAAGCAGTAGTAGTAGTAAAAGACTTTTATTCGACCAAAATTTATAGGCCGAGCATTTCGACCGCCTGGGCGACCAGAAGCCGCTGTTCTTCTTCCCCTTCAGCGCCAAGCCAGTCGAGCCAGGTGGTGATGGATAGAGAGTGTGGGGGGAAGGAACCCGACTGCTGAGCAGCCGGGCAATAGAAGAGGCAATGGGCCAGGTCCGCATAGATACAGGGGCAGTTGGGACAGGAAGGGTCCGATCGATAGCGATAGAGGAAGAGGCGGGACGGGGTGATAACTGCATCCATCTGAATGTGCCGAAGAAGGCGAGACTCCGGCACCGTGAGTGATGGATGAGGGGGAGGGTAAAGGCGTTTGTCGAGGCGGAGCTCAAGGTAGACCTCTTTTATGGTGCGGCGAAGGGTGAGTCTCCCACCGTCCTCCGAGGGCTTGGGCCAGGGGATCAACGGTGCCCGGAAAAGTGTGTCGCGGGCGAGCTGATGGGCCAGCTCATTGCCGTCAATCCCTGAATGCCCAGGGACCCAGCGGAGGAAAACGATGGAAGGCTGCAGTGCGGAGACCGCTCGTTCGACCTCCTGTTGGAGAGGAGGGGTCAGGGTGCGTTTCTGTATGTGGTGTATAGCGGCTTGTGAGTCTGAATAGACTGTGTACTCTTGGAGAGAGGGAAGGAGGGCAAATGACTGGAGGGCATGCGCAATGGCGAGAACCTCGAGGGACAATGCGTCTGGAGAGATACGGCCCGCTGGTGTGGGTTTCAGGAGCAGGGAGGTGTGGATGGTACAGGGCGTAGCCGCAGGAACCTCGAGGAGCCACGAAAGAAGCATCCGTGTAAGCTACACCCTGGGTATCAAAGAGAGGGGAATGGTGCTGTGCGGCCGCATGACGACGTCCGGCGTGCAGGACGGGGGACATGTTGGTCGGGAGGGGAAGGATACGAAGATTGGGAGCGGGGGTGGGAATAGGAGAGGTAAACGGGGAGATTGGAATGGGCGAGATACCCGCTTGAGTCAATAACCACTGACCCTGACGGGTAAGGGAAAGCCGGGCAAGCTGCGAGTCACGATGGAGACTGAGAAGAGAACGAAGAGGATGGAAGAGGCCTGTGGCAAAGAGCTTAGAGGTAGAGGTAGTGATAGGGAGGTTGAGAGCTGCCTTGTAGAGGCCCACAAGGGCAGTCTCGAGAGCGTTAAGTTGAGTCTGAGTGAAGGAAGCGTAGGGTGCAAAGTACAAGACCTTGTTGAGGGCCAGCGCGTGGGCAACTCGGCAAGCGTGAGCCTCGTGGAGACCTGAGCGTCGAGTGACCACGCGCCGCAGGAGGTGAGTTACAGAGTGGCAGGTGGTGACAGCGCGGTGGAGGGCTTGCACATTCTTAGCCGCATGCAAAGGGAAGCCAAGAACTTTGCACTGTGTGACGACAGGAATAGGAGAGCCTATTGGTGGCTAGGCTTGGTAATACATGGCTTTCCTTGGTTGCATACTTGGTCATTTTAATACAACCACTAGAAGCCTTCGTCGTGGGGGAAGACAACGGCATGGCTACAGCGGAACGCCGACTAACCCCGAGACGCGCGTTGGGTGAGCGCCTGGATTGCCACGGAAGCCGCGTCTGCCTGCCCGGTGGAGCGAGCGTTTCACCTACACCGAGTGTGAACGCGCGTTCGAAATGCGCGGGAATGCCGCTCGAGGACATTCCGGCGTCTGTGCGATGGCATCGTCACGACGACGTCACGGTGTCACGTGGCGTGACGGCTAGGGGTCCCACGGCGACGGCGCGAGGTGGAGGCCGCCTCTCTCATCCGATGTCACGTGGTGTGACGTCTAGGGGTCCCACGCCGACGGCGTGAGTGGTAGCTCTAGCAATATGCTTCGCATAAAAGGGAAATCGGTCCCTCTACAAAAACAAACAAACATTGCGGCGACTGATGTCGCCCGGTGCACACACACACACACGCAGGGAACTTAAAGAGTCCAAAACCACGAGATGTCCAAGAAAGTTCAGGCTTCTTCAGGCATTGACTGGTCGCTCGTTCAACCGTTAGCTAGAATACTCGCATTAATCAAGGTCGCGTTAGTATGAAACACAGCGTCATGCAAGTGGGACTAGTGGGTGGTACCATTGGTACAAAGATTGTGGACCACCTAATTGGCGTAGGATGTTCGGAGAAGTATAAAACGATTCAGCGGGTTACGGAGCATAAGATTACTAGTCGAAGCAAAGCGTAGCCCATCACAGAGATTCGCATCGACGACCTTTGGTTCCCCAAACCGTGACTTCTTGTAACTTCAAACGTCCATTACGTCCAGACTAATTGACGTAGGACGTTAAAAGTGGTGTCAAACGATTTGTATTCTTGCACTGTATACGTTGAAATCAAAAAAGTAGATATCTAATACAACGAAAGATTTGTACCGGATATAGCGAAGATGACTAATGAGGCAGTATTCTTTCGATATTGCTAACGCTCGATACTCATACGCTGCCTGGGCGCTTTGCTTTTTTTTTTTTTTCACTAAGGCTTAAACCTGGAAGATCTCCCACTGAACACGCGCTGAGACCTCAAAATATCGCATGTAAACGCCATTCGCCAAGTACGCCGAGGATGACAACCGAGAATATTAAGCGGAGTAAGCGAAAAATTAAAATAACAAGTTTTCGCTTTGTATTCGCCACAATGCGTTTGTAATATCGCTTCGAAGTGTAGAGCTCACAGAGCCTCTGGACATTATTCCTCCTTCTCGACACAATGAATATAGAGAGATGGTCGAAATGACCATCCAAGATCTGCTTTCAAGGAGATTTGCACGAGTGTTCTTCCATGCGGGACGCTCTAATTCATTTTGCTTTGTCTTGCTGAGGCGGAATATCCAGCCGGAGGTCCTCAGAGTCCCATGGAAGTCTCTCCGGCTTTGAACAACAAAATAAACTTTGCGCGCATCGAAGCGCCGAGCAGCAGTTTCACACGTACCGACTGGCGGCGAAATTGTTCCCGAGATGGCTTTACGCGCTGATGCGTTAGCGTTTTATTGCCCCCACTAAACCAGTTCGCACGGACCGGCCCGAAATTGCCGCCTCGGTATTATATCCGACCCCTATACGGACGCAGGATGGGCGTCAGTGTGCAGTGTATATGTGCCTATATAAGCTTGGAAGCGGAAGAGCAGTTGGAGACGAAAATATACCGAATATGCGTGAGCATTAAAGCTTTGGCTACAAGAAAAAGCGAGATGAATGCAATATCATTAACGTAAATCAATGAAAAATCTTCTGGGAAAACATCTATAAAAGAAAAAAAAACGCGTTATTTACGGAGCACAGAATTCGACGTCTAACGGCTTTAGGTGAGTCTATTTTATTCAATTCTGTGTTTTTCATAGTGACGAACAAAGCAATAGTTCGCCCGTACGCGCTAGCAGAGCATGAACACATAAGAACATTTTACAGGAACATAGTACAATTGCACGTAAAACATTTCACCACAAAATTATATTGTACTGACTGGGAACACAACTATGAAATAATTGCTTCGTATTCGCTGTAACACCCTGGTACAACAGCACCGCATCAAGTAAGACAGGCCGAAAGGATGTGTGGTACAGCATACATCACTTTCAAACGTGAACGACTCTCCTTTCTACTATTAAGCAAGGCTGCAAACATTACTTCACATTCTGGTTTCTTGACAGGTCAGAAAAATAAAGGGTGCGTTATTGGAAGCAGAGCCTGGAGAATTCAGCATGCGATGGTTCTGGTATCATGGATTCTCACCAAGAAAACAGCATCGACAACTGCCCACTATTTATTTTCCCCTTCTTTCGTTTCCTCGATAGCTGAACACTCCCAGATCACCAGGAAAAAACCGCACAATTTTACCCAATATCCTCACCCTTCACTCAACACTGAACAAGCTCACGTCTTTCGCTAAATTCAAACTAACTCTCTCCTCGCCCCATTAATGCTCTACAACATCGGATGGGGTGAACACAGCTCACTGTCCCAACTGTCCAGAGATCAGGGCAGACAGAACACATTCTAAATTCATGTAACACTGTCATTACCTTCCCTTATATCTTTTAACCTCCCCCTCCTTGGAGTGTTCGGCTTTACTCAGGCTCGGCGGATAATCTGAGGGCATTAGCCTAGCAAGCGCTCTTAATGACTGGACCTTGGCGCTGGCTTTGAGTATCTTTTTCCTCCTCTTCGTTTCTGAGCATTAAATTAACTGTAAAGACGGCTTATGTACTCAGCTAGCCAATTCAACACCCCCTCACACCCAATTTGTGAGCGTAGTAGCACAGCGGTAGTCTCACCATTCTGGAGCAACACACAGAACCCGAATCACTGGCTCCTTTGTGTATGGTACAAGAAATTAGTGATTTGGCGAACTGCGCAGTAAAGCTCTTTGCATGACTGGATTTAATCGGGGTTATTTTGCACATATGGATGGGAATTTCACTCCGCACACTACAACTGTCAACAACAGCCTTGCGCACATTCTCTCATTTGCAGTTATTTTTTTGCCTTCGGTGGAGGGAGGGTACATATTACGCAAAGTACAGATTTCAGCTTAACAGTTAGTGCGAGGACAATTAGCAGGACAACAGTTAGGAGGACAATTTAGCTGCAGCAAAAGAAAACACACTAAATTATTTTCGCATCTGCGAAAATAATTTATGAGTATTTATGGGTATGAAAATAAGCTTGTCTTAGGACTTAATTCTGCTACAACTTTGGCTCTAGAAACAGGTGCAAAAACGAAGAAAAGAAAAAACTTCACGTTAGGATTTAGTCTGTCCCGCGAACTAGCCTGATAGCAAAGCAAACAAAAAAACACACGGCCCCGAAATATTGCAACTGCAGCTAACTCATACCTTGTCCTCCATATTGGTCTCAGAGCTTCTTGCGAAAAGATCCAGCGGCGTGACGTCATAAAGCTAGCCGTAAGCGGAAAGCCAGCTGCCAATCCGTCAGCGCAGCGGACGTTCTCATGGCGACGCAGATAGCGCACGCGCGGCGTCTTCCACGGCGGGTCGAACAAAAGAGCCAAAATGCTTCCCTCTTTCTGTTTCACTCTTCATTCGAGTCACGAAAACGGAATTATGCGCACGACGTCTCCGCCACCACCAGCCCGGGTGAACGTGACTGCTTTCTTTTTTATTGCCTTGCTTTCGTCACACAAAGGCTTTTGCCATAGGCAAGTCGCGCCCCTCTGGTCACGACCAGCAGGAGAGGGACCGAAAAACAAACGGGACGTTCCAGTAAAGGAAACAACGCTGGACACTAACGACCTGTGTCCGGCGTTCTCTGCGATGCCCCGTTATGGACTTCCTGCCAGCGTAATCTAACTTTTCATCTGCCTTTTTATCACGAGCCGGTCGTTTCAGCAGTCTAACAGCATACGCACTTCTTTGTATATGTGATTTGTGCATACACGCACGCGCGCACCTGTATGTGTGCTGGCAAGTGCGCGCAGCGCGCTTTGCCTTTTCAAGCAATAGTTTTTGTTTTTCCAGCAGTGTATTCACCTAGTAAGCGTTCATGACAAACAATACCTCCTAAATGCACTTTTGTCCTCACCACATCTACGTGCGCATCGCTGCACCATGGTGTGGAAAATTTCCACATTGGTCGCCGTTGGTTGCCGTTGACTGTGATGAAATCCCCCTTCCCCAACCCTTCTTTTAGTAGTAATTATATTCATCGCCATTATAGCAGTCTTTCGGCACTGATGCAAACAAGCAAGAACAAACAAATGAATGAATGAATGAATGAATGAATGAATGAATGAATGAATGAATGAATGAATGAATGAATGAATGAATGAATGAATGTTTGTTGATTTAGGCGCGTTTTCTCGCACATAAAGAGGCAAAGGAAATTACGATCTGATGCCTGTAACATTAATCCACACACCCCCATCCGCATATTAAATGTTCGTACTGCACGCCGCAAGCCCCCCGTTGCTATTACCGTGATGTAAGTGCTGAGGTCAAAGTACTGGCCTACACTTTCTTACACCCGGTTTCTTCTGTCCTGAAGCAACTTAAACCGCAGCCTGCATCCTATGCTCCATTACAGACGTACACCGAGTTTCCTCAAACCCTAACGCATTGTTGCGCGCTGCCCGCGCGCCCTTTAAGAACGATGATGAGGGAAGGACTCAAAGAGGAAGGTAGAAACAATAGCGCCGAAACAACACACACGTGCGTGCGACGATCCGAAAGCACGGCACGGGAGGCGAAGGGATGGCGGGAAGGGCACGTGCCACATTGAACAGTGCCCCTCGCCGAAACGAGGAAGACGAGACGGGCAGGGAAGAGAGGAGAACTATAGGGACGAGGGAGGAGAGGGGGCCGATCCTCCCTTTCCCTAATTACCGGGGGCAGCGAAGCAGGGCGCACAGCCGCTGCAGACGACGAGGGGAAGCAGAGGGGGACGTTGTGGCGGCGTGTAGCCAACGCCGTTGGTCGCCTTTCGTATATACACAGGCGGGCGTGCCTTATACCTCCTCATGTTATTTTACCTAACTCCTTAATCTTCCCCATTTTTTTTTTGCGCTTCCGCGCTCGAAGCCGTCACTTCCGGATAGTCACTGTTGTCGCGGGATTAAAACGCCTCTCGCGCGCCTATCTCGTCGGCAGCGCTCAGGGAGAACGGCTCCCTAGGGGTTCGCGCCGAGCACGGAAACCCGCAGCCTGTCGGCTTCTTTTGTCGTTTCTCGAGAGCGAAGCAGGCCAGCGGGGAGGGGGGAGGAGAGAGCTGTTCGGTGTGTCGCGCGTTAACTGGCCCCTGAGTAGGAAAGGAAGGGAAAGCGGCGAATAAAGTTGAATCGCTCGAAACGACGTGGAATGAAGGGCATGCGAGTAAATTGCAGGGAGACAGGCAGTGAATATCCTCCAGTATCCTCCCCAGAGGTTGAAACAAAGACGCGAGAAGAAAAATACATAGATTTTACTCTGTTCCTCTGGAATTAAACGGAGAAAAGAAGGAGAGAAAAGATTGGACTTTTAAGAGGAATGTGGGCGTGAAATGAGACACCCGGGCGCGTGAACTAATGAGCACTCAGCGGAGAGAGCGAATGAGCAAGCGAGGAATAAAAGCATGCGGTATCCAAAAATAAAAGAGCGAGAAAAAAAAAACGACGAGATAGAGGCTAAGGGAAAGTACTTGGCTGCACCTCCTGCGAGACTGGAGGAGGAAATTTATGAAAAATGTAGGAGGCAAGGAAACAACCGCAAGCGTTTCTAAAACATGAATACGTTGCAAAACAAAAATGGACACCTTTTTTTTTCCATGTAACAATGCAGTTACGTGTGTGAAGGTGCATTCATACAGCGACTTTATCCCGGCTTTTACAACTGTAAGCGACGGCTGTTCTCTATTTTGGGACATTAGTGCTATCTTTACGCATAGCGGGGCCAAGTAATTCTGGACGCGTCAGGTGGCAGTGTTGAGAAAAATAGCCCTTACTAAAAGTGGACCAGGGGGGACGATGCAACCAAGCAGCAGCCACTCTGTGGAACATTTTGCCGACGCGCAGTTTAAACGGCAGTCGCGCTCTCTCGCACCCGCGAGCGTTAAGACTTAATCGAAACGTCGATATGGCAGAGAGAAGAGGCGGTGCCACGTTTTCCACCGACGAGGCGGTGGGCATAGTCACATATCGCTGGCTTTTTCGCTGCAGGTTCCCTTTACCCAGTACAATGACATGAGGGCGGTGGCACAGATGTTCTCGCATGGTGCAAAAAGGTAAAGCATCGTTTTTTCTACTGCGCTTTGGGGAATATAAAAAGATCGGGATACTTTTTCGTATTTTTAGGGAATAAAAAGGGAGTTTTCTCGCCAAAAATGACTGCCGTGAAACTCAGCGAGGATTAAAGAAAATACGAACAAACAGGCAACCAGAGACCTCAGCTCACTAAATTAAGATAAGAAGAAATTGTGCGTGAGGTTTAACGATCCGCGGCTACACATAGGCTTAGAGTGGTACCCTAGTGAAGAGCTCCGAATTAACTTCGGCCACCTGGGATTCTTCACGTACACTGCCATCGAGCAGCAGAAGTACGGGCGTGCTCACACTTCACCTCCATGGAAATGGGGATGCCGCATTCAGGATTCGATCTCACGACCTTGGGATCAGCTGCCGAACGCTACAGACACTGAGCTTACAAAGCAGATAGAGAAAGGAGAGTGGTACGAGACAATAGCTCGCAAAACGCGGTAAGCGCACACCATCCTTCGCTAGCGTCTTCTTTACCCATTGTGTCCGGGGCCTGTCTATCGGAACAAGAAGAAGCGTCGCGCAGCGGCAGGGTGAACAGCGGACAACGTCGTTATCTTCCCGAATCGGGAGAGCCTTTTGCAGGGACCGGTGCCGGAAACGAGCTGCCGCAATTCCATCTTTCCGCTTTCGCTGTCGCTTCCTGGGCCCCACTTCCGTCGTTGCCTTCGCCTCCTCTTCCCTCTTCCCATCCCCTCAACCCTGCCAAGGCGTAGTCGAAGCATTTCCTTTCTCCATCTCATCCTCCCCAATCTTTCCATGAGCCAAGCGAACAACGCTAAACGCAGAGAAGGCTTCCCTACAACGTCCTTCCAGCACGCCGGTGTGTTTATTAACGGTCTGCTTTTTTCCTCGCTGCGTCGTGACAACCGGTCTATTTATGGGCTTTACCTTTACGTGGCTGACGTAATATATCTCCTCGTATTAGCACGGCAAGCACTCAATCAGACAGCCGGCCAAAATGAGGGGATATTACGTGTTAGCGTCGCAACTAGAGTAAAGTTTCGAACCGAAACAAAAAAAAAATCTACAGAGCACTGTCACGCCTAACGCTTCATCCCATCTCCCCTCCCCATTGTGCCCTTCGTTATCTGGAGCCAAATGCATAGTGACGCTGAAAGCAAAACGGAGGAAAAAGGGTGAGAACTGGTCGAAGCTACGACAGACAACAAGCCTGACATGCTGTAATCCTGGATTGATATCGCCGGTGACGGAGAACCGCAAAGGCGATAAAGGAGGCACAAGGGCCAAGAAAGGAAATGCAGGCAGCTGCAGGCGGCTCTGAGCAAAGCCAGCTGCAGAGAGGCAGACTATAAGATGCAGGCGCGGCGCGTCGACATGGTGGAAGCCTTCGGTCAAGGATATTCGTGGAACTGTCCATATAGGGAATAAAGGGCGTCACTATAGGGAAGCCTTGGATCAAACATAAAGAATTTTCAACACAGGGAAGTCAGTGCGTCGATATAGGGAAGCCTTCGATCAAATCACCTGTCGACAAGTGTAGGACGCCGGCGTAAGCCTGCTTGCGAGTGGAAGGCTTGCAGCAGCTGCCGTCAGTTTGAACTACGCCGACCGATTAGATCTGCATTGATCACAACAGCGTCGACCGTACTTCGATGTCTCTCAGAGGAAGCTTTGTGTGACGACAGATTATGTATTTTTATGCGTTCGCCGACAACTGCCTAATGTCGTATTATTTATCCCGGTCATCGATTGGCTGCCTGTGCCATACATAAGCGCATCACGGCTTAAGCGGCGCAGAATGGCGAATTACATGTAAACGATGGAAACATATTACATTATTGTTATATCACTGTCTAAATGTCCAACGAATTCCAGCTTTTTGGTCGCGCGTTCGTGTTCGTTGTTGGTCGCCGTCCACCAAACCAATGTAATACGCAAATGCTACGGCTTTGATTGTTCTCCGCGCCTTGTAGAGGCCGCCAGAGAATGCTCCGTTTTCTGCGAAATTTGTGCACTGTACATGTAGTGCATTCGACTATGTAAGTGAAAACATCTTCATTCAAAGTGCAGAATTTCTGTACGACAGAGCAGACCATGCTGAATGGCCTAACAAGAAGTTTCAGTGATCAGATGTGATTCTATAGGTTCTCTTCAGGCGGTAGATGTTTCTATAAAGTGTCAACCCCACGAGAACATGCTACGGAAAGATAAATTGACTGTAAGGAAACATAGGCCAGAGGGGTTAAAGATAATTACGTGCAGCATAATGTCGTGTACAATAAATTTAACTGAAAAAAAAAGTGGAGCGCGTTTAGCACAAACAGTAAGTCAATATGAGAAGTTCGCCGAACTTTTCCCGCTCTCTCATATGGCAAAAAGCGGACAAAAAATTAACTAACCCAAGTTTAACCACGTACGCGACGTATACCACAGCTTATGGCGAATTGCAATAAGAAAGGTGGGTGTCCGCCTCCTACTACGGCTCCGCTTAGTTTAATTAGTAATTCCGCAGATGCTAATTCAGTCTTAGCGCCCCGCCAGCGCGTGCTTTATGTTTCATCAAAGCCTCAATTCCCCGCCGGGAACAGAGATTACTAACCTCCAAGGATACATTCCATTTAGAAACAGGCGTGGGCCCGTAGTAATACACAAATGTATCACGAATAGCGCCCTGAGTGCCATTCTATTTAAGGCCTCGGTTCTTTTTTCGGGATACTGCCCCTGAGGTAGCTTCAACAAACAAACAAACAAACAAACAAACAAACAAACAAACAAACAAACAAACAAACAAACAAACAAACAAACAAACAAACAAACAAACAAACAAACAAACAAACAAACAAACAAACAAACAAACAAACAAACAAACCAATCAAATCATTGAATAATTAAGTTGCTTTTTAAGTAACTGAATCACTAATTAATTAACGAACTAACAACCAAAACATTGAATAATTAATCTGCTTTCTAAGTGACTTAATTGCGAACTAATTAACGAACTAACCACCCAACCAACTAGCTACTTATATTGAGAACTTACTACAAATAAGCGACTGAATAAATATTACCCTTAAATCTAGGCCCTTCAGAGCCATTCGCCCCAATTTAGCCGTATTCGTAGGACTAGAAGTTTGAGGAGAGAAACAGCGCTCTCAGAAAATGCGAAGGGGGGGGGGGGGGGGGGGGGTGCGTAATTTTGTAAAACGTTTTGTTTCCTTGTGTGCTGGCGGTGGCTATGCGCTCGACCTCCGCGGTCGCCGCTTCCTCCTCAATGCCTCTATTCGTAGCGTCTTCGTGCTCTGGCGTGGCGCCTAAACCACCAAGGCCGCCGTTCGGCACCATCGCACGGACATCCGTTTCATTACGTTCCTTCCTTCTCCCACGAGGCGGCGCGGCGGTACCCCTTGTTACCCATCGCCCAGACGGCGCCTCTTCTGACAACTGCTGCTCCTGCCGCCTCAGCCAATGCCGTTTCCGCCCTCGCGTCGACCCCGGCCGTGCTTCATCTCGCTCTCTCTTGGCCCAGTGCCCACATTCGGATACTGCGACTATTCGCAGTCTTCTTAGTTCTTGGTTAAAAAAAAGCGTTTGCTCTCACTTTCTCTTCATTTGTACGATCCTTTCGCGCGTTGCTGTAGCCAAGTTAGCTATCCCTCCCTCTTTTCTTTCGCGTCGATTGTCCTCTCCACACTATTCAGCGCTTCCGTGTTTTGTTGACGGTCGGAGCCCTCGATTTGCTTGACAGAGAATCGGTGCACTGGTTTCGTTGATTTCGCGCTCCAGTTCAGTGGTGGAAGTTGAAAAAGTGTTTTATAGGGAGCAGCGTAGGACGCAGCATAGAACGGATAGACTGAGGCCAATTTTAAACGTCGCCTGCTGGGACCCCGTATAACCATACAGAAAGGCGATAATCATAGCACCGCGGCTTTATACCGCATACAGTGAGGCCAATTTTAAACGTCGCCTGCTGGGACCACACGTATGCATACAGAAAGGCGATGGTCATAGCAGACACCGCATACCCATACACCGCATACGTTATTCGACTGTACTCCGAGCATGCGAACTAGCTACGTACGGATGACGATAATCCTTGTTTGTCACTAGAGGGGCACTTGAAGCCGTTCTGAACATGTCGGTTCACGGCACCTATTGGCTGCTCCTGCTCGTCATCCCGGTGATAGCGCACAGCTATCCTTAACGTTCACGACACCACTGTTCGGGCAGCAACATCGCCCGATACTAGCCGCACATGTTCATTCACACGCTATAGCTTTTTTTTGTGTTATCTCGCATATTCCTTTCACCTTATTTATTACTGCCACCAGATAAGACATTTTACATCTCTTTTTCGACTAATTGCCAGGTCTGCAGCGCAAGCCAAGTGACTACGCCTTTCGGTTTCTGAAACAAAGGTCACGGGTTCGAATCCCAGCCGCAGCAGTCCCATTTCGTCCGGGGCGAAATGCAAATAGGCCTTTTGCGCGTAAAAAGAATGGCCGATATTAATCCGGAGACCTGCGCTGCGATGCCTTTTACAGTGAAAGGTGTTATAGCTTTTGTTTGAACATATAGCCCTGTATTCTGCCGAGGAAACTACGGCGTCAGCCTTGGATTATTGGTTAGTTGAAAAATTGATTAAATTATATTAAAATAAATGGTCGCCACCTGCAAATCGTGGCAGGTGGAGAAGTGGGAGGAGAAAAGTTCCCTTCTCTAATTTTAGGGAGAGGAAGGAGAGGGAAGATAGAGACAGTATGACAAGTAGCCTTGTTGTTTGGTAGGTATGATGAAAGCGGAGGAATGCGGAACCGTAAGGTGGATGTCACGGGAAGAACCCAAAGGGGGGCTACCGTGGAAGGAGGAGTTTCTATGGGCTTCATGGCTAAACCAAAGCTATAACAGCTTTCGCTGATTTCTGCTACGGCTTTTTTAAAAGGTTTACTCGTTTTCGTTTATCTTGAATTGACTTTACGCCCAGCAACGCTCTGCTGGTGAGGCCTTCCTGCGCATTCCATTCATTTATTATTTCATTTCTTTCAGAGGACCGCTTCAAAGGTTCAATGACCTTTCATCTAGTCAGCGTGCTGCTTCGGGCCGCCAAATTACGCTTGTCAGAAAATTTTTTTCCCGTAATTTTTGCTTCAGGATATTAAATAACTTCGTTGTTCTCGAGTAACGGCTTTTATTAAAAAATACTGCTACGCCATGATGTTGCGCTAACCTCCCATTCTGTGTTCTTCGATCTACAAGACCATTCCTCGAATGCGCATGTTAGATATTTGGGATGAATATGAAAAAAAAAAATCAAGATACCCTTAGAAAAGGATGTCAATTTCATTACGCCGCTCCCTCTTCTTTAGTTGTAGTTTTCTTTCCTTCACTTCTCTTCCCTGAGTACAGCGCGCATCTACTCGTTCAGCGACCGTTCGCGAAGAACGCAGACAGGCTAGACAGCAGCCATCGTTACGGGGACTCTTGGCGCTCTCGTCAGATCTCGCAAAGCCGCGTTCCCTACGCGCTCACCCCGTGAAGAGATACGTGCTTCCACTCGGTCTCCACCGAGCCGAAATGAAGTCGCTCGATCTAAAATAGGGAATAAAACTCTACCAAGTTGGAAATTGAAAAAGGAAAACAACGAAATTGGCACGACAGTTAAAAAGTAAAGCGCAAGCAAAAATTCTACGGGGAAAGGTTTAAGGAGCTCAAGGAGCGGTGCACTGAGAAGAAGAAAAGGAAGTCACATTGAGGAGAAATTCGGGAGCGAAAACGAGGACACATGCAGGGGAACGGCTCATATGAATAGAGCAAACAGCAGCGTCGAATGCTGCAAGGGAATGAAGAAGCCGGCCGCGCATTACGACTCGGCAACGGCTTCTAGAGTGCGAGAAACAAAAGCGGCAGGAGCGAAACAAGCCCTGGCGGGAGATAAGAAAGGAGCGGAGTGGAAATAAAAGTGGAACAAAGAATCCAGCGACGTCTCCAGGGCATCGTTGGAGTGGAATAAAAAGGGAGTGAAGAGGGAGAGGGAGATGGCGGGGACAGAGAAGAGGAAGCGAAACAACGCCGTCTCGCATGGAGCGCTGTAGGCGGTCTGGTTGCGGCGCAGAGACGGCAGCCGTGGTGTGACTCCGAACAATCTCGAAAGCCGCAGCGTGCGCGTTGTCTGCGCTCCGCCGGCAATGATACGTCCCTCGACGACGAAAGGAGGAGTAGAAAAAAAAAAGAAGACCAGACATCTGTTTCGGAGAATGTTGAGGTAGCCGGCTTTAGCCTTTGTATCTTGCGAAGCAGTTTCTTTTTCTGTATGGCAGTTTTCTTCGGATTGTGCGAAATCCACGCTATGTACGGAAAACAGAGAACGCTTCTAAAAAAAGCAAAGGGGCTGCAACGCAATGCCATACGAGCTTCCGCATCAGATGTGAAGGAGTAAGGGTAGTCATACACATGTCCGACGGGGTCATGGTCATATGCATATGGTCTTACATATGGTCATATGTAAGAAGTGGCACATAACTCACGGTGAGATACAGAACATTATAACGACGCATAAAGGGCATCTGACTGATGGCAGTGGGTCATTTGATCTGTCGGTCATGTGCCCAATGATGACGTCACTACTACGGTAACGTGACGTCGACATCACTTCGTGCGAGAGACGCGATCTCTGCACATGAAGCGGTTTTAGTGCTGCGCCCTAAAAATATACGGTAGCTCTGTCACAGTTCATGTCTTTCGACCTAATAGAAGGTGCTTACAAATGAGAAGCAAGAAAATTTCGAGCAAGAGTCACCTAGCTTCACTAAAGGTACAAAGGAAGAGATAAATAGGACGTGTAATTTGGGTGGAAATCCTGACAGTAATTAGAACGCTGCGACGGGAACGTTGCCGCTTGCAACTGCATCTCATTACTACTCCCCTGTAAAGGGTGCACTGCCACTGTAATAGCAGTGCTGCAACGGAGCCAACTTTAGAAACCAAGTTTCGGGATTGTTCGCCCTCGGACCTGTTGGTTGACTTTGTCGTTGCAAGACAGCTGGAACGTATTCACCAGGATCCAGAACAGACAAGATAAAAAATAAAATGAAGCAATACACAGCGGTGTGTCTTTCTGTTTGTCCCCTCTAGTTCATCAGCCTTCGTGTTTCCGTCCGCCCCCTCTTGTTCAATAGGAGTATGTTCAAGATACAAGGTGTAGGAAGAACCCTGCCCCCTATATTTTCACAAGTTTACTAATTCTGATGAACGTACTAATCAAGAATACGATTGAGACGGCTTCTTAAGACAACGTTTAAAAAGAGGACTGCCTTTGATATTTCCTCACTTTTGCTAATCCCGATTCGGTACTGCGTGCAATACTAGAACTACACTAAGCAGGCAGGTATATAGGAGGGGCGGGGGAGGGGGCTTTCCAAAATCCCGCATCAAGCTCGCCAACTCCCATCTCCCTCCCACAAATTCTCTTAGGGCGGCCCATAGTGGCCGTGTACCGCCCTGCTGCCGCCGCACCATTATGAGAAATTACCGCGGGTACCTCCCGGAAAAAAAAAAGAATCCTGGCTGCGTGGCTGACACCAGGCTCCGTACTGTGACTGGCTGCCTGGAAGAATTTGACCGCTGTATTTACTGCTGTGTAAAAGTAGCAGCTGCATCAGGAGGAACTTCCTCCATAGTGAATGACACCCTCGTAGTCGTGAATGTTGTAATCGGGAACCGCCGTGTCCATTCGCTGCCAGAGGATTTTGCACAGGCGTGTTTCAGCCGATATGGACATGTGAACAGGACAGGGGGCGCTTTCTACAATAGTAATACCATTGTCGAGAGACAGCGCTATAATGGCAGTGTCATTGTCAATACCCTGTGATACATAGTAATGCCAGTGTCGAGAGGGTTTGGCACTATGGTATTGCCGTTGTCGAGAGTCTCTGGTATCTTGGTAACAGCGTTGTCGACGCGTCCTGTGGCACGATGGTAATGTAGACGTCGAGAAGCCGTGGTATAATGGTAATGCCGTTGTCGAGATCCTGCGCAGCAACGGTAATGCCCTTGTCGACAGCATTTGGCACTATGGTAATGCCATCTTCGGCAGCCTGTGGTGAAATGGTAATACCATTATCAAGAGTCTCGGCAGTAGGTGTCCAACTAGACAGCTCTGGCTCTGCAGTATCATAAGTTCGATATGCGTGACAGCAGGCCGCTGGTACGCTGCAACTATTTCGATGCATCGCCCAGAAAACAGGGAGTGCATGCTGTAATATGGCTTGAATGTTAGTGCACTCTGTGTTACGGCCTTCGGTGTTCATGAAACTCAGTTACAACGGCTCATCCTAAGAGATTGGGAGCGCTTGAAACAAGTCAACAGAGAGGCCATGCGGACTGTCACTGGCATGCCCCACTTGACACCTATTCCCACACTACAAGCGGAAGCTCAGCTGAATATTATTGACGAGCTGTTGGACGAGTGCCGTAGTGTGCACTGCCTGAAAGTTCCAGCAACCACTGCAGCCTCTGCCCTGCCACATTACATTGGCCCGTCCTATCCGCTGCTTCCTCTAATATATTCGGAAACCCTTCCTTGGCAGCATCCCCAAGTCACCGACAACCAACCGCTAAGTGTCATGTGTAACGTTGACTCATCAGTGACAGAAACAGAGCCGCTATCCCAGAAGACTCCGTAGGAACGTTTCAGGCTTACGTAGATGCAAGCCCAAAAGACCGTGTTTTGCACATCAGAATCGTTTGTCCAGCTCTCCCTCAGATACGCCAGACATGTTCGTATATCACAGAGGCACCGCTTCTCCCTGTGATAGCAGAGCTCGTCGGCATTCGCGACGGCTTGTTGCTTTAATAGACCGTTTCTGTACTGCACCACCGACTCGTCTCTTCCTATATAGAGAATCCACATAAGAAGTTCCGGGTCTACGGTGCGTAGCCAGGTTCTTGGAAATTCATTGGCAATGTGTGCTCCGCGTAGTGCAATTTCCATGCCCTGTCCGTGTTGTGTGGGCTAGACGCCCTACGCAGCATCTCAGGGAACCTGACAATGTATCCCATCCACTGCGGGTGGCATACCCCGCTGCCTATGGTGAAGCTATCGGCAGGAGACGCCGAACTGTCTGAAAAAGGATTTCTCCGCCGCACTACGCATGCTTTAATTCCACCGCCTGGATACAACCGCTCTGGCGGTCTAACTAGCCGTGAGGAGGCGGCGTTGCGGAGATAGTGGGTGGGTGCTGCGCTGATTCCTGCGGTCAGGGCGCCCTGGACATCGCAGACTCCTCTTCTGACCTGTCTCTTCTGCCCCGCTCACGCAACAGATGCGACGGTAGATCACTCCTTCACAACTTACTACACCTCGGCAGCCAGGATTACCGCCATATACAACCACCAGACACAAGAAAATGGAGCCATGGGCCCCAACGCCGGGCCTTGTTGGCATTTATAGCCGAAACAGGTTCTACATACGAGGGGGTACCCAAAAGTATACGAACTATTTTTTTGGTCGGCAAAGCTTCTGTTGTACCGCGTTTTGCCACTACGAGCGCATAGAACGAACATTCCAGAGTCAGTAAGCCGAATGCCGTCGCTGAAGGTGGTCGAATTGGTACGGAATCGAATTGGTACGGACGAGACCAGTGGTAAAGATCTAATTATTTATCATTTCGCAATCTGACATAGAGAACAAAAATTGAGACTACATAAGGACTAATCATTAGGGGCAATGACCTCGGATAAAGGGTCTCCCACAATTTTATTCCCCCCCCCCCCCCCCCCCCCCCACTTCGTCTTGTTCTCCTCGACGGTAGTTCACCAGTTCTCTCTACATTTTTTAACCGCTCGCCATTTGTACCACTTATTTGTACTGCAAAGGGTTTGAGTCACGTTAAGTAACAACGAAGGCGCAGAACTGAATTGACCTCCTCTTTGAAATTTCGAAGAAAACAGAAAAAAAAGTATCTCTTTTGAGTCCCGCTCAAACGCGACGCCCACTACAATGTAAACAAATCCCGAGAACGAGCCAAGTGTTGACTAACCCACTAAAAGATGGCTGGAGACCGTCAGCACACACGACTATTGTTTGCAGTGCATTCAACACGACGCAGTGCAAAGCTTTGTCAAGAAGCCGGCACGAGGACCATTACTGCGCTCCGTCGTTTGGGTTCGTCCGATGGTCTCGTCATTGAGAAACCCGGGACATGAACGGAACAATGACTGGTGTTCAAAGACCGGAACCTCCACGAATGTGGGAAAAAGACGGGAGTCACTGTTAAGTAGAAACAAACACATGCCTGCGAGAAGAGAGAAAAAGCCCGCACAAAAATAGCGTTGAGAAAACTAGACGACAATAAGGCCTTTCTCGACAGTGGGTTTAAGTCTTAACAATAAGCGTCACTATTATTTCATTATTAGCAAAAGTGAGATTAAACATAGGAAAAGAGAAACGGAAAAGAAAACAGGTGTCAGCAATTTGATATCAAATGTACTAGATATTCTGCGGTAATTCCGAAAATGGAATTCCTTTCTGATACCATCACTTAATTTGTGCTTGAACACAGAACGCTGTCCGCGGACTTTGGGAAGCACAGTAATATCTCTGAGCACGGTAAAAAGTAAGGAATCTAGTTTGCTCATTGCAAGCTAATCAAATGATACCGCTGTTACAGCATCGCTGCTACTTTTCATGTGGCAGTCGCAGAAAAGCTCCACATGAACTGTACAAGATTTCTAAACGTAAAAATTTATTCACTCTTTCCATTTCTCGTTCACATTATTTCTCGGTGTGGTAAATCCATCGAACACCAGGATTCACAGATCCTTCAATTACGAGAAGCTCGTCAAATTAGGGGAAATTTCAAAAGCTCTCCCGTTTCGTCACATGCTCAGGGAGATTAGTGGAGGCGAGAAAACTTTAATCTAACCAAATGCATTAGGGGCGATAGTAATGGTGCCCCGTCTTGTCTTGTACTAATGATCTTTAGTCTCCCCATATGCGCGGAGTTTCCTTTTAGCCCGATAGCGTTAAGGAATTCGTGTCGCAGAAATAGTAGCATCGTTGACCGTGGTCGAATAATACGGAAAAAATCTCAAATAACCTAGGGGTCTGGTGGGCCACCTAGGTCATGTGACCTTGTGACGTCATCACAACCTGCCCACCGGATTTTGAGCAAACTGCCCACAGTGTCAGGTGGCAGTTAAAAGAATGACTGGTGATGACGCATTGCTTAACCGCTGCACCACTGCGCAAGGAGTGGTACGAGGACTCCGAGGGAGCTACAAATGTTAAGCAGAGGATGACCATTTCCGCATATATGGGCATGTATACCCATTAAAACTATCGCGGCATACCCTTAAGGCGGAGCTTAAGTGTCTGCTCCAATTTTCTAGAGGCTTCTATCAGCTGCACGTTGACTGCCCTGCATTTCTTTGTATCGTGCACCCATTGAGTTAGCCCGAATTCACGGACACAATGATCGACAGACAGAAACAAGAAAACCAAAGCTTTCTCCGTTGCGTTTATAGCCGGCCTGAATTCCTCCGCTTTTACCTTAACGAAAGAAGAAAGCACAGGAACGAATGGATGAAAGTGGAACAAGAACGCAGTGCTTATTTTAAGCGGTGCTCGCCTAAATGGGTCAGCGACGGACGAGAGAAATCAATTATTGCGTAGCTTAAAGAACCGAAGGGAGCATTTGCTAGAGGGCTCGCTATACGAAAGCAGCGACAAACAGTGCGGACAATGCAAAATGTTGTTACTGGGCGAAGAGAGAAAAAAAAAAGGTACTCAGGAAAGAAAAGCTCTTTTTCCAGTTCTCCTCCTCCTCCTCCTCCTCTATCAGCGCTCGCGCTTTCCACAGTCCGCTCCTTTAGTCGACGCTTTCAACTTTCCTCATTACGCGCGATCTTCCTTTGTGCGTCTGTTTGTTTATACGGTCCCTCCCAGCTCGTAAAGCGATGCCAAAGCTGAATGACGGCTTTGCCCCACAAAGCCCATGCCCTGTTGGTTCCTAGAGACGCGCGGGGGAAAAGCTGGTAATGCAATTGTGCCGGCCCCAAACCAGGAGGAGGAAGAGGATGAAGAGGAGGATGGGAGAGGCTGAGCGCAACGCCAAATACCCGGCGTTCGCGCAGTTAGTTCCGGCCGCTCTTCCTTTCCCAGAATCTCCTTCAGAGCCTCTCCGTCCCCCGAATTCGCTGGCTCGCTCGCTTGCAGCGCGCTCACCGGAGACAGACAGTGCGGTAACGAGGCAATTAGAGCATCTAGCGTCGGCGCAAAGGCGACCCAGTTTCACCCCCCCCCCCCCCCCCCCCTCCTCCACCCAAATGCTCGCAGGCCTTCGTGATAGTAGAGCCGCCAGAGCAAGGCCCCGAACTGAGGAATAAGTTATAGTGGATGCGGCCAATTTAGGTATAAGAGAGGGGGGACACGTACTCACCTATTCAGAGGCGCCGTTATCGTTGCCTCTGTGCGTTCCGTTCATCTCGTTTGCTCCTCGGCCCGTTTCACTCTGGCGTTGTTCCTGACTCACTCATGTGGAAGCGAACAGTAGATGCCATTTCTGCGCTGTGCGCGAACATAAGGTTATCTTGCTCCTATACACGCAAGCCGCAACTTCCGAACCAGCTGTGACTAAAACTGTTCATATTGTTTCACAGGCTTCCTTTTCTCCATGTAACGTACGGGGTAATAAAATGCTAATATTTAGCTACGTGGCTTATTTCTTTCTGCGTCCAAGCTAAAACACGTTATACCAGCTAAATTAAGTCCAACGCTCCCTGGCAGGCAGGCATGGTTTCACGTTTCGGGTCGTTCAGCTCCACGTCATTTGCTTTTTAAGTATGACCAAGTAGTTCAGGCTTCTATGAACTTCAGAAAAAAAACCTCGACCTTTACCCTTGTTATATTCGAGTGCATTCAAGGCCATTGGTACATTCCCGAATTCATTTGTTTCCTGTAGGCTGGCATGAAGCTGAAACGGAACCTAAGTGCGGCATAAAAAAGAGCGCATATTGAGCGAAGCTGTCCGCTGTAGCACAGCTACTGATAACTCGGCAGCGGCGAAATTAGCAAGAAGTATCACCGGTTGCATCGGGTGGAGGAAAGAAAAACAAAGGAAACAAGAAAACGAAGAATTGTAGAATGAAAAAGACAGACGGAGAAGAAGAAAAAGAAGACAGAGAAGGTTAAGAGGATGAAGAAAAAGAAGAAGACTGAGAAGGAAGTGCGGCTCTGGTGGTGGCACCGACCAGTGAAACCGTTTCCCATCATTATTCGGTCAGTCTAACAGCACATGTACGCCGGCATGGCCACTGGGATCCTCACGGAGTACGAGGCTCAAGTCAAGATTCCGGGGTCACCCGCCCATCGCAAGGACCTCTACGTGATTGTCGCAGTGCTGGGCGTATCTGCATATGCATGCACGTGCGTTCTCGGATACTCTCACGCCAATCACGACAGCCACAAGCGGAACGACGAGTATGTGAGCAGTTGCATCGCATCCTGGCCAAGTGTGGCCGATCAACGGAGGAGCTGCGGGGCTGCGAGGACGGGCATCGCCTACCGCCATCACTTCAAGGTCAAGGGTGGACAAGCGAGCGCCGACGGAAGTGACGTGTCACTGGACTTCCGCTTGGTCTCCTTCAACGGTATCATGGCTCTACTGGCACAATATTAATGAAGTATTTGTCACTGAAAGACACTGTGCAGTGCTCGTTCCAAGATTGCGGCGAAAGAGGTGCCAGAGTTCAAGTCCAGGGACATGTCGTCGAAAGCAGCGGCGCTGCGATGTTTCCTGACCACGATGTACGCGCGACATATTTCTTACGCCCGTAAAACCTTTTTGTTCATCTGGGTTCATCTATCTCTTCACTTTAGCCTGAACACCGTACATTCTAGGTCGCGTACTGTGACCATTCCCACCACTAATGTACACTATTAGCCATCACAAGCCAATGAGAGTGTATTCAAATTTAAGCCAGCTGTTCGTGGCTTCTCACCCTGATTATCGCTTATTTAATTAAAACCTTATCCACTGTGTTCCTTCATGTGCCTCCGCGTGCAGACAGCGTACGATGATAGGAACGCGCGGCGGGAATTTAAAATAGAGAAGAAAAATGAATAATATGGGTCTACGAATTCGCGTAGAGCTATGCTAAGGAAATATAAACCCGCTCAAATTCAGCTATATGTTTCCAAATACGTGTGGTCCACACTTCGCCTCCTGCGGCGAAGTGGCCAACTTATACCGCATGATATGGGCGTTCCACAACGATGCGGATATTGCGAGAACCGATAAGCGAACAACTGTGGACTGGGAGGCGGCGCTGTCCAGCTCACACAGGGAGGACCAGCACTGGTTGGTGAACCGGGCAAGAGCGGAGGCAAAAGCCAATGGGCTCCTCGACTGAGTGCCCACCCAACTAACCTAGGTGCATTCTGTATATTAAACGTTTTTTCACCTACACACAGTCCAGACAACAGACTGGAAAGCTGCACGCGAGGTGGTGTGAAGAGAGTGCCGTTGCGGAGTCTCAGGAAGATGTCAGTTAAGGTGGAAGCGAAGTTTAGGAAGCGAAAATGCTCAGCAAAACACTGCTCCTTGCTAGGGATGCAGCGCATTTGGCACGTTCTGTACGATCATGAAGAGAAGCTTACCAATAACCCTCAAGAGAAAAGTGTACAACAGCTGTATCTTGCTGGTACGCAGCTACGGGGCAGAAACATGGTTTCAGCTTAAGTTAATGACAACGCAGCGAGCTATGGAAAGAAAAATAATCAGTGTAACGTTAAGAGACCGAAAGCGGGCGGATTGGGTGAGAGAACAAACGCGGGTTAATCAAAACCTACTAGAAATCAAGAGGAAGAAATGGGCAGGGGCAGAGCATGTAATGCGAAGGCAAGATAACCGCTGGTCCTAGAGAGTAACGGAGTGGACTCCAGGAGAAGGCAAGTGTAGCAGGGGGCTGCAGAGATTTAGGTGCACGGATGAAATTAAGAAGCTTGCGGGGATACGGTGGACGCAGCTGGCACCGGATACGGTTGATTGGAGAGTCATGGGCCAGCACGATACGCTGCGACTTTACCGAACTCTTGCTGACTTTGCACATTGGCTCCATTTTACTGCCACTTCCTTTTCTACTTTATCTTTATATCCCTTCATGCCTTTCCCCTCGTGCTGGGTGGGGAACCGATTTATTTTTCCGGTTAACCTCCCTGCCTTTTCTTCCCCTCCTCCTCCTCCTCACGGGAGAGGCACTTGCCCTGCAGTGGGCGCAGTCAGGCTGACGAAGATGACGATGACAATTATGGCCCACATTGAGGTTTTTGCCAGGAATCAGAGGCATAGATTGCTATTCACCTGTGCATTTACGTGACATAAACATAAATAAATAAATAAATAAATAAATAAATAAATAAATAAATAAATAAATAAATAAATAAATAAATAAATAAATAAATAAATAAATAAATAAATAAATAAATAAATAAATAAATAAATAAATAAATAAATAAATAAATAAATAAATAAATAAAGCTCGCCGGAACGCACGCGGGAGTGCAACACCGGTGGCAAAGCCGACGAAGCTAACGAAAAGGAAGCAGGCAGCCGATGAGAGCAGGGATTCGCAGCTCTGTTCGACGCTGGTCTCCGATACGGCACACATTGTCTCCGTGCTCTTCGCAGCTTTGTCACCATAGCCAGGGGAGCCAGCATGAAGCCGCACCAGGAGACGCACGTCAACCTCCCGGCGGTGCTGATCAACAGCGAAGGGCTGCACTTCATCGCCGTGGTGCTGGGCGTTTCCATCCTGGGATGCACGTGCGTGCAGACGTACTCCTTTGCCTGCCGTAGCACGCCGACGTGGAAACCGGAGGAAGTACGCAAGTTCATCGCGTCCCAGGCCTGGGAGGTGGAGCAGCGGAGCGGCGGCGGTTTCGGGAGTGACGCCGTTCTTGTCCGCATTGCCACCTTGAAGGAGGTCTTAATGAAAGGGTCCTCAGACGCTGTCAGTGAACCGATGGTGGACGTGTGGACCGGACGCATCTGAACGCGCATGACGGTGCCGACAGCAAGACATATCCTGAAGCCACCGGAGCCACCGTCAACGCGGAGCCATAGTGTACTACTCTGTTGCAGCCAACATTTCCTCTAACAACGCATGCAAAGGTTTCAACGAGAGGACTTGCGAGACGGCGGGATTTTTCCTTGCTCACTCACGGAGCGCCACGATGAATGAACAAGTGTTGCTTTAGGTAGATTTCGAACTGGAGACTAGCGCTTGTGGCGAGGACTGCGACAGCCACAATTCGTGTGAAAATTTGAATTCATTTTTAAACCTTTTTCTGTTGGACGAAAATATGTAGCGTCCCGGTTAAGCTGTACCTATAGAGCTGAAAGGAATGGAACTGGTGTCTTAGCCAGCTGGCTACATCACGGATCGATGTGAAGTGTTTTTATGAAATTGTAGTTGCCACATCGCCTATCCTTGTAGCGTTCTACTGTGCTCTATTAATAGAACGCATCGAACGCATCAAAGCATCTTCATCAGCTAACAACCCTCATAAGCTATAGTGGAATAAGTTATAGCGGATGAGGCCAATTTAGGTACAAGAGGAGGGGGGGGGGGCACGTACCCACCTATTCAGAGGCGCCCTTATCGTTGCCTCTGTGCGTTCAGTTCATCTCGTTTGCTCCTCGGCCCGTTTCACTCTGGCGTTGTTCCTGACTCACTCATGTGCACGCGAACAGTAGATGCTATTATTGCACTGTGTGCCAACATCAGGTTATCTTGCTCCTATACACGCACGCCGTAACTTCCGAACCACCTGTGACTAAAACTCCTGATATTGTTTTACAGGCTTCCTTTTCTCCATGTGCCGCAGGGGAGATAAAATGCTAATATTTATCTACGTGGCATATTTCTTTCTGCGTCCAAGCCAGAAGACGTTATAGAGCCGATAAATTAAGCTCGACTGATAACCTCCCTTGCATTCCGGCATGGTTTCACGCTTCGGATTGTTCAGCTCCGTTTCCTTTGCTTTTTAAGTATGACCAAGTAGTACAGGTTTACATGAATCTGAAAAAAAAATGGCTGTGGCTTAGCTTAGTTAAGCCTGGTAATTGCGAAGCAATACAATAGGTTCCGCTATTTTATTGGCTTCCCATGTACTGACACGGCTAATGACGCATAGACGTTGACCGTTTTCGTCGGGCTGCATATTGAGCACACCGCTTGGAAAGTCGTTCTTCTCGTTCTTCTGCCGTCTCCGTAGCTCGCTGATGCTTCCTCTTTGCATTCTGCCGAAGTGCCTTGCTTGCTTGCGGCGGCATCTGACATGTTTGACGAGAGGAGCGAACCGGCGTTGGTGCCTACCAGCCTCGCGCTGCGACGGCGCGAGATGGGGCCCCGTTTTTACACAGATGGTATGATGTCATGCCAAAGGTGATGCCAAAGGTCAAATGGTGCCTACCACCGCCTCGCGCTGGAACGGGCTGAGGTGGTAGCTAAAGTAGTATTGCTTCGCAATAAAAAAACTTCGACATTTACCGTAACTATATTCGAGTGCATTCAAGGCCATTAATACATTCACGAATTCATTTGTTTCCTGTCGGCTGGGATTAAGCTGAAACAAAACATAAGTGCGGTAAAAAATAAGAGCGCTTATTGAGCGAAGCTGCCCGCCGCAGCACAGCTGTTGATAACTCGGTAGCGGCGAAATTGGCAAGAAGTGTCACCGGTCGCATGGGGTGGAGGTCGAGGAATTGTGTCGCAGATCCTCTACGCTCGAGGTATGTGCGAAATCTACACAGGTCAACAACAACAACAAGAAGCCCAGAAGAGAACAACGACGAAAGAAAAGCAAAGGAATGAAGAAAACGAAGAAGAGTAGAATGAAGAAGACGGAGGGAGAAGAAGAAGATGGAGAAAGAAGTGCGGCTGTGGTGTTGGCGGCGACCAGTGCCATCGTATCCCTACCAGATTCGGTCAGTGTGCGCACACAAGTTCGCCGACATGGCCAATGGGAGCCTCACGAAAGTACGAGCCGCAAGGCAAGATCCCGGTGTCGTCCGCCAATCGCAAGGACCTCTACGTGATTGTTGCAGCGCTGGGCTTATCCCCATCTACATGCACGTGCGTCCTCAACTACTCTCACGCCAATCACGTCAGCCTCAAGCGGAAGGACGAGGAGGTGCGCAATTTCGCGCACTGACTAAGTGTGGCCGATCAGCGGAAGAGCTGCTGGGCTGCAAGGACGGGCATCGCCTACCGGCATCACTTCAAGGTCAAGGTTGGACAAACGAGCGCCGACGGAAGTGACGTGTCACTGGACCTGCGCTTGGCCTCCTTCAACGGTATCAATGGGCTACTGGCCCAATATTAATGGAGTATTTGTCGCTGAAAGAAACCATGCAGTGCTCGTCCCAAGATCGCAACTAGAGGGATGCCAGCGTTCAAGTTTCAGGGACATATGTCGTCGAAAGCAGCGGCATTGTGATGTTTCCTGACCACGATGTACGCGTGACGTAATATTTCTTACCACCGTAAAACCTTTTTGTTCATCTCGGTTCATCTATCTATTCACTTTAGTCTCAACACCGCATACTCTAGGTCACGCACTGTGACCATTCCCACCACTAATGTATATTATTAGCCATGAAAAGCCAATGAGAGAGCATTGAAATTTAGGCCAGCTGCTCGTGGCGTCGCACCCCGATCCTGCCAGCAGAAAGCTCCCTTTTGCTTGCGGGCACACGATGCGAGCAACAAAGATTATCGCCGCTAGGTCAGAAACGAATCCGCCAACTGGCTGCACGGGAATTATCGCTTATCTAATTAAAACCTTATCAACTGTGTTCCTTCATACGCCTCCGCGTGCAGACAGCGTACGAACATAAGAACGCGCGGGAAATTAAAATAGGGAAGAAACATGAAGAATATAGGTCTACGAATTGTCGCAGAGCTATCCTACGGAAATATTAACCCCGATCAAATTCAGCTATTTGTTTCCAAATACGCGAGTACCGCATTGCGCCGTCTGCGGCGATGTGGCCAACTTAAATCGCATGGTATGGCCATGCCACATCAATCCGGATATTTAGAGAGTCGATAACCGAACAAGTCAGCACTGGGAGGCGGGACTGTCCAACTCACACACGGAGGACCAGCTTTCGCTGCTGAACCGAGCAAGAGCATTGGTAAAAGACAATGGGCTCCTGGATTGAGTGCCCACCCAGCTAACCTAGATTTATTCCGAGCATTAAATGTTTTTCACATACACACAGGCTAGACAACAGGCTGGAAAGCTGTACGCGAGATGGTGTGAAGAGAGTGCCGTTGTGGAGTTTAAGGAAGATGTTAGTTTAGGTGGAAGCGAAGTTTAGGAAGCGAAACTGCTCAGCGAAACACTTCCTCTTGCTCCTTGCTGGGGGTGGAGCGCATACTTTGCAATGGGCGCAGTGGGCTGATGCCCACTGCTTTGCAAAGTATTGCAAAGTGCGCCACTGCGCCATTGCAAAGTGACTGCGCCCTGCAGTGGGCGCAGTCAGGCTGATGATGATGATGACGATTATGGCCCACATTGAGGTCTTGGCGAGGAATTGGAGGCATAGATTGCCATTCACCTCTGCACTTACGTGGCATAAAAATAAATAATAATATTGCAACGGATATTCACAGAAGACGATGAGAAGGAAGTGCCTGACTGGTGCGCGCGCTATTGTTCGGTGCTTCCTGTGTTGTTCGCTCTGCGCTCCGGTCGCCCTTGCTTGTGACTAGCCTTTCGGGCAACGTAACATCTTTGGTGGAGGTGCGGGGTATCGATCCCAGCACCACGGAGCTCCGAAGCGGTCGTCAAACCGGTGCTACTACCATCATGGCCCCACCCAGCGAGTCGCCGACCACTTCTGCTGCTCCTTTCGTGGTCATGGCTTCGTCCCGTGACCCCGGTACATTTTCGGGAAACGACGGCACCGATGTCGACGACTGGTTAAGCCTTTACGAAAGAGTAAGCGCATATAACCGGTGGGACCAAACGTTAATGCTTGCTAACGTAATTTTCTATCTGAATGGAACGGCGAGGGTGTGATTTGAAACCAACGAAGAAGAACTTACAAGTTGGGATCTATTCAAAGAGAAATTGCGAGCACTCTTCGGAAGACCTGACGATAGGCAGATCACTGCGAAAAAACAGCTTGCTTCTCGTGCGCAGTCGTCGACGGAAAGTTACGTGGCCTATATACAGGACGTATTGGCACTTTGCCACAAAGTCGATGCCACCATGAGCGAGTCCGACAAGGTGGGCCACGTGCTGAAAGGCATTGCTGACGATGCCTTTCATCTGCTCGTTTGCAAAGACTGCACAACTGTTGACAGTATTATCAAGGAGTGCCGTCGCTTCGAACAAGTCAAAAGCCGTCGCATTTCTCAGCACTTTTCCCGACTTCCAAACACAGCCGCTACATCTTCTTGCCAGGACCAACGACTCACGCTCAAGTGCCCTCAGAGTCTCCACCTGTCACCGACACTGTGACAAGAATTGTTCGCCGTGAACTCGAAGCCCTAGCACCTGTGGTAACATCATCGACCACACCTAATGACACACTGCCCTCCGTGTCGCTTATTCAGGCTGTCGTGCGGCAAGAACTCGCCCATCTCAACCTCCCTCCGGCCTTGTGCGCCATCGGCAACTCGTCCCCACAGCCACCACCTCCAGTCCCTTTCCGTCCCACCTATTATTCACCACGGTGTTACCGCGATCCGAATGAGTGGCGCACGCCAGACGACCGCCCAATCTGTTTTCAATGCTCTCGGGTCGGCCACATTGCCCGCCACTGCCGCAGCCCCTGGTCGTCACCCCCGCGGGACACCTCCTACTACCGTCCAAACTACACACGCCGCTTTTCACCCCGCCGCCCATCCGAGACGTCTGAGGCCGCCGATCAACCTCCACGACAGTCCTCCCGTTCGCCTTCGCCGCTAGCCCGCCGCTCACGCTCACCGCAGTCGCCTCGTGTTTCGACTACTGCGTCCTACCGCCCCTCTCATCGGGAAAACTAAGTGATGCAGCTCCCGGAGGTGACGCTGCATCAACGACCCGGACCTCAAACCCTCTACTGACGACTCGACCCAATCTGCTAGACGTTACAGTTGACGGTGTTCCTGTGCAAGCCCTTATTGACACCGGTGCCCATATTTCCGTGATGAGTGCTGACCTCCGCCGTCGCCTACGCAAAGTCCTTACGCCTGCAACGTCCTGTGTGCGCGTCGCGGATGGTGCCATGCCTGCTGTCGAGGGACTGTGCACCGCTCGCGTGACAATCGGTGACCACAGTACGCCGGTTCAGTTCACCGTCCTTACCACATGCGCCCATGACCTCATTCTCGGTTTAGACTTTTTGTCGGATCATTCTGCCCTCATTGACTGCTCGCAGGGTGTCCTTCACCTTGAGCTTCCCCAACTCACTCCTGACCCCATCGACTCGTCGCTCCGGTTGACCTGCCCCGACTATGCCCACCTGCCCCCTCAAGCCTTATCTTTCGTTTCCCTCACACCTTCTCGCCCTGTTCCCGATGGTGACTACATCGTTGCGCCAGTCCTTGACCTCGCACTGACCCGCAGTGTTGTCCTGCCCCATACCATCGCCACCGTCACCGCCAACAACCTGTCTCTACCTTTCTTGAACTTCGGCTTCTCCTCACAGCTGCTTCCAGCCGGCATGTGCGTCGCTACGTTGTCCCCACTCGCCCAGTGCCATGTGGCTCCATTAGATGCCTCTCCTAATCGCGACCCACCAGACCCACCGCGGTCAACTCCGCTATCCTCGGACGCATTCACGACCATGATGCCCACCGATCTCCGCCCCGCCCAAACTTCTCAGCTTCGTGACCTTCTCCAGTCGTTCTCGGACATTTTTAACGTCTACGACACCTCACTGGGCCAAACTCTTGCTGTGACGCACCGCATTGACACCGGCGATGCCGCTCCCATTCGCCGCAGGCCCTATCGTGTCTCCCACGCCGAGCGCAAGATCATAAACAACGAGGTCTCAAAAATGCTTTCCAAGAACATAATCGAACCATCCCACAGTCCCTGGGCCTCTCCAGTGGTACTAGTGAAGAAAAAGGACGGCTCATGACGGTTTTGCATAGATTATCGACACCTCAATAAGATCACTAAAAAAGACGTCTATCCCCTGCCGCGTATTGACGACGCCCTTGACTGCCTACACGGAGCCAAATTCTTCTCCTCCATAGATCTTCGTTCCGGCTACTGGCAAATTGCCGTCGATGAGAAGGACCGTGAGAAAACCGCTTTTGTGACCCCTGATGGGCTATATCAGTTCAAAGTAATGCCTTTTGGCCTATGCAACGCGCCAGCCACATTTGAGCGCATGATGGACGCCCTTTTGCAGGGATTTAAGTGGACCACTTGCCTGTGTTATCTGGACGACGTCGTTGTATTTTCGCCTACATTTTCATCCCACCTCGAAGACCTTTCCCAGATTCTTTCCCTCTTTCGTCGTGCCGGCCTACAGCTTAACTCCTCGAAGTGCCGTTTCGCGAGACGTCAGATCACTATTTTGGGCCATATCGTTGATTTCCAAGGGGTTCACCCTGATCCCGATAAGATCCGGGCCGTGAAAGACTTTCCCCTTCCCCGATCTTGCCACGACGTCCGAAGCTTCCTGGGGCTCTGCTCGTACTTCCGTCGATTCATTCAAGGCTTCGCCGACCTCGCCCGTCCCCTTACCGACCTATTGAAGAAAGACGCCACCTTCGTCTGGGGACCTGACCAAGAACGAGCCTTCTCCACTTTGATCGCCAAGCTGACCACCACACCAGTTTTGGCGCACTTTGATGTTGCGGCCCCCACCGAAGTCCGTACTGACGCCAGTGGCTACGGCATCGGCGCTGTGCTCTCTCAGCGACAATCCGGTCAGGACCGTGTCATCGCCTATGCCAGCCGCCTTCTTTCTGCGCCCGAGCGCAATTACTCCATAACAGAACGTGAGTGCTTAGCCCTTGTCTGGGCAGTTGGCAAATTCCGTCCTTATTTATACGGCCGCCCTTTTACGGTTAAAACCGACCACCATGCGCTATGCTGGCTCTCCTCTCTGAAGGACCCTACAGGGCGGCTTGGGAGATGGGCATTGCGTCTGCAAGAGTATGATTACACCGTGACTTACAAGTCTGGCAGGTTACACCAAGATGCCGACTGCCTCTCACGTTACCCCATTGGCCAGTGTGACTTGTTTGGCACTGCCACCGAAGCCGACCTGTTCTCTATCTCTGTCCTTGCCAACATGGGCGAAGAACAGCGCCGCGATGACGATTTGAGATCAATTATCGACCGCCTCAATTCCACTCCGTCTGATCCCTCGATGCGGCGCTTTGTGCTCTCTGACGGAATCTTGTATCGCCGCAGCCTCAATCCGGATGGCCCCAACCTTCTACTCGTTGTCCCCAAGCACCTTCGTCCTGCTATCCTTCATGAACTCCATGATCTCCCCACTGCTGGCCACTTGGGTGTATCGCGTACATACGACCGTGCGCGACGTCGCTTCTTTTGGCCCGGCCTGTTCCACTCCGTACGCCGCTATGTTGCAGCCTGCGATGAGTGTCAGCGCCGGAAACGCCCTGCTACTCTCCCAGCTGGCACACTTCAACCTATTGATGTGCCCCCAGAACCTTTCCATCGCGTCGGCTTGGATCTTCTGGGTCCGTTTCCAGAGTCCACCTCCGGCAACAGATGGGTTGCAGTTGCCACGGACTACGCCACCCGTTATGCGATCACGCGGGCACTGCCAACCAGTACAGCTACAGATGTTGCGGACTTTTTGCTATACGACCTCATATTGCACCATGGTGCTCCCCGCCAACTTCTTACCGACCGCGGCCGCTGCTTTCTGTCCAAGGTTGTCTACGACATTCTTCAGTCCTGCTCTACTAAGCACAAGCTCACCACCGCCTATCACCCGCAGACAAACGGACTTACTGAGCGTCTCAACCGCACTCTGACCGATATGCTCGCTATGTACGTTTCCCCCGACCACCGCGACTGGGACCTCGCTCTCCCGTATGTTACCTTCGCATACAACTCCTCCCGCCATGATACAGCCGGTTACTCCCCTTTTTACCTTTTATACGGCCGCGAGCCCCAATTGCCTTTGGACACGCTGCTGCCTACTCCTGCTGCTCCGTCCTCTGAATACGCCCAAGACGCCATTGCCCGTGCTGACTACGCCCGTCAACTTGCACGCTCCCGACTTCTCGCCTCGCAGGCCTCCCAGCAGGAGTTCTACAACCGCCGTCACCGCACAGTCTCTTTCTCTCCTGGCTCCCTCGTCTTGCTTTGGTCCCCATCTCGCCGCGTCGGCCTCTCCGAAAAACTTCTGTCCCGTTATGTTGGCCCGTACCGTGTCCTGCGCCAGGTAACTGCTGTCACTTACGAAATCGCTCCGGCCTTCCAGCCCGCTTCCTCCCGCCACCTTCAACGTGATATCGTCCACGTCTCTCGCCTGAAACCCTACCTCTCGCCCTGCCGCTCGACGTCATCCAGTACACCGTGACGGTGTTTTTCCGGACGGGGGGCCATGCAACGGATATTCACAGAAGACGATGAGAAGGAAGTGCCTGACTGGTGCGCGCGCTATTGTTCGGGGTGCTTCCTGTTTTGTTCGCTCAGCGCTCCGGTCGCCCTTGCTTGTGACTAGCCTTTCGGGCAACGTAACAATATAATAAACAAAGAATCAAACAAGTAGATAAATAAATAAATAAAGCTCGCCGGAACGTAAGCGGGAGTGCAACACCGGTTGCAAAGCCGACGAAGCTAACGAAAAGGAAGCAGGCAGCCGATGAGAGCAGTAATTCGCAGCTCTATTCACCGCTGGTCTTTAATACGGCACGAATTGTCTCTGTGCTCTTCGCACCTTTGTCAACACAACTGGGAGAAGAAGCATGAGGCCACACCCGGAGACTCAAGTCAACCTCCAGGCGGTGCTGATCCACCACGAAGGACTGCACTTCATCGTCGCGGTGCTGGGCGTTTCCATCCTGGGATCCACGTGTGCGCTGACGAACTCCTTTAACAGCCACGGAACGGCGGAGTGGAACGCGGAGGAAGTGCGCAAGTTCATCGCGCCCCAGGCCAGGCCGGAGGAGAAGCGGAGTGCTGGCAGTGCCGGGAGTGATGCTGCTCGTTCCCGCATGACCACTTTGAAGGAGGTCTTAATGAAAGGGTCCTCAGACGCTGGAAGTGAAACGACGGTGGACGTGTGGACCGGACGCATCTGAACGCGCATGAAGGTGGCGACGGAAAGGTACATCATGAAGCCGCCGCAGTTACTGTGAACGGCGAAGCCACGGTGTACAAGTCTATTGTACCCTACATACTCTCTTACATCGCATGCAGAGGCTACGACGAGAGGACTTGCGACAAGGAGGGATTTTTACTTGCTGGTTCACAGAGCGCCAATACGAATTGACAAGTGTCGCTTTAAGTAGAGTGCGAACTGGAGACTAGTAGCGCTTGCAGCGAGGGCTGCGACCGCCAAAACTCGTGTGAAAATATGAATGAACTTTTTTACCATTTTCTGTGAGACAAAAATATTAGCGCCATGGTCATGCTGTAAATATCGTGCTGAAAAGAATAGAACTGATGTCTAAGCCAACTGGCTACATAACGGATGGATGTATAATGGTTTGATGAAATTATAGTTGTCACATCGCCCAGTCTTGCAAGCGTTCTACTGTGCGTCATTCGTTGAACTCATCGAACGCATCAAAGCATGAACAGCTAACAACCCTCATATCATTACTACATATTTCGAAATACCACTCCAGCATAGCTCGCTCTTAGGAGAAGCAGGAATTATAGAGTTGCCGCCAGTAATTGAGTTCCTTAAAAGAGGGACTGCATTACACAAACCGTATAAAAACGAGTAGTGCGTTCCACAACGGTAAGCTTTTTCTAAATCTGTGTTAGCGTATGATAGCCTGAATCGCTTACGCGCCATTGCAACTAGCACAGCACAACAAAGGACAACACATATTTCCTAAGATTTTACAAGGACCCCGGAGCTGTCGTTGTCACACACTTCACTCGGTGCAGCTCAGAGCACGCGACAGCGCGAGGAGAATGGCGCCGTAGAGATTATTATTATTATTTTAACACCTCAGATGACAGAAATGCTGGCGGTCGTGCAGGATCTGCGGAGATCGTCGCATAGTGCATTCAAGTTGGTACTTGAATCTTAATCACTCGCCACTCTTAATCACTCTCAAAAACCGTCACGAACTTCCCGTATAAGCTAGAGTGCTCTGTATAGAGGCAGCATGTACCAAACCCAGTTGGTCTGCGTTGATATTACAGCATATCGCTAGCCCAAAAGCACGAATAAATATGAAATGCTTGAGCTTTACAATGAGGCATAAATTTTGCAGAGGCCACCATGGCAGAGAGTGATTACATATTTGGAGTGCTGTTGTATAATATCCAGCAGCTTTCGCCACATCTGCTTTTAGCGCATCAGTGATCTCATTTGCTCCACCGCCGTAGAAATCTCCTTCGTCTTTCCACAAGCCACAGAACCCGTAAGCGCACTCGCTACCGGTCTAGATTGTCTTCACTGAAATTAGGATCCAGGCTAGGCATCTGTTAGGTCTAGGCCATTTGTTCGTTTTTTTTTTTTGTCTGAGAATACATGTGGTTACAGATTGTTATCAGAACCGTGCGCAGGGAGCTGATTGGCGTTGTGCGGAAGCGGCGATTCGCTGATGACACCGCCTTGCTGAGTCGCTGAGGCAGACATAGACAGGCAAAGGACAACGATGGGTCTAAAAATTAATGTGCAGAAAACTGAAGTGATGTTCAACCATCCCGGAACGGAAACTCAGTTTGCAATTGGTAGTGTGCCACTGGAAGTGGTAAGGGAATACGTCTACTTAGGGCACGTAATAACGGCGGATCCGTACAACAAGAGTGAAATAACCAGAAGGATAAGAATGAGGTGGAGCGCATTTGGCAGCTACTCTCGTCATCAACGGCAGTTTACCAATATTCCTGAAGAGAAAAGTATACAGCAGCTGTATTTTAGCGATACTAACCTGCGTCGCAGAACGTGGAAGCTAACAAAAAGGTTTCAGCTCAAACTGAGGGCAACGCAGCGAGCTATGGTAAGGAAAGTGGTAGGTTTAAAGTTAGAAGATAGGAAGGGAGCATAATGGGTTAGGGAACATACGCGGGTGAAGTACATCCCAGTCGGTGTCAAGAGGAAGAAGAGGGCTTGAGCAGGGCTTGTAATGCAAAGTCAAGGTAACCGATAGTCGTTACCGGAAACCGAAAGATTTGCAAGGGACCCTTAAGCTCCGATCTAAGGGGTAATGGGTTTATGCACATAAATGCAGTAGGTCATCCACTACCTAACATTCATATGTCCCTGGGAGTCGCCATGCCACTCCTGTAGGCGATGCGCCACTGTCCTGCGATGGCAGGTGCTGCCACCGGTGGTGCTCGTGCCACCCAGGTTGATCTTCCCGAGCGACCTCTCGCGACCAGTCAGTAATTTAATTCCCACTTGCCCCGATGTGCACTTCCCTCACAATCCGGTGGGCAAGTTGTGAAGACATCACAAGGTCGCGTCACCTGGGGCCCGCCTGCCTCTCAGGTTGCGTGCTTCTCTGGGGATTTTTTTGTGGATTTTTCGATCACGGTCAACGACGCCGCATTTTGTGCGACACGAGCACCTTAGCGCCGTCACGTTAATTAAAATACAAAACACAGCTTGATCGGCGCTCCTAGCAGAGAACCCTTCCGGACGAAGAAATGAACTTGTGGACAGCGGAGCGAACTGTCCCTTGGCAGCTGCCACGCTGGGCAGTGCCACGTACGTCAGGTGTACACATTCAACGCATAAGCGCTGCCAGGTAAACGGAGCTCTGGTGCGGTGCCCTCAAATACACGATTCTCACAGAGCTTCGCTATTCCAGGCACTTTCTCGCACGTTTGAAGAAGATAATTCTGTAGCCTTAAAAGTAAAGGCGTACACGAAGAAAGGTGTTTAGATGAAAAAAAAAAAACGCACATTGCGGCAATCTTACAATCCATTCATTTTCCTTTTCTAGGACCACGAGAATTTTCTTCAGCGCTATATAGGCGCTCTTCGTTGGGTCGTATGTGGACATCTTGTGAGGCCAAAGGAGGCATCACAGAGGTGGCTTCATCGAAGCGTTACCACGCATGGGGTGTAGAGTGAAGAATTGTGCCGCAGAACGTCTACGCTCGAGGTATGCTCCAAATGTACACAGGTCAACAACAAGAGGAAGAGAAGAGGAGGACAACGACGAAAGAAAAGCAAAGGAAAGAAGCAATCGAAAAGGAGTAGAATGAAGAAGACGGAGGGAGAAGAAGAAGAAGGAGACGGAGAAGAAAGTGCCATTTTCATGTGAAGAAGAAGAAGAAGAAGAAGAAGAAGAAGAAGAAGGAGAAGAAGAAGAAGAAGAAGAAGAAGAAGAAGAAGAAGAAGAAGAAGAAGAAGAAGAAGAAGAAGAAGAAGAAGAAGAAGAAGAAGAAGAAGAAGAAGAAGAAGAAGAAGAAGAAGAAGAAGAAGAAGAAGAAGAAGAAGTGCGACAAACATTTGTAGGTCATGCAGAGAAGTCGAAGCAATAGAACATTTTTGTTGTATCGTAGTAATGATAATTAGCAGTAAAACAGTACACGTAGCATACGGTCGAGCCGATCTGTATTCTACTACTTCGTCGTCGGCAAACGGCAGCCGTCGGAGCTTGCAAGCAACAGGAGAAACGGAATCCTGCACTCTGACTTTGTGCACGTAGCCACGAGCAACTCCGAGTTCCTTGGAGAAGAGATGTTCGAAGTGTGGACGTAGCTCAGGAGGTAACAGAGGCGTATCAGGCGTCATGGAAAGACATTCCAACGATGCACCTTTTATCTTCATTTGTAGGGCTGCAATGGAATCCAGACCCAGCAGCGTTGTTCCTCCCGAGACAACGTACAGCAGGATGCAGGCGGTACGGTCGTGAAACTTGGCTGAGGCAACAAAACAGCCTTGGACTATAATCCGAGACTTAGAATAGTCCAATAGTTGAACTGCAGTTGGTTTAAGCGGGAAAATTGCAGCGAAGAATCGGTGGTATAGGTCTTCAGAAATAATTGACACGGATGAGCCGGTGTCAATCAGGAAGCGGATGGACTTGCCTTCAATCAGGACCGAGGCGAAAATTCCGTTTTTTTGACTTTCAACATTGAGAATAGATGCACTGCTGAAGCCATCCGGCATCGACGATGTGTCAGCAGTATCTGCAACTTGCTGAACTTGAACAGGACGGTCGGACGACTTGCAGAGAGAGTCGAAATGGCCCATCTTGCCGCACCGACGACACTTGCGGTTGCGGGCTCGGCATGCAGGGTTGTTCGCCAGGTGGGCCGTAGAACCGCAACGGTAGCACATGCGCTGTGGTATTGCAGCAGCAGGTTGTGACGGTTGACTTTGGCACTTGCAGCAATGGACCTGAGGTGGTGTTTGTCTCGATCCGCGCTCGCATCCCACACGATGTACTGGAGCGTCCTCCTCAGCCAATTCCCTGGCTTCACGGGAAGCTTGCTCGCACTGTCGAGCAAGGAGCACGGCGCGCGACAGAGTCAAGGAGGAGCCTTCCATGAGTAGGCGCTCACGCAGATGGCAACTCGAGGTCTTCTCCACCAGCTGGTCCCTGATCATATCGTCCGCCATGGTCCCAAACCCGCAGTCGCCGACAAGGCTGCGAAGGACAGCGACGTACTCATCGGTTGTCTCTCCTGGAGCCTGAACTCGACGGCGAAAGCGATGACGTGCGGCGATTACATTCACGGACAATTTGTAATGCGCCGACAGGATGGATATCGCCGCATCAAATTCGTCAAGGCGCGGCGCCTCGTCACCGGAGTGCGATGCAGCTGCTGTAGGCGCTGGAGTGGACGACGGCGGCGCCAAGGTATAAAAAATGCGCTGACCTTCCAATCCGATGCAGTTCAGCAGGATGGCCTTCCGCCTGTCCGCGCCCAGAGTAGAGGCACCAGAGGCCAGCATGTAATTCCGGAACGCCAGCTCCCATTGCTCCCATGGAAGGGCAGGACGACCAGGAGTCGGCAGGAAAGGCGGTGGTGGCTGAAGCCCACAAAAGCTCATGACGGAAGGTGAGCAGGCCACGTGAAGGTTCCGAATCAAAACAGCATCCTCGTCGCCAAAATATGTTGTATCGTAGTAATGATAATTAGCAGTAAAACAGTACGCGTAGCATACGGTTGTTGTTGTTGTTGTTGCCTTGGTGGCATGGCACATACCCACGACGGGGGATTGGCCAGGGTTCAGTGAGGAGAGCCCAAAGAAGGCAAATTGGTACCAAGCTAATGGATTACCTTTTGGGGCCAAGCTAATGATTTACTTTGGGTACGTATTGCGAGGAATTAAAGATGGAATTATGGATAAAAAGAAATTACGGGAAGAAATGAATGAAAAAAAAAACCGGCATAAAGATTAGAGAACTGAATACCAGAAAAATTCTGAAGGATTTTGCAATGCGGACATTTTGGGTACCATTAGCAAGGGAACCTGCCGGTAGCAATTATGTAATTGTGGAGGAAATCGCAAACTTGATGCAATGCAAAACCTCTGGCGCTAGCACCGAAGGACAGAAGAAGCGGAACCGACAAAGTGAGTCCCATTCGAGAAATTGGAATTTCGAGATACGTCCTTCTCTGAAGTGCAAACCTCCGGCAATAGAGTAGGAAATGCTCCAGTGTTTCCACCTCTCCGCAAGTCGCACAAAGGTTTGAGGGACTGAACCCGCATCTGCATAAATAAAGATTTAAGCTGGGAATTCTGCACCGCAGGAGTGTCATTGCAACCTCACACTGCCGGGATTTACAAGCACGAACCTTCCATGGGTACATGAGATGGTGGTAGTCAATAGTAGACAGCAAGGGATCGTTGCACATAGTGGTAATATGCTGAAAGCGCTGAAAGCGAGACATTCCGAAAAGGATCAGATTAGGGACGCTACAGGCGACCGGTGCATTGAGAGCAGATTTTGCTAAAAAGTCTGCTGCATCGTTTTGAGAAATACCGCAGTGACCTGGGATCCAAACGAAGCGCACCTCTTTCACCCATCCAGGAATGAAATACTTCAATGAGCGGCTCAATAGATCGTCCCGTTTAGAATCCAGCGCCAACAACACAGAGAGGCAATCTGACAGAAATATTACTTGGGAGACACTGGGGGGGATCTTTAAAGCAGCCAGCCCAAGAGCCATAAACTCCGCTAGAAATATGGGAGTGTAATCCGGGACTCGAAGTGAATAACTCCAAGAGAGATCCTCAGAAAAAATGCCAACGGCTGCGTTCTGGCCAGCCCCGGACGCATCTGTAGCAATCACGCTGTGGTGGGGGAAAGAGTCAAGGTGTTCTGAGAGGAGACTAAGTAGGGTCCTGGACGGCAGATGCTTTGAATTAGGTGGGAAAATATAATCAAAAGTAATATCCACAGGGGGCGTTGCAGAACCTACTCTACACACAAAACTGAGATCTACACCAATGACCGATAAAAGGTTTTGAGTAAAAACGACCTGAGGGAGGCGAAACCTTGGCCAATGATGACTAAAAAAGAGAGCCGGGTGGGAAACAAAAATAGGTGTAGCCACACCAGAAGCAGACTCAAATGCCCGTAAGAAAGTCCTGACATACGGTCGAGCCGATCTGTATTCTACTACTTCGTCGTCTTCTCTACTCCCGGGCGCGCGAGTGCGTGCAGCGCATTTGCCACACTTCATCATTATCACAATTTTCTCCTTTCTTGCCGGCGGTTCACATTTCAGAGACAACAGTACTCGGAGGTCCCTCCTTCGAGGTTAGCACTCACTCTCTCTCTACCAGTTCTTCTCTCGTTTAGTGCGAGCGCCACGAGATTCTCCTTAAGCACTATTTGCCTCTACCTTCATTATTACATCATTGCAACTGCTTGAGTACCCTGTTAACTACATATAAAATTCCACTGCATGTGGAAAAAGTGTATTTTGCTTTATTCCTGGTATTTCTAATTTGTTAATGAATTAAAAAATTTCAACAATTAATATATTTTTCTTGTTTCAGTCATTCTAAGATTCTACTCAGTTTTTTCTTCGCACATATACTTCCTTGGCATTCACCACCGTACCTTGGCCAAACCCCCCGCGTGGGTATGTGCCATGTCTACTGAGAAGAAGAAGAAGAAGAAGAAGAGAAGACGAAGAAGTAGAAGTGCGGCGGTGGTGGTTGCGGTGACCAGTGGCACCGTATAACTTCATGATTTGGTCAATTTGCGCACACATTTTCGCCGCCATGGCCACTGGGGGCCTCGTGAAGTATGAGCTGAAGCCGCAAGTCAAGCTGCAGGTGCCGCCCGCCAATCTGAAGGACCTCTACGTGATTGTCGCAGTGCTGGGCGTATCCACATCTGCATGCACATGCGTCCTCGGCTACTCTCTCGCCAATCACGACAGCCACAAGCGGAACGACGAGGATATGCGCAGCTACTTCGGGAACTCACCCAGCACAGCCGATGCAAGGACGGGCATCGGCCGCCATCACTTCAAGGCCAAGGATGGGCAAGCAAGCACCGACGTACGTGACGTCTCAGAGGACCTCCACGTGGTCTCCATCAACGGTATCATTGCGTTAGTGGCCCGACATTAATGAACTATGTGACACCAAAACAAACCAGTCTGTGTTCGACCCAAGAGTGCGAGGAAAGAGATGCCAGCGTTCAAATCCCAGGGACATATATCGTCGAAAGCAGTGGCGCTGTGATGTTCCCGGGCCACGATGTACGCGCGACATATTTCTAGCCTCGATAGGAACCTTAAAAAGAACTATTACCGGATCTTGACACCAGTGTTCCTACCCGTTCATAGTTTTTACGTCACATTCTCGTTTGACAAAGCTGTGGTTTCAGTAAAAGTGCCACACTTCTTACCCGTGTAAAACCTTTTTGTTCATTTGGGTTCATCTATCTCTTCACTTTAGCCTCTGCATCCTACACTCTAGGTCGCGCACTGCGACCATTCCCACCACTAATGTATACTATTAGCCATCAAAAGCGAAAGGGAGTTCATTCAAATTTAGGCCAGCATTTCGTGGCTTCTCACCCTGATTCGGCCAGCAGAAAGCTCCTTTTTGCTTGCGGCACCCGATGCGAGCAACAAAGATTATCGCCGCTCGGCCAGAAACGAATCCGTCAATTCGCTGCACGGGAATTATCGCTAATTCAATTATAACCTTAAAACTGTGTACCTTCATGTGCCTCAGTGTGCGCACAATTTCGGGTGTCTATGGGTATGACGCCGATGACTGCCCTAACGGGCAAGAAGAGTGCTCAGTGGTTATATTAGCGCAATCGCCAAGGAGCTGCTAGAGAGGAAGTCAGGGCACTATCAAACCAGTCAAATACAGCCATACGTTTTACAATGGGTACGATCCCCATTGCACCTTTTTGCTCCGAAGTGACCAACTTATACCACATGATACGGGCATGGCAGAACAATCCGGATATTGCGATAATCAATAGATCATCAAGTGAAGGCTGGGAAGCGGCGCTGTCCAGCTCACAAAACGGAGCACCAGCTTTGGATGGTGAACCAAGAGCGGCGGCAAAAGCCCATGGGCTCCTGGAATGTGGGCCCATCCAACAAACCTCGAATTATTCTGTGCAATAAATGTTTTCACATACACACACACAGGACAGCTAGCTGGAAAGCTGCACTTGAAGTGGTGTGAACAGAGTATAGTTGTGGAGTTTCAGGAAGATGTTTGGGTGCAAGCGAAGGTTAGGAAGCGAAAATGCTCAGCAAAACACTGCTCCTTGCTCCTTGCTTGGGTGGAGCGCATACCGCAGCTTCTCTCAGATAATGAATAGCAATTTACCAATATCCCTCAAGAGAAAAGTACACAACAGCTGTCGCAACAGTAATCACCGATGGGGGAAAAACGTGGGTTCAGCTTAAGTTAAGGACAACGCAGCGAGCTAAGGAAAGAAAAATGATATTTGTAACGTTAAGAGACCGGGAGCGGATAGAGTGATTGATAGAACAAACGCGGGTTAATGACGTCCTAATCGAGATCACGGGGGAAGAAATGGGCTTAGGCAGGGCATGTAACACGAAGGCAAGATAACCGCAAGTCCTTTAGGGTGACGGAGTTGATTCCAAGCGTAGCCGGGGGCGGCAGAGAGTTAGGCGCGCGGATGAGATCAGGAAGTGTGCTGGGATACGGTGGCCGCAGCTGGTAAAGGACGGGGTTAATTGGAGAGGCATGGGAGAGGTCTTTGCACCGGAGTGGGCGTAGTCAGGCTGATGACGATGATGACGACTGACATTGGGGGATCGGTCAGGAATGGGAGGCATAGATTGCTATTGGAATGAAGTCTGGTGTTAAATCCCTGAACGTTGCGTAAACACCAAATGAGAACATACGCAGGGCAAGAAGCTGCGTTGATGCAGCTTGAAAGCTATACGCCCTCTGCCTGTATAGCCCCAGCAGCTGGTCACAAGAGCAGTGGGAGAGCGCATTCGTAAAAACAAATAAATACAAAGAATATCTGCACCTAACAGCTCTATGAAATCCCTACTCCGCTATCACTGCATAAAATTATGACGGGCACATTTCACAATGTTATATTAAGAAATGTTTTTGTAATCAGCACACATACACTGATAGTAAAACAAAAGCATGCAGGTAGTACGCATTTCTTATATCGCGGTGTTCTTTCTATGCAGATACAAAAGTGGGTAGATCCTATGTAGATTAACATAAATTCGCATGTACATTCATGTGGTCCAAAAATAAATAAATAAATAGCATAACAAATAAATAAATAAAGGTAGACGAAACGCCGAAACGTACGCGGGAGTGCAACAGCGGTGGCGAAGCCGAAGAAGCAAAAGAACGAAAAGGCAGCCGATGAGAGCTCCATTCAACGCTCTTCTTCGACACGCCACAAACTGCCTCAGCTATCTTTGCAGTTTTGTCACCATAGCCGGGAGAGGCAGCATGAAGCCACACCCGGAGACGCAAGTCAACCTCCCGGCGGTGCTGATCGACCGCGAAGGGCTGCACTTCATCTCGGCGGTGCTGGGCGTTTCCATCCTGGGATGCACGTGCGTGCTGACGTACTCCTTTGCCAGCCGTAGTACGCCGAAGTGGAACGCGGAGGAAGTACGCAAGTTCATCGTGTCCCAGGCCAGGGCGGTGGAGCAGCGGAGCGACGTCAGTGCCGGCAGTGACGCTGTTTTTGTCCGCACGGCCACCTTGAAAGAGGTCTTAATGAAAGGGTCCTCAGACGCTGTAAGTGAAACGACGGTGGACGTGTGGACGGGACACATCTGAACGCGCATGGAGGTGGTGACAGCAAGGTATATCCTGAAGCCGCCGGAGTCACCGTCAACGGCGGAGCCATGGTGTACCTCGCTGTGGCAGCCAAGGTTCCCTCTAACATCGCATGCACAGGCTTCAACAAGAACAATTGCGACATGGCGGCATTTTTCCTTGCCCATTCACGGAGCGCCCTGATGAGTGGACAAGTGTTCCTTTCGGTGGAGTTCAAACTGGAGACTATCGCTTGCTGCGAGGACTGCGGCCGCCAAAATTCGTGTGAAAATTTGCATTCATTTTTTAAACCTTTTTCTGTGACACCAAAATATATACCGCCCCGGTTAACCTGTACATATAGAGCTGAAAGGAATGGAAACGATGTCTCAGGAGGCTGGGTACGTCAAGGATCAATCTATAACGGTTTTATGAAATTGTAGTTGCCACAGCGCCTAGCCTGGTATCGTTCTACAGTGCTCCATTCATCGAACGCATCGAGCGCATCACAGCATGTTCAACAGCCAACAACCCTTCTACCATGACATCTTCCAAGATACCTTTCCATCACAGATTGCTCTTAGGAGAAGCAGCAACTGTAGACTTGTCACCAGTAATTGAGTTCCTGAAAAGAGGTTTTGAAGTAAACAAACCTTTCAAAAACGAGTAGTCTCTTCCACGGCGGTCAGATTTTTCTAACCCTGTGTGTTGGCGGATGGTAGCCTGAATCACGCGCCATTACACCCAACACAGCGCAACATAGCACTCACATTTCCTAATATTTCACAACGACCCCAGAGCTGTCGCTGTCATTCACTTCACTCTGTGCAGCACACGCCACGCGATTGCGCAAGGCCATTGGCGCCTCGAAGGTTTTTTTTTATCTTTTAATAACAGCTCAGATGAAGAATTGCGAGGCGGTTGTACAGGATCTGTGGAGGTCGTCGCATGGTACGTTCGGCTTGGTACTTGCGGTCCGGTAACCAATCCACTCTCTATCACTCTCAAAAACCGTCACAAACATCCCGTATAAGCTAGAATGCTCTGTATAGAGGCAGCGTGTACCAAACTCAGTTGGTCTGCCTTGCGTTCACAACATATCGCTAGCTCGAAAGCACGGTTCAATATGAAATGCTAGAGCATTACACTCAGGCATAAATTTTGCAGAGACCATCACGGCAGGGCGGTGCTACAGTTCTGGCATGTTATATTTTATTCACCAGATTTCACCGCATCAGTTTCTGGCGTCAGCTCCTTAGTGACCTCTCTTGTTCCACCGTCGTCGTTGTAGAGGGCGAGAGCTCGGACCCGTTCTATTCCACCCTGCGTTCGATGGTAAAGAAATGCAACTACGGCTCTTCCAGCGTCGAAGACAGGCTGGTTCGTGACCGCTTCGTTGTTGGCCTGTTCGATACTAAGCTTTCGGAACAGGTTTGCCGAACGCCGGATTTGACTCTCGAGAAGGCGCTTTTACATGCCCGCTTGTATGAGGACGCGCAAAAGGAAAGCCAGGAACGAGCGCACAACGGTACTTTGCCGGTGCATGTGGACGCCACCGCGCGTCGCAAATCCATTCCGAGAGACGCTCGTCGAAACGCTTCGGAAAAACCCTGCAACTTCTGCGGACGCGAAGCTCACGCGCGTGATATCTACCCTGCGCGGAACGCTGCATGCAGGTTCTGCAAAAAGAAGGGCGCATTTTGAGAGCGTCTGCGTCTCCAAGCAACGCTCATCCGCAAGACACTCGCACTCCGTTTCTGTGCATCCTATCAAGAAGGAGAGGACGGAGAACGCCAAGTTCGTGTGTGTCAAGGTTAACGGACTTCCTCTTGAATTTAAAGTGGACTCTGGTGCAGAAGTGACTGTGGTTCCCGCCACCTTTCCAGGCATTCCGTCGCGGCTGGACGCGCCGGAGGGTCGCCTCAACGGGCCGGACAACCGGTAGTTGAGGGTTGCTGGTCAATTTTTAGCTACCCTCGAATGGAAAGGTCGCACATCGCAGCAGAGAGTCTACGTCCTGCCTTCGCAGTCGACGCCACTTCTGGGTTATCCAGCCATCACAGCTCTTGGAGTTGTTCATTTTGTTGATGCGCTGGCACGTTCGCAAGTAAGTCAGGCTCCTCCTTCTCATTCTCCTGGTCAGTTGCCGACGCAGGAAATTTTTGAAGGCTTAGGGACTTTTGGTGCGGAGTACACTATCCGACTAAAACCGAACGCTGTACCTTTTGCTCTGAGCGTCCCACGTAGGATTCCCTTGCCCCTCCATAACGTGGTTAAAGATGAACTTGACTCACTTGAAAGACAGGGAGTTATTAGGCGTATTGACAAGCCAACGGCATGGTGTGCAGGCTTGGTGGTAGTTCCAAAAGTTTCAGGTGGATACCGCCTCTGTGTGGATCTGACCAAACTTAACAAAGAAGTTCTCAGGGAAAGACACGTTTTACCTACGGTTGAATGGGTCCTAGGACAACTAGGTGATGCCAAAGTTTTCTCAAAGCTAGACGCCACTGCTGGATTTCATCAAATCCGTCTTTCGGAAGATTGTCAGGAATTCACTACATTCATCACGCCTTTTGGTCGTTACTGCTACTGTCGTTTACCGTTTGGAATAACATCTGCTCCGGAATTCTTTCAAAGGGAAATGGCTAGAATCTTGGAAGGCCAATCTAATGTTGTTAATATGATTGATGACATTCTGGTTTTTGGGAAAGATAGAGAGGAACACGACCAGAAGTTATCTGAAGTTCTGGATCGTCTAAGCAAAGCAGGTGTAAAGCTTAACAAAAACAAATGTTGTTTTGGCCAACGGCAAATAGAATTCCTAGGCGTAGTTGTGAGTGAAAATGGTATTTCTCCGAGTCCTGACAAGCTTGAAGCTATCCGTTCTTTACCAACTCCGACAGATGTTCATAGTGTTCGCCGGTTTCTTGGTATGGTGAATCATATTGGTAGCTTCCTTCCAAATCTGTCACAGGCTACAGCACCAATTAGAGAACTCCTAAATAAGCATAGCGACTGGTACTGGGGTCATATGCAAGAGTTAGCTTTCACCAAGGTCAAGTCAATGCTCACGTCTTCACTCTGTGTAGCTAAGTATCATCCAAGCTACAACACAACTTTGTCATGTGATGCCAGCTCTTCTGGCATTGGCACAGTTCTTTTGCAAGAACAGCCCACTGGTGAGCTACGTCCTGTAGCATTTGCGTCTCGTGCTCTGTCAGAGGCAGAAAAACGCTACAGCCAGACCGAAAAAGAGGCTCTAGCAGTGGCATGGGCAATTTACCGGTTTGACCAGTTCATTCGTGGTATCTCATTTATTGTGGAAACGGATCATCAACCTCTAGTAACTCTTCTAGGGAAATCAGATCTTGACATGATGCCACCTAGGATTCAGAGGTTCCGTATCAAACTGATGCGATATCAGTTCCGAGTTTTTTATGTTCCTGGCAAGCAGCTTGCTACAGCAGACACGTTGTCTCGCACTCCAGTAGCTTCACCTCCCCAACAAGTGGATATGGTCGAAAAATTCTTACAGCTGCATATTTCAGCAATCACTGAGACTCGTCTAATCAGTCCTGATGATGTTCGCCGCCATCAACAGCAGGATGGAGAATGTACCCTTTTAACTCAATACTGTACTCAGGGTTGGCCGCGTAAGGAAAGGCTTCCACATTATATGAAAAAGTATTGGGAGTATAGAGGTGATTTGTCCCTCATAGATAATATTCTCTTTAAGGACCATAGACTTGTCATCCCTGCTTCTCTCCAAAAGGTGACATTAGAACTTCTCCACGAGGGTCACCAGGGTATCAATAGAACACGTCAACGGGCGCAAGAAGCTGTTTGGTGGTTTGGCATGTCTCAACAGATCCGTGACAAGGTACTCATGTGCCGACAATGTGCTTCAACACGAATCCCTCGTCAGGAGCCACTTATGGTTACAAAAACTCCTTTGATGCCATGGGAGGAGGTTGGCATAGATTTGTTCAAACACATAGGTCATGATTATCTGTTGGTAGTCGACTATTACTCGAGATATCCAGAGGTCATTCACCTGAAGAATACAACTTCTTTTGATGTTATAAATGCCATCAAAATCATCTTTGCTCGATTTGGCATACCCAAGCTAGTAAGAAGCGACAATGGACCTCAGTTCTCTTCAAAGCTCTTTTCCTCCTTTGCGGGTCAGTATGGTTTCGAACATAGAACGTCAAGCCCTAATTACCCGCAATCGAACGGTGAAGTTGAGCGAATGGTTCGCACCATCAAAGACATCTTCACCAAGTCTTCAGATCCATTTCTGGGATTGTTGGCCTATCGTAATACTCCGGGTGTCACTGGTTACAGCCCAGCGCAGCTATTGTTAGGTAGAAGATTGAGAACAAGGTTGCCAATGGCTAAATGCCAGTTGAGACTCAAATGGCCGTCATCTACGACTTTCCACTCCAGGGATCGGCAGGCTCGCCAGCTTCAGAAGAAGCATTACGACAAAAGGCATGCAGCCAGTCGTCAGAGAGATCTCGAAGCTGGGGATCGTGTTTGGGTCCGAGATGTAAAAACTCCTGCGGTGGTACTTAGTCCAGCAGCCCGACCGCGCTGCTATGTGGTGGAGACTCCGACTAAGGTTCTAGTCCGCAACAGGATTCATTTGATGCCTTTTGTCAATGACATTTCTGTTCCGCAGTCGACAGAGCTTGTGTGGAATGAGAACGGGCACTCGACCTTGCCTACTCAAACTCAAGCAGCATCAGAGGAGTCCTCGGGCGCAAGCACTGAACCTCAGGGTTCAAGCACGCTGTCGTCTCCGACAAATGCACTTGACAGCAGCCCTGTTTCTACACCACCTCGAGGGTTGCACGGTCCCTCACCTCATCGTGAGATGCTTCAGTCTTCGCCAGAAGAAGTCCTGGACGCTCTTCCCTCTTCGTCACTACCTGGGCGCACTACAAGATCCGGCCGACGTGTGAGGACACCGAGCAGACTGAACCTGTGAACCTGTGTGACTGAACCTCGCAGACTGTGTGTGACAGTGAGCTGTGTCGTGTGCGTGATGGGGGTCAATGTGTCGGGAAGGGGAGATGTAGAGGGCGCTGGTTCAGCCCTATAAATAGAGACGCTGGCGTCAATAAAGGGTCTTTGGCTTCCGGTCTTGAGAGTGTTCACTGCTGCGGCTCCGTCCGCTAGCATGGGTCCAGGCTAGGCCTAATAGCCGGCCCAACTCTGCAACCCTGCCATCTCGGCAATCTCTACAGTCGTAATCTTCATCATCTTTCCGGATGGCACTAAGCCCGCAAGCGTTCTCGAACCCCGTCTAGATTGTCCCTCACGAGAAAAGTGTACAGCAGCTGTATTTTAGCAATACTCACCTGTGTGGCAGAAAGTGGAGGCTAACGAAATGGTTTTAACTCAAATTGAGGGCAACGCAGCGAGCTATGACAAGGAAAGTGGTAGATTTAACGTTAGGATAGAGGAAAGGAGCAGAGTGGGTTAGGTTAATTACATCGGGTGAATTACATCCCAGTCGAAGTCAAGAGGAAGACTTGGGCAGAGGTGGGCTTGGGCAGGGCTTGTAATGCATCCTGGCCAATACCCCGCCGTGGGTATGTGCGATTAAGCCTGAGGGAATCATCATCATCATTAAAGTCAAGATAACCGATAGTCGTTAACGGAAACCGAGAAATATGGAAGGGGTATTTAAGCTCCACCTTAAGGGTGTGCTACGATACCGTAATGGTTTAATGCCAGTATGTGCAGAATTAGTCATTCTCTATTTAGCATTCATAGATCTCTGGGAGTCGGCACACCACTCCTCGTGCAGTGGTGCAACGGTTAAGCGATGCGCCACTGCCCTGAGATGGCCGGTGCTGCCACCAGTGGTGCTTGTGGGAACCAAGGTTCATCTTCCCGAGCAACCCCTCGCGACCAGTGAATAGCTTAACCTCCATCTACCATGGTGCGGAGTTTACTCACAATCCGATTGGCAGTTTGTGATGACACCACAAGGTCACGTGACCTAGGAGGCAGGCGGGCCTCCTAGGATTGCTTCTCTGGGGATATTTCGTGGATTTTTCACTCCCGGTCAACGATGCCGGAATTTTTTTGCGAGACGAGCACGTTAACGTTGTCGCGTTAAAACACTAAACACACCTTGATCAGCGCTCCAAGCAGGGAATCCTTCCGGGCGAAGAAAAGAGCTTGTGGACAGCGGTGCGAACTGTTCCCTGGCAGCAGCCAAGCTGTGCCGTGCCACATTTGCCAAGTATACACATTCAACCTATAAGCACTGTCAGGTGAACGGAGCTCCAGTGCTGTGCCATAAAATACACGATTCTCGCAGAGCTTCGCTATTCCAGGGACTATGTAACACGATAGGAGAAGAAACCTTCAAAGTAAAGGCGGACACGAGAAATATGATTAGATAAGAAAAATAAATGGGCATTGCTACAAATTTTCAATCCGATCATCTTCCTCTTCAACGGCCACGAGAATCTGCTTCTTGGCTAAATGCGCGCTCTTCATTGGGTCGTACGCGGACGTCTTATGAGGCCAAAGGAGGCATGTGCCAAATCTACACAGGTCAACTGCTGTTCTGCCGCCCCTTCTCTTCTTTGAGGAGGCGCCTATTAGAAATTCCGTTTCACCACCTGGGTCTGCCTGTGTCCACTGCTGTTGTTTTTTTCCTTTGGCGCTTCTTCGCTTGGACGAAGCAACAGGAGTGTGCGCTGTGCTGTTCAAAATTTTCTTCTAGAAACGCGGCGACTCCCATTCTAATTTCAATTTTATTTCGTTTGCATCTCTTTATTATTATTATTATTATTATTATTATTATTATTATTATTATTATTATTATTATTATTATTATTATTATTATTATTATTATTTGTTATTTTTATTTTTCTGATTTTCTAAAATTTATTTCATTAATTTTTTTTCTTTCTTTCAGTCAGTGCAAAATTCAACCATTACATGCATTGCATTCGAATTTGCACAAAAAGCCATCGTTCTGTCTTCGATCTCCCAGCTAATAGGTCCCCTGTCGTTGCGTCGTCCGATCTGCGAGCCTAAACCCTACTACTACTCCAGCAGTTCACCGCCTGTGTCTTGGCCACTCCCCCGTAGTGGGTATGTGCCATTTTATTTGAGGCCAACCAACCAGAAGAAGAAGACGGAGAAGCAAGTGCAGCTGTGGTAGTGGCGGCGACCACTGGAACCCTATCCCTTCGTGGTTCGGTCTGTTTGCGCAGTAAGGTCCGCCAGCATACGCACTGGGAGCCTCATGAAGCACGAGCAGGAGCCGCAGGTCAAGTTGCCGGTGTCGCCCGCCAATCGCAAGGACCTCTACGTGATTGTCCAAGTGCTGGGCGTATCCACATCTGCATCCACATGCGTCCTCGGCTACTCACTCGCCAATCACGACAGCCACAAGCGGAACGACGAGGATGTGAGCAGTTGCAGCGCACCCTGGCCAATTGTGGTAAATCAGCGGAACATCTGTGGGGCTGCGAGTACGGCCATCGCCTACCGCCATCCCTGCAGGGCCAACGATGGACATGCGAACGCCGACGGAAGTGACGTCTCACTGGACCTCCGCTTGGTCTCCTTCAACGGTATCACTGCGCTGCTGGCACGACATTAATGGACTATGTGACACCGAAAGAAACTGTGCAGTGCTCGTACCAACACTGCGAGGAAAGGGACGCCAGGGTTCAAGTTCCAGGGACCTTCGTCGTGAAAAGCAGCGGCGCTGTGATGTTTCCTGGCCACGATGAACACGTGACATAACGTGACCACGCCGCGATCGTTAAAGGGCCTATTACAGGACCTCAACACCCGCATTGGTGCCGGTCCTTAGGTTTTAAGTCACATTTCCGTTTTGGAAATCTGTGGTTTGAGTAAAAGTGGCACACTTATTGCCCCCGTAAAATCTCTTTATTCATCTGGCTTCAGCTATAGCTTCAATTTAATGTAAACACCGTATACTCTACGTCGTGCAGAGTCACCAGTCTTACCGCTAACGTATATTATTAGGCACCAAATGCCAATGGAAGTTCATTCAGATTTAGACCAGCTGTTCGCGGCCTCTGACCCTGATCCCACCAGCGGAGAGCCCCCTGTTGCGTGCGGGCACACGATGTGAGCAAGAAAAATTATCGCCGCTCAGCCAGAAACGAATCCGTCAATTCGCTGCACGGGAATTATCGCTTATTTAATTAAAACCTTATCCGCTGTGTTGCTTCATGCGCTTCAGCGTGCAGACCATTCCAATTGTCTATGGGTATGACGTCAGTAACTGCTATAATGGGCAAGAAGAGTGCTCAGTGGTTATCTCAGCGCAATCGCAGAGGAGCTGTTAGAGTGGAAGTCAGGGCAGTACCAACCCAGTCAAATACAGCTACATGTTTTCAAATTGGTTCCATCCCCACTGGTACGAGTGGCCTATTTAAACTACATCGTATGGGCATGCCAGAACAATCCGGATATTGCGAGAATCAACAGCCCATCAAGTGAAGACTGGGAGGCGGCGCTGTCCGGCTCACACACGGAGGACGAGCCGTGGCTGTTGAACCGGGGAAGAGCGGCGGAAAAAGCCAATGGGCTCCTGGAATGAGGGCCTACCGAACTAACCTCGATTTATTCCGTGCATTAAACGGGTTTCACGTGCACACAGGTCAGACAACAGGTTGTAAAGCTGCACGCGAGGTGGTGTGAAGATACTGCCGTTGTGCAGTTTCAGGAAGATGTTAGTTTACATGGAAGCGATGCTTAGGAAGCGAAAATGCTCAGCAAAACATTGCCCCTTGCAATGGGAGCTATGGAAAGAAAAATGATAAGTGTAATGTTAAGAGACCGGGAGTGGGTAGAGTGTTTGAAAGAACAAATGCTGGTTAATGACACCCGAGTCGAAATCAGGGAGAAGAAATGGGCTTCGGCAGGGCGTGTAATGCGAAGGCAAGATAACCGCTGGTATTTAAGGGTAACCGAGTGGATTCCAGAATGCGGCAGAAAGTTAGGTGGGCGGATGTGATAAGGAAGTTTGCAAGCATACGTTGGTCGCAAGTGGCGAAGGAAGGGGTTAATTTGGGAGACATGGGAGAGGCCTTTCCATGTAATCAGTGTAGTCAGGTCGATGATGATGATGACGACCTCAATTGGGGGATCGGTCAGGAATTGGAGGCATCGATTGCTATTCACCTGCATATTTACGCGGCCTAAAAATAAATATATAAAAATAACAAACAATCAATTAAATAAATAAAGGTACATAAAACACACGCGGGAGTACAACACCGGTGGGAAAGCCGACGAAGCTAACGAAAAGGAAGCAGGCAGCCGATGAGAGCACTATTATTTCTCCTTTTCCTCTAAAGCTCCTAATCATTCCAACAGTTCACCGCCTGTGTCTTGGCCACTCCCCCGTAGTGGGTATGTGCCATTCTACTTGAGGCCAACCAACCAACCAACCAACCAACCAACCACTAATTCGCAGCTCTGTTCAACGCTGGTCTCCGGTACGGCAGAAATTGTCTCTTCGTAGCTTTGTCACCATAGCCGGGACAAGCACCATGAAGTCGCATCAGGAGACGCAAGTCAACTTCCCGGCGGTGCTGATCGACCGCGAAGCGCTGGACTTCATCACCGCGGTGCTGGGCGTTTCCATCCTGGGATGCACGTACGTGCTGACGTACTCCTTTGCCAACCACGGAATGGTTGAGTGGAACGCAGAGGAAGTACGCAAGTTCATCGCGTCCCAGGCCAGGGAGGTGAAGCAGCGGAGCGACGGCTGTGCCGGCAGTGACGCTGTTCTTGTCCGCATGGCCTCCTTAAAGGAGGTCTTAATGAAAGGGTCCTCAGACGTTGCAAGAGAAAAGACGGTGGACGTGTGGACCGGATGCATCTGAGCGCGCATGACGCTGGCGACAGCAAGGTATATCCTGAAGCCGCCGCAGCCACCGTCAACGGCGAAGCCATGGTGTACCGCTCTGTTACAGCGAACATTTCATCTAACAACGCATGCAGAGGTTTCAACGCTGGGGTTTGCGACATGGCGAGATTTTTCCTTGCTCGCTCACAGTACGCCACGATGAATGGACAAGTGTTGTTTTAGGTAGAGTTCGAACTGTAGACTAGCGCTTCACTGCAGCCGCCAAAATTCGCGTGAAAATTTGAATTCATTTTTAAAGGTTTTTCCTGTGAGACCAAAATATATAGCGTCCCAGTCAACCTGTACATATAGAGCTGAAAGCAATGAAAACGATGTCTCAGGCGGCTGGCTACATCACGGATCGATGTACAATGGTTTTATGAAATTGTAGTTGCCACATCACCTAGCCTTACAGCGTTCTACTGTGCTCCATTCATCGAGCGCATCACAGCATCTTCAACACCTAACAACCATCCTACCATGACTACATCTTCGAAGATACATTTCCGTCACAGCTTGCTCTTAGGAGAAGCAGCAATTGTAGACTTGTCGCCAGTAACTGGGTTCCTGAAAAGAGGGATTGCATTAAACAAACCGTTTAAAAACGAGTAGGGCGTTCCCCCACGGTCAGGTTTTTCTAGTCCATTGTTGGCGCATGGTAGCCTGAATCCCTTACGCGCCATTATACCCAGTACAGCGCAACATAGCACACACATTTCATAAGATTTCACAAGGACCCCAGAGCTGTCGCTGTCATTCACTTCACTCTGTGCAGCACACGCCACGCGATAGCGCAAGGCCGATTGCGCCTGAATGATTATTTTTTTTTTTATATATATAACAGGTCAGAAGATAGAAATGCGAGGCGGTCGTACAGGATCTGCGGAGGTCGTCGCATGGTGCGTTCTAGTTGGTACTTGCGGCCCTCAAACCAATCCACTCTAAATCACTCTCAAAAACCGTCGAGAACATCCCGCATAAGCTAGAGTGCTCTATATAGAGACACAAGGTACCATACCCAGTTGGTCTGCGTCGCTATTACTGCATATCACTAGCCCGAAAGCACAATTAAACATGAAATGTTTGAGCTTCACACTCAGGCAAAAATTTTGCAGAGGCCACCATGGCAGGGTGGTGTTACAGTTTCGGCATGCCATATTTTGAGCACGGGCTTTCACCACATCTGTTTCTGGCGTCAGCTCATCAGTGACCTCGCTTGCTGCGCCACCGTCGTAATCTCCCTGTCTTTCCGCTAAGCCCTCTCGTACCCGTATAGATTGTCCTTCAAGAGAAAAGTATACAGCAGCTGTACTTTGGCGATACTCACCTGCGTGGCAGAAAGTGGAGGCTAACGAAAAGGTATCAACTCAAATTGAGAGAAACGCAGCGAGCTACGGTAGGGAAAGTGGTAGATTTAACGTTAAGAGACAGGAAGGGAGCAGAGTTTGTTAGGGAACATACGCGGGTTAGTTACATCGCGGTCGAAATCAAGAGGAAGAAGTGGACTGGGGCAGGGCTTTTAATGCAAAGTCAAGATAACCGATAGTCGTTAACGGAAACCGAAAAATTTGCAAGGGACCCTTAAGCTCCCCCCTAAGGGTATGGCACGATAGCTTAATGGGTTAATGTCCATATATGGAGAATTAGTCATCTCTGCTTAACATTCATAGATCCCTGGGAGTCGCCATACCACTCCTCGAGCAGTGATGCAGCGGTTAAGCGATGCGCCACTGCCTTGCGATGCCAGGTGCTGCCACCGGTAGTGCTTGTGCGACCCACGTTGATCTTCCCAAGCAACCTCTCACGACCAGTCAGTAATTTAACTTCCACCTGCCACGATGCGCAGTTTCATCACAATTAATGGGCAGGTTGTGATGACATCACAAGGTCGCGTGACTTGGGGGCCCGCCTGCCTCCTAGGTTGCATCTATGAGGATTTTTCATGAAATTTTTGCTCGCGGTCAACGAAGCCGGATTTTCTGCGACATGAGCACCTTAGCGCCTTCGCGTTAAAATACAAAACAGCTTGATCGGCGTTCCTAGAAGGGAATCCTTCCGGATGAATAAATGAACATGTAGACAGCGGAGCGAACTGCCCCGCGGCTGAAGCCACGCTGTGCAGTTCCACGTATGCCAAGTGTACACACTCAATCTATAAGCGCTGTCAGATGAACGGAGCTCCAGTGCTGCGCCATCAAATACAAGATTTTCCCTGAGCTTCGCTATTCCAGGCACTTTGTCACACGATAGGAGAATATGATTCGGTAGCCTTCAAAGTAAAGGCGCACACGAAGAAAGATGTTTAGATAAGAAAAAAAAAACCTACATTGCTGCAATTTTACAATCTGATCATCTGTTCCTTCTACGGCCACGAGAATTTGCTCGAGCGCTATATAGGCGCTCTTTGTTGGGTCGTACGTGGACGTCTTATGAGGACAAAGGAGGCACCGCAGAGGTGGCTTCACCGAAGCATCACCATGCGTGGGCTGGGGTGCCGCAGATCCTCTACGCTCGAGGTATGTGCCAAATCTACGCAAGTAAAAAACAACAAGACAAGAAGAGGACAACGACGAAAGAAAGGCAAAGGAAAGAGGAAAACGAACAAGAGTAGAAAGAAGAAGAAGAAGAAGAAGAAGCAAGTGCCTTCAAATATTCTTCTGTCGTTTTTCATGAATACATTTTTCAAAATTCACGTTTGGCTCCGATATTTTCTCGTAATCTTATGAAAATTTCCTTATGTATACCACTATACCTTGGCCAATCCCCCCACGTGGGTATGCGCCATTATAAAGAGGTGAAGAAGAAGAAGAAGAAGAAGAAGAAGAAGAAGAAGAAGAAGAAGAAGAAGAAGAAGAAGAAGAAGAAGAAGAAGAAGAAGAAGAAGAAGAAGAAGAAGAAGAAGAAGAAGAAGAAGAAGAAGAAGAAGAAGAAGAAGAAGAAGAAGAAGAAGAAGAAGAAGAAGAAGAAGAAGAAGAAGAAGAAGAAGAAGAAGAAGAAGAAGAAGAAGAAGAAGAAGAAGAAGAAGAAGAAGAAGAGAAGAAGAAGAAGAAGAAGAAGAAGAAGAAGAAGAAGAAGAAGAAGAAGAAGAAGAAGAAGAAGAAGAAGAAGAAGAAGAAGAAGAAGAAGAAGAAGAAGAAGAAGAAGAAGAAGAAGAAGAAGAAGAAGAAGAAGAAGAAGAAGAAGAAGAAGAAGAAGAAGAAGAAGTGCCGCTGTGGTGGCGGCATCGACCAGTGGCAGCGTATCCTTTCATCACTCGGTTCGTCTGCGCACACAAGTTCGCCGGCACGGCCACTGGGAGCCTCATGAAGTACGAGCCGCAGGTCGTGATGCCGGTGTCGCCTGCCAGTCGCAAGGACCTCTACGTGATTGTTGCAGTGCTGCGCGTATCCGCAACTGCATGCACGTGCGTCCTCGATTACTCTCTCGCCAATCACGACAGCCTCAAGCGGAACGACGACGACGTGCGCACCTGCATCGCGCACTTGTCCAGTGTCGGCGATCCGAGGAAGAGCTGCGGAGCTGCAAGTACGGGCATCGCCTACCGCCATCACTTCAAGGCCAAGGATGGACAAGCAAGCGCCGACGGAAGTGAGGTCTCCCTGGACCTCCGCTTGGTCTCCTTCAACGGTATCAATGAGCTACTGGCACAATATTAATGAGCAATGTGACATTGAAAAAAAAACTATTCTGTGTTCAAGCCAACATTTGAAGCAAAGGGATGCCAGCGTTCGAGTAGCAGGGACATAAGTCGTCAACAGAAGCGGCGCTGTGTTGTTTGGATGTACTCGTGACAGAATATTTCTAACCACACTGTGGACGATAAATGGAACTATTACCGGATCTTGATAGCGAGGTCACTATCCGTACTTGGAATTGGTTTGGCAATGATGTAGTTCAGTAAAAGAGTCACGCTTATTAACCCCGTAAAACCATTTTGTTCATCTGGCATCAGCTATCGCTTCACTTTAGTGTCAACACCGTATACTCTTCGTTATGCACAGTTACCAGTCTGACCACTAATGTATACTATTAGGATAATGATCCGTACCCCGGGAGGGAAATAACGAAGAGTAAGACTGGCGTGCAGCGCATATGACAGGTTCTCTTAGATCATAAATGGCAGTTTACCAATATCCCTCTAGAGAAAAGTATACAGAAGGTGTATCTTACCGTTACTCAGCTATGGCGCAGAAGCATGGAGGCTTAAGAGAAGGGTTGAACTTCAAGACAACGCAGCGAGCTACTTTAAGAAAAATGATCGGTCTAAGGTTAAGAGACCGGAAGCGGGCAGAGTGATTCAGAGAACAAACGCGGGTTAGTGGCATCCTAGTCGAAATCGAGAGGAAAAAATGGGCTTGAGCAGGGCATGTAATGCGAAGGCAGGATAACCGCTGGGTTTTAAATTTACTGAGTGGATTCCAAGAGACAGCAACGTAGCAGGGGAGGCAGAAAGTGAGGTGGGCGGTTGAGATTAAGAAGTTTGCGGGGATACGGTGGCCGCAGCTGGCACACAACAGGGATAATTGGAGAGACATTGGCCTGCGCGATATATTGTGACTTTACCGAACGCTTGCTGACTTTGCACACAGACTCCATTTTCCTGCTCCTCCCCTTTCTCCGTCATTTTTATATCCCCTCATCTAATTCGCCCCATGCAGGGTAGCAAACAGGTGTATTTTTCTGCTTAACCTCTCTTCTTTTCCTTCCACTCCTCCTCCCACTCATTGGAGAGGCCTTTGACCTCAAATATGCGTAGTCGGGCCGATGATGATGATGACTCACAATGGGAGGAATGGCCAGGAATCGGAGGCATAGATTGCTATTCACCTGTACATTTACTTGGAAAAAATAAAGAAGAAATATATTAAGCAAGCAATTAAATAAACAAATAAAGGTAGATGAAACGCAAGCGGAAGTGCAACATCGGTGGTGAAGTCGAAGAAGCAAACGAAAACGAAGCAGGCAGCCGATGAGAGCAGCAATTCGCAGCTCTTTTCAACGCAGGTGTCCGATACGGCGCAAATTGTCTCTGTGCTATTCGCAGCTCTGTCACCATAACTAGCAGAGTCAGCATGAAGCCACATCCGGAAACGGGAGTCAACCTCCTGGCGGTGCTGATCGACCACGGAAAGCAGGACTACATCACTGCGGTGCTGGGCGTTTCCATCCTGGGATGCACGTCCGTGCTGACGCACTCGTTTGCCAGCCGCAGCACGCCGAAGTGGACCGCGGTGGAAGTACGCAAGTTCATCGCGTCCCGGGACACCGCGGCGGAGCTCCGGAGCGATGGCGGTGCCGCGAGTGACGCCGTTCTTATCCGCGTGACCACCTTAAAAAAGGTCTTAATGAAAGGGTCCTCAGACGCTGGAAATGCAACGACGGTGGACTTGTGGACGGCATACATCTGAAGCGAATGTCGGATGCGAGAGCAAGGTACATCATGAAACCGCCGGAGCTACCGTCAACGGCGGAGCCATAGTGTGCCGCTCTGTTGCAGCCAACGTATCCTCTAAAAACGCATCCAGAGGTTTCAGCGAGAGGGCTGGCGACATGGCGGGTTTCTTCCTTGCTCGCTCGCAGAGCGCCACGGTGAATGGACAAGAGTTGCTTTAGGTAGATTTCGAACTGGAGACTAGCGCTTGTAGCGAGGACTGCGGCCCCCAAAATTCGTGTGAAAATTTGAATTCATTTTTAAACTTTTTTTGTGTGTGTGTGTGTGAGAGACGAAAATACTAGCGTCACGGCCAAGCTGTACATATAGTGCTGAAAGGAACGGAACTGATGTCTCAGCCGGCTGGCTGCATCACGGATCAACGCATAATGGTTTTATGAAATTAAAGTTGCCAGATCGCCAAGCCTTATAGCCTTCTACTGTGCGCCATTCATCGAACGCATCAAAGCATATTCAACAGCTAACAACCCTCATATCATGACTACATCTTCCGAGATACCTTTCAGCACAGCTTGCTCTAAGGAGAAGCTGCAATTGTAAGCTTGTCGCCAGTAGTTAGATTCCTGAAAAGGGGGATTGCATTAAACAAATCTTTTAAAAATGCGTATTCCTTTCCACGGCGGTCAGTTCTTCTAATCCTGTGTTGGCGCATGGTGGCCTGAATCGCTTACGCGCCATTACATACAACACAGCGCAACATAGCATGCACATTGCCTAAGATTCAGCAAGGAGAACTGTCGTTGTCTCATACTTTACTCTGTGCAGCACACGTCACCCGCGCAACGGGAATGGCGCCTCAATGATTATTATTCTTTTTTTTTAATAACAGCTCAGATGGTAGAAATGCCTGGAGGTCATTCAGGGTCTGCGGAGGTCGTCGCATGGTGCATTCGATTTGGTACTTGCGGTCCTCAAACCAATCCACTCGATCACTCACAAAAACCATCACGAACTTCCCGCATAAGCGAAAGTGCTCTATGTAGAGGCAGCATGTACCAAACCCTGCTGGTCTACGTTGCGTTCACAGCATATCGCTAGCCCGAAAGCGCGATTAAATATGAAAGGCTTGGGCTTTACGATGAGGCATAAACTTTGCAGAAGCTACCATGGCAGAGCGGTGTTACAGATTCGGCGTGCTGTTTTATATCATTCACCAGCTTTCACTGCATCTGTTTTTGGCTCATCAGTGACCTCACTTGCTCCGCTGCCGTCGTAATCTTGGTCCCTCTTTTTTCCGCATGACACTGAGCCCGTAAGCGCTCTCGTACCCTATGTAGATTGTCCTAACTGAAAGTAGGATCCAGGCTAGGTATGTGTTAGGTCTATTAGGTGTTTTTGCCTGACAGTACATGCGGTTACAGATACGTTATCTGAACCGTGCGCACGGAGCAGATTTTCATAGTGCAGAACTGCTTGATAATGCTCTGCGAGCCTCGTGCACAAGTCTGTAGTGGCACATGGAGCTGCGCGATAAAGTTAATCGTTACTGCAAAAATATCCTCGCCCAGTTGTAGGCGGGCATACCTCGCTAATAATATGGAATACGTTGAAGCCAGCGCCAGTGTGCCGTTCCGTAAGTCGCAAAATTTATTTCCAGAGATCAGACTACCAATGCCCCAGGAATACAAATATAATGCACACTGTTGAACTAAATGACGCAATCACTGATTTCTCACAGGCCCCTTTACGTCAACACGTCTGCATAAGGAAGTACGTGAGGCAAGGAGACACGACCTCTCCAATGATATTCCCCACCTGTTTGCAGGAGGTCGGCAAATAGGGATAAGGGTAAATCGAGAATGTCAAAGTAATCGGCCAATCGATGATGAGACTGCCTTGCTAAGTCACTCAGACACACTTAAAGAGCCGAAGCCGAACGGTGAATCTAAAATTGATATGCAGAAAACTGAAGTGATGTTATGCAGTCTCGGAAGGGAATTGCAGTTTATAATTGGTAGTGTCGCGTTGGAAGTGCTAAGGGAATACGTGCACATAGGGCACGTGGTGATCGTAGATCTGGACGACGACAGAGAATTAACTACAAGAATAAGACTGGAGTGGAGCGCATTTGGCAGCTACTCTCACATCATTAAGGACAGTTTACCAATATTCCTCCAAAGAAAACTATACAGCAGCTGTATTTTAGCGATACTCACTCACCTGTGTCGCAGAAAGTGCGAAAAGCTTTCAACTCAAACTGAGGACAACGCAGCGAGCTATGGTAAGGAAAGTGATAAATTTAACGTTGAGAGACAGCAAGGCGGCAGAGTTTGTTAGGGAACATACGTGAGTAAATAACAACCTAGTTTAACCAAGAGGAAGAAGTGCCCTTGGGCAGCGCTTGTAAAGAAAAGTTAAGAACACCGATATTCCTGAATGGAAACCGAAAAATTTGCAGGGATCACATAAACTCCGCCTTAAAGGTATGACAGGATAGCGTAATGGGGGCATGCCCATATATGCAGAGTTGGCCATTCTCTACTTAACATTCACAGAACCCTGTGAGTCGTCATAGCCGTCTTCATACAGTGCTGCAGCGGTTAGGCGATGCACCACTGCCCTGCGATGACAGGTGCTGCCACCGGTGGGGCTTCAGAGACCCAGGTTGATCTTCCCGAGCAACTTAACGCGATCAGTTAGTAATTTAACTTCTATCTTCCACGATGCGCAGTTTGCTCCGAATCCGATGTGCAGGTTGTGATGGCACCACAAGGTGTTTAGATGAAAAAAAAAAAAAACACAATGGTGAAATTTTTCACCGCGGTCATGGTACTCCTCCACGGCCACGAGAATTTGCTTCAGCGATATAGTATAGGCGCTCTTCGTTGGGTCGTATGTGGACGTCTTATGAAGATAAAGAAGGAATCGCAGAGGTGGCTTCATCGAAGGATTACCATGCATGGGGTGGAGGGCGAGGAATTGTGTCGCAGGACTTCTATGCCCGAGGTATGTGCCAAATGTACACAGGTCAACAAAAACAACAAGACAAGAAGAGGACAACGACGAAAGAAAAGCAAAGTAAAGAAGAAAGAGAAGAAGAGTAGAAAGAAGAAGACGGAGAAGGATATGGTGAAGAAGAAGAAGAAGAAGAGGTGCGGCTGTGTTGGTGGCGGCGACGAGTGGAAGCGTATCCCTTCGAGATTCGGTCAGTCAGCGCAGAAAGGTACGCCGGCATACCAACTGGGAGCCTCACGGCGTATGAGCTGAAGCCGCAGGTCAAGATGCCGATGCCGCCTGCCAATCGGAAGGACCTCTACGTGATTGTTACAGTGCTGGGCGTATCCCCATTTGCATCCACGTGCGTCCTCAACTGCTCTCTCGCCAATCACGACAGCCACAAGAGGAACGACGAGGAGGCGCGCAGCCGCATCACGTACTCCCCAGTATGGCCGATCAGCGGAGGAGCTGCGGGGCTGCAACGACGGGCAGCTCCTGCCGCCATCAATTCAGGGCCGAGGAAGGACAAGCAAACGCCGACGGAAGAGACGTGTCACTGGACCTCCACGCGGTCTCCTTCAACGGTATCATTGAGTACTGGCACGATATTAATGAACTATGTGACACCGAAAGTAACCCGTCTGTGTTCGACCCAACATTGCCAGGAAAGAGGTGCCTGCGTTCGAGTACCAGGGACATATATCGTCAAAAACAGCGGCGCTGTGATGTTTCCGGGCCACGATGTACGCGTGGCATAATACTTCCAGCCTCGCTATGAATGTTAAAAAGAGCTATTACCGAATCTCAACACCAGTGTTGCTACCCGTTCGTAGTTTTTACACGTCACATTCTCGTTTGGCAAAGCTGTTAAAAGTGCCCCACTTGTGACCTCCCCCCCGTGAAACCTTTTTGTTCATCTGTGTTTATCGATCTCTTCACTTCAGTCTCAACACCGTATACTCTAGGTCGCGCACTGTAACAATTTTCACCACAAATGTATACTATTAGCCATCAAAAGAGAATGAGAGTGAATTCAAATTTAGGCCAGCTGTTCGCAGCCTCTCACCTTGATCCCGCCAGCAGAAAGCTCCGTATTGCGTGCGGGCACAGATGCGAACACGAAATATTATCGCCGCTCAGCCAGGAACGAATCCGCCAATTCGCTGCACGTGAGTTATCGCTTATTTAGTTAAAAACTTGTTCATTGTGTTCGTTTATGTGCCTCCGCGTGCAATCAATTCCGGGTGTCTTTGGGTATGATGCCAGTGACCGGTCCAACGGGCAAGAAGAGTCCCCATTGGTTATCCCAGCGCAGTCGCCACGCAGCTGCTGGAGTGGAAGTCAGGGCAGTACAAACCCAAGCAAATATAGCTATATGCTTTCAAACAGGCATGATCAGCACTGCTCCTATTTTGCGGCACAGCGGCCAACAAATACCCCATATGATATGGGAATGCCAGAACAATTCCAGGTATTGCGAGAATCAACAAACCATCTAGTGAAGACCGGGAGGCGGCGCTCCCAGCTCACACGCGAAGACCAGCTTTGGCTGGAGAACCGGGCAATAGGGGCGGCAAAAGCCAATGGGCTCCTGGAATGACAGCCCACTCAACTAACATCTATTTATTCTGGGCCATTAAACATTTTTCACATACACACAGTCCAGACAGCTGGCTGGAAATCTGCGCGCGACGTGGTGTGAAGAGAGCGACTTTGTGGAGTTTTGGTGTGAAAGCGAAGTTTAGGCAGCGAAAATTCTCAGGAAAAGACTGTTTCTTGCTTGTGTGGAGCGCTTACGGAAGGTTCCCTCAGATCGTGAATACCAGTTTACCAATATCCCTCAAGAGAAAACTATACGACAGCTGTACCTTACCAGTACTTACCCAAGGCGCAGAAACATGGGTTCAGCTTTAGTTAATGACAACGCAGTGAACCACGGAAAGAAAAATGATCGGTGTAACGTTAAGAAACCGGGAGCGGGCAGAGTATGTGTGAGAAAAAATGCGGGTAAACGACATCCTAGTGAAAATGAAGAGGATGATATCGGCTTGGGCAGCACATGTAATGCGAAGGCAACGTAGCCGCTGGTCCTTAAGGTTAACGGAGGGGATTCCAAGGAAACGCAAGCGTAGTAGGGGGCCGCACAAATTTAGGTGGGCGGATGAGATCAAGAAGTTTCCGAATTGGAGTCATGGGAGAGGTCTTTTGAACTAAGAGGGCGTTGTAAGGCTGATGGTGATGATGATGACGATGATGGTGACCCACACTGGGAATCGGGTAGGAATCGGAGGCATTGACTGCTATTTAACTGAAGTCTTGTATTACCTCTCTCAAAGTTACATGAGCAACATAGGAGAAAGGACGCAGGGCGAAAAGCTGCGTTGATGCAGCTTGAAAGCCACCCTGCGCCCGCTGCCACGGCGCATAGCCCCAACACCTGGTCATAAGAGCTGTAGGAGAGCGCACTCATAAAAGAAAAGAAAAATACCGCTACATAATGTCTGCATCTAACAGCTCTATGAACTCTCTACTCCATTATCATTGCGTAAAATTATGACGGGCGCATTTCACAATGTTATATGAAGGAATTGTTTTGCAACACATACACTGATAGTAAAACAAAAGTATGCAGACAGTACATAATTGTTATATCGCGGTTTCGTTTCTCTGTATATTCAAAAATCAGTAGACTCTATCTAGATTTAAAATATTCACGTGCACATTTACGTAGCCTCAAAAATAAATAACAAATATAATAAACAAACAATTAAATAAATAAATAAAGGTAGATGAAACGCACGCGGTAGTGCAACACCGGTGGCAAAGCCGCAGAAGCTAACGAAAAGGAAGCGGGCAGCCGATGAGAGCAGCAATACGAAGCTCTATTCAACGCTCTTCTCCGATCGAAACTGCAAAAACTGCCTCAGTGCTCTTCGCAGTTTTGTCACCATAGCCGGAACAAGAAGCATGAAGCCACACCCGGAGACGCAAGTCAACCTCCCGGCGGTGCTGATCCACCGCAAAGGGCTGGACTTCATCGCGGCGGTGCTGGGCGTTTCCATCCTGGGGTGCACGTCCGTGCTGACGCACTCCTTTGCCAGCCGCAGCACGGCGGAGTGGAACGCGGAGGACGTGCGCAAGCTCATCGCGTCCCAGGCCAGGGCAACGGAGCAGTGGAGCGACGTCGGTGCCGAGAGTGACGCCGTTCTTGTCCGCATTGCCACCTTGAAGGAGGTCTTAATGAAAGGGTCCTCAGACGCTGTCAGTGAACCGATGGTGGACATGTGGTGGACGGGATGCATCTGAACGCGCATGAGGGAGGCGACAGAACGGTACATCATGAAGCCGCCGCAGTTACCGTGAACGGCGAAGCCATGGTGTACAAGTCTACTGTAGACAATATTCTCTCTCACATGGCATCCAGAGGCTTCGACGAGAGGACTTGCGATATAGAGGGATTTTTCCTTGCTCGTTCACAGAGTGCTAATACGAATGGAGAAGTGTTGCTTTAGGTAGAATGCGAACTGGAGGCTAGTGTTTGCAGCGAGGACTGCGGCCGCCATATTTCGTATAAAATTTTGAATTTTTTTTTACCTTTTTCTGTTTTTCTGTGAGACAAAAATACTATCGCCATGGTAAAGCTGTACATATAGTGCTGAAAGGAATGAAAACGATGCCTCAGCCGGCTGGCTATATCGCGCATCGATGTGTAATGGTTTTATTATATTATAGTTGTTACCTCGCCTACCCTTGTACTGTTCAACTATGCGCCATTCATCGAATGCATCAAAGGATCTTGAACAGCTAACAACCCTCATATCATGACTACATCTTTCAAGATACCTTCCCATCACAGCTGGCTCTCAGGAGAAGCTGCAGTTGTAGACTTGCCGCCAGTACTTCAGTTCCTTCAAAGAGGGAATGCATTAAAATAATTTAAAAGGCGACTAGTCCATTCGATGACTGTCAGGTTTTTCTAACCTGTGTTCAGGCATGGTAGTCTGAATCGCTTACGCGAAATTGCGCCCAATACAGCGCAACATAGCACACACATTTCCTAATATTTCACGAGGACCCCAGAGCTGTCGCTGTCTTACACTTCACTCTGAGCAGCACACGCCACGCGACAGCGCAAGGCGAATGGCGCCTCAAAAATTATTACTATTATTTAATAAAAGCTCATATGATGGAAGTACGTGGCGGTGGTACAGGATCTGTGGATGTCGTCGCATGGTGCGTTCAAGTTGGTACTTGCGGTGCTGTAACCAATCCACTCTTAAAAACTCCCCAAAACCGTCACGAACTTCCCGTATACGCTAGAGCGTTTTGTATATAGGCAGCATGTACCAAACCCAGTGTGTGTGCGTCACGTTTCCAGCATATCACTAGCCCGAAAGTAGGATCAAATATGAAATGCATGAGTTTTGCAATGAGGCACAAATTTTGCAGATGCCACAATGACAGAGCATGTTACTGTTTTTGCATGCTGTTATAATTTATTGAGCTGATTTCACAGCATCTGTTTTTGTAGTCAGCTCATCAGTGACCTCACTTGCTCCGCCACCGTCGTAATCTACCTCGTCTTTCCGCATGCCACTGAGCCCGTGAGCGCTCTCGTACCAAGTCTATATTTTCCACACTGAAATTAGGACAAAGGCTAGCCATCTGTTAGGTATAGGCTATTAATTTTTTTTGTCGCAGAATACATGATGGTTACAGATACGTTATCAGAACCTTGCGTACGGAGCTGAACGGCAAGGAGCGGAACACCTTGATAATGTACTGTGAGGTTCGTGCACAAGGCTCTAGTGACACATGGGGTTACTTAATAAAGTTTATCGTTGTTGAAAGGATTTTCTCGCGCCGTTGTAGACAGGCGTACCTCGCTAATAATATGGAATGCGCCGAAGCCAGCACGAGCATGCCGTTCCGTATGTCGTAACATTTATTTCCAGAGATCATACTACCAACGCGCCAGGAATACAAACGTAATGCGTACTGTTCAACTACATGACGCAATTACTGCTCTCTCACAGGCCTCTTTACATCCACACTCTTGTAAAAGGAAGGGCGTCAGGCAGGGAGACACGACCTCTCCAATGGTATTCCCCACCTGTTCGTAGGAAGTATTCAGAGAACTGGGTTGGGAATAAATGGGGATAACGGTAAATCGAGAATATCAATGTAATCGGCGATTCGCTGATGGGACTGCCTTGCTAAGTCACTCAGACAGACCTAGACCGGCGAAGCAGAACGGTAGGTCTAAAAATTAATATGCAGAAAACTAAAGTGATGTTCAACAGTCTCGGAACGGCAACGCAGTTTACAATTGGTAGCGTGGCGCTGAAAGTGGTAAGGGGATCAGTGTACTTAGGGCAGGTAGTGACCGCAGATCCGGACGACGAGAGTTAAGCAACTAGAAGAATCGGAATGGGGTGGAGCGGATTTGGCAACTACTCTCACATAGTCAACGGCAGTTTACCGATATCCCTGAAGAGAAAAGCATACAACAGCTGTATCTTCCCGGTACACATCTTTGTGGCAGAAACTGGAGGTTAACGAAAAGGTGTCAACTCAAACTGAATGCAACGCAGCGAGCTACGGTGAGGAAAGCGGTAGATTTAATGTTAAGAGACAGGAAGGGAGCAGAGTGGTTTAGGGATACATACGCGGGTTATTTATACCCCACCCGAAGTGAAGAGGAAGAACTGAGCTAGGACAGGGCTTGTAATGTAAAGTGAGTATAACCGATAGTCGTTAACGGAAGCCGAAAAATTTGCAGAAGACACTTAAGCTCCGCCCTAAGGGTATGGGGCGATAGCGTAATGGGTTAATGTCCATGCATGCAGCATTGGTCATCCTTTACTTAATTTTGATAGATCCTTGGAAAGCGATGTCAGTGCACGTTAAAGAACCCCAGGTGGTCGAAATTTCCGGAGCCCTCCACTACGGCGTCTCTCCTAGCCTTAGTCGCTTTGGGACGTTAAAGCCCGTAAAACAAACCAGATCCCTGGAAGTCGTCATAACACTGCCCTGCAATGGCAGGTGCTGCCACCGGTTGTGCTTGTGCGACCCAGCCGAGCAATCTCTCGCGACCAGTGAATAATTAAACTGCCACCTGCCACGCTCAGCAGTTTACTCACAATCCGGTGGGCAGGTTGCGTTGACACCATAAGTTCACGTGATCTAGGGGCCCGCCTGGCTCGTAGACTGCCTCGCTAGGGATTTTTCGCGGATTTTTCTCCCAAGGTCAACGACGGCGACGAAGGAATTTCTGCGACACGAGCACCTCGGCGCTATCGCGTTGAAATAAAAAAAAAAAAAAAGCTTATTCGGCGCTCCTAGCAGGGAATCCTACCGGGCGAAGAAATGAACTTGTGGACAACGGTGCGAACTGTGTCGCGGCTGCAGCGACGCTGTGCAGTGCCACATATGCCAAGTGTACACACTAAACCTATAAGCGCTGTCAGGCGAACGAAGCTTCAGTGCTGTGCTATCAAATGCACGATTCTCACAGAGCTTCGCCATTCCAGGCAGTTTGTGACACAATGGGAGAAGACAATTCCGCAGCCTTCAAAGTGACGACGGACACAAAGAAAGGTGTTCAGTTAAGAAAAAAAAATGCACATTGCTGCTATTCATCTATCCGATCATCTTGCTCTTCTACGGCCACGAGAATTTGCTTCAGTGCTATATACGCGCACTTCGTTGCGTCGTATGTGGACGTCGTGTGAGGCGAAAGGAAGAATCGCAGAGGAAGCATTACCATGAAGGGGCGGAGGGCGAGGAATTGTGTCGCAGATCCTCTACGCTCGAGAATGTGCAAATCTACAGGGGTCAACAGCAACAAGAAAAGAAGAGGAAAACGACCATAGCAAAGCAAAGAAAAGCAGAAAAGGAAGAAGAGTAGAATGAAGAGGTGCCATGTATTAGGAGGAAGAAGAAGTCGAAAAATGAAGAAGATGGAGAAGCATGGAGAAGAAGAAGAAGAATCTGCCATGTTTACTGTAGAGAAGAAGAAGAAAAATCCCCCCCCCCCCCCCCCGCGTAGGTGTGTGCCATTTTCATATGGAGAAGAAGAAGGAGAAGAAGAAGAAGAAGTGCGGCTGTGGTGGTGGCGGCGACCAGTGGCATCGTATCCGTTCATTATTCGGTCAGTCTGCGCACAAAGGTTCGCTGGCATGGCCACTGGGAGCCTCGTAAAGTGCAAGCTGAAGCCGCAAGTCAAGCTGCCGGTGTCGCCCGCCAATTGCAAGGACCTCTACGTGATTGTCCAAGTGCTGGGCGTATCCACATCTGCATGCACGTGTGTCCTCGGCTACTTTCTCGCCAATCACGACAGCCACAAGAGGAATGACGAGGAGGTGCGCAGCTGCATCGCGCACCGGCCCAGTATGGTTGATGCAAGGACGGCCATCGCCTACCACAATCACTTCAAGGTCAAGGATGGACAAGCGAACGCCGACGGAGGTCACGGCCCACTGAACCTCCACCTGGTCTCCTTCAACGGTATCAGTGCGCTACTGGCAAGATACAATGAACTATGAGACACTGAAAGAAACCATTATGTGTTCGACCCAAGTTTCGGGGACATACGCCGTCAAAAGCAGGGGCAATGTGATGTTTCCTGGCCACAATGAACGCATGACACAACATAACCGCGCTGTGATCGTCAAAGTGACCTATTAGCGGATCTCGACACCGGCATTGCTACCTGTTCTTAGCTTTTAAGTCAAATTCTCGTTTGGCAAAGCTGTGGTTTCAGTTAAAGTGGCACACTTACTAACCCCGTAGAACCTTCTTGCTCACCTAGATTCAGCTACCGCTTCACTTTAAGTTCAACTCAGTACACTCTTCGTCGTGCAAAGTCACCAGTCTGATCACCAATGTATACTAAGGCATCAAACGCTAACTGAAGTTCATTGAGATTTAGACCAGCTGTTCGCGGCCTCTCCTCTTGATCCCGTCAGCAGAAACCTCCGTGTTGCGTGCGGGCACACGATACGAGCAGGAAAGATTATCGCCGCCCGGTCAGGAACAAATCCGACAATTCGCTGCACGTGGTTTATATCTCATTTAATTAAAACTTCATCCACTGTGTTTCTTCATGTGCCTCCGCGCGCAGACAATTCAGGGTGCCTACGGTATGACGGAAGTGACCGCTCTAACTTTAAAGAAATCTGATAATTAGTTATTTCAGCGCAATCACTACGGAACTGCTAGAGAGGAAGTCAGGGCTGTGTCAACCCAGTCAAATACAGCTATATGTTTTCACACTGGTATTGTCCGCATTGCGCCTTTTTGCGGCGACGTGACCAACTTATATCGCATGATATGGGCATGCCGGAACTATGCGGATATTGCGAGAATCGATAACCGAACACCTGAAGGCTGGGAGGCGGTGCAGTCCAGTTCACACACGGAAGACCAGTTTTCGCTGCTGAACCGGGGAAGAGCAGTGGCAAAAGCCAATTGGCTCCTGGAATGAGGGCCCACCTAGCAAACCTCGAATTATTCTGTGCATTAAATGTTTTCCACATTTACACAGACAGGACAGCTGGCTGAAAAGCTGCACGCGAAGTGGTGTGAAGAGATTGTCGTTGCGCAGTTTTATGAAGTGTTAGTTTAGGTGCAAGCGAAGTTTACGAAGGGAAAATTCTCACCAAAACACTGCCCATTGCTCCTTGCTTGGGTGGAGCGCATAATGCAGCTTATCTCAGATAATGAGAAGCAATTTACCAATATCCCTCACGAGAAAAGTATACAACAGCTGTCGTAACTGTACTCATCGATGGGGGAGAAACGTGGGATCAGCTTAAGTTAACGATAACGCAGCGCGCTATGGAAAAAGATATGATAGGTTTAAAGTTAAGAGACCGGAAGCGGCCAGAGTGGGTGAGTGTCAAACGCGGGTTAATGAGATCCTGGTCGAAATTAAGAGGAAGAAATGACCTTGGGTAGGGCATGCAATGCGAAGGCAAGATAACCGAAGGTCCCTAAGGGTAACGGAGTGGATTCCAAGAGAAGGCAAACGTAGTAGGGGGTGGCACGAAGTTAGGTGGGCTGATGAGATTAGGAATTTTGCAGGAATACGGTGGCCGCAGCTGGCAAAGTGCACGGTTAATTGGAGAGTCATGGGAAAGGTCTTTGCACTGTAGTGGGCGTAGTCAGGCTGATGATGGTGATGACGATGATGATTACCCAAAATGGGGCATCGGACAGGAATCGTCGGCATACGCTGCTATTGATATGAAGTCCTGTATTGACTTTCTCAAAGCTACGTAAGTAACAAAGGAGAAAGGACGCAGGGCAAAAAGCTGCGTTCGTTCAGCTTGAAAGCCACCCTGGGCCCTCTTCCTGGGCGTATAGCCCTAGCAGCTGGTCAGAACAGCCGTTAAAAAAAAAGTAAACACTGCCACAGAATATCTGCGTCTAACAGTTCTATGAAATTCCCACTCTCCCATCGTTGTATAAAATTATGACGGACTCATTTTACAATGATACGTTCAGAAATTCATTTGTAATCAGCCCACATATACTGATAGTAAAACAAAAGTATGCAAAAAGTAGATATTTCTTAGATAGCGGTGTCCTTGCCAAGTAGATTCAAAAATACGCAGATTCTATCGATTAGAAAAAATTCACATGTACATTTACTTGGCCTCAAAAATAATAAAGAAACAATTAAAAAACAAATAAATAAATAAATAAATAAATAAATACCTTGCCGAAGACGACTGCCACGACTGCCACCGCGACCGTAACGAGGAAGAACTCTGCGGCTGCTGGTGCTTGGCTGTGAAATCAACTGTGGTTTCTTGGTGGTGCCTGCGTGCTCGTCACTGGTGAGGCCTTTCTACGTGGGGGATTTGGCCAGGTCTAAGGTTAGGTCTGTAGGCGTGGTAAATGCGCATTTGAGGGCGCGTTTGGCTCAGGTATGTCGCTGACCTCCCCGGGCGGAGGGTCGGCAGCCTGGTTTGCCAGCTTGCCCACCCAAAGCTTGCCGCTGGAATCTTTTAAGAAAAATGGAATTGACGTCATCCCTGTGGCTCTCGTACCGATCGGTGAGGGCGTGATCAAGATGAAAAGCTCTAAAATTCTTCAACAGGAGCTCAAGTCTCTAACCAAGCACTATTTACAGATCTCTGAGGTGCGACCGTTCGGTCGTAGAGGCATTGTCTGCAAGTCCTCTGACATTGCTTGCGCCACAGACCTGCTACAGTGCAAAATTTTTGACTCTTTGCCGGTGAAAGCCTTCATCCCGGAACAGCTCGCTTGCTCCAAAGGCATTGTTCGTGGCGTCGACCCAGCATCTTCCCCGCAGGAAATACTTGAAGAGTTTCAAGATGCCGGTGTGGGGGTTTTGGCTGTCTACAGGTGCAGTAGAGAAGTAAATGGTTCGCACGTACCGACAGAATCAGTCATAACAACTTTTGCTGGCTCCTCCTGTCCTTCTGAGCTCAAGGTCTGGCCGATTGTGTACCGTGTGGACCCTCTGCAGCCCCGTCCTCTCCAATGTTCTAACTGCTGGCGATTCGGTCACAGTGGAAAAGCGTGCAAATCAGCGACGCGCTGCCGCCTTTGTGGTCAAGGTCATTCAGCTGACAACTGCGCCTCTGATCAGCCCCTGTGTTGCCTCTGCAACTCCAACCACCCAGCTGATGATGCCTACTGTTTGAAACGCGCTGATGAGCAAAGCCTGTTAGATATAATCCAGGTGAAGCGATGCTCGAGAGCTGATGCTTATGCACACCTTGAACGCAAGAATAACTCATACGCTAGCCGTGCGCGATCTTCTGTTGGAGAACTCGAGTCTAGTGTGACTGCTTCTATAGTGTCCACAGTAGAAAAGGCTCTTTCTGAGGTCGTAGAGCGAATGCTGAGCACTTTTGCTGAGGCTTTATCACAGCTAGTTACAGGTCAATCTGCGCTTACTCAATCATCTGTTCAGGCGGCGACGCCTGCATCTCTCCCAACTTGTGCTGCTAGTATTAGTCACTCCATGTCGCCTCCGGACGCATCCCAAGTCCCGCCTCCCACCACCGCCCCAGGCAGTGTGTCTAGCGCCGATATTTGCACCACGGATGTTGAAATGCTATGCCCTACCCAAAAGCGTCGAGCTCCTTCCTCACCCTCGAAGACAGTTGCTCCGCATCCCAAAGCAAAGAAAGGACCTTCAAAAGTAATTCCCAAGTCTGATGTGCTGAAAGAGGCTGTTGCTGCCTCTTTCCTCAGTCAGTAATCATGGCGGGTCTCAAAGTTATTCAGTGGAATTGCCGCTCTCTACTTTCTTCCCTTCCTGATCTTGATCTACTTCTTCGTAAACATAACCCAGATATAGTTATTTTGCAAGAAACGTGGCTCTCTCCACTTAAATCATTTTCAATGAAAAACTTCCGTGTTTTCCGAGTTGATCGCGTTACCGGCAGGGGCGGCGGGTTAGTAACTATGGTCTCTACCAAAATGTGTCACCGGGCCTCTATTTCGAACAAAATTATGCTTCCTGACTGTGAACTGTTGGCAGTCGACATCTCACTTCCACAGTGCGCAAAAGTTACTATTGCAAACGTCTACTTCCCTGTAGGCGTACACAGGACTGACAGTTTGGATAGCTTACTTAGCAGCGCAAACAGTATAGTCATCGCAGGAGATTTTAATTCGCACCACAGTACCTGGGGTAGTAGTTCAGACTCCTGCGGCCAGCTTCTTTGGTCATGGATGGCCACGCATGCAGTGCGCTGCTGCAATTCCGGAGCTGTAACCTTTATGCGAGGAGCTTACCGTTCAGTCATAGATTTAACTTTAGTTACTCGTGGGGTTGGGGTATCTGCATGGTCCACAGAGGACTCGGGTTCATCTAGTGACCACTTTCCAATAACTTTTAACATTCTAACATCTCCCCTCAGAAAAAGTGGGGCGACAATGAAATTTGTAAATCACATTTCATACAAAAAATTTATGTCTGCCTCACTTCCATCTATAGTTAGCTCGTGTCGAGCAGAAAGAGCTCAGCAGTCCTTTTCCTTTCTGCAAGATGCTGCCGAGCATTCTATATTTTCTGTGTGCACTTCAGCTCCTGACAGACAGCCGTCTCCATGGTGGACGGAGGAGTGTGAGAAGGCATATCGTCGTCGCAAAGCTGCCTGGAAAAGCCTTTCCTATAATCAGAGCCCAGCTAATTGGATAAATTATAAGTTCTTCTCTGCATCTTTCAAACGAACTGTCAAAAAAGCCAAAGAGGAATATAATCAAAATTTAAACACGTATCTCTCAAGTCCCCAAAATAGGAAGGCTCTGTATAGGTTCATGGCGCGCAATAAGAACTCTCTGGCCGCCAACTGCACTAAGTCAATAGTGTTGTCTCCTCAGGAGGCTAAGAAAAACCTTGAACAAATCGCTCAGGGGCTGGCTTTGCGTTTTCAGATGCAGAAAACAGAACCATTACTCACACTCGCCCTAAGCTCGGACTATACTGAGGTTGCTCTGTCGGAGCTCCTACCAATTGTTTCTTCGATGCATTCTGCTGCCCCTGGATCTGATGGGGTTACTGTGGGTATGTTGAAGATTTTAGCTGAAGTCTTCACCACTCATCTTCTAGATATCGTCAACGCGTCATTAGAAAACACGTGGATTCCTCAGAGATGGAAGATTGCGAAAATAATTTTGCTTTTGAAGAATGCAGAGAATGGATTCCAATTAGACAATATACGGCCAATTGCTTTAACCTCAAATTTAGTCAAGTTGATCGAAAGAGTAGTGCATAGTCGTCTCTCAAAGCACGTTAATGCCGTAAATGGCCTTAGCTCTGCGCAGATTGGCTTTCGTCGGGGATGTTCCATTTGGACCGCGCATGTGGATCTAGAAAGCCGAATCAGACTTTCGATGCGCAAGAGGGAAGTTTCGGCCTTGGTGACACTTGATGTTGCTAAGGCTTATGACAGCGTGGAACACACGGTCCTTCTTAACAAACTTGCACAGCTACATCCACCGCACTACATTTATGCCTGGATTTGTGAATTTCTAAAAGACAGAATGTTCTTCTGTACAGACGGATCTTTCTGTTCTAATACTTATGTCCAATCCAGAGGTGTGCCGCAAGGATCTGTTCTGTCACCGCTGCTATTTAACATATTGGTTCGAGACATCCCCATTCATCCCAACATTACAGTATTTGTATACGCAGACGATATAGCTTTTTTCGCCTCAGAAAAGGATATTCATGCGCTTTACCAGTCTTTGCAGGCATACCTGACTGCTCTTGAAGATTGGTTGGACCAAATTAGTTTATCACTTAATGTGAGCAAGTGCGGCGTGCTGGTATTTCCTCCAGACACCCCTTTGTACATCTCGCTAGTCTACCGTAACACCCCAATTCCGCAGGTGGAGTCGGTTAAATACCTAGGTATTATTTACGACCCAAGATTGGACTGGCGCCAGCATATTAAGAATAATGTTATTAAAGGCGAACGTGCTCTAGGCCGGCTGACACGGATAGGCAATAAAAATTTTGGCATGCGTCGCGACACCTTACTGTTACTCTATAAGGCTTATATGAGACCAATTCTGGAATTCGGCTGCGTCTTATTCTCTGGCAGCGCAAACTATAAGCTGCAGCCTTTAGCCTTACTGGAAAGGCGTGCCCTACGGCTATGCCTAGGGCTCCCAAGATCGGCTTCCAATGCTCTCCTTTATCTGGAAGCCCGTATTCCCGATCTATATTCCCGCTTCCAACTACTCACGGTGCGCACTTTCCTCAGGTCCTTTGACCCGGCCCCCGGTGTCAATGCTCCCATTTTTCTATCCCACCCTCACCTGTTTTTCTCTGCTCATTGGCCACGTTATCAGCTCCCGCAAGTTCGGTTTACGCAGAACCTGTTGGCCACGCTTCAGGTCGATCTGACCTCCTTGCAACGAGTTGCTGACACGCTGGCTGATCCCGTCTTCTGTTACGACCATATCTTTCCATCCCATGCAAAACACATGCCCGCAAATATCCTAAATGGTCTTCTGGCTGAGCACTTACAGCATTTTCCTGATCATGCTGTTCTCTCCACCGATGCTTCCGGGTGCTGTGAGAAGGCGGCAATTGGGATATATTCACAGGATCTGGCTTTCAGCTATTCCGTTCGTATCCCGGATTACACTTCTGTATTCTTTGCAGAGTTTTTGGCACTCGGTTTGGCTCTTCTTAAAATTCCGACGCATGTAGCACAGGTACTTATCCTTGCAGACTGCCTTTCAGTTTTAGTCGCTCTCCAAACTTCCGGCTCCTCTCTATTGATGCGTTCCCTTAGGTTTTTTGTTCCGCGAACAGTAAGGGAGGTCCGCTTTGTCTGGGTACCTGGTCATTCGGGAATCTATTTCAACGAGGTGGCCGATTTTTTGGCAAGGTCAGCTCTAACTGCCCCTGTAATATATCCCGTACCGCACCTTATTATGTTGGAGACCTCCCGTTTCCAGCGGTTCCAACATATCTCAGCCAGCTTGGGTGATCCGTTGCTGAATACCGTGGACTTTCAACATTTAAAGTTCCCATGGAATGTTCGATCATGTAAGACAAGGCGGTGTGAGGTGTCCATGACGCTTCTGCGATGCAGAATCCCCCACCTCAACTTGTACTTATGCAGATGCGGGTTCGCTACGAGTAACCTTTGTAACACATGCGGAGAAGTTGAATCAATTGACCATTATCTCCTCTCTTGCCGGCGGTTCGCTTTTCAGAGAAAACAGTATTTGGAAGACCCTCTTTCGAGGTTAGGACTCCCTTTGTCTTTACCAGTTCTGCTCTCGTTTGGTGCGAGCGCCACGGGATTTTCGTTAAGCACTATTTGCGGCTACCTTCATGATTACATCATTGCAACTGGGCGCTTACCCTGTTAAATCCATATAAAATTCCACTGAATGTCCAAAAGCGTATTTTAGTTTGTTTCCTGATGTATCTAATTTGCTTATTATTAACATTTCTAACAATTCATACATATTTTCTGATTTCAAACATTCTACTATTTTACTTAGCTTTTTTCCCGCACTCATACCTCCTTGGCATTCACCACCGCACCTTGGCCAATCCCCCCGCGTGGGTATGTGCCATTTTCTTATGGTGAAGAAGAAGAAGAAGAAGAAGAAGCAGGCAGCCGTTGAGCGCAGCTATTCGCAGGTCCATTCAAAGCTGCTCTTCTATCCAGCACAAACTGCCTCCGTGCTCTTCGCAGCTCTATCGCCATAGCCTGGAGAAGCACCATGAAGCCACACCTCGAGACGCCAGTCAACCTCCCGGCGGTGTTGAAACACCGCGAAGGGCTCCACTTCATCGCCGCGGTGCTGGGCGTTTCCATCCTGGGATGCACGTGCGTGCTGACGTACTCCTTTGCCAGCCACAGCACGCCGACGTGGAAACCGGAGGAAGTACGCAAGTTCATCGCGTCCCAGGCCAGGGCGGTGGAGCAGCAGAGCGACGTTGGTGCCGGCAGTGACGCTGTTCTTGTCCGCACGGCCACCTTGAAGGAGGTCTTAATGAAAGGGTCCTCAGGCGCTGTAAGTGAAACGACGGTGGACGTGTGGACCGGACGCATCTGAACACGCATGGAGGTGCCGACAGCAAGGTATATCCTGAAGCCGCCGGAACTGCTGTCAACGACGAAACTATGGTGCACCGCTCGGTTGAAGCCAACATTCCCTCTAACATCGCATGCAGAGGCTTCAAAGAGAGGGCTTCCAACATTGCGGGATTTTTCTTCGCTCCTTCACACAGCACCAGGACGAATGGACGAGTGTTGCTTTAGGTGAGGGTTCGAACTGGAGGCTGGCGCTTGTAGCGAGGACTGCGAATGCTAAAATTCGTGAGAAAATTTGAAGCTTTTTTTTTTACCTTTTTCTGTGAGACGGAAATGTTAGCGCCACTGTCAAGCCGTACATACATTGCTGAAGAGAACGAAACAGATGTCTCAGCGGGATGACTACATCACGGATCAATGTATAGTGGTTTTGTGGAATTATAGTTGTCACATCGCCTAGCCTTGTAGCGTTCTACTGTGCGTCATCCATCGAGTGCATCGAACGAATCAAAAGCATCAATAGCTAACAACCCTCATATCATGACTGCATCTTCTGAGATACCTTTCCAGCACAGCTTGCTCTAAGGAGAAGCAGCAATTGTAGACTTGTCGCCAGTAATTAGTTCCTAGAAAGAGGGAATGCATTAAACAAACATTTTAAAAACTCCAATGTTGGCGCATGGTAGTCAGAATCGCTTACGCCCTATGATGGCCAACATAGTGCTACACAACATACACATTTCCTAAGATTTCACTAAGACCCCAGAGGTGTTGCTGTCATACAGTTTTCTCTATACCGCACAAGCCACGTGATAGCGCAAGGCGAACGGCGGCTCAAATATTTTTTTTTTTTAATAACAGCTTAGATGATAGAAATGCTTAGCGGTGGTACAGGATCTGTGGAGGTCTTCGCATGGTGCGTTCAAGTTGTTACTTGCGGTCCTCCAGCCAATCCGCTCTTCATACCTCACAAAAACCGTCACGAACTTCCCGTACAAGCTAGAGTGCTCTGTGCAGAGGCAGCGTGAACCAACCCCAGTTGGACTGTGTTGCGATTACTGCATATCGCTAGCGGCGAAAGCAAAATTAAATATCAAATGCTTGAGCTTTACAATGAGGCACAAATTTTGCAGAGGCCACCATGGCAGAGCGGTGTTACAGTTTTGTCGCGCTATTACATAACATTCAGCAACTTTCACTACATCTGTTTTTGACGTCAGCTCCTCAGTGACCTCTCTTGCTCCGCCGCCGTCGTAATCTCCCTAGCCTTTCCGCGTTACACTGAGCCCGTAAACGCTTTCGCATCAAGTCTAGATTTTCTAGACTGAAATTGGGATAAAGGCTAGCCATCTGTTAGGCCATTAGTTTTTTCTTTTTTGTCGGAGAATACATGTGGTTACAGATACGCAATTAGAACCTTGCGCAGGGAGCTGAATGTCATGGTGCGGAACTACTTGATAATGTTCTTTTAGCCTCGTGCACAAGACTCTAGTGGTATATGGGGTTACGTAATGAAGTTTACCGTTATTGAAATGATTTTTTCGCCCTGCTGTAGACGGGCATACCTCGCTAATTATATGGAATGCGTCGAAGCCAGCACTACCATGACGTTCTATATGCCGTAAACATTTATTTCGAGAGATCAGACTACCAACGCTCCAGGAATACAAATAAAATGCGTACTGTTCAACTACATGACGAAATAACTGCTTTCTCAAAGCCCCCTTTACGCGCACATGTCTCTATAAGGGTGGGTGTCAGGCAGGAAGACACGACCACTCCAACAATACTCACCGCCTATTTGCAGGAGGTATTGAGAGACCGATAAGAGTTAATTTAGCATATCTAAGTTATCTGCGTTTCTCTGATAACACTGCCTTGCTGAGTTTAAACTCAAATTGAGGGACACGGAGCGAGCTATGGTATGGAGAGTGATAGATTTAAAGTTAAGAGACGGGAGGGGAGCAAAGTGGGGTAGGGAACATACGCGGGTTAAAGGCATTCTAGTCGAAATGAAGAGAAAGAAGTGGACTTGGCCAGGGCTTCTAATGCAAAGTCAAGATAAGCGCTGGTCCTTAAGAGTAACGGAGTGGATTCCAAGAGACGGCAAGCGTAGCAGGGGGCGGTAGAAAGTTAGGTGGGTGGATGAGATTAAGAAGTTTACTAAGATACGGTGGCCGCAGCTGGCAAAGGAGAGGCATCTGCCCTGCACTAGGCGCAGTGAGGTTGATGATGATGATAACGATGATGACCCACATTGGGGGATAAGCCAGGAATCTGAGGCATATATTGCTGTTCACCTATATATTAAAGTGGCCTTTAAAATAACTAATATATACAATCTACAAACAATTAAAAAAATAAATAAATTTAGATCAAACGCACGCGGGAGTGCATCATCGGTGGCGAAGCCGAAGACGCTAACGAAAAGGAAGCAGGCAGCCGATGAGAGCAGTAATTCGCAGCTCTATTCAACGCTGGTCTCCGATACGGCACAAATTATCTCTGTGCTCTTCGAAGCTTTGTCACCATCGTGGTGGAGCAGCGCAAAGGACGGGACACAAGAAACAAGGAAAGACGAACACAGGAAAGGCGCCTGTGTTCGTCTTTCCTTGTTTCTTGTGTCCCGTCCTTTGCGCTGCTCCACCACGATGCAACAGCACCAACTAGCCCAGCAACTTGCTCTTCTAAACTTTGTCACCATAGCCGGGAGAGGCAGCATGAAGCCACGCCCAGAGACGCAAGTCAACCTCCCGGCGGTGCTGACCAACAGCGAAGGGCTGGACTTCATCGCCGTGGTGCTGGGCGTTTCCATCCTGGGATGCACGTGCGTGCCGACGTACTCCTTTGCCAGTCACAGCACGCCGATGTGGAACGCGAATGAAGTACGCAAGTTCATCGCGTCCCAGGCCAGCGCAGCGGAGCAGCGGAGCGACGTCGGTGCCGGGAGTGACGCTGCTCGTGTCCGCATGGCCACCTTGAAGGAGGTCTTAATGAAAGGGTCCTCAGACAATGGAAGTGAACCGATAGTGGACGTGTGGACGGGATGCACTTGAAGCGGATGCCGGTTGCGAGAGCAAAGTATGTATATCATGAAGCCGCCGGAGCTGCCGTCAACGGCGAAACCATGGTGTACCACTTGGTTGCAGCCAGCATACCCTCTCTCGTCGCTTGCAAAGGCTTCAACGAGAGGGCTTGCGACATGGCGGGATTTTTCCTCGCTCGTTCACGCAGCGCTAATACGAATGGACAAGCGCTGCTGTGAGTAGAGTGCGAACTGGAGACTAGCGATCGTAGCGGCGTCTGCGATCACGAAAAGCGGTGTGGAAATGTGAATTAATTTTTTAACCTTTTCCAGAGAGACGAAAATATTAGCACCACTATCAAGCTGTACATATAGTGCTGAAAAGAATGGAACTTATGTTTCAGCCGGCTGGCTGCATCACGGATTAACTATAATGATTTTATGAAATTATAGTTGTCGCATTGCCTAGCCTTGTGGCGTTCTACTGTGTACAATTCATTGAACACATTCGATGACACTTGGTGCTTCGTCAATGTCCCTAGCTGCATGGTGTGAGCGCCCTGTCTTGTTGAGATACCTGGGTGCTACTGTGTGTACCACCCTCATGCGTCACTGCGTCACTGACTTCGTGTTTTCGGTCGCCGGCCGTGGAAGGCACGGGTCGGCAATGCCTGACAGCCTGCTCCCACGGAGATACTGACGAAATATAGCTATTTATGACATACGAAATACCAGTAAGCCTAAGTATAGGAGCAGTGCCTTTTCTGTTTTTTTTTTTTTTTTGTACCAGGAACATAACGCTTGTCAGCTTGATGAGGCACTTCCTGATACCGAGCTCAGCTTTCGTCGAGCGAGCAGCCGGCCTTAAGTATTTTCAACAAAACAAAAACAAGAGCCCACCGTAGATGGACGACTGTACAGGAGACGCGTACTGAGGAAGAAGTTAAACAGACACTGCGGTAAATGCTTGCTGCAGATATGGCGGGTACTAACACACTGCTAGAGTCACGAACGACGCTCTAAAAAAAAAATGTCTTGCTGGCGCCCCGTATACCACTGGCCTACTCTTTCTGGAAGGACTGCCTGTTCGAGCGAAGAAAATAGCCGCATTCGTCTGGCTCAGAGAAAGCCCGGCTGTCACCACTGCGCAGCAGCGACTCTGCCCAGCCCTCTCTTTAGCGCTTGCTTACATGTTCTAAGAGGAGAGTGCTGCAAGTATCACCAAGACAGCGCTGTCAAGATCAGCGCCCGGAGCCCAGCGGTGTAGTCCTCCGCTTCCCGTCGTCGCATGAATCCTTGGCGCTAGCGGACAGGTTGTGGATTTGTCAAGGTGTCACGAATGCCACCGCGGATTTGGCCCTTCTTCGAGATGCCCTTCAAGAGCGGAGCGAGAGCGGGTGATAAAGATGAGGACAGGCGCTTCGTACGTGCCAGCGATTCTTGGTTAATGCTACCCTCAGCATCAGTATAGTCGTGGGAAAAAAGTTTGCAGGTTACAGATTCGCAGAAAAAAAAGAATATTTCTGCGCTACCTGACTACCCAGTTAGCTGGTCTTCTTGCAGAGGATACAACACGCATTTTTTCTTGTGCTTCAGTAGTTTTCATTTATGTGCATTGCCTGGCGGCATAAAAATAAATTTTATCGCGCCAACTCGCATCCCGCAAAACTTTCTCCGGGACTTTACACACCCACCTTATCTTAAGAGTAAAGTTAGCGTTTCAGAAACATGCCTCCCAAAGAGCGCTCACAGAAAATTTTTTTTCGGGATTTCGGCGGAAAGCCTGCTCTGTGCTGCACGCTCAAAGTGCTGTCCCAAACCTTGCACACAGCGAAATCCGCCTCATGGCTCTCTTTTCCTCGCAATCGGATATGTGCTTTTTATTTGGCATTCGCCACAATCTCCTGCCCAATCCCTCCGCGTGGGTGTGTGCTATGCCTACTAAGGTCAACAACAAAATCCACAGTCGTGGTTGTAGCTCCTGCACCAGCCGTCATACGATGCGTCCTCCATGTCGCCGCCGGTAACTCACAAATCCACCGGCATCATAAGCGTAGGCGCCATGCAGTCTATGGTGCAATTTTCGGACTGCGTGGTAGACCTCCCGATAAACTACGATCGGCTGTACGTGATGGTCGTTGTGCTCCGCGCGTTTATCTTCGGTGGCACATCATGTTGGCGTACTTTCTCCACAGCGACCGACCTGTCCAGCGGAAGATGGAGGGAGCGCGCGCCTCCACTATGTCCAAGCACAAGGTGGCCTACCAGCAGAAGCGTGGGAGCGTGGCCGACGCCCTCCCGGTAGCTATGAGGGCCCCGAGGTCGGTACCCTCAGCTGCTGGGACACAGCCCGGATTGCGCATGCGAGCGCGGGATGGAACCAAGGCGTCAGACGGCAGGCAGGAGCCGTCTAATACGGGACGTGCAGTGGTGACCTACATCGTCGTGTCTGCCATAGGGAGATCGTACGCCAGCATATACGCGAGTTCTCGGCGTTAATCGCTTGGGCGGCGCCCTCCCTGACTGCTACCGTCGGAACTCTGCGTCAGCACATCTCCCGTGACTGCCAGCCTCCAGTGACTCATAACCGCATCCTGGACGTATTGGGCAGAAACTATGCCGGAGCTAATGATTATAACAAAATGCCAGACGTTCGTTTTTTGATGTTCACGCTGCCATAAAACATGGTCCCGTTGAAGTGGAGCCACGACGTGAATTAAGATATTCGGCTAGCTGGGCTGGCTGTGATTCGGCCTTCTTGAGGGAGAGAAGCAATCATCATCACCATCAACCGGACTGCGCCCACTGGAGGGCAAATGTCTCTCCTATATCTCTCAAATTAACCCTATCCAGTGCCAGCTGCGGCCACCCTATACCCGAAAACTTCTTAACCTCACCCACCCACCTAAATTTCTGCCGCTCCCTGTTACTCTTGTCTTTTCTTGGTATCCAATCCGTTGCCCTTCAGACTGCCAAGAAGAATCAATCTCAGAATCTCGGACTGGTGAGGTAGTTGGTAAGCAGAAGGCAAGGTGAGAAGCAGCCTCAGGATGCCACCGACAAGAAATAGGAGGCGACAGGACATATGCTAAATGAGTGATCACTGGCTAAAAAAAGGCTACAATCGGAGGCACGTGTCCGGGAACAATGAGCGATTTCAAAGCAATCTAGGATAAGTAAAGTTCCGCGGCACAGCGAAACCCCAATTCCAGTCGCCGCACTGCATACGCAGTTATCTGTCGGAGAAGGAATTTGGAAGGCCATTACTCATGGTCAAGAGGAAGAGAGAAAGAGATGGAAAGGAGGAAACCCCCAAGAACGTATAGATACACTTGGAAACCCTAAGCCCGAGGCGCAAATCGAATTCCTCCTCTTTCACATCGTCGAGACGCGACACGTGAATGGAAGGGCGCCAGAGAAGGAAAGGCGGACGGAGCCCAGTACTGGCGCTCGCCTCAGCGGAGCTTCCTTTTGACGCCATGCTGCGCCGCCGCGGCATGACGCCAGATCAGGCGCGAGTGGCGGCGTCGTCGCGCCTTCAAGACCCGGCGCTTTAAATCTAGGCCGTATATTCAGCGCCTCCCAACTCCAAGAGTGAGGCTGGCTTCGGCGGCGCCTGGAAACGGCCCTCGCTACTCCCTCCTTGGCAGCTCACGTCTCACGCTGCGGACTATCGGGACCATACAAAGAGTGAAAAGAATAAATAAAAATATTCAACACAAGAATGAAAAGGGAACAAGAAAGCTTGTAGAAAAGAAGGTTAACCAATGGGGAGAACGTAGTAGCGACGATGAAGAAGGAAACAAATTTAAACAAACAACCAGACACAACAGCAAAGACGGATAGAAAAAAAGAAAGAGGAGTTTAAAAGCGAACAGTAAAAAAGCAAATAAGATGGAAAATAGAAGCTAAAAGAGAAAGCGGGGTGAAAGGGAAAAGGAGGGAGAGAGAGAGAGAGCAATACAAAACTACAGAAACAAGCCGGCGAGAATTCTGTCATAAAAAAAGCAAAAGACTCACAGGAACTCACAGCAAGTGAATGGAGTGGAAGAGAAAGCAAGAAACAAAAACTAAACTTCTCTTTTCCCTCGCTAAAAGGATTCCGGAGCGCTTTTTGAGTGAGCAGGAGACCTAGAGAAGGAGACACGGGAGAGAATAAAACGCAAAAGAAAAAAAAAGCCAGAAAGGGCACCAGAAGAATACAGACGAGGAAGAGGAAGAAAACAGGAGAATCGGGAAAGAAAATGAGGGAGGAGAAAGACTGAAAAAAAAAAAAAGGCGGAGGGAGCAGGATAGAGAAAGAGCTAAGACAGCGGCTGCTATGCATACGGAGCAGACTAAAACTACGAGAGTGTGCGTTCACAAGCCGTGCGTGAATGTACTCTGGCGGGCACGCGAGTCGAAAGCTTTCGGTCTCTTTTATCTTTTTTTTTCTACTGGCTGCTCTCGCACACGGCCTCCATAGTCCCCGTAGAAAGTTCCCTCGAGCAAAGCGTCGGCTCTTCTCGATTGCCTTCTACGCGAACATTTGTCCTTTTCTATCTGACAACGACTTGTCAAAACTCTCTCTCCCAGCTTCGTCTTGCAACATTTCTTCACACTGCTTAGGGAGCGCCAGGGCGCCTTCGCTTTCCTTTTCAGCATAATGTGGGGCAATTTGCAAGATCCGGCTTCAAAGAGCGCGCATTTCTTGTAGCTACCATTGTGCAGAAAATACCGTCGTAAATGTTCCGAGAATCTTACACGCACTGCCTCGCTCCATCGCCTGAGACAGCAACCGTAGAAATAAGGAAAAATTTCTGGTTCACTTCTATATTCTGTCACATGTTTCCACGTCGAACCTGACAAATAATAAGCAAACGCCATCAGATTCCTATAAATTTCCTTTGCAGGATGTCATGATTGACTGATTGATTGATTGATTGACTAACTGATTGATTGACTGATTGATTGATTGACTAACTGATTGATTGATTGACTGACTGATTTGCTGACTGACTGATTGATTGATTGACTAACTGACTGATTTATTGATTGATTGATTGACTGACTGATTGGCTGACTGACTGATCGATTGAGTGACTGACTGACTGATTGACTTACTGATTTCCTGACCGACTGATTGATTTATTGACTGATTGACTGATTGGAACGTGTCTCAATTGATTGATTGATTGATTGATTGATTGATTGATTGATTGATTGATTGATTGATTGATTGATTGATAGGAACACGTTCCTTATTAAAACCCTTCATGCGCACATTGCTCCACAGCACGTCATGCGTTAAACAAGCAAGGTTTTGTTATCCGACTTCGGTGCGGGCATGAACGGTGCTCTCTGTTTGAGATGATTAGGCTTTATAATTTCGTCCACGTCTTTTCATCTTTTGGGACTAACAAGGGAGGAGAGAAGGCCACGCGAACTGAGGGGAAATGCAGAATTGAATGCGCAGCCCCGACAATATCTTTTCCGTGCATGTGCGGCCGCGGCAATGGGCAATGCCCGTCGTGTTTTTGTAAGTGTCCGTGAGAGTCCCCGATGCATCTGACTGACACTCAGCAGAAAACAAGCACTCACGCATAGAAAACATTTTTTAACAAATTCGTTTGCTTGCCTTAATCTAAATGGCTAAAAGATGGTGTGTACATGCAATGTCGTCCTTTTAGGTCTAGGAACACCCGTCTTACAAGCTGTGTACGCGCACAGTCTATACACTTCTAAAGAAATAAGCAAGTACAGATAGCCCTTGTGGTGAAAGCTAGAGGAGCTTTAAGGTTCTGTCTGCGGATTGCGTGAAATGCGTTAAATAGACATCAGAATGTATACGTAACTACTCTTAACTGGGATTTTCAAGCCGGACATATCGGCTACCCGATGATGAAAGGCAATACGTGCCTGCCGCGATCGCTGGTGGTGCGCGTCTGGGATCTCGTCCTGCTCGAAGGGAATGAAGTGCTCCTGCGCACCGCTATCACCATCTGGGAAGGGCTCGCAGAGTGAGCATGCGCCTCTTTCCTTTCTTTCTTTCTTTCTTTCTTTCTTTCTTTCTTTCTTTCTTTCTTTCTTTCTTTCTTTCTTTCTTTCTTTCTTTCTTTCTTTCTTTCTTTCTTTCTTTCTTTCTTTCTTTCTTTCTTTCTTTCTTTCTTTCTTTCTTTCTTTCTTTCTTTCTTTCTTTCTTTCTTTCTTTCTTTCTTTCTTTCTTTCCCTCTTTCTTTCTTTCCCTCTTTCTTTCTTTCTTTCTTTCTTTCTTTCTTTCTTTCTTTCTTTCTTTCTTTCTTTCTTTCCTTCCTGCTTTCTTTCTTTCCCTCTTTCTTTCTTTCCTTCTTTCTTTCTTTCTTTCTCTCAATAGCCCGAAACGTAACGCGTCTGTGGTTGTGCTTGTATTTCTCTCCATGCTTCTGCGCCGATTCCCTTATTTTTTTCTTATGTTTCGGCGGTACTATACATTTAGCAAAGGACAGAATTACTGCAATTTTTTCAGGAATCAGGATTTAGGATGTAGTGTGAAAGTGGCATTTTTGCTCACTAAAACATCGATAGAGAGAGAAACCAAGTCATGGAGTAGCCAATGTCTCACTGTAGCCAAGTGTGAAAAGTACCCTACCGCTATATGTCTACAGAAAAAAAAAAAAAATAGTTTCAGGAAGCGACATGAAAAAAGCAGAAATACACGCGGTCAATGAAATCGTCGGTCGCTTTTGACAAGCCAAACGCAGTGCATCATTTGCTTATTCTAGACATAATTTCACGCAGTAGAAGCAACGGGTGCAAGACTCGATCGGCAGCTGAATCATATAAAGTCTCCAGCAGAAAACAACCAAGACGGTCCTGTGTCGAAGAAAAGGGAATACAACGTTTCGTAAGCGTAAAGTTTATTGGTTGGTGCAACCAGCAGTTCTGCATTCCAGGTCCCGTTGTGCTCCGCTCTTCCAATCATATCCTATAGCATGCCGTCACCTCTCCGTGTGCAGTTATTCTAGCTGCGTGCTTTGCCTTTCACACCGCTGACGTCGTTAACAAGAAAACGCCAGACATTCCCCCTAAGGGTGACGTGAAGGTAGAATATTGAACGTTTAGGCGCGAATTTCTGACGAACTGCGCTGAATGCAGGTGGCCAATAATTCCAAACTTAAGTTGTCTGCAGCTACACAGTAAGCGTGGATTGCTGTTTACACAAGGTCGGTATTCTTAGCCGTCGCGTCTGTTCTTTCTCCTCTGCCTGTTGCCTTAGTGGCTAATTAGAAGATAGGGTGCCAAGAAGCGTTCTTTTCAAATTAAATCAATATCAGGCCTCGTACATTTCATTCACGCAGTGTAGGTGGCGCGCACGGTATCAACTTCAAAAATCTGCAGCGAGCTCAGAAGGACGCTGTACTAAATTTCTCAAGGCTTAATTCCGCCACTCGATCGAAATCATCTTCAGTGTGTGTCGAAATATTCAGACATAGCACAGTTTGAATAAACTTTCCTCAAAAGCCGACCACAGAGGCCAGGGAGCAGATAACGGAAAGATTCAATTCCAGTTGAATCCTTTTCTACTTTCGTGTCAGCTCAAGACACGCCACGCCCTCGCAATCATGAGCATTGGCCCGCCGGAGTGACTGCCGATTAGAACAGAATAGAATCGCTCTAAAAGAAGTAAAAGAATTGTTAAATTTGCTTTTACTACTTTTATTTTGAGTAATGTCTGAAGTACGGAACGTTCATTTTCTCCTACCACACATTGTTTCGTGCCTCTCTCAACCCGAAAAAAAATACAAACATTCTTTTTGTCTAATGTAATATTTATTCATTTCGCGTTAGGAAACTATGCGCAGAGAGGAACATTGACGTAATAAAGCCAAACAATTGCCTTGTTGCATTCTTGTCCGATATGGTGCAACGTACTCGCGATCAGCATTACGTACAGGCATAAAACAGAACCGTTCTAACCGAGCATGTGGAAACGATGCGTCATCGTCGCCCACCAGACGCCATTATAAAGACATTCCAACACCGGAAGCCGAGTCTTCTATTCTTGTCCCGACTCGCAGAGGCCACCTAGAATGACCGCCCGAGAATGGAGTCGCAGTCGAGAGTGAAGAAAAAAAAATTTAAAAATATAATTCCAGCACCGCGAGCAACAACAATCGTCGCAGACATCCTGGATCATAAGCCGAGGCGCGGAAGCTTAATGACATATTGCGGTCCTCCTCAATTTTCCCGGTTTATCTTGAATTTTTTAGATGCCTTTCCCGGTTTCCGGGATGTCTCGCGTTTCCAGCTCTCCTTCGGAGTTCTTATGATGTTTCAGAGGAACGCGGATGCGATAACGTCGGTGCCTTTGCGACGGGGCGATCATTTTACTTCTGCGAGGAGACATTCGGCGAAAGTCGATACGTTCTCTCTTTCGCCTATGCCTTCTTAGTTTTTTTTTTTATTTTAATCTTACATTAAAAATTGAGCTTATTTCTGAAATGTCTGGACACGCTTCTCTCGCACGTTTGGCCGCTGTCATCAAATATTTCGCCTTTGGTCTCTCCTTAAATCGTTAAAAAATATATAGCGAACGAGAAAGATATCCGTTTTATTTTTTGGCTGCACCCGGTTCCCAAATAATTGGTTAGGAGGAAGTGGCTAGCCTCTGTTCTCAACTTTATTTCCCCCCGCGCATGCGCACCTGTCATCTATATATCGCCAAATTATACCACGGACGATTTTTTTTTCTTTTTCTTAAGAGCGAATGTATAGTTTTATTATTTTACGCCTCATAAAAACTCGAGAGAGAAGAGACGGCAGATTCGGAAACCGTGCTCATTTATCTGTATTACCAGGACAGAGCCGCCTCGCAGAATACATTCGCTGTCCGTCGCTGAAGATGAATTGAGAGTGGCCCCAGTAATGGACGAAGCGACGTATATGAAGCGGAAGAAGGGCTCTATGCCGTGCTATATTTACGAAAAAAAGAGAGCTCCTTGTTCCGAAAGGCAATGAAAAGCACTAAAATTTAAAAAAAAAGTAAAAAGAAAACAATTTCCGTGAGGAAGGCTTTGGTACGGACGAACTTATTTCGGCTGACGAATACTTCGCAACGAGTTAAGGTTAGCAGCTGTCAAGGTATTGGAAAAAGAATTTTTCAACGTCGAGGACGTGGGCCCTCTGTTGTAAAAGAAAGCTCGAGAGTCTGGAACTCAGTCATGAAACATTCATGACTGTTCTATTGGGCACTCTAGTCCTGTCGCGAAAGTTAGTTTTCTTCAGCGCAGGAGTCGAGTCGAAAAAAAAAAAGAAAGTCGAGCAAGCCTTCACATCTTTAAAAACTTTGAAAAGTCGGAACCGGTTGGGAGCTTGCGCAGATTGCGACTACGCAGCTTCGCGAGAGAGTTGTGCAGAGCTTCTTCTGCAGTTGCAGAGAGGACCTTTTCAGCAGGCGCTTCAGAAGCGAAGGTAAAGTGGAGATAAAGACGATGAAAGTAGTCCAGTTATTGTCTCACCATCTGGGCGCAAGCGATGAGGAAGCCAGTCGTCTCCACAGCCCATCATTCGAAGGCTAGTTTAACCCGCCATAGTGGTTAGCGACTCCGCTGGCGTACATGCAACCGTATCGAAAGGCAAATGATCCCGAACTACTTAGACGCGCGAATTAAGTCTCCGTAATTCTTTCTTGAACACCTCACGCCATATCTTCCATGTCATCTAACGGCCTTTATGCAAAAAAAAAATACACAATACATTCTCATACAGAAGCAATATCTGTTCACTGCTCTCCCTTCCATGATATTTTGACCCTCGATTCTGTATTCCCGTACATAAGCGGCGTTTACATGAACCCGACAGCGGCGGGTCGAGTCAGGGGATCGAGTTGAGCAAGGTCAGCCCAACTCGACGACTGCGTGTGTACATGAACTCGATTTTAGCGAGTCGAGATCGCTTCAACTCCAGCGACACCAAACGTCAAACAGCGCAAGCGGGAGAGGGCAGTGGCAGCCTCCAAGATGGCGGCACGGCATCGCTGTCTCGGAGGCGCGACGGCGCAGGCGAAAAACAGGTTCGCATTTATCCTCTCTCTTCCCTCTAACCCGACTTTTCACTCCATGCTTTTAGAAAGGCGGGTCAAGCGAGTTAATCTACCCCCTGCAGGCGAGTTAACTCGACTCGCTCTGCCGCTTACATTACTCGACCCGACGGCGTTTACATGAACCCGACAACTGGTTTTTTACCCGACAAGCAAAATTGATTCGACTCTATCGAGTACATGTAAACAGGCCTATAGTAGAGAATCACCTCTTCGCTGCTCCATGTATTCTGTGTAGTGTCACAGAATACATAGTCGATATCTCTTCACGCGTTAAAATCTAATGAAGAAGAAACAATGGTTCTGTGAAAATAGCTACAAAACAACTCCCCCACCTTTTAAATGCGTCGACGAACTACGCACTACCGAACCATCTCGCAAGCTCCCAGTGTCAGGTTAAGCTTTCGCCAGAAAGCATAGAAGCCTATTGGCATGAAAAGGCGTTTGATGGGCGAGTAAACCAGAGCGATCTGGGCGAGGAATAGTAAGCGTGCGACTCACCAGGTCGGCGCTGATTTCGCAGCGGTCATCCAGCTCTTTCTGCAGCTGGGTTAGCTGGGCTTCCTGCTCCTTGAGACGCTCCTCCTGCGCACAGCGTGAACGAGGGGGCACACGTGACCAGCGAACCGTCACTGATACCGTTACGATGACCCTAAGTCATGCCCATTTAGACATGTCGACTAGTGCCCAGAATACGGGCTCAGGACCGACTCCCGGGACAGTGTCGCCGCTGTGAGGTTGCAGAACCAAAGGTGAGTTGTTTTCGGCGCTATACAGGGTGTTTCACCTAGATATTACACAATTTTTAAAAATAGGTCTCTTAAGTTAGAAGAGCGCTTTTTTCGATATAGCATTGTCAGTGGTGTAGTAAATTAGACCACAGCTAGGACGTGCTAACTAACAGGATGGTTAACTAATATTGAATAGTTAACTTTTTAACTATTAAGATGGGTTCTTGAATTATTGAAAGGCGTGTAGCCCATCGTAAGTCATATCCATATCAGTTTACAGAATTTATTCGGCGTAGCCGAAACGGTAGTAAAAATTAATTTTAAAACAATAACGATTAATCAAAATAAAAATAGCAAACTATTCAGAAATTACCACACACCTGCTGTCGTTAGCCCTGGCTAAGGTCAGCGTGCTCTCTGACAGGCTCGGAACAATTGCTGTTGCTACTTGCGAAAGGCCAGCTTCCCGTCAAACATCGCGATTTCTCACACGAAAAGAAGCTTGCGAGGGTAAAAAAGAAAACAAAGAAAAACGAGTCACGATAGGAAACTTTGTCGACCATTTTGTGCACCTTTTCTTCTTTTTTCCTCCTTTTGTGCTTCGTACAAGCCTTACTCGATTTCTTGTGCTTGTGCAGTACGTCCCCACGAAGACAGATGACGGGCAAGCAGACGACAACGCAGTCATCAATCAAATGGCATACGGACAAAAAAAAAAAACGCCGTTCTCTTGCGATCTCTGTGCTGCCGGCTAGGCCTTTTTCTCTCCTTTGCCGTGGGGGCCTGTTACTTCGCTCACTTGTGGAATAGCTCGTTCGTACAACGCGAAAACGATAATCGCTTGCTTTAACTTTGCAACAGGCTGTCTTATATAAACGAAACAAGGATTTTCTGTCCTGAGAAGATGTGGGTATTAGATTTTTATTGCCTGCACGTGGCGTTGCTGGAGCAACTAAAACCCCGACGTAACGGCACAGTGCAAGCCAGCCTACAGCATTTTGGGTGCCCTAATGCGTCGATAACTTCTAACACTTCATGGACATTTTTTGTTTAACGTTAAGTCTCATGGCCTTTTGTCGTCGCTTCTTAACGGAGTTGGCACAAGCCAGAGCACCTAAGCCGAGAAGGAGCCATTCTTTTGCCTTCTGTGCAATGCATCCCAGTCGGGAAAAACAGCCGAAAGTTTGCTGTCGTCAAACAGATTTTTTGTAATCTTTTTAACTATGAACAACACAAATCACTGTAGCAGCAACAATATTTTGTGTAGTTACTACAAATAGGTACTACAGAACTACAGACTACACATTTGTACAACACAACAAATTACAGTATTTTAGAAAAATAATACGAAACAACTGAAAAAAACTGTTGTTACGAAAAAATGACAAAACATTTTTTCATTCCTTTCACACGGTTCTGGTGCTTTCTATCTCCCTTTGTGCACTTCGTGTACGCACAATTGCATGCTGAAGCGACTAGTACTCTTTCAGGTCAACAGTGCACCGCCTGGATAGATTCAGCATCGGCACTTTAGCCTCCATAATACGTTCATCGTTTCCTTGCACCTTCTTTCACAGCGAGCACTCTTATACGGAGCCCTCCCCAATTGATTCTGAACGTCTACCATCCACATCCGGTCACGTGATAATCTTACGCTGTCATGTGACTGCCAGTGTCACCACGTGATCAGCGCCAGACCCAGGACCGGGCCCCTGCTGGAATTGCACGGGTAGTCCAGGTCGGCACAAAGTTTGCGGGTCACCTTACTGTGCCAACGTTCCCAAGCAGCACAGATAATGGGCCCAATATTGCAAATGAATGGATTTACAGTGGTTTGGTTTAAGGGGTTTAACGTCCCAAAGCGACTCAGGCTATGAGAGACGCCGTAGTGAAGGGCTACGGAAATTTCGACCACCTGGTGGTTCTTTAACGTGCACTGACATCGCACAGTACACGGGCTTCTAGAATTTCTCCTCCAAGGAATTTCTAGCCGCCGCGGCCGGGATCGAACCCGCGTCTTTTGGGTCAGCAGCCGAGCACCTTAACCGCTGAGCCACCGCGGCGGCGGATTTACAGTGGTCCTTCATAGCACCGGCCTTTGTGAATACATTTCCACTATTGGGCACCATGCCAGAAAAATTATCCAACACGCGAGGTCATCACATACATTACAGGTACATACATTAAGCGCCCGAATCCAAACGCGCAGACACTCTTCAATGCAAAACACGCAATGGGTTTGCGTGCCTGACCCCAAACAGCAAAGGCAATCGATCGAATATAGCAAATAAATGGTTTTACCCTGGCCCTTTGTAGGGCCGGCCTTTGTCAATACATTTCCAATACTGGGCCAATTACCTGTGCAGCTTGGGACCATTTAAACAGGCTGCGTACGGCCGCCGGAAGAGGTAGGCGGCGCTTCGCGCGCGGGGCAGTTCCGCTTCGCAATCGCAGTTGCGCACGCAAAGCGATGATTGTCCTTTCACTCAACAAAACAGTTCTTGAAAGATCGAACAAGGGCAGAGTCCAGTACTCACCACATCTCGAAGCCGCAGTCGGTACTCGTGCTCGCTTCTTTCCTTCTGCAGTCGAAAAGCCTGCGCAAAAGGAGCGAGGGAAGGCACCGATGAGCGACGGGTAAAACCGAAGGGAAACGTTTGCGTATACCGTGTTCACACGACCATAAGCCGACCCGAGGTAGACATAAGTGGCTCCTTCCACACGTACCTCTTCCTTTCCCCGCACCCCAGCTGTTTATTAATGCGAAAGCACTATATGGCTTGCCGGCAACGAAACCCGTCGTTATCGTCGTTGACCGCATAAGTGGTAACGAAAAACTCCGGACGACGCCGCCGTGGTAACAGAAAAAAATGAAATTTCTTCCCAAGGTACGAGGGTAGAGCCCAGGTCTTTCGACCAGCAAGGCGAGCATGTAACCCATAGGCCACAAAGCCACGTTACCGCGCCATTGATACCGGAAGCGCTTTGGGGTTAGTGTCATCATCAGTACCAATGTTTGTTTACAAACGACAAAACCGTGTATAGACGCAGTTTGCGTCTAGGTCAGACTTCTGTTTAGCTTCAATTAATTTGCTGTATAATTTACTGCTGTATAATATGCTGTATAATTTGCTGTAAATTTTTTGTAACAAAAAAAAGTCCGTGTGACGTCTTCCTCATTCTTTTGTGTTTCCTCTAGTTCGCGATGTTTTTCACCATTATATATATACGCGTGTAAGAAAGACTGCACACTGCTCTCGAATATTATATGCCTCGAATAAGTGAATTGTAAAAAGAGCACTGCACGTCTTTGTACGCCACCTTTTCGGTTAAATTGGCCCCTGATGATGAGCGTCTGTTCAAAGTATTCAGGGAATCTTTTCGAGCTTTCGCCGATGTGCGGCACGTTTGCGGAAGTGCAGCATAACAACTTCTTTCCCAAGTACAAGGCACCGAGCAAAAGAAAAGAAAATTAAATTTTGATTTTACAGAGCATGTGGGGGCGAAGAACCGTTCTAGCAGATATTACTTTCTAAAATAAACTGAACTTCTATATTTAGTAAGAACCATACAAGAAACGAAGAAAATGCGACTGTTCACTAAATGCACCATCTGATAAAAAAACATTGGACACAGCGAAGGAACTGGGCAAACGTGAGGATTATTATGCAAATAAACGATCGAAAGAGACTTCATTAAGAAAGCACACTGCAATCACGAGTGTTTCAGTGAAGCATAACACGAAACGGCTTACTTTTTTTCTTTTTTATCATACAGAGGGAGACAGAAAGAAGGCAGGATGCAAAACGCTACAGAAAGGCGACCGAACCTGTCATCTGAACATGTTGTGTGCTATGCCTTGGTCAGCAGTCACTGTTTCCAACCCTTCCCGGCAAAAAAAATTGCAGCAAAAAGGCTGCACTATTTCGAGAGCACAAGCTGAGTACGGCAACACTGAATATGTCTTATCATCTTCTTCGTGGGTCCGGTACTCTCCTTTTCTTGTTACTCCTCTTCCTTTATTAACTCTCATCATTTATTGCGATTTTGGGCGTAGTTGGAGTGCTCCATTTTAATCTTTTTCGCTGCGTTCGCCCTACTCACACGCCCCATATGAGCTGCTCGTATAGAATTATGGGAGTATTGAGTCCATCAAGTACGGAAGTATATATGGATATCCATATGTTTTTTGTAAAGAGTCCATAAACATTCCGCATAATTCCATACAGTTCCCATACAGTGTGAACGGCGTCATATGGAGTCTGTAAGATTTTATACGCGCTTTCCACATAGTCTTAATCGACTGCATATATTTTATACTGGACTCCATATAATCCATATGATAGCATATAGACTTATGGGACTCGTCATATGGAAACTTTCAGTAGGGCGTCGCACTGAAAGCCTCTTTTTCTGCTCCTTTCCAGCTATGAATAGTCGACTGATTTACATCATTAATTCGACGTTTTTTCTTATCCACATAACAGCGTGTCTAAAGTAAAAAAAAAAAAAGATATCACAATTACAACCTTAAGACGTTCACGAATGTATCAATCTAGCCTCAGGCTGAGGCCACGTGAAATTAGGGTAGAAAAGAACCGAGAATTACTCAACACATAAAGAAAAGAATCAGAAAAAGTAATGAGGACAGCGTCCAGCAGTAGATACGTAAGCAGTACGGCTCATCTTGAGACTCGGCTCCACACAGGAGCAACGACAAAGTTGAAGTAGAAGAAAAAATAAAAAGTAACTTCACCAACGCACAGACTTCGTCTTCCTCGTCGACTGATGTAAAAGAAATGAGGCTCTTCGCTCGTCGCGGTTGAGATTGAGCGTCCTCGCTGATGGGCTGCTACTAGAACTTTAATCAGGCGCCACCGACACTTTCTGAGGGGAAAGGCTATGCGTCGAGTGTGTGGGGGCAGTATGGAGGAGCTGAGCGAATGGACTCCGGGATCCTAAGGATCCACTCAAGAGAAGTTATCACTAAGAGGACGGCAACGACGCTGCTCCGCTGCCAAGGAGAACCCAGGGAGTAGAGAAGAGATTAAAAAAAAAAAGAAAAAGAAACGGAGCGAATGATGGAAGGAAGACGATCCACCCGGTGCGGTGCAGCTCATTTTCCATCACTCTCTGCAATGGAGAACGCGAAATATATACGGCTTCTTTACGGATTGAAAAGGCAAGAAAACGGGCCGAGTAACTTTCGCGACGGACGGAACCGAGGAGAATAAAATTGGCTGCCAATAGTTCGCGGCTGAGCGAGCGAGCGAATTAGCGAGAGATTCGGCGTGCACGCGCTGGTTTAAAATAGAGTGGCTCTCCGTCAGTGCGCGAAGGGAACTAATTGCTTTTCAGTCTCGGCAATCGCAAACGTCCCACATTCTGCCGTGTCGGGGAATGCAGCGAAGGAGACGAACACAAACAAAGAACGCATAAGGAACGTCTAGAAGATGCGTTCCGCGGCGCGAAATTCCGCGTAATATTAGAGCCACTCAATCTCGAAGCGAAGGAAAACGGCGAAATAAAGAAGAGGACGCTTCGAATACTTTCTCGAAATCCGGAGGCAGGCGCTGCAAATATTAGCTTAAATTTTTTCTTGGATTTTCTTTTCATTACTTTCCTTCTTTTTTGTATTTTTCTCTTATTCCACTCTTTATTGCTCTTAAAAAATAAAATGAAATACTCGGCTTTCAGGTTTCAAGGAGCAGACTCTGGGAAATGCGCAACTTGAAGATTGCATGCTCAGCCTTCAATTTGTTTCTTGTACACTTTCGTTGTTTTGACGCCATATGGGTCGGCGCCGAATAGAAAACGAAAGTGCTCGATTAATCAGCCATAAATCGAGCGGGATATGAAGCAATGCAGCCAGCAAAGAGCTGCCTCAACACAAATCAGTGTAACCTCGATTTTACCGTAGTATTTTAGAGTCACGGTCGTTTTGTGTTGGTCTACTAGCGTATTTGTTGCCAGAAATTCTATGCAGTCCACTGAGCGCCTCGTCGCCTATCACACGACGCTTCATGTAGCTGATTATACAAAAAAAAAAAAATCACTCAAGGCCATAGCAGTGATGCTGCAGCCGCACGCCTGCATACTAGTAAACCAAAATGTACTGAACCAAAATTGAAATACATCCCTTCAAGGGTGGAACCAAGGACGCCCGTCATAATAGGCCTGACACTCAATCTAGTCAGTTAACCAGGAGATTAAACACTACTTTTCTGAAGCGGCATTTCTGCAGAACAGTTCTTGTTTTTTGAGACAGCATGTAAATTTTGTGAAAAATAAAGCATGTTCAGCTTTCTAGCGGGTGCACGCCAGCAGCACTGAACGCACTGCAGGTACTGGACGCGCCTGAACTGTAGCCCTTCGGGCGGCAGCTGAGTTGATCAGCTAAGAACCTCCACATGAATGGACACTGCGGTTCCAATGGTAACCGCATTGTTTTGCTACCTGAGAGCGACTGGCTTGACAAATGTTGACTGCGCTCCTCGCCCCTTCTCTCTTTCCCTTTTAAGATCACCTCATCCCTCTTCCCCGGTGCAGGGTAGCCAGCCGGAACACACTCTTGGTTAGCATCCCTGCCTTCCCTCTACCGCTTTACCCACCTCTTTTTTGCGTAAATTTTCTTTAACTTTCCCTGGGTGTTCCTCAAAAAGTTTATCGAATTTTAGTGCAAGTGTTTATAAGAATTGCAAATCAACTCTAACGGTGCACCGAAAGAACACAAAGAAGAAAAAAACTCACACAACTGTTCTGGCTGTAAGGTCCCCCCCCCCCTCTCCCCCCTGATTTCCAAAAGAAAAAAGACCTGTTAAACGCACAAGACTAGATGCAACCCCGAAATGAAGCATGAGGAAGAGGCTTACTGCTCAGAAGGCGCAGGCAAAAACAGACATGGAATTAATAAGCCAGAAACAGCTGGAAAAGCGAAGCGCATCATGCAGCAGTCGCGAGGTTACTCAAAATCCGGAGGCGGTTAAATAAAGCCCCAGCCCCCACAAAACTCAATTTCTGTTACACCCGGCTCATTCGGATCAGTGATCCTATGAAGCCCCTTCACGGATCCCTCGCTCACCCATGGTTATAGACAAGCGTCATGTTTGTAAACAAAGGTGGCGCTGCGGTCGGCAGCGACGCGGGGTGTAGGCAAAAACGTAGCATGCCTACACCGCGCCAAGCGATGCTGCCTTCGAAACCAACTCGCGTGCGCGCATATTTCAAAGCGTGCGCGTCGCTTGTGGCTAGAAACATTTCTGTTGGTGACCGGAGAGCAGTTCAGCACGTTTTCAACCTGTTCGGCTGACGGAATTATCTGGCGAAGCGCTGCATAGGCTTCCTTCTGCGCTGCTATATTTGGCAGCAACGGCGCGGCTTCGGCGGTCGACTAGGTTGACTTATTAAATGAAACCGAGAAAGAACGAGGTATACAGGTCTGCAGTCTCAACATTTGGGGCGATACAGCATACCCCATGGAGGGCATACCCGATCGCTAAGTGCAAGAAGAAGGACGACGGGAACTTTTTCCCATGACCAACCTTTGTGATGTGCCTGCTCTCGTCCAGCCAATTCAGTGCGGAGAACGCCGTACACTACTGGACACTGAAGCCATGCAGTTATTTTAAATGAGTCATGCAAATGCGATCTTCACTGGCAATGACTTAAAAAATACTTTTTATTCGCTTGGCTTAAAGAGAGGTCCACAATTGAATGGATAGAAGTTTACCTCGAGCTACAACGAAGTTACGTTTGCTCTGCAGAGCTAATATTTTCAGTCATTCTGCATGCAGTCCTTATTCTGCTTGATAACTGGCTTTTGGTCTGGTATTTGCTGTTTTCGCCAGGTTCTGATTGACCAGTAATTGTAAAATTCAGGTAAAATGGGAAATAACACTGCATGATTTTGCCGATACCTGAAGTTTAATCGTTTTCTAGGTTAGGTGGTGAAAAAACGAACAAGTTGAAGCTCGTGGAAGCGAAAATAGAAAAAACAACTACGCGTCGTATATTCCTACTACCAGCTAGACTACAGTGCTGCTTCAAACGTCGCGCATAGTGGCCCGATGAATGCTGAAGGCGACTGGCAGCAGCTGTTCTTTTTTTTTTTTGCGCAAAGAGATGCCCGGGACGTAGACCGGGTGATTGTCGCCTGAAAAACGGTCCCCTGCGTTCAGTTTACGGTCACACCCACATGGAATGTCGCGTGCAGACTTCTCATAATGAGAGCCCGACAGAACGCGAACAAGCTGCAGACGTTGATTCTTGCACTGTTCGCCGCGCGACTGAAGAGTAAACATGCGGATTAAGAGACGCAAACTATCACATTTCGATGCAGAAATGCAATGCTAGCCGCGCAGCCGATCCGTCGCCGAACTTTCCCTGCTCCACGGCCGCTGCGCATCCCTTTGGCCCATATCTAAATGAGATAAACTTGTGGAAACTTGTGCCGCTGCCTTTCTTCAGCCTTGCGGCTCAGCCACCCGCACCACAGCTCGCCGGAATATCGCAAAATGCGTTCAAAAACGCTCAAGCATGGCATACCCAAGGCACACGGTACCGGCTTTTGCCTACACAGCGAAAGTCACTGCTGACTCCAGCGCCGCCGCATCTCCGTGACGTCACGGCCTGACGCTTGTCTATAGGAAGCAAGCGGTCGGTCTTCAAACCGGCGAAGAAAATGAACAGAGTTCCCGGCCGCGCTGCATTCCGCATTCATAGATTCTGGCGAAGACAAAGCAACAAAGCCTTTGTTACGCGTCGGCCTGCATCCAACACGCCGCTCATACATCTCAGCCCATTTAACGGATAGAGAGAGATAGACAGTAAGTACACAAAAGGCTAAAAAAATATATCCTGAGCATCGTACCCACGCGTGCTCCTAATTTCAGAACGGGACTCGTCGGCTCTGGTAAAGTAAGCCGGCAGCAAGGCAGAAAGAGAGAGACAGAGAGAGCGAAAGAAAACGTGAACATCACGGAAAGAGTTACACACAAGAAGGCGAAACAAGAGAGGAGGAGGAGTAGGAGGAGGGAGGAAGGGAATGTTCCGTCAGCATCACACTGCATGGCGAGCTGCACCAACGCGTTCTGCAGCTCTTCTCCCGATGAATGTAACGCATAGCGCGCGCGCGCCTGCTGGAGCAAATCGATGCTCGCTTGTACCGGCCTAGCCCGCCAGCTAGCCACCTGAGCACGGCGCGAAACGGTGCCGTCGTCCTCCCCGCCACAACGCTGGGCTCTTTGTTCAACGAGCCGCTTGTCTTCTTGTTTATATTTTTTTGTTTTATCAGAAACCACATTGGACGTGAACGGCCGACGGCCCACCGCGCCGGAGGATCGAATCGAACATTCTGCTGCTGCGGCTGCTCATATGTCGGCGCGGAATTGCATATCCGGGGCGGCCCCCGGCGTGAAGGGAAGAACGAGCGGCGCAGGTGTCCCGGAATAAATAAGGGACGAACCTCTTGGGAGCCCGGGCCGTAATAATGGGAAGCGAGCGCGGGAAAAAGAATGTGGAGAACGTGATGGAAACCTGTTCGCTAGAGCTCCGGCCGTAAGCGCGGGGGTGAAAAGTGCGGTATTTGGAGCCCCATTTCGTAACGACTATTTCCCTTATTCTTACTTTCGCATGAGACACAGGAGCCGGCACCAGATATTGGTTTGGTTTGGTTTATTGGGGTTTAACTCACAATACTCACAATCTGTTATCATCAAACCAACATGGATTCCGGCATGGGCTATCAACCGTCACACAGCTTACAGAGGTTGTGCATGACCTTGCATTCGCCATCAATAACTGTAGCCAGACTGACATTATATTATTGGACTTTTCTAAAGCATTCGATCGCGTCTGTCATAACAAATTAATAGCAAAGTTACGGGGTGCCATCGGGGATGGGGAAATTTTAGATTGGATTTCAGATTACTTATCAAACCGGACACAATTCGTACTGTTTCAGAACATGGAATCTGCGACAGTACCCGTCATATCAGGTGTACCTCAAGGATCCGTGTTGGGGCCACTGTTATTTTTAATTTTCATCAACGACATAACCAACAATATCGATTCTAACATCAAACTCTTCGCCGATGACTGCATTATCTATAAAACAATTAACAGCTACGAAGACCACATTTCACTCAGCGATTCATTGAACAAAATAACCGAATGGTGCAAAACATGGCAAATGACGGTAAACACGACTAAATCTGTTTGCATGACGGTAACAAGAAAAAGGCAGCCTTATGATTTTCCGTACTTTGTTAATGGCAGAATACTGACGAAAGTTCACCAGCATAAGTACTTAGGTATCACACTAACTTCTGACCTCAGATGGGACGCGCACATTGCTAGCATAACCTCGAAAGCATTACGCAAACTATTTTTTCTTCGAAGATGTCTGCGCCTTGCACCCACATCGACAAAGCTTCTAGCATATACTACTTTCGTTCGACCAGTTTTAGAATACGCTAACACAGTTTGGTTCCCCCATTCAGTGACTAATGTAACAAAACTAGAAAAAGTACAGCGTAAAGCATTGCGGTTTATACACAACAAATATAAGCGCACAGATTCACCAACTAACCTCGCGGCTATTTCGGGTTTAGCGACGCTATCATCAAGAGCGCAACAAGCACGACTAAAATTTTTATTTCACCTGATGCACAACTACTACAAGATAGACGTATCAAAATACATATCTTTCTCGCAATCACGCCCGTCGAGGCATAAACACGCACGCGCGATAACAGAATACTCATGCCATAACGACACGTTCATGTATTCGTACTTTCCCCTCGTGATCAGAGAATGGAATCGCCTTGATCCCTCAATCATAACTGCAACCACATTATCTCAGTTCACGTCACGGATAGAATCCTTATCAATTACCGAATAAAGCAGTTTCACTGACATACTCAACCGTCTTTCATCACTTCATTAGATTGTTAATTAATTGTGAAGAAAGTCTCTCTTATTTTTTCCGCTGCTGTGTTCCCATGTGCTCTAATTGAATTCCTTATGGCAATGCTCCACCCCACTCCTAGACATGTATTTTTCTTTTTCCTTGCTAATGTTTACCTTTTCTTTTATTTTGCTTGTTCCTTACTGTTCACCTGTGTTTGATTTGTATTCACTTTTTTTTTTTAATTCCAGAGTGCACTGCTCAAATTTGTATCATGTTTGTCATTTTTGTTCGCCCACCTGCTATGGTCCCTGCTGGGACTGGCAGTATTGTAAATAAAATAAAATAAAATAAAATAACGTCCCAAAGCGACTCAGGCTACGAGAGACGCCGTAGTGAAGGGCTCCGGAAATTACGACCACCTCGGGTTCTATAACGCGCACTGATATCACACAGTCACGGGCCTCTAGAATTTCGCCTCTATAGAAATTTGACCGCCCCGGCCGGGATCGAACCGGGCGGATCTTTCGGGTCAGCAGTCGAGCGCCATAACCGCTGCGCCACCGCGGCGGGTATTAGATATCGCTTGCTAGCTATACTATAGTCCTGACATCACAGGCGGTATATGAGTAAGGCAGCTTTGTTCAGGACGCCACCGTGTTGCCTGCCGCAGACTCTGGAGAAGAGAGCGGGTTTCTCTTTGGGCGAGGAGGAATTCTGGCGGAACCATGTCGTAGAGCGTCGGCCAGAGGTCACTACTATTTTTTTGTGTGCATTACTCTTTGCGAATTCCACTTGTCTTACACATTACGCCGTATCTAGCTAGCACAAAGCTGTAATTAACTGACTGTTCTTCAACAACAGTAGAGGGAGGGTAGGCAGACGGTTTCTTGACATACAAAAAGTGAACAAGGAAGTAAAAGCCTCAGGGTGCTTGCCCTGAGGCAAGCGTCCTTGTTCATTTTGTGCGTGTTCATTAAAAGGTACAGTTCCCACAGTTATACCATGTGGAAACGATAATAAGAACAATAACAAGTAGGGGCCGTTGTCCACTTCTCCGTTCTAATGGGAAGGAGGAGGAGACTTTAATTAATGCAGGAGAGCTATTGGTAAAGTATTTCCCTTCTGTGCAATGCCTCCGATGCAGAATAAAGCATAAACATCATCATAACCAACACCATCATCATCATCATCAGCTAAGCTGTGCCCACTGCGGAACAAAGGAGTCCCGCATCGGTATCCAATTAGCTCTGCCCTGTGCCAGCTCTGACACCTCTATTCTATTCATGATATCCCTTATTACTGATATCCTACATATCCTACCCCAATTATAAATTTTCTAATATATCCACCCTCTGCTTCCCCCTAGCACCATCCCTGATCTTCGGAACTATTCTAAATCCAAATGCGTTTTGTTTCTTTAGGTAACCCACTTTATCGCCTTTGGTTTGGTTTATGGTGTATGGGGTTTAACGTCCCAAAGCTACTCAGGCTATGAGAGACGCCGTAGTGAAGGGCTCCGGAAATTTGGACCGCCTGGGGTTCTTTAACGTGCACGGACATCGCACAGTACACGGGCCTCTAGAATATCGCCTCCATCGAAATTCGACCGCCGCGGCCGGGATCGAACCCGCGTCTTTCGGGTCAGCAGCCGAGAGCCATAACCACTGAGCCATCGCTGCTCAGTGGACGCCACAGTGGACGCCTTTGAGAAAAGCCACAAATAATCACGATTGATGTTCCTAAGACCTTCGACAGGCTAAATTGTATTACAGTCAGGGAAAAATTATTTTATGGCATTCCTGGCATTTCGGCCAAATTAACAGCTATTTCAGTCAATTCGGTGAACCTCAAGGCAACATTTTAGGGACTCTGTTGTAAATTACGTATATTAATGACATTGAAAACATTAATATTTCAGCCAATTACGCAACTTACCAACGCGATACAAGTCTCTTTTCCACGGGAAGTGACGCAGACGACCACGTTAAAGTAGCCAACCAAACACTCAATTCACGCTCTACAAGTTATATTCATGATCACTCTAAAAGTTGTCACAAATCAATTACACGAACATTGAAGCTGCCCTCTTTCGCCCAAAATCAACACCACGTAACCTAATGCCCACCTTCTTGCGTTTTAATTATTCCGAAATTGAATTTTCTCCTGCTGTTAAATCAGTTTGTATTTTTTCTTAACAGTTTATGCTATACAATCGCGACGCTGATTACTGGCGCACTAAACTTTCCGGGATTTCAGGCATGCTGATAAGATGTCGACAATGCTAACAACTTATCAAAAGCGCTTACTCTATAAAGCGCTTTTTGACTTGCGGTTGCGTTATTGCCATTTAGTATGGATAAACAACACAAAAAGTGTTCTCCAAAAGTTCGCCGTTACCAAAAAATGCCCTACGTACTGTTGCAGATCACCCTCATTATGCGAATACACACCGCCTTTTCGCAAAATATCAAGGAATTCAAATTATTATACTCTCTCAAAGCAAACTAATTTTGCCTTTGAAGTCAGAAATTCCTCAAATGCGCACAACACTGCGAAATATAGCCAACCTAAAAGAAAACAGCTCGTCTTTGGTTGGTACTTAAACCTAGCACGAATTACGGCAAGGAGACAATTCGCTTCAGTCCCCCCAAAACGTTGAATAAATTAGGGCTCACTGCTGGAGGTTTGCGCATATTACAAAAGAAACACTGGGTTAGTATAATCTTCCCATGTGAGCGCAACTGATGCTTTTCTGTGCGATTTACTGAAACCATTAGACATTTTTTTTTTTTTTTTGTCGCCACTGCGTGTTACTTTGTAGCTTTTATCTATTGTTCTCCGCTACCGGTTTTTATTGGAGGTGAGAGCTTCTCAAGCAACAAAAGTGCGGCTTTTCTCCCGCCTTCTTTGCCACAGTTTGTGCACAATATTTTAAGAACAATGTTTTTCGCATTTGGAGTATTACCTTCCTCTACATCTGCGGTAAAATAAAGCAAAGAAAACCAAACAATTACTCCGTTACCTGCTCTAGCTCCGCAATACGTATCTTTCCCAAGTCCGTTTCCTGCACTTGATTTCAGCCCTTATACGACAAATTACCGACCGTTCTTCAATCCACACTGCTCTCTTTATTTCTGCTGTTACCTCCATCATTTTCGTTTCCGTAGCTGGATGGAATATCAAGATTCCGAAATCCGGTTTCTTCGTCATAACCTTCACTGGCGAAGGAGCGATGCGCATTATGCAAAAACGTCATTTTTTTTTATAATGCGTTAGCGAGACTCTTTACGAGAAAAAGGAGAAATTGAGCACCACACAAACGATGAAAACGCCGATCCCACTTTTAATCAATAGCAAAGAGACTTGGTCCTATAGAGAAACCAGGGCCGCACTTCAAAGCGGTACCAATTCCGTAGATATTTCGCGCGATCTCTTAAGCCGTGCTTGCAGCCACCTCAGTTCTTTCTCCATGAGCTGAAAGATTTATAGAGTGTCGGTTTCGGTGCTTCCCCGAAAAAATTAAACGAAACGACCTCTGCACAGTTTCACCGAAGCGCGGTTCAAAGCACAGACCGCAATTCACAAATCAGTATTTTGGACCAGTAGTATTGAAACTTAGAAAACGTAGAAGCCTAATGTAGTCAAAGGCGCTAAGAAAGCACGCGCAAAGAGTTCGGTTTCATGTACAGTTCGTTCTCTTTGTTCTTTTTTTTTTTTTGATAGGGTCTCACGAGAGGCTTCACAGAACGGGGCGTTTTAAGTTCATTCGTTCATTTCCACCTAAGCAAGCCCACTTTCCAGATGGCCGTAGCAGGAATCTATTTTTATCTCTGTGCGATCTCCTACGATCTCTGTAAGACTGGGTCTTGTCTGCACGTGTCTCAGGAGTCACGCCTTTCATGGGTCGGATCGAAAGTAGCTGCGATTCCCAGTCACTCCATTTCTCGCGGTATAAACTATACGGAGGCCCAGAGTTGTCCGCCTTTAGCTAAAAGAGGACCCTGTGGGTCACCACCCATTTTCACTATCCTTATTAGGGATTGCTTTTGAACATCACTCCGGAGAACATGTGACTAGACACTGGCTGTGCAAATAAAGGCTTATCCTATCTTGCTTTCGTTCTTCCTTTCCGCTTCTTTTATGTATTGTACAACGCAAGCTGTCATCTGCATGAAATGACGTCAGCACAGAGGAGCGTTGCATGATCCATTCTTATTGGTCACTTGACCGATGGGTGACCAATCGCCATGCGTGAAGTCTCGTAGTGAATGCTTGGAGCGCATTCTATTGTCACATTATACCTTCCACGCCATCTTACACATGCAGCTGACGCTGAAAGTAGCGTGACATTCCTTTCATTTCTACGCTTCCTCGTTCTGTTTTTCCCTGACCAATCTAACGCCTGCCTTTTTTTTCTGAACATCTGACAGACGGCTGACTCCATTATTCTCGTTATTGTGGCTCCGTATTCTCGCTCAAAGCGAGAACATCACTTCATTCTAGCTCACATCATTCTCGCTCAAAGCGAGAACAACGGGGACATGGTGAAGGCTATTTACATTCGCACGTTGCCTGGCCGTTTATTTAATGGATAACCACTTTTTTCTCCGTCGAATTCTTATTGGCTACACGCTTCTGTGTGTGCGCAACAACTGCAACCGCAGCTGAACTCATTAAAGAATCCAAATCTCTTCTTTCCGAAGCAAGAAATCCAAACATTAAAACCGTTGTTACCCAGCAGCAGACGGCCAAATATGGCTCGCTGCAGCTCGCGCGCTTGTCAAGATTAACGACGACAGCGCCACGGCGGTGGTAGCGGCCGGCGGCTCCGCAAAAGGATATGTTCGGCGCTTGGCGCGCACTGCGCCGCCCCCAATCCGCCGCCTCGCTGGATGGGGCCGTCAAATGAGATAATCATTCTCGGCGGCGCGCCGACAAGGTGGCGGCGGTGGCGCAACGGCGCTGCCGTTCGCTCGCCGCCGACGCAGCCTCCCCCTACCGGCCGAAGGCAAGCCCCACCCTCATCAATTTTACCGCGCGTCGCCTGAGTAGCTACACAGCGCAGCTCGCCGGCGCACAGACGCGGCCGAGCTTTCGTTCGTTGCCTTCCATCCAGAACCGTGCAGCACTGAGCAAGGCAGAGCCGCCCCAAAAGCAAACCCAGGGTAGAATGCACACAGCAGTAGTTTGTAGCCCAAAAAAGACAGTGGAAAGACAAAGGAAGTACACATGGCGATGCCGCAAGGTGGCGCTACAAACGTTAGTTTTGGAATAGATGCGCCGGGACGTCTGTTCTCATGAGCCCCAAAGCTACCCGAAAGTGAGACTAGCTGACGCTGGTGTACCTTCGGTGAGGGTGCACGGAATTTGTACCGAGACTAATAACCAGCACGCAAATAGCGGCTTCTTGCTCTAACACTCCTCAGCGTTGAAGCTGCTTTATTTTTAGTACCTAAGTTCTCGGGAAGAAAGCTGCTCCCAGTGACAGACAAAACTTGAGGGACATTTAAGTTTACCTTAAAGGGCCACTGACCAGGGTCCGGACATTTTTGAAAAACAAGCCCACTGCATAGATGAGGCATCGAAGATAACCTCTGCAAAATACTAGAGCCATGCGCGCCCCGAAAAGCTGCGAAAATTCAAATCAAAGCCCGTTCGTTCTTTCCTTCCTTCAAAAACGGGCCCGGCCCACTACTCTGCACCCCGCTGACGTCAAGGGGGGCTACTTTCGCTAAAGGCACTCCATTGGTGCATCGTTCTGACTGACGGGAGAAGGTTGGGCGTAGCCTTGGCGTCGCGTCGTCTGCACAACGCTTTCCGCAGCGCCTTCTGTTCTGGCTCATGCCTACAAACCCGCATGAAGGAACAAAAAAAAAAAAACTGCGGAGGGAGCGTGCGGCGACAGCCTTGAACCCTAGCCATAAAAAGTAAAAAAAAATAGTAAAACTGAGGGAGTTGGCTCGCCCCCCCCCCCCCCCCCCCCCCCGCCGTGATCCCGTCACGAGACGCTCTGCGTGCGCGCTCCCTTCTCAGTTTCTTTTCTTCTATGCGAGCCCCCCAAAACAAGGTTTTAATTAGTAGTGCAGCAGAGCCTTTCCCTCGCTCGCCCACTTTACCGCTCCGCACACATACCGCTTATCTTTCGTGCATCTTGCGTACACCTTGACTCCAATGAATGACATATGCTTTGGAGCGGAGAAAAGACACAAACACACAGAACACAAACACGCATGGAGAAAAGCAAACGGGCGGTTGCCGGGTCCGCGCTTCGCCGTGTGTTTCGAACACAACCGACTTCCGCCCCTCCGCTCGTGAAACGGTGGGGAGGCCTAAAAGAAAATGAAAAGGTGGCTCGTTAACTGGGAATGACAAACAGATGTATGAAAGGATACGCTCGCTAACAAGTCTAGGTGGTCGAGCCGATCGCGCCTCTCGATCGTTCAGTGTGCGGAGAAAATGCAAAAACCAAGAAAAGAATTCTATTGAAGGCGGGGCCATGACGTCGCCCTGTGACGCACTCCACAGACACCACGCCTCCGGCTTACACCGGAGAAGGAAGGGGTGATTTTGCCTTGCCGAGCCTACTCGACGAGGAGCGGGAGAGAAAAATTTCGAGGAGGGAATGGAAGGAGAGGAGGCTCGCTCAAAGTGAGGTAGAGAGTGTCTGCTGGCCGCGGGTGGGCAGGGGGCCTTTAAGAGTATGACGCGAAACCATTAAGGCGTCCCTGAAGCCGCCTGGGGTTCAGGTTCAGCTATTCTAAAATTCCGAACACTACACACTCTTAGTACACATCGGAGTCATACTAACAAGCTGAGTAAATTAGTTAGGCCACATCTAACGGCTGCTATTGGGCGGTTACTGGGCGGTTGCGAATTACTGCGCGCATAATACAGCCGCAGCAAATCTTCCCGAGCCTGCTATCTTCTTTACATTGGCTACGATTTCGTGTATTTGTGTGCCATCCAATCAGCCTGGCTTGTCATCATTGCTGCAGAATGTAGAAAGCAGCTGAACTGCTTCACTCCAGTATCTCACATCTCATTGTCTCATAAGCATTTCATATCCCAGTATCTGACATACACGGTGTTTTGCCGGGAACTGTTTCAAAAAGCACTGCTTAGGCGAGCGCAAGTGCGATCACTTTCGTGAGCTTTACTAACTTTTTTTAACTCGCTGAGTTCAAAAACCATGAACTCAGAGAAACACAGCCTCTGATGGAAATTCCAATAAGCCGCACTCGCCTCTCATTTCAATACAGTCGGACCTCGCTATAACGAAAATGTTTTTAACGAAATAATGGACACAACGAAGGAATGACGATTCCCCTTTGAAGCTCGGTCAACACGGGCTATATGTAACGAAGCTACGGCTATAACGAAGTAATCTATGGGCCCCCTTAGCTTCGTTAAAATGAGGTTCAATTGTATATCCTTCTCTGCTCGCCTGCCAAGTTAAGCACGTATTGAAGTAATACACCTGTAGGAAGAGCTAATTTTTCTCTTCTACAGTCCTTAAAGTGAGCTCAGGACTTACGCCTTTAGAGCATCAAAAATATAAAAAGACTGTTTAATAAAGCATCATCACGGTGTAGCCAGTAGAAGATAACCTCAAAAATATTTGTTCGTCTACAACTCTCAGTCCGCTGTTCAATAAAGGTTACCAAAGAAACAAGAGTAATGATCCGCATTAGCGGCGAATCGAGCCAGAAAAGACGCGCACTGTAAGGAAACTAGCGCAAAGCAAAAGCCGACAGCGACACTAACGAAAACCCAACCATGTTTTCTGAATGGCTCAGGGCAGTAAAGTTGTAACTGCCAAAGTATAGACCGAGCAGATTGTATTACAGACAGAAAAGAGTGGTCGTTACGAATAAATTACCGGACAGTAAACTAAGCCAAGCAATTTGTACAGCCGTTACGTTCGCTCTTTCCCTCACATTGCCTCATTTCCCAGCGCTTCTTGCCCTCAGCAGCTGGCTTATAATGTAACCCGCAATGGAGGCCCACTAAACGTAGCTCAAAGGGCTTAAGCAGTAGTTGCTGTAGTGGCAGTTTTTTTTTTAACGCAAGGGCAACAGAAAACGACCAATTACTGCGCAACATTCATTAATCACGGTATAATTGAACCAGTATTGCAAGTTTACGAAGCAGCAAAAACAGCTGCAAAAGAGAAAAAAAGAAAATGGTAAGAGAAGAGATGTTGCTTTCCTGTGTGCATGTGCTTCGCCGAACGATTTCATACAACGGCATCTTTTTGTCACTAATCTGCCCAAAAACCTCCAAGCATCTTTTTATCACTAATCTACCCAAAAACCTCCAAGCATCTTTTTATCACTAATCTGCCCACAAACCTCCAAGCATATGCCACCAAGCACTCCCTCTCCACTTCAGCGTTTCTAGCTGGCAATGAACCAATGTAATGCGCAACCAGCCTCAGTGGGCGAACTCATTAATACTCTGGAAGCGTCACGTGCGGCTGTAATCAAATGCTTTTTTTTCCTTCACGCAAACATTCAGGGATTATCAATATGAAGTTCGACTCGACGAGCTCCACGAAAGGATAGTTCCATAGGACGCAACGACACCGCCAAGAACCGAGCGGCAGATTAAATTGCGAGTAAAGGTCACAAACATACACAGGAATGCGACGGCTTCGCCAAAGAATTAGGTCGCGCGCGCGCTAACCGCAAAAGGTTATAGCGAGCTGAAGCATTCGCGCATAATTAACGAGTCGCGCACTGGAGCTCGCCACAGTGCGCGAACGAACCGGAACTGGTGCGACCATGGAAAGAAAGAAAAAAAGCCACCGGCAACTCGTGAGTCGGTAATATCCGCCGCACCGGCCGGCATAATCCCTTTGGGGACAGGGTTGCTCACATGGGAGGGCTCTGGGCTGGTATGGGCTCGGCGCCCGAACTCTGCAGGGCTTAACGTATTACGCGTTGCAGGCGAGAAACGAGTGCCTTTCGAGTGTCGCCACGGCTTCTATACGTCTGGAACTTGCAGGAGCCCTTCACACAGGCTTTCCTGTGAATTCAGCTGCGCGGTGCTTTCGTGCTGTTGTTCCTCTTTAGATTCCTGAGCAATACACAGAAAGAAACACGCCCTTGCCGCGAGCGAAATTCCCGAGGGGTACTGGTGGGGATCATGCGACAAATATGTAACAAATGAGGTAAAATAAATTCACGGTCTAAATTAGACTGGGCGTGCTAGCGCGTTCGATCCCTGCTCGTACAGCGACACAGTCGAATCTCCCAAGAGAATGGCACGCACGCCTCGCTTTGAGGATAATTAGGTATCATTAGGCCCGAAAGATTAACGAGTCGATAGTCTCTTTTCGTTTTTACTTACTTAATGACTTTGTGGTCGGTGATGAAGCCTGTGCGGCCTTCTAGAGTGAGTGAACAAAAAAAAACGACAACTAGCAGCTAACCGAAGTATGCCTGGTATGGAGGACAGGTTATGTTGATCCGTACCTAGATATCATCATTATCGTAAGCTGCTTGGTTTCCTCCCGAACATGAAAAAGCGCCCGGCAAGTCAAGCGAAATGGGACATCAAACACACCCTGTATAACAACTTATCATACACACTGCCACCCTCGAGGAGCTTCTTGCGCAGTGCAAATCGTGCAAATCGTGCATGTGCAAATCGAACGAATTTGTCGAAGTAAAAATAAACAAGAATGACCTGCTTCCTTTCGAAGACACATGGCCCGCGACAACCATGCACAAGCTAACACTCAGCTTTATCTCAATGTGGTCATCACCTGATACATTGTTAAATGCTGCCTTCATACGAGCACCTCATTACAGAATCTAGCCAACCTGCCTTTATTTTCCCAGCCTATTAGAGCATTTCACTTTGAGCGGACACTTCTGGGCGTTGTTATGGCTGTCATTTTGTTCGTATTTCCTTACAAGAAAGCACAAAGACCGCGATATCTCATGTAACGGACACATGAGCTCAATGTGTCATCGCGCGTTCCGCCACCGACGCAGCGGCAAGACAGCAACAACAGAAGTGCTAAATGCTGCCTTAATACGAAGTGTGCGAGTGCCTAATAATTAAAAGCTCATTCACAAACGCCATTATTTTTTATACAGCGATGATAAGCTTCTCATGAAAAGATAACGGTGAAGTTGTGCCCGCATTGCCCTGCAGCATCACATTGAAGACATATTTGGCTCTTGATGTCACCTCCTTGGAAAACTTGACCCAAAACGAAGTTCATTGCGTAATTGAGAAACACAGCTGCAGAAAGGATGCTTGTTCAGACGCGGATAAAAGTACGCAGGTCTTGCTCCACTGCCTTACATACCTGCAATAGTGCATGCTGAAGCAATACCGAGCACAAGCTCTTTCTCACTTTATGCAATGCATGTGTCAAACCAAAAGAATAAAAATAACTTTTCACGAGCAAGTGAATGCAATTTCGCGCTGACTCTAGTTGCCGCGTTTTTTTTTTTGTTTTTTTTTTTTGCGAAATTCAGCGTCGCCGAGGAGGCTCATCAGAATTAAGTTTTCAGAGGAATACCTTCTCGATCGAATTATTTACCGTAAGAAAATGAAGAAGTGCTTTAAAAAAAAAAAGTAGTTCCTTGTGACGTCGCGGGGGTAAATCGTCCGCTGAATTGTATTTAAAGAAGAAATAAGCTCTCGTCCAAGACATTTTCCCATTCGAAAAGAACAGTAAATGAGGGAGAGTTTAATCGTGCAGGCAATTAGCTTTCCAGCTTCTTTCCATGCTCCTGAGATTCAGTTTTCTTCAACTCATAATCTGCCTACGCGGTGAGTGGACCGTGCGACAAGCTTCACTCGTCCCGTAATGTCCAATTGTCCCTTTTATTCTTAGCTGCACTTCAACAGTTTCTTCCCTTTTTTTTCCTGAACCTCTTTGAAAAAGCAAGAGCGCAAGAAAAAATAATAATAAACGAAAAAACTCTTACGGCTACGAACGCCTCCCTCTGACATCAACAAAAAGGCCATTCACGCTCGAGCCTGAATGTTCAGAACGACCCACGAGGAATTTTCAGAAACGCGAAAGGTGCGAAAATGTCAGCGCGCCTGAAAAGGGCTCCGGTTAATTTAAACGGTCAATATTTTCAACCTGCCTTTTCTCACGCTTGTCCTCCACACTTTTTGCTTACTTATTTATTGATTTATTCATAGTACCTTACAGGGCCCAGAAGGGCACTGAGTAAGGGGGGCAAAGAGCGACAAAATGTGCAAGAAACTAATGTACAAGGCAAAACTTAAAGGCAAAAATATACATAGGATACAAGGTACTTTTTCCTTTGCCGTCAATGTATAAAGAACTTCTCCAGTGACAGGCAGCTTTTGTGCGGGGACGCTTCACCGGTAGAAGCGGGCACGTTTAAATGAATTTCGTGAGAATTTTTTTCATTAACTTGTTTCGCTGGACGTAGGGGTCATTGTTTTTTTTTTTTTTCATCAAGTCTGGATTTTAGAGGGCTTTGAAGTGACAAGTGAAAACACAATACTCCAGATTTGTATTCCTCCATATAAAACTCGGTTATCAGCCACAAAACGAACAACGCACAGACGAGATAGTTAAGTGGTTAAATTTTCTCGCGTCTGTCGGAAAGAATTCCGAATTCAAATCTGAAATGCGAGGGTCCATGTACTGCAAATTATCAACTTTAGACGCACAAAACACCGCGGAGAAGGGGATTTTATTTACTTTTTTTTTTGTCAGTTTTATACAGAAGCAGCTTTCGGATTGCAAAATAGGCAGTAATGGTGTCCATTCTATTGGACGACTACATCGACAACGGCAACTAGGAATATTACTATGGGCGGCAGGCATTAACTTTATTCCCCGGAATATCTCTTAAAAAGAACAATGCGCTTTACTCTTAGATATCTGTGAAAAGTGCCTGTCGAGTTTAGTTATACGAATTCGTTTTATATCTACAGAAGAACTACAGCCATCGCTCCACGCCGAGAAAGCAGTGAATGGTTTTAGTAATGCGAAAGGCCGCCGCGGTGGCTCAGTGGTTATGGTGCTCGACTGCTGACCCGAAAGACGCGGGTTCGATCCCGGCCGCGGCGGTCGAATTTCTTTGGAGGCGAAATTCTAGAGGCCCGTGTACTGTGCGATGTCAGTGCGCGTTAAAGAACCCCAGGTGGTCGAAATTTCCGGAGCCCTCCACTACGGCGTCTCCCATAGCCTTAGTCGCTTTGGGACGTTAAACCCCAATAAACCAACCAACCAACCAACCAACCAACCAACCAACCAACCAACCAACCAACCAACCAACCAACCAACCAACCAACCAGTAAAGCGAGAGCATTACTTGGCTATGTCGACGATTTCGCGTCCGCAAAACTTGTCGGGAGCGATTTCTCGGTTCGTGTGATAGTTAAGCGAAAAAGAATGATTGCGTGTAATAGAGGATGATGTGAGGATGATGCCCGTCAAAATTTCACCGACTTCACCGCAATGAAAGCGGCGCGGACTTTTTAGACAGTGGCCTGTTAGTTGGGAGTAACTGCACTGCCGCAACTATCAGGCCCACAAAGAATCAAATACCGGGTGTTCCAGCGAACACTTTCAAAAATGTTCAAATATACAATTTTTTTAGAAAAAAATATGACTTTTGAGGCGTAGTATTACCAGTTTTGGCGGACACCAGAAAACAGGTGAATCATCTTAACTAGTAAGCTGAATAAATATTTTTCAATGATTAAGTTTTTAACTAGTCGAGCGAGGCGCCTAGTTGCAATTAGAGATTTTGTAGCCGGTCATTGTTAATAGCCGTATCAGTTTTTAGACTTTCGAAACGCGATTACCCTTGGGGCTGTGGCTCGATAAAATTGGGCTTTTTCGACTAGTTATGTAGATTGGCTTTGGATCCATGCTTTCGAAAGCGCATATATTTTCCCGCGATGCAGCCAGATTTTGTCGAGCCATAGCGGCAATGGTAATCGCGTTTCCGAAATTCTAAAAACTGATATGGCTACTACCAAGGACAGGCTTTAAATCTTTAGCTGCAGCCATCTAACTGTACTAGTTAAAAAGTTAATTATTAAACATTAGTTAGCTAGATTATTAATTAAGACGATTCAAATGTTTTCTGGTGTCCGCCAACACTAGTAATACTATGCCGTAAAAGTTACATTTTTACCCCAAAAAGCCCATCTATGAAAATTTTTGAAAGTGTTCGCTGAAACACCCGGTACGTAACTACCTTAGAAACTAACCGCAAAGAAACATCAGCCATAGTTATAGTCTCCCCACGAACCACCCATTCGCCGTCACGTCTACGCGGTGCATTGCTCCCATTTTAACCACTCTTTAAAGCGCTTAACAAATCACTGCCAAACCAAGCGCGTGCCTGCGCACTGCCTCTCAACTAAACCAACGCGTGCAAATCTGCAGCGAAATTCTCCGTTCTCACGCAACGCTATATTCCCCGCGACGTCAACGGATGTCCTTTCGAAAACGTTTGCGCACGTCGGCGCCGGTAACCGCAAATCTTCCTCGCTACAGTCGTCGCGTTTCGTTTCCGGAGAACAAACTACGCAACGGTTTGTCATAGCAGAAGCACCGGCTCATTTTTTTCTTTTCTCATTTGACGCGGCAAAGCTTGAGGAGACTAGGTCTCGCGTCCTCGTTTTCCGTCGCAAACCCAGCCCGCTTTACTGGAGCGCTGAGCGCGACGGGAACGATTTCGACACCCACTACATTATACCAAAGCCGTAGGCGCGTGCGCCGCCTAGTGTCGCCAGAGATAACGCACTACCGCCGGGCTGAGCTGGGACATAGTGTGTTTGCACGACACGAGGACAATCCGTTTACCTGCGAACACCGCTGCCTCCTTCTTCCTTCTTCCCTCCCCCTCTCTATCGCTCCATCCCTAGCCTTGTCTCTACATACGCCCCAAACCGACCGGCAACCCACGCATATACAAACAAGCAAGCCTCTCCACGCTACATACACCGTGGTCGCGGCCGTCGCTAGAGAGCGCGCGCTTTGCATACGAAAGGAGCTCCGACGCAGGAAAAGCCGAGCAAAGCAAACATGATCTAAGCCCGGCAGGTTGCTAGACTGCTCTGCACAAAGTACGCGATAGCCGAGCAGCGAATGAAAAGCCCGGAGAGGGAACGTTTAGCCTGGAGCGCGCGCGTACAGCGCGCGCCAAACGTCCGCTGCAGTTTCGGGGAACGTTCGCCACGTTGAAAATGTTCGATACGTTCTTCCGACTTGGAAAGCGATAAAAGCGCGACATTGAATAGGAGTGCTCGCGCGTATGTTTATGGTCGGTGGGGAAGTTCGTGCAAGGCGACGGGTTCCTATGTGAACGAGCGATGCAGGACAGGATAATTAAGCGGACAGTATATAGAGATGAATGTTGCTTCACACTGCGGGAATTGTCGAAACTTTTCAAGGACGACTGAGGAGGTTATGAAGAATGGAGAGACCTGGTAAGCGCCGCCCTCTGGGTGCACACCTGAATACAGTGAGGAAAGAGATGAAACAAGTGAAACACTGTCTCCTTTTTCTTATCTTAAGCTGCGCGGTGGCTTTGGCGCAAGACCGGGCTAAAGGTTTTTGCGTCGCGCTAAGTCTGGCTCCCAAAACGGATTCTCCTTAGTTCTGTTTCGTGTAAACCATCTGCTTCTGCTTAGTTAGAGCCCACCTTAGCTCGACATATAGCTCCGGCGTCGCGCCAGATCAGTCGTCGGCTTACACTGAAGCTCGGAACAAGATAGGCTCCGTAAAACGAATCTCGCGGTTAAAGGTGACAGAGAAAGAAGTAGAGACCAAACACGGTATACGACACATGTGGGTGGGTCAAGACCCAGCGTCTTAACTGACAATGGCTCTTGGCAAAAAGGACAGTTCATGATTCTAAATACCAAACTAGTATTCCTTGCAAGGGGTGATTACTGATGACATAATCACGCTATGATAAGGAAGTTTTAAGGCGAAAGAATTTAATGCCTCATCGTTGTCGACAGAAGGTTGTCAGAAGAGGTGTCACGCTTTTCGGTTGATCGAAATGGTTATTACGTCAGAGTGCGCGGATTCGCAGTAATGAGGTCACCCACGGATGCCTGACGCCCCCTTTTGGAGCAGACAAATAACAAAAATAGTTGTCGTCCGCTTCGACAGGTGGCGCAAGGCGTCTGTGTGTGACCACATTACATACCTCATTACTGCGAACAGAGCCATGGATACAACCGAACTCATCGAAGCAGAGAGACAGTGGTGCTAAAGAAGCAGTCAAAGTCGGCAGTCACAGTGTGCAGTTGTAATGTGTAGTCAAAGTGTGTAGTCAAATAAAGCACTAGTAGAGCACAAACAGGCTCGCAGTCAATGCCAAACAGTGCGCCAGTGCGCCTTACAACACTTTAGAGAGCCAAAGCGCCCCCTCAATTTTTTTTCCCCATTCTAGTAAGGAGCATTGGAGATCATTAACTCCACTTCAAAAGTTTCACAGCCCTCGACCAATTATTTCCTTTGGAATCGGCGTATTACGCAGCAAGCCCGAAGGCCGTACCGTCAACAGCAGCCGCAGCATTGAAATAATTCGTGCAGCATAACAAACTGATGACTGTCGCAAAGCCAACGTCGTTTCTATATGATACGTTGCTGATGCGCTGCACGACCACCGTACAGTTCCTTTCGCGACAGTTGTAGAGATTGCCGAGATGGCAGGGTTGCAGAGTTGGGCCGGCTACTAGGCCTAGCCTGGACCCATGCTAGCGGACGGAGCCGCAGCAGTGAACGCTCTCAAGACCGGAAGCCAAAGACCCTTTATTCTTGCCAGCGTCTCTATTTATAGAGTCGAACCAGCGCCCTCTACATCTCCCCTTCCCGACACATTGACCCCCATCACGCACACGACACAGCTCACTGTCACACAGTCTGCGAGGTTCAGTCACACAGGTTCACAGGTTCAGTCTGCGAGGTGTCCTCACACGTCGGCCGGATCTTGTAGTGCGCCCAGGTGGTGACGAAGAGGGGAGAGCGTCCAGGACTTCTTCTGGCGAAGACTGAAGCATCTCACGATGAGGTGAGGGACCGTGCAACCCTCGAGGTGGTGTAGAAACAGGGCTGCTGTCAAGTGCATTTGTCGGAGACGACAGCGTGCTTGAAGCCTGAGGTTCAGTGCTTGCGCCCGAGGACTCCTCTGATGCTGCTTGAGTTTGAGCAGGCAAGGTCGAGTGCCCGTTCTCATTCCACACAAGCTCTGTCCACTGCGGAACAGAAATTTCATTGACAAAAGGCATCAAATGAATCCTGTTGCGGACTAGAACCTTAGTCGGCGTCTCCACCACATAGCAGCGCGGTCGGGCTGCTGGACTAAGTACCACCGCAGGAGTTTTTACATCTCGGACCCAAACACGATCCCCAGCTTCGAGATCTCTCCGACGACTGGCTGCATGCCTTTTGTCGTAATGCTTCTTCTGAAGCTGGCGAGCCTGCCGATCCCTGGAGTGGAAAGTCGTAGATGACGGCCATTTGAGTCTCAACTGGCACTTAGCCATTGGCACCCTTGTTCTCAATCTTCTACCTAACAATAGCTGCGATGGGCTGTAACCAGTGACACCCGGAGTATTACGATAGGCCAACAATCCCAGAAATGGATCTGAAGACTTGGTGAAGATGTCTTTGATGGTGCGAACCATTCGCTCAACTTCACCATTCGATTGCGGGTAATTAGGGCTTGACGTTCTATGTTCGAAACCATACTGACCCGCAAAGGAGGAAAAGAGCTTTGAAGAGAACTGAGGTCCATTGTCACTTCTTACTAGCTTGGGTATGCCGAATCGAGCAAAGATGCTTTTGATGGCATTTATAACATCAACAGAAGTTGTATTCTTCAGGTGAATAACATCTGGATATCTCGAGTAATAGTCGACTACCAACAGATAATCATGACCTCTGTGCTTGAACAAATCTATGCCAACCTCCTCCCATGGCATCAAAGGAGTTTTTGTAACCATAAGTGGCTCCTGACGAGGGATTCGTGTTGAAGCACATTGTCGGCACATGAGTACCTTGTCACGGATCTGTTGAGACATGCCAAACCACCAAACAGCTTCTTGCGCCCGTTGGCGAGTTCTATTGATACCCTGGTGACCTTCGTGGAGAAGTTCTAATGTCACCTTTTGGAGAGAAGCAGGGATGACAAGTCTATGGTCCTTAAACAGAATATTATCTATGAGGGACAAATCACCTCTATACTCCCAATACTTTTTCATATATTGTGGAAGCCTTTCCTTACGCGGCCAACCCTGAGTACAGTATTGAGTTAAAAGGGTACATTCTCCATCCTGCTGTTGATGGCTGCGAACATCATCAGGACTGATTAGACGAGTCTCAGTGATTGCTGAAATATGCAGCTGTAAGAATTTTTCGACCATATCCACTTGTTGGGGAGGTGAAGCTACTGGAGTGCGAGACAGCGTGTCTGCAGTAACAAGCTGCTTGCCAGGCACATAAACAACTCGGAACTGATATCGCATCAGTTTGATACGGAACCTCTGAATCCTAGGTGGCATCATGTCAAGATCTGATTTCCCTAGAAGAGTTACTAGAGGTTGATGATCCGTTTCCACAATAAATGAGATACCACGAATGAACTGGTCAAACCGGTAAATTGCCCATGTCACTGCTAGAGCCTCTTTTTCGGTCTGGCTGTAGCGTTTTTCTGCCTCTGACAGAGCACGAGACGCAAATGCTACAGGACGTAGCTCACCAGTGGGCTGTTCTTGCAAAAGAACTGTGCCAATGCCAAAAGAGCTGGCATCACATGAGATGGTCTTGAGATAGCATAAAGATTTCAAAAAAAAAAGGAAAAATCAGAATCCAAACACTTCTGACACCATGTAGAGATTGCCGAGATGGCAGGGTTGCAGAGTTGGGCCGGCTACTAGGCCTAGCCTGGACCCATGCTAGCGGACGGAGCCGCAGCAGTGAACGCTGATGGAAAGAAGCAGTCAAAGACGGCAGTCACAGTGTGCAGTTGTAATGTGTAGTCAAAGTGTGTAGTCAAATAAAGCACTAGTAGAGCACAAACAGGCTCGCAGTCAATGCCAAACAGTGCGCCAGTGCGCCTTACAACACTTTAGAGAGCCAAAGCGCCCCCTCAATTTTTTTTCCCCATTCTAGTAAGGAGCATTGGAGATGATTAACTCCACTTCAAAAGTTTCACAGCCCTCGACCAATTATTTCCTTTGGAATCGGCGTAAGACGCAGAAAGCCCGAAGGCCGTACCGTCAACAGCAGCCGCAGCATTGAAATAATTCGTGCAGCATAACAAACTGATGACTGTCGCAAAGCCAACGTCGTTTCTATACGATACGTTGCTGATGCGCTGCACGACCACCGTACAGTTCCTTTCGCGACACTGGCCTTGGGCACAAAGCCACAATTCCGAAACCGGAAGTAACTGGTTCGAATACAAACAGTGAACAGCGATAAGTAGTTCGTCCGAAAATTTTGTGCAATGGCTCCTCCGAATCTGAAGCATGTGCCCTCTGCGTAACCTTTTGTTGTCATTTCCCCCGGCATCGCGAATCTATAATCTATCAAGCACATAGCCCCGAAGCGTTTTTTTTTTCTTTTTTTCTAAATAAAATGCTTCGATCTAGCGCATTCAGAGGCAGTGCCCGGGTGATGTGTGCGTGTTTTTTGCATCGCGCACATCGTGTGCGGCTCATTAACTGATCATCATCACTTCCCCAATATCGCCTCGCTCTCTTTTTCTGCCCTATTTTTTCCTTTCCCGCGTGGAACAGAGTGCCGGAGACATGCTCTCGCGGCCAAAATCCTTCCTGACATTAAAGCTTCTTTCTGTCTCCATTTCAGCCCATATTCAGAATCGGAATCAGGCTTTATTTTCCTATAATCGATCACTAGATGGATTCCTTGGATAAAAGCCAGATATGTGGCTTGACAAAGACCCAGGAACCATTTACATGGCAGCAGACGGAACTGGTTGCAGCAAAACAAAAGATAGAAAAAAAAGAAAGCAAAAGAAAATGGAACGAACATTTCGCAGTAAAATCAATACACAAAGCACATATGCGCAATACAAAAACATACGCAACACATTTTCAAATAAAAAGTACAAATTAAACATCCGAAAATCTTTAATGCGGCAGTTTTAAATTAATTTATGTAGACCACACGGAGGTTGTTATAATATTACAAAATAGTTTCGTAGTTCTTTTGAACTATAACTGACAGTGTTTTTATTTTTATTCAAAGTGGCCGGGACGTTATGGGCTAAAGACTGTAGCTTGTAGCTTGTGCGAAAGCATGGTACTGCCCATATATCAGTGATGCGAAGTATTGAAGTTTATTTGGCAGCAACTGTGCCGCGACGATACAATACGCCGTTGTCTGAACTGTACAGGGATATATAGGAAAGGAGCTAACAGTGCTTGCAACGTAGAAAAACACAGAGAAATGACACTTCTTTTCTTTGTTGTAGTGTTCATTAACGAGGGTAATTAATTTGTGACCGTTGTAAATGGGAGGAAATTTTATAAGAATTAAAAGCATACACAACCACGTGCCGTTGGAGGGAACCGAACTTCCTATCCACCGGTAGCATGCAGTTTCGTTTCTTTTAATTTAGGCAAGATTATAAGCAATATAAAATCACTGCACTATTAATTACTCTCCTTCGTCAAAACCGCAACTAAACAAGCAACATTTCGTTATGGCTTGATTGGTTTCAGTGAAAGTAGACTTCTTCCTACATATGTCATAACGAACTCTTCATTTTCCCATCCTTGTCTGTTGAAGTGGAGATGGACAGAAGATTTTGCTGGCTTGAGACATAACCGTAGGCTAAAATGCAAATAGAAGTAACAGCAAATTTGTAATTCTGATAGACATAAAGCTGGTCTGCAGTTTTATAGAACGCCGGTAATTTTGTTAGACATAAAGCTCCATTAATGTGTTCAAGTAAAAGCGTGCTTCAGAAATGTCGTAGAAAAAAAAAAAGAGGCTTTACAGAACGCAGGTTGTCTGATATAGTATTTGTCTGTATATTTCTCACGCACGCATGCTTTTAAATTTTTTTCCCAAAAACTGATTGACTTTAAGAACAGCAAACAGTTATTTCTAAAATTTAGGAATACTCTGACACTTAATCAACTAGCGGAATACACTGACAGTTAATTCACTAGCGGAATACTCTGACACTTCATCCACTAGCTGTGAACTTCAGTCGAACTAAGTGTACGCCCCACTTCGCAAGTACCGTCCTTGCCAAAATTAACCGGGCTACGGTGGTTTGTTTCTTAGCCGCGTACCGAAGCACTAACGGCAGCCCTTAAAGGGACACTGAGGAGAAATTGAAGTTGACTTGCATCGACAGAATACCAGCTCCTGATTACAAAAACTCCACTCATACTGACAACAAAGCTCCTGTAACATAGAAAAGAGCAAGAACCAAAATACAGGTATCGCCGCCACAGGCCAAACTCGCAAGTACAAGCGTGATGAGATCATAGAACAAAACAGTGTTGCTAGAACGAATGGTTCTAGCAACACCAGGAACCGAGAAACCATGCATCACTGAGGCGCAGCCAATGCATGCGCAAATCTCCTTGACGTCGCCAGATGGCGCCACGTGCCCGGCTGCTACGCGCGCTCCTGAAGCATCGGGACAAATCAGCGCTTGCTCTCAGCGGTATGGGGGCTCCCGGTATTCCGCTAACGGTAACAAGGTACACGGTATGCTAAAGGCGTCTATTTGCGAGAATTTCGTTGATGACTTCGAGAACGGGATCCATTGTAACGCTGGCAAAACGTCGGTGCAAATGTAAACGAAGCGACGGCCGCAATAGCCGATAGATGCCTTCAACGTGCGGCCGGCGGTAGCTTTCTTTTCGGCTGCTGCTGGGCCGCACTGCTGGCCGCCAGAAATCACGGAGTCTGCGTTACGTCATGTGAATGTCATGTTTCACGTCTCTTAGTCCCTTGTCGTCATAGACGAATCCCAAGTTTGAATCAGAGCGGCGGGAAAAACTTTTTCAACTTCGAATCCAAATTTCTTAGAAATAAATGCATCTTTCGCTGCCGGCCAAGTGGCAACAAAGCCAATATGAAATGCCGAACTATCAGATTTTGCTATAAAAAAAATATTAATAGAGCTCTCCTCAGTGTCCCTTTAAGCTCTGAATATGTGTAGAGTAAGGTGAACCCTTGCCCTCACGTTCCGACACCTTGCGGTCTTTAGGGGCTCCGTAAAGGCTCCATTATACGGTTCAGGAGAAAAAACCTGCTGCTCGGTTGCTTTTGTTAAAGGGGGCACGTCTTTAAGTACAAGCTTTATAAATCAAATTTCCCTCCATGCTTCTGCTCAGGCTCTGAAACAGCCAGCATTCATCACACTGTCGCATACAAAGACCACGGCTTGAGTGAAACCGCAACGCACGCGACGAGCGTGCCCGGCCACACATTACCGCGCAATTTTTCGCGCGTTTCTGGCTTCTTGTTCTCCTGGTTTCTTCGTGCCGCTAATATCCAGGCCACTCGCATGGCCACGCCGCCGAGTGCGGCGTGAGAAACTGTTCCGGCTTTTTATTAGTTTAATTAGCGGGCTAATTAGAGTGCTTACGACTGATCTTTCATGCCGAGGCCTGCGTCTCGCTTCTGAAGGGTGTGGCACAAGCAGAACGCGGCGGGGGCTTAACTCCAGTCAGGGTGTGCCGATCGTATCTGTGGAGCCAAAGTAGCCGGTGCGAATTCGCCGTCGTCGCGTCACATTGTCGAGCTTGCGTGCATACATCTCTCGAAGGACACGGTGCGCGCCTAGGCGCGCGTTAAATACGCGCCCCGTATACGAGCAGCATTTTTTTATTTACTGTGCTCTACTCAGCGAATGGACAAAGTTCTCGCTGAAAGCCAAAAATCAAGTCGTGATTAAGAGATCGTGAAGTGATCTCCTGTTTCACAAATACAAAAATAAAGAAAATCAAAATAACAGGACATGGAAATGATAAGGGATAGCCGTGTCTATAAAAGCAGCTGTTTCTTTTCCATTTGAGTTTTTTCACTTTGTTTAACGCGCCAGCAGGGTGGAGGAGAAGTAGGGAGAGGAGGATTAAAGGTTAAAGGGATAAAAGGTGAGGGAGTGTTAAATTAATCATCAAATCTCGCATCGTGCAGCAACTACCGGAACGTCCCGCAATAACGGTCGACACTAACAAAACAAAGCGTGTTAGCTTGGTTGCACAAACTAACAGATACACAAAGAAACACGGCCCAGACATGCACGACTTGAGCCGAGCCAGCAGCCTTCACCTCGGATGACCGACACGAGTAAAAACCGTATAGAAGCCGCCACGCACGCCCTCTATCGTCGGTTCACATTTCCTCGCCAGCTCGTTTCCTTTATCTAGCTCTCCCCACGCACATGGCACCAGAGAAGATAACGCGGACAATGAAGATAGCGAGAGAAAAGGAAGCGTAACTTCAGTAAATGGAAGGCGGCAGGCCCGGGAAGATGCGGCGGCTCTATGGCGGCGGGCAGGGGCGCTCGTCTCGAAAGAATCTGCATAATCTCCGCGGCTAAGAACCACAGCTGCCGCTGGCCTCGCTCGCTCGTTTGCCACGTCGATATCACGGAGAAGCCGCTAGGCGTCGCAGCGAACAGGGCCAGGGCTGGCCGCGGCCGGTCGGCCGTAAGATACAAACGCAGTATTTTGCCGTGCCACGAAAAAGGAACCCGGGATGCTCCGAGGTTGCGTGTTGGAGCACTTAAGACTTTTATCTCGCAATTTGCGCCCCCCCCCCCCCCCCCCCGCCTTTACGCCCGTTTACGAGTGCCTTTCCTCCTAAACCTTTAATGCGCAATTCGCCGTCTTGATCCTTTTCGTTCCTACGTGTTTAAGCAAATACGGGAGACGGTGGACTCCTCGGAACCCATTTATTATGGCCCGTTTCTTCTTGTTTTACCGTTTGCTATTTGACAATATTACGGATGAAGAATGTTACCTTTACAAGGTAAAATTATACAACGTTGATCCTCCGTTACGCTAGGACTAGTACGAACACGCGCAAAAACAAAAAGGTTCTAAGGACTGTTCGAGACTGTGATACCCGCACTTTAAAAAATAATACAACTAGCGACAAAAATAAACTAACTAAGCAAATAGACTGACCTTTACGCTCCCACAAAAATTCCTTTACCGTCTCCGTTTGCTTCACTGTCATGCAGCACTTCTACATACAACCGTGCGATACATCTTACTTGCAGAATACACGCATAAGACATAGACAAAAAAAAAGTACGGAAATTAACATCTACTGAGCCAAACTGCGCTACCTTCTGGTTTTGCAAAGTATACGAAGGTGTTTTTGCACGCAGCACCTAGAGATAAAGACATTACTCTTCGGAGGACTGATCACACTCAACCACGCTATGCAGATTCACAGTCTATTTGAGTGCCCGTTATATAACGTATGGGACTGGAATTTCGCGATCTCTTTTAAAGGAGCGGAAAGACAAAATGTTCTCGCAGTAGTCTTCTATAACCCCACACTTTTCACGCCAAAAATATATACATTTTTTTTTTAAGTAACAGCCGTCACCCAGAGCAAAAAAGTCAAAAGAAAGCAGTGCAGTTACTTATTCTCATACGAAGCTTCACAGGGACGCATTCAAGAGGTGTCAAAACGAGCGGTCGTGGAGCGGCCCGGGTTTGAACCGAAAGTTTTTTTTTATTTTCCCGCCCCTATCATTAACCTATTTTCTGTGCATTTTATCTCTGCAAGAGCGTTGCATCCGTCCACGCGTGCATTAGAACCGTATGTGGTATGTACTTATTTTTTTTACCCTTTCCTCTCTTTTGCCGACTCCGGCAACCCCCCCTCAAGGCGCGGTTCCCACATAGCATAACATTACATCACACAGCGTAACATAACATAACATAACATAACATAACATAACATAACATAACATAACAAAACATAACATAACATTACGCTACATAGCACAACATATCAGAACATAACATCACATAGCATAGCATAACACAACATAGCATAACATCACATAACACAAGATAACATTACATAACATGGCATAAGATAACATTGCTTTCTTCATAACCTCCTCACTTTCCACTTTAGAGCTTCTTAGTAGTTTCCTTGTTTGTCTTTTATTAGGCGAAAAAGGATGAGGCTTAGCGCATTCATGATTCACAAAGTGTATGCAGTGCCCGACGGCCATCATTCGGCGCTCTTCTCGAAAATCCTACCTGGCAGCGGCAAGCTTCTTTCGTGCTTTTTCGTCGGACACTTCGCTAAGACGATTTCAGTTTCCTTTTACGCTTTCTTCGTGCTCTCCTCCTTTCTTTCATTCTTTCTTTACATCATTTCTTCCCGAAATGTTTCACTTGCTTTCAGCCTTTGTGGTAAGGGGGGTCTTTACCTCGTCTCCCGAGAAGCAGCTTTCTAGCAAATCAGGCGCCCCCCGGAGGCAGGATCGACCGCCGGCTATGCTTCCCTCACAGCTACACTTTACCTACTTTCTTTTCTTCCTCTCTTCATCGCGATTGGATTTTCGCGCTGCCAGAAGAGGGCCATAGTGGAGTGGGCTTTGCTTATTCACACTCGAGACGACCTTACGTTTCGTAACATCAACGCCCGCTTCGGTTTCCTGCGTCACTTTTTTGTTTAAGTGTATTTGCTAATAACTTACTCAATTCGTTAGTGCTAGATATGCCAGTACAACGTGCGTGAAAGGGAAGAAGCGTCGCAAACATTCCGCGCAAAAAAAAAAAATGCATCCTTCGTCGCATTTCTAGCCTTCTTTCGCCTGGACGTCTATTCTTCGGAAGGAACGCTCTCCAATGTTCGCTGAGAAAGGCTCGATAAAAGACGTTCATAATAAAATTACAGCCAATTTATAGCCAATACTGGTCCCCCCCCCCCCCCCCACCCTCTACTTTTGGTCACATGACCTCAGCGTAGCCTAAGTACAGCGGGTAGAATGCTTGAGCTCGTTACATTAGACACAACATCTTCGACACGTCGCGCACAACGGCACGAAATTAATTGCTTAGTGTTCGGTGAAAATCAAAGCTCTTCATGGTCAGGCTAACTTTGGGCGCAGCCATAATTTTCACTCATGTGAGGCTAACACCCTGGACTCAAGCAACTGATCATTTAGTGTAGGAAGCGTAACATTCAGAATCTAGCTTTTTAGCAAAGCTTCGCATCACAAATATAAAAAGGCATGCCTTCTCAGTGACGCGATTTCTCATGCCTATAGCAATATATTTTTTGTATTCGGTACAGTTAGTGACAGAAAGTATACATGCATCGAACTACATTATTTCCCTTCAAGAAATACTTGCAATATACAAGGTTACTTGAAACGAAAATGCATCGAGAAAATTTTCTGATCAAGCTTCTCCTCGGAACAATGTGCCACAATGTTTATGAAAGACGTTTCAAAGCTTGCGAGCAGGGATTTATAAGAGCAAGTTGCTGGGCTAGTTGGTGCTGTTGCATCGTGGTCAGCGCCTGTGTACGTCCTTCCTTGTTTCTTGTGTCCCGTCCTTTGCGCTGCTCCACCACGATGCAACAGGGATTTATGACAGAATGGTTCGCCTTAAAACCTTAAAACCGCTATGAATGCCTGCTTCTGCGCGGATATCGGTAGGTCGATTACTCCGTCAATCAATCAATCAATCAATCAATCAATCAATCAATCAATCAATCAATCAATCAATCAATCAGTCAGTCAGTCAATCAATCAATCTCAAAAATCGGTCAAGAAATGTCGAAGATCAATCAATCGATCGTTTGAAGAAGAAAGTAACGCGCTTGAATGAGTTTTTGGCGAGACCCCAAATGTTCAGAGATGAAAAATTGGATCAAATTGAGGCTAGATTATGCACTACTTCAATAAAGCTATTTTTACTAATGCTTATTCCGCAGCAAATGCAGGCAAGGACATCTGTGAATTAGAACATGGGATGAGTAATTGCACATGGAAAAGATTTCGTGCCGGGTAAAGGGTACGATTCATTACGGCACAAACCTATGCGTCATTTGGAATGACAATGAACGCTACATCCCAAAATTGTAAGAAACAAAAACAAGCACATATATTGTGAACAGAGGAAATGGTTTTCGCTGCTGAAAAAAAAAAAGTAATGAAGTACTTACACCTCCGGTTATGGGACATATTAAAAATAATCGTTTTTTTTTCTTGTTCCCGACAGAAGTCAACAGAATACCGACTGCCAAGCATAAACAAACGTACATTTAAATGCACGGAAGTCTCGCAAGCTACCAACCAGAGCTAAAAGCGGGCGCCAAACAGCTGAAGCAGAAAGAGCGAAGAATCAACCAAAGAGATGGCCTTCGGCATAAAAATCACGGCGATCGAAGTCTACGCTCGAGAGCTTTGAGTTGGTCCGTGGATGAGTGGCGCTTCGATGGAGTGCCTCCTTATCTTCCTCTCTCTCTTCGCTTTTCCAGCAGCGAATCGCGGCGATGTGAAGCAGGGACACTTCGACCTATGCGAAAATCGAATATCCACCGTAAGAGGGCAGAGCTAAAAATTGCGCTCGACGACATTTTTTTTCAAAGAAATAAAAAAGAAAAGTCGAGAGAGGAGCAGCAAGGAGCTGGGCACGAGCAGCGGGTTATTTACACAGACCAGTGCACTTTATGAGGAGGGTGTTTTAATCTTGATGGGTTCGGCCGTTTTCGGAGGCAGATGAGATTAGAACAGAATTTGTTCAAGCAGAACCGCTGCGGTGTCGACCAGCAGGTCGCAATCATTCGTTCCGGCAAAATTGGAGTGACGGAAAGCAGAATTACCGCCGTGTAGCGCACACAGCAACTGAAGAGTCAGGACGGCCACGGTGAAACGCGAAAATATATGGCCGCTAGATCTACAATTTGCACCAACCTCGGTCATCACGAAGTACATGATGCAGAGCCCAGCGAAGCGAACGATCAGTCGTGAGAATATGTACACGGTGTCAAATAAATCTGATTGATTGATTGATTGATTGATTGATTGATTGATTGATTGATTGATTGATTGATTGATTGATTGATTGATTGATTGATTGATTGATTGATTGATTGATTGATTGATTGATTGATTGATTGAACATGGGCCGTAGCATACTAAGCATCGAACTTGATCCATTCACCTACTGGTTGATTCTTTTGTTTCGTTTACTAACTGAGATTGTGAGCACACTGTTACTGGTTACTGCTTATGGCTGTGTGTTCACGCTCCGTCTCTCAAGGTACAGATACGGGCCCGACTCGATACGTTCCACAAGTAAAACTGTTCATGATAGGTTAGCAGGATATGAAAGGCGCAGTATTTGTCTCACATATCTCGGTGGACACCTCAACCGCGCTGTGCGCTGAGATCGCACAGCACACGGGCGCCTTATTCTTTTCGTCTCCATCGAAACGAGTCAACTCCGGCCTTCGCGGCGCCTCGATTTTCCTCTGCCACTGGCGGCCACTGGCAGTCAGTGGCAGCTGTCGAACCACTAGCCATCCTTACGTATGTACCGTACGAACTCCAAGCTTTGTGAATTCAAGGCCCCTAGCTATGCTATGTACAGTTTCTGCAGCTCTCCGCTTTCCCATTTGCACAGACCGCGATAAACAATAAGCGCTCGATTAAACTTCCTCGTTTTTGTTGCTCACGCACACAACGTGCCTCCTAAGGCTTTAAACAGATTTCAAGTAAAATCGAAGAAGAAATGACGTTCGTATTCGTTTAATGCCCACAGTTCTGTGCTTTCCGGAAAGCAACACATTACGAGATGCACGGGGAACTGGAATAAAGACTTCAACCGATCGCCGCCCCGCCCCCCCCCCCCCCCCCCCTCCACCTTCCCAGGGGCGTAGAATGTCGCACTGCTCCGCTCACCATTGCAAACTCGCCAAGCTGCTGCGATTTCTCAAGGCAGCTATATTTCAACACTTGCTTACGTTTCGAAAGAGCTGGATCCCGTTGCAGGGCATCTTGAAAAGCGTAACCCACGCCTACGGGCCGCCCCGAATAAGATCAGTCGCTTTCTTCAAGCGTGCCGGTAAGTGCCAAGGCTGCCATTGCGCAATATGCTCTGAAATGGGTGGCGCTCGCCTTGCACTGTTACAGCTTTTTTTTGCTTTGCAGTCCTGCTTTACAAAGATCTGTTCAGAGGAAGTTTCGCAACGGCGCATTTTACAGTCACTTTCAAAGCAGATCAGCTTTGCGTTTGGTTTTATTACACACCCGTAAAAACGTAGGTTATTTAGCTTTTTTTATTTTATTTTTTTTTTTTTTTTGCTTTTTGCTATCTCAAAGGCGAGCCGTACATGAGGGCACGACTTTTCTACGCTTCGCTCTGAATACAGCGATTATGCAAGCGCTTCTGCTACACTGCTGCAAAAGATCGAAACATCTATAGCCCCGAATTTCGCTTTTCAGTTTCTTTGCACGCATAGCGGCTCCTTCGTCTACAGGGCTTACCGAATGCATTCAGTTTCCTTCCACAGTGATCTCCGTAAATCGGCATTTCGTAGCGCTAACCGGCATCGCCTTCGACCTCGTAATGCGTCGTACCTCAGAACTAAACTACCGCGTCCACTTGCTGCGCAAAGAGAACGTTGAATTTTTCCGCCAGAGAAGTCCCCTCTTAAGCGGTGCATAGACATTTGCATCGCTCGGATAAAGTTAGTCTCAACATAGTCGAACATCGTTATAACGAAACGGTTCGTAACGAAATATTGGATATAAAGAAGGAATGACGGTTCCCCTTCGAAGCTCCGTCAACACGAGCTATAACGAAGTTACGGCTATAACGAAGCAATTACCGGGTCCCTTCAGCTTCGTTTTAACGAAGTTCAACTGTACAAAAATGCTCCTTGAAAGTATAAATCAATACGTACCATCAGACGGTCCGTAATAAAACATATGAGCTGTAAAACTACTAATAACTACTAATAATACTAATAAGCAGTTAGGAACTGAAGTCCTACAACTCAGTACTTAAAAACAACAGCCAAATAGATTTCTTTTCCCGGAATCAAAGCGCGCATGTACTGTTGTCTTCAAGCCGCGCGCTTACGTAAAGGCATCCTCTTGAGCCAAAAGGTTGACCGAGTATGCTTTAAGGGTCTGAGGTCCGTGACACGATGTCCGTGACTTCCCCTCAAGAAGTGAACACAAGACTAGGTTTCTGTCGCATTCATGTAAACGACGTTGCGAAATGCAAAAGACACTTGTGTACTACTACGCGATGTCATTACACGTGAATAAAGAACCCCAGGTGGTAGGAATTAATCTGGAGCCCTACACTACGGCACCATTTCTACCCTTCTTTTTTGCACGGCCACCTTCATCATTACACCTCCCCTTATTTACTCCCTCCTTCATCCCTTCCTTCACGCTTGACCTTCATCGAAACGCACAGGCAGTCGTGTGCTGGGCGATGTCGGCGCACGTTAAAAATCCCCAGCTGGTCGAAATTATTCCGAAGACCTCCACTACGGCACCTCTTTCTCTCTTTCTTCTTTCACTCCTACCTTCCTCCCTTCCCTTACGGCGCGGTTGAGGTGTCCGCCGAGATGTGAGACAGATACTGCGCCATTTACTTTCTTCAACAGCCAATTTTCATTTTCAATTTCTACTACGGCATCTCTCTATCTTCCTCTTTCAGATCCGTGTTCCTCCCTTCTCTCACGGCGCAGTTGAGGCGTCCGCCGGAAAGTGAGACACTTACTGCGCCTCTCGTCTCCCCATTTGCTTGGTAAATCGGTTTTTGAGGAAATCAAGCGGCGCAGTATCTGTCTCACATATCTCGGTGGACACCTGAATCGCGCCGTAAGGGAACGAATAAAGGAGGGAGCGAAAGAAGAAATAGGGAAAGAGGTGCCGTAGTGAAGGTCTCCGGAGTAATTACTGACATCGCACAGCACCAACACCTAGAGGGTGTTGACAGCACATGGGCGCCTCTTGCGTTTCGCCTCCATCGAAACGCGGTCGCCGCGGTCAGGTTCGAACCCGGGTACTCCGGCTCGGTAGACAGTTACTGCATTTTGCCAGATTTCCTTTCCGCCGTAAGAAACAGTGGTATTTGGTTTTGAAGAAAGGGAAGGCGCGGAGACTCATATTCTTCGTGGACAGCTCAACCCAGCCTCGAGCAAAGGGATGGGAGAGGCAGTGAAAAAAAAAAAGAACAAAGAATAATGAGAAAAGTGCAGTGGCAAAGAGTATAGCGGAAATTAAGTGGGCAAATGACGCAGACGCGTCTGCGCGGATACAGGTGATGGATGCGGGAAACGGGAGGAGGGAGAGAGACGATAGTCCTCCCCCAGAGGAGGTTGAGGACGAAGAGGAGGATCAGGAAAGGAGAGAGGGAGAGAGAGAGAGGGAGCTCTTCTTCCCGCCTCATCGGCCGTCGGAGAGCAGCAGGAATGAATGGTGACGCTCGGCTGGGGCGCCGGCCAAAATCGATGGGTGCGGCCTTTGAACCTAACCCCTCCTTCCTAAACCCCGCTTCTTCTCCCCAGGAAACCGCCTCCCATCCCACGCTTCTTCCATCTTCGACCAAACGTCTAAGACACCGGTGCGGACAGGGGGCCCGGATTCGACCCATATGTCTGCCGCCCCAACTGCGCGCCGTCTCTATCCTGCTTCTGCCCTGCGAAGCCCGCTTTCACCGCGGCTTCCCGAAAAAATGCACTATCCTGCTTCTCTTTAGTTTCATTGCTGCGGCGCCGGCTTCTGGAAGACAGTGTAAACGTGTGTAGTATAGTGAGTCGAACTAAAACCATGCAGCACAGTGGTAGCTATGCAGCATCGTGGTAGGTATACAGATAGGGTGAAGCAACCAGAGACAAAATTCCAAGAGTTCCTCGCAAGCGCGCATGACTTTTCCAACTCGCCAGTGCCTCAGTTGTCGTGACTGGACACAGCACCCGATGTTATACCCAACAGGTACCGCTCTAACGGGCGCACAAACATCATTGTGAGCTTGGCCAGCTATAAATTTCACAATGCAGCCTAATTCCAGTACACACTTTCAACCAGAAATGGGAAATAGAACTAGGAGCATCAATTAGCCCTAGCGATCCCAGGGGTGACCAACTGCGGCCTGTGTCTTTTTGCAGTTGCAGTCTCTGGGGAAGTACTGCTTGTGACAACGCAGTTGGTCTCGATCAGTCAGTCTCAGTCAGTCCTTTATTTCAATTTGTATGCACAAGCTAGGGATCACGAGGAAAGAACTGCGATTTATACAGTAATTTACGGGCCTCCGGCGGGCTATCTTTAGTACGTTTAGTCATTTCTAGATTGGATACTGAGCGGATGGCGACTCGTGAGTAGTTTAAAAAGCGAGAAAAATCTGGACAAACGCTGCTAGTTTGTGTGGCTGCCACCATGTGCTGCGTGGCGCTGAGCATTAAAAATGACCGCTGGAATTTGAATTTCTGGTACACCCCACTCAAAATTATAGGTCAGTGCGAGCGCAGGAACCATTTTGTAAACCAGAACCTGTACCGCATAGGAAGAGTAGGCCAACAGTATCAACATATTCGGGATTATCGCATGGCACTAATGAGTTTTCTTTCAATTACAAATTGAGATATACCACTGAGTTACGCGGTGTCTGCTACTAGCGGTCGATAGATGGCACGAGTTAATGATGCCCATGAAAGCTGGACATCACGGATACTGAGGACAACTCCGTCAAGAGCTCGTTATTCGTATCATTTGATCGCATATTTACTTGTGGCTACGTTGATATTTGTTCGGGGGTGAAGCACGCATTAATTGGTGACAAAAATGAATTTAAAAAGGTAACAATTTTCTACTCGCCACTGATTTAAATTCGGGATGTCAAGACCGAAAGGTACTCCGTGATCGCCGTTCGGAAGTGAATGGCAGTGTAACCAAGCCTCAGAGACCTGAGTAGAATTCAACTGACGTCACCGCTGCTTTATTGCAGAAACTCCCGGTAGCGGGGATGGCTCAATTTCATTTTCGATCTTTTCAAGCTTATGAAAGCTGCGTTTTTTTGGTGAAGTAGCCTCTTTGCTATTATAACACCGTGATCTATCGATACAGGCAATATTCAGCTCTCCCTCAATGCACCATTAAAAGCAAAGTGCTACGCAGAGCCTACAGAATGTGGCTTGACGGGCAACGGCGATTAGGCGCGCGGTCCGACTTCGACAGGATGCGATTAGTACTGAACGAGATCCCCCCAGACGCCACTCACGTAAAGTGCGTTTCGTGATTGACTGGAACTCTCCCCGCCGGCTATCACGATTGGCTGGCACTGAGAAAAATGGCCTGTCCTAGCGTGTTCGTGCGTTAAAGAAGCTTCGCAAATATGCCTCTAAAGACAACTCACCATTAATTAGGCATGCTGTAGAATGCTCGCCAATGCATACTGCGCTCAATGATATTATCCGCAGTGCTTACCCGGAATTCGCTGTCGCCACAAGTCGCCTCCCATTGATACACCTTCTCTCTCTCCATATAGGCTGTCCTGTCCCTCCTGTCTGATTTCCTCTCCCTCATGCATTTTTCCTCTCTCCCCTTTGATTCCTCTCCTCCGAGGCTTCGCACGTCGCCAACGCCGGACACTTTTTGCGTTAATGAAAGTTCTAATGCTAACGCAACGAAAGTCATGCGGCCATAAGCACGGCACACAAAATGCAAAGCGTAGTCGTAGGTGGTGCCCTAGCGTGAGGCGGAACGTTATAGTGCACAAAAACGCTGCAAATACAACAAAGCATGACGCCTAATGGCGTCGATCAATGCCGCAATATTACTGCCCAAGCGGCGTTCATATCGAGAGTTACGGATAAAAAAAAAACGCAAACAGCCAAGACTGGAAACCATGCACGACATCGCAGCGGATAGTATGCCGCCTGCGTCCGTTGCTACTGCGCTGCATCAACGTGATCCAAGCGCCCTACAGTGGCGCCACGTAGGCTACAGCGGAGTTATCCTTAATGAGTAAAGCGCTGCGTGGAAGTATAACGTTGTTGTACAGTGTGTCCACTCGGACCAGATTTATTCCTAGGCCCACTCTTGCTTATCGAGCACGCCCGCTTCTCTTATCTTTCGGTCAACACACTGCACGCGAGGCCCCCCTTAGTGGACAGGGAGAGGGCACTCGACGTGGCCCTGTTCTACCGGCTCGTCGCAGCGTCCACCTGTTCCTTTTTCAAGTATGCAGCCTGGTCCATTCATTCGCGCACAATACCTTCCTTACTTTTTATTCTCCACTTACATGGACGCGACTGTTTCTGCTATCTTTTTTTCCATCGGTCATTTACGTCAGCGACGACCTCCGCTGGACGGCGCGACATCTGGCGCATCGTTAAGACGACGCGTTTATTCATAAATGACTATAAACAGAGCACGGGTCACAGCCCCCTGACCGTGCAGTTGGAGAACTCCCCACAGGCTATATGCGTCAAAATACGCCACTCTCATTGGTCAAAACCTTATCAGCTAGCGGACTCGGGCGCCACTCGCGGCAATGAAATGAAATGAACTACAACTATGGCCAAGACATGACTATAGTGGATAGATATATACAAGCTGCAGGATGGCACAAGTAACTTCTTAATCAAATTATTAGTGACGCCTCCTTCTCATCCCCTACGAAAACTCTCACGATTTAGCTTCGCATTTTGATGCCGAGCTTCGGAACCTGCGTGGTTAAATAACTCCTGTTTTCTTCTGCTTTTCTAATCAATTAGCTTTAAGCGATAACATATTCAGTAATCTGCTAAATCGAACAACAGAACAAAATAAATAAATAAATTTAAAAAAAAAACCCTCTGTCCCTTGGTTTCTTTGGCTGTTGGCTTCTCTCCTGTTTATACTAAGTCTCTATAGAGGCGCGCAGCGCTCTGGGCGATGGAAGGGACAAAAGCATTTGTTGGGCGAGTTGGTGTTTTTGATGATCCATAACTACAGCGCAAACGACAGGACAGAGATGAAGAAGGGACACCACACAGCGCTGACTCACAACTAAAGTTTATTGGATGCCAGAAGGTATAAATACCTCCCTGGCGGCCAGAAAGAATGCAGTCCACACTTACATGCGTGACTGACATAATAGTGTACCAGTCATATGCCGCCAAGCAAATCACATGCGCGAGAATACAATATAAGCAGTGACAGAATACAATATAATCAGTGAGCAAGCACTTGTCAATATTCGCAATCAAGGTATCTTCTTTCTTTTTCTGACAACGCGACAGATGAAGCACTGATGCATTCTTCCGAGAGCCTACCTATTAAGTGAGCTTCAATGATCTCCCTTGCTAACGAGTCACGGTTCTTTTCTAACACTGCACTTTCCTGATAGTTTGGCGCACAGACGTAGGTGTCATCGTCATCTTCATTGCCTTTGCAGTGCCTGCAATGTTTCGCCACGTGGCCAGAGATAGCGACACGGGAGACATTATACTCATGCTCTCTGAGTCTTTCGTTTAAACATCGGCCGGTTTGGCCGATGTATCGCTTACCACAAGACAGTGGCAGCGAATATATCGTGTCGCTATCTCTGGCCACGTGGCGAAACATTGCAGGCACTGCAAAGGCAATGAAGATGACGATGACACCTACGTCTGTGCGCCAAACTATCAGGAAAGTGCAGTGTTAGAAAAGAACCGTGACTCGTTAGCAAGGGAGATCATTGAAGCTCACTTAATAGGTAGGCTCTCGGAAGAATGCATCAGTGCTTCATCTGTCGCGTTGTCAGAAAAAGAAAGAAGATACCTTGATTGCGAATATTGACAAGTGCTTGCTCACTGATTATATTGTATTCTGTCACTGCTTATATTGTATTCTCGCGCATGTGATTTGCTTGGCGGCATATGACTGGTACACTATTATGTCAGTCACGCATGTAAGTGTGGACTGCATTCTTTCTGGCCGCCAGGGAGGTATTTATACCTTCTGGCATCCAATAAACTTTAGTTGTGAGTCAGCGCTGTGTGGTGTCCCTTCTTCATCTCTGTCCTGTCGTTTGCGCTGTAGTTATGGATCATCGATGGAAGCGAATGAAAAAAAATAGAATGGTGTAATAATTACTCGTTACATTTTCCTGACGGACAACAGTCAGCTTTTTAAACAACCACAACTGTTGAATCGACGGATATCAGTAAAGCGTATACAACTGCATCACCACTCCTTTCAGCAATGTTCATTAATATTAAATGAACCTTCATCTGTCCGCTATAGACATTCAGCGACCGGTATATCCTTGCCAACGTCCTGTCTCGCGACGCGGCACGCAATACACGCAGCCGTCGTATACATCTCCTAGCCGTCAACGTGTCATGAATACACCAATGCCTCAATGCATACAGCCCTAGATGCCTGTTCGTAGTGGCCGCGTATGTAAACAAAGGGCTAAAAAGTGGCTCCGCCGACAAAACAGCAACACGTTTTTGTATCCTCGAAGCGTTGCTGATCCCTTTTTTTTATTCAAACCCTGTACGCTGTGGTCCCCAAACATCGTTTCCCAGTGACGGCCAGTCCCGCTAGACGACGCTTCCATCGCAATCGGGACGCTTTTTTCCCGAAGCCGTCTCGTCCCTAATGGACTACATACTTCAGGGCGAGGCAAGCTAGGCCTCAGCGACCTGTTTGGTTCTTGTTTCCGGTGCTGGCCCATTCTGAACGCCACCCCGCTGTCTCTCATTGGGTCCCGATCGATGTTATGGTAATAGCGAGTGCGTCTTGCACGGACGCGATGGCTCAGTACAGACCGAGCAATCGTCGGACGTCGCGTCTGGTTTTGGGGGAAGGAGGGGGGGGGGGGGGGGGGGTATATATAAGTCTCAGTGCGTCGCCTTATACAAGACGAGACATGAAACCGGGCTTCTACTTGTCGCTCGAAATTGAGCACATTCTGTCCCGAAGAACAGGAAGTCCTTGCTGGATGAGTCTTTCATAAACAGACCAGAGGGTTGTTTTTTCTCCTTTTGTTTTATTTCGAATATTGCATTTGCTCAGTACTACTGCTCGTTACTTCTCTGTCTGCTTAAGAATTCATTCTTTGTATGTGTGTGCCCTTCGTTTCTCTCTAAGAAACAATTTAATGTCATCCTCGTTTACACCCTCAACAGTACTTGTAACGTGTACGCATACCGAAGCTATACTGCTTGATGATGATGATGGATTTTCATGGCGCAAGGGCATCTGTGGCCAAAGAGCGTTATGGCACAAGGTTTTTTACTTCTTTTTACTCAAGGTGGGGTCTAAGACCCATTTCCCAAGCATTGCACCCTATAGAAGCCGAGCACCAGGCAGGGGAAAACTTGTGCCCATTGTATCACCGGTGGGTATACCCGGCGGCACTGGGGATCGAACACCGCACCTCACGCATGCGAGGCGGATCGCTATACTGCTTGAATCATGAGACTACTAAAGGCTGCTCGCCAGCAGAATTCTTTCAACACTTGCGGTCTTCTGCGATGCCCAGGTCAAACCAGTATAAAACAGGACACTTCATTACTACGTGCAGCCAACGATTACTCGCTGGTGCGACTCTGAAGCTTGCCTTTACTTTTTTGAAGGCAGTTATATTCTAGAATCATGACTCATTTAATGCATTTTTGAGCTCGATGCAGAAGTTAAAATACGTTTACTCAGTGCGCATTAAATGTTCCCTGTCACATTGCTTGAACCTATACACTATAGTCTGCTAGTTTCAGGTCTCCCTATCCCCCATCTGTTTTTTTTTAAAGCAACACAATATGCTCATTGATGTACAAAGTACGAGCCCGAATGAGTTGTGCATTAATTAGCCGTTTCTCGGGACCTTCAGTGTGCCGTTGCTTTGACACCATCGGCCATCATCCGGATGATTCTTTTCTATTTTTATTTAGAGGCAGGGCGCAGTTTAACTGGATTAAGAGTGCGTGCTAAATGCGCAAGTTCGCATACCCTGTATATAAAGGGTACTTTTTTGACCTTTAAATATTTTTTCTTCAAAACTGTGAAATATACGTCGGTAAGGCCTCTTCAGCTGGATTGAGCAGCTTATATGTAGCTACATATAATGTAGCTTATGTATGTAGCTTATATGAATAATAACTGAAACGATTAATTAATTAATTGACAAATAAACTTTTTAATTTTGATTTTAGGGGGCAAGGTTATATCACGAAATTTATGGCCGTCAGCTTGGAAGGTTACATGTGTTTTAAATTTTCTTAATCGGCCATGCAGTTTTAAATACTGAATATCAAAAATGCGCGTTTGAAAATCCGTTGAGTTGGTTTTCCCGCATTTCATATTTATAAAATGGCGCCTCTCGCAATTCTTATTCATCAAATGCAGGCGTAGTTCCTGTATTTGAAGATGTAGAAGAAAGTAACTTGGTTTCGGCGGCAATACCACAAGCAGCAACGCAATTTTATAGCTAAGCAATGCTGAAAGGACAGATTAATAAGCTTTAAAATGCGTATTTTCGACGTTCGATATTCCTAACCACATTGCCGATTACGAAAATTCAATAACAGGACTCACTTTTAATGTTGACGGCCAGCAATTTCTCAGTATTACCCTGCCCCCTAAACTCAAAAAGAAGAAAGTTTATTAGTCAATTTCAGTTAATTAATTGTCTAGTTACTAATCCATATCAATCATATAATGTCCGCATTGCTGTACAATCAAGCTCTCTCACAATTTTTAAAATAAATGTATACATAAAGGTTAAAAATATTACCCTGTATAAGTCAAATAGCGCTGGAGCAACAGATAATAGCTGTAATGGCTTGCTTTTTAAGAGCACATCAGGCACAATTCCTGCGGCAGTCACTGGTTTCTGAAAGGTTCGAGAAGCATTAAAATGTTGGTTATTTAGCTCTGCACAAAGGGTGCGAGTAACCTGCTCTCGGTGCATCCTTCTGGTTAGGTTGAAGGCTAATGTCTCTTTACCTGCCATAACGACCCAGCGAGATATAAGGCACACAGTAATGGAGTGCTCTCAGATTACTTCGTTCGCCTGGTGTTACATAACACGAAGTTTCAATACACAGGCGTCTTTCCACTTCGCCTCAATCATAAGAATTCATGACACAACAGGCGCGGAATGCCCATAAGTAACAAGAAGCAAAATTAAAATTAACATAATTCGGAAGCTTCGTATCCACGGAAAACTTCGAATAAGTGCTTGCATAAGAAAAGGAAAAGCTAATAAAAGTAAGGAAGCATTCATGTACTAAGCATTAGAGGAGAAAAACCTTATACGTAAGCAAGCCCGGAAAGCATTTCAGGAGTGAGGCTTCATTGCATAACTCTTTTCTTTTCATTAGTTTCAAAACTAGCACTAGCTGCCGTTGTCTCAGTTATTTTGTTACTGACCAAGAATGATTGTCCAATCAGCCTCATTTTAATTCTCATAAAAAAAAATAAGCGCTCGATTTCGTTTTCGTTGTTTCGTAACCTGCCCAGACGCGTATAAGAAGTAATCTGTCGCAGCGGTCGCTTTTTAATGAAACTTCGAAGTCCAGTCAGCGTGGTTCGGAGGGTGTGGAGAAATCACCGTCCGGATTTCTTGCCTCTATAGCTTTTAAATCTCGAGAAGTTTCGCGCGCTGAAAGAGGACTTCGCCCTCATTCTGGTGCAATTAATTGAGCAACCGGAGACGGACCGAAGAAGGAGAACGCGACGATATTAACGTTTCAAGTTCATCGCGGCCGCTCTAAGATACTTGCGGTCAGTACACTGCTCTTATAGCGCCTCAAGAAAGTAATGAACTAATGATGTGACTGCTTTGTAGCTACTTTATTCGACGGAGGAAGAAGCAAATGCACGGCAGGCAAACAAGGGAAGATATAATTGGAAAGTTAGCACGCTATTTGCGCAGCCATCTTTACATCCTAGGCTGTTAATGAAGAAATTTTTCTTTTCCGTACATCTGGTTTCATTAATCCAACGTATCCGTGAAAATAAAAAAAAGTCTGACTAGCGCTCTGCTCCTTTCAGATTGGCGTGTAAAGCATGTCCTGGAGAAACACGGTGACAGACCTGAATGAAATTGAAATTGTTTTCGCCTAAGTAACAGTCCGAGGCAGCTGCTTTCAACCGCCCTAATCATAATATAATGTAGATGAGGAAAGGAAAGACCATGCTGATACAAACACTATATTCATCATCACCCACGGCATTTTCCCTGTCAAGTTCGCTGCTTTGAAAGTCCAGCGAGAAAGCATTCTCATGAGCGGGTTCTGTCATGACACTGGCAGCTAATTCGATGACGCCAGCTTTAACTATGAAGAAATCCACCTGGTGCTTCTCACGCAAAATGTTGCCAAACTTTCATTTGCTAAGGGTGCTAAGCATTGTCACGCGCATACCGTGTCATTGTACGAAATTTCAATTCGCGCGTTGCCTTCATTAAATTATTCTCGGTATTCAAGAGCACTCGGCTCGCATTTCTGAGCTGTTGGCAAGTAGTAATTCGAGAGTCCTTTTCAATGCGACAAGATTCGTGCATGCCCTTGTAACCCGTCCAAGCGCCGCTTCTTTTCGAGAAAGAGGCACATAATGTTAAGTGACGTCACTTCCGATCTGGTGACGTCACTTTCCCCAAGCCAATGGTAATGCTCCCGTCTGGTGACATCCCCCCTCTCCAGCCAATGGGAAGCTCCGGTCTGGCACGTCACAATCCCCCAGCCAATGGGAATGCTCCCGTCCGGTGACGTCCCTCCTTTCCAGCCAATGGGAAGCTCCGGTCTGGTGATGTCACTTCCTTCCAGCCAATGGGCGAATTTTATGACTGACGGCGCATTTCGGCCTCATGGAGCTACCGCATTAAACGACGAAGAGGTCGTCCTTAAGCGAGGTGCGCGATTCAGCGCAAACACCCCGCATGCGGCATAAACGGCGCGGTGCTGGGCCACCGAAATTCCCCCTCGTCCTTCGAGGCCGGTGCTTAAACGGCGCAGTGCATTATTGATCCTAGCGGTTCCTCCGCTTTCGAGGGCCAGCGCCAAGAGGCAGCACGAGAAACGCCGCCGCCGCCTGCAGCTCCGTTCTCGGCCAGGGTCGCTGATGCCGCGCACGACGGGGACCAATTTGCGTGCCACCACTCATAATTCCGCCAACAAAGCCCTTTTTCCCACCTCTTCGGATTCTCACCGCGAAGGGCCCACTTGATTTGAACGAGAGCGCCTGTGCGTTTCCAGCAGTAAAGTGGCGGTGTTCACGCGAGACCGCTGGCGCGAACCTTTTCCTAGTTCACCTTAACGGTGTCGTTTATAAACACGCAAAGCTCCATAAGCGGTGCGCATGAACGACGTAAATATCTAACTAGTTTATATCCAAAGTTCAATAACAGTGAATGTAAACAAGGTATAAACTATTTTAAACATATCTGATGGTCGTGATGTGCGAAGGAAAGCAAGCTCTCAGGGCAGACTAGTGAAAGGCGGCGTGCCTCTGGCTTGAGTAATCTGCCGTTTCGCTATGCGGAAAAAAAACTAGAAAATTTTATGTATCTTATATTTTCAATTACTTAGTGAAATGTTGCGTGACATAAAATCACGATGCAAAGATGAAAGAAGTAAGAAAGTGCTGTTCAACTTTGCTCTGTAATCTATGAGTTCGAATTTTTTTAATTTTCGGAGTGGAAAACTTGGTCTATTACTCCTTTTATGTTAGATGTTAGAGTTATTTTCTTTAAAACTGTATAGCTTTAGGTTTCTATAACGCTTATTACATACCCAACATTCCTGGAGAAAAGCATTTTTGAGCGGGAAACGTTTTATGAACGCTTTTTTTTTTTTCATATAACTTAAGATTCCACTATAGCAATCAATATATTCTGAGATCACCCGACGGCAGTCCTGCATTTTTTCTTGTATTAACGTCATTGCTATCGTCAAAAGCATTCCCCATTCGTTGCCTATGGTAGTCCTAACTGTTCGATGCGATCAATGGAAACAATTTAACGGAACGATTTCTCTACTTATCAGAAGAATGGACTATTATCTTTGATATTTACAAAACAATACCCTACAGTTTACCAATTTTCAATTTTTTTTACGAGAATGTCGGCCATGTCTCCTCCAAAAAATGTTTGACTAGCTGCCTAGTTTGTTAACAAACACTATGCGCTTAGAATGACCACAAGACATTTATATACAGTTTAGTGGGAATAAACATTGGCTTGATTGATGGGCTGACTTAATGATGGAGGCGAAACGCAAAAGACGCCGCTTTTCTGTACGATATCAGTGCATGTCAAGGATTTATTCTGGGGCCCTTCGCTACGGCACCTTTTCCTTTCTTCGTTCATTTCCATCTGCCTCCCTTCCCTTATGGCGCAGTTGAGATGTCCACCGAGGAGTGAGACAGTTACTGCGCCATTTGTTTTCCTTAGAACTAATTCTGATCAACTTAACACAGTTTGTTCACACTGCAGGGCGAGACAGCACCTGGCGCGTACGGAATTTTTAATCGTGTTCGTGGTTAAAAAACTCGCGATTGGCTGACGCTTTGACGCTTTTTTACTGCCACGTGTACGTAAGGCTATCATGATTAGTAAAGTCACGGACCTCTCTGTCAGACGAACTGTTTTGAGGAGTGCATAGTCATGAGCGCTCGCCACCCCTGGTATGCAGAGGCAAGTTGCAGCTTTCAGTTGAGTTTTACATAAGAGTCAGACAATAATCAATTGTCCAGGACATGGCAAATGGACACTTCGTCTACCGACCACCCTACCTAGCATGTCTACTGGGCCAACCTTTTTCCGTCCGATGTCCCATCGCTGCGACTAACCACTTCTCCTTTAGCAACACAAAATAAAGTAAACAATGGTCGCATGAGGAGGAAAGGCGGAGGGGGAGGGCTCAGTATGTTGGCCAACATTTCTACAAGAGGGCTTGTTTTCGCCCACACGAAGACAAGACCTCTTGTCGAAACACTGTCTAGCGGACTGGGGCTCTTCCTCGACCTTTGTTCATTCTGCTTTGCCTTGTCGAGAATACCATCTTCCTGCCTTTTCTCTGCCGTCACTTCTCATTTGGCAACTTGCTCCCTCTTCCTCGAACACGACATCTTCTTCCTTTCCCTCTAACTCCCCAGTTTCACCACGGAACCACTTTCTCACTGAGCCCCGTGAAGTTTTTATTTTCATCACAAATGCGCAAGTAGCCAATCCCTATACCTTTTGCCCAGGGCTCTTTTTGCTAGCGTTCCAGACGCCGCGTCGTCCATTTCGCTTCTTAGGGAGGCCAGACGGGCTCCTCTGCCGGGCCCTGGGGATCCGCTCTAAAGGTTCCCAGCAGGGACGCGATTCTCGCTCGCGATCCTATCCCACCATTACGCCGCCAGCCTCCACGTTTCGCCCATTCTTCGCTCCGCCTCGCCTCTGTCTGCCAGTTCCTCCCCGCCGCGTTCCCACTCTCCGTTCAAAGCCGAGTAATTGACTTCGACCCCGAAATTCATTGTGAGAAGCGAAGCTCCTTAGAAGCGGGGCGTTTTAAGGAATTAGGTCACCTCGTTTAATTTCGCAGCTGCTTCGTGATAACCGCGTTCGTGTTTGCATTTTATCTTTCCGCTTTTCCTTTCCATCTGCCGCTTTCGCCTTTGTCCTCCACAAGAGCCGATAAGTGTTTAATAATGATCACTAAGTGGCGCTATCTATGTGAGATAGATTTGAGTCACTCAGCACATCCAATGGACGAAGCTGTGATCACCCGAGTGCCGCTCATGTCACTGCGCCAGGGGCGTGGGCTATAGGGTTTCGCATTGTTACCGAAACTGAAAGCTAGCACCACCGCCGATGAGAGTTTCTTTAAGAGCATTTCATTCACCGCATAAATGCCGGTAAGATGAAGTTTAGGACTTGCCTAGGCTAGTGTTGGGCCGTAAACGTGGACTTAGCCTCTGAATCGGTAGCTGTGGAGCGATTCTCTCCTCCGTGTGCAGATCGAATTATTTTAATGGTGTGCTTTTCACTCTTTCAAGAATTTAACGCAAGTGCTATGCTAGTATATGCAAACTTTCTTGGTATTTCTTCCAGGTTTCCCTAGAAAAGGGTACTACTGTTACTGCCGAATCTACGTCTCAAGTCACGGGAAATCTGTGTCTAAGACAAAGTTCCATTTCCTTATTAAGGGGTTGGAACATAATGGTATGACTTCGAAGGTCGTGGTTTTGCACTGTTGACGCCCTGCGCTGCTCAACTGTCTAAACCGCAGCGACAGGATTCTGATTGGCGCAGCGGATCCGTAATGGTCAGGTTGCTTAGAGCACGGCAATCGCCCCACGGAAGTATGGTGGCGTTGCCCTCACTGATGACACTGGCAGAGACAACGAACAGTGCGCGTTTCCACCGCTTTTGAGGCGATAGATGGAGCCACGGGAGCGGATACAAGGTGGCTTGCACGCAGAAACAAAAGTAAAAATATCGCAAACCGTAGGTGCTTATTATTCCGGTAGCGTTTACGTGCTATTTCAAGCGGTGCTAGCCACCGTTAGGAACGCACATATTTATGTATTTTTTATACAGTACGGCACGCCTAATTTTTATCCAGAAAGGATAGGAATATCAACAATCATATAAAAACATATCGACTTCGTCGAAGTTAATATATATATAAGCCGTGTTGGGAATTATTTACTAAAAAGAGAAACAAGGAGAGGAAGTGAGGAACATTCGTGCAGGCAGAAAAAGTAGGAAATGCAGGGAATAGGTTTCCTCATTCCCGCTGTGCCTTTTGGAAATTCCTGAGCAGGATAACCTTTTCAAAGAAAGCACCAGTCACCTGTAAGCTGTGGAAAAGAAGTGTTTTTAACGCGTCAGTCCAGCCAAAAGATCCGATGAACCTTCTATATTGTCTGCGATGTACGCGTAAGAAAATTGGCCGAGGTTGGGTGACGCCGGCGGCAAATCAGTCGAAATGCATTTGTGTGATCAGCACCGCAGAATCCCCGTCTAACAGGAGAAGAAGAAACAGTTAGCGCGCGTTGGAGTTGGCACTCACTGCCTGCATACATTAACGTAAAGAAAAGTGTACTGGCTAAAACTGCATTAGAATACGACGCATGTTGCGTACAAGAGAAATGCGCACATTTTCTGCAGAAGGACGAGCCGCAGCATCGCCGTTCCATTAGCGCGCATACGTGAGTGTATAGCGTAGAATACTCAATCACGTCGCATGGGATCTGAATCCTTGTATCCTTCGAAGATGCTGTATGTCCTGGCATAACGAACGAACTGGTTTCCTCATAAAATCTTCGGAAATTTGGGAGATGCCTCCATTACGCGGGGTAAAATATTAAGAAAAAAAATCAAGCTAAGCCAGAACAAAAAGTAGGCTGGTGGAAAAAAATGAATACGCCCATCTCAGCACGGCTTTCGTGGTCGAGAGAATATTCAACCACTTATGGAAGTGAACCTGCGCGTGCAACTCTCTTAAACCTTCACGTATAACCCGCATAGTACCCCATAATTCCGTCGAAACGCAGCATATTATAACTAGTGTTCCCTCTAGCACAACTAATAGTATTCATCGCGATGCCCAGCCACAATAAGTTGCTTCAATCATTAGTTAAGCAAATCGAACACATAAATCCTTTGTGACTGCGCGTGGTGTCTATTGGTTCTCGAATTGCTTGCAGAACATTCTAATTACCTATCCGTTCTGCATGAAGAAATATTGCCTATATAAAACTACGTAAGTCGTAGCCTTGACATTCAACAGATGATGCTTTGTATTGCCTAATTGTTCGTTCGCATTATCGGCAGACAGTGTGCCAAAAGAATGTGGTGCGATTACTAGGTTTGCGGAAAAAAATCCAAAGTAGGGGCGCCCTGTCATTATTCGGGTGCGTCCAATACGCGAGGAAATGCGGTACTACACTCCCACGAACACCCCTTTATTATGCTCATCATGCGCGTCTTAAGAACATTTGTTTCCACAGTGGCGCCATATAGACCTAGATGTTCCCTTTCGGACAGCGTTTCCATGCCTACAGCTCATACTCCTCCACGCTCTCAGACTCACGTCAATAGGGACCCACTGAATGTCAATTGCAAAATTGCGTTTTCTTCTGCGCAGCTAGTGACGATGTCATGGCCAACTCCTCTCTTTTCTTGTACGCTGCTGCCCACACAAGAAAGAAGTCGGCTCCCCGAGGGCAACGACACTGACAGGCGACTGTGACTCCCCTGAGGCAAGAGCCATCGTCTCCCTCGTATCTCGCGTATTCGAAGTAGTGCGTGAACGAGACCCATTGTCATTCGAATTCAGTCCGAGGGAGGACACACTCGCCTGCCCTTACTCGCGACTCGAGTCACGTCTGCGAGAAAATCCTTTATGCTCGCTGCACGGTTCGAGCTGAAACCGCCATTTCTTCTTGCGTGGAATCCTTCCGGCTAGCTGGATACAGTAGAGCCGCATTTATGAAAGACATTTTCTAAGTAGAAACTCCAGCAAGCGATCTCTTATTCACTGTATTAACAGCATGAAATGGTCCCCCGTAAAGAACCTCGACCACAATTGTATACTTTATTTTTTTCTTAGTAGAAGACCCTAGGGGGGAGGGGGGCAACGAGAAAGCTTCCACCCAATCACCCAATCACCCAATCGATCGGTCGTGTACCATTATACCGATGAATGCACTAAGTACACTAGTTCGTGCCTGGCTGACGCCATTGCGTAACTATGCAGTGGTGTTTGTCCCCCCCCCCCCCCCCCCCCCCCCCTAAGGCAGAGATCTCGAGCATCGCCCTGCGATTACAAAAGAGAAAACAATCTACCCCTATATTTGTCTTTTCTAGCATTACACGCAGGGCATGGTCTGGCCTCTCCTTCAATCTGCCGACCCGAATTGGGAAACTGGAGCATCTCAAATCACAACGCCGCCGGCAAAGGCCAATGGAACGGCATGACGAAACGTCGTTTACGACGTCTAGACTGTCCACTCGAGACAACTGGCAGGTTGACCGGCAATATAAGTTGACAGAGCGAAGAACCAAAGCCGACGGTGGCGTAGCAATAAAAAAAAATCGTTATAACGAATGCAAATGAAAACGGCATTTCTCTATAAAGCGCCTAAAATAAAATGTTACAACGAAACCAAAGGGGAGCGATTGTTCTCTGTATTGTATCCGTATAGCCTGAAAGCCGTAAAATGTCCAGAGAACTTGAGTTTTGTTTGTTTCCTTTTGAACTATTATTATTTAAGCGCAGCCAGTCTCATTGTGCCCAATATAGCTCCTCTGTGACAGGCGTTAAGCGGCGAATTAAGCTGCCCTTCGATCAAAGATAAAGTCAGAAGCACTGACGCCTTCTTTGTCTTTTCAACGAGCGTTGGATGCAGCTTCTTCAGTGTGGAACAAGCCGTTGAAGCAGGAGTGAGTCACATAAAAAGTTCACAGTGTCTACTCGAAAATTACTATTAGAGGCACAGCATATTACTGTAGCCTTCATTCATGCACGTTTAGTTTTTCATGCCTCTAATTAGCTGCGGAACTAAGAAGTTTCGCGTGCTAGGTCATTAAAACTACGCCTGTTCTACAACTATTAAGCAATACCCGCGCTCTCATTGCAACCTATTTTCAATATTTTCTTTGTTTCCTGTTGTCTCCCCTATATTTCCATCTATATTTAGCTAACTGTTGCGTGATCATTGCCAGGAAGCCGGCGAAATGAATTCCCAACAGTGTCTCAGGAATCTATAATTGAAGTAAGCACTAAGATCGGAATTATTTTTCAAGCCCTTTCGCCCTTAATCGAGTCTAAAAAAGGAATGAATGAATTGCAGTCAACAAAAATGATGCCACCACCGCGTATCGATTCTCATTGTATCACATGCTTGCACGGGAAAGAACTGTAACCTTTTTGTTAGACGGAGGTTTATTAAAGGCACTGGGACCTTATTAAAGGAGCAGGGCGGCAACAGTCTGCGGTCAGCCAAAGCGAGCCCAAAGCACGCGCAGCGATGGCACTGCCGCCGCTGCACAGAATGTTCGTCTTTATATTTACTTTCTTTAGGCCCCAACATAGTATTTGTACTCCGTACCACACGCAAGATTTCCACGCGCCCGGCAAATCTATTCAAAATAAAACTGAAAGCATAAATGAAACGTTTATTTATACCAGCCCACTTATTGGTACCCGTACTGGTGCGTTTGGGTGGATGCTAGTAATTACTCCCTTATTACAGATTTACTCCAACTTAGGGGGGGGGGGGGGGGGGGGACTCCCCAGAACACACTGCACTAGAGCTATGTATTCATATTCACAGTTATGGTAGCTGTAGATATAAGGCACACTAATCCTAAAGCGCCCGCAATAAGAGCCGAACCAGAAGACAGCATTTTGAGAGAGTATGCGAAATTGACAGCTTTCAGAAAATTGCTGGATGATTAAAGAACTTCGAAACACGGGAGCTGATTGAAGAGCTAAACTGAGGGTGCGTCTGTATATCGAACAAGATGAGAAATATTCTGATCGCCGAGGACACTATATCGCATAAATAACGAAGAAAAGGCAGACATCAGGCTGAGGCACATAAGCATTCGATCGAAATGAATCAGACGACGGATTCAAAATGCTCAGCGTTCTAAATGCATGCAGTTTCCACAAGAAAGGTATCGATGGCTTAAAAAAAAAAGTTTCGCGGGAACTTTGGCAACTAAAGTGTTGAGAGGCGAAAGAGAGGGCACTAATGCCGTGACGACTTCCGGTGGATGTGACGTCACACCGTTCCCGTAGCTGGATCGATACCCAAATTGTAGATCTTTCGAGATCTTTAGTATTAATTACGCTTAGTTAAACATTCTTACATCTAAATTGACACAAATACGACGTTTTTCCGACCATTCTGTGACAATTTTCACTATGCCGTGACGACTTCCGGTGAATGTGACGTCACACCGTTCCCGTGGCTATATCGACGTCCGCGCTATTTCGACGCAATTTCTACATTTATGCTAATTTAATTAACTAATTACTCAGCACTCATCAAACTTGGCTTCTAGGTTCATTTTTTTCTCCTCAATCTGAAGCAACCATTGGTTTTTTTTTATCGTTTTTAGTTCCTGAGGTAAGCGCGTTTGACACACACTGTTAACGGACGACAGTATGAGTCATTAAAGACTTTCGCCTTAAAACAGGCACCAGTCCTCACCCTCCCAGTTGGTCTGACCTTGCCGCATAGTAAGCCTTCGTGTCTTATTAAGTGCGTGAATGGGGAGGATTTTTTTTTTTCGCCGTGAGCACCTGCGGTTGTCCGCCACGGTGTACTGCTATAACAACACAGCCTACAGTTTACGGCTTCAAAAATGTAAAATAATCCATGCAAGAGTACACTTGTTAGCCGACGAACCGGCTAGGGGTATCGTAGTGCAAATACCGCATTATAACTTCCTAAAATACACTGGGCGGCCGTTGGCTTATTAAAAAAGCCTGCGAGTGGAGAAATTAATTCCTCGATACACGAAAGTTTTCTTTATTTATTTTATTCTTAGCGCTGCATCTCGCCTAATAAAGACGCAATTAGGCACCACTTCGTAACCAAGTCACTCCCTTTAATGGGTCGACAATCAAATTAACTCAAAGCGCGGCGAGCGCTTTAATTTTTTTTTTTTTAACGGCCAGAAACCACCTCCTCTTAGTAAAGTTCTAGATCTTGTTTTCTTACTCCAAGACGACGTTAAAAAGCCAGACGCTTCATCAGGCGAAACCCGTGGCTTTAAGCCTTAGCGTTATCGTCACGAATTTCGTCGCGCCAACGTTTTTGCGGTTGCGCAACACGAGCTGCATCGAAACGCAGTGCAGCGCGACCTCAGGCGACGTCGTGCACAAATATAATTACGCTTTCGGAGTTTACATAGCCGGTCGGTCGGTACTGGCGGTATCAACGGGAAGGTTTCTCCGCGGCCTCTTTAGTGGCGAAATGGGGGCCGTCAACGATATGCGCCATGTTTTTATTTTAATATAGTGGCTGGAAATTACGTAACGTATAAGAGGAGCAATCACGAAGACGGTGGGTTCCTTGAGTAATAGGCAAACAGTTCATTCTTTACACTTGTCACTGGTCATACATCAATCACTTTGAGAGATGACAAGGAAAACGCGTCTACTTCATTCCAGAGTTTTTACCTCAAGCAGCACAAGAAATTGGCCCAACATTGTAAATGAATGGTTTAACTCTGCTCCTTTGTAGAACTGACCTTTGCCAATACGTTGCCAATATTGGGCCAATTATCTGTGCTGCTTGAGACGTGGGTTATGGAAAACTGCTGCTCCTCGTTACACCCGTAATTTCCGCGCACCTTCTTTATGACAATTGTCACCCAACTTGTCTGGACACGTGGGGAAGGTTAGGCGGCATATTTTTGCATATACAGACTCGGTCAAGAGTCTTCAGGACGCATCGTCTGGCGTTTCTGTCGTATGCTGCAGCACACAAGAATGAGACGCTGGATGGACGGTGGAGCCCTTCACAGTGCAGTTCGGGACATTATCTACCTGAGTTGAAACCAGACATGCAGAAGAGAGGCTTCACGCCTTCTTTTAACATTCCAGTACGACGCTGATCTTGACTCGAAATGGTGACAGCAGGGACGGTCTATGATCTTCTGTGATTTAATGTGTGCGTAGATGGTGCATTCTGCAGTGGTCTATGTTATTCTGTGAGTGAGTGTGTGCATGGGTGGTGGCTCTGCAATGGACTATGTTCTACTGTGCCTGAATATGTGTATAGATGGTGACTTCTGGAGTGCATAATGTGTTGCTGTGAGTGAATGTGTGCATAGATGGTGACTGCGGGTGTGGTCTATGTTCTGTTATAAGCGACTGTGTGAATAGCGGGACCGGTTTTAGGACATTATCAACATATAAGTGACGCTACGGTGGAGCAATTTCCGGCAGAATAAGGAAGGTTAATTCCACCTGTACCACACAACAACAAAACTCAACTCAGCTAGCTGAAGACCGAAATGACTTGAAAAGCGGAGATGGGTGTTCTCTACACCCTACAATGGTTTAGAACTCACGGGTGTCACAAGTACCCCTCTATACACGGGTGAAAAGCAAAGCATGTGCTCTGAATCCTTGTGAGCGAGGCTGTGATAGGTGCTAATGCCTGATTTTGCACCTTCGACCCTGTGCGTGCGTAGCCCAACTAAAGACGCAACCGAAAAGCGACTAAAACAGCGTGATCATCAAACTTCCATCGAAACGTGGGTAGGCCGGCTTAATCACGAAAGAGGCTCAGCGCAAAAAAATTAGTAACTTTCAAAGCTATGTGATGCTACGTGATATCTAAATTATACAGCTTGCGCAAATAAATCAACATCGGCGTGCCACAGATCATAACCGGTAGTGCACAGTTGAGCGATATGCCTATTTAATGCCCATCGAGGAAAAGGAAGAGACGCCGTCTCACGTTATAAGCATCCGCAATTACCCGCAAATGCAGGCTTTAGAATATGAAGGCGCGTATTTGAAGTACTGCTTGTGATTTTACGTTGCCTTTCAAAAAATTTCCATGCTCCTCATCACTCTCACACCTTGTTTTCCTCTCTCGTATATCATCGTATGGTTAAAATACCAGCACCAACGTATCAACACATCATCAAACACCTTCGCTTCTTCGCACGACACGGACAGTAACCTTGGCTTTTTTTCTAAAGGGCAGTTAGTTCTTTTTTTTTTTTTCTAGCCAGGGTGATGGTTGCTTTCTACTAAATCTTTCCTTCGCTCTGTACTTATGCTACGCTTTTGTTGGTTCGGTTTTTATTGCCGACGGAATTTGTTTATTTTATTTTTTCGCTTACATCCGACTCCATCGTCATCGCCAAGTGGTCCTTCAGTAAATGTATGAAAGGAATAAGGTAATAACGAAGTAGGTAATATGGGAAACGTGTGGCAGCTCAGCCAACTATGAATCGTTCCGGCAAAAAATTAAATGAAGAAAAGAGAAGCAGACAAGCGAGCAGCACAACGTGAAAATTTCTCACGTGCTTACTGCAGCCGTTGAGAAGATTAGCTGTTAAATTCATCTGATTGGGAGAAATCCGGAGCTTTAATTACGAACGAACCCATAAAAACACATACAGAATACAAAGAGGAGCAGAATGAAAACGACAGCTACGCTGGCCACCATCAAGTGGGCCTCTCAGCTTCTCTGAATTTCACTAAACAACATCTCCAAACGATTTATAGGTTTGTCTCTTCTGCGTGCACGGTATTCACGATCCATGCGCACGCAAGACATAGTGGCAGCACTGAACTGGTGATGTGCCATCAAGGGAACAGATTGAGTCACGACATGTTGCTAGGAATTGCGTAATCGGCCTTACAAGATCTTATACAAACAGAAAGGCAATTGAAACTTCGAGACCTTTGCAGGGACGCCACGCTTTTTCCGCCCACTTCACTCGGATTTAACTTTTACGACGCTATACCTGACTGTCGCAATCAATTTCATTCTGCAACTACTGCACAAATTGTTCCAAACTGCTAGTTGCTAGAGCACACCGATACTTTCAGTATCCACAATACTAACGATGACACAAATATCAAGATCAGCTATTGACCGTTCGCCTCCCTGTACAGATATAAACTTCACCTATTTGGCCCTCCATAGTAATCCAACTTTAAGTCTCTGCAGCTGGAAAGAGTATGTCAGTGACCAGGGGATTGCCCTGGCGCCGCTTTGCCCCACAAAGACGGGGTTTGCTCGGCTATAAGATGGAAACATTCGCGCTGGCATCGGTTCTCAATAAAAGTTCCTTTAATATCTTACGCATGCAAATTAACCAGCCCCAAAGCTCCCCGGGCAGAAGAATACGTCCCATGTATGGGTTTCCCTCCGGGAATGCGTAACTCCACGAATCCTCGTGAAAACAACGACAAAATATTAAACTCCACACACAGTCATGGTGGACATAAAGTACGGGACTTATAGATCTAAGAACATTGGGGTGCTTCTCAAAGATATTGAAGATAGTCACTCCCAACTCCGGCCAAGGGACTGCCACGCAGAACGCTGCGTCTTCACGCGTAAACGACCCATGAAGCTCGTTGAATGAATCAGCCATTCAGTTCCTCTGCGCTCAAGGCGCATAGTTCTCGTCTTGAAGATTCCTGTTATCATGCATACCTCAACAATCTTTGCTTCGTGTAGAAGTGGACTGGTTACCTAGCCTTCATTTTCCGTTGCTGATTATAGCCTGATACTCTCTAGTGTGTTTAGTGTGCGAGAAAAAGAAATAAAGGCAGGATGATTGCCTGTACGAAAACTTTTTTTTTTTTTAACGCCTGTGTTTGATCTCTCAGAACCCAAGTGAAGATCTCGTGCTCCTGGCCGAAGATTCCGACACTGTGACACCATCTAGTTAATACCGTACAAGCAGAACCATGTAACGGCTCAGGAAATGGAATTATCAAAGAATTTCAGTGCTTCTAGATGATTGGGTTCACTAAGGTTTCACTAAGGTTCCATCAATACACAATGTAAAGGCCGACAAATTAACCACTCCACAGAATAGCTGCCTCCATCTTTGTTCTTTTTTTATGCAATGAATGTTAAAGTATCACGCTACATAACTGGCTATATAGGTACCACTTCCTCCTTTATTTACTGAATCTAAGTTCAGATTTCTAGCTAAAGCTACCGAAATTCGAATGCCCATGCCAGACACCGACCTGCAATGAATTCAACCTCAAATTGTTTCGGCCATCCTCGATTACGCGGTTTCTCTGAACCCAGAGGATGTATATTGGCACACAACTAAATCATAGGTAAGAAATTACGCGTGGTAGGTGCTCGCAACTACTGACGTCACATTAACAGTAGCTCCAAGTCTTGAGCGCTCTTCTTTCCTTGCTTAGAAGGAAGTCAAAAGCAGTCAACTGGCTTGAACAAAGTGCGGTCCTTTGCGACGAGGCGCCTGCTACGTGCAGAGCCCCTCATGCGAGGCTCGACGCAGCGCGATAATGACTAATGGGGCCCGTACCAGGCCACGTACCAGGCCACGTAGTGCAGTGCGTCAGTGTTGCGTAACGGTGCCTGTGCAAGCGTGACGGGGCAAACTTTGCTCAATTTTACACTGAAGCTCCCTGACTATGCCCGCCTCATCTCCCGCCAAGTTACCCTCACTTGGTCAACAAGGATAGAACGAGAGGGCGCGTTCTGGGTGAAAGCACGAAATGAAAGAGGGGACGAAAGGACCTAATAGAGGGAACGTGAGATGAGAAAAAAAAAAAGAAGAATTGGTCGGCTCGCCGGCGTGGCGCGACGTTCAAGGCATTGTCGCTCGCTGAATCGATCAGCAAAGGGCCGGCCTGCAGACCGAGCGACAATGCCTGTATGGAGGGAACACAACCCTTCCTTTTCCTCGCCTTTCTTTTTCTTTTTTTTTTCCGCACAGGAAGGTGCTCAGCTACCGAAAGAAGAAGCACCGTTCGATCACCTTTCCTTCAATTTCTTCTCAAGTTTCTTTTTCGCTCAACGACGGCTTCGCGTCCCGTCTTTACGCGCAGGATCGAAGCGCAAAGAGAAAGCCGGCTCCGCAAGTAAATGCTTCGCCGCTGTGCACGCTTGCATGCCAGCGAAACAACCTTGCGGGCGCTATTTGCAGCATTCGCAGGGTGCGCTGTTTCCCGGAGAAAACTCGGCGTCCGTTTCTGGTGCATCGATGCCATTCTTTCGAGCGAAAAATCGCGCACACCGGGAGGTCACGAACCAGGCGCGCTGCCCTCCCTCGATTCATTCTCAGCGACTCACCGCAGCAAGCTCCTTGCTCGGAAGGCGGCCGGCTGCTGTCGATGTCGGTGCGGGGGTTAGGGATTGGCGGTGCGAAGAACTCTGCCGCCCACGCCGGTGCGGGGTCGCTGAGTTAGGGGCGGGCTTTTGAAGGCTTGTGAGACTACAATCGTCGTCGGCGGCGGCAGCGACGTCGAAGGCGGTGACGGTGGTATTACTAGAGGGCGCGCGCACCACACACACAGGAGGAGAGGCAGCAGCAGCAGCACACTTCGAGCACGGGGAGGAAGAAAAAGGAAAAACTAAAGGTAGAAAAAAAAGAAAGCACCACCACTTCTACTGCTAGCTCGACGCTCGGAAATCCTCCCTGTTCGCAAAACAACCAAAGCCGCTTCTTTTCTTCTTGCTTGCTCAGTTCGGTGCGACGAAACAGTCGGTCGGTGAGCGCGGGCGGAGCACGCGAGTGCGTCGGTTTCCTTTTAGTCCTAGCGCGACCTACTTGCGGTGAAGCCGCCGCCGCAGCAGCTCCTGCTGGCCTAGCCTGCCTGCGAGTTCGGCTCCGCCGCCTCGCGGTGTCGTGCGGCACCAAAGCCCGCTTTTCTCGCCAACAGGGGGCGTCGCTCGATTTCGATTATAAGAGGGTGAGGAGGTAGCTGACCTCCTCTCTCCTGCCTTCACCTCTCAGAAGCACCCACTGGAGGGGAGAAAGGGGGAAGAGAAGCGGAACACGAGGAGGAGAGGCGTAAAAGCAAGATGGCGGACGCTGGCTTCTCGACGCTAGCGCCCCCTACTCTCTTTTTTTCCCCTTTTATCCTCGCGCGACGCCGGCAGGCGCTCGCTGGAAATCGATTACAACGACGCGGAGCAGTGCGCGTCGGGGGCTCGCGGGGTCCTGCACCCCCTCCTCCTCTCCTTTCTATAACTCGAGCTGGCGGCGACGGCGCCCGCTAGTAGTCACCCGCCGCCACCGGCTTTCTCTCTCTCTTTTCTGTTGTCGACTTTTTCTTGTAATTTTTTTCCTTAGTTTCTTCCCCCTCCCCCCCTCCTTTCCTGTTGCGTATGCTCACTCGCCGCGGTCCCCCGGGGACTATGCCGGCTCATTTTGCGGCCCAAGCTCGTCCTAGGAAAGCCCGCGCTCAAAGAGAGTAGAGAAAAAAAAGGGAGGCGTTCATTTGGGTGCCTGCGATCAGAGGTGCGCAAGCGAGCGAATTCCGACGCTGAAAGCGAAAGTTGTGTGCCACGGTCTCTGCTGAGTTGCAGTGCCCAGAACATGAACACGCGCGCTTTTTGAGCTTGAGGGAAAGAAAGGAAGTGGGGTGAGAAGCACTGAGGAAGAAAGAAAAAAGAAGGGTGTCGCATTCCCGGGGACAAACTTTGGTGCTTGCGACGCATAAGGGAGGTGCTCGCTGTTCGCCGTCGCACTAACTTTCCGGCCACAGTAGTTGGGAGAACGAGCGAGATGTCAGAAGCTCGGCCCTCGCTCGACCTGTTGCTGTCCACACGGCGCTGAATATGAGAGCTCGATTTGCGAGGAGGTGGTGTGGTTTAGGAGTTGTGTTACCTTGACACTATGACAATATCTTAAAGAAGTACACACACTTAGTACATACTCAACGCGCTCCTCATATCTTCTTTCCACTTAATGCGTGCTTCTATTTGTGTCAAGAATCGCTTGCTAAACTGTCGCTGTACCTTTAGTTTGCAAGACACGCTTGCGCGGAGAAGCGCTGATTGAAAAAGTGCTGCCTTCTAAGTAGGAGGTTTTTTCTAGGGTTTCTTGATAACCACTAAGTGAACAAGGGAAGGAAAGTCTCCGGGTGCTTGCTAATGTTTCGAAAAGAGATGCCCGTCTTCGTCTGAGCAAAGCGTTCATCATTGGCGGGGTTTAAATAGGGCCTTCACTCCAAGAAGGAGTAAACGCTCCCCAAACCCGCATTCCTTTCTGCTGAGCTAGCCTATTTCTTTACACAGTTTTGCTCAACTAACATCCAACGAAGTTCTTTCCTTGCGCCGAACGCCCTTACTTAGAGACGTAAAAGAACTGAAAGAAACGACGAAGGAGCACATGATTGTGCGTAGATTTCAAAGCGCGTTAACGCCATTGAGCGATTGATGCCTAACCTGCGAGCGCGCGTAACGTAAACTCTGCGGAGAGTTGCGCTGTGCGCTATCGTGTTTAACAAATCGACGAGAATTCTTATCATAACTCGGAAATGAACAAGCTACTACAATGCTGTTAACTGTAAAAGTCAGACAGTGTTTCGTAAAAATTCTCTTCCAGCCTCAACAGAGGGGCTAGTAAAAAACTGGGGGGGAAGCGCAATTACAAATATGCGTGGCTGGATCCAAGTTCTCTGTTCTGCAAGGACGAAAAAGAATGCACCGGAAAAATAATCGTCACGAAGTTAAGCAGGATATTTTCTGGCCGGCATTTTTCTTTCAACGTTAGTTTCCCCACTAAAACTGATTACGATGGTTATTTTTTTATGGCGCAAGGGCATCTGCGGCCAAAGAGTGCCATGCCACAGGGTAATTCTCTTTTTCTCAACGTGGGGTCACAGGCCCATTTCCCAAGCATTTCACCCTAAACAAGCCGAGCACCAGGGCATGGAAAGCCTGTACCCGTTGTATCACCGGTGGGTACCCGGCGGCACAGGGGATCGAACCCCGCACCTCCCGCATGCAAGGCGGGGCCACCTAAAACTAACAGCACGATCTGCAGCATTCGTGTAGTATTTATGGACGAGGGTTTACGCTTCTTATGGGAATGCATGTATCCCCGAGGCGGGTTAAGCGGCAAATAAGTTTGCGTAACAAACTTTTAAGTAACGCCTGTCGCTTGAGGCTGCTTTGGGTCGCTACAACGCCAGATTACAGCAACAAAACAAGATCCACGGCGTTAGCCGATTTTGGAAAGCCGGATTAAAGCTCAGCCACTTCAAGAAAAAACAGCGCACTTGCCTCCTAATGCACGGGACGAATTTAGCTCCGGGCAATGGCGACGGATCATCTCTGCACTACTCACAACCTTTTCGTAAGGACCTCCGAAGTGACTGTTTTTGCTGCTTCCGTAGAGTTGTCAGCACAGTGTACCACTGGAAGCTTGATCAAGCCAACACCAGCTACAATAAATTTTCGGTCTCTGAATATCCTCGAAACTTCAACTTGTCTCCCTGAAGCTTTATCGTGGCTTATCTTCGACCTATCGCTGCTCCGTGACATTTAGCTACATTTTAGCTGGTTGACTAGAGATTTCACTCAGTTGCGCTAACCTTCAGCTAGCCTGCTCTCGACTTCACTTGAACTGCAGTTCTTTTTAAATAGCTCCACTTAATCATCGGGCGAGCTCCATTTGCTTGCAACTTCACCTGAGTTTTTCTTCACTTAAAAAAAACTCTTCGGCTATGCTTGATTTAGGCTTCACTTCAACCCGTGTCCTTAGCTTGACTTAAGCGAACAAACTAGGCACGTGATTTCACGGGCCAAGTGGGGGGGTGGGGGGGATGCCAAAAAAGAGAAAAAATCTCCATGTTGTGCCATAATTTTCCCGGTAACTTGTGCAAGATATTAAAGTACACATAAGAGTCTACGTAGCTTTCTTTCCCTCGAAACGGTTTACACATCTGTCACCCCCCCCCCCCCTTCAAAACAAAATAATAATAACAGCTGTGAATAGAGTGCAAAGCGCAAGGCGAAACAGTCAAGCCGGGATAAATCGAATCCGGATATTTCGAACTATTATGTACATCGAACACACAGATTATTCCCTTGAAACTCCTGCGTAAAAGAAGAAGAAAGTCGTGCAGTATATCAAACTACCCATGACTCTCCCGTCCCCAGGAATCGGCCGCAAGCGAAGGCTAGAGCTTTAGCGAAGAGAAGCTAAGGCGTCAGCTATGATGGGCTCTTCCAGACATGCCAGTTCGCTACGCTGAAAAGTTGAGAAGTTGAGGCGCAAGCACAGAGTTTCTCAATATTACCGCGAGGGAAAGTTGGCGCCAGTGTCTATGCCAATTTATTAAAGAGCCCTTCAGCCACCGCGGGAATGCCGCGATGACGAGGTTTATTGTAGCGAAAGCTACATTGGCCACGAACTTGCGATTTCACTGTGGCGGTGCTCCGAGGAGGCACAGAGACCGACCTTGAGCCGTTGCCTAGCAACCGCCGCAGCTGGAGGTCGCCGCGCGCTCGCCGCGTCATCAGGCATGACGTCACACCACGCGCCTCGCCGCGGAGCCGCCACCGCCACCGCCGTCTGGCATGACGTCACACCGCTTGCCTCGTCGTTGCGCTCGCCTCCGCACGTTTCGCCAGCTGTGTCGCATGCCTGATAAAATGTCGGAGGATTGACCAAGCTATGCCTTAGCTTTCGCTACGTATATCCTGGCATAGCCTAGCTAAGCCACTGCTAATTTTTGTTTGGCTTGTCTAGTCTAGGCTAGAAAATGAGGATTATGCCTCTTAGTATGCAGCTGCGCCACGATGCTCCCCTATGCACGCAGGTGAAATTATTTTAACAGCGCGTTCCTCACTTCTTCAATAAATGTAACACGAAACTTCCACATCATTTCTGCGAGGTTTGCCCCTAGAAGAGTCATATTGTTAAGGAAAAATCAACATATCATTTCCAACAATAGACAAGCCAAGTGCGAAATATCATCTTCCCGGAATTCCTGCGCCTCTCCATGGTGGATTAAGTGGAGCACGGCCTGCTTTCCCTCTAGTCAATATTGAGAAACTCTATGGACTCAAGGATCGGAAAGTGCACTGCAGCGAAGCGGATGCCACTGGACGCAAGAAGCAGGCGAACCGCGATGGTTCCTCTCGAACGTCCGAGTGTCAATTCAACGCCAATTTTCTCGGTGTTACTTGTTCGGCCAGCGACGGTCTCTCAAAGGTGCCGCGAATTCCAGTGGCGGATGTAATCTTGGCAGCTTCATTATTAAGTAACGTCATAGAGAACAGGGCTGAGCAACCACCAGGCTCGCAACATCTTTGATGGTAATGTGACCATTTTTTTTTTAGTCCCAAGTAGTCGTGTAGTCTGCAATAGTGGTCCACCAGGGGCGTAGCCAGGGGGTGGTGTTTCGGTGTCAGAACGCACCCCGAAATTTTCTGAGCGCTGCATCCCCTCCCCCTGTTTTCGGCTTTTTTTCGTCGATGTTATTTACACACCGCATCGATATATTGAAATGTTAAAACAAAAATAACAAGTGTGCCAGTTTGTTGACAAAAATAGTTCCTTTTCTGAAAAACAGATGGCGCCACTAACATTCTTTTTTTTTTTTGCCGGCATGGCGTAACACCCGCTGAACTGCGCCACTGTGGTCCACACTTATTCTTCGTAAGCGACGGCGTATGACACGACACTTCATTTTGAGGCGACGCCTATTGCAGCACTCCCTGCGTGCACGAAGCGGGATTACAAACTCTCCGAGACCTTGAGGATGACGCAGCAAGAATACAAACGATGGCGACTGAAACGTTTCTTGTGCGTTCGAGAGGAAGGCTGCATGAGAAATAACAACATAGACCACTCACTTGGTGCAGGTGCGCCACCTGGCGTTCGAGCTGCAACCTCTCCTTGGCCGACTGCTTGATCATGTGCTGCAGTTCCCCAACGTTCTGGTACAGAAGGCAGTTCTGCGGAAACAAGGAGTCAATGAAATGAAAGCACCAGCTGCCCATGTAACATATAGCTTGGCCGTCGTGTACATCTGGGTTTACTTTTTTATGTATATTGTTTTTTTTAATTTTCAGCGTTTAATTTTCATATCAATGTTTGTGTGAAGTGAAAGTGTTCACAAAATTTTTTTGAACTCGATAATCGTTACCATTCTCTTGTCACCATGACGCAAATCCTTTTGTCACGCCATTTTTCTGTTGTAACTAGTGTGTCTAACTGCGTTCTTGAGGTCAACTACCAAATTTTACCCCTTCCTCCCCCTCAAGTATTAAGGCGAAAGCCTTTAATGCCTCATCGCTGTCGACAGAACGCTGTCGACAGCACGTCAGCAGAAAGTTGTCAGCAGAGGTGTCACGCTTTTCGGTTGGTCGAAATGGTTATGACGTCAGAGTACGCGGATTCGCAGTAATGTGGTCACCCACGGATGCCTGACGCCCCCTTTTGAAGCAGACGACAACTAATAAAATAGTTGTCCGCTCCAACAGGGGACGTAAGGCGTCCGTGGGTGACCACATTACATACCTCATTACTGCGAACAGAGCCATGGATACAACCGAACTCATGGAAGCAGAGAGAGAGTCGTGCTAAAGAAGCAGTGAATGTCGGCAGTCAAAATGTGTAGTTGTAATGTGTAGTAAAATTAAGCACTAGTACAACACAAACAGTCTCGCAGTCAATGCCAAACAGTGCGCCAGGAAAGGCGTTCGCCTTGCACCACTTTAGGGAGACAAGGGCCCCTTGAATTTTTTAACTGTTTCAATATGTATATTTGTAAATGCTTCCACTGGGTACGAGGCCAAACACTGTGTCTGCATATTTTTGCGTACGTGTTATCAACAAGAATAATTAAGATTGGTTTGGTTTATTGGGGTTTAACGTCCCAAAGCAACTCAGGCTATGAGAGACGCCGTAGTGAATGGCTCCGGAAATTTCAACCACCTGGGGTTCCTTAACGTGAGAATAATTAAGAGATAAGCCAATAATTCAGAGTACCACTTCGCCACAAAAGTTGAAAGCTAAGGCTTAATAAAATTGGAAGAGAGTCCTGAAACCCTCGGTTCTTCAGTCATGAACCAGCCACTTACACAAGACCTCAGTCGCATAAGACTGCGTGTGGGTGTGTTCTTTTTCTATCTCGGGTACCGCAGCGTCCACAGAAGCCGCGAACGTTGTGCAAATTTCTCGGCCCGCGATTCGCTTACTCATCTTGCATGGCGTTCGTTCACACGGCAGCCTACGCCCGCCGTCCGCGCCGAAGTAAGAAGACAATGGAAGAACAAATATCGCAGCGTTCGAGCTCTAGACCCGAGTCCTCGGGATGCTTGCCCAAGCAATTTCCCAGAAACACACCAAGTTATACTATGACGTAAGTTCTTTTTGCGATTTATCCGCCACCGCTTTTCGGGACTAGGCATTTAATCTCCAGAACCCACGCGGTGGGGAATCGCCATGCGAAGCCCGCATTTTCCGCGGCTCTGAATCGATTCGTGCGGCTACCTTTTTTTTTTTTTTTCGGCTTTCTTTCTCTACTAGTTTCCTTTGTTCTCCTTTCATTCCAGCGACGTGATCTTCGCTGCGCACGTACCGAAAAGCTCGCATCAGAGTCCGGAACAGTGTCTCAAAGAAAATTGGAATTCAAAACCGGCGATGTCCGTCTTCCAACCACCGCTTTTCTGCTCAGCCGCCTCGCATTTAGCTGCGCTGAGGGAACCAAACGCTGCCTCGATTCGCATCGAAATCGCGCAACCTGCTTGTAACTCGTTGCCTACGATGCGAAACCGGTGCGCACTGCCCGAACCTCGGTTCCGCTTATATATGGGAACGGGCTACGCGGGCATCAATTTTCAGGACTATAATGCCCTATGCGAAGCTGCAGTGGTTCACTTTGCGAGGGGCGTTCCGAAAGCACCGATGCCTGGGATTCAATTTTTTTGCTCATATTAAGCAAATAAACTGAAATATGTTATATGGAGATGGGAGTTTGGAATGCCCTCGCTCCCAGGGGCGCATCACTTTCCGGTACAGTTCCAACTACCGCAATGTACACATCCTCGATCAAAAGTTTTTGAGCCACTTTTCTTTACACATAATGCCGTCATTAGCATCAGCACCCCCCCCCCCCCTCCCCCAATGGGCCAACCGTGGCCACCTGCTTCGCGAAAGTCTTTTCGCCTGGTCTTCCGCTGCTCCAAACTGCGGTTTCCTTCTCACGATGCCCACATCGGTAATTAAACAGACCACCTGAGAGTACAGCTGCGCATTGTGTTCCTCGTCAGTGTCCACTTCTTGAACCTAATTTCAGCTAAAATGCGATGCGCTCCTGTTTGTTATCACCTACGGTGCTCTCGTTCCATCCCGTAGTGTTAAAGGTGCACTGAAGAGGATTCTGAACTCGTATTTTTTCCGCTGGAACTCGATCTACACGTTTCGAGTGTTCTTGGAAACTTCGAATTATTGCTCCGTGCGGCCGATTTCCCTAATTTAAGTCAGATTAATGTGCGGAACCAGATTTCTTTTTTTTTGAGTTCCCCGCAAACGGTGGGATGAGTCGACCAACCTTTCAACTGCAGTCCCGTGGCGGCTTGCCGCTCTGCCATCGGCGGAGTGATACGTAGTGATCGGCGAAAGCAAAGAGTCCACGCGTATTTTTATTTCCGTGGGCCTAATTTGCAGCTATCTATTCTCTGACTAGACCTATTTATCCACGGAAACCCAAAAGAAACAAAATAAAAGAGAAAGCAAAGTCACCACGCGACTGCCTGAAAGGCACTACATGCGTTGGTCGACTCCTCCCACCCTATGCGGGGATTTCAAAAAAAAAAAAAAGAAAAGGCGGGAGCCTGACGTTAATCCGATTTAATTAGGGAAATAGGCCGCACAGGGCAATAAATCGAAGCTTCTAAGAATGCTGGGAACGTGCAGATTGAGTTCCCGCGGCAAAAAGAGGAGTTGAGATTCCTCTTCAGTGCACCTTCAATACTTTCTAGACACTGTCTATTGTTGCTCACTTTCCACTCCTGAATTTCGCCTCGCGCTTTCGTCTTGAACGAATGGGTGAAGACTGCTTTTGACGGATTCCTTCGTCAGGAAACTGTCGTTCATCGCATGACATCGTCTACCAAATGCGCGCCCGCTTATTACTGTTTAATAATCTAAACCCGGTGGTGGTACTGCTATTCATTTATAGACATATTCGTCCACTGTTTCTAATGCCTTCTAATAACACAAAGTGGTGGTGCTTGGCCCAAGAGTGAAAGTTTAGCTTAAGATACTCAGTGGGACAGTGTTAGTAAATCGAAGGTTGCTGGTGTACTTAATTCCATTCATCTCTTGCGCCGAATCATTCCACATCTAGCGCCGTGAATACTTCCTGTAGGTATGCAGCGACGTAATAGTTTGATCGTTATTCCGGCAGGGTGCTCAAGTTTCTTCGGTCTCAGAATCGCAATATCAGCGTTCTCAGTGCTTTCTTCCTACGAAAAAATGTTTGCACGTCTTCACGTGTGCATGCGTAGGCGAGTGTTGTCACCACTGTAAACATTAGAGATACGATACTGCGCATGCGCAATACAATTTCGCAACAGTAAAACGGCGAGTTGAGCGAGTTGGTACATCTTGAGAAAAAAACAGCGCAGGAACAGGGACACAAGAAAAGAAGACGATGGGACAGGCGCTGACTAGCAACAGAAGGTTTATTGCACGGAACACGAAAAATATACTCTACAAACGACCAGGAGCACGCATGATCGACGCCAACAACACTGATAAGATGTCACAATCAGCCATGATTTTCAAGAAACGATATCTCATAGTCATGAACGAGGACGGATGGGGTGCTTACGCATGTGTCGCGGTTTTTCTGAATATGAAATGCTTCGCTAATTTCCCTAGTTAATCTATCTTTGTGACTGTACAAGACCTTTGTGTCATTAAAAAGTGGAACACATTGTTGGACAGCAGGCGCGGAGGTGTTGCTACCACATTCTTTGTAGTGCAAGGCTAGGTTCGAGGAAGGGACCGCTTTCAAAGAGGTGTTGTGTTTACGCAGGCGGGAATTTAGGCATCTTGCCGTCTGGCCTATTGATGGGGTGCTTACGCATGTGTCGCGGTTTTTCTGAATATGAAATGCTTCGATAATTTCCCTAGTTAATCCATCTTTGTGATTGTACAAGACCTTTGTGTCGTTAAAAAGATCTCAAAGATCATTTATAGGCCACACGGGAAGATGCCTAAATTCCCGCCTGCGTAAACACAACACCTCTTTGAAAGGGGCCCCTTCCTCGAACCTAGCCTTGCACTACAAAGAATGTGGTAGCAACACCTCCGCGCCTGCTGTCCAACAATGTGTTCCACTTTTTAACGACACAAATGTCTTGTACAATCACAAAGATAGATTAACTAGGGAAATTAGCGAAGCATTTCATATTCAGAAAAACCGCGACACATGCGTAAGCACCCCATCCGTCCTCGTTCATGACTGTGAGATATCGTTTCTTGAAAATCATGGCTGATTGTGACATCTTATTAGTGTTGTTGGCGTCGATCATGCGTGCTCCTGGTTGTTTGTAGGGTATATTTTTTGTGTTCCGTGCAATAAACCTTCAGTTGCTAGACAGCGCCTGTCCCGTCGTCTTCTTTTCTTGTGTCCCTGTTCCTGCGCTGTTTTTTTCTCACAATTTCGCAACTATCAACATCAAAGCCGCCTAGGCGACAGGCCCTGCATTAGAGATGATATAGTGCGCATGCGCCGTACGATTTCGCAACAGTCAAGATCAAAGCGGCCCAGACGACAGGCCATGAGTGGTAAGAAAAGGCGATGCCTCTAGAGGTCTGTGAAGAAATTCGAGCGATCGTGCGGTTACTGAAAATTGCGGATGGCAGAGTTCGAGGATGGTTATAAACAGCCTAACACCAAGCGAGAACTCTTGCCTTCCTTTCTGCCTGCCTCACTGGTATAGGTTGTAAGTAGCGGGGCGTCATGTTGCACCTGATGCGATACGAGAAAAACCACTCCTGACATATGTGGTTTGGGCCCAGGTGCATTGCAGCGTCAAATGTATACGTGCGCTGTTGATCTGTTACGAAGTAACCCTCTTTATTCCCTTGAAACATATACGTATACCCGCTTTCAGCGACCGCCCAGTCCTGCTGCCTCACAATTCGATTCGAACCCACGAAACGAAGGTCTTGCGAAATGCGAATGCATCCCTTGCCTAACTTCGTTCCCTTTGTCAGCACTCCGGCCGAGACTACATAGAATACACGAAAGAATCTCCTACAGCATGCGAGTTGGCGCGCCCTGTGCCGCCCTCTAGTGACTTGCGCATTCAATTTAGGCTTTTTGTTTCTTTCTTTTGTTCCATAAAGCCGACAAGACTGACGTACAAAAAATATATGAAAACTCGCCTTCAGAAGCAAAGTGTAAGGCTTTCATTATATATCAAAGCTCTACCCTGTTTATGCGCACCTTTTTTGAGACGCTCCTTAGAGGGCGTGGCGCCGACAGTCTAGGACCGCATTTATTTCTATGATGTGTGCCGCCGTATTGAATGCAGGGCTGGTTTCTAGCGGACCTTCTACCACTATTGCGCCTCTCGGACGCCGCGTTGCACAGCTTGCCCAATACGAAGAGCATCTGCAATACGCTGAGGCGACACTGCAACCGGCCAGACGAGACGCACGCAAAATAGCGGAGCAAAAGAGAGAAGAATCTCTTATTACGCAGCTGGAACTACCAGGCAAGCGTTTTATGCCTAACTCACTCCTTCGCTGCTTACGCAGGCGCATTAGTAAGCACAACGTCTACATGTAAAAGGGCACATTACTATCAGGCAGTAAACGTTTACCGTTTAACTACGAGTAATAAGCCAACTTTCCCCTCTAGTCAAGGAGTTTTCGTTCACACGTAAGCTCTCTTCAATGTGTTTTCGGGCTTTACGCATAGGTTAGAACACATTCAGTTCTTGCCAACTAACTAGGCATGCATTTATATGATCATCATAAGTGTAACACTGTGCACAGTTTTTTGTTATTTTGTTGAGTTTCTCTCTCTCTCTCTTTACGCCAATAAGGCTACGGCTTCTTACTGCGTGCGTTGGTCGATTAATTTGTGTCGTATCAGCTAAACATTAGGGGTGCGCGAATATTCGAAATTTTAGAACAGTTAATCGAACGACCCTCCTATTCGATTCGTGAAACGAATCAAACGCTGCTTGATAAAAGTTACTCTAACCGAAATGAATATGTTCTCAAGATTTCGAATACTTTTCGAATAATTGGGCTCAATTTCGAATAAAGCCCGCCGTAGTTTTCTTCGAGGACTGTTTCAGAAAATCCGACTCCGAACAGCATGATGCTCGACCGCTCTGCGTGGGAGTGCTCAGCGCCGACACGCGGTGCGTTCGAGTCGCGGTGTTCATAATGCTCATACATGGCCTCCATATCTGGAAGAGATAGCGACAGCTCTCCGGCAGATTGAGCGAAACCTGAGATAATTTCCTAAGAGTATAACATGAAGGTCAATGAGTCTATTAATATACGCATCTCCTAGTCGAGAGCGTTGCGTCTTCTGACACCTATATCTACAACCCCATAGCATCGTAAATCAGCGCTGCCGCTAGCGTTTCGCTGTTTAGCAAGATTATTGATTCGTACGAATATTCGCACTAATAGCGAATATAAAAAAATTGCGATTCGTATTCGATTCGGTTCTCAGCGCCATCATTCGTATTTGATTCGGCGGAAAAGTTACGTTACTGCTATTCATTTCGGTTGCGAAAAAGTTCTATTCGAAAACCCTCACTAAGTTCAGTGTGATAATGCCCAGACAGCGCACGCAAAGATAAAAAAAAAAAAAAACTGCCGAAATACTGTTAGATGTACACATCGGATAGTAAGCGCTTCAAGCGACAGGAGCGCTGCCTGGATATTTAATTCTAACGAATATTTCATCGACTTTTTATTGTGGCTCCCTTTTCAACTGACAGTTCTCCACGGTGCGAATGTCGGTGCAGGGTGCTGCTTTGATAGGTTCTCAAGTGGATGTCCCTTCGTTCCGCATAAAAGCTCGAGATTTTTACGTGTGTACAGCAGTACGAATAAATAGAGAGAATTTTTCCGTCATTTTTGCGCCCACTGACCTCCAGAGGTGTCCGAAGCGACTGCAAAGCTTTACTTTTTCTCTTAAAAAGAACGAATGTGCTGCTGACTCTACTGATGGTAACAGCTGAAGCTGTGAAGACAATAAATTGCTCGGCTATACCAGCAGAACTCACAAATGTCGGGCGAGCAGAAAGGGGTCGAGAGCCAAATGGATCAACACGCCTTTTCTACCATTCACGGTCATTTCCATGGCATTGATATTTGGTGTACGACGCTACTGCTGTCGTAGTCAGCGATGGTCTGTATGACAGGAGGCGGGGGGGGGGGGGGGGGGGGGGGTAGTCGGTAATAGATATACGTGAACACTTAGGTTAATGCGCAACCTCCTACTCGAAAGTTCTCAGGCTAATTGACTGTATACTGGTCCATGTAGAGAGGGTACTTCAAGCCCTTCGTGTATAATAGCCATCGTACTAGAGTCAGCGTATAATACCGTCAGTGTCGCTGTCAGTGTAGTGTCATCGTCAGTGTCAGTGTTCTAGAGTCAGAGTCAGTGCATAATGCCCATCGTACTAGAGTCAGTACGCGAGTTTGCGGGTGAAAGAAAATCATTTCCGTGCAGTCACGAAATCTGGTCGCCTGTAATGTGTCAAGGTGTGAGGGGATGTACTACATGCTCTAGTAGCTGGTAACATTACCGCGCGGCTGGGTAGGGCGGCAAAGCTACAATATTCTTACAAAAACACGCGTCCTGTGTTGCCAGCAATAGTATATCAGGCTCTTGGTTCATCAATGAATAACCCTAGAAATTGAACGCTCCGAAGAGGTGGGGGTGGGAGGGGGATTCTTTTCGACCTCCGCAGATATGGGGAACTGGTGGTCTTCTCCGAGGCGCAATTCATGTCCGAAAGGAAAAACCGGCACGTTGTTAGAAAAAAAAGAAAAGAAAAATGCTGTCCAATAAGTTCAAGCAACTTTTTAAAAGCATTGTCCGTGTGCGCTTAGTAGTCTCCGCGACACGGATGTTTCCTTGTCAACGTCCATGGTTCACGCAAGCAGCCGAAAAGATGATGGCGGCTTACCGTGACGATGCGCTCCCGGGCAGTCCTGGACGGCCTTCTCTGCGGTATCAGACTCTGACCTCTCTGCACATAGCCGAGGGAGGGTGCCTGCGAGATCGAGAGAAAAGTGAGACATTCATCAACCCCCGCCACCGGAGAACAAAAAGACACGCGCGATAACTCCATACGGGGCGCCTCAACAGCACCAACAGCACCAACACAGTGAACGTGGAACAGCGACCCGAGATTATTGTCATGCTGGAGGCGTCACCGGCAGCATTATAGTTATCATGAGTCAGGTTAAGAAAAGCTGCAGCGCGTCGCCGTAGAGCCTTCGACTATAGCTCCATCCGACTATGCCAAAAAAAAATAGTTTGTAGTCTATCTCGTCATCGACAGTAGGTATAAGCATGAAATATATTGCAGGGAAGCATAGGACATGTAATATATGTTGGTAGCCGCTCTCGGTTACCCGTAAGGTTTATTGGCTGCTCAATGTGCGCCGTCAGTGCACGTTAAAGAACCCCAGGTGGTCGAAATTTCCGGAGCCCTTCACTACGGCGTCTCTCATAGCCTCAGTCGCTTCGGGACGTTAAACCCCAATAAACTAAACCAAACCAATGTGCGCCGCCTTCACCCAGTTCTGTTCTTGGAACAAAAGGCAGCACGCATGGCCCCTTGGCTGCTTTCGCATCTTGAGGAGCCTCCGCGACCAGCCGCTTTTCTCTCATTCGCCGCTTTCGGTGCTTTACGAGCCGCTTCTGTCCTTCATGTTTGGCTGAGCATACCGCGTCCCTCGCTGCCTTCGCTGCTTGACGCGCCGTAGCGGCCTTCCGCTCTTCTGCGGCTTTAGCGACGCGTTCGGATGGCCGCCGTCTCACCTTCGTGTGCAGCTACACAAACCAGCTGTTGGCGACGTAGTTTAGCCTTCCTCTTATCTTGACTCAAACGGCTAGATTGCAAGGCCACGACGACAGCCTGGAAGTGAGCACTTGGAAGCTCAGAACGAACTGATGATAGATGAGAATGGCCACGATTTTCAACGCACAGCTCGAGAGGCTACTGGTTATTAAGATATGAAGAATTTTTTTTTTAATCTGCGGTGACAGCCGAGTGGTCTATAGTATCGGAATACGAAACTGCTTTGTTTGCACCGGCGCTGGTTCGAATCCCGTTCGGTGCTATAATTATGGTAAGTTGCTTTCTCCTGTCTTCCATTCGTACGGAAAAGTTCGGAATGGTCCGGATAAGTTAGTCATCATGTTCTTCTTTAGGTTCGGCTTCATGTTCAGACCATGTTCGCGCGAGTTGGCCGGAAATGGGAGATAAAAGCATCTAAAATTAAAGGGCGATAACGATTACGCAGAGAAAGATGCTGCTGTAATGAAATGAAATTACAAATTAAATGATTTTGCGTAGATTCAAATCGCTGACGGGCGGATTCGGCAAGCTGTTGTCAAAGAGTTCGACCTTTAATTCTCTGCCGGACGGCTTCTGCCTCCCGCTGTCGCACCTCAGGGTCATGTTGTCTGAGACGAGCGGCTTCTGATTAGCGTTATTTCCTAGAGTGCTTGGGCGGTGGCATACGTGAAACGTTCAGAGAACCACGCTCCGCCTCGACTGCATCCCTGGCCCTCCAGCAAAGAAACTGATGTTCCACGTCGCCGCTATCGGCTGTATCCTAACTACGGCAGCTGCTACTCAGCAAGAGCGCAGTATGGCACGTCCATAATTTTAAGACGTTTTCAAGACAACTGCTTCAAGGCGTTTTGAAGAGCGTTTTTCGACCCAGCGTCAGACCTGATGACGAGATTCGAGCGAAGAGCGGGCTGTGAGCACCAGGTGATGGTCACTTAACTGTTGTTGTGACTGAGGGAAGGATGAAAAAGAAATTGCGCGGGCCTGCCTACTGGCTCGAGCCAAGCCACCACCGCTGCCACGTGCAGATAGAGGAGAGTTAAGAGGACAGATATCACTTAACTCCGGACACGAAATGACTAACTTATACTAGCATGCCTCTCTTGAAAACATTAGCTCTAACAACTTGCGCTGTGAGCGCAGGTTAGTGGCGATAGAGACGGCGTCAATAGAGGATATTCAAAATTCCGCAAGTGCGCTTTCCCACGTAACTACGTTGCCAAAGACAAGACGGCCGACTTCTGTATAAAAAAAAAACTGCAAGGGCTATAGGACAGGCAATGAGGGTGTGGATAGAATGTAAGAAACGTATTTTGAAAGAGTCAAACAAAAAACTAGTCCTTCTTGCTTTGTTTCAGCTGGAAACGCGTGGTCAGCCTTCTTGTCTTGGGCAGCATGTTATGCGGAAAAGCGCACTTACAAAATTTTCGTCTGGAACAAATAAATCGCTGATAGCAATGGCACACTCTCCGGAAAACGTGCGAGTTGGCTATGTATGCACACAGCCGTGTGTTTAGCGCCTGACAGGGTCAATCCATGCCAGTGACAAAGACCTGGGCAAATACGCAACATATACGTTCACAATGCGACATAGGATGACTTGCGGCTGTGCCAGCTGAGCGAATTAGAAAGCGTTTGAATAAAGCGTGCTTCGCTCGTGGCCAGCGGGCCCGCATCGAGCGCGCCGCGACGTCGGGGCGTGTCTCGGCTGCTGCCAGCGTCGCCTTTCGTCGTGGAACAGTACACTAATCGATGGGAGGGAGGACGCCCCAGCTGACGCACACAGTCGTGCCTCGATTCCACGCCACTCGAGAGAAACGTGGGCCCTAGAGGAGGGACAGGGGGCAGTGTGAGGCAGCTGTTACGAGAGGGGCTTAATTAAGCCGATTCGCACCACGGCTAGTCGAGACAACTCGAGAAGACAACACGTTATTACGTGGTGGCAACGAAAAGCCAAAGCGAATTAGATACTCCAACGCCCAGAGAGGGAGACAGTATTTAGGGTTGCTGGAAATGCTAGCCTACACTCTAAGCCAGAACGATGGAATACGCATTCCATGCGTGCCCTGCATTTAGTAGCGAGATACAATTGCTGTGCTCTGCATCTGGCAGTCTTGAATCTGGCTCGCCGACAGAGATTTTAAGACTTTCTTGAGTTCATGTACTTTTGACCGATTATGTAGTGTGTTGTAAAAGTTCTTTTTCATCTTATCTCCTATGTATATCAGGATGATTGTTTTTCCGGGAGAGGTGACCTGTGTATGTTGTGTTTCGTTTGTTGTGCTTGTAAGCGCTGCCACGTGTAAAGGGGGTCGAGGGCCTCTCAAGTTGCACTGTAGCAGCTTTAATCTCAGCTTCCTCTATAATGTAAAATGAACTTCAATAAAAGAGAGAAAGAAAGAAAGAAAGGAAGGAAGGAAGGAAGGAAGGAAGGAAGGAAGGAAGGAAGAAGGGAAGAAAGGAAGAAGGGAAGAAGGCAAAAAGGGAAGAATGAAAGAAGGGAAGAAGGAAAGAAGGAAGGAAGGAAGGCAGGGAAGAAAGGGAAGGAAAAAAGGAAGGGAAGGAAGGGAAGGAAAGAAGGAAGGGATGGAAGGGAAAGAAGGAAGAGAGGGAAGAGAAGGAAGGAAGGAAGGGAGGGAGGGAGGGAGGGAGGGAGGGAGGGAGGGAGAGAGGGAGGGAGGGAAGGAAGGAAGGAAGGAAGGAAGGAAGGAAGGAAGGAAGGAAGGAAGGAAGGAAGGAAGGAAGGAAGGAAGGAAGGAAGGAAGGAAGGAAAGCAAGAAGGAAGGAAAGCAAGAAAGCAGGAAGGAAGGAAAGCAAGAAAGCAAGAAGGAAGGAAAGCAAGAAAGCAAGAAGGAAGGAAAGAAGGAAAGCAAGAAGGAAGAAAAGAAGGAAAGCAAGAAATCAAGAAAGAAGGAAAGCAAGAAGGAAGAAAGAAGGAAAGCGAGAAGGAAGGAAGGAAAGAAAGAAGGAAAGCAAGAAGGAAGGAAAGAAGGAAAGCAAGAAAGCAAGAAAGAAATAAAGATTGTGATTGTCGGCTCTGAAGGACTGTAAGGAATAGTTACGTTTATTCAGGGCGTTGTGCATGAGCCATAGGCTACTAATATGCCGCCTTTCCTCACTTAACAGTGTTCATTCTTGACTCACCTCTCTTTTTTTTCCTTTTCCCCTACATCTCTCATCCCTTTCACTTAGTACAACGTAGCAAACAGGTACTTTCTCTTGGTCAACTTCCCCGCCTTTTCTTTCCTACCTTAAGACAGATAGGACTAAGTCCCTCGAAAACTAACTCCGTTGCTACAAGTATTAATCACCTAATGAGCAACCATTACCGTTTTAAGAGTTACCCGCAAAGGGACGTCAGTCACGCTTAGTCTCTCCGCGGACTCCTCGCTAGCGAGATGTGATGAACTTAATCCTGATTTACCCACTTTAGAGTGCAATTCTTAAGGGATCGTCACAGGTTTTCGTAGCGATTTCGGAACTATGTTGTAACTGAAGTGTGGTTGCGACGGGGTGGTTCCCGTGGTGGATTGTGGGTGGGTGGTGACGGCTATACAAGCGCGACGCAAAAGCGCGGCGCAATACATCTGGCCAGTTCTACCGCGATGAGTGAGGCAGACGCAGCTGCTAAACGCGCCGCCCTAAAACTTAAGTGCTGCTCTCCCAAGAACCAACTACACGTTGAGGCATTCACCTCCCGGAATAGCACTCTTGAATAAGCGGTGCCCGAGTCGAGATCAGTCCAGTTCGGGCCTTCCGGTAACCTGACAGTAAAGAGTGGCTATAATACCTCATGTTTCAACCATGACGACGCTACACGTGCGCCTTTCTCCAACTGTCCACAACGAATCTCATTACTTTCGGTGAGCTCTGTAGTGCACTGTCGACGAGACACATCGGCGTCTCCTGATGGCATCCTGTCAGCTTTTGAAACTGGCGACACATCGCCGATGACGATGGAACCAGTGCTGCGCGGTGACGAAGCTGTACCCGTGTTACCTCCGAATTGCTACCAGAGCTTACCGCATCCCATTTAGACGGTGCAGTATGAGACGATGGGGCCACTGATAAGCATTGCTTTTATTTCGCCGCATCAGAATTATGTACTCTCGGGACAGAATTCCGCGAACAACGCCAGCATCGACCCGGTTCCTACGATGCGTCCCCTTGTGTCCCGGAACTTCCGTACCACGCCCTCCAAGCAGCGCTCGTCATAACTCAACGGCTCTGACTGAGCGACGGCTTTCCGCCCTCCTGGATTGATACAGTCGGCGAGGTTGTTGTTAAGCACGCTCAGGATGAGTCAGCAACATCTCGCGACAGCTAGCGCACCCCCAAGCTCATCTCCACGTTTCGTTCAAGAACGTTTAGGGTTGCTTTATGTTTTTAATTCGATAGCGTTAAAGTTGTCGTCGCACGAAATTCACTGATTGGTCGAGATAGGTCACGTGGCCTTGTGACGTGTGAATGTGATGTATGCAAATGTCAATACCGTCACAGCATAGCGGATACCTCCATCTGCAGCGAGTAGTCCGAATATGACGATTCATGGACAAACAATTGCCAAGAAACTGACGAAAACACACACAGAAGTTGGAACGGAAGCTACGACAAATGTGCAATTTAATGTTATCGCATAATACTTCTAAGGTGACATAAGCGTACACATGCCCCATAGTTTTTCTTGTGGCTCTAGCGCTTTGCTCGTCACAACAAAGGGCCGCAATGCCTTCGCCTAGACTCTTCAAGAAGAACCTGCGTGAGTGCGAGGTGAACGTGCCAGAAGCAGTCTTGAAACTAGGAACAGTAGACTGACGGACCATCCCTTACAAAAAAAAATTTAGACAGTCTATAGACTGTCCATAAAGTTCTGTCTATAAAGTCTATAGACTCCCATAGACAAATCCTACAGAACAGTCTACGGCAATAGAAATGCTATAGACAGTCTATAGATAATCTATAGACAAAAAATATCTATAGGAAGGCAATAGAGTCTGTAAGAAGTGTATAGATTGTCTATAGACCATTTTTATAAGGGCACAGGGGAATGGAGCGATGCAACACGGCTGACCATCGCGTAATCCGGAAACCTTCCTCTCGGCAACAGTACCCACTTTCATCATAATCACATGAAAACTCGGCTCCTGGAGGGCGCGCGTCTTCTGCGCTTATGGTGCGGTTCCTTCCGTGGGAGTGGCGGAATGGTGAGACGGCACGCCGCTCGTACGCTACCGACCCACACGGCACGCGCGACCTTTGGGATAGATCCCACACGGCGACGAAAATAAGCTGGTACACTGCAAACAAGCCACTACGTGTTTACGCCAGCTGCAGGGTGGCGGACAGGCAGGGAAACTTTGCGGAGTTGGGTCATTTCTCAAGAAAAACAAAAAGAAAAGAAGGCGTAATGGAAGAAGTGTAAGTGCAGGAAATTTCAATCTTGCAACCCGAAATGTCCCGGGGTTAGACCATGCATGACAAATACAGCACTTCGTCTTCTTGTTGTTCATTCAGCATTTCCAGCTGTTTGTTTTTCTTCTTTAAGTGACTTCTTTTCTTTTGTTCTCTGTGGCAAGTTTTATTTCACAAAAAAATTCTTTGCCATCAATATAGAGCATCAATACTATTAATGCACTACGATAGTTTAGCGCATGAGCGGCAGAAAAGAGGAGCTGCTGTATGTTAAAGAGATCACCACCACCACACCACCTGATCCTTAGGTTCATGTTTTAAGAAGCGAAGTTTGCGGCGGCCGCCATTAGGGAAATTCTTTTGAGGAAACATATCACTTGGCACGTGCACCTTGTGGGGACGCACTCGTCCCCTGCGGTTCGCTTTCCCGCAATGCACCCTCAACTGTGGTTAGCTTCCCCGCAATGCACTCTTCTCAGTTGTGTTACTTTAACTAACAGGGGAGGGCGCTCGCGTCACAGCGACACCAGCGCCACGGATGGCGTTTGCTGCGCGCGCGCGGGGGAGAGACGGTTCTCTTCCAGGGTTGCCAGGTTTGGCTACTTTGCGCCAAATGCGCCAAATTGGCTACTTTTGAGAGCTCTTGGCAACAAAAATTTGAGCTTGGCTACTTGGCTACTTTTTGGCTACTTTTGAAGTGCTATTTATGAACACCATTATCCTGTTGTACCTGCCTTGTTGTCGATAAATGGGGAACAATTTAGCGGGGTTAGGCCAAATGCGAATTAGTCGCGCAGGCACTTCGGTTTTCACTTCGGTTTCGGTTCGAGGCTCGATTTTACACGTCAATTAAGCAGGCTTCAGACAAAGAACGGCGACTTAATCAGACTTGAGCTTCGTCTTAAGGGCATGACGAGATAGCATTAATGGGTTAATGCCCAGATATGTGGAATCGGTCATTCTATACATTTACTGATCGCTGAGAGTCCTACCACTCCTGGCGCCGTGGTGCAGTGGTTAAGCAATACGCTACTGCCCTGCGATGGCAGGTGTGCGATGGAGGTTGCTCTTCCCAAGCAACCAGTCTCAACCAACCAGTAATTTAACTTCCACAAGCCATGGTGGGGAGAGTACTCATAAACTGGTAGGCAGTGCTTCACTCCTAGAGTTCCACGTACGCCTTCACGTAGGACTCACAAGGGCTTCACGTAGGGCTTCACTTTGTTTACCCATCACGAAATCGCGACATGTCCCCTCTAATGCTCACGCATTAATAACTATGACTGCGTCAAAAGAACACAAAGTATTTGCTCTGCCGAAGAGAAAATGATTTATTCTGGTCACTTTTCAAGTCACGTCATAAATACCTCTTATGCTTCCAAGTTATTTACAAGCACTGTTGCCCCATAGGTTGCCCCCTGTCTTTAAACTGTAAATTTCCTGCCTCTGGTGACGTTTTTTTGGTGTCTTGGCGCCAATTCTGGCTACTTTTGAGACCGTGGCCGTAGACTGGCTACTTTTTGGCTACTTTTATCATTTTCTTGGCTATTTTTTTTTTTTAGATTAGGAGCTGGCAACCCTGTTCTCTTCTGCTCGGGACCGGGAAAGCGCACGAACGTGTCACGCGCGGCTCCGCTCTTCGTCGACGGGCGCCTCCTGGTCGGAACATGCTCCCGCCAGCCCGACCCGTCCGGTCTCGGAGTTTTCCCTTGCCCTACTGTGGGCGAACATTCGCTCGTAACCGTGCTGGTGAGTCGGACGTCCTCGATTCCTCAGCGTATTTTGTTGCTAGCTGGCGTTATTGTTGTTGTAGCAATAAATGCCTTGTTTGTGTCAGCCAGTGTGTCGTTCCTTTGTTCCCGCAGAACAAGGCCCGCCGTGGTCGCCGTGCGCTCGGTAGGGCTCGCGACCACGGGGTAGGGTCCGCGCGGTTTTGAACTGTGTCAGCCGCGGTTAAACGGGGAGAACGTATATATATCTCCCCATTTAATCCCCACAACCTTTGGGCCAAATCGCGCACATCTTGTTCCTTGGTGGTTGCTAATAGTGAGGCCCTTGGCACCTCGACACTGGCCGGACTATTTCTTCACGGGAGGCAGCACAAGTAAATACTTTCAATTACCGCAGATCGCGCTAAGACCGAATAAATCATTGCTGGCATTTTAAAGAAGGGTATGGCTACGGGGTAAAGGCCTTCGGGAGCCTCTGTGTGGCATCCGTTTGGAACAAGGTCGTTCCAGAAACCAGAAGTTGTAATCCATATTCACAAGGTTCTTTAATTACTTCAATAAAGAGCTACAGCTTCCCGCACACAACCTCGGCCCCTTGAAAGATGTCTCGCGTATGCTCCCTCGTTTCATCTGAAGGAAAGGGAGGTGAATGTGGCAAGAAATCGGAGGCACCATATGATGAAAACGTGCTGTGCGATATAAAAACGCAATAATTTTAATTTGATGGCAAGTCACTGACACAGAGCATTCACTAGAGGAAGTATTATCTAGCAAAAGTCCTCAGACCAACATGGCCGTAGCAGTAGTGAGCGCTACCACTTGCTATTTATGTTATTAAAGGTGTCTAGAAGGAATTACACTTTTGTTCATAAACTTTCGAGCAATAAATGCTGAGCTACTTCAGCAACTATAGCTTGCGACCACGGTCTAGCGACGAGCCTGTATACTTATGCAAAATGTAGTATGTTCGCAAGCCTTTGTCAGGGTCATAATGGACAGCTCTTTATTCCAGACGTGAAAGCACCAATACCGTTTTTCACTTATTCGGGGCGGCTGAAATGCCCGCTGCTAATGGAAATTGAGAGCAAACTCCAGAGGCGAACGTCACACCTAACTTTATAGACACTTTGAAAACTAAAAAACCGGAACCGCGCATGAATGGAACGAACGCGATGCTTCATTGTTTGGCCTACATATATTACTCAAGTTTGGAAGTTTGGAAGAAACCAAACTGCCGGGCTTCCCCTTTAGCCTTGCGTGCAAAGGGCTATGCGTATACACACTTGACAGAGGCTGCATCATGACACGGAATAACGTTTATTTTCCAAGATATAGTTTTTGGGCGGGCTTGACGGCATAGATTTATTTGCTTATTCCTTTTCCTGCGCGGCTGACCTCAGTGCACTGCGCTGCAAAACCTGCCGAAAAGAAACGCCCCAACTCACGCAGACCCCGACGACAGGCGGAAAGTGTTCTTCGATCGTAGCCACAGACACCTGTCCGTTCCCAGCGTGCGCCCTCCGCGAGAAAGCTTTTTTTTTTTGTTTTCGCCCGAATGGGCCGTTGCCGCGTCTCCATCGAGGGTTCCACACCTGGGCAAGTGCGAGACGTACGCACGCCAAACATGCCGGGCACCTCCGACAGGCAGGTTGCCAAATGTCACTTCCGGGTTCGTGTGGCGTGTACGAGAGACACCGACCGCCTCTTCAGCGGGGTCGTGACCGCCGAGGATTCGCCAATGGTGGGTAAACGACAGCGGCTCTTGCGCGATATGCATCCTACCTCATGCGCAAAGCCGTTGCTTGGCTCAGGTACACATCCCGGAAGGGTCGTGAAGCGAAGGAAAAATGGTGGAAGCTGGCGAACAAGTCGCGAATTCCAGCTCTCAGTAAAGTAGTTCGGGGGCAGACAGAAAGAAAAAAAAAAGCATATTTTGTCCGTCATCAAAAAAAATAGAGGGTACACTTAAGCCCCGCCTTAAGAGTATGACGCGATAGCGTAATGGGTTAATTCCCATACGTGCAAAAGGTCATTCTCTACTTTCATACCCAACAATTCTAGAAAAAAGCGTTTTTGAACGGGAAACCTTTTATGAACGCTATTTTTTATATAATGTAAGATTTGAATACAGCAATCCCTATATCCGCAGATCAACCGACAGCAGTCTTGAATTGTTTTTTTTCTATTAACGATTTTGCTGCCGTCAAAAGCATTCCCCATTGGTTTTCTACGGGAGTCTTAACTACTCGATGCGATCGATTGAAACCCTCTAAAAGAGAGATTTTGCTAAATATCAGAACTGACCATTACCTTCAATATCTACGTAAATGTATCTTACAGTTTTCCAAATTTAAAAAATTTTGTCCGAAATTGTCGGACATGATATTCGTAGATCCTTGGGAGCCATCATATCTCTCCTGGCGCTGTGGTGCAGCGGTTAAGCGATGCGCCGCAGCACTGCGATGGTAGGTGATCCTAGCTGCAGGCCTTTTGCGGCCCAGGTTGCTCTTCCCAAGCGACCAATCATTATAACTGCCACCTGCTACGGTGCGCAGTTTGCTCACTATCCGTTGGGCAGGATGTGATCCCACTGCAAAGTCACGTGACCCAGATGGCCCACCTTACTCTTAGATTGCTTTCTGGGCACCACCTGGCAGAGTCATGCTCGTAATCTTCGCTCACAACGCCGACAACGCCAACGCCGGATCTTCTGAGTGACGGGCCTTCAAGGCTATCTCCTTAAAATTAATGCGGAACGATATACCACACATCCCAGCAACGGCACGTTGGTGATGCTGCTGTGCTGGCATGGCGGTACTTCGTGAAAGTGCTTAGATGGGCGCTGCAAAGGTATCCACCTAGTGTAGGAAAAGCTTAAATAGTGGTAGGTAATTTAACCGCCTATCATCATTCCAGGCAAATTTTCGATCTAGCATACGTAGCGACATACTGAAAACGACCTCCAGCCGCCGCGGTGGCCCAGCGGTTCTGGCGCTCTCCTGCTGGCCCAAAAGACGCGGGTTCGATCCCGGCCGCGGCGCTCGAATTTTGTTGGAGGAGAAATTTTAGAGGCCCGTGTACTGTGCGATGTCAGTGCACGCTAAAGAACCCCAGGGGGTCGAAATTTCCGGAGCCCTTCACTACGGCGTCCCTCATAGCCTCAGTCGCTTTGGGACGTTGAACCCCATAAACCGACCTCCGCGTTTTCCCCTCTCCACTCACACACCGGGGCGAGCGAGAAAAATTAAAGAGTACAGACCAGTACCTGACTCCGTCAGAAAGTTTCTCGGTTGTTAACACCTTCTTTTTATTTTTTTCTGAAGGGGGGGGGGGGGGGGGGGCTCGTTTCCTCGCCACGGCTAACCAATAGAGGAAGGAGTGGAAGAGAGACAAATCCCTCTGTCTGCTTCAGGTGTCAACATTGTTGATGTTTTCCAAGAGTCTTTGACAGCACCTTACTGCTGACGTCACGCGTGTCTTACGAACGTGAAAGGCGAAATTGGCTCGAGAAACCTGCACTGGACGTAGCCGCGAGGCGCGGGAATGGGACTTTAAAAAATAAAATTGTTTGTAAATTTTCGGATAGTTTTTGAGGACTTGTACGCGGCACAGATTCTCAATTGCCTTTATTTTACCCAACGAGAACATTTTATAGCCACCTTCAAAATCATTTGAAGAGATGACAAACGCTGAACTTACGTTTTCTTATTAATTGAAAGACACAATATTCGAAAAGTATGAAAGACCGAAATGACTGAGAAACCACAAATATGAATGAGAAACCACAGCTGTGCAGCATATTCGTGGGTCTCACTCCCTCTGTGTCCATGCACTGGTAGAACTTTTCGACTCTGCTAGCGCAGCATGCAGCATAAAACAATATTTCAGCACCCCAGAACCATCATCGTACAGCCTTGCGTTCCTCGTCACAATTCAAGTTACAGGTTCCGAGGAAATCTTTCAAGCACCTCGAAGAGTACGCCTTTTCCGAAACTTCGCTGAATGCGTGAAGGTGTAGTCGCGTAGACCTACCGTCAAGTTTTCTCGACGGCAAGTTAACCCTTATAAAATGGTCTATAGACAGCCTATAGACTTCTTATAGACTTTATTGCATTCCTATAGATATTTCTTTTTGTCTATACAGAGTCTATAGACTGTCTATACACAAAAGTCTACTAAAAGTGCATGGCCATAGATTTATAAATTGTCTACAGACTGTCTATAGAATTTGTATTCCTTGTATAGAAATTGTCTATAGAGAGTCTATAGATCTTATAGACAAAAGTCTATAGGCAGTCTATAGACTGCCTAAAAAACTGTAACTGGTCAAATGTTTAGGGGAATCCCCCAAGGTGGAGTAGATTTGTAATAAGGGAGTAATTACTCATTGACATGAGTAATTACTCGTAGTTTGTAATTACTACGTAATGACATGAGTAATAACGTAATGACGTAATTACACATGTCATTACGTAATAATTATATGAGTAATTACATTACATAAACATCCTCATAGTTAGTAGCCATACGGCTACAAACTACGAGGTTTCTGAGAAAGCTGTGTAGCTTTCCTTTGTAGCCGTATGGCTGCGCTTGGGTGGATGTCAATGAGTAATTACTCTGTTATTAAAAATTGTAGCTGTTATTTTCTGGCCAGTCGGCGATTGCGCATAGTCCACAATAATCACGGTATAAAGAGCTTTAGTAGAACGCTCTTGCAAGCTAATTGGCTCAATTTGAATAAAGTGATGTTGTATTGGTTTCTGTGCCTCTTGCCCTCGTCCTATTCGTGCAGTCTTAACCTTCCTCGATATAAGGAGCGATCAAGCCGCACCACCCTTTTTTTTTTGTTCATTTTCTTGAGGCGCCACGGGCAACATTGATACCTAGAGAGTAGTGAGCAGTATTGATATACACATCGCTGGCACATCCACATGAGTGACGCCACAGGGGTGGAGAAAATACTCCGTCCGCGTCACAGCCCGCCCGCGGCACTTCACGAAGCGTATTGTGAGATGTCAAGTCCATGTGCTGCCACTGGTCTGACAAAAGCATCACTTCAATGAACAAATGTTGTGTACATCCACTGTTAGTACTATAATAAAAAGAACAGTGGCGTTTTCTGTAAAAAAAAAAAAAAGAGAGAGAGAGAGTGACTTTTTGACTTGAAGTAGATCTGTGGATTTTGTGCGTTCGGTAGTTGAGAGTTATCTAAACTCTGGGTGTGCAGCAATTAATTTTTTTTTTAATTTGCTCTTTTCTACTCATCGCTTCAATGTAATTACAGTAATAGCCTTTGTGCAAAATGCCCGTCGTTCATAAGCAAGACGTTCGTTCGATGTCGATTTTTAAGGATCGGGAGTTCCAAACGCTCAATGTCTGCAGGAGCGTCAGCATCCCATCCCAACAAGTTCTCAGCCCTAGTTTCATCACCCCACTTAACTATTTGCTATAACTGGCTACGTTCCCCTTTAAGTACAAGTTCTGCTACCACGAAATACAATCACTTTTGGTTCCCCTCGTAATATCCCCTCTTCAAGTCTAAGCACAAACTGGCGGCGGTGACACCTAGCGTTAAAGGCAATTTACAACTGGCATTCGCTTCGCTTCCATACAGCTGGCATTCACCACAAGTAAAAGCGATCTAACGGCCACGATGTGTGTGATAAGTAGAAAGGGAGACACGACGTCTACCGCCTTGCCTCCATAGCGTCTTCGGAACACAAAGCATGTGTCTCACGTCGTACGCGAGATAGCTGCGAAAGCACATAGTGCAGCCGCGTCGGGCGCTGAAAAAAAAAAAGATCAGTAAAAAGATATATAACACGATACTAGAGACACCTCTAAAATGTCTGAGGATTTAAAGCGCCTTTGATGGCTTGTTTCCGAATTCTGCGAGGCCGTATGAATAAACCAGCGCTCGTTCACGCCACGGCGGGGAAAAGGAGCGCCATCAGCCCAGCTCGCACCGCTTTGAATACTCGGAATCCGGCTCAAGGAAAGCCGCCGGCTACGCCGCCAAAATTCCCGGAGACTGCTCTTCGCCAAGCAGCCTACACTTTGAGCGAGTGACGGCATCCTTTGATCGTCGTATGGTCAGACGGACGGCGGTCTTCGCTACGCTTTGATAGTAAGTGAAAATATGAAGGTTATATACTGGCGGGGTTTGAAACATCCTATATGATCTTGGGGCATCGTACACAAATACTGCTCATTTCCTCGTCCTGCACCTCTACTGAGAAGGTTTGCATGCCATGGTGTTGCATGCAGCTGTCGTCATCGCTAGCTGGAGCGAGCGAATGTGAGTGAGAGAGTGAGACTGAGTGAGAGAGTGAGAGTGAGCGAGTGAGTGAGAGTGAGAGAGTGAGACTGAGTGAGAGAGTGAGAGTGAGTGAGTGAGCCTGAGTGAGTGAGAGAGTGAGTGAGAGAGTGAGACTGAGTGAGAGAGTGAGACTGAGTGAGAGAGTGAGTGAGAGAGTGAGAGAGTGATACTAAGTGAGAGTGAGACTGAGTGAGAGAGTGAGACTGAGAGTCAGTGAGTGAGTGAGATAGTGAGAGTGAGAGAGTGATACTGAGTGAGAGAGTGAGACAGAGTGAGAGAGTGAGAGTGAGAGTGAGTGAGTGAGTGAGCGAGCGAGCGAGCGAGTGAGAGAGTGAGATAGTGAGAGTGAGAGAGTGAGACTGAGTGAGAGAGTGAGACAGAGTGAGAGAGTGAGAGTGAGTGAGTGAGCGAGCGAGCGAGTGAGAGAGTGAGATAGTGAGAGTGAGAGAGTGAGACTGAGTGAGACTGAGTGAGAGAGTGAGAGTGAGAGAGTGAGACTGAGTGAGTGAGTGAGTGAGTGAGTGAGCCAGCGAGCGAGCGAGTGAGTGAGAGTGAGACTGAGTGAGTGAGCCTGAGTGAGTGAGAGTGAGCCTGAGTGAGTGAGAGTGAGTGAGAGAGTGAGAGTGAGACTGAGTGAGACTGAGTGAGAGAATGAGAGTGAGACTGAGTGAGTGAGTGAGCGAGTGAGTGAGAGTGAGACTGAGTGAGTGAGCCTGAGTGAGTGAGAGAGTGAGCGAATGAGTGAGCAAGCGAGTGAGAGACTGAGTGAGAGAGTGAGAGTGAGTGACAGAGTGAGACTGAGTGAGAGAGTGAGTGAGTGAGTGAGCGAGCGAGCGAATGAGATTGAATGAGTGAGGTGAGCGGGTAGATTCATTGATATTAGAAACATCCTTAACATCCTAAGTTCATCCCAAGTAGGCGAGGCAGCTCAGGGGAAACTATCGAGGCTTAAGTACGGGAATGATCTATCAGACGCGCGTATCCTTTCCCCTTTTTTTTTCAGTGCACCTTGCAAAGAGGTATAATCATCTGGCTAGCTTAAACATTTCCTTTGCTGAAACCACCAGATTTCTCTTGCTTTCGTTGTTGCTGCTATTTTTATTTATTAGCATGACAAAACTATTACCGATGTACTTTCATACTGCCACAAAAATCAGTGCCCATGCATTCATTTTACTTGCGAAATCGGCCAGGAAGGGCGACACCTGTCTTTCGCTTGTTTCTTTTTTTGTCTTCTCTAGCTTGTAAAAGCTTGCTTTTCAGAAAGAGCTGTCTCTTTAGACCCGTTTACTATACTGTGTTACCGTTACCGGAGTACCAGGAGCCCGCCCACCGCCAGTGCGCACGTGCTGATAGGTCCCAAAGGGGCAGGCGCGCGCGCAGCTGCCGGGAACCTGGCGCCATCTGTCGCACTCAAGACGATCTGTGCATGCGCACTGACGGCGTGCGGGCTCCTGTGGCTCCCGGGCTGTCCTGCCGAGGGCGCCGGAGGCAACGGGCCGCAGAAGGGACGAGTGAATACGTACCCTGGCCCTGTGTTCCATACCGGCGAGCCTCGTGGATGGCGGTCTGGGCTCGGCTCCCGCCGATCTCCGCTCCGCAGCCTCCATGTCGGCCCAGCCACCGGCCTGGAAGGAAATAAAGCAAAGAGTGAAAGTTCAGCATGAAAATTTTCCACGCTATGAGTCGACAAGAAAATGGGCGTGAGTGTAATGAAATACACAAGAAAGAGCCCAACAATATTCTGTAACATGCAGTATAACAGCATTTATTACGTCCGGCGTTGTGGCCAGTTGTGGCGACCCGTTCGCAATGTTAGCCTACAGGCTAGATAAATACCTTCGAAAGTGGCCGAGTTGGTGGAGCACTGAGCGTGGCATGCGGAGGTCGTAAGTTCAGTGCCCACTGGCGTCATTTGTTTGTCCTTTCGTTTACTTTTGTAATATATGTCTCCTGTCTAAGTTGTTTGCTCAATGAATTTCCACTTCCACCCTATTGAAGGTATCCATCAAAATAACAATATTAACAATCCCCTCCGCTTTCTTTGGTTTGAAGGACTGTTGATTTCATTATTATATTCAGTTATGCAAATATGCTTTCAACAAGCTTCCGCTGTGATCAAGGACAGACACAGGTCATATGGCGTCGCTAAGAAAATTACTAGGGGTGTGCGAATATTCGAAATTTTCGAATATAAATCGAATATTAAATTTTTAGTATTCGTATTCGATTCGAAATCCAAGTATTCGTGTTGTCTCGAATATTCGACCCGACACGAATATTCGTATCTAGCCGAATATTCATTGTGAGCACCGGCGTTCATTTCGGTCCGCAAGCCCTATTGACAGAGACATAACAACAAGGCGGAGCCCAGAGCAATGCGCATTCCTTCCTCTAAGGGCCATGCTGTAGCTGACTGCGCTGGTGAGCTTCTTTGTGGCTATACCTGCGAAGCTGGTATAGTCAGAGCGGTGCACGAAGTACCTCGCAATACGTGCCAGTTCAGTGCCAAGTGAGAGGGCATTTTCTGTGGCTGGAGGAGTCGTTTCAGCTAGAAGGGAACTACTTCTGCCTGACCATGTGGAGCAGCGGGTTTTCCTTCACGACAACCTTTTATGTTCATACCAGGAACGCGCGTTCGTGCTGATGGCAAGCTAGCCTTAATCAATGCTGTGTACCAGCCATCTTCTCTGATATTTCCACTCTTCTAAGAATAATGTTCGAGACTGATACTTTTTGTGCAGCCACACACACCTTTCGTGTTCATTTAATCATCGATAGTTGAACTGCGATGTTCTTGGGTGCTCAAATAAATGTTTTGTAGTGGTTAAATGCGTCTGTCCTTGATTATTCAATATTCGATTCGATATTCGGAGCCAAGTATTCGTATTCGATTCGTATTCGAAGAATTTGATATTCGCACACCCCTAAAAATTACCTTTCGCTCGGACTGTTGGGCGCATGACCAAGGTATACGCACGAACGACGACGACAAAGAAACAAACTGGAGTGCATATGTGTATTACACATTGCCTTTCTTTATTAATACTTCTTTAATTCATAAAACGATCTGTTGTGCACAACACGAGCTAGCGATATTAGTAGGGATATTAGATATTGTTAGTAGAGATAATAGTAGGGATATTAGCTAGGGATATTAGTAGGTAGCGCAAGCTACTTTTCTAAATTGGGAATTACAGGGCTAAATCTTCTGGAGTGATACGTGGGCTGTCAGGGAGCGCCACTGTGGACTTCTGCGGATTAATTTAGTCCAACGTTAACGTCCACTACCATCGCACAGCACACTGGCCTTTTTTTATATTCCGCCTCCACCAATGTACAACCGCCGCGGCCATGGATCGAACCCGCGACCTTGAGATCAGCAGCTGAACGGCAAAGCCACTCATCCACCGCAGAGGGTCTCAAGCGACCATTCTGTTTACATGCTAAATGCTATAAGCTCGTTAAGAGACGTTCACAAATATGCCTCCCAACCCAAGCACCGAAGAAAAGCACCGTGTAACGACTGACCCATGCCCCAGAAAGCGTGGAACAGCTGGAAAAAGCGAAAAACGGCCACACAGCGCGCATGCAAGGTAACTATAGGCTCGAAGAGTACTTCGAACATAAGGTTTACTTCCTCAAACTGTGTTGCAGGTCACATAAACAAGAGACCTTCCATGTAAAAAGAACTACGCTTTATTTTCGCGCTCTGACGCCCGAACACGAGCCAGAGCGTTCGTTGTGTGGAAGGTTCTATGCTCGGTCCACTGGTTAGTTAAACTGTTGCATGAGCGATCAGAATATATTGAGCGAAGTGATGTCTTAGATACCAGGCAAGCACGTGGGATAAAATACTGTAATTAGTACGTCATCTGAGTACAAAAGAAAGTATCGGACGTACATCGCCTAAATTGAGCGGTTTCGCATCGCTAGTCTGCTGTGTGTCAGTACACAAAGAGAAACAAAGGACTTTGACCAAGCGGTGGCCTTTCGTTGAGTAAGTGATTTACCTATATTCATAGAGGACTGAATCGCTCGAAAGCCGGAGAAATCAGCAGTTTTCACAAAATACAAACCTTCACCAAGAATGTTAGTTAGCCCAATACGGCACTGCAGTGGCCGGCTGAGAGATAATCAGAGCTGTAACATAGATTAACAACAAGAGCTGACAATATCAATGTCAGTTCCTTAGCGTGCGTCCGTTACCAGGAAATTGGGACACCCAGACAGTGTTGCTAAAGCCTACAGGCCTAACACGTTCAGTCCTGCAGCCACTCGGTAATTATTTTTTTAATTACGTCACCCAGCATGCCAACACGCTATTTTTGACCACTAAACGCCATGCGCCACGTCGCGGTAGCTAGGGGAACTAGAAGGGCTCGTCCCAATTTCCTGGTAATGACAGATTTAAATGCAGTTTGCTCCGCGAAAGCGGTGTTCTTGATTGGCAGTTCATCAAACACATGTATCGCTCTGCAGATAGGCTAACATACTGCAGTAAATACGCTTGCAAAGCGGCGCTTAAATAACGAAAGCCGCCTTTGTTACATTAAAATACTGCTCCACTACACCAAGCTTCACGTCTGTTTACACTTCAGGTTTTTCCGCTTCGAAGTCAGGAAAGTGGGCGCGTAAGCATGGTAGCATTAAGCAGTAATTCTTTAACGTAACTGCCCCATTGAGCCCCCTACCTCACCGTGGTTGCTCATTGACTACGCTGTCCTCCTACTGAGCCCCAAACTGCCGGTTCGATCCCAGCCGCCGTGGCTGAATTTAAATCAAGGAGGAACGCAACCGGCCTAACTGAGATTTCGGTGAACTTTAAAGAGTCTCGGGCGGCCGAAATATATTCTTGCCTAACACCGTTGGCTTGACATGAAAAATTCATAAGATTAAGCCTTTTCGAAGTCTCGCAGGCCCGCGCACGAGCTCGGCACTCGAGGATGCATCACGATACCCAACGAAAATACGCGTTCCAGCATCCCCCTTCCCCCCCCCCCCCCCCTCTCTTTTTTCTTTAGTTCTGATTCCCGTGGTTCATACTAAATTGCCTTCAATGCGTACCAGTGCTTGCCTTTAGAGTAGTGACACCACTTGGGGCACTCCATCTTGTTTCATCAGAAGGGCGTAAACACCTCGCATGGAGAGTACGGACACGAAGGTACTGAAATATATGCATGAGCTAATATTTCCATGCCTGACACCTGTTTTGCCCGATCTCGCGGCCTTGACAAGATAAAATACGGACTTTCAGAATAATACTGAGTCCAAGCTTTATTTAACGGCCTTGATTGATAGACTCTGCGAAACAAAATGGCGTACTTGACATCGCCCGACAAGGCGAACTCTATTTCTCACAACGCACAACTACCACAGTGCAACGAAGACTGGTTTAAAGCTTGTGGTTGCCGGCGGATTTATTTTGGTTTCGAGAGTCAGCGTGCCTTCGACGCAGCCGAGGTAGGTTACCGCTTTCCGCCGGGTTAGTCGAGGTAAACAGACGCGAAAAGTCCAAGATAAACGAAAAACTGTGAAACAGCCTGCATACCCCGACAGGCAACTCGTCTTGCTGGCTGATGCGCGAACCTTCGCGAAGTAAGAACGCGGAATTTCGCAGCGTACATTATTCGTTGCTGGTTGGCTGTTACTTGGGTTTCTGGCGCGTCAAGTACGGGCGATTTCCTTCTTACTTGTTACTTAATTGCAATACTGTATGGTTTTCTATGCATCCGGTTCCTGTTTTATGTAATCTTGTGGCACTAGTCTTAGTATCGCATTGTTTTTCTTTGTAGTAACGCACAAGGTGTTTCCCCTAAGACTTTACAAAATTTTTAAAAATCGGCTTTTTGAGTTTGAAGAGCGTTTTTTTCGGCATAGCATTGACAGCCGGTGTAGTACAACAGAATACAGACGAGACGTGCTAACTAGCAAACTGGTTAACTACTATTGCAGAGTTAAATGTTTAACTATTACTGATCGGCTCCTTAATTACTAACAGGCGTGCAGCCCATCGTAGTACCTATACCAGTTTTTTTATAATTTTGAAGATGCAGTTAATATAGGTTCTGTTTCCCTAGAAATTTTGGCTATTTAGATGAGTTATGTGCAATGGAGAGGTTGCTTTGGCTGCAAGCTTCTCGAAAGCGAATGTATTTTGGCACGATGTAGCAAAACTTCGTTGGGCCACAGCACCGAGGCAAACGGCGTTTTCGAAATTCTAAAAACTGATATGAAAAATTACTTACTTTGGGCTACACGCCTTTGCATATTTAAGGAGCCCAACAGCAATAGTTAAAAAGTTCACTATTCTGAGTTTTAGTTAACCAGCCTGCTAGTTAGCACGTCTCAGCTGTATTCTGATGTACTACACCGCTGACAATGCTATGCCGAAAAAACCGCTCTTCTAATTCAAAAATCTTATTTTAAAAAATTGCGTGAAGTCTTAGATGACACACCCTGTATATATTCCTTTCTGCTAGCTACGTAACTTATTTCCGTTGCGTATTATTCCATTCTTGAAAACAGCGCGCAGTACGGAACGGAAGAGAGACGGGCAACACAAGCGCTGACTATAAAGTGGCGATATTATTTTAGAAAACAAGAAAATATAGGCTTCAAACGGCTTCAGAAGACAAATACGAATGGAAGCGTACAATTCAGCCTGACAACTCACTATGAAGCAGCAAGCTCAACTTTTTTACGGTCATGTTTTATTTCAGTCATGAAAGTGAAAATATGGGCGTATACGTGACCAGCAGCGTTTAGGAGAGAGAGAGAGAGATAAGTTTTATTTTTCAGCTCAAGTACGAGCGTTTTGGAGAAGCGAGTGGAGGGCTTTCGCTTTTTGCTCGGAATTTTTGTGTTCTACTGAGAGAAAAAACAACAAATCGCACAAAACTAACGCAACGAGCTGCCGATATCGACGCGCTTTTGGCTGGAGGAGCATTCCCAAAGTTGTCTAGCACACGTTGCGAAGTTTTTGTTTTACTTGAAAGTAAGCCTTGTCAGTAGCTTATTTCTACGCGAGACGCTTTAAATACCTCTTCGACCGCATCTGCGGCCCCTTAGTTGTTCGCACTAATGCGAGAGGCATGCTCGGTGATGCTGTATCCGTGTACGCGACGTTGTAAACAAGCTGTGCACGTTGTACTTCAAAGCTGGAGACGGAGACAGTAGGCGTGTCCTACGTGACGCCCGCAATTCTTTGAGAGGCTTGGTGTCGATACTTTTTGACTGAAGATGTCCTTCGCATCATCAGAAGATGCACACTTCGACACGCGCAAAGCATTCCGGGACGTGCACTTTCAGATGGTGCGATTTCATCTTGAAGCCAGAGAATTAAAAAAAAAAGGGACTAATTTTTTTCTCTCTCCACGGGACAAAGAAGTGACAATGATAGCCATGGGCAGAATTAGGAAGAAAGATGGGGGAGGTTGGAGGTCATACCAGGAGAGATATTTCAATTTTTGAAAACTTTTCTGTTTTTTTTTTGTCTGTGCGCATAAAATATTCACGAAGATTACATCCTCGGTGATGCGGATAAGCAGAGGTAGATGGTGCACTTTGTGTTCTTGCGGTTGACGATTTTGGTTTATGGTGTGAGGAAAAAATTAGGGTGACACTTGAACTCCGCCTTAAAAGACGTTAATGGCTCCCTTCAGCAGTTTCTCTTCACATACAGTCACTGTTCTTGTTACACACTCACACATTAATCACAATTATCATTACACAGTTTAGCCGCCGCGGTGGCTCAGTGCTTATGCGGCTGCTAACCCAAAACACGCGGGTTCGATCCCGGCCGCGGCGGTAGCATTTCGATGGAGGCGAAATGCTAGAGGCTCGTGTACTATGCGATGTCACTATAAGGTAAAGAAACCCAGATGGTCCAAATTATCTGGAGCCCTCCACTACGGCGTCCCTCATAGCGTGAGTCGCACTGCATTTTGCGTAAACGTTTCTCTAATTAGTACCTCACTAGTGAGTACGTCTCTAGCTAATTCCACTAATTACCACATTGCAAAGCTTCCAATTAAGCCAACACCCCAGACACATAACCCCCCCACCCCCACCCCCCACCCTGTACCTCAGCCAAGTCCAAGTGCCTAAGTGACCTAAACGGTAGCATGCCTGGCTGGCGCTGTAAGGATCGTGGGCTCGGATCCCGACTGAAACTTATGAAAATTTTTCTTTACATTAAATCAAATACAGTCGTTTGAGACATGCTCGCAGATTTAAATCACACTGCAAGTCCATTTTTTAATTACATTCAATCCAAGCGTCCACGCGTAACGTCGCGCCTGACGTAGGTTTTTCGAAACAACGCAGCCCAGACGACGCGGGGTTTTCAGCTGAACGGCAGACTTAACGTTGTTGCGTTCATATGTACGCACAGACTTCAGCATCTTGTCGAGCAGCGTATTTGCGGGCAATGTTCCGAGAGCACTGTTGTGTTCCATCCCGTCGAACGTTTCCGGCGGTTAGAGGGCTCAGCTGTTGAGCCGTAGCACACGGGTTCGAACCCGGCGGCGGAGGCCGCGTTTAGAAGGAGGCGAACGTGAAAGGCTCTCGCGTATTGTGCAATGTCAGCTCACGTTAAAAGAACCCAGGTGGTATAAATTATTCCGGAACCCTCCACTACGGCACCTCTCTCCTTTTCCTCTTCCACTCCCACTTTCCTCCCTTCCCTTACCGCGCGGTTCAGGTGTCCGCCGAGATATGTGTGACAGATACTGCGCCATTCGTTTTCTCAGTACCAGTTTTCAATCGTTTAAGAACATTTGTGGTTCTTCCATTTCGCACACGAGCATCCATAGCCCTTCCCGCAACGTGGTTATGTTTCAAATCTCGGCTTTAACACAACTGCGGCGGCTGCCACAGGGAGGCGCGCAGTATGCCGCACCATGCAGTCATTTCAAGAAGCTGCGGCCGCACTTCCCACTTGATAACGGCGAAGTAACATAGAGGCAGCGAGGACAATGAGGGATACTCGGTATTACCCTGGGCGTCCACCAGAATAAAGCAATAATCGATAAGGTGATACAAATCATGCCACTGGCGATAGCCAGCTATCAACACAGACGGAGCAACAAGGTCGATAGTTCTCACACGTGCCCTTCAATACCATAAAATTGCCCCACGGAAACGTTCCCGCAAGTGCTCGGTGTGTTGTAGCAACGTCAAAACAAGCAAGTACATCGCGAAAAATTTTTAGAGCGCAGCTCTTTGGCGTCCGTTCCTGGGTTTCGCGTCGTCGTCGGCGTTGTCGTCGGCCTCGTAACCAGCTCCGCCCCCCTTTCATCCCCCCAGCGCTAGCAGCGACCGACTGATACCGCTGGATGCCGCTGACGGTCCCCCCCCCCCCCCCCCCCCCCCCTGTTCTTGTGTGGCGGATAGGGTGCTCTTCAGTTGCCGACGCGCCGGTTATTTCACGTAGGCCCCGGCACGTCGACGAATACGTGACCACCTTCCCACGGCTAGACCTGGTTCTTAGCGCTGCGGAAGCGAGGGTATCATATTGTTTGTGTCGTCATCGGCGGCGTTGTCCCTGAAACCAACTCCGCAGCTGGGGTTGACTCACTATCGAAAAGATGAAACAGCTTATTTGCTGAACTCAAATTTCGCATTAGGAAGTAACGTAATCGTCGGTAATTTTTTTATTCGTTACTCACACCATAGCAAAAACACAGCGATATATTCATCCACCGATGCCCTCGCTCTCGCTACGATATCTCCTCTTTTTTTCGCCTCCCTTCGACCTGACATCAGTATGCAGTTGACAAGGCTGTGAAAGTGTTTTAAGAGAAGTAAGACCGTCAAATAAGCTCTTTATTTCTCAGTCTCCTACGTATAAAACTAGAGGAGTTGCGAACAGAAATACAGCATACATCTCCTATACTCCGCCTCGCAACTTGTTGACAGCAGCGGAAGTTACGAGCACGAAGTGACAGCTTCCAGACCCGTGCTGTGCTCGGCTGGAGACTGCGCTCTTGCCGAAGATGTCGCCTTGCGCTCGTATATCTCTCAAACTCCCACTGTGAAAAAGTTTTTTAAGGCGAAAGCCTTTAATGCATCATCGTTGTCGACAGTAGGTTGTCAACAGAGGTGTCACGCTTTTCGGTTCGTAGAAATGGTTATGACGTCAGAGTGCGCAGATTCGAAGTAATGAGGTCACCCACGGATGCCTGACGCCCCCTTCTGGAGCACACGACAACTAATAAAATAGTTGTCCGCTCCGGCAGGGGGCGTAAGGCGTCCGCGGGTGACCACATTACATACCTTATTACTGCGAAAAGAGCCATGGATGCCACCGAACTCATCCAAGCAGAGAGTCGTGCTAAAGAAGCCGTCAAAGTCGGCAGTCAAAGTGTGTAGTTGTAATGTGTAGTGAAAGTGTGTAGTCAATTAAACTACTAGTAAAACACATACAGTCTCGCAGTCAATGGCAAACAGTGCGCCAGGAAAGGTTTTCGCCTTGCAGCACTTTAGAGAGCCAAAGTGCCCCCTGAATATTTTGAGACGGGGTTATAGTCCCCTAGTTACCATGTTGTTCCACGCTACGGAGCATCTGCCTCCTCCTTCTCCTCCTCTTCTTCCGAACAGAAAATTTCTTTAGATGCCGCAGCTGACGCTACACGCAACAAAGTCATTAACTTTATCATACTGGGCACGAAAATGGCGCACGAAAGACCCCGAGTCGCCGTCTTCGTTATCGGTCATCGCAACAACCGACTCTGGGCGCCATTTCTCACGCCGCTGCGCAGGCAGACGAAACCGGAATGACAAATCCGGCAGGGAAACACAAATCAGGTCTGAGCTCACGTTACTCTCAGCCAATGCTCCCGTTTCGTGTATACACACGCCCTGCGTGCCCCAAAACATATAGCAATCATTACGAAACAGATAATAGATTGCCGATCATGAGGCTTATTACGGTCAAGAAGAAAAGACAAATGACCGGAGAACGTATCGAAGAAACAACCCGTTCTACAGCGCCCCCTCGCGCTCCCACGGTAGGCACACAGGGCGTGTTTGGAGGCGGACAGCTGTAATGATCGCGCCGCTGGCGCTCCCGTAAATTCTTGGCCGCCTATTAATAAACAGAGACGTTAACTTTGCTGAAGTTAAGTTAGGTTAGACTTGGCTCGTGCGGGTGGTGGCGGGGTGTATACGAGAGCTGTGCAACCTCTCTCGCGGTGTGTGTGTGTGGCGTGCTCTGCGGTTACATTTCGCCCTACTCGCTCGGTCGGGCCTGCGTTTGTCGTAGCCCCCGTGCTCCGCGTTGCTACACCCCACATCTCTGAGCGCACTACATCACGATTTTTCGTTTGTTTGCTTTTGCAACGTCATCACATACAATGCGGGCGCGCGTCTGTTGAGCTCGACGCATCATCGTCGAGGTCGCTGAGACAGGTCTACATGCGCGGATGAAGAACATGATGAGCATGCTGGACATGCGCGATAGAGCTGACGGCCTCAGCTGGGAATGCATCTTTCTTTTAGCGCTATAGCTCCATACTGACTGCTGCATTGCCTTCGGCATTGTGACGTAAACGATAAAATATTCGCCACGCTTTGCATCAACGCCTGGAATAACCTTAAGCCTTTCTATTCCAGAAAAAGTCGCCAAGTGCATAACATGCGTTCACCAGATACTTTCATTATCTTTCCTTTTAATCTCCGTGAAGACCAAACTGAACGTCACCGCGAAATGACTGCAGCGATGTCCATTACAATTACGTCCGGAAAACCGCGGCGGCAATAACCATTACTACGGGACTGCCTGCCATAATGGTTAGTGAGCGAAACCGCCGGCACGCCCATCGGGATCGCCCTGACATTTAATTGCGCACACGACTGTACATACAGCGGCGAAGTAAAAACCTGCACGGCGACAGAGAGAGGCGAGTATGCTATGAACGTCGCGATCATGTAGAGGGCGTTACGACTCACTTCGCGTGCGCGTTTTTAACTGTCCTGTGCGCGGCTGACGTCCAGCAGTTAAACAAAGGAAACGAAGGCAGTTCAGGAAAAGAAATGGAAACAACCAAAAAGCAAGAAAGATAAAACCAGTCACCCCATATACAGCATGGCGCTAACGTACACTGTTCCATCTCCTCCCCTTATTCAGCCTACATGACAGCCGCTACCCCTTCTAATCCGTCCCTTCACTTCACGACAAGCACGCCTGTACTGTGGCGCAGCACTGCGAAGCATATCGCCTCCTCTGATCGCTTATAAGTTTTTTTTTCTTATATTTGTTTTCTTCGCTTGTCACGCCGGCGTGGCGTCGAGTCAACAGCGTCGTTGTAGTGGGTGGAGCGACGGAACCCTCGGAATAAAAAAAAAAGGCCCAACGCCGCTGTCTCGAACTTCTCCCAAGACAGGACAAGACAAGACAAGAAGAAAACCGCACGTTCTCCACCGCACGTTCCAGCATATAAAGACGTCCTCGCCCGGTATTAGAAGGGTAAAAAAAAGGCAAGTACTCAGCGAGACAAAGCAGCTTGGGACACGCGGTATCAAGGGGCCGCCAGCGGTGCATCAAAATCTTAAGCAACGCCCTGACAAGGCGCCTCTTCTTTCTCTCTTCCTCGTTCTCTCTCCCCCTCGGGACGGAAGAATATGTTCGAGAGAAAGAAGGAAGAAAAGGGGAGAAGAAGAGGATGCACCATCACGTCCTGTCGTTAGCTCCCGGCCCAGGTTGCAACACGCAGCTGTCACCTGAAGCGAGGATCAAGAGCCGAGAAGGATGAGCAGAGGATGGCGGCAGACTTGTACAGGGTGCGACGGTAACAAAAGTCTCCACGTAAGAGGAGCAGGAACACATACACACACCACACGGCGCCGCCGAAACGAATACGGACGCGGGCACGCCTTGACCCTTTTCGTGACACGCAGTCAAGACGAGGCAACAATGTGCGGGCCACTCGAGCGACGGAATTCAGCGCGCCATGTTCAATCGGAAGAACCCTTGACTAGAGCGTTCTTGAGCCTCACTACATGGAGCACTACATGGAGTAGCAATTAGTTACGCGCGTATACGCGCAGAAGCGTGTGCTCAGGTGCGAGAAACGTAAAATGGAACAGTCAACCCCGCGCTTCAAGAACCATACTTATTTTGAATATTACGATCGAACTTGGAAAGACCCTGATTGGTTGATCGATCCTCAAGATACGAAGCAGCAATGAAGCAAGCCGCACAGGATGGCGCCGAACTTGGAAAGATCCTGATTGGTTGATCGATTCTCAAGGTCCAAACTAACACTGAGGCATGCCGCACTAGATGACGCCGCATTAATTCTGACAAGCGGAGGTCTCTACTTTGCCTCCACCAAAACCCAACCGCCAAATACTTGAAAACGCACTGAAGGGATAATCGGTGAACTAGAAAATTAAAGCGACGAAAGGTACCGCAACTGGCAGTTTCTAACAAACACCTGATATACACAAACAGAAAAGCTACAGCTGCAAAAGGTAACAGAGAAAGAAAAAGACACGAACAAACCGAGCGCTGACTTCCGAAAGGTTTTTTTTTTTTTTCCAAAGTGTGATATTTCTACGCGAGAACATGATTGCATGTTATCACGAGCGCGTAAGGAATCAATATCATTGAAACGCGAACTCTATCACATAGGAATATGGACACAAGTACCTCCCAATCTTTGTATTCTGCTCATTTCTTGTTTGCAAGAAAAGAAAAAGCACTTTTTGCAGAAGCCTTCAGCCACGCTCGTTTCTGCTTTTTCGAGAGCGAGAGAGTTTAGTTTTATGCTCGGCTGCTGACCCTAAAGACGCGGGTTCGATCCCGGCCGCGGCGGTTGAATTTCTTTGGAGGAGAAATTCTAGAGGCCCGTGTACTGTGCGCTGCAGAGCATGTTAAAGAACCCCAGGTGGTCGAAATTTCCGGAGCCCTCCACTACGGCGTCTCTCATAGCCTTAGCCGCTTTGGGACGTTAAACCCCATAAACCAAACTAAACCAAACCAGTTTTGTTTTTGTATGTTTACTATATGCGCACCATTGCATGCTGTTCTTCGTGCCGTAGTAACGACGAGCCTTCGTGGAGGTCACCAGTCATTTTCATTCTTAAAAGGCCACAGACTGTAATAGACAGCAATAGCACTATGAGTGTTAATTCGCAGGGTGGTTCCCGTTTTGCTCCCGACTGTAACGTGCGCGCCATTTCAGGAACAGTTTTCACGGTAAAAGATGCGCGTTATATTTGGGAAAACACGGTAACGCTTCTCACTGGCACTCGGGGAACAATCGCTCGTACAGTGCTGATAAACTGTTCCCTTTCACATTGCTTCGACCTGTAGGTAGCCCGGGCTGCAGCGAGGATCGTTCATGCAAAGCTATAAATTGATGCATGACCTTCACTTATTGACTGCGTCTCGTCGGGGCATGCAGAGCAATCACAGAACAATGAATAATCAGTGCACTTTCCGCTCTGTTTCTATAACTGTGATGATATCAAGGGCACCCCTTACGATTTTGTTCTATTGTCAAAGCGTAAAGCACCCATTGTGTTGAAACGTAGCAAACAAGAAGGCGTATGTGCGGGCCAAACTTGTTGCCGGATTAGCTGGTCCATTTCTCGGTATTAAGCTAGCGCAGCGCAGAACGAACACAGGGAAAACCACGAGGGACATTACTGACAGAAGATTTTTTTTTATTCGGAAGACACTCAATATAGGTAGGGTGGAGCATAGTAAGCCGGAAAACCTCCTTAAAGGGCAACTGCATAGGTTTTATAAATCGATGAGCTTAAAGGGGTCGAATGCGTGAAACTTGCAGGTAAATCATGTGGAGTCTTTCTGAGCTAGCAGTTGAAATGGTGACGTAATCGCCGATTAAAATCGCGACGGCCTTCATGCTTCTCCGCAGCGCACAGTGCCAAGTGGGGGTCGCATGATGACGACATCAAAGGTACCGGTATATTTCCAACGTCTAAAAGCTTGCTTTGAAGGAAAAAATCCAATGCCACCGAAGCCAAAACTCGCCCAGCGTTGTTTGGCAGCATCCGACGAGGCACAACAGGATGTGGCTGACGGGAGCGGTCAATTAAAATCTTACCTTCCGTGACGTCATACCGAACTTCCCGGGCTGTTCCACTGCTTTGAGGAGAAACGCAAAATTCAATCGTCGATTACGTCACCATTTTAAATGCTAGCGCAAGAACACTAGACATGCCTTACCTACAGCCTATGTAGTTTCGAATCCTTGAATATCGCGTAATTCTCAAAAAGCCGTGCAGTGCAGTTACCCTTTAAGAGTTAGAGGAGATCCCGAGTAGCAAGACACAACCGTAGGGTCGCAGGTTTCTGGCTGTAGCCTCGTTGCCCTGTATGCCAAACGCGGCAGACGTCTCTGAGTATTCTAGCAGATCGCACGTCGGAGGTGACAGCCGCCAGTACAGACATTGGTTGTTTACACTGGCGCTACTCTGATTGGCGGGTATTCCCAGACCGGCTCATTTTGTCCCTTCGTATACGCCGCCAGCAGTTCTACGCCTTGCTACAACAGCCGACTCAGAGGTAGCGACCAGCGAAGAGTTATCGACTTGTCGGTGCTCGTACAGACGCAACCAGATTGCTGGCCTCTCAAGAGCTAAGTTATTCAAGCTGATCGATCAGGTTATATTGGGGTCCTTGACTGGAGCAGCACCTCCCAAAGACAGCTAGACAGCACAACGACGCTATACGGGTGACGGGAAGAACATTTATTGAAAGGCAGAGAATATTGCCGGCTTACGTTGTGGCATATGTCATTGCATGGCGACACGGGATTAGGCTAGGAAGTAGGTATACAATAAGAAGGTCGAAAAGTAAAAGCGCGAACAACAAAAACCTAGCCTTAATATTTCAGCCAAGATATGAAGGAATATTGAAATTGCTCTTTGACGGGCGACTGGGTGTCAGTCGAGGCTTTTGTAAGGAAACGTCAGTAAAACGGAACGAGCCGGAAGGCAGAATATCCGGTGCTGCTTTGATGTATTTCCTAGCGCGAGAGTGCCCCAAGCAAGCGCAGCCATATTATAGGCTATTTCTTATCCAGAGCCACGAAGGTGACACACTACCATTTCCACATAACTGTTGTTGTCGTAGTGAAGGATTACGGATTTGAAAGGTTCACATTCGCCTAGGTTTAACACGACAACACACAATTGTAGTGTTGCGTGCACAAAACATTTCAATACGCAAGCAAACTGCGACTCATCATTGCTCGTGCGCAGAACGCTACGAAAACCGTAGCGGCTAGCGCACGAACGCACACAACTTATCGTTGCGAGAGTATGTAATTGCCTGCCCATTGAATCGCAAGCAGCTCGAAGGATTCCTCGACGTAAACTAATACTGAACGAGCCGAACGACTGCAACTAAAATGGAGTACATTACAATTTAGGTCCACAGTGAGACATCGTGAAAGATCCAGTGCGCCGCGATCGGGTAGGCTTCATCGCAGAGCCGTAAGGCCACGCCCACTATATCTATGGCAAGGAGAGGGAGAGGGCGAATCCCCGAGCAGCACGTCTTCACCGAAGGCGAGAAATACGATCGCATCTCCCCGACCGATAACATCACAGGCACTCCGGCGACGAAATCGGAACATGGCGCATCACAGTTAGATTCTCTCCGACCAAATCCACTTTAAAACACTGTTGTACGTAGTTTTGACCGTAAAGTTATTCTAGTTATTGAACACCGTCATTAGTCACAGGGAGACGAATAACGCATTCGCAGCCCTGACTTAGCCCTAACGCTCGCAAGCAGGGATGAAGGCCCCACAGACGAGAGACCTCGTTCAAGTCACTCGGAAGAGGAGAAGGCACGGGGAGAGGGGGAGGAAACACGCCATACGCCGCCCGCATTTTCGATCGGATGAGCCGCGCAGCCTCGGAAAAACCGCGGGAGGGGTCGACCATGCCCACACGCAAAGACGCCGCACGCCACCGAGTCAACTCGAGGAGACGAACAACGTGTCAGACGGGACGCGCGACAGCGACACACTCCAAAAGGAGAAAGACAAAAAAAAAAAGATATCGAGCAAAGAAGCGAGCGAACGAGCGAGTAGTGCTGCAAACAACAAGCTTGGCGGAGTTGTAGCAGGTCGCTCGCGAGGCGCGCAATCAAACGAACGGCTCTTGCAGCAGCGAGTTCGCGTCCCTGATTATGCAAATACACCGCGGCTTGTCGCGGTCTCTGATCGACGCTCGCGCTGAACAGGGACGACCTCTGCTGCAGGGCTCTTCGTGTTTGTGCGGCGCAGAGAGAGACAGCCGTCGCCTACTTGGCAGGACGGGGCAAAGGGCATGCAGTGAAGGAAGGAAGGAAGGAAGGAAGACCTGACAAAAATGGCTATGGAATTTCTGTAGACATTTTTCTACTAATAATCCAAAGGATGCCCTTTGGATTATTGCCTACAGGCTGAATACAGAAGCTCTACAAAGGAACTCTCTGTTAACCGACGACTGCGGTTAGCCATTTGTAGAACTAAAAACAGGCACTTGAGTAATGCGAACTCGATAAAGCTGCAGGTTTTATTGTTCCGAGCAAAAACTGATTCTAAGTTTGTTTTTTTTTTCTGACCAAGTTACGTTTGTCCGGGAGCAAAAAAGAAAAACGCCTTTAAAGCCGAGAAATTTGTATTTAAAAATCTTTCGTCAGTCCATTCAAACTAGTGACGTTTTTGCCCAAAAGGACGGGTTTCCACCGCTTTGAGGTGACCGGCGCTACAGCGTAGCTTCTGGGATCCGCACCCAGAATCGCTGTCGACGCATGGATTTTAGTTGTGAAACCAACCGGGAGATGGCGACACCTGTTTTTCGTTTCTTAGTCTTTTATAGCTTATAAAACCGCCGTTTGCAACGGGAGAGGTCGGTTTGTGAATACAACGTGATACTCGGTGTCCTTTCAAGGCTTGATGTAAGGCACCCTATAACATTTCGAGAAGTGAGAGGAGCTTTGTCAGGTTGTGCAGGAACATGCTTTCCCTCTGCTTCTTATTCGCCGCTTATGATTATTTGGTGAAAAAAAAAAAAAGTTGATTGACTGACTGATTGAATGACTTCGGAATTAATAGAGATACGCGTTGACAGCAGCAAGAAAGAATACTGTGAATGCCGTCGCAATGCCGGAAGCAGATATAGCCGTTCCCCCTGCCAGCATGTGCCGTTTGCAAAGCCAGAGGTTGGCCTAAAAGCAACATATCGATCGCTACGCCCGAAGAAACGCGGCATAGATAAACCTCATTCTTATCTATAGCGCTGTTCCTTGGTGGACCCCGTTTTATTTTTGTTCCCGCATTTAGCTTGCGCGTGCGAAGAGTCGTTAGATTTCGCGTCGTATGCATATACAGCCTTATCTTCCGGCGAGGCCGTTCCGACAGTCACCTTCGGCTGTCGACCTCGTTTATTTAAACCCGTTATCTCCTCTACACCTCTTAAACCTGCTCCATCTCGATGCTGCTTTCGCTAAGTACTCACGCAGACCTCCCAAACTTGTTTCTCATTGTTTTATTTTATTTGCAAAGATTTTGCGCTGGTCTGTGTGACGTCCTCGAAAGAAGTTGTAACTTCTCACACTTCAAATAGAGTGATCAGTCCTTCGGCGATGAACTCGAGGAAATGAAACATAGAAAACCATAACTCACACTGGGAGGACGCCCGCCGCTCGCTGCGTTGAAGCCAATAAAGATAAAGGCATCTATAATAAGTCTAGAGGCGGCCCAACAAACTAGGGCGATTTCCAAGTCGAATCTGTACGGGTGTGCCATGGAAATCCCCAGTCCTTTACACGGGCAAACAAACTGCAGTTTCTTCTCTCGTCTTCCCCATTTCGACTTGCAGAGCCTTTTACGTCGCCAACATCAATTTTCAGCAATTGTTTTTCCAATTCGGTCACAAATGCTATCGTTCTTCACCCACTGATTTACCAATGCAACTGCGAGTTCCGTTTCCTTTAAAATTCTAGACAAGCACTCTGTTTTTCTCTTCATCGGCTGGAACTTATGTATTTTGTAAGCAATGTCTTCCGGTCTTTAAATCTGTAAGAACTGAATTAAAATTCGTAGTTACCAGTCCCTCCGTCCACCCTCCAGTTGATGACTAATGCGTCGCCCGATGTCGCGTTTTTGGCAAATACCAGCGGAAAGCTGCCCATGTGCAGCGCCCCTCGCACCTTTTTCTCCGAGTAAGAACGTGCAGAAACTGTCTGCAAAACTTGTCATCCAGCATCGCCCATTTAGATACCCTCAAAAACAACTGCGGGGCTCGCTCCTGTACTTCCTCTTTTCCTTTTCAACAGAAACCGTTGCCTAGAAACTCTCTCAGAGCCCAAGAAACGACGTATCTCGAGTCCAACAAACAGCGCACCAACGGAGAGAACCTTAGGGAACTAACGTTGCAGGAAAAAAATCTCCCCAAGTCCGACGAGTTCTCGCGAAACACGAGTCAACAACGGAGCTATAGTATAGCGAGACGAAAACGGGACCGGAGTAAGAAGATCGTGTATACAAAGCGTGCAACTCCGAGGTAAGTAAACAACGGGATAAACAAGCCGACGGAACCTTGTATACATTTTTCCGCGAGAAAAACACTGTTCGGCACGGGACATACAAAATATAAACAAAGAAAAACGGCAAGGAGAAAGTCGTCGTCAAGCGCGTCGACAGCAGCCTTCCTTAAGAACCGAACGAGCTCAAAGTCCCGGCCCTAGCGCCAGTCCCGGGTGAGACTCCAGTTTCTTCGTGCAAACACAAGGTTCAGAACGAGTGTTGAAATCTCGACGACGCTATTCGCGCCCTCCGCGGCCGAAGCCCTCGAGGCAAACAAACAGCTCAGCAAAATATATACATTGTTATGCGCGGAAATACTAAACAAACTTCAGGAGTAAACACGCATCTTCACTTCTCTCCCTTTCCTTTTCTCATCTTCGTTTTATTTTCATTTGCTGGGGATGCGATATAGCACGAAGTTTTTGACGGCGATGATCAAATTGCGCTTCCGCAAACTTTCAGAACGCCTGCTTCAGGGTCTCAGCGACGGACAGGAAGGCAGGATTGACGAAGTGTCATGAGACATCGACAGGATGAACATCTATTTAAACAGTCGTTAAGCATTCATCTCTTTCTTTGGAATCCAACAGGTTTCTGCTAGAGAAACGGGGGAACGACCGTTCCCCCTCTTGCTTTTTTTTTTTACTGATCTCTTAATTTAAGACCATTTTAAAACCTTTTTAAACCCTTCTACAGCGCTTCTTCATTCGAGAACGGCAGGGTGAAGCCGTTCCGCTAAAGAGACAGCAGAGGATAAGAAAAAAAATTACAGCACTTTCGCTCAAAGTGATATGGGTGAGCGCATTAGCTGATACTAGAACGCATGATAATGCAGCGTGATTATGCATGTGACACCACTCAAACTATGATAATTTTAATTGAATGTTGCGGTAAGTTTTCCTTTGTAACCTTGGATGCGAAGATACGGGCACATCTTCAGATAATCTCCGGTGAAAAACCCCAGAGCTGTAGGGTGGAAGGAATTTTCACTATCAAACGCTAATCCATCACATTCGCGATCGAATGCTTGCCTGCTTGATGGGTCATGCAATAAGCGACGTGACGTCACTATCACGCGATGAAACGATTTCGCGAGACCGACGGGGCGGGATCTCCATCAGCCGTTAAAGGGCTGACGATGACGAATGAAACACCAACAAAAAAGCGCGCATCCTGCGACCCCCTCTACCAGCGGCCAGTCCGACCCAGAAATGTGTTCCTCCGTACTGCACTCGTGGGCATCGGCAGAAATCAGTCACAACTATAGCGCACACCGGAGAGACGCTGCCGCGGACGACCGCAGGCAGAGGTCGCGCTCAACCAGAAAGGAAAGACCTTGAGCCGATTCCCACGCGACGATTATACGAGCGGTTGGGAATCGTTGGGTCGCTTTCGCCCCATGCCGCTCTTCCCTTTCCTAATGATGATGGTCCGATCAGGGGAAGGAGCGGCGAGCACGCAGTCGCGAACCGCACGCGGAGGCGAATCGATTCCTCTACTCTTCTTCTTTGCCCCTTGCTCACGAATCATCGAGGAGGGGGCGGATTAGTAGCCTTGCATTGCGCCCGTACACGACACGCTGTAGGCTAAATATGTGTACATACTCAGCGATGGCAGTGGGTGCCCTGATTGGGCGCTCCTCATTATTCACTAGCGAACAGCGAACGAGATTAAGGTAAAAGGCAAATCGATTCACTTGGTTGGGTGCATTTTACTTGCCTAACATGATGGAAGCCATTCGGAATCGAGCCGCAAGATTCATATGCAGAAACTATGGTCGTCACGCAAGCATAACACAAACAAAACGCGACATTTTCCCGTAATCATCATATGTTCGTCGTTCAGTCTCTCCTCTATGCTTGCATCCCACATATGTTCCCAACATTGCCCTATGTCCGCTATAACTCAATGTTCCTCGTCACGCTCACGGCGGCGGTTACAAATCAACTAAGGTTTTTTCGCATTTCTGGTAATACTCGAACATCTGCGCTTTCTCGGGCCATATCGGTTTGGAATGACCTTGCATCCGTAGCTGACAGCGAGAACATTTCGAGACAAGTTGTTCGGCCATTACTCACGCTGACAACGCCTATGGATGCTACGCGTGGTTACGGGTAAGTGAGTTCTCTTTTCATTTCGATTTATTTTTATGTTCAGTTTTGTTCTTTTCAGTAATATGTTTCAGCGGGTATCTTCAATTGTTTTTTCGTGTTGTATTTGTTATTCTGAAATGTATTTCTGAAATTTTTGTGTGAAATTTTCTTGCTTCCTTGGATTTCCTTGTTTGCTACGTTCCGATGTTTAAGCCGCCGCGGTGGCTCAGCGGTTATGGTGCTCGGCTGCTGATCAGACAGATCAGCAGAAAGATCAGAAAAAAGAAAAAAAGCAGCGGCGCGCGCATGGCCATTGAGGGTACACTTGAAGTCTTAGTTCTAACGTGGATACCATTCGAACTAAAATTTCATCCAGCAACAGCGTCAACTTCAAGGACCAGCACCACAGTGCTAAACGTGAGTTCATGTGTCAATGCAAGTCGCTATGTATAATTTTCAACGACAAGGGGCACTCCATTAAAAGTCACGTCGGATCAATTCCAAGCAGAGACCTATAGGCAGACTCGCCCCAGATTAAGAATAACAATCAACCTAATACGCATAATTGGGCATAGTGGAGTTGACAAAGTCCATTAGTGTTATTAGCATTCAAAAGCCCTCGAGAATCTCAACACACAATCTGAATCCACGGACGAGAGCCAAGTAGTCATATCTAAAGGCCCGCAGATCAAAACTGTACACCCATGTCAGTCAGTCAAACTGGTTCGCGATGATAAACAACAAAAAATAAAGCTCTACAGCAGAAATTGATAAACAAAACATCACTCCTAGCCGAATGAATTTCAAGACCCAGCTCAGGAAAGGTTTGATCAGTGGCTTTATAAAAAATAATGGGGCTACAAAGGTACCAAAGTAACTGCGGCCACTTCTCGCCGGCAGTCACGCTCACTGCGTGCTATTCGCGTGTTCCGTACACTGCGTAGATCGAAAAGCTCCTAACTGGGGCGGTCAGGGACCGGACTATTTCTTCGATCGCGAGTAATCGATGATGATGGATGACGACCCCGCGCCGCACTTCAGTTTTCTCCACTTTCCATTTCACTGTGCCCTTAATTTCCTGCCCGATCAGATAGCAATAATTGCTTCCTGCAAAACCGAAGCTTCTTTCTGAGCGCTTGTCAAAGAGTATTTGAAATGTTCTCGTTCAGTGCTACGCCTGCGCCGTCTCTCTTCGTTATCCTATCGAAGCTCAGAAGAAACCGACAATAAATTCACGCGCGTTATCTGGAAGAAGGATCGAAGAACGAGAACAAAATGCTAACGGCAGCAAAGAGCTTCTGCCTCTTAGCCTTCTCATGTATTAGCAGATTGAGATCTTTGATCAAGAGGGTTGAACTTAAAAGTAGCGCGCGCTAAAATCCTACGCCTTGCATATGCATGCCCTATAAATTTTGCGCGCACCGTGTGATATAAATATTGCATTGCTCGTCTGATACATCTCGGTGGAAGCGTTTTAGCAGTAAGAGCTGGTAACTAATAATCTCGAGCGAGTAATTATTCTTAGTTGCGCAGTGACCAGTTTTGCGTTCCGCTTTTCGATACTGACTTGGCCCATATAGAGAGACTCGTCACGGTCGCTCAGTGGCTGTATACAGCGTTCGGCCGTAAAGCACAGGATAGGAAGAATGAATCGAATCCGGGCTGCGGTGGCTGCTTTTTTATAGAGGCGGAATGCATAAGCGCTCATGTGATTTCCGATGTGAGTACAGGTGGTAAAAATCTACCCGGAGCTCTCAACCACGCCACCTCTCCCGTTCTGGCTCAATTTCATCCTTTCTTAATCATTTTCCCTCAGGGCGCGCTTCAACCTTCCATTATATTGAGAAAGTTACTGCACCTTCATGCAACGAAAACAGCCGCCTTGAAACTGTTGGTGTTCCTGGCTCCTATTCATATGTTTTCTGTTAAAGTGTCTTTACCATCTAATTGCATTGTGTTAAATATTAGAATTCCTTATTTCTTTTTGCCATGTGTTTATGGGTTTGTACTGCTTTAAATATATCTGCCAGGTGCATCTGTTTTGTAACATGTTTCTGTACTGTCTTATAGTGCGGTGTGCTCCTCGCACGTTGTTTTCCCTTTACCTTGTATATTTTGTTTTTGCGCCACTTTGTATGCTGCCAAAAGGGGGGCCGTTGCTCTGCCAAGCTTTTGAAAGACAGCTTTTACTTCGGTCCCCTGCATCATCATGTACAACGTGATCAAATAAACATTATTATTATTATTACCTTCCCTCATAGAACGTTTACATTTGCGTGTAGAGATATGGCGCAGAGGTACGTATGTCTGAAGTGGCGGTGCTCGGCTTGCTGAGTGCGTCATAGGGCCACTTGATGACGTCACTCTATTTTTATTGTCATCGCTAGGATTGTCTGTGCTATCTGCGAGTAGAAACACATACACACGCACACACATACACGCCGCCGGCTTTTCCCGTAATGAGATTAATAATGCGTTTGCATTAATAATGTTTTTCCTGAGCACACGGATCCGGTAAACATCTGCTAGCCACTGTAGGTGACGAGGAAAGACTGCACCACAAGGTTGGCCGAATAATCAGTCCTGGCGCGCAGTGAAAAGAACGACCGAACAAAGCCAAAACGTTCGCAAACTGAAAAAAAAAAATAAAAATAAAAAGGTTGTTGCGAACCTTCGACGCTTCTTTATTCTTTTTACTTTGCTATCACGCGGGTATTTTTCCCTTCCCTTCCCTTCCCTTCCCTTCCCTTTCTTTCTCTCCTTTGTTGTCCCTTCACCTTTCTTTGTGTTCCTTCTACATGACTGGAAAGCAACGCGTCACTGACCACATTTATTTATTTATCTGTTCACTTGCTTTGTCCGCAAGCCTGCTTCCTTATTTTGGCGAAGGCGTCCGTATACCGGTACAAATCACCGAGCGGCGAGGCGCTCACGTCATGAGCATCTGCTGCCTCGACGACGGAGCCAGAAAGTGGTGGTGGCAGGTTTCTTCCGCCTTTTCGTTTTATTTTCTCCTCTTCCTCTCCCTGGCTGTTCCCGCAAGCATCTAGTGTTCCTTTTCTATTGTTTGTCTCTGACCTTGGGTGGCACGACAGGAAAAAATAACAGCACGGTGCTCAAAAAGAAACAACAACAGAGAAGTGGGTCAAGTGTCCCTTATCTTCCTTTTTTTCCGTTTAATTCATGCATCTATCTTGAAGGGTACAGGAGCCCCCCTCCCCCCTTTCCCCGTTGTAAAACCGACATCAAAAGTAATGTGGTCACACGGAGAAGGCGGGCCGACGAAAAAGGAGGGGCGCTAGGAGGGAAGGAATTCCTTGATGGTGATGAGGGAAGATGTGATGAGAAGTGGCGAGGGTATAGGATATTGTCTCTAGGCAAGAGGCAGAGAGGCAACAAAGGGAAAGGTGCTGAGTGAGACAGGAGGGAGGGTAGGGCGCGCACGTCATACGTTATTAAACGGCTGCATCAAGCGTGGCCCAAACGACGTGGCTAAAGGAATCTCCGTCCGTCTCCGCCCGTTTCTAATAAGCGTTGCGAAGTATAATCAGCTACCGACAGTAGCCTCTGGAGCCGCGATATTTGCTCTAAGCAACTGTCTTCATTGAAAATGCAACGGTCGACACGTAGTGTCTTGCGCTATATTGATGCGGTACACCACTTGCTATTTTTTTCTTCTTAATTTGGATAAATAATAAAACGAGAAGTGGCTAGTTCAGAGGGGCACTGGATAATAAATGCTCGTTTAAGGCGAGTGCCCGAAGGATAATGCGAGAAAGCGGACGTCTTGTTTCATCGGACTTCTCGACTGTTTTCATCAGACTGCTGCCTCGGGCTGTCGCCGCGGAGTCACCGAAGCTTTTCTGTTCTGATTACGAGAGCGTAATTAATGAGTGCTGCTTTAGTACGAGTTCTTCCAATTCTCCACGCACGTAATTGATGAAGAGGTCACGTACCGAGCGTGGTTCCCTTTCCATTACTGCGATGTAACAATAAAATAAAAATGAATAAAAGTCGTTTATCTTGCTAAGAACACCGCCCAGGGCAATGTGAGGCTTCCCCTGAAAACATCACGCAATGTGGAAGCAGTCTCTTTCGAAATGTCGGAGGCAAATATGTACCGCCACATATGCATACAGTACTGCGGCATTAAATCGCATACACAGACGTGGTACGTGTCGCAGTGCAGCGTATGAGAGGGTTGTGTACGACGCCGATAAGCAAGGCAAAAGAAAAATTGAAGGGGCATTCTCGGCTGGCGCGAGTTTCGAAGTCGGCTCTTAAGGGAGTCATGTTGCTTAGAGGGCTAAAAGTCACATTCGTCGGTTTTAGTGAGTCGTGCGAAAATCACAGTCGCATAACTCATTAATGTGATGAAGAATTTACATGACGCTTTCGTCACATAGGGCCATTAGTGACATTTAGAATAGAGTGACGTTATCGGTTAAGGGCATAGGGTAATAGCGGGGGCCAGCGCGCAGGCGCAGCACAATAGCCGCAGGGAGGGGCGTTGTTGTCCTGCCCGTAACCGAGAGCATCACTCTATTCTAATTGTCCCAATGTCACGTGACCACAATCAATGATGAGTGGTTCGTCACCTGTGGGTCATCATTGGTCAGATAATAACCCACAGATGACGAGCCACTCATCCCTGATGATGGTCGCGTGATATTAGAGACAAGGGTGATGTGAATGATTCTGACGTCACTGGTAATGGTCACGTGATGATTACCCATATGACCAAATAGGTTATGTAACCCATGATGACAGTGACCATCAGCGACGATGACGCCACTGATAATGGTCACGAAATGGCTACCACGTGACCCTATAGTGACAGCTGAGCACATTGTTGACGGTGGTCATCTGAGGCTGGCATCACTTCGCTAGAACGACAAGGCCTCTGCACAGCCACAACTTAAGCTGTAAAATAGTGCTGTGGAAGTACAGTGCGCGCCAGGGCTGTTAAATCACACGTTCACTTGTGCAGACATTTCGCTACTTTGAAAATAACGTGAACGGAGCCTGCCAATCACTTGATCACTGTCAATAAAATAAATTTTTTTTATTCGTGCGAATGGCGAAGCATCGGTCTGCCTTGAAAGACACGAAGGCAGCGCCACCTTCACACACGACTGACGAAAGTTAGGAAGGCACGCGATTTTGAACTATCGACGATGTTCCTAGCGTTCCACAAAGCCACGGGTACGATTAATAAGGAACAAAGGGCACGACCTACGCGGCGTTATTTCCATAAAAACAAGCTCGAACACAGTGTGAGTCGTCTTTATAATTCATGAAATAAAGATGAAGGAACGCCTTCAAAAAGAAAATAAGTTATTCATGCATGAAATAAAAACTACTCTACGGTATATACCGTACTCTCGTGCCCGATTTCCAGCCGTTCGGATCCCGATGCCCGCACATTTTACAGCGATAGCGGTGAAGCGTGCATTCCAGGGTTTAAAGTTATTATCGCCGCCGTCGTCGTCGTCGTCGTCGTCGTAGTAGTAGTAGTAGTAGTAGTAGTAGTAGTAGTAGTAGTAGTAGTAGTAGTAGTAGTAGTAGTAGTAGTGGTGGTGGTGCAGTTAGTAGTAGTAGTAGTAGTAGTAGTAGTAGTAGCAGAAGTAGTGCAGTAGTAGTAGTTGCAGTAGGAGTAGTAGTTGTTGTTGTAATAGTAGTAGTAGTAGTAGCAGTAGTAGTAGTAGCAGTAGTAGTAGTCGTAGTGGTAGTAGTAGTAGTAGTAGTAGTAGTAGTAGTAGTAGTAGTAGTAGTAGTAGTAGTAGCAGTAGCAGTAGCAGTAGCAGTAGTAGTAGTAGTAGTAGTAGTAGTAGTAGTAGTAGTAGTAGTAGTAGTAAGTGCGTTGCCATCGCAACCCCACGGAGGGTGGTCCATGGAAGGAGGAGGGAGAATATGTGCAGAGCGGAGGACTGTAAGCTGCCTCGAGACGCACTGCCCAAGGAGAGGGTAATCATCGGCGCCGCGCGCCCAGAGCGGTGGAATGGTGAGGAGAGCTAGTCCAAAAACCGGTATGTGCAGAGTAACTAAAAAAGAGAGCTCTAGAGTTATACTGATATGAAGTCCCTCTCATATTCTCTACCTCAACATAACGTAAACTGTGTAACGCGAGATTCAGCTCTCGCTGCATCTTCGCTGCGCCGTGGTAACCGCCCTATCAACGTTTTTGTCGGCCTGCAAAGTGATCGGGCGCACACCTGAGCAAAGGTCAATCTGCACTTGCTCTCCCTCACTGCTCTGTATCAGTGCAAAGGTCAATATAGACCTGCTCACTCCTTCTCTGCACATGAGCAAAGGTGAATATAGTATACCTGCTATCAACCCCTGTTATGCACCTGTGCATAGGTGTACCTATGCAGAGGCTAATTAAATGTGCTCTTCACCCCTGCTCTGCGCGTTCTTCACCTGTGCACAAGCGCACCTGTCCAAAAGTTCCTTACGCGCCTGCTTTTCACTCCTGCTCTGCACCTCAGCACCTTCGCGCACGCCGAACTTCTTCATACAGCTGTAGCTATAGTTCATGGTTTTCAGTGGGATCCTACCTCACCCGTACAAGCCCATGAGCTCATGTGCACAACATAGGAGCGCCCATGCATTTGCAAGCGCAGATTATAGCCTTGCAAACAAATGGGTCCCTGTGGGAGCTCCGTTAAGAGATGCGCAGCAGGAATACCTGCTCATAAAGGAGCATATATCCTACTGCATTTCATGCAGTGGCGTAATGCAGGCACAGCACACATAGCTCTGGAAGCTTTTACGCACCACATCGACATGTAAGAGAGGGCGCTGCAGTAATTGTAGGAGTGCGCAATACTGCAGATATACACCGCGTCCCTTTTTCAGTTTCCATTTCCATACACTGCAAGGAGGAGGCATGGAATATAGCGTTGGTTCTAAAGCGCCGGCCCAATATATTGCAAGGATGGGCTGAAGGTGATGCACTGACACTGCAGAGACCAAAAGCACGCGCTCGCGCACTTTCGGCTTCGGAAAATCGGATTTCTCGCTCCGTCAGAGGAACTAAGTAGCACATACGTTACTCAAAACACAACCTGGAAGCACGGATTTCGCATTTCGACCCAAACGCGTACCGCGCCGCCGTCTCGGGATTGCCGCGAAAAAATCGGACCCGGCAGCGGCGGTGGAGGAGGCGGCGGCGGGCGTGGTGTATTGCCGGAGGAGCCGGAAATATCTCGCGATGGATCGCTTCGCACGTCAACGGGCGCGGGGAAGAAGCGCACTAGGTTCGATCGTCTTCTCCTCCTTCGAGTCTACGCTCGGCGAGCATCGATCACCAGAGAGCGCTGTCTGCCCCATCACACACACGCACAATTCGACTACCCTTCCCTAACCCCGCAAGGCCCGAGCTGTGTATACCCTCACAAAGCGCGCACAAACGAATACGCCCCAAGTACCCCCGCCATCCATCAATATCACTAAAACAATCGCACGCTAAGCCTCTTCTTCCTGTTTCATTCTTCAAAACGACTTTCTTTTCCTTCTTCATTCAAATTTGTCGCTATATTTTCTTTATTTGCTTGCTAGCTCACATATTTGTTTGTTTACATTCGTGGGTTTGTTGTGGCAGTTATTGGTGTGTGCCACAGCTATACACTTTTCTGGCTGCTCTGACACATCCGCAGTCAACAGATTATCGAATGCAATGTCAGCAAAAATTTTAAATCCATCGCCATCTTTGCACATAGCATGGAATAGGTATATGCACTTTTATTACAAGCGTGCAAATTATACAGTGCACCAATTAATATCAAGCAGTAAGTACTGGATGCAATGAATGAATGAATGAATGAATGAATGAATGAATGAATGAATGAATGAATGAATGAATGAATGAAGCAATCAATCATTTTTTGTTTGTTTTCAGGGGGTTTAACGCCCCAAAGCGACTCAGACTATGAGGGACGCATTAGTGCAGAGAGATAGATACCGAGAGGGGGGAAATGCAGGGATGTTAACCAGAAAGGTTTCCGGTAGGCTACCCTGCACAGGGGAAGGGAATCAGGGGATTAAACAGGGAAGAGAGAAGGAACGGGAAACACAGCCACAATCGGTCAATCAAGGCAGTCTCTGGCAAAAAACAAAACAATGGCTTGTAAGCCTTGATGGCAGTCGACTGTTATGGCCACCGAGCGAGGATCTAGGCCTCTATGAAAGGGCGAGGATCAAGGCGGTCCGTAGTGCAGGGCCACGGAACTTTCGACCACCTGGGGTTCTTTTAGCGTGCACTGACATCACACAGTACACGGGCCTCTAGAATTTCGCCTCCATCGAAATTCCACCGCCACGGCCAGGATCGAACCCGCGTCTTTTAAGGTCAGAAGCCGAGCTCCATAACCACTGAGCCACCGCGGCGGCGCCAAACAGTCAATCAATGTTTTATTCCTAATACACTGCACAGGTAGAGTTAACCTATAAGCAGATTTTGCTTGTTAACTAGGCAGTATGTGAACCATCTTTTTAAATTGAACTTCATCCTCGGAGTCGTGTCCCATAAACTTTTCACGATGAGTGAATATACAGGGAAAGGTGAGAGAAATGGGTACAGCCGGAGCCGCTACATGTGCATTCTTTTACACTTTCCCTCATCCCTTTCCCAAGTGCCGAATAGCAAACCGGTTTCTTCTTCTGGTTAGCCTGCCTGCCTTTCCTTCTCCTCCTCCTTCTTTTACACACAACTGCATGATACATGCAACTCGAATGGTACGCTTTGAGCTTGAAGCTCGATCTTTCCGCGATTAAGATGTATCGGCAAATCTGCTACGGTGCACATTTGGTCGGCTACACGTATACGTTTCCTCTCCCTAAATATTTGCCGTCGTGAAAGGCGCCCGTCGCCACTATCGCGGCTTCGTCGTAAATCAAAGCGGTGGTTCCGGGCCGTATTTCATGCTCCGATGTTCCCAGGAGTGCGTTTAATAACTTTCCGCTCGGTTTCGCTCCATTCGCCTGCCACGCTGCTTCGGAGGCGCGTGCTTACCAAGGCCGGGAAATCTGCGCAAAAGCCTCTAGTTTGCACGACCGCCATCATGTGCCTCGTGGCGCTGAACTCTCAAAATTACCGCGGGAATTTTGACTTTTCGGTACATCGCACTGATTTTTTTTTTTTATGGCCGTCGGAAATAGTTGGTGTGAGCGGAGGGAGCATTTCATAGGTAAGATTTTGCACCCAGAAGGAAAGGTCAAAACAAATCAAATAGATTTTTTTTTTATTTTCTTTCGGCCATGATGAAGGTGAGCGGAGACGGGAAACCGGAATCGATGTAACCGCATATTGTATTTTATGTATGAATAATAAGTGTGAACAAGAGACATTATTACTTATTTGGATTAGAAATTTGTTGATCGAGTACTTTACTGACGGTGTTTGTGTCAGCAACAAATGGTACAGTTTTGAACTCTTTTTTTTTTTTTTTCAGGAAAGGCGGTTTTACTCTGCGCCGGCGGGCCAGCTGAGATCAATAGGTGCATTTCATTCAACGTCGATAACCATTCCTCTTTCCGACACAGCTAGCTTAAATCTTTGGTTTCTGGAGTTGTTACGTGCGATAGTTCCTAACCACCCACAACATCAGCTTGTTCACAAAAGCCGCCGCTTCTTAGTTTGCCGTCAGTGACCAGAACGTTGGTGCACATGCATACTCCACATTTGCAGGCCCAGTTATCAGTTGTCGAACTGACGCACAGTATCAGCACTTCCATACTATTTCACGAATTCTTTTCGTCGCAGTTTCCGATAGTAACAATCAGCAAAAAAAGTCCTGAAAATATTCCCAGTGAAAAAGGAACGCGGCAAAACTTCTCGTCCTTCTCATCGGGGACTTCGAAAGGCGCTGCAGCAACTTATCTGCGCTCTAATTCCTAAATAACCACAGCTTATCTGTTCGGAGTGCCCTCCTTGTTCTTAATGCGCAGCAAAAGAAAACCTACCCGATATCGCCGTTAAAACCCAGGCCGTGCCTTCTTTTTTGTCATCATAATGCTTTTTTACGCATTTTACAAGCCCGGCCTGTAATGCTTCCTAAAAGATAGGAGGGGGGGGGGGGGGGGGCGTAGAAGGGGCGGCGCAGTACTCTAATAAATAAATACCCCCCACAGCCCCCAGCTGTATGCACACCCCTAGATGGCGCGCCTTTAAACGCAGCGGCCGAGGAGACCAGAACGTACTACTTCTTCCGGGTTCGCCGCTGTGTTGACAATCGATGCGGCCTTAGCGGGCCTCTCGTTAAAGGTTCCGCCAAAAACAGCAAAACGGGAACAAGCACAAAAAGCATGGACGCCCAGATGGTTCCTTCGCTCTCGATGCCCACACAACGCTAGCGCCACCCAGCGGCAACGCGCTGCCCATCCCTGTTCTTGGGTCTCACCCTTCCCCCCCTAACGGCACAGCCGGTTGGGTTTCTCTCTACGGGCCCGGCGGGCCCACACAGACGCCGAAGGGGAGGGAGAGGCCGGAAGCTGCAGCCACGGGCCACCCTGACCAGCTTAAAACAGTGCAGCGATGCGGAGGTAGATCGTATTTAAACTAGCTAACTGGCCGCTGAATTTACAGAGCTGTCATGCGCAAGAACGACCGCAGGTAACATGAAAGGGAACGCGTTAACGGCACTCAACCGATGATTGCATTGTAAGTACGAGTGAAAACTGCGCGTCTTCCTTCTGAACTGGTTTCGACCGGGGGGAATAATGCACACAAGACATTTTTTTTTTTTTACTTCAAACTGTCATTAGTGAATCACTCATGGCTGTCTGCAAACTAACTGTTCCCCTTCGTATCGTGTCCGACTGCAAAGGCATGGCCATCTTTTATCTTCGCAACCCTGTCAGCTGGCATAAGTTAAAGCCAATGAAGCACGCATGTTCCGTCATTTTTCAAGCCTTTTCAATAAACAAGCTTGCCTGACCACGCAGAAACAAAGGTTTCCCCGCGAACCAGCATCTTGTACACTTTTATCCGCGACTGTACATGAAGAGTATACAAGAGAAAGCTATACCACTTTCTGATACCTTTGTTCCGTATACTTAACATTATAAATTTCCCTGCTCCTTCACTACTTCTCCGCCTTCATTGGCTTTGAATGCCGTTGCGTACTCTAGGTGAGGGCTTGTTCACATTTTTATTAACCTTATAAGGTTTTTTTTTTCTTTTTCTGAGGGGCCGATTCTACGCAGGTACTGCGACCGGTACGACAGCCGCTGAGCCCCCCTCCCTCCCTCCACTGAAAGGTGGTGGCATGCGTGAAGCCGAATCTATAGGCATTTTAATCAGAATTTATGTTAATCCGCAATGGATAAGATAATATAAGCCAAGAACGAGTAGGATTTCGACAAGCGCACATTTACAACCGATCTCCGCAATTAATCTTCATCTTGACTCACGATTACTCATCATGACTAAAGATTACTCTGTGTCCTTTGACTCCTGTATTATTATGCACAGCATTATTACCAATTATGAATCATCAACTATGAATCATATACATAGTTTCATTAAACATCCCCACTCCACAGTGATTTGCATGCTCGTGACGTAAAAAGCAAAAGAAATGCAACAAGGCATCAAGTCAATGCATCAATACCGTCATCACTTCCACAAGTGATCAGCCGACACCAGGCCTATAGCTTTCACAACACTGCACGCTTCTATCCGGACGGAGCGTATGTACAAGCCCAGCCGGTCGCGGGCCGGGGTCGCCGCACCCATGTAGTCAAATCAAGCGCGCCCAGTTTCGTCTGAACTGCATGGCCAAGCGACCCGTTAGCACCGAGTGCTGCGGCCGATCGTGGCGCCTCTCCCTCGGACATTAACTCGTGCGTGCTACCGCTGCTGCTGCTGCCGCTCCAAATCGGCCCATTGACACCCGCGGGCATGCGAGCTTGCCGAACAAGAAGGGCGAACTCGTCGCCCTAAGTGCTGCTTGCGAGCCAAGGGGGCGTTGTGTTCGCAGGCAGCTCCGTCGAAGCGGTCGAACATAATCGTATGCAGCGGTGGACCAGGGTCTTTTTATACTTGGGAGAAATAAGCTATATCACTTTGCTGTTCCTGTACGACACTCCCAGCACGCCACCGTAATCTCTCTCCACATTCAAGGGTCCCTCTACGAGGTGAGCTGGCGGTATGGTGGCATGCCGCCCCGTTGCAATCGCTACTTATCGGCAAGAAGACGAATGTCACCGCGCCGTTATGAAGGTACAACTTTTGCACACCTGTACATCCATGCATTCGACGCTGAGCACTTTTGTGTTGCTCGGCTGCTGACCCGAAAGACACGGGTTCGATCCAGGACGCGGCGATCGAATTTCTATGGAGGCGAAATGCTAGAGGCCCGCGTACTGTGCGATGTCAGTAGATGTTAAAGAATGAAAGGTAATCGAAATTATCCGGAGCCCTCCGTTACGGTGTCCCTCATAGCCTGAATCGTTTTGGTGCATTAAACCAAATTAACCGCACCAAACCGAACACTTAGACTTTGGGATCGAGACAATAAGCTTCAGACTGAGTGCATGTTTGCTTTGTCAAAGCTTGGAATTTATCACCTTCAAAGCAGATGCTTTTCGAATGAATCTGCTGATCCATCGACGCGCATGGATTTGTTCGGTTACAAGTTGGTAAATATTAATGAAGTCGAAAGTCTAAACGCTGTCCAGCTACGTATTATTGAAGCCTGGTAAAAAAAGGATGGCTTCGGATATTACGCAAAGTATGCTTAGCAACCAAACTCCGCGAGCTAATGGCAAAGTAGCGAGTCTAAAACTACACCGTGTGAAGGGAATGTATCTGAGTCAAATAAAACGCGAACGCGACAGTTGACATGCGTAGAGCAAAACGAGATTTCAGTTGAAGTGAACTGAATAGTAGAACATGATTTAAATATATATGCGCTAGTTAAAAGGCGAGACACAAATGGACAGAGGGACGCACACCACAAGGGCGATATCATCAGCCATGATCAACCAACGCGCCCCTGTGTTATCCTAACACTCGAGCAGTTTTCTATAACATCAAAGGCTCGAAGAATATCTTTTGTGTACTTGTGCTTGTGTTTCAGTGGTGCATTTCGCATCTCATTCGACGTACACCCCTGCGCAAAAGTGGAGAGACTATGCGAAGTAACAACTGCGTGTCAGCACTTTCTCACGGCGCAGCTACTGTTTTTAAGATATGCGTAGAGTGAGTGATAAAATATGTTAGCCTGCTAGTCCACACACTTCTGCCAAGCACGCCTTTATACGCAGAAAAATCGCAATCACCCCCACTCGCGTGGTCTCTCCATTTTTGCACAGGCCTGTACATACACTAAAAAAAAAAAAAGTAAAAAGTAAAAAGTGAGTAAGTAAGCTGTCCTCTAGCGCACTCCTGTTTATTAAATCGAGTGCGCTATAGGACAGTCAACTCCTCTTTTTCTCCCATACAGGCGTATTCGGGTTCAGAGTGCAGCAGTTCGATGGTGCACTGTTCGATGGTCACCTCTCCGGGCTTGCATGTACAGACCGCAGTTGGGAAGATCGGATTAACTGTGGCGTTAGAGTCTGAGTAGTTCCCCAGATAAGGAGCATGCAGGCTCTTCTCAAAGGAAACTAGAACCCTTAGGGACTGGCGAAACTGTGCGCTAGTTAGTTCGAGGAAGTCTGCTGCCATGCAATCAATCTGCGAAAGTTTGCAGGCGTAAATTCTGCCCGCTGGTGGGGGTCTTTTAACAGGCAGCCGCCTGCCGGTGTAACGCTGACTCTCCGGTCGACCTCCATTCGCCACCTGCGACCCACCGTTAAGGAGCTAAGGCTGCTTTTTATCTTTCTATCTGGCGACTGAACTTCTCCTCTCCTCTTTACGCAATAGCGCCCCCCCCCCCCCCCTTTCCTCTTCCTCTTTCCTACTCTCGTCGATGAGAACCGATGTCGCACATAAAAAAAAAAGGAGCTGAATCAGCCTGCCCTAAGTTCCACCGAAGTTCATGTGCAGCTATATGACCACAGTTATGCCTCGATCGATAAGTAACTACTAAGACCCCACTGCCATTCTGCAGGAGCACAGAACTAGATATTACATGTATTTACAATTAACAATCAACGTTCTGTACAGCGCTCCATGGGCGGACTGTTCTGCAAACGTAGCGACACCCTGCCCCTACCCTAAGCCAGATACAACGATTGGGAGGAGGTGCGGCCTCATCGCGTTACAAAGCAGGTGGGTACGAACACGTGACCTGAAAGCCATTAGCCCATAAACACGATCTTTAATAGCACTAATCCGGGAGTTCTGACCCGAGCAAAATAGTCTAACGTTTGTCTGTCCGTCCGAGAGCAATCAGAATCGCATAAATTCCACAGGTGACAGCACGTGCCACCTCAGGGCAGTGACGCACCGCTTAACCGTTGCACCCCTAAGCCAGGAGTGGTATGAGGACTCCCGGGGATCTATGAATGTAGTTGAGAAAGATCAATTATGCATATAAGGATACGCCGTACTTACGCACTTTATACGACAGTTGTAAACGTGCTCTCTCATATTTTGCCTTCTGCGCACTGCTTGGATGCTTTACAAAAGTTTGGCGCCGACTACACTGCGAGAACGTGCAACCATCCACGCACTTTACAGGAGCACAGCTTTACCACCCGGCCGTGATGTAACCGCAACCATGAGCTTCATTATTTTTTCAGTACTACGCGCGCGCTTGCCACATATATATTCGGCTTCTTTCCGACAGCCACTGTGTTTGCAGTTTATAACCACAGTTCAGAAACCGGAAATAACAAAATGTGCTACAGCTTAGTAGTTTGGAGACAAGCTGCACCGGCACAATCATCAGTCTCTCAAAGAGCAACTATTACTCCCTTACAAGAATCACTACAAAGAGAGATCAACGACAGATGGGCCCCTACAGACTAACCATTTGTCGTGTGACATAACTAGTGTATATAGTGTACACTATACTAGCGTAGTTAGTCTTATTTTCTACATTTCTAGATTAGACTGTAGAGTCATCTGTGCTGTTCATGACACCGCTTGAGATCACTATAAGAGTCATTTGGTACTTCAAATAGCAAAACTCTCCTGGCCCTTGTAATCAAATCAGACCCATCAGGCTGTCTCAGAGGACCAATACTCGAAGGTGAGCAGGCTGTCACGCTATCTGCGGCGCTAAGACGAACTACTGAGCGCTGCCAAAACACGAAGATGGTAGAGAAAAAAAAAAATTCCTGTGGCTTAGCTCAGCTTGGCCCCGAGCATAACATGCTCGGCGCATAGCAACCATGGCAACCGGTTGCCATGGTTACAGTGCATGCGCAGTGCTGGGCTGCGACGACCACCCGAAATACGCCGCTGACTAGCCTAGTGTAGCTTTCGTTACAAAACTGCACGGCACCACCGATAGCTGACGGCCCAGCTCATAGGTGGTGCGACCGTCTCTCCACGAAGTGACCTGGCTTGGAAGCAGATTTTCGCAAATGGTCTGATCAAATAGCTATGGACTGTATTGAGCGTTCGCGTTAAGTGAGTGCGCACGACTGTACGCACGCATGCAAGACATGTGCAACGGCATCATCGATCTCTTAGCGCGCAACATTCGTAATCAAATTAGCTTCGCATAAAGGAGGTTCCCGCCATCTCAGAAGCTGCGAAAACGTCGCTTCAGCTTCGATAAGTGTCCTGAGTAAGGTATCAACCGTTTCAAACATGGTTTTCGAAGTAATTTGCTGAACGTGGGATGTTTTGTTCTTTTACGAAAAGAAAGAGTTTGCCGTCCCTAACGCAACGATCCACCAATTTTGTCAACATTTCTTTTTTTTTTTTGCCTTATCTCCCTCTCCTGCGGTAAAGGAGAATTCCACTAATAAGAACGTGACTGAAGCGAATGAAGCTGAACGAAGATTTGCTTAACTACACCCAGCTAAACTGATTTCAGTGCGCGAGCACATCTCACTAACTGCGAAACTTCCCTGCGGCACTGCTGGATGACCTTTGTGTACTGTGGGTCCTCTAATTTTGTTCAAGAACGAGAAACTTAGTTTTCTATCTGGCTGTGCAGTCCTGATTTGTCGCTTTGTTGTTTGCAGCAGTCAGAGTGCATTAAGCTGTGTTTTATCTGTGCACTATTATTCCTTTTATATTTGAGAATTTCGTGGATATATGACATCAACCCTAACAGAGAGAAAGACAGGTCATGAGAGCGAATTTACAAGATGAACGGCAGAAATTCACCCTGCGGTAGTGTGCTCGAAGCTTTAAGTTATTAGATGGACACGGCAGGCGATAAGGTGAACGGGAGACGGCAGGCTCTGACGGGGCACAGATCATTTGCACCCTTAATCGCCAAACCTGGAAGGACATCTAAAGATAACACTGCAGTAATAATAATCGACTGGAGCGTCTTCTAATTATGATCTCACGGAATGGTCCGGTCAGGAACCTCCGAAGCTTCAATTTTAAATTTAATAAATTCATCATCATCAACATCACCACCACCACCAACAACAATATCATCAGCCTGACTACGCCCAGTGCAGGACAAAGGTCTCTCCCATAAAGCTACAATTAACCCTATTCTTTGCAAGCTGCGGCCACCTTACACCAGCAGACTTCTTAATCTCACCCGCCCAGCTTACTTTCTGCCGCCCCCTGCTACGCTTGCCTCCTCTTGGAATCTACTCCGTTACCCTTAAGGACCAGCGGTTATCCTGCCTTCGCATTACACGCCGTGCCCAAGCCCACTTCTTCCTCTTCATTTCAACTAGGATGTCATTAACTCGCGTTTGTTCCCTGACCCACTCTGCCCTCTTCCTGTCCCTTAACGTTACATAGGTCTATCACTTTCCTTTCCATAGCTCGCTGCGTTGTCCTCAATTTAATTTCAACCCTTTCCGTTAGCCTCCACGTTTCTGCCCCACAAGTGAGTACCGGTAAGATACAGCTGCTATCTACTCGTCTCTTGAGGGATATTTCTAAACTGCCATTCATGATTTGAGAGAACCTGCCAGGTGCGCTCCACCCCATTCTTATTCTTCTAGTAATTAAGAAGGAAGCCTTTAATGCCTCATCGTTGTAAGCAGAAGTTGTCGACAGAAATGTCACGCTTTTCAATTGGTCGAAACGGTCGTGACGTCACAGTGCGCGTATTTCAAACGGGGCCAATTGTACTTCGGCTACTAACCATGCAACCAATTAAAGGGATCGTATAGTGATGCTCCAAGTTAGTGGGTCTTACTTAACCAATTAGCCTAATTAATTTTTCTAGTCAGACCAAATAAATAAATAAAACCGAGTAGGAAATTGGCCGAGCTCGAGAATCGAACCCCGGTCTACGGTGTGCGAGACGAGTACGCTACCACTCCGCCATGCCAGCTCGATGGTTCGGAATGAACAAAGGCGCGTCTAGTGAATACGGTGTCTTCGTTCCCTCCCATCTTCCTCCCTTCCCGTTACGGCGAGGTTTAGGTGTCCACCGAGATATGATAGACAGATACATTTCCTTTCCTCAAAAACCAATTTACCGACATGCAAGTTGCAGAACCTTTCAAAAAGCGTTGCATTCAAAGGGCAACGCATCGCGCCGAACGGGTGGTGGTGTTCCGTGGACCGCCTGGCAGCGCTACAACACGCTGTCGCGTTCCACTCCTAAAGGCGAAGCATAAGGGTCATTAATTGGCATTTAATTAATGCACCAACAGAATGTGAAGTGAACAATCGCGTAGCAGACTGCAGCACTCAGGCTTTCGCCTTTCACCACTTTAGCTGCTAAAGTTCCTCGTAATTTTTAACTCTCATTGTCCGGATCCGCGGTCACTACGTGCCCTAAGTAGACGTATTCCCTTGCCACTCCCAGCGCTTCGCGACCTACCGTACACTGCTGTTCGCTTCTGACAGTTTTGAATATTACTTTAGTTTTCTGCATATTCATTTTTAGACCCACCGTTCTGTTTTGCTTATCCAAGTCTTTGATCATGTTTTGCAATTTATACCCAGAGTGATTTAACAAGGCAACGTCATCAGCGAATCACAATCTTCTAAGGTATTCTCCCTTAACTCTTATCCCCAACTGTTCCCAATCAAGCCCTCTGAATACCTTCTGTAAACAGGCGGTGAATAGCATTGCCAAGATCGTTTTTCCTTGCCAGACATCCTTCCTATCGGAATCTTATCACTAACTTTATGGAGGACTACGGCTGCTGTGGAGTCGTTATATATGTATTTCGGTACTCTTACATAAGGCTCAGCTACACCCTGGTTCCGTAAAACCTGCATGAGTATACCTGAGGTTTCGAAGAGTCAGAGCTCTATCTTAATCTATCAAGCCATCGAAGTGGCATTTTGGTGGAAGATGCTTGCGCAAAATAATAATACTTTAAGACTTCCCACCGTCCACAGCGGTGAAGAAGTGACAGCAGCAGGTTGTATTGCACTCGCATGTGTCATAGGAGTGGACATTCTAGAGAGCGTTCGTTCTCACATCCACATTACACAGGGCCACTGGTCAACAGACACAGTCAATTAGCCTTTCAGTTGCTCAATAACATTTCTTGTGGTCTGTTCACTTCCATTGAAAAAGGCGACCACTTATTTCCAGTAACGGCATAAGACAACACCGTCGCCAACGACACCGTTTACACTATATAGTGCAAGGCCCCAAGGCAACTAACGGTGTAATGTCCGGACGCTGCTCACCGTACCGTTGTTGCGCAATGGATGGCGTCCCAGAAAAAAAATACATATATTGGCATCATCCGTGGAAGACTTCCCCAGTAGCAGAAGTCAGCATCTACCGGCTCAACACTAGATTTAAAGAAGTGCCGTAAAGGGCATCTACTTCGGAGGACCTGCTCATCCAGTTTGCGACACTGGTACTGACCTGCGGGGACGCTAACAGGTGAGTGCTACGAGACGCACGCAGCCCTACTGAAAATTTCTATACGACGAGTCCCATAATTCTATACGTTTCCATATGAACTGTATAGAGTCAGTATGGAGCATATGGAGACGGTGTGGACTATATGGAAAGCACATGTAGAAACTACCAACTGCGCGTACGACGACCAGGTACTCCAGGAATAAGGCTTTTCTCAAAGTCGTACAGCCGTACAAAGTCGCGCAGTCGAAAATCAAAAAAAAAAAACATGCATCTTTCCATTTCGGACACTAGGCAGCGCTCAAGCGGACGTTGATTGTGATTAAAGCCTCGTTAATAATTTCACATCAGATCGAGTGCGTTCCTTCGACCGCGATGACGACATCCACAAAGAAAGAAAAAAGTAGGATCACAGAAACTTTGTCCCTCAGTAGTACAGTGAGCGTGTGCGCCTCCAAGTGCACTCGATTTCCTTCTCATCATTCTCGCTAATCTATAGCACGCGAAGTGATCCCGTTACGGCAACGAGAGGTTAAAGGGGCGCTCCTTCGGTTCAGCTAATGAGCGGGCCTAATAATGATGAAAGGCAGAGAGAGAGAGAGAGAGAGAGAGAGCGGTTGCACGACCGGGCTATGTCGACACACCGAGTATAGCTGGTGTACGTTTCGTTAATTGTGTCTCCGCTTCGCGGTATCGCCCAGCTCTCGTCCGTCATTTGCATATCGCTGCTCCAAGTTTCGACGCGTATACAGCTGCTGCGCATAATAACCCGTACCGTCGCTATAAGCGTGGTGGTAGACGCGCGTGCACATCATTCGCGTATCCCCGCGTTTCCTTCTAACCCTCACTCTTTCTCACCTAGCTTATTCCCGCCGTTTCCACCTAACCAGTTGCCGCGCAGATATGTATTTCCTTCACGGCGGTGCCGCAGTGCTACCTCACCGCAAGTGATGTGCCTTGCGATACACCCGTACATAGGTTGCAGAACCAAGAAAACAAAAACGAGCTTAGTGCATTCCAGAAACTAAGAAAGAATGCGACCGTTTGCGGGTAACGTCGTCATGCAGGCACGTCATGCTGCCTACGGCTGACGACAGTGTTCGACGAAAGGCTCATGAATACTTATACTCCTGCACGTTTCGCGAGTGAATCAGCAAATGAAAGCAGCTCTAATTAAATCTCTTTCTATTAAGGCGAATGCCTTTAATGCATCATCGTTGTCGACAGAATGTTGTCAGTAGAGCTGTCACGCTTTTTGGTTGGTCGAAATGGTTATTACGTCAAAGTGCTCGGATTCAAAGTAATGAGGTCACCCACGGATGCCTGACGCCCCCTTTTGGACCACACAACAACTAAAAAAATAGCTTTCGTCCGCTCCGATAGGAGGCGTAAGGCGTCCGTGGGTGACCACATTGCATACCTCATTACTGCGAACAGAGCCATGGATACAACCGAACTCATCGAAGCAGAGAGAGAGTCGTGCTTAAGAAGCAGTCAAAGTCGGCAGTCAGAGTGTGTAGTTGTAATGTGTAGTCAAAGTGTGTAGTCAAATAAAGCACTAGTAAAGCACAAACAGTCTCGCAGTCAATGCCAAACAATGCGCCAGGAAAGGCCTTGCAGCTCTTTAGAGAGCCAAAGGGCCCCCTGAAGTTTTGGCATCTATTTTCTGCACAGGTGGGTCTTGTTGCAGGCCTCTTCTCTCATGCTTATTCGCAACAAAGGATAAAATAAAATTTCCGATTTTCCCATTTGGGTCTCAAATTGGATAATGAAGACGGAAGGGGTGACGCTGGACTGAAGGAGCGGGGGATAAGCCTGGCCACAAGTTCCATCAGCTGACAGGTGACACATTTACCGGTCTTTTTCATTTTCTTCCGCGGTACACAAATATGCGCCCTTTCGCACATTCCGTCCAGAGTGTTAGTTATGTCCTCTCAGAACAGTGTATAGAATTGGTTTTGATTCGCACCGCCGCAACCAACAAGCAGAAATATTGGCTTGATTTCATCTTCAAAACTATGTATCATCGTTAGCCAGTTAATAGCAAATTATTAAGGCAACTAATTATATCCAAAAATTCACACATATTAATGCACAAAATGTTGCATCTGAAGAAGTGAAATCTGTTTCTTCTGCACAAGCTCACTGGCATTGTAACATACAGTGTAAGTTGGCTTATTCTTATCCGGGAATGTAGCACATGCAGATATGCGTATATAGCAAGCGTTCCAACGAAGACTTCCTTTATTATGAGGCGCCAAACGCTTTTAGCAACAACCACCGGTAACCTCGATCGAACACAGTACCGAAATCATGGAGAAATGGACGCCAAAACTTATGTCGATACCATCTGTCTCGAAAGCCGACAATTTCGTTCGACTTACATAAGGCCAGCAGAAAGGGAATCTACTTTCAAGTATTCCTGACAATCCAAGCTGAAACACTCGGGATTAGCATGTGTCCAAGTATTCATATTTATATTTGTGTCTATAATGTGCGCACGTTATTGAAGCGTTAACCACTCTTTTCTAAGCACATTATGTAAATCCTGTACCAGTGATAGTACGCTGCAATGCTTACATGCTCTTTTTAGTATTCCTAAGCCATGCCCCTCTACTCAAACAATTTGTAAATAGGCAAGGCGTAAAAGAAAAACTCAAAAAAAAGAACTGGGGGGGGGGGGGGGGGGGGTAGGGAGCGACGGCAGGAACAGAAAAAGAGAGAAGGGAGGTAAAAGAAAGAAGGGACTAAGTAATGGATAAGTAAGAAAGGAAAGATGGACAATAACTGCACTTGCCCGAACGTTTGTAGGGGGGTTTAGCGCTCCGAAATTGAAGGTGGGCTATAGTAGACGCTGTAGTGGAGGGCGCAAGGTTTATATTTGCCACCTGGGGTTCTATAGACGACCACAGTATTCGAACAAACACTCGGCCGTCTCCATCGAAGTGCAGCCGCCGCGGTCGGGATTCAATCCCGCGACCTTGGTTACAGCAGCCGAACGATTCACCAAGCCAGCGCAGCGTGCCCTTATCCCAGAACGTTACTCCTTCAATGGAAGGAGTGTCAGAGCTAAATCTTCCTAGTCACTTTTCATAATGCCGGTTTCTTTCATCTGTTGCGCAAACTAGCGCTGCTCTTACTTCCCTTTAATTTAGTTTTAATACTGCTGCGGGTGAGACATGCTTCCGTTTGTTTGTTTTCGGCGGAAACGGGCACAATTATGCGTGTACGTAATAAAACGCCATTTAATGTCAGCGCTCTTCGTTTCTAGTTAGTTTTCACCCCCGTTTTTTTCGCGCTGTTTTATAATGCTACTTACCATAGAAAGTTCCATTCCGTCGAAACAGGTTTACTGCTCTCGCAGTCATCTTCATTGTCATCGAAGACTCACCATACCGACCACCACCTACACTACGCATGCTGCCACAATTTAATCCCAGCGCGTTCTTGGTCTGTCATTTGTCAGTGCCTACTTCGGCACGCCGCCCCAAGGACACTTACAACAAAGAGGGGGAAAGACTAAAGAAAACCGGCAATTTGCGAACCGTCGTTAGTACGAATTACGTCGTTGTAGAGGCAGCGCCGTAGGACGAGATGAAGATTAATAATCCCCGCAACGAAATACGTAACAAACGCAGAACCTTCTCCCAAACGCGGCTGTCTAGCTGGCTGGTTGGAGACTCGCATTTGATCCAACTTCTCTGCATATAACAAATCTTAACTTTCTCCACCGGCATAGCCTCCGATGGCTCGTGAGATGCGACTTCGCAATTGAGAAATACCGGCCGAACCTACGAAACAATGCTTCACGCGCGTTGCTCGAGCGAAATAAAGAACCGGATGGAAGAATCACGACTCGAACGTCACGCGCAAACGAAAAGACGCATAGACCTAAGCTGTCGCGGCAGATTATTTATACACGTCCCTAGTAAGGCAGTTGCACGACGACCAGCAGCTAAAGTGAAATAACACTCGCTCGCGCTGCACTCAATAGTAAATCGCACGAGTCGGCTCACACGCGATATAAATCGCTCCGGAGAGTTACTAAGAACCGTTATGAATCGCCGGACGTGAAAAGAGAGAGAGAAAAAAAACGCGAACTCGTGGTAACGTCCTGAGTGTAGGGAGTCCTAAATCAACCTGCCGCCGCTATATCGCCACTGTTGCTACGTGTATTCTTGAGCGAGAAACAAGAATAAGCCTTTTTTTTTTATGCGTCCCACTCGGTTTCGCCTGCAAAGCAGCTACAAGAGCGATAAAAGTCGCAATGCGCACGCAGGTGATTTAGAATTGCGCGGACATATCTACCAAGCTTACGAAACGCCTCTGCTCCGGGAGTTCTCGAGGGGCGAAAACGCGGTTCAAATAAGTATGAGTGCCTTTTATGTAAATATTTCGCTTATTCCACACAACCCACCTCCCAGTCGTGCGTGGGACACAGCTTACGCGCATTCGATATTGGGAAATGGACGCGTTATGAAACTGCAGCTCATGCGGTCTTGGATGTGCGTGTATATATATATATATATATATATATATATATATATATATATATATATATATATATATATATATATATATATATATATATATATATACATATATATATATATATATATATATATATATATATATATATATACATATATATATATATATATATATATATATATATATATATATATATATATATATATATATATATATATATATATATACATATATATATATATATATATATATATATATATATATATATATATATATATATATATATATATATATATATATATATACATGCCATGTTTTCGCACTTTTAATTCTGTTGAAGGCGCTGCGGGTGCCACATATCAACGATACTTCTGTAGAGGTACCGTCATAGTACTGGCACTGTTCTTTATTTATTATTTTTTTGGTAAAAAGAGAGAGCCGGAGGAAAAAACTCCACAATCCATTACAGTCGTGTATGGGTGAACTCTTGCTTCTTGAATTTTGAGCTGATATCTCTCGCTATGTGTATTCGGCTGTACTCTCTTCTTGATGTCCTATACCGCGCTGTTGGCTCTGAAGGAAACCCGCTGCCTCTCGGAATTTGGTATGTAAGACCCGTGCATCCCGTAGGCTTTCACGAATCCGCCTTCGTGCACCGCATGTTGCTGTCTTAACTACGAACTAACCTAAAACCTGTGCGTGCCGCTTCCTACAGTTTCGCTCTACCTGAGCCACTTTACCGTTGCAGTCACCATACGCTAGATTTTTTCGTAAGAGGTGATGCATGAATGCTTATATCTTTGCAAAATGAAATATCATTCCCAACAACTTTGGACAGAAGCATTTTTGAGCAGTAAACTATTGATGAACCCAACTTATTCATATAATGGAAGATTTCACTATAACAAACAATATATGCGGAGATCACTCCACGGCAGTCTTGAATTTTGTTTTTCTATTAACGCTTTTGCGATCATCAATGTTGTTGTTGTTGTTGTTGTTGTGACTGAGAGAAGGATGAAAAGGAAATTGCACGGGCCTGCTACTGGCTCTAGCCAAGCCACCACCGCTGCCAACGTGCAGATAGAGGAGAGGTAAGAGATCAGAGGAAAGAGAAAAAGGCAAGAAAAGACGCGCGTCGCAGCAACAACTGCGTCCGCCGGAGCGGACGCTGCTGAAAAAATCAGTCTCAAATGAAGATTCTCGGCCACTGGCCGCGGCGATCGTCGGCGGTGAAGGCCTCCAAGCCACTGCTCCGCTTCTTGCGAACTTCTGGCCTGCACGATAGGCTGTGACTTCAATTTTCTGTTACTCCCCTTTCTCTTTTGGCCGCCACTGTGGCTCAGTGGCTATGGTGCTCGGCTGCTGGCCCGAAAGACGCGGGTTCGATACCGGTCGCGGCGGTTGAATTTCTTTGGAGGAGAAATCTTTGAGGCCCGTGTACAGTGCGATGTCAGTGCACGTTAAAGAACCCCAGGTGGTCGAAATTTCCGGAGCCCTCCACTACGGCGTCTCTCATAGCCTTAGTCGCTTTGGGACGTTAAACCCCATAAACCAAACCAAACCAAACCTTTCTCTTTAATTTTTTTATCCCCTCACTCTTCCGGTTAGCCTCCCTGCCTTTCCTCTTCTACCTCCTCCCCCTCCTCTTCAACTCTTCGATGCGATTGATAAAAACACTTTAAAAGAAAGATTTTGCCACATATCAGAAGAATGGACTATTACCTTCGATGTTTTCGCAGCAGTCTCTTACAATTTTCCACTTACAAAAAATTTTGTCCGAGAATATTGGACGTGGGACACCAGTACGTGCAACCGAACTAAAAAAAATAAACGCTTGGCTTTCCTCTTTTTTAGCACAGGCTGCAGACTGCCAGACTTTATTATGGGAAGTAGACGATTTTAAGGCGACTTTTCAGAAACACTACAGAGAATTAGTCCAACGCAACGTCGTGGAAAGCTTCACGAAATTCGGCAGCTAGCCGCAATATGAGCACATCATGTGGTTCATTTTATTTGTTAAGCCCGAAGAAGTCACAGAAGTGAGGAGTTGGAAGAAAATCTACACAGAACATCAGCAGTTATCGCTTATTAGGCACACTGGTCTTCAATGGCGCTCTTGGAATCAGCCCTCTGAGTGATGTCGGTGACAGAGGCGAGATTATTGTTGCACTCATTAGTCAACTCCGGAGTAAAAGAATAAAAGAAAACAGAAAAGTCCGGCAGTAAGTCCGGCAAAAGTCCGGCTTCGTCTACGTTCTGTGTGTTCCTTTCTGTGTCCGCGTTTCGCTATTTCAGCTGTTACCAGCAAGAAGTAACCAGCAGTTGCCTTATTGTGATAACTAATGCGCGATGACACATGTGAAGGCCTCAGTAAGTAATCCATCTTTAGCTAACTGAAAGGTATTTCATCATGAAAAAAAAAAAAAAAGGCAGAATTTAGCCGCCAGCACATCGATGGAACGTGCGACATACGACCTCGTTGATGGACGCTTTCGTGAGTGCCGTCATTCTCCTGTGATTGCGTTTCACCGCACGTGTCGAACTCGTGTTTGAGTGTTTGTCCACATACGGGATATAACAAACAAAAGCAAAACGATGTGACAGAGAAGAAGAGGCACTAGACAAGAAAAACAAAAAGCCAGTGGCGATACCACGTAGACATACATTCTTTCCACCAAGCGCTGGCCCGCATGTCTGGCCACCGCGATTAGATTACTTGATCGATGGATTTGCCCCAGCAGCAGCCGCCACAGTTAGGGCTCTCCGCTTGCTTACCGGGTAGTGCTAACCGCGTTAGGCGGGCAAGTCCTTGTGGCCACGCCGATAATGCCTCCGCTCCGGCTAAGCGCGAGGCCGTTCTCATTGGAAGGAGAAGCCTGTTTACACACGGCACGGCCTCCTGTCACTCGCAGGCCTGCCTCGAGCTTAGCCAACGACAGCTACTTCCCTCTCTCCATCTTTCGCTCTCTCTCTCTCTCTCTCTATCAAGCAGTTTCATTTATCGTCCTGTCCCTTGCTTTCAGTTTCCCTATCTTACATCTGCCCCTTCCATTTTTTTTTCTGTTTTGTTTTTCGGGGAGTGCGTCTTCTAACGTGTGAAATACGGCAGCTGCGCGGACTGTCTTCCAGGAATTCGTGCTCGTATTAAGAGGTGTGTGCTCTCGCCTATACGCGCACGGGCGGTTGGAGATGGATAAGCTGTCTTGGGACAAGCCTTTTGCGGTGTTGCGCAGATTTCGCGCTCGGCTGAACATGCTGAACGTACGAGTCCTCGCGTGGTCGGCGTGCTGTGGTGTCTTGCGCAAAATGTCGCGAATAAGGGGTAAATAGAGGCAGGACGTGCAGTGCATGGCGTAAGCTGTAAGCGTGGACTTTGAAACGCGAAGCCGGGAACATTCGCAGGAGCACCTAATTACAGTAAGTGTTAGCAATGCAGTAGCGTTAGAAGCTGTTGATGTCTTCACAGGAAGTGGCGCCACTTCCCTTCTGGTGACGACACTTCCTTCCAGCCAATCAGCGAATTTAGCTTCCGAAAACAAATTTTTTTCTTCCCGATGAGGCTACTAATGCTGCCGCAATGACATTAAATTAAAATTGGAGAGCACACTCAAGTTCCGCCTTCAGGGTATGACGCGAAGGTGTTAATTGGTTAATGCCCATTCATGCGGAATTGGTCATTCTTGACGTTCATTGATCCCTGGGAGTCCTCGTACCACTCCTGGCCGTCTGGTGCAGCTGTTAAATGATGCACCACTGTCCTGCGATGGCAGGTGCTGCCACCTGTGCGGCTTGTCAGACGCAGGCCTTGCTCTCTCCGAGCAATCTCTCGTGACCAATCATTAATTTAACTTCCACATGCCACGCCGGGCAGTCTGCTCACAATCCGGTAGGCAGGTTGTGATGACACCACAGGGTCACGTCATCTATGTGGCCCACCTGTCCCCTATAGGTTGCTACTCTGGGGACTTCTCGTGGATTTTTCGCTCACGGTCAACGACGCCTACAACAGACGACGACGCCGGCTTTTCTGCGACACGTAATGCTATCGCGTTAGAACACCTCTTACCAGTCGTTTATACTGAATTCTGCGATATAACACCGATGGGAAACCACTTGCTAATGACGCGCGGTGCATGATTCCTAAGTCGTGACCAATAGCGAGTCCGCTGCTCCTGTCCACGGATGTAGAAACGCGAATTAGTTTACTGTTGTTCCTTTAATTTATTGATTGGGTAATACGCTGAAATAGGGCTCCCGTGGCCAGTGCAGAGCAGGCGAAATTGAAGATCAGTGCAAGAATCCTTTGTACTGAAAATGACGCAGCCTTGCAGGAGATGGTCAAGATGAAGAAGGTCGCGCGTCAGTGCATTCGGAAAGCATATGGTAGCGTATATAGAACAAGTGCCGACCTCGGCTCTTTCAATATGGCTGAAGATGTGCTAAGACGATCAGGAAAACGCCTCTCTGAGGTACCATACCCCTGAGATGTGCATAGCGGAAAAGGCCGTTCGGAAAACCTGCATTTGTTCAGTGCGCTCTGCGAGTCATGGCAGCTCTGTTTGGTTTGTGGGGTGTAACTTCTCGAAGCGACACGTAGACTGTGAGGGTCGCCAAAGTGGAGGGCTCCGGATTAATTTCGACAACGTGTGGTTACGTAAAGTTAACCAATGTCGTACAACACACGGGCTTCCCTTTGCGTTTTGCCTTCATTGCAACGCAAAAGCAGTCGCCCGGTTTCGATCCTTGCGACCCCGGGCGCAGAAGCTGAACGCCAAAGTCACTAAGCCATCATGGCGGAGTCACGTTAATTGGTCTGCCGAGAAGATGAACTGCAACGTGGAAAGGGCTCACTTAACCTTTTTTTTTTTTGTCATATATCTGAACTGAGAGACGAGCCGGTTTACGTGCATAGCCATTATATACTGACAATATACGCAACGCGGGCATACTCGACAAGGCGCCAGGCACGATTTTCGCGAAATACCCTTTACCCCGGTTCCCACCCACGCCAACGGCAGGTGACGCGATTGCGTAAAGTAAATTGAACTTGCAAGCCCGTCCGCAATGACAGCGACAGTGCCGCCCACTCACAATCGGATGGAAAACAACCGTGCCTTTGGCATGTGTGCGTTACGAAAGCATGAGACCTTCGCATTGAAATGGGGCCCCTCTGGTGAACCCGAACATTCGCGCTGCGCGATTTGATTTCTGTGAGCACGCATTAACATCGCCTCTAAAATAGTTTGTTAAATGTGGCTTAGAATATTTTATTTAATTTGAAGTAGTGCGCGAGACGGCCAACTGAAAAGCTACGACGCTTCGTAACATGGGCATCAATAGCACAAACCGCGGTTTGGCGGTCTCTCGGAGCTCCTGCCGTTGAGAGGAGATCTCTCAGAAATCATTGATTCAAATAAATGCAAATTATTATTTAATTCGTTCGGGTTTGCATGTCACGCGCAGGTACGTAGGAACGAAGCCATGAATTGATTGATTGATTGATTGATTGATTGATTGATTGATTGATTGATTGATTGATTGATTGATTGATTGATTGATTGATTGATTGATTGGTAATTTCCTTTAGAAACCTTAAAAAATTTCTTTGGGGATGCATTAGGTCTTGCACTACCTCAAAAGAAACAGTGCGCTGAAAAAGAAACAACTCTCCCCTGACTTTTTCACTGCCCTCGCAGGGGTGGAGAGGGCGCGCACCCTCGCATTTACAAGCGCACAGAAAAAATCCAGAACTACATAAAGTTTCGAAGATGACCTAACAAATGAATCAATGATATCACCGAAGATTATATCCAGTATGCATAGTCTTGCTTTTTGTGTCTTATTTTCACATTTGGTCTACATTCGAACAGCTTCTCTCGATGAACCAAGTCGCCTGTACTATGGCTTGGAGGGTGTGACAGCCGGCCTCCTTTCCGACGTTTTATGTCAAGACGTAAAAAGTCCTGAACGGTCGTAACTTTTGCCAGTTCGTGCCAGTCCGATTACAGCGATCCCCCTATAACCCAGAACGGTGTCACGTCGAAGTTCTCAGTATTTATTACCAAAAGCGAAAACTTACAAACTTCCTTCGAGAGTCCAGTGTATTATATTTGTAGAAAACACTTTATGCCAGCAGGTACGCTGCCGCAATAAAAAAAAAGAAAAAGTCACATAAGCACACGGAGCCAGGCTTGCTAACCCGCACCGTGAGTTCAGCGACCTATTTTTGCAGTTTCCACTGTACCTCTACACTCTTTGGTGCTGCGCATTGTAATGACCTGTTTCTTCGTTCTAAGTAATTCTTTAGTAGGAGAAATGTATGTGCCGGTGGTTAACTGAGAATGAAGACCGAACTTGCGGAGCGAAGCCGGCTATGGCGAATGTACGAGGTGCTGTGAAGTTTTACGACCACGAATGTTTTCCTTCTTTTTTTTTTGTCGGATTGGAAGCAGATGTAACTTTTTGATTCGCTTCAAAAGGTGCGGCAGCACATGAAGTTTAAATTAGTCATATGGCAGCACTGTACGGTTTATGTAAATCATGTCACCTTCCCTCTCTCCAAAGCATTCAAGAAATGGTAACTTTGAAAACGCCAACATTTACACCTCCGAGACGGCATGTGCTCCTCCGATTTCTACACCTGCATGAACCACTCTAAACACGAATACGTCTATCATCATCATCATCATCATCATCATCATCATCAGCCTGACTACGCCCACTGCAGGGCAAAGGCCTCTCCTGTGTCTCTCCAATTGACCCTGTCCTTCGCCTATATGAGAGTCAAAAGAGAGTAAACTGTTCTCTAGCGCACACTTACTTGTAAAAGAGTGTGCGCTAGAAGACCACTTACTCCCTTTAATTCCTTTCTTTTTAAAGTGTAGCAGCATTTGAAAGTCGCTGCTACTTTTACGGGGACAGACACATGGACGTAAAAAAATGATCGCTTGCAAGCGCGACTCGCATGTAGTAAGGTGAAGTTACTTGAAAAGCTATTACGCTCGGTGGCGATTATTTTCCCCTTCTCTTCTGCTTAACTGCATAATTTCACAGTTCTCTCGTAGCTTCTTAACCTGGCGCAGAAGGCGGTAGCGTGTTTGACACCCCCTGCAAGTTCTCCAGATGGCCGTTGGTTAGACACCCTTCGGACTCGAAAACCAAGAGGTGTGCGTTAGAGAAAAAATGTAGCTATTCTAAACAAGCTTTACTCCCCCCGTGATGACTGTATCACATGTCTGGTGAGGTTCTCCTCATATTCGGTGAGATTTATTTATTTATTCAACATACTCCTAAAGGCCCTCCATCGAGGATATTACATAGGAGGGAGGGGGGTGGGGGGTCAGTGTAAAAAACATGTATAATGAACATCATTAACAAACAAAGGAACAATAAACAGGCTAGGTATAACATATAGGTATACCTAGCCAGACGAAGACAAGTCCCCTTGTCGAAACGTTGGCTCCAGCAACCTGAGGTTTTCCCCTCCCTTGTTCATGTTGTGATCGCCAAGGACCATCTACCGCACCCTCTCTCTACCATGGATATAGGTATATAGGTTAGGTATAACATTCAGGTGCTTCATCACCGACATCATCGTGTGCTCCAACTTTCAGCGATCTGCATTCCTTCTTATGAGACGAGACGGTCAGCTACAGCAGCTGCAAGCACAAGGAGTCGCACAATTAACGCGACCAACTTTGTTCCTTCCTCTTATACAGGGTGTTTCACTTTATTCAGTACATAATAATAACAGATAAATGGGAATGTTAATTAGAACGCGCTCAACAATTATCGAAATTAATAACCAAAAACAAGACTGAACCACGTACCCGCCTGGACCGACAACCCAACCTCATTAAGTGGTACTCTGTAGCTGTTATAGCACCTTTTTGTTTAAAAAATTATGTAATGAATAAAATGAAACAGTCTGTATCACAGGGAGTACCTCGGACCACAGCGACTTCCCCGTCATCTTTCTTCTGTAGAACACAGTCGTCGTGCATTCGCGTCGACTGGGCTAATCAGAAAGACTAACTGGTTTGGAGCAGGACATCAATTTTCGTTACAGTCGAGGCGAATAGCCTTTCGCAGCGTCCAGCCGCCTCACTGTTAGAGTCTGCGCGCGACAAGATAGGAAAAAGCAAGCCCGCGACAGAATCCATCATTGTGTCGCAAGAGGGCGCGGACGCTTTGGGGCAGTTTTTTATTTACTCACTTTTTCGTCTCCCTAATCTGTCTCGTCCAGTCTCGCAACTTATGCACTGGATTATCACCGACTCGCCATACGTCGGCCAGCTCGCCAGACATACGGCACCGGAAATGCGACGGCAACGCAAGCGAATAGAATTCGGCCACCGTTCGTGACTTCTTTCCAAATCCAAGAATCACTGACCAAGGCGGCTGTCTACACGCAGTCCCGCTTACTGCTGATTTCGTAGCTATTTCCCACTCCCAGTCGGGTAAAAGGGGCCATGTCTTACATTGATATGTGTGTTTGCCGAGTTGCAACACCGGTTGGTCTGAGAGGCCTAACGACATTATCATTTACTTCACACGCTTATTTTCTTACGCAACGTTCCACTCTTTTTCTGTCATACCGACCAGCCGCCAGGAAGCTAAGCCTATGCTCTGACTTGGCCTTAACTCTAGCTGTCCTGTCGCAAGCTTCCAGCGATCTCTCACCAGCACACGTGTCCTGAATGATCTGCACATTGAGAATGTTTCTACAGTCTAAGAGGGGTCAGTCTACGGTATGTCTATGAAGGGTATACAGCAATTTTCTATACGAAGGTCATTCGCAAAGGCATAGTGTAATATCACTAAGCCATACAGAGAGTCTATGTCTAAGAGCTGTCTGCAGACAAACTATGGACATTACAGACAGAAGTCTGTAGACTCTATAAGGGCCACATGAATGTTTAAACAAATTTTTGCGAAAGTAGACTGCAACGTATACAAGGCTAAGGCGGCAGCACATGGCGCGGGAGGGGGTCAATTAGAGTGCAATGGGAGATGTATTTGCCCTGCAGCGGACTTCGTACGGTTGATGATGATGATGATAAGGGCGTAAGTAAAAGACGAAATACTGAAATATTTCGGCATCTCATCACTCTCTCACAGGCTCCCGTTCATAGCAGTGTGGCTTAAGACAGTTTCCTGCACCGGTGTCGAGTTTCTGACGCGCATTTCTGGCCATTTACTAGACGCTGCACAACTATATAGGCGCAAAGACAAGGACATGCCACGTATCCAAAGGCGTTTTCTTCTCAACCCGCCGTGGTAGCTGCATTTCGATGGAGGCGAGTTGACAGGAAAACTCCCGTGCAGAACAGTTTCTCTTCACCTTGCAGAGACCCACGTGGTCGAAACTTCCACTACAGCTTTACACCACGACACAACTTACAGCCTGCAGTGTAACTTTGCTTGTAAACACCCATAACTTTATGTCGCCTCTTGACAGCACAGCATACTGGACATAGTTTCATGTTTTTTTCGGCCGGTCATTTCTTTTATGTTCAACCCATGCAAATGAAACATCAAATTCTGCACCTATACTTCTGCAGAGAAACAAGGTCTTTAATACGTTGTGTGGGATGCATGACAGCTGTTAAATTGAAAGTCATGCCGCGACCACCTGAATTGTTAGAGTAACTTGGTTCAGTAGAAGCTTAGCATGAGAGACTGGCTGACCTTAAACTCTCTTTTTTCAGTCGCACTCATTGCAGCTTCTGGGTTTTTCGAGATAATCTAAAAGTTAGGACTTCAGTGCCCAAGCTTCTACATCCCCCGCACTTAGAAAATTTCCTAGGCAGTTCGTGCACCTACATCTTCTCTTTATAACTTGTCCGCGAAGCGTATTGTAGACTCAAATAGAAGGTGATAGGCTCTAACCATTACACTTTCAGCGGACCATGTGCACATCGTTGTAAAGAGCTATATATGGGAAATTTATTGGGTTCTGTCAATGGACAAGGCAGCAACTAGCTTGTCACATAACCCACTCTGACATACGCTGAAAATGAACCATTAGAGCCGACCGCTGGATGATGCAGCAATACTTGCTGTACGTCCTGGGTAATGCAACTTATACTGGGTGCACGAAGCAAACTCTTCCAAGGTCCTCAGTATTAAATAAAAACAAGTCTACGTCGAGGTTTCCCTGCATCAAGAACAGATGTCGGAACTCTGAGTATAATCGCACCAGTTAGAACACTACGATTGCTGAGCTGATGCACGTTGGAGATATGGTAGTAAAAAAAGCAGAGGTACGCAATTTACGGTCCAATTGTCTTTTACAGTTTCTTTCTTGTTACTAAGTTGCACAAAGCCTTTGTAGGCCCACTTTCACAAAGCACTGAAAAAAATTCAGGCGGCACTTTGACTGTCTAAAGTGGGTAGAGGCGGAAGCGTCTTCCGCACCACCTTCGCTGTTTCTGTGGCACTGGTGGCGTCACATATAATTGAGTACTAATTACTAAGTGATGATAAATCACTAATCAATGGTTAATTACTAATTAATGCCTGAATACTAATCAACTGCTAATTAATGACGCTTAAGCTTCGCCTTTAGGAGTGGAATGCGACAGCGCGTTGTAGCGCTGCCAGGGAGTCCACGGAACGCCACCACCCGTTCGGCGCGATGCCTTGCCCTTTGAACGCAACGCTTTTTAAGGAAAGGAAATGGCGCAGTAATTCTTTGTCATCTCGGTGGACACCTGAACCGCACCGTAGAGGAAGGGAGGAAGTGGGAGTGAAAGAAGATAGATAAAGAGGAGCCGTATTGAAGAAAATGAAAATTGTATTTGAGGAAAGGAAATTACGCAGTAACTGTCTCACAAAATTCAGGGGGGCACTTTTTGACCTAAAGTGTGGTCACTGATGTGTGGTTAAGATGTTAAGCTTCGCCCCTAAGAGTGGAACGCGACAGCGTCTTGCAACGCTGCCAAGGAGTCCATAGGACGCCATCGCCCATTCGGTTCTACGCCTCGCTCGTCGGTAAATTGGTTTTTGAGGAAAGGAAATGTATCTGTCTCTCATTTGTCGGTGGGCACCTAAACCTCGCCGGAAGGGAATGGAGGAGGATGAGAGTGAGTGAAGACGCCGTATTCACTAGACGCGCCTTTGTTCATTCCAAACCATCGAGCTGGCATGGCGGAGTGGATAGCATGCTCGTCTCTCACGCCGAAGACCGGGGTTCGATTCCTGAGCTCGACCAATTTCTTAATCGGTTTTATTTATTTATATGGCCTGACTAGTAAAGCTAATTAGGCCAATTGGGTAATTAAGCAATTAACTAAGCTCAGTCCCACTTACTTGGAGCATCACTATACGATCCCTTCAATTGGTTGCATGGTTACTAGCCAAAGTACAATTGGCCCCGTTTGAAATTCGCGCACTGTGACGTCACGACCGTTTCCACCAATTGAAAAGCGTGACATTTTCTGTCGACAACTGCTGCTTACAACGATGAGACATTAAAGGCTTCCGCCTTAATATGCGGAGTTTTCTACTAACAGTACTTGAACATCGCACCTTCGATGACGACCGCGACGCGGCGCACCACTATGGCAACGTGTTAAGTCACTGGATAAGTTCCCAGTCCCTCTAGCAACGTATGGGTAAGTCAAGTGACGCTTAATACCTAGGTACCTAGCGTTGATGATGCAAATTCCCTCGTGCTGAATCCCTTTCTGAGTTTTTCACGAGGATGCACTCTTTAAGAAGGTCGCTATGAGAGTAGAGAGATTTCGCACCGCGCGGTCCGCGTTCCGCTATCATTTTCCACTTACGCGACGACCTGAGCATGCGCAGATAGCGCATTACGGATAGCGCTATGCTAAATCACTCAGCTCGCTGCGTGCTCGTTGCACAGTGCGCACCACTGATACTCGTAGTTTTGTCTCGCACATTACGGGCTAGGTATCTGTGATAACCTTCGTTACTAATAGTTGTTGGTGGTCACTATCGACTGCTTTTTTTTTCGTGGTAGTAGTTGCCAGTGGTCATTTCGTTCCTTATCATTTACTACTGCTAATGATGACCCCGATGCTGCGGCTGACGTCGACTACTGGCGCCACCTTTAGCTATTCATCAAGCAGCATACCCTGCTTCGCGTTATCTGTTAAACTGAGTCCACTCTTAATGCATCGCAAACTCCATGTTCGCGCTTCCAAGGTGCTCTATCACACCTGTTATCCGTTTTTCCTGTTTATATAGATCAGTCACCTCTCTGTTTTTTTAGACTACTTTTTTTCAGAGTCCACTGGCCTGGGTTCAAATTTTGTTGCAATGTTTTGTATCACTGTTATTCCTACTACTACTACTGCTGCGTCTACTAAACTAGTACCACTACACTGCCGCAAACCCGGGTCCCGTTTAGCCCACGCGCGCAAGCCCGGCCTCATTTCCGGGTGCGCTTAGCAAACTTTTAATGTTTCCGCCACCGCACCTCGCGGACGGCCGCGGATCGCTGTCTGGGGTCAGCCCGAGACAGGAAGCTCGCCTCTGCCGAGCGTGTCCGCTTTATTAGACAAGACGGGCAGCGGCCAGCCGGCACACCCGAGAAGGAGACGGGACAAAAACCGAATAAACGCCCGAAACGAAGAGTCAGAAAAATGCGATCGGGCCAGGCGACGGGGAATTTCACGGCATATTAGCCCGAAATATATGCCGGAGTGGGGCCCGGTCATTTGTTTAATGGCGCGACGTCAGCTCGGTGATAGGAGCCGCCCCCTTTCTTCGTATGCTTTTCCTCGATTTTTTTTTTGTTTCTCTTCTGAAACAAACGGCTTCTGAAACGAATTAACTAATACTAAAAAATAGAAGGGATAAAAAGGACTAGAGGTATATTCTGGGAAGTAAAGGGTTTCCTTAACTTATGTTGGCTTTGCCCCGCGTTCATCCTTTCAACGTAGGAAGCTTGTGCTAACTTAGCCATGCGTACAGCCTGGCACAAGGGAACCGTCTTTGACAGAACGCTGAGTCGGCCAAGATTACGCGTGAGATTAATTGTCGCTCGCCATAGCAGAGCTCACGAGGTGAGATATGTGCTTTATACGTGGACCGCTACGTCGAGGCTGAGAAGTACCACCGAAGATTCTGACAGATCAAAGCAGTGGGGTTTACTGAAAGAGCTAGCACTCGTCTGAATTCTGCGCGTTTTCTGCAGATATACTCAGTGTCTTTTTCGTAAACTGCCGCTTGATTGACAGAGAAAGTAACTCAAAACCTAAAAAAAAAATCGCAGTAATTACATGCTTAGAGAGAAATTATGCAATGCGATTTGGTACTGAATTCCATCTGGTCGTGAGTACACGACCAGCAGCACAGCTAATAGGCCCAACATTGGAATGTTGGCCCAGCGTCGGCCCAGCGTCGGCCCAGCGTCGGCATAGTCGAAAATTGTCCTCACGAAGTAGACAACGGCAATAAACAGCGCGGTTAGCAACTCACGTTCAATCGCGGCTCGAGACGCGCTGTCGAAATAAAAATTAAAGCGGCAAAATGAACGAGTGAGAAGAGCGAGCAAAGAGAAAAAAAAAAACGACGACACAAACCGCCTACATCAGCTCTTATACTCCTCAGCTGTCGCGTCAGCGCAAACGAGACCCAGTTTAGTTCCATGCGGTTTCTTTCTAGCTGCGCGCTGAAAACGAGCACGCCGCATTCGAAACAGAAATTACCGTATTACGTAATCAGATGTTCCTGCTGCAGAGGCCAAAGCAGCACAAGTATTCGGCCCAATATTGGAAATGGATGGTTTCACTATGGTCCTTCGTCCGACATTTTACAACGCATTTCAAATTTTGTATTGATTACCTGTGCTTCTTGGGCGCGATGAGCAGTATGCGTCAGAACTACGCTGGATTACCTCTCAGAGCTCATGGTTCACTATACAGCTCAAAGCCAGATTACTTACAGGCAAGGTCACCGCTACTCTATGGAGACTTCTTGATGAGCTTCATCTGAGCGTCAGTGGAAGTGAATAGAGATCTTGCTAACTTCCAAATAAAAATATAGATAAAACAACCTATCGCATCCCGCCTACATGCACGCACATTGAATAAAGAAGGCGTCGAAGTTAAACTTTGATTATTTGGAGAGATCCAAATCAGCCTTTCTCCTAAGACGGTGCAGAAATCGAGCATACACAGGGAGCAGATGCGAAGGGCTGCAAGTGTGCTCGCCTTCAGCCCTTTAATGTCCTGCGTATGCACGTATACGATTGCACAACTGTCAATCGCGTTCATTTCTGTTCGCAAAAGAATATCAAAGCTTCGCAGAATCACGCCCCTCGAAACCGCATGTCCCAGCATATCTCTCTGAACGCTATACCAAAGTGTCAACAGTCAGAGATGCCATAACGCATGCTGTGGAATGATTCACTGAAAAAGGTTATCTTTTCGCCGAGGAACCTTAATATTTCAGCAGATGTACTGCCAAGTCAGCGCGCAAATGAATGATAATTAATTTTATTTTTGATTCAGTGGGTGAAATTGGCAACGTGTGCGCAGTTTTATTGCTGGCAGACGTACAGACATCAACCAAACCGGGTCATTTTAATAATTACCAGATTTTAGCCCTACTGAAGCCACCATTGACGGGACCAGTATTAAATTAGCATCACTTTACTTTTTTATCGTATGGGCCATACAAAGTTAAACGTATCCGCCACTGAGCGTCCGCACGCTGACGAGTACGAGGTCACAGGTTCGATTCCTGGTCTGGGCGAAGTATATAGAGAAGACTGCCCCAACGTGCTCACTTTTCGGTGAACTTTAGTAACCATACCCCTGCGTTGGTAAAAGGCATTTCCATTTGACCTTCATCTATACCCGCCGTATACCCATAACCTCCCGGAGTGCGACATGGGGCCACTCAATCCCTCCGTAAAAGCAACCGTTCGCCAATATATACGGACGAACAATGCAACGGCATTCCCTGGGAAACCGCTCATGTAAATGTCCCTAGCGATCCCTCGAAACGCCGTCTTCTCGCTCGCTCGCATACGCATTTTAACCGATCCCAAAACACACGCGAACACGTAAACGCAAATGTGTCGGCGGCCGCGCGTCGCAATAAGCCTCGCGTCGAAACTATAATCCGATTGCTGTTGTCGCGACCGCTCAGGCGGCGCCGCAGCCTAAGCAGACCCTGCTTTTCTCTCTGTTTTATTTGTTTCTTTTTTTTTTTTTGAAGCCATAATCGGATTCGTGGGCGGGCGTTCGTTTTCCTCCTCTCAAACTGTTTCCGTAAGCCCTGCTCCCTCTACCACAGCGGTGCCACGCTCTCTAAAGCCGGCGTACATATAATCCGGAGAGACGGGCGAAACCGCCGCCGCCTCACAAGCAAGCAGCAAACGTAAACGGAGCGCACCCGGGCATAAGGACGGACGGAATTTCGGCGTTGAAATTTCAGCACTCGCCTCCCCCCCCCCCCCCCCCCCCCCACCCTCCATCCATCCTGCCCCCCTTTAGACCATCTCGCTTTAACAGTGTGCAAGTATTTTTGCCGCCACCAAAACTTTTTATTTAGAAGAACGAGACAAACAAAAGGGGCGAGGTCAGACTAGTAAAGCGGCTTAATGTTTCCATACGTAATATCCTTCGGGAAAAATTGCGCGGTCCCGTCTCGAATCGCATCGAGATGGATTAGGGAGAAGGAACGGCTCGCCCCCACGACCGCAAGCCCTACCTTTGGTGGGCTGCGCATACTTTGTCGACTGCGTTCAGTAAGGGTTTGGAAAGCCTCTACTAGCTGGTGTGCTAGAGCTTCGCAAGAAATCGTTACAATGCCGCCCAATGAAGAATGCGTGGTTGCTTCAGACTGGGGTGACCTTTGCACCTGTTTCCGAAAAGCAGGGATAAGGAAAATTGAACTTCTACGATAGTTACAAGTTGAGTTGAAATCGAAACTGTGGGCTTAGAAATACGCATCAAATACAAGGACATGTGGATTAATTTCGGCCACCTCCATTGCCTACAAAGGCCTTTCTCATCTATATTACCCATCTGACACTTTGCCTTTGCGGCCTCCTCCCGTTGTGTTTTCCCTATCTTGGAATCCCCTCCTTTGCTCTAGGGAGTATGGGCTTTCTTATCTCCTTATCAAATTCCCCGCCCATCGTGCACTTCATGTAGTCGGCTTCCAATGCTAGCAATGACAGGCCATGAGCTTGAATAGCATCCTACACTACAAACGTGAATACGTCTGTATGGGAGTGAAAAGGGAGTAATCTGTCATCGCGCACTCCCTTTTATATAAAGAGTGCGCTAGAGGACCGCCCTTTTACTCCCTTCTGTTAGGGTGCAACTAAAAAAAAAACAAAAGGGAAGTAGCGCAGCCAAATTTTGATTGGCTGCGTCCTTCCACGTTGTTATCTAAGCCTATAAATTAAGTTCCCCTCTTTTAGTGGGTTTGTGCAGTGGTGTGAACATGTGTTGGAACCAAATTAACGCTGCCTTCGTCCGAGGACCGATCGTCCGCCATACTAATCGCCACATACTTCTGTACACGGGACAGCAGGCAGCCATCAGGGTTACTTATCCATACCAGTAGTACAAATTTGCTTCATAGGCCAAACATCTCCCGCGGCCAGTTCTGTGAAGCTATAGCCGACGAAGGTGCCGCCTATGAGCTCCATAGCTTCAGTATCGCGGTAGCTTAGAACTTTCAAGCAGTTAACAGCATTCGGTGAAGGTGGCGCGACAATCGCCAAGTTTTAGAGCACTGAGTGTGCCAGATACGAAAATGCGAAGCTTGGGGAGTTCCTCGACTGACAAAACCAAAGATCTCTACAAGGTGCAAGAAATGTAAACGCATTATGGGGAAAGTAAGGAGAGAGTAATCGTCGCACTCTCATTGGACACCTGAGCCGCACCGCGAGATGATGGATAAGAAATGAGTGAAAGGTGGCAGCAGAAAGAATCGCAGAGTTGGCGAGCTCCAGATTAATTTCGACGACTCAGATTTCCTCAATATGCACCGCAATGTGGCCGCCGCGGACACGAGAGGTCTGGAAGTCAAAGCTGACGGGAAATCCAGTACGGTATGGTAGCGCCATTTTGCGCGCGCAGATGTCTGGCACTGACGCGATCCTGCGCATGCGCAGTTGTTCCGAACCCTGAGCCCGACGTCCTACCGACTCCGGTCCGCCTGTGCGCTAGCACTCTAATAATTGCTACCGTGATTTGCGACGACCCATCGCCTTTAGCGGGCCTTGGACGCCGCTTTCGCTCGTAAACTAGACGCGAAGATTGGCGTGCCGTGACCTAGGCAGATGCGCAGCCCCTAAGCCCTGCGGTTGTTCGAGCGTGCTGTAGCCACCCCCACACGGACCCAATCTGCGCGAAAACGCCTGCATGAATTTGCCTTCCTCGCTGCCACACCGTCGGGTCGAAATAGCCCCAGACTTTTTATTGCGCACTTGACGTCGCCGGATAAAGCAACGTTGGCTTTCATGTAGCTCACATAAAAAGACGTTGCACGTCGACGCAAACATGAATGCGTGTTTTCACGCAGATATGATTATACAGTAACATGGCGAACGATGCGCGGTTAGACTCCCCTATTTTTTCTTCTTTATCCCTGTCTGGCGGAAAGTTACTGAAGACATTCGGTATAACATGTCTCGCTAACCACTTTCTTAACTGCCCCGCCGCAGTGACTAACGCTCGGCTGCTGGCCCGAAAGACGCGGGTTCGATCCCGGCCGCGGTGGCTGAATTTCGATGAAGGCGAAATTCTAGAGGCCCGTGTGCTTTGAGATGTCAGTGCACGTTAAAGAACCCCAGGTGGTCGAAATTTCCGGAGCCCTTCACTACTGCGTCCCTCACAGCCTGAGTTGCTTTTGGACGTTAAACACCAATAAATCAATAAACCAAAACTTTCTTAATGGAAACCAGTTAGTCGGCTTTCCTAATACCAGTAATCTTCCACACCAATAGCCTTCCACTGAACGATGCACCATTGCATGTCCTTCAATGGAAGCCCTTGGGTAGGCACTGAGAACGAGCACAAGAGCAAATACAAATCTATAGATTCCACAGAATCAACACGTCAGGCTATATTACAAGCTGATTGAAGGTCTACTCAGCGCAGTGGAAGCAGACTGTTGAACAGTTGCATTGTTAATGCAATCAATGCGGTATCCATTAAGACGTGCGCATATTTGAGATTTCAGAATGAAGGTTGCTTTCTTGCTTGAATGGGCACACGATGGCGATTATATAAAACGAGCCGGTCCTTAACTATTTCTCTTCTCATTTTGTACAGTGTTTATTTATGCAGAGCTCCTGACCTGCTTAGCCTGAACATGAATTCAAAGTGAAAGGACGGGCATCATTACTCAGGAGAAAACTTTATCATATCGTAGAGTAGCCATAAGAGGCAGCCTACTACCAGGATGTTTTCAAATGCAGTAGTTTATAGTCGTGTTGCATTTGCTGTGCTAGTTCTATACGGTTTGTTAAAATTAGCTGGTCTGCCGGAGTTGCTATTAAAGTCATCCACACACTCCAAAAGCACGATACTTCCCGCTGCTGATTTGCGCGTTTACATGTTTCGTATTCTGGACGGTCCCACAACCTACGCGGTGCGGACGGCAGCTCAGCGCAGAATTCACACCCTGCTTGTTCGCACATTCTGGAAACCGCACACTGGGCGGTCTCCGAGTGCTCCATTATCGACAAACTCCATCCGGCGCATATTCGCAAACTGCCTTCCTCGCCGCGGTCGGAAGAGTAAGCAGCTTCGCGCTGTCCTGGACCTCGCGTTCCTGGACCTCATCGTCCCTCAGTCAGCGCCCGTCCGCAAAAGCCACGGACGAGCACCGACCTCGCCGTACACCGAACGGCATTCCCACGCGTCCCACGCGGGCATGCGCGCTTGTCCGACGCATATTTTTGCATGCGCGCTCGCCCGGGCGACGTCGTGGCTCTCGGTGCACGCTTGAATGGGCCGGACCTTCCCTCGCCGCCACTTCCGGCTTGCCTATTAGCGTCGCCCCGCACGCAGTGTGCCCAGCTCGGAACAAGAGAGGAGACGCACTCGCTCCAAACGAGCCGGTCACTCGTGGCAGCAGAGGCGCATTGTCTTCCTCAACTTGACCCTGAGAAGAAAACGAACGCCGAGAGAAGGAGGGACCGCCAAAAGCAGCAGCCGCTGACGAGGGGCGCCGACGCTCCTGCTCCTTCGGCCAGCCAGCCGTCAGGACCAATCATGCGTGGCGCCGTGTAACGCCTGCCAATCAATCGTCGGATCGCGTCAAACACGGCGCTTCCGTCGTATGCCTGCGGCGCATCGACGGAGCTGGCCGCCCTGGAGCCGCGTCGAAACGAGAGCGGCTGTAAAGGTCGCAGATTAGACGGAGCGCAATATACACGGAGCAGATCCAATGACTAAGTATATACTACTACAGACTATACTATAGTACTTACAGCTGCTAATGACGTTTGACGTACCGAAGCTACAATTTGGGTTATGACTGACGCCGGGGTAGACGCTCCCTGGTTAATTTTGACCGCATTGCGTTCTTTAACCAGCACTGACATCGCACTGCACTCGGGCTTTTATTTTGTGTGTGTGTGTTTCGTTACCGTGAGAATGTGACTGCAGTCCGGCCGGAATGCCATCAGCAGTCCTGAGTTTACCAGCCTTCACCGCAGCGGTGGCCCAGTGGTCAGAGCACCCACCTCGCATGCGTGAGGTGCAGTGTTCGATCCCCAGTGCCGCCGAGTACCCACCGGTGATACAATGGATACAAGCTTTGCCCTGGTCTTGTGCTCGGCTTAAATGCTTGGGAAATGGGTCTTTGACCTCGCCTTGAGTAGGAGAAAAAACACCTTGTGCTATGGCGCTCTTTGTCCACAGATGCTTTTGTGCCATAAAAATCCATCATCATCATCAGTTTACCAGCCGAACGACGTAGTAGGATCTGGCCATAGCCATTGAGCCATCACGGCAGGTAAATCTTTACTACTGAGTAGCGAGTGCTTCAGCGATTGTTTCTCGGTGCTTGAATGATGCCAGCAAGTCGTCAGTAAAAAAAAAATATAAGGAATAATAAATTTCAAGACACTGTGATACCTTCAATATGACTTGGACATTTTGGCAGTTAACAATTCGGACTACGATTTTTCTAACGCATGATTGTACAATCGACCCCTTCTATATCTGCAAAAAGCCTGAAGCTGCTGCTATTCTCAAGAATGAACAACTTCCGCTTTGTCTGTAGCGTCCGTGGCAAGACCGACTCGAGGAACTAAGCCTAACAGTAGCGGACTGCATGCCACCTGACTTATACTATATGCGGAGATGGTTCCGCGAGCTGTATTCAGAAAGAAACACCAGGAAATACACCCGGCCCGAAGACGCGTTCTCAGTGCAGGTTCGATGATCTCATTGCACCTCTATGCTCGTATACGATGTTTGGTTTGGTTTATGGGGTTTTAACGTCCCAAAACGACTCAGGCTGTAAGGGACACAGTACACGGGCCTCCAGAATTTCACCTCCATCGAAATTCGACCGCCGTGGCCGGGATCGAACCCGCGTCTTTCAGGCCAGCAGCCGAGCACCATAAGCACTCAGCCACCGCGTCGGCTATGCTCGCATACAAGGAAAGCCAAGTTTAAGGGTCATGCAACGCCATCTAGACCTAGACATCGGTTTATGTGAGTGCGTGTGTACATGCGTACGTTAAGGGGATCTTTTGTCCTGTTGACGAAAATGACTTGATGAACTGAAGCAGGCACTATCGAGGAAATACAAGGTGCAAACTGGAAAATTAAAACGCAACAATAACTAAGGAAAAACATATACGAACAGGGTTCGTTATCGCTTTCCACGAACCGTCGCCGTACTTACGAATTGATGACTGGCCGCTTAAGTATTTAATTTCTGTTATCTAGAATCTCCTCGTTTTGCTTTGGGCTTTTAAGATTACCCCGTTCTCGTTTCGTTTGTCCTCGACTGAATGGCCCTCCGCGCTCCAAAAAACCTGATGCATGGGAAATAGAGGGCATAACAGGTTGTCAATCAATCAATCAACCAATCAATCAAGAAGTTTATTTCGCTTGAACAAATAAGGTGACGGCAGAAAAAGCAGCTTTATATTGCAGCTTGACAAAGCTATACCGCACTTACAGCAATCCTTCCTACAGAACAGGCAGTTCCATTGAAGTTAGTAAACATTCTCTCAGAAGAATAGTCAGCAAACAATGGAAATTAAAAAATGAAAATAATGAATATACCATACACTTAACAAAACTGAAAAACGGCCGCAGTGTAACTTAAACAAAATTTTCAAAAAGACTCTAGTATGACAGCATTAGAATGTCTGCTTGTTTTCCATCAAGGTAACTGAGTGCATTGGGTATAATGTATGTTTTATTCGTCGTTTTCCGTACATTGTATGGGAAAAGGAAACAAGCCACGATGATTGATCACGAAATGAATACGTAATCGTTGCTTTTTGTAGGCTAGACAAAATCAGAAACGACTCTGATTTTCCTTGTAATGAACTGCAAGTTCGTAACGGGTTAAAAGTGTGCACATCTTCCACTTATAGAATCCGCTGCTCGAAAAGTCTTTTAAGCAATGAAGTCTTTTAAACAATGCGGATAGCCGTCCTTTGGTATCAAGGCAAGTTTATATATGTTTGATTTGGTGGTGTTTTCTCTAGTAACGCGCAGTTGCGGAACTGTGAATTGGAAAAAGCATTAAATAAGAGTTTTCTCGTTTTCTGGATACGACTTGACATGCGCCTAAAAATGCCTATTTTGGACGTTTGTGAGAATAAATTACTGCATACAAACTTAGTGCCTACAAAAACCTATTTTTGCTTTTCGGGCCCAAAAATGGCATGTTCTTAAGGCTGTTTTGTTTTAAAAAGCACTTTCTTTCGGTTCGCAACAGCCAACAACACTCGACTGCTCTTCACAATCGAGCCCTGGCACTATCCAAAAGGAGTGTTGAATAACAATCGAAAGAATGCTTTTTTTTTTTCATTCACGCTGGTGTTAGTAAGACCCTACAGTCGCCTCACGTATTGCCCGAACAAAAAAGAACAAACCTTAACCTTAAAACGACTTCGATCCAAATACTATGATAAAACAGGGCCATTTGAATCAATGCTGCAAGAAAACTTCTTCCGGTCCATGTATGAAGAAACGTCGATAAAGATCGAAGCTCTTGGCGACTCCTTCATTTGGGCTTCCATAGAAGAAAGAACAGATGTGGAGAGTCGCCTCGTGGTTCGCTTCCTGGCTGGCAAGATTGTGGGAGACGACCGGACAAGGCCTTTTCTTGTGCCTTGGAGGCATTTAGAGAAGGACAAATGGATAGAGCGCTTTCTCAGCCAATATTTGACGGTGTAGAGCCGTTCCACGGTGTGAAAGGCGATAAGATTTTCCGCTAAGCCGGTAAGCTTCAGTGTAATAATTTTTTTTTAGTTTGCTTTGGCATGAAGCTCCTAGCGACATGATGTCTGAATGCCCCATTGTTCTATCCGGCCACCGCAATGACGCGATTTTTTTTGTGTGTTTTTGTTTACAGAGAGAAAGAAAAATATGAAGACTGTGTTTTTTTCTTATGACAAAGGTGGTTGCGCGCTCAGGTTCCGCGCTATACAGCGTGTTTCAACTAAGACATTCGGCAATTTTTAATAGAAACAGGCCTTCTTAGTTATAAGAGCACTTTTTTCGGCATACCATTGACAACGGTGTAGTACATCAGCAGGCTGGTTATTATTATTATTATTATTATTATTATTATTATTATTATTATTATTATTATTATTATTATTATTATTATTATTATTATACAAAATGTACCTGGAGACCCTCACGGCTGAGGGTACTGCATAAGGGATCATCATTCAAACAAAAATAAAACAAAATAAACAAAAAAATGAGAAAAATGAACAAAGCATGCCAGTCAGAAATTACGTCCTGCAATACAACCTATCCAAATGCTTTAAACCACAGCATTAAAATGAAACTAATATCGAAAAGTTCACTTTTTATCTATTACTATCGGGCTCCTTAATTACTGCGAGGCGTGTAGCCCACCGTAAGTAACATCCATATCATTTCTTAGAATTTCGAAAACGTGGTTACCCTGGGCGCTTGGTCCAACCAGTTTTGGCTATTTCGACGATTTACGTGCACTAGAGAGGTTGCTTTTTCTGCGAGCTTCTCGAATTATTATCCGTAGCTCTTAATTAAATAACACTAGCCGCGGCGTGAGAAAAAGGGCAGGGAGAGGGAAAGAAAAGGGGAGCGATAGAAAGAAAGGATAGGGGTAAGGCGGCGATGTACACTATGTACAAATAAAAATATTCAAAAAAGCTTCTCGAAAGCGCTTGTATTTTGTCTACACCGCGCCAAAATCGAAGCTTCTCGAAAGCGCATGTATTTTGGCCCGATCTAGCCAGTAACAGCCAGTAACTGTGTGACGTCACTGCACGTTAATGAACCCCAGGTGGTCGAAACTTCCGGAGCCCTTCACTACGGCGTGCCTCATAGCAGGAGTCGCTCTGGGACATTAAACCCCCCGAAACCGAACCAATTTTATCGTTTGTGAAGCTGATGGCTCCCAGCACCAGACTCAACCACACGCGCCTAAGACCGTGCGTGGTATGTAGTCCCAATACACCCCTTACCTCGTGGCGCGGTTTAATTTATCCACAGTCCTCCAGACGGCGCCTGTTTCTTCCCAGCTGCCGAGGTGGCTCAGTGGTAGTCCACTCGGTTAGTGAGCCGAAATACCGGGTTCGAACCCGACCGCAGCCGCCGCGTTTTGATAGAGGCGGAACATGAAAGGCGCCTGTGTGCTGTGCGATGTCAGTGCACGTTAAAAGATCCCCAGGTGGTCTAAATTATTCGGGAGCTCCACACTACGGCTCCTCTTTCTCTCCTTCTTCTTTCACTCTCACCTTCCTCCCTTCCCTTATGGCGCTGTTGAGGTGTCCACAAAGAAATGAGAGCGTTACTACGGCTCTCATTTCCTCAAAACCAGTAAATTGGTAAATTGGTAAGCTGGTCTTTGAGGAAAGAAAATGGCGCAGTATCTGTCTCACATATATCGGTGGACACCTGAACCGCGCCGTGTGGGAAGGCCGGAAGGTGAGAGTGAAAGAAGAAAGAGGTGCCGTAGTGGAGTCTCCGGAATAATTTCGACCACCTGGGGATCTTTAACGTGCACTGACATCGCACAGCACACGGGCGCCTTTTGCATTCCGCCTCCATCGAAACCCGGCCGCCGCGGTCGGGTTCGAACCCGGGTACTCCGGCTCAGTAAACGAGCGCCTTAACCACTGAGCCACCGTGGCGGGCTTTCTCGCTTTTCGGCTATTGAGCTGGAGGACACGGGATAAAACCCGTGACCGGGTTTCGATGTAAGCGAAACGCAAAGACAACCATGTGCTGTGTGACGTCAGTGAATGTTAAAGGTCTTCAGGTGGTCTAAGTTTTCTCAGAGCCCGCGTCTACCGGGGCGGCAGGGCCGCGCCAAAGACCGCCAAACCGGCAGGGAGAAAAGGGGAAATTTCGCGGCACTACGGCGCCCACTTCTCTCTTCTTTCACTCCCTTCTTTATCCCTTCTCTCAAGGCGCTGTTAAGGTGTCCACCAAGAAGTGAGACAGTTACTGCGCCGTTTTCCGTCCCTCCCTTCTCCCTCTTCACACCCCCCCCCCCCCCTCGAAAGAATAAACACCCAAAGACAACTGTCCAGCAGAGCGACGCAGTTAGCGCCCCCTGTTTTTGGTTTTTGAAGAAAGGAAATGGCGCAGTAAATGCCTCGCATCTCGGTGGACACCCGAACCGCGCTGTAAGGGAAGGGATAAAGGTGGGAGTGAAAGAAGAGAGGGAGAAAGAGGTGCTGTAGTGGAGGGCTCCGGATAATCTCGACCATTTGGAGATCTTTAGCGTGTACTGCCATCGCACAGCACAAGAGCGCCTTTTCCGTTTCGCCTCCACTATAATGAACTAGAATATTCTAGTTCACTATAGCCTCCACCGAAACGTGGCCACCGCGGCTGGTTTCGAACCCAGGTATCCCTCAAAACTACGTACTTGTAGAGGAGTGGAAGCTGACTCCGACGGAAGGCGAGACGTAACTTTTCAGTGTGTTTGGGTGGCACCGCACCTGTGAAAGCTGTCCCCTCGTGCTCGTACCATGCATTCCTCTGGCAGAAGTCGTGAGATGGAGCACATAGCTTGCAGATGACACTGGCACTCTACGCATCGCTAGCAACCGCTGGGAATTGTGAATAGTCTGGCAACCAACAAACTACCGCTACCTCTAACGAGGCGCATTCTATGAGCAATTTCACACAATCAGTCGAACGGAAGTTTTATTCTCTCTTCTTTTTCGCTCCCTTTACCCTTCTCTGTCTCAGCGTTTCTGTCTTTTGATAGTTTGTCTGCCTGTCGATGGCAGGGAACTGCTGGTAGGAGTTAAAATTTAACCCACGTTAAGGAACCCTTCTGTCGTAACCTCCATTACTATCTGACACGTCACACGTTCCCGTTCCTACAGTTCTATGCTCAGGCAATGCTATCAACTATATTTTCTTCGCTTTCACACACCCTCGTCTCGTCTCTTTCAAAGGCTACGAAGCAGCTGGCTCAAGCCCGCTGATGCAAACGTGAAGCGATAGTTCGTCTCTCTTGTTTTCTTTGATACCTAAACAAAAAGATCGGAACATCGTTATATCCGAATGCTTCACTGTGACGGGCACCTTCACTGAGACCCTTTGCTTAGCAGCTGGCGGGGCAAGCCCGCACCTCGAGAAATGAGGCTGAGGTGTTTTCCGCTCTATTGTCTCGAGACATAAAGCTTTTCCTCCGAACAGCGCGCTTGCGTGCGGGTTGCGGCCGGCCCGACAAAAGAAGAATTGGGCGGGAACGTGCCGCCGCCGTAGAAGACAAAGGAAAGCGTACGTACTCTTTGCGAGGTGCCTTCTTGCGGGTAGCGAAGGAGGAAAGAGGCGTGGTGGAGAAAAACAAAAAGAAACAGAAAGGACACAGCCGAGCTCCCTGTTTGATGTTCGTAATAGTAACGTGCGTTACCGAAGACGCAGCTCTGTGACGTAACAGCATGATAAAAAAAATGATTTGCTAAACTAGGCTACAGCCTAGTTAAGATATTCGGCGAGAGCAGTGATATCTCTCTACTTCCTCCCCTTTCGTATTTCCTTCTTCCTCTCTGTCCTTTCTCATTTTGTAGCGAAAGCTACATTGGCCATGAACTTGCGATTTCGCTGTGGCGGTGCATCGAGGAGGCACAGACACCGACCTTGAGCCGTTGCCTAGCAACCGCCGCAGCTGACAGACGCCGCGCCATCTGGCATGACGTCACACAGCGCGTCTCGCCGCGAAGCCGCCGCCGCCGTTTGGTATGACGTCACACCGCTTGCCTCGTCGTTGCGCTCGCCTCCGCTCGCTTCGCCAGCTGTGTCGCATGCCTGATAACATGTCGGAGGATTGAAAAGGAGAGCTCGCGTGCGCCGGAACCACAGTTAAGGCAGTAGTATGGACCGCGACAAGTCTGCTAAGCAGAAGGAGGCCTGGAATCGACATCGGAACGAGATGAAGAGGAAACGAATCGCCCAGGAAACAGAGGAACAGCGCGCCGAACGACTGGCTAAACGCCGTGAATATGCCCCGCGAGACGGGCACGTTTAACGTCCGATATCTCGACCGCTAGCAGCAGCGACAGCAGCCGGAGGAGAGACCTGAGTACTGCTTTCGCTTCCTGGCGTAGCCGAGCTAAGCCACTGCCAATTTTTTTATCTTTTCCTTCTTTCTCCTATATCTCTTAGCTTGGCATCTCTCTTCTTTCTTCTTCTTTCTCATGGCTTGGCTTAGATCTTAGCTTGGCTTGCCTTGGCTTGAGGATTTCAAAACTAAAACTGGCTTCACTTACACTAAGACTCATTGTGGCCTCCCATTAACAGCTCTCGCCGTTAGAAAAATCCCGCAGAAGCAAGAGGCAAGAAGACGGGACGTAAGGCCTTTGTGTACTGTTTCTACGGGTTGCTTTTTCACCACGTTCTCATATCGCCAACTAGCTAAACTACAGACTGCTATTAAGTACATATGTGGTGTGCGTCTGTTTGCTGCGCATTCGTCACCGCAGCCAACAGCATCCCTGCCAAGAGGATGGACTCGCCCAATTCACTTCACCTGCGGGTGCGAGGAAACCGTCAAGCATGTTCCCTGCCTCTGTTATCGTTTCGAAGCCCGATGCTTGGCTTGGCTTGGCTTGGCTACGGGATTTACGGTAAGGCAGCTCAAACGCTGGCAACCTCGCCTGTAAAACGCTATCTGCTGCGCCATCAACAAAAGTTGCTTAAGGTTCGAAGCGAGTCTTGTAGGAAACGGTGCTAAGCCACTTCAGACTCCGTAATGTCCGGCCTGACAATCCTGTGGGAGCAAAGGAAGCAAGAGGCTAAAAGGGCCACAGCCACTCCATTATCATCATCATCAGCCTGACTACGCTCACTGCAGGGCAAATGCCTCTCCAGTTAACCCTGTCCTGTACGTGCCATCTGCGCGTACACCCTATCCCCGCAAACTTCTTGATCTCATCCGCCCAGCTAACTTATTGCCGCCCCCTACTACGCCTGCCTTCTTTTAAGCCTAATTACGATAGCTTCCACCGTCTCGCTAATACAACAGAACTCCTCTATGTTTCCAGCTATATCCTGACTGATGAGGAATCCCCACCTAGTTCTCGCCTGTCTGCTGATCCTCGATAGCGTAGTATGTGCCCGTCCTTTAGCACTGTGTATGCCTCACCTGTCCTGCTAACCTCACTAAGCCCTATGACGTCCCATTTAATACCCGCTGTTTCCTTGAACACCACTCCTAGACAAGCCTCTCTGGATAAGGTTCTAGCGTTAATTCCATTCTATTAGACCACACTAATTCGCACCGACTCTGCTGGACACCAGCATAGATGCATAAGAAAGGAATGACATCGCTACGATCAGTTAACAGTGTGATGCTTGAGACGATCTATATCATTATCTTATGTGATGCCCAGATCGCAATCCGTAGATGAGATGCTGCACGGCAGGGCAGGGGCGGCACAAGGCTCTCTGCAAGACACTGCTTACCGGCGGAGGGACAGGGTGATTCTGAGGGCGACTTCCCTGCTTTTAAAATAAAGATACTGAACTGAACCGGTCTACACGGGGCGATGATAGCAGCTCGAAAGTCTTCTAGGGGCCTGTGCGAATGCTGTCGGAGGGCCTCTAGGTCACAGAATTGTTCCGCGAGTGGTCTACCTTAATTATAGTAGTTTTCTGTTATAACCCTAGTTCATGCTTTGTTGTCATTTTAGTGCAAATAAAGTTGTTGCTTCTGTTCGTAATAAAATGTTTTTTTTTTCATTTTCTTGAATCTGTATGCCATTTTTTAATGGGTAAAGTACTCAAAATGTGCCGCCCCACCAAATATGTAATACCTACCTGTGAGTTTTTTAGGGGCAACATGAATAAATTAACAGATAATCTAATCATCGCATTGCAGAAATTGCACGGCAGAATTACACATGGCTAATCATGCCTGCAGCTAACAACTTCAACCTCAAGCCGGACAGCAGACTTTTTCTACCTCCCGAAGGATAAAGTAATTTCGCGCACTTCAATTCAAACTCGTAATGTCTATAATGATAAGGACTCCTGGATCACCGTTGGAAAGTGAATAACGGCGTAACCTAGCCTCACGGATCAGCACTTCAAAAATCTGCCTCGACGCATCGCAGTCTGCTTGTGAAAACGACCAAGGGCGACAACACTTGTATTCCCTTCGCTGACCTTTTCCAGCTTACAAAGGCTCCTTTCCCCGTGAATTAAGCTTCCTTGTCGTTAGAATGCGTTAACCTTTAAGGACTACTGAACAACTTTTCAATCTGTTCTCTACGTTTCTTAAATCTAGTCCCTGCCACGCTACCCGCGACGGCACAAGCGAGCCAATGTGCTCCAGTGTACGCCACTGTGCCCAGTGTGTGCCACTGCCTAAGCCAGGGTACGCCACTGTGCCTAGTGTGCGCCAGTGCCTAAGCCAGTGTACACCACTGTGCCCTGTGTGCGCCACTGCCTAAGCCAGTGTACGCCACTGTGCCCAGTGTGTGCCAGTGCCTAAGCCAGTTTACACCACTGTGCCCTGTGTGCGCCGCTGCCTAAGCCAGTTAACGCTACTGTACCCAGTGTGCGCCAGTGCCTAAGCCAGTGTACGCCACTGCCTAAGCCAGTGTACGCCACTGTGCCCAGTGTGCGCCAGTGCCTAAGCCAGTGTACACCACTGTGCCCTGAGTGCGCCACTGCCTAAGCCAGTGTACGCTACTGTGCCCAGTGTGCACCAGTGCCTAAGCCAGTGTACGCCACTGTGCCCAGTGTGCGACAGTGCCTAATCCAGTGTACGCCACTGTGCCCAGTGTGCGCCAGTGCTTAAGCCAGTGTACGCCACTGTGCCCAGTGTGCGCCAGTGCCTAAGCCAGCGTACGCCACTGTGCCCAGTGTGCGCTAGTGCCTAAGCAAGTGTACGCCACTGTGTCCAGTGTGCGCCAGTGCCTAAGCCAGTGTACGCCACTGTGCCCAGTGTGCGCTAATGCCTAGCCAGTGTACGCCACTGTGCACAGTGTGCGCCAGTGCCTAAGTCAGTGTACGCCACTGTGCCCAGTGTGCGCTAATGCCTAAGCCAGTGTACGCCACTGTGTCCAGTGTGCGCCAGTGCCTAAACCAGTGTACGCCAGTGTGCTAAGTCTCGTGAACACACGGGTCGATCCGGTGTATACCTGCGCATAGCGTGCGCGACAGGACAGACTCGCAGCTGGAGCCCGCAGCACGGTCGTGCGTCGGCTGCAGCTGCGCGTCTTTTCTTCGCCCGTGCGGCGACAGGCCGCAGACGGTGCGTGAGCGATTTCGCCGCCGCCTGTGCGGTTCAGGAACGCCTGACGCCGCGCAAGAGAGACGGACGGAACGTCCGCATAGCGTTCGCTGTATACGTGATGCATGCATGCATGCATGCTTGCGCGCGTGCCGTTGTCAGCTGTATGGACGCGAGCGAGTATATAGCTTGTATACGTTGGCCTGCGGAGGACCACGTGTTTCGTCTGTATAGGCACAACTATCTTTACGCTCGAGACCGCCTACTCAGAGCACGTAGTGCGCTTCGCTGAGTCCGCGAGGTAGGTCCGGATGTGCGCACGGGCAGGCTAGCCTGTAAACACACTGAGCGAAATGCATATGCTCTAGTACACGGGTTCATTGAAGAATACTCTGGAAAGAAGAGAGACACACAAATACACAGAAAGAGGACACGTCTTTTTTTCTTCTGTTCGCTCAGACATGAGAAAATTCTCGGTGTCAGAACATTCTTGCCAAGCACGTACCAACTAGCCCGGAGACAAGTTCATCGAGGGTGCGTCGACGCAGCCCTAGGATGATCGCAGCATTTGTCGTATACAAGAGATGATAGTTGTATAACCGAAGATAAACACTTACTTGGGACATTCGACTTAATGCACTGTTGTGTCGGTTGAGACAGCAGCGCAGTTACCATTGAGATAGGTTTGCGAAGTAGTAAATACTCGTCAGTTCTCGTCGGTAAAAATTGCTCGCCAAATATTCCTCACAGCAACACATAAAATGTTGTACTTCCTTGCAAAGAAGCTTCACATATGGGCCAATGGACGCCTTGAAGGAGCTCGAAAAATTCGTATCACTGCCGTAGTTAATAAGCTCGCCTTAGAGACTCGGTGGGGTAAGTCGCAAACAAAGAGCAGCAACAAGTGACGATTAACCGACAGCACAATCTCGTCCGCAGTCTACTCAAACAGTTCCGATGCGACGAAGAGCTGAGGGACAACCACACGTCCTCTCAACTGTGTCAGTCCCATGAAAATTCTTAGGTCAACCAGGACGTAAAAGCAACAGCGATGAGATCCGAAAGTGTCGGCCTTTTCTTCAAAATTTCATTTCATTTATTGGTTTTGTTTGGCCAGTACAGAGACTGCAAACAAGGGAGAGCAAGCTAAAGGCGCCTAGTAGGGCCTGACAGAGGCCTGCCCTCCCCATGTAAAAAAAAAAAACAAAACAAAGTGGCACTTGGCAATGGTACAAAGTTTCCATAAGTAACAGAAACTAGAAAAACAGCGGATATATTGACAACGAAACAGAGATCAGGCATGCATAGAGCCAAGCACAACAAACTAAGATCAAAACATAACAAAGACAAAAACTGATTAGGTAGAAACACACCACAACTAGCTATAACAAAAATATTCATGAACAGTTTTCCTAAATCTGACCCCGGACATATTTTGTAGTGACAATTCTGTTAAATATGGATAGGTGTTTAATGTATGAGGAATTATGTGAGTTAGTTTTTGGAACCCATAGTTTGTACGGGATTTTGATGCATGGTATTGAGGGTGCCTAAGACTGTATGCTGTTTGGGCAATTAAATATGTGCTCTCGAAAGTCTGCCAGTTTCCTTTCATAAGGTTTCTGATATAAACAGCAAGCTTCTTGTGGTAAGCCGCCGTGATGGTTAGCAGTCTATGGTTGAGGAAGGAAGGACCTGTGCTCTCACTGTAATGTAAATTATCAATCGCTCGTACAGCTCTTTTTTGTAAAGTAAGCACTTTCACAAGATTGGTTGAGGTAGTCGTTCCCCAGATCAACAAACAATATTGTACATGCGAAAAGACTAGAGAGAAATAAATTTGTAGTTTGAATTTTCGAGGCAGTATTGTGCGAAATTTATTTAGGATACCAACAGAGCGAGCCATTTTAGTGCAAACGTAGTTTACATGATCTGTCCAGAGTAAATGTTCTTCAAAAATGACTCCAAGGAACATTGTAGAGCTGACACGAGTTATAGGAGCTTGTTCGAAGTGAATTTGGAAGTTGTTCGGAACTTCCTTATTTTTGGCTCTAAACAGTATGTACTTTGTTTTCCTGACATTAAGTTCTAACCTATTTGATTTTAACCAAACAGACAATTGGGATAACCAACTATTGGAGGCTGCTTGCAAAATATTACTATCTTGCCCTGAAAAAAATACGTTAGTATCGTCTGCATAGATTATAATGTTGTCTGCTGGACGAAGGTTGACGATATCATTAATATATAATAAGAACAACGTTGGTCCTAGAACGGAGCCCTGTGGCACACCAGACACAATCTGACCGATCCCAGATGAAATACCGTTAATGATAGTTGTTTGAGATCGGTTGTCAAGGTAGCTAGCAAATAAGGTTAAAGGAACGCCGCGTATTCCATAACACTGCATTTTTTCAAGCAATATCTTACGGTTAACCGAGTCAAACGCTTTCCTCATATCAAGGAATATGCCAACTGTTAGCAGTTTATTTTCTATGTTTTCAATTAGCTTTTCTTTGATTTCCAGTAAGGCGGCCTCAGTTGTTTTGTCTTTTTTGAAATCCGTACTGTTGCTTGGAGATGACATGGTTTTTGTCGAGATATTGAGAAAGACGTGTGTTGATTGCAAGTTCTGCAATCTTAGAAAAAAACTGAAAGAATGGAGATCGGCCGATAATTATTTAAATCATTAATGTCACCCCCTTTGTGAATGGCAGTGACACGAGCTATTTTCAACTGATGTGGAAATGTGCCTGTCGTGAACATTAGGTTAACTATATGTGCTAATGGTATCGCAATGACATCTTCTACTTTCTTGATCGGGACTGGAGCTATGCCATCGACACCTGGAGCACTATTACTGCGTAAGGAGTGAATAATGGTAATTATTTCTGAGTCAGTGCATGGTAACAAAAACATGGAATTACTTTGTTTACTGGTTATATAGACTGAGGCATCTTGATGTGGACCATCAGTTGATTTTGGCGGAAAAACAGACAAGAAATGCCCATTAAATTCATTTGCTAGGTCAGCGCCATCATAGTTCGCGCCATGAATGTGGAGTGAGACGGGTGCATTGGTTCTGTTTTTACCTAGAAGATCGTTAAGTGTATTCAAATGGTGCGTGATCTCCAACACGGCACGTGGCCAGTTGCAAAGGCCACGTGCCAGTTGTCAAGGGGTACTGGTCAGCGGACGAGCTGAAAAACGTCCACGGCAGCAGAAATTCAAAATGAAAGAAAAAAGTAGCTCACATGGGAATGAAATTAATATTGTGACGAAGACGAAGCTGGCAGTGGCGCGGGACGGAGCGCTCGCGCTAGGCCAGCGGCCATTAAATCATCTCTTGCTCATGGTTCACCACGTCTCATTCTTCGGCTGGCCGCCACATAACATTTGGTGTGAGGTGCTGGAGTCCCTTCATCGCCATCCTGGTCCCGGAGCTTCGGTGTCCAGCGCCTGCCGTGGACGTCGGCCGTGAGTGCCTGGTCCGCGCCGCCCGGCCGTTCCCCAGCCCGCCGGACCTGAACCGACCTCGCCGCTCACCCCAGCCCCGTCCCCCGCCCGGACCACAAGACACGACGACACAATACCCCACCGACCCGAGACCCCACCGACCCGAGACCCACACGTGAAGACACCGCCCCCCTGCCCCTGCCGTCCGGTGCGGCCACGGACCTCGGCCGTCAGCTCCTGGCACCCTCCGGCCCTGATGCTTCGTGGACCGGGACTCATTCTCTCATTTCTCATCGTGGCGGCCAGCACTGCACCATCTTCTACATCCTGTTCAACCCCCCACTCAAGACCATCGCCATTTCACGCGTCTGTTCGTCACCGATCGGGACGATCGCTCGGAGGCCCCGGGTAGTGTGACGAAGACGAAGCTGGCAGTGGCGCGGGACGGAGCGCTCGCGCTAGGCCAGCGGCCATTAAATCATCTCTTGCTCATGGTTCACCACGTCTCATTCTTCGGCTGGCCGCCACATAACATTTGGTGTGAGGTGCTGGAGTCCCTTCATCGCCATCCTGGTCCCGGAGCTTCGGTGTCCAGCGCCTGCCGTGGACGTCGGCCGTGAGTGCCTGGTCCGCGCCGCCCGGCCGTTCCCCAGCCCGCCGGACCTGAACCGACCTCGCCGCTCACCCCAGCCCCGTCCCCCGCCCGGACCACAAGACACGACGACACAATACCCCACCGACCCGAGACCCCACCGACCCGAGACCCACACGTGAAGACACCGCCCCCCTGCCCCTGCCGTCCGGTGCGGCCACGGACCTCGGCCGTCAGCTCCTGGCACCCTCCGGCCCTGATGCTTCGTGGACCGGGACTCATTCTCTCATTTCTCATCGTGGCGGCCAGCACTGCACCATCTTCTACATCCTGTTCAACCCCCCACTCAAGACCATCGCCATTTCACGCGTCTGTTCGTCACCGATCGGGACGATCGCTCGGAGGCCCCGGGTAGTGTGACGAAGACGAAGCTGGCAGTGGCGCGGGACGGAGCGCTCGCGCTAGGCCAGCGGCCATTAAATCATCTCTTGCTCATGGTTCACCACGTCTCATTCTTCGGCTGGCCGCCACATAACATTTGGTGTGAGGTGCTGGAGTCCCTTCATCGCCATCCTGGTCCCGGAGCTTCGGTGTCCAGCGCCTGCCGTGGACGTCGGCCGTGAGTGCCTGGTCCGCGCCGCCCGGCCGTTCCCCAGCCCGCCGGACCTGAACCGACCTCGCCGCTCACCCCAGCCCCGTCCCCCGCCCGGACCACAAGACACGACGACACAATACCCCACCGACCCGAGACCCCACCGACCCGAGACCCACACGTGAAGACACCGCCCCCCTGCCCCTGCCGTCCGGTGCGGCCACGGACCTCGGCCGTCAGCTCCTGGCACCCTCCGGCCCTGATGCTTCGTGGACCGGGACTCATTCTCTCATTTCTCATCGTGGCGGCCAGCACTGCACCATCTTCTACATCCTGTTCAACCCCCCACTCAAGACCATCGCCATTTCGCCGTCTGTTCGTCACCGATCGGGACGATCGCTCGGAGGCCCCGGGTAGTGTGACGAAGACGAAGCTGGCAGTGGCGCGGGACGGAGCGCTCGCGCTAGGCCAGCGGCCATTAAATCATCTCTTGCTCATGGTTCACCACGTCTCATTCTTCGGCTGGCCGCCACGTAACAATATTAGCGCTGAATTTCCTCCGCCACAATAGGTATTCTGTTCAATGCGCGTGCTTATGCGTCTTGCATAACGTTACGGTCTTATAAGATGGTGCGCGAGCATAGCGGCGACCACGCCACTTAGTAAGTATACGCATCCTGGGAAATTACGAAGAGCAGCTTCTCTTCGTATGAAGAAAAGCGTAAACAAGCGTGTGTTCGCAGCACTTAGTTATCTTTTGTTACAAAGAGGTTTCTAAGTGCAACCAACGAAGCAATCCCGCAGATGCTCGGTGCTTGCCTTAGAAAAGAACCACTCACAGGAGGCCGACGCTGCAACGCGTTACAGGCGCAGTTATAGTCACCACATCTCATAGCAAGGGGGTGCACAGAGCTCACGCTAAGTGCTGCTCCGAAATAAAGCGCGCAGTCGCGGGCTGTCAAGCCAGCGAGGCTGTTGTGCATACACTGGAAACATATATGCAAAGCCGTCTTACGCAGTGAACCCTAATTTCCAGTGCTTTTTAATAACAGGCCGCGTCGCGGTTGCGTTTCATTCGTGTTAGCGCCGTTGATCCTCAACCTATTCTCAGAAGTCGTAACCTCCCTCGATAAGTGGACATTGAGAAGTGATATCGCCTTGACGAGGCTATAGGAAGCCTCTTTACTATAGGCGTGTGCGAATATCAAATTTTTCGAATACGAATCGAATACGAATACTCAGTTCCGAATACCGAATCGAATATCGAATAATCAAGGAAAGACGCATTTAACCACTGGAAAACATTTATTTGAGCATCCAAGAACATCACAGCTCAACTATCAATAAGTAAATGAACACAAAAGGTGTGTGTGGCTGCACAGAAAGTATCGAAATCTAAAACATTATTCTTAGAAGAGTGGAATTTTCGCAGAAAATGGCTAGCACACAGCACTGATTGAATCTAGCATGCCATCAGCTTAAAAGCGCGTTGCTGGGATGAACATTAAAGGTTGTTGTGAAGGAAAACCACATGGTCAGGCAGGAGTCGTTCCCTTCTAGCTGAAACGACTTCTCCGGAGACAGGTAATTCCCTCTCACTTGGCACTGAAGTGGCAGGTATTGCGAGGTACTTCGAGCACAGCTTGACTATACCAGCTTCGCAGGTATAGCCACAAAGAAGCTCACAAGCACAGTCAGCTACGGCATGGCCCAACATTACGCATGGCTCTGGACGTCGCCATGTTGTTATGTCTATGTCGATTGGACTTGCGCACCGAAATGTACGCCGGTTCTCGCAATAAAATATTCGGCTAAATACGAATATTCGCATGGGATTGAATAATCGAAACAACACGAATACTTAGATTTCGAATCGAATAAGAATAGCAAAAATCTAATATTCGAATTAAATTCGAAAATTTCGAATATTCGCACACCCCTACGTCTTTACACAAGACGGTAAAAGTGATAAGAAGAAAAGAAAAACTCACTGGAGGATTACGATATTCGGTAAAGCGAATCGACAGCGTGTTTATATTTCGCGATATATTTAGTTCAAGAATTGAGACAGACGTGTATATTTTATGTACAGTTATAAGCCACTCGTTAGTGCTGCGTTAGCAGTATATTCTACGCTCCCCGAAAACGACCGAGTGTGAAGCCTCCCCCATCCAAGAGCGCCATTCAGTACCCACCCACCCTCCACCATCTTGCAGAAGGCATTCACACGCCCACTCTAAGCGTAAAGGAGTAAAAGAGGAGTAAACATTACTCTAGTGCACTCCCTTTTATAAATAAGAGTGCTCTATAGGACAACTCACATCTCTTTTACTCCCATAGAAGAGTATTCGGGTTTAGAGCGCAGAAACCTACGAGCCAACGGAATGAACAAGAGACCGCCCAGCCAAATTCAGAAAACCACCACTACTGCTAACGTATATTTGTCGCTATCAATATAAATGACATTCCCCCAAAACTCCGGCGTGCGAAGCCTGCGCGAGTGAAGCCTCCATCCACCACAAGGCCTCCCCTCCAACCTGCCTGCACTTAACGGCACGGACCGTGTGAAGCTGAACCCAAGGGCTAAGCGGAAGAGCCCGTGACAGGTGTGACGAAAACTAGCACTGACACTGCGGCCGCTGACAGTCAACAAAATCCCAGCACGCCAGACGCCGCTCAGAAGACAGCCGATGCGGCTAGATCAATGCCATGTCTCAGGTGCTTTCGCGTCAATAAACCCAAATTGCGTGCTTTAAGACACCCGGAGCAGCGCTTTGTTCGGGCGCTCCAAGACCAACACGTCCCTTGTAATTCATGTTTACTAGGATAACGTTGTCTTTGGTCTTCGGGAAGCAACTGAACACGTGATTTTTCATTTACAACAACCCTACGACGCCATGTACCGCAGACAGTGTCTCCTGAAGCCATAATGCTCTAAAACAAACGCTTGTTCAAAGCTGGAGCAGCTCTCACGACCAGAAAAGACAACGGCCTCCTCGAGGTCGCTCCGATGGCCCACTGCCATGCTCTCACAGTGTGTTAAGTACAAGGGGAGAAGGTGGTCGGACGGACAAGGGGGGATGCATCAGCCGTGCCTCAATTGGTCACAGCCCCCCGTGTCGTCGTCGAAAGCAACGGTTCTTGCAGCTATAGAAACGTCTGGCACGGCGCCGTTGCTCCACAGAGCAGAAGTCCTCCCGGGTTGAGGGGGAGGGGGCTGAGAGGGTCTTCCCATCGGGGCTCTTCACCGTCGATGGTCGTCGGCCAGCGGAGCAGCTGCTGGCGTGTCCTTCCCGGCTACGAGTAGTGGGCCCCAGAGGCACGACGTGGCCGTTACTCGGGCGGCGTGCCACGGACGTGCCGCAGCGATCGTCCAACGCGGGGTCACGCGCGGAACGACGCGCGCGACGCGTGATGCCGCGGCCAGTGGACGAACCGTAGCACGCCTCCCTTCGCGAAGGGTGGGCCCCCTATCGAGAAGAAAGGAACCGCGCGGCTCATTCTTGCACGCTGTGCCGTACGACGGCCCGCATTGACGACGAGGAGTCGCCTTGGGCCGGCCTTGGTCCGGGTGCGTGTCCCAAAGTACAGCAGTATATAAACCTCGCCGTAGGCGTGTGCTCACTTTTAGGCGATCCGCTGCTTTCGCTCTTAACGGCCTTCCCTGCCCGCCAGCCGTGGGAAGAACAGCTTGCGTCCGTCAGCTGTATGCGGTCGTGGGCCCATTAGTGAAGGGGAAAGTGTCCGCGATGCGATGGAACGGAGAACGCTGGCTTCGCTCTCCTTACCAACGTTCTTGAATGGGCTTGCCAGATTAGCTCCTCCATAAATGATAGCCCAATAGCTTTTCCTCTGTCAACGGTAACAAGAACTACAAAAGTGAACAGTATTATATTATTCTGCAGCTCCTTTGGCTTCGAGAAATGTTGCGTTCATTCGCATACAGCCTTGTAACCAAGTTACATAAAACACCTCGGATGGCGTACGAAACGCATATCTCGTTATTTGCCAGTGATTATATTGCGTGTCACTACGAAAATCTCATGTCTAATGCATTGTCTCGGCGTCTTATGTAGCTGTAGCCGTGTGTCTTCGAGGTGGGCGGCCTGTCAGCGCCAGACTTCTGGCGCCTCGGCGAGATTCGGACATGTGGGCACCATGATGCCAGCATGACGTGTGAGAAAAAGCTCCATGTGGTTCAGTTCTAAGAGGATGCCCGATTTTTGCTGCTGTTCTCGCAACATCATCGTAAATGCACCTAAAATATCGTATATTACGGCCGGATAGTGCGTAGAAACAAGCACACCCAAATAAAGAACTGAACGAAGACACGGACGGGTAAAGTACTGGACGAGCGTCGATCAGAGTATACGAACATACAAACCAATTGGAATTTAAAATACCGAAGAAAAATTAGGGATACACATCGACGAATTGTCGCTGAGCTATCCTAAGGAAATTGCGATCGAAAATACTTATATAAATCCAGTAGAATTCAGCTATAAGTTTCCAAATTCGTGCGATCCGCATTGCCCCTTCTGCAGCGAAGTGGCCAACTTATAACACGTGGTATGGCATTCAACACCAATTCCAGATATTGCGAGAAACAATAAGCCATCTAGTGAAGACTGGGAGGCGGCACTGTCCAGCTCACACTCAGAAGACCAGCTCTGGCTGGTGAACCGGGCAAGAGCGGCGGCAAATGCCAATCGGCTCCAGGAATGAGGACACTAACCTCGAATTATTCTGTGAATTTTAATCCTTTTCTCACTCACTCAACCCGCTTTTGTGCGGCGACGCAGATGGTTCATCACTAACGCACGTGTCACCTTCCTAGAGCATCAACGAAGCCTCAAAGATTTCCCTTACTTTTCTGCTTACCATTATAACCCAGAGGTAACTATCCTTACTATGGTCACTTACTATACAGTACTAAAGAAAACTATGCCCATTCTCCCTGTTCCACTTCTGACTCGTCTCGCCGAAACCTTCGCTCCTCGCACAAGCTACAGTTGCACGCTCCTCCTCCACTCACCCTTCGGCCTTGACCTGCGATGCTTAAAGCGAATCCCAGTGCGTATGTGAGCCAGCAGCTAGGCGGCTAGCTATATACGACTCATCCAGCCTGTAATGCACGTCCCGCAGGCGCGCCATTTCCGGTAATCGCCTCATTACACGGCCTGCGCGCGTTGGCCCCCGCCATCTCGAGCGCCATATCTGAGCAGAGCCGCGTAGCCGCACTCGCTATACGCGGCGGGCCCGACGAAACTTTATGGGCGTAATCCTAGAGGACGGTTTAGCTCGCCGCGGGAGACGCCAGTGGATTATTGTGCGCCCTTAAGCAGAAGTAAAATCCCCTCCCGCACCCCTTCTGCCCATTTCGAACAGCATCTTCGCACTCAACACCAGCAATGTTGTTATGGACGTATGTTGCTTGGGGTATTATTTAAAAGGGTACAACAGACACAAAGTTTCTGAGCATTCGTTTCATTTTTTTTGTTGTTGTTGTTGTTGCGAAAGCAACACAACGCGAGTCGCCGAGCCATTTCGCACAGCTGACGAAAGGCCATACTGCGCATGCGCGAGGAGCTGCGACGTCACACAGCGCACAACTGGCGCGCCGCCGCCGTCGCTGCGCGGGTGACTCAGAGGTGCCGCCGCCGCGCTCGCCAGTAGCGCATGCGCAGTAGCGGCGCATAGCTAGCGTGCCAGGGCCGCCGCCGCTGCCGCGCGCTCTCCATCGCCTCTCTCTCTCTCTCTTCACGTTGCTTTCGCAATCCTCCAGGTTTGACGGGAGCTAAACCACTGCCATTTTTTTTTTTGCTTTGAAAGAGACCTACGGGCGCTAGTGATCAAGCAAATGAACACCAAACACAAGTGCGCAGCGTTAATAATTAATTACAAACGATTCTGTGCACCTGAATGAGAAGTGCACCATGACGTCACGGTCGATCAGCCTACCTGGACTGCCACTATACTGACGACGTCAGCGTCACCGGCAAGCATTGGTTACTGCTGTGAATAATTACAGGATTCGGTGACGTCACAATAACTGGGACAACCCCACCTTGACGACAATCGATGCAGGTGGAAACGCCGAGCGGCTCTTCGAACAACATTCACAATCATATTAAATTACGTTCCGCCTGCCCCATCCTCTGGAGCGAATGCCGGCACGATAGAAAGAAAGCGCAACATATTTTTTTAACGCTGTAGCGTTAAGGCTCCTGTTTTACAGCGCCTTAGTAGTAAAAAGAGTAGTAAAAAAGTGGTAGGGTTTTAATGCAGTTAAACCGAGCAGAAGTGTGAAAACATATGCTTAGCCTGGTTGGCTCATGGTTTCGCTTTGGTGGGTCGTCGGCACGTCTGACGAAGATATTGGTTCGATAGTAGTGTAAGTCGATGAAGACGACAATGCGCAATGCACAGCGCGAAAGTGTGTATAGTAATACGGTAATGGTATTAGTTAATTAAGACTACGATGTGCAATGCACTGGACGAGAGTGTGTTGCAATTTAACACGAGGTGTGATCGGCTACATCGATAACATAGCGTTCTCGTGCAGTGGCCAGCGAAGCTGGTCTGTTCGCGCCCCCGCGGGTTCGAATCCCAGTCACGGCAATGTTTATTTATTTAAGGCTTGGCCAAGGTCATCTTCGAGGTCCAGCTTCACACAAACTCGGCGAACCGGTTAGACCTCGTCAAGTTGCGCTTTCGCACTGAAATTACTCTTTGGGTGTCTTCATGGATCAGAGTAGTTTCACTGGCTACTGTAGAATGATGAAGTTGAGTCTGGCAAAAACAAATAGTCCACGCGTATTTTTATTTCCGTGGGCTCAATTTGCGGCTATGTTGCCTGCGACTGAAACTATTTTGTCACCGAAACTAAGCATAAAAAAATAAAAGCGAAAACAAACTTTTCCAGAATGCTCCTCGAGTTCGACTTGTTGCAAGTGTGAGAATAAAAGGGCGCCGACCCGCGTTACATATTTCCCATCTTGCGCTCGTTCAGTCATGCATTTAGAGATAGAGAATTAAATTGCTCTCGGGTGAATAGCCGCGGACGACTTTTCAACGACGCGAGACACTTGAGAGAACTAACCCGGCTCTATAGTTTGTCTTACAAGCGAAATTTCCTTAACGCCTCAAGAAAAGTTTTACTTTTGTAACATTCAAACGATGCGATGACATTTGCCATCAAATTACAACAATTCGTCCCTTGTTGAATCTAATAAACGCCCTGTGAGCGGTATTTGAAGCACACACATTGAGAAAAGCGAACAGAGCCGCGCACACAAAAAAAGGTGGTCCGTGCGCGGGGCACACAAACAACAAAATTGTACAGCGTCAGCCGCTTTCGAGTCTACGTCACGGACAAACTGAAACGACCCTCTTGCCCAGATCACGTCGCTTTATCAAGGCCCAAATCAACAAGTTGAATGCCCGCCTTTTACGAGTTAAGTCATTTACTTATGACTACTACGCTCTGTCTTACACTCTAAACACGAATACGCCCACATATGGGAGTAGAAAGTATCCTCTAAGCGCACACCCTTTTACAAAAGGGAGCGTATAGAGTGCAATATATATATATATATATATATATATATATATATATATATATATATATATATATATATATATATATATATATATATATATATATATAAGGAAAGAGTTGAAGTACACTTCTTAGAGAAACATTTATTTACCGACGGTTTCGGACGGTGGACCGTCCTTCATCAGGGTAAGGTTGTTTATATATATATATATATATATATATATATATATCAAAGAAAGAATCGAACAGTGAGTGTCCGACGGTTTGTGCGATTATTCCTTCGTCCCTGTCCATGACAATATTCCCGTCTGTGCCCTTGCTCATGATATTATGTTTTATTTCTTATCGAGGTAAATATTTTGGTGCAAGAGCTGTGTGGCAGGTTTCTTGATATGAGACATCTACATAAGGCAGTCGGTACTCTGCGGTATCTGCCATTAATTCATACCAGTGTGTTTCGAATGATCATTCTCACTTGAGGAAAGTTTGATGGTCTCTTTCTAGAACGCACTGTGAATGAGAAAAAAAATGCAGTTGAGGTAATCACGCGTCGTGGAATTGGCTAGATCTCGGCTGAACTGGCGACCAGACATATTCTTCGATGGTACCTGAGCTGTGACTTGCAGCAGTACTAAACTCTTGCACCAATGGCACTCTATCCGTTACGAAAAGCAGCTCAGGTGCTGAGCAAGAACGGCTCTAGCCGTTCCCTTTACCTTTCTTGAGACTTCAGCCGGATGGCCGCTTTTTCTTTTTTTGCCCTGAACGCTGAAAACTGGCTTCTCCGTATTCCCCGCGCCCCTTTCCTTGTGTTTCAACAGCTGTTTCACAGCTACGTGTTCTTACTTCTCCTTCCTTTTCATTTGCCGATTGGTCTACTAATGGAATACACCGATCGGTTGTCTGATCGGTCGACTGGTCGGCTCATTAACCAATTTGTCAGATGGTCGATTTCTCGACCGATACGGGAGTGCACTGACCGGTAGACTGACTGAATCATCATTTTTCTTTCATTTCATTTATTGATCGGTATACTTAGTGACTAATCAACCTGCTTTGATTGATATGATATTAATCGGCAGATTGACTGACTAATCAGTCAGGTCTTATTTTCAACAAACACCAAAGTACAAACAATAAACGAGGCGGCTTTTAACGGAAAGGAAACCAATTACAATATGAGCGGGAATGGAGGTTTAGCCCCGGGGACATTGCCTATTATAATGTCGTATAAGGGTGTAGACAAGCAGCGCGCGATGGCCTTACCCGAGAAGTATGGAGAAGAAATCACCACCTCCGCTTCCGGAACTTCTACACGGGTCCCATTGGCCAAGAATAATGTAGCCTTTTTCCCTGTTAGTGCCGCTGGCGGTACAAGAGACTCACGCACAACAATACCGGTGCTGCCCGTATCCCGTAATACCGAACCATGCTGGCCGAACACCTCACCGTGCGCCACGGGCATAGCAGTTTCCACCGGGTTGGAAGGACAGACCATCTCCCCCAACTGGCCCTCTACGCGCGTTACCTCTGCAGGGTTATCGGGATGTGAGTATCGAGGTGTCATGCAACAGGAGGACTCCTCACGGTCTCCTGGCCTCTTAGCTTTGCACGACTGGGCATCATGTCCTACCTCGCGGCACCAGGTGCAATACAATTGCTTCGGCTTTGTCCGACAATCCGACGCCTTGTGCCCAGTCTTGTCACAAAGAAAACACCGAAGGCGAGACTGTGGACCTGAAATCTCGTCTTTGGCTTTACCTATCGTGTGCTCCCCCTTTTCTTTAAAGACCAACAAGTTATTTTGCCGTTGTGCTTCAAGAAAATGATCGGCAGCCTCCGCCAGCTTGGCAACTGTCTTGCCCTCCCGCTCACGTAAGAAAAGGGCTAAACGAGAATGACAGTTGTTCAGAAATTGTTCGCTCACGACCATCTCGCGAACCACCTCAAAAGTGCGGCCTTCTCCCCGCATCTCGACCCAACGGTCAAAGAAGCTAAACAACCTGGCAGCATATTGCGAGGCCGTTTCTCCATCCTGGGGCTTGCTCTGGCGAAACTTCTCTCGGTACCCTTCCGCGGTGAACCTAAACCTCTGAAGCAAGGCAAGCTTCGCTTTGTCATAATCCACGGAATCCTCAGGCGAGAGCCGACCGAAGACCCTAAGTGCTTCGCCACCAAGGCACAAGCTCAACGCCGTTGCCCACTTTTCTTTTGGCCAACCCTGCCCCGTGGCCACATGCTCAAACCTCTTTAAGTAGGCATCGAGGTCATCCCGCGCTTCATTGAACTGTGGTATGAGGCTGTGCGGATTAATGGAGCTGGTCGATGAGACGCTACGCTCTCCACGGTCACTCGGAGGATTTGCGCCACCCTCCATGAGCCTTATTTGTAGCTGCAAGTTCCGCGCCTCTAACTCCAATTTCTGTTTCTCCGTCTCTAAATTCCGTGCCTCTAATTCCAATTTCTGCTTCGCAGCTTCACGCTCCGTCTCTAAATTCCGTGCCTCTAACTCCAATTTCTGCTTCGTAGCTTCTCGCTCTAACTCCAATTTCTGCTTCGCAGCTTCACGCTCAGCGGCTCTCTCTTCCCGTGCCTTACGAAGCTCGTCCTCCACCCACGCTCGTAACTCCGCGCCGCACAAGCCCATGCGCTCGCCTAAAGTAACCAAATCTGACGCGCTCATACTGTGCCTAAATTAACACAACAGGCAAAGAAATAATAACCGACCTCGTCACTAATAAATCGGCTTTGATTGATTTATTTATTGATTTATTTATTTATTTATTTATTTATTTATTTATTTATTGGTTGGTTTATTTATTTATTTATTTATTTATAGATGTATTTATTTATTTATTTATTTATTTATTTATTTATTTATTTATTTATTTATTTATTTATTTATTTATTGAGTGAGTGAGTGAGTGAGTGAGTGACAGTGAGTGAGTGAGTGAGTGACAGTGAGTGAGTGACAGTGAGTGAGTGACAGTGAGTGAGTGAGTGAGTGAGTGACAGTGAGTGAGTGAGTGACAGTGAGTGAGTGAGTGAGTGAGTGAATGAGTGACAGTGAGTGAGTGAGTGACAGTGAGTGAGTGAGTGAGTGACAGTGAGTGAGTGAGTGAGTGAGTGACAGTGAGTGAGTGAGTGAGTGAGTGAGTGACAGTGAGTGAGTGAGTGACAGTGAGTGAGTGAGTGAGTGAGTGAGTGACAGTGAGTGAGTGAGTGAGTGAGTGAGTGAGTGAGTGACAGTGAGTGAGTGAGTGAGTGAGTGAGTGAGTGACAGTGAGTGAGTGAGTGAGTGAGTGAGAGTGACAGTGAGTGAGTGAGTGAGTGACAGTGAGTGAGTGAGTGAGTGAGTGAGTGAGTGAGTGACAGTGAGTGAGTGAGTGAGTGAGTGAGTGAGTGAGTGAGTGAGTGAGTGACAGTGAGTGAGTGAGTGAGTGAGTGAGTGAGTGAGTGAGTGAGTGAGTGAGTGAGTGAGTGAGTGAGTGAGTGTAAATCTGACCAAAGCTTCCATCACAGAACGCAGAAACTGCTCTTTCTGGAGCATCCGCTGGTGACGCTCAAGTTCCGGCAGGACATGCTCGCCACACCCGCGCAATTGTTAGCACATCGCCGCGAGCTGTGTCGCAACCGAATGACCGCTGCAAGTTGTCGTCGTCGATGTCGCGCGCACGCTGTGTCCGCGCCACCTGCGTCTGTCGTGCGGTGCCAGGAAGGCGAGTGCTTCAACGGCAGCTTGCGCTGCGATTCGGGTCACTCGTCACTCAAGGCGCGCGCCTCCGTTCGCCGCGTGCTGTGCGCGGAACCAGACCTCGCTCGTATTTCTGCGCGTCGTGCACTTGTTCCTCGCCAGCACACGACGCCAGAAGACGACAGAACTGCGCCTGTTTTTTTTTTCTGCCTGAAGCTGCACAGTGCTGTGAATAAAGGCACGAGGCCTGGTAACCTGGTAAAACGGCACGCAGCAATAAGCAGTGACCAGTAAGGACAGCTCTCGTGCAACGAATTCGTGCGCGAACTCTAGATAGCGATACGGCCCTGCGCTTGGCGTTCTCAGCAACGTCTATTTTCGTGCAGGAGATACACGTACCCTCCTTCGTACAACTTTATGAACGCCGCGAAGAAATACTGCATGTTTGTGAACTCTTTCTCTCGCGATTTCGATTGGCAGACTTTCGGCCCAGTTCTCGCAAAGTAGTTCGTTTATTGTAAAGTGCAGGTTGCGTGCGCGGCTTGCAAACAAAAACCATTCCCACGGAGTGACTGTTCTTAGTACGACTCTGATCTTTCTATCTCACCTCTCTTGCCCTTTTCGCGTGTTAGGGGATGTCCAAAATCCGGCTCTCCGTCCACACGCGATGGTCGCAGCCGTACGTGACTGCAATTCGATGTCCCGCGCAGACCTAGTTTCGAACCCGGAGACCGGATGTTTCCGCTCCCTCACACAGAGGCGCACGTACACCGGAACCCCGAGCTATGTCGAATGCCGAAACACGACGTCCATTGTTTCCGTGCAATACCGGGACGCGGGTGGAATGAGGATGCTCTTTTTTTTTCTTTATCTCACTCGCGAAAATTGCACACCCAAAGGGTCGGCGCACTGCGCGAGCCTTGTTTTCTACGACCGTTTGACCGCGCAGTGGCGCTGAGAACGCTTCACTAAGAGAAATAAGTCGTAATAGAGAGTTTTAGTGTGACGTAGCCTAACCGCATAGCGTATAGCATTGTCGCACAACGTTGCCACATGCGCTAATGGCCCAAATCGGTCATCTGCGCATACGGTGCGGTTGGGCAGGCTAACTCATCCGCATGAGAGCTATTGCGCATGCGCTGTTGGCGGCTGGCAGCAGCGGTATGCGACAGAAGTATACCGTAGCACAACAGACCTTTAGTATAGCTAAAGTTCACTTTAGTATAGCGTACACCGTCTATTATCACCGTTCACCACAGCCTCCAGCCGCCACTGCGCATGCGCAGATGGAACCAACTGGTCATGTGCCGGCAAGTGGCGCCATCTGTGCGCACGCATTACAGGCTGACGGCCGCGACAAGTGGTGATGGTGGATGGAGTTTTCACCGACCTCATATAGAGGGCGCCATCTTCGGTACCAGTAAGCGCAGCGAAAGCCTGGGCACTTAGCTAATCCACTCAGCGCCAACCTGCTCCTGCGAACACTGTGGAAGTTAGCATTAGCAAAGTACCCAAAGATGGCGCCCGTGAAGTCACGTGAAAACTATGTATACGTTATCCTAAACGTTACTGCTAAACCAAAACTCGCGACTGAACACACGACTTTCGCCTATGCTACTATCATTGCTAGCTTCTTCCTCAGTCTCGGCCAGTCCCGGCCAAAGAGGATTTTACGTGCCAGTTTACCCGCATTAAAGATAGCCATCTACACCGCATACAGGGTAAAATGGGAACATGAACTCGGAAGACGCTGAACAAGAAGCGAGTTCCTTGCCTCCTGTATGCCATTTCCATAAACACGAGAGTGTCACACAGTATTACTGCCCGCATGGCGGCCATTTGTCATGCGTTCACATACTCCGCGGTACAACTCCGTGACATCGCCTTTGCCATTTGATGCGGCGACGGTCGACATTTGTAATGAGCTTCCAGAAAGCAACAGGACGCGCCCAACAGAATATCATGTGCACTCGCGCAGCTCTGTACGAATCCCTTAGGCATTCCGTCATGATGCCTCCTTTTTTCTTGGTAACAAGCCGGAAGGAAAAGATGCACTGTTGCTAAGCGCTAAATACGTCTTGCTGAAGGCCAAGGGCGTGTCAACAGTTCCGAGCAAACAGAGGCAAGCTGTATATAGCGCTCGTCGCCTCTCCGTGGAGACTGCAAAATATGGTCGAATATCACTTCAAACTTAGTACGTAGTCTGCTTTACAAAGCAATGTTGAAGCAAGCCTCATGAGTGGCGTGGACTGGATGTGCCACCACGGGCTGTGGAGAGGAAGTGTGGACAGAGCGCGTCCTCATGAATTGTCGACCATCCAGTCAGAGTGTAATTATGATTTGTAATGATTAATGATGATCGAATGGAAAGTTTAAATTACCGAATTACTAAATAGCATAATGAAGTATTAAGGCCAATTAATTTCGCTAATACTCCGAGTAATTCACGATTTTAGCGAATTATTAGTAATTGCCCCAGAATTGAACGAAAAATTAAATAATAACGAGGTTAATTGAATATTAATTAATACGACAAACACTTAATGGTTAAGTATTTATGAATAACATTATTAATCAAGTAAGTAAGTAAGTAAGCAATTCATTGATTATTAGCCAATCACCACAACTATTAATCGCATTACTAAGTAACAGAGGCAACAGAACTCGAAATGCTTTCGCATTTAAGCACGTAAGGATACCTGAAAGCACCTCTAATTCTTTTTTCCGGCTTCGAAGATTGTACGAAAGCTGTGTACCTTTCTTGTATATCTGTGCACGAGTAGATGACAATACTGCTCATTTAAAGTTAAGTAATATCAAAAGTTTTGCTGAGCTCACAACTATTGCTGAACTTAAATCTAATTTGCTTGCACCGCAGCACTGCATATTGTGACGTATACTTGTCGCAAAGTAAATTACTGCAGGAAGCCGCATCATGCACACAGCATGATCCCAGAGTAAGGCGGATCATTCGAATGACTACATTTTGAAGGATAACTACAGTGCAGATTAGGCTGCATTTCTCTTAACGCTTCAGTAGATATTATTGCCGTCTCGTTCATTCGATGTTTCGCAGAGGTTTTAATCCCTTCATCATTCCACCAGTCTACTCACGAGCGGGATAACCCGCGCCACCAATACATGACTAATCCCACGGAAACCAGCGTACACGCTAATAGCAGCTTATCAAAGTCTAAACTATACCTAACTCGAATGTTCAAACGCTGTCCGTTCAAGAAAATGCTGTGCGAACTAAACCATACCGCTCCATTTCGGGGTTGCTAAAAGCCCAACCAACTCCGCGGGATACTGCGCGCGATAATAGATGCGTAGCTTTACAAACTTTCTGTGTACCGCACGGCATTTTCGGTGGACGCTGAAAAGATATAGAAATGGAAAAAAAAAGTAATCGAGAGAGAGAGAGAGAGAGCTGACACGCGCATATTAGTAGTTAACACATCGATCAAAAAACATGGCAAAACCTGTGTTCCGAGCTCGGCGCCCGCGGTGGCACCGTCATTACCCGTCCTCAATCACACGCTCCGCCGGTTGGGAATTCGCGCTCGAAACTGTGCTGCAGAGGAGGCAAGAAATTTCCACATCCAGAGCTTGCTCTACCACAGCACGATCTATTGATCGACTCTTGCCATCATCGAAGAACGCGGATCGACAGTAATATTCCAGGAAATCCACAGCAAACCGTCAGCAAGGACGATGCGATATATATAATAGATTACAACGCCACCATGCCTATGTTGATCTCTCGAGATGTTTCGCATGCTGCATGTATGTAGTATACGTTAAGGCCGCGATCTGCTCGGCTTACAATAGCGAGGTCCTGCAGGCAAGCTCAGGAAATTTATCAAAGACGCTTGCGCAGACTCGCTTGCACAGATCACTTCTTACTGGAGCTCATCTTTTCACATAAGCTGATCGATTATTCCTTCACATAAATAAATGATGTCTCTGATAAGTGCCTCTCCTAAATGCAGCAAGCGCCACACGACGCATCGTCATGTGTGTAAAACCAAGGGCACTGGTCGCATTTTACATAACGCACTGTGATAAGTGTTTGTGCATGCCGTTAACAACTGCAGCTTTGCTGATTGCGTTACAATGTTCTCCTGTATGTAGCGATGGCCAGCATTGTTATGCTCCGAAAGGTTTGAGCGCCCCTTGACCGCTTAATTTACTCATTGCGTGCGATATCAACGCTACGACAAAGCGTTAAAGGCCGATGTTCTACCCAAATGCTGTGCACAGCGACACCCGCGCCTGCTCCACTTTTGTTATTCGACTTAACCGCTATGTGATTGGTTGGTTTATGGGGTTTAACGTCCCAAAGCGACTAAGGCTATGAGAGACGCCGTAGTGGAGGGCTCCGGAAATTTCGACCACCTGGGGTTCTTTAACGTGCACTGACATCGCACAGCACACGGGCCTCGAATTTCTCCTCCAAAGAAATTCAGCCGCCGCGGCCGGGATCGAACCCGCGTCTTTCGGGCCAGCAGCCGAGCACCATAGCCACTGAGCCACCGCGGCGGCTAACCGCTATGTGATAATTAAATAAATATAACAAATAAAAGCTTCAACGGCAGTACGAGCGTACAAACCGGTTTCTTGCTTGCTACTCCAATCTGAAGAGAACTTGGCCACAGCACATTTACCACCACTGTTCTTGGTTTATGGCGGCTTAAAACCCAAAGCGACGCAGGCTATGAGGGTAGCCATAGTGAAGGGCTCCGGAAATTTCGAACACCTGGGGTTCTTTAGCGTGCACTGACATCGCACAGTACACGGGCGTGTGCACCACCACTCTTCTGAATGGGTGATTGAATGTATCCAGCGAGGAAATGGCGTCTCTTGCTACATCTCGGCTCATTCCTCGTCTCACAATGAGGCGAGATAGAACGCTGCTTCGCGTCGTTCGAAGATTGAAAATTGTTTTTTGAGGTAAGAAGTGGCGCTGTAATTGTCTTCCATCTAGGTGGACACCCGAGCCGCACCTTAAAGGAAATGGGGAACGTGGGAGTGAAAAAAAAAGAAGAAAACAGAGAAAGAGGTGCTATAGTGGAGGGCTCCGGAATCACTGAGGCAACAACAACAATTCGGGGCACGAGCTGCGTGCATCCGGTCAGCAAATGACGCAAGTGCCGAAATCGAAGTCCACGGCGCAGTGCCTCTCGCACGTGGCTCGTCCGCCGTCTGATGCAAAGGCAGCGGCGCCATCTTTCGCAATGACGGCGAAGCTACAGAAGCACTGCCCGAGGGCATGCACTGCAGTGGTCGCTGCAGCGTGTAAGCGATTTTAGCCGCCCCATCTGGCTACAGTGATGTTACGACCAACGCTGCTACCGACCTATAACGACGCAATCGTCATACAGTGTCCGGAGTTGTGGAAATCTCGAAATCAGCAATTGGTTTACCTTCACCAACGACTAGTTTTTATCTGTTGTACGCTGTTTATTAATTTCTCCTCCGTTTTTCTGAAATAAATCAGAGAGCTCTTTAGTGCATATGTCCTAGGAGTATAAGAAGACGAAGTTCGCATTTTCAAACGCAACCAAGTTAACGTAACCTAACTTGCAATACATTTCGCGCCGGCTGAGCCTGGGTTTCAGCATACAGGCCCGTACAGAGCTTCTGAGAATTTGTTACTGGCCGAGGAATTTCACTCAAAATGTTTGAGAGCGAAGGAGGGGGTTCCATAGCAGGGGTGGGGGGTAGAACATCTTCGACGGAAGCCCGTCTGGTTGGCTTTTAAATAACACTACAGAAAACTCGCACCAGCCAAAAATTTATTTTCAGCTCAGCGTTTTTGGACCAACTTCGCCCCTTGTTCAGGGGTGACCGAGATGCCAGCAAGCCTCAGCATTGCAACAGCCCTGCTGCGGCTTGCTGGTATCTCGGTCTGGCATCTCGAACATATATTCATCTATTCCTCCGACCACAAAGCTTCCTTCATGACAATCAAGAACTGTTAGTGGAGTGTTTCTTGAAGAAGGAATATGTGTGAAAAATAACAAGTTGTCTGTAATTGTACACACATGTCTTGCTCGAATTCTTTACCACAATCTATCGAAAGGCTGATACAGCTGAAGAGCTGCGCTCAAATTTCGCATTAGGAAGTAACGTAATCGTCGGCAACTTTTTTTTCTACCCGGAGTCGTAGTTGACTCGGATTATCTTCGCAACCGACGTTTCTATGTTTGTTAAGTGCCAGTCGGCGCCTTTCTGACAGAACACTTCAGGCGCTCGCGAGGCCTCAGTATTTATGACTGCGGTAGACAATATCGATAACATCGATGCGCAAGAAATACCGAAACGCCATTTTGCGATGCTGATGACAACAGCATATTGCTCACGTAGTTTCATTTTCGCACTCGATTCTGACGTGCGTGTCATTTTTAGGCGATTTTTTTTTCGAAAAAAAAGGTGCGCGTAAGATAAATATGGTAGGTGATGACACAGGGTAAAGGAATAATACTATAACAATATAGTTGAATTTACACGGGTACGGAAAGCCAGGAAAGCGCTTATAGGGATTGAGAAAGGTCTCCGACAAGGTTGTCCGCTGTCACCGTTCAATTTATTACGTGTCATTCGATAGACGTGGAAAGATGGCTGGAATAAAGTGAGGCATATCATTACCATCTGAGGTTCCTCATGTGGCGGAAAATATCCCTGAGCCGTAACCTATGACCAGCCTGTATGGCCTGTAGAAAAACGATTAACCGTTAACCGTAAAGGAACATGGAACAAGCTAGCAATTTCTACCGGAAACAGTACAACTCCTTCCACGAATAGAATGTTATAGAATGAAGACTCTAAAACAGGAGAGCGGGGGTTGAGGAAGAGCAGAAGAAGCAGGAAGCTCACTACATACTCGTGTTTCTCCTGCCCAAAAAGCACCCATGCCTGGACGGCGTTCGCCTCATGTCTCCCCCCATTTCTAAGTTGACAGCGGCAGAGCAAACAGTGTGTCACACTGTCCAGTTTCTTGCAACAGCCTGCGCATCGGCTACCGGCCCCACACGGGAGAATATCCGACCTTTTCGCGCGTTTCCGCGAATACACGAGAAAACACCGAAGAATGGGGCGTGCCGCAATTCTATTTATCTTTCTCAGGCAAAAAAAAACAAAAACAAAACACTGTTGATGGATTTTGTATTGTATCCAACGTCACTGCATTGATGTCCGTTTACAAAAAAAAAAAAAAGCAGACATGGACTTAGTATTTTTGTTATGGCAGTAGCCGCGTCAGGCGCAGTGTTTCCGGGTCGAAGGACGGAGAGCTTAAAGGTGCACTGAAGAGGAATCTGAACTCATATCTTTACCACGGGAATTCGATCTACACGTTCTCAGCAACCCGCCGCGGTGGCTCAGCGGATACGGCGCTCGGCTGCTGACCCGAAAGACGCGGGTTCGATCCCGGCCGCGGCGGCTGAATTTCTTGAAGGCGAAATTCTAGAGGCCCGTGTGCTGTGCGATGTCAGTGCACGTTAAAGAACCCCAGGTGGTCGAAATTTCCGGAGCCCTTCACTACGGCGTCTCTCATAGCCTCAGTTGCTTTGGGACGTTAAACCCCAATAAACCAACCAAACCGTTCTCAGCGTTCTTGGAAACTTCGAATTATTGCCCTGTGCGGCCCATTTCCCTAATTTAAATCGGATTCACGTCGGGCTCCCCGCCTTTTTTTTTTGAATTCCCAGCAAACGGTGGGAGCAGTCGACCAGCCTCCACCCAGTCCCGTGGCGGCTTGCGCTCTGCCATCGGCGGAGTGATACGTAGTGATCGGTGAAAGCAGAGTCCACGCGTATTTTTATTTCCGTGGGCCTAATTTGCAGCTGTGTAGACTCTGACTAGACCTATTTATTCACGGAAACCTAAAAGAAACAAAATAAAAGCAAAAGCAAAGTCGCCACGCGACTGCCTGAAAGGTATGCACTCCATGCGCTGGTCGACTCCTCCCACCGTATGCGGAGAATTAAAAAAAAAAGGCGGGAGTCGGGCGTTAATCTGGTTTAATTAGGGAAATTGGCCGCACATGGCAATAAATCGCAGTTTCTAAGAATGCTGGGAACGTGTAGATCGAGTTCCCGCGGCAAAAACACATGTTCAGATTCCTCTTCAGTGCACCTTTAATCACGCCACCAAACCCGGACCACGTGATCGCCTTCTGACGTAGTGAGAATGGTGTTTCCGCTTTAACTTCTCCGCCGCTCAGCACAAAAACAAAAATGCGTGAGAACGATTTTATTCCGTTTCGTGACTCTCAATGCGTGAATGCCTTAAACGGCCTGCATCCGCGGTTTCTCCGTTCACCAACAAATGTCAGCAACCTATGCACACCGCATACGCGACCGAACATAAACACAAGTTGGCGGCAAGACGTGCGATCCTTCAGGAATATGCAACCATTCGTTCTGCATCGATTAGATGAGAGAAGGCCATATGAGAACTGTTTCAAAGGCCCAATGTGCACAGCTGCACCTAGGGCGTCGACGCTGATGCCAACTGTGGCCTTGGCGTAAAAAGATGACGTCAGTGGCTGACTCCGCATCCTCGGCATCGTGATGCGGTGTTGGGCATATATGAAATTGCACTGTATCTCGTTGACGGAGCATTTCTGCCATCGGGACAACCAAACCATCCCAACACTCTTAGTTGACTTTATTGTACGTTATGTACTTCGCACCACGTAGCATGTTGCATTACAATGTTTTTACATTCAGAAAAAATAACAATAAAAGGGAGACAGACACATGACGCCGGCATCAAACAACTTGATCGACCATGACCAATTTTTTTTTTCTTTTCCTGGAAGTAAGCCTCAGACCTCATTGTCATGAGATCTCGGAACGTTTTCACTAAAGTGGAAACCGTTCCAGCACCTCACACTCAACTTCAGCTCACACAGAGAGTTTGGAGAAAGCAGTATCGCATTTTTTCTAGCTTAATACTTTCTAAACATTACAGCTACTCAGAGTTCCTTTTGTTACTGCTGATTTGTTTATTTGTTTGTTGCCGCTGCTTTGTTTGTTTGTCTGCTTGTTTGTTTGCTACTGCTGCTTTGTTCGTTTGTTTGCTACTGCTGCTTTGTTTGTTCGTTTGTTTGCTACTGCTGCTTTGTTTGTTTGTTTGTTTGTTTGTTTGTTTGTTTGTTTGTTTGTTTGTTTGTTTAATACATACGCATTAACTTGGAGTACACTTTTATGCACTTCCACGCAGGCTGGCGCATGTTCTAAGCGCCGATTGAGATCTATATGCTTGTGAACCGCAGACTATCAGTCATACGCGTCGCTCGGAGGAAGCAATTACCTGCAGGTACCGCAGGCCGATCGACGTGAACTTGATTGCACCGCCGTTAGCGTGCTACTCGGGCCATTATTAAGCTGTCAGCGACGCGAAAGGCAAAGCAAGCCTAGCAAGCGGGCGTTGTGCAACGGGCCACGGGCCATGACATCGAATGTTTCGCCGCCGCGGTGGCTCAGTGGCTATGGTGCTCGGCTGCTGACCCAAAAGACGCGGGTTCGATCCCGGCCGCGGCGGCTGGAATTTCTTTGGAGGAGAAATTCTAGAGGCCCGTGTACTGTGCGATGTCAGTGCACGTTAAAGAACCCCAGGTGGTCGAAATTTCCGGAGCCCTCCACTACGGCGTCTCTCATAGCCTTAGTCGCTTTGGGACGTTAAACCCCATAAACCAACCAACCAACCAACATCGAATGTTTCATACCGCATGGATCACAAACCATAGTATACAGGCTAGCGCTTTCATCACACTAGTAATTCTCTGCAACTTCGAATGGCTGAGTCACCTCACTCTTCCGCCTGCCAAAAGCTGAGGGCAGATACAGAGCGCATTCTATACACTTAACACGATACCATTACCTCTCCCTATTTCACACACTCTCCTCTTTCCTTCTGGGGTGCTTGCCTTCATTCGGACTCGGCGGACCGCCAACGTACCCTCCTCATTTTAGTAACCCCTCCCTTTCACAAGGCCTTAGTTTTGGCTTCGTATAGAGCTGTTCTTTTCCTCCTCTCCAGAAACCCTCACTCCAATATAAGATCAATTTGCGATTACCCAGAGCCTCGTTTATAATCTAGTCGGCCGCCGCTATTGTCCATTGACTGCATGCACGGTCATCACGAACCGAGCCTAACTTTCAGGCGGTGAGCTTTGTAAGCGTGATTTTCTGTCGCGACCACCATGATGGTGGTGGTGGTGTTGTCTATTGTTGCTGTTGTTTCTGGAATGAGCATTAAACCAAAGCGCAGCTATGCATTTCGGTTCACACAGCTTCAACCTTGGCTTTAGGGAGACGGACTATATTGGAGCGACGACCGTAAGCTGCATAACGTGTATTTTGCGCTCGAGGACTCCGCTAGGACATGGTACGAGAACCACGAGAGCAACCTGTCCACCTGGGAGGCATTTCGCCAAAATCTCCTAGCTACATTCCCCAACGCAGACCGCCGGGAGAAAGCTGAAGCTGCGCTTCGCTCCCGTAACCAGCGGACTAACGAAAGCGTCCGCATGTATGTGGAGGACATGACACGCCTCTTCAAGCGTGCTGACCCATCCATGGCGGAGGAGACGAAGCTTCGCCACCTCATGCGCGGGGTCAAGCAGGAGCTTTTCGCCGGTCTTGTGCGCAGTCCACCGCGTACTGTTGCCGAATTCCTCACGGAAGCGACTACCATGGAGACGACGCTCCTGCAACGAGCCCGGCAGTACAATCGGGATGTAAGCACGCTTGGGCCCGCTGTTTCTTCGATGCCGCTAGGGAGTGATGCGGCCGTTTTACGGGACCTAATCAGGTCGATCGTCAGGGAGGAATTACAAGCCCTCCAGCTGCCTCCCAGCGCGCCGTCTGTTACATCGCTGTCTGAAGTCGTCCGGGACGAGGTGCGCCTAGCAGCACAGCAGCAACAACTGCCTGAGATCCCAAGACAGACTGAGGTCAGACCTACCTATGCGTCTGTCCTCTGCCGGGCCCCAACGTCAGGCTACGACGTGAATACCGCGACTCACGCAGCGCAGCCGTCTGGTCTTTCCTGTGTGCCTGATCGACCAGCTTACCAGCGGCCACGGAACTGTGATGTGTGGCGTGCACCGGACCGGCGGCCCCTTTGCTACCACTGTGGTGAGGCGGGACATCTTTACAGGGCCTGCCCGTACCGCCGAGTGGGTCTGCGTGGTTTTGCGCCCGACGACCCTTGCCCCCGGAATGGCGAACGACCATTCGAAATTGAAGCTCATCTGTCGGCCCGTCAGAGGCCTGGGACATACGGTCGCTACGATCCTAGGTCGTCATCTCCGCTGCGTTACCGTTCCCCAAGCCCTCGCCGAGACGCCGGCTACCCTGAGCGGCGTTCTCCCAGTCCACATCGGGAAAACTAATTCCAGCGGTCTCCGGAGGCAAGGCCGCTGCTGTCGGGAAAACTGAAGATCCTCCGCCGCCGATATACCGATACGCTGATTCCTCACCGGGGCAGGGTAGCGACAGCATCCGACGCGCTACTTCTGATTTGTGTGTGACGATTGACGGAACTGACACCATCGCTTTACTTGATACTGGTGCTGACTATTCAGTGATGAGCCACACCCTCGCCCAGGAATTGAGCAAAGTTTTGACATCATGGTTGGGCCCTAGCATTCGCACAGCTGGAGGTCACCTCATTAGCCCGGCCGGAAGGTGCACAGCCCGAGTCTGCATCCGCGGTTTCGTCTACGTGGGTGAATTCGTCGTCTTGAGCGAGTGTTCGAGAGATTTGATTCTGGGCCTCGACTTTCTACAGGCAAACGGTGCTGTGATCGATCTACACGAGGCGCGAGTCAGATTTTCGACGAAGCAAGCCGTGGCGCAGAGTGACACAGAAGGCCCAGGAGGCAACGCTCTGCGTATAGTCGAAGACGACGTAATGCTGCCACCACGGTCCAGTGTACTGGTGTTAGTGAGGAACAACTCGTTTCACGACTACGAAGGTATTGCGGACAGTCACCCTTCGCTGTTGCTCGAGAAGGGTGTGGCTATCGCGCGCGGTCTTGTCGAACTGAATGACGGCTGTGCGACAGTTTTTCTGACGAATTTCACGAATGAAATTCAGCACCTCGCCAAGGGAACGGCCGTCGCCTTTCTCGACGACGTGGATAGGTTGCCGAATCTGTGCCCCGTACAGGTGAATCTTCACGACGATTCCGCACCAAGTAACGCCCTTCAGAAGGTTAAAATCAACCCGGAGTTGTCACCTCATCAGAAGAACCTTCTGTCGTCGCTGCTACTTGATTTTAAAGATTGCTTCGCGGCGAGCTCCAAGGTCGGACGTACGCCGGTAGCCAAGCATCGCATTGTCACCGATTCGACCACGCCACCAGTTTGTCAGCGTCCATACCGCGTTTCGCCTAAAGAGCGCGAAGCTATTAGAACGCAAGTCGATGAAATGCTTGCAGACGATGTTATACAGCCGTCAACAAGTCCGTGGGCGTCGCCGGTGGTCCTGGTGAAAAAGAAAGACAACACGTTGCGATTCTGTGTTGATTACAGGAAACTGAATAATGTTACCAAAAAGGACGTATACCCACTCCCGAGGATCGATGATGCCCTCGACCGACTCCGGGACGCCAGGTTCTTCTCTTCCTTAGATCTGAAAAGCGGATATTGGCAGATCGAGGTGGACGAGCGAGACCGCGAGAAAACGGCTTTCGTGACACCCGACGGTCTGTACGAATTTAAGGTGCTCCCATTTGGACTTTGCTCCGCTCCGGCCACATTTCAACGCATGATGGACACTGTTTTAGCTGGTTTGAAGTGGCAGTCGTGCCTTGTGTACCTGGACGACGTGGTCATCTTTTCGTCTAGCTTCGAACAACACTTGCAGCGATTGCGCATTGTCCTTCAAGCCCTCCAGTCTGCACAACTAACTATCAAGCCAGAGAAATGCCATTTCGCCTTCGAGGAGCTCCGTTTCTTAGGACATGTTGTCAGCGCACAAGGTGTTCTTCCAGACCCCGACAAGACTTCCGCCGTCTCCCGTTTCCCACGCCCAACCGACAAGAAGGCCCTCCGACGTTTTTTGGGCCTCTGCTCGTATTACCGCCGCTTTGTTAAAGATTTTTCTCGCCTAGCTGAGCCATTGACTGCCTTGACTCGAGATGACACACCCTTCGTATGGGGAAGTGCCCAAGACGCAGCCTTCGAGGAACTCCGCTGCCGCCTTCAAAGTCCACCAATACTAGCTCATTTCGACGAGAATGCAGAGACTGATGTCCACACTGACGCCAGCAATGTCGGCCTCGGAGCGATCCTCGTACAGTGGCAGGACGGCGCAGAGCGAGTAATCGCTTATGCGAGCCGCACACTTTCTCGATCGGAACGGAACTATTCGACGACAGAAAAGGAGTGCCTTGCCGTCATCTGGGCTCTGAGTAAGTTTCGACCTTACATCTACGGCCGACCGTTTCGTGTTGTCTGCGATCTTTTTCCTCTTCTACGTCCAATCCTCGTGTCAATATGAACCAAAGAGATACAGCTCGAGAGAAACAGGGAGCGCTCGTCCGTCTCTCTCACTTGTGTCCTGTATATGTTTTCCCGCGCTGTCTCTCTACCTTACGTCGCACCAACTATGCCAAAGCGCTTCTAGCATAAAGCAGCTAAACGAAGCAATGAAGCTTCCCCTCCCAAACGAAGTCCAGAGGTGTGTAGAGTGAAAATGCTTATCTCTGGTTACCGTGCGAAAGGGAGATTAGCGTTTGAATTGTGGGGAGTGCGGGGGACTCTTCTTTCTGTTTCGAATTGTCCTGTAGCTGTAAGAATCGTTTCGTGATTGCTGTATTCGTTCCACTTTTCTTTTTCTTTCTTCCAGTCGTCTGAGCCCTCTCTAAAAATGCTTGAATAATGCAGGCTTACAGTCAGACGTGTGTGGACTTTCTTTTTTTTTTGTGTTGTTCCAAATGAAATACACCTTTAACTGCACTCTTGTACAGTGCTTCCATTATTTCCCCGCATACTTCACACCCTGTATATTTAGCGCGGACACGTAAGCTACGTTCGATCCCGACACATTTAATAAAAATGTTATGGAAGAGCTCAACCCCATGAACGGGCGCTAAGACACAGCGTCTATGAAAAGTGTGAGACCGCCCCTGGGCTGCATATGAGCTGTAACACAATATGGCGGGCTAGTTGGTGGGAATCCATATACGATTTCAGCAGCGCGAACACGGTTAGGTCAGCGCTCTGTCCTGTGCGCCTTCTGTCTTTTCCTAACCGTGTTCGCGCTGCTGAAATCGTATGAGCTGTACATCGATTTTTTTTTCGGAGGGAGAACCTAGACCTTTATCGTCGAAATAAACGTTTGTTCCCTCTCCATTCCTCTTAACGCGACTGCGAAGAAACGCGCGGCTTGAGCACAAAAGACGGTCAGCTTGCATCGGGGTATATGTGCGCATGAAAGGATCCCCAGGTGGTCGAAACTGTGTCGCAATAATGCCTTCCCTTGGGCTAAACTGGTCCATTGTTAACGAATGCTTCGCGGCGCAAATGGGACGCCGAGAAAGTAAGGCATGCGTGCGGCTTACGGTGGTCTTCTCTATGGGGCGCGTTTCGCTCTGTCCTTGAGCCCTTTGCGCCGCGTACAGAATTGGCGCGGAGTGGACTCCCCACAAAGGCTTCGCCCGTGGCCACGGGTATATCGCCCCTGCTATTGTGAGCGCGAAATGTTTAATGACCTGCGCTGGTTGCCTAAACAGTGCAGTAGCGGTGAAATTCTGGTAGCGCACAGCACACGCTTTCAAGGAGAGATAACGATTTCAAGGGTAAAAGCGCCAGTTTTGCCGTTCGTTTTATGCTCGTTTTCCGGCACACTTAGCTGAGTTGATATTGTCGCCTGTAGGCAAACTGTTTTTGGGACAGGGCTGTATTGTTCGACGGCGACTCGTGAAGGGTACTGACCACGCCCCGCTTCGTCGCCAGAAACGAGCGGGACAAAAAGTGAATGAGTGGGTGAGTGAGTGAGTGGGTGGGGTGGGTGGGTGGGTGGGTGGGTGGGTGGGTGAGTGGGTGGGTGAGTGGGTGGGTGACTGAGTGGGTGAGTAAGTGGGTGGGTGGGTGTGAGTGAGTGGGTGGGTGAGGGAGTGAGTGAGTGGGTGGGTGAGTGGGTGGGTGGGTGAGTGGGTGGGTGACTGAGTGAGTGAGTTGGTGGGTGGGTGGGTGGGTGGGTGAGTGAGTGAGTAAGTGGGTCTGTGGGAGTGAGTGAGTGGGTGGGTGAATGAGTGAGTGGGTGGGTGGGTGACTGACTGAGTGAGTGAGTGAGTGAGTGAGTGAGTGAGTGAGTGAGTGAGTGAGTGAGTGAGTGAGTGAGTGAGTGAGTGAGTGAGTGAGTGAGTGAGTGAGTGAGTGAGTGAGTGAGTGAGTGAGTGAGTGAGTGAGTGAGTGAGTGAGTGAGTCGAGCCAGCTTAGAAGGGTCAGGGTTCGGGCTAGTGGGTAGTCAACGTGAGGATACATAGCGCACAATATTCAAGGGACACAACACGAGCTCGTGTTGTGTCCCTTGAATATTGTGCGCTATGGATCCTCACGTTAAGCCAGCTTGCTATTACATCTTTCTACCTCTACCTAATATGAAGAAGAAGCAGGTCCTGCTGCTACTGATAATGAAGTTTATATTCCAGTCATGTAAGAATAACCGCTGAATGGACGTTATGCCTTGCAAAGACATTGACGACAGACCACGGAAGACCTGCTCGACAGAAAAGCACGGTTTCCTGCAACTGCAGTTTGCAACGAATAAGCAACCGCCCTTCCGCAGAACATGTGACGGCAATCAATACCAGAAAAATTGGAGTACGCGAGTGACTTGCACAGCTGGAAGACTGTCTTATTTCTACCGAGCTTATGTAAAGCAATTTGGCCAGAAGCTTAGAAGCGGGAAACTCACTAAATATGAAGGCAGGCAGTTCTGCGTAATCCAAACATGTAAAGGAAACGTCTGAAAAGCGGACACTGCAAGCTGGAGAGAACGGCGGACGCAGCAAACGCTCACATAGACACACACCATTAGCCCGTAGTCTAAGCTGGGTGTGCACATGTGCAGCAACAGCGAAGCGATTTGCTATTATCCCTTTTCCTTGCAGCCACCACAGTTTTGAAAGACGTTGGCGCGTATACAGTCCAACGCACTTCCTGGGTGGCACCTGCCCTTCTATCCAAAGTTATTTTTTTTAGGAAACCGAACCTTCTACAAGCGCCTATTCAAGCCATTCAGACCTTTTGCAGACACGACCACATCTCCCATTAAAAGACCTGACCGAGATTCTCAAGCGTGAATTCCCTTTCTCCTCTTCTCAGAACGGTGCCTTCCAAAAGCCCCAGACTCCCCTGAAGTCTCCGTATATATGTATAACGGTGGCTAAAACGTGAGGAGTTGACTCGCACAAGTGCGCTCGGAGGTCGGTGTAGGTGGTGTTGCCATTAACGCTTTTGTGTTCGGTCACAACGGCGACTGCCGAAACGACGGTGACCCATTCGCTCTCGACAGCACGTTTTTGTTTCTTTTTACAGAATCTTCAGACAGTCGACAGTCCTCGAGCAGCGCATGCAGAAAGGCTCTCGACGCGGTGGGGGGTCAGCACGCCGACGAAAAGCGAGACTCCGTTCGCGTGACCGACAACGGGCAAGCGACTCACGGCACCGGCGAAACCGCTTCCATAAACTCCCCCCAGCTCTTCTTTCCTCTCTCCCCCCCCCCCCCCCCCCCCCCCCATCATCTCGCCCCACGAATGAACGTCGGCGTGAACAGCGCTGGAGCATCATCACACCGACAGAGCTGCAAATCGTTGACACATGCACAACTAAGCACAGAAACAGGGAAGAAAGAAAGAAAGAAAGAAAGAAAGAAAGAAAGAAAGAAAGAAAGAAAGAAAGAAAGAAAGAAAGAAAGAAAGAAAGAAAGAAAGAAAGAAAGAACAGTGTAGTCGGCATTCGGAGTCGAACGCTTCCTGCGTATATCGACGACAGCGCCCTCTAACATGCACGTGCGTCCGTCGGCGCTTGCGTCGAAAACACCGTGGTCGAAAACAAGAAAGCAGTGGCACGCCGAGGCGGACCACTAACACGGAAAAGCAGCGCACAAGCACGCCCGGTTCCGCAGCTCCACTTCCCTTTCTCGCCGGGCCGCGCGTCGTTGTTTCCGACACAAAAGCCACGCGAGGTGTAATATCGCCTCGACGGGAGAGAGACGAAAAAACGCCGAAGCGTGATGCATTGTGTGCGAGCGAGCGAGTGCGCGCTTGGCGGGTATATGTACGCGGGTATTTATCGGCGGCCACAATCAGAGCGTTGCGCGGCGGGGAGGATATACGGACTACTACACATGTACGCAATGGCGGAGGATCAGGCAGGTGGACCGGGTCGCTATGCAACGCCGCCACCTGCGAGCGACGCTGCGTAGAATACAACTCTATCGCATAACCACATCGATTACGTGAGGTGTCACCGCTTGGTCGGGTTTCGGTTGGCGCCCCCGTTTCCGCCTATCTTCTCTCGACTCTCTTACCGCCGGGAACTACACACAAGCACATCGAGTGAAAGAGGAGAGCGAAGCGGCGCGTGTTACAGGAGGAGGTCGAACGAGCCGTTTTGTTGGCTGGTTTACATTTATTTTTTTGCTTGTCTGACTGTGTTTGATGGTTTGCTTGCTTGTGTTTGCTTTGTCTGCGTTACTCTTGTTTACGTTCGTGTTGCTCTTGCTTGCGTTATTCTTTAAAGCACGAAATAGCGTTAGCTCTGGTCGTTAGTGTGCTCGCTTGGATATTGCGTCCGACCATTCGCTTCTTAAAGAAAGCCAAAACTATCTTCGAACTTTGCGCCGACAGCCCTTTCGTAACAGATTGGTTTACTGCAGGCTTAGAGTCTGCGGAACTTTACAGAAGTTTAAACAAGTTTCGCCACCAGTGAGGGCGCTATCACTAAGGAGTGAGGACAAAAACCTAGATAGATATTTCTTTTTTATTTGGTTTATTATATGATCCACCCTTTCCTTCATTTTCCAGCCGCTCTTGATGAATTGTACGAACGAGTGTTTCATTCCAAGACTGAAAAACAAGCGCGGAATAACTCTACCTGCAAGTCCATGGTAGAGAGAGGGTGTGGTTGATGGTCCTTTGCGATCACAAAAATGAACACCTGCAAGTAATCGTTACACTGTTCCAACGGTAGGAACTATTTTTTTCCGAAACATTTTACGCGGTACCAGTACACTTGGGCATGTTCAGCGAAAGCCATGGAGGTGCAGCGTTGAGATATGCAGTATCCGCTTCTACAGTTCAGTACCATGAAGATAAGCGATATCTAGAAGAGGCTTACGAGATCTACATAAGCTTTAGTAAAATTATGTCTGAGCAACGTGTCAGAAATCTTCCTCTTTTGCTGGGTTATGAGTTGTGATACGAGAACTACAATTTTAGTCGGTTTAGAAAGGAGCCAATAGGAACGAGAGGACAGAAATCAGACAAAAAAAAAGATAATACGTCTGCAGCACAAGTAGTGGAAGCCGATACCAGCTCTTCACTTAGAAATACTCCTGCAGCAAGGAGCTCATATGAGCCAGTTGTGAACTGTTTATATTCGCCACCTCATCCCTTCCACTCTTGATCGCGTCAATCAAGAGGAGCGGTCGAACACATGTCATTAATAAATACGTTTGAAGAGTCCTACAAGTAGTTAACGCGCCCATAAGCATTCTAGCACAGCCGAAGCGTAGCCATGGCCGTCGATCTCCCATACAACATGTGATATTGCTTATTGCACGGGGCTTTCACTGGTGCAAACGGCAGTTTGGTACCAAAATTTCAACAATCATCACCAGCGCGACTGCGTCCACATCAGAACATTGGCCTTCCCCATTGGCCTCCAATTAGCAATTTTCAGCGCCAACTACCTGCCACAAGCTTCCTAATCTCAACTCCTCACTTCACCAACTGCCACACCCTGCATGCGTTTTTCTTTTCCTAATGAACGCATTTTAATCAATCAATCAGTCAATCAATCCCTGGAATCCACTCCGCTACCCTAAGGGATTACCGGTGATCTGTTTTGAGCATTACGCATAACCCGCCAATGTCAGCCTCCTCTATTTTCGGTTTCATAATCCACGCTGCTCGCATCCCTCCCCTATGAAAATGTTATCCAGGTAGGAGAGAGCCACACATACTAGAGGCACAGCTAAGTGCCTCTCTCCTTCACTTGTGAAGAAAACAAAAACAATAGCAACTTTTTATCCTTCTTTTAATTGCTCCGCGTAAAATTCAACAACTGAGTTTACCCTATTCATCGTGCTTTCTGCCTCGTCGCTATTCACCGCTTCTCTCGCGGCCAGCGAAACCCTGTCCTCCCCCCTCTCCCTTTCCACTCCATTCTTTCGGCCCCCCGCTGTTCTTTCTCAACGCTCCGACGCACGCGCTTTCAATCCGGGAAGCGCCCACAAAATGCGGCTGCACCCTCGCCCTGTGTTTGCGCCGCTACCCCTTGCCCCCGAAACCGGACGTGCAGTCGGCTTCGCGTCTGAATGGGGCGCGGGCATTCCCTTTCGATGCGGCCGCAGGGCGCGCTTAATGCCCGGCTCAACGCGCGGGATGTGTGTACCTGCAGCAGCAGCGTCATACGAGGAACGCCACCTGCAGAGGCCCGAACTATCGGGCCCCTATTTCACTCTTTCCTGCTGCTTTTATTTCGACCCGTTCTTTTGTTAGCACCTCCACGCGAAAAGGTAGTAGCTCTGCCTACATCATAAGGCCACCGATAAGATCGCACCTGATGCCAGAGGCGCCGAATCGCTCGGGGGTGTAGTGGCGTTGCGTTTTGTCCGCGAGCGGCTCAGTGACGACGATTTGTTTGCGCTCACAAAAGCGTGATGTGGGCACACGGAAACGTTAGTCGAATAGTGTGGCGTCACATAGGAAAGCCGTTTTTCGTTCACCTGTTTGAAAGCGCATTGATGGCCGTAGTGTGCGAAAGGGTCCAAGAGAAAGCTTTCCGGGCCATGCGAGCGAATTTAACGACACTCTCTCTCTTTTTTTTTTTTTTTTTTTTTGCGGCTGGTCAAGTCGGGCGCGCTTCCGTGTGTGCAGACGCGGGGTATTAGGATATTTCAGAGTTGTTCGGTACCGGCGGCTGGTATTCGTGAAACTTTCCGTCCCGTTTAGCAAGAAGCGCGAACGTTTGAGCGAATTGGAAATGACAACAGGCCCAGCGGGAAATGGCACGTACAGCTTCTGAACTTGCTCCTAAGTTGTGCAGTGGGGCTCTTGTAAAATCCGTGGAAGTCCGAACATTTTTCTCTTGCCTTCCAGATCTTGATGTGCAACAACGCATGGTGTGCGTAACTTGCCAAACGGCGTGGCTCAGAAGAAACTTCGCCTCTTCCCACCCCCGGCTCTAAACTTCCGACCAAAAGTGTACACGAAGACGACACACATACAAGCAAGGCGTTTGGATGTCTGCATGCTTTCCCGATTGTCACTGAAGCTTTTCACAGTTGTCACTGAAGAGTTTAGCATGCTCCCCGATTTCGGAGCGCGATTTAATGCCGCCCTTTCTGATATTGCTTGATTGGATAGACCGTCACTATGACGCTGCGCGAGTTGGTTCCTACCAGTTGGTCCCAGAGTCCTAAAGTCGTTGGTGTCAGCGCGACTCCTTTCTCGCGAACCAGTCGGTGGCTCTAGGCGGAGTGTGACGTGACGAGCAAAACTGTCAAAGCCAGATATATTGCTTGCGGCGCATATTTCGCGGGGCTTTGTCGCCGCGTCGTCGTCCATTACGGCTTGTCCATTGTACAAGAAAACTGTGCGCGCACTGAAGGACGTACGTTCTGTCGACAACAAATATAAGAATGAGATATAGTAAAAACAACGAAAACTAACACTGCCAGGCCCGCACCGCCAGGCAGTGTAATTTTTTCATTCTTTATATTAGCCCATTCTATCCTTTGTTATTGACATCACACAGAAGGTGGAGTGAAATACCAATTTTCCAAGAACTTAACCCCACAGAAGCATCAGATCAGAAAACCTGCACCCATTGGAAGCCGGCGGGGACCCGGCGGCAGTGGGAATCGAACCGCGCACCTCCCGCGCATGAGGCGAATACTCAAACCATGCACTAAGGCCATCGCTGCGGTAGCCTCATTCCAGGCACAGCCTGTCATCGTCGCCATCGTTATAACATACAGCGCCTATGCTCTAAGAACGATTACACCTCTCTGGGAGTGAAAAGGGAATAAACTGTCCTTTGACACACTCCTTTATAGAAGGGAGTGCGCTAGAGGACATTTTACTCCCGTTTTACTCCGTTCTGTTTAGAATGTGCAAGAGCAATGATGTAGGTATACATTACCTGCATCATTATCGGTATTAGCAGTCGCACTCACTGCTGTACAAAAGCCACTTCCATTGCTCTCCAATTGACCCTGCACTTCGCCAGCTGCCAATATCATTTACCCGCCTCACTCACTACCACCCTCTATTGAGTAACCATCGAACAACCCAACTTTCCTTTGAAGAACCTGACTGACACCACTTTCGAGGGTGAATACATTTAAGAAATAAAGGTAATCTAGCAGAACTTTTTGCTGGGCTAGTTGGTCCATTCTGACATTGGTGAAAACAGCGCGAAAGAAGAAGCCCGAAGGCGAAACGAGGAAGTGCACAGCGCTCTTTCCTGTCACTTCCTCGTTTCGCCTTCGGGCTTCTTCTTTCGCGCTGTTTTCACCAATGTAAGAAATAAAGCACGGTGCAAACCCAGCAACCCCTACTAAGAGCTCTCCGTACACCCAACCCTGATCAGTATGCTGCCACTCAGGAACAGAGAGCATCTGCTAAATGGTCGCAGCCAAAAAGGTGGCCTGCCGCAAGACTTACAAGTACGCTACAGGACGGATTTAAGGGGAGGGGTAGTTGTGGCACGTCACCCCCACAAGCAAGGAATGTTACAAAGGAAAGAAATGCTGAACACATTTTTTTTTTTTCCGAAGAAAAATGTCCTAGAAATGTATCGTTCATATGGCACCGCAACCCCCCATCCCAATCGCCCCCTCCAAGAGTGATCCCTAAATCTGCGCCCGGTAGCCTAAGATAAGCCTGCCGAACTTGAATCGCCTTTAATCTGTGCGCACCTGGCTCGTGCTCTCTGTTCTTCAATGGCAACGTACCGACCAGAGGTAGGTGCATGGAAAGTTCTGAGTGTGGGATGTTGGGATTGCAATGTGCATTTATTTTAAACTTTATTCGAGCACAGATGGGGTGTCAGTGCGGGCCTTCAATATATAAAGTAGTAGTACAAGGGGTCTTCTGTTCTAAGGGGGGGGGGGGGGGGGGGGGGGACGGGGGGGAGAGGGGGGGGGGGGTGTACATCTTCGTTTCGCCAGCTTGTTCCGCGCTAGGTCAAAAGCAGTGCAACCTTCGTGCATGACCAGGCCACCAGCCCTGGTATTATCATGCGAAGGTGTGCATGATGCATTCGCTTGTCGGAAATGGATGTACCCTTGTAGTAAGAGAGAGAGAAAGACTCTTTAATGAAAAACAGAGAATTTAGCCGGCGTTTCAATATAGCTGGCATGCTACTCTGCGTAGGGAGGGGAATTTGGGAGATAAAGACTGAAGGAGAGCAGCGTGGAAGAGGTGGAAAAAAAAACGAAGATAAAATGCGGCCATGAAATGGGTACTGAGGATGCAATGGCGAGTATTGATGTAACCTATGGAATGATGGAGTGCATAGTCCGACAAATGGGCTGACGAAGTTCACTGTATGAAGAATGCATGAAGGTAACGTGCAAGTGAATTTAGAGCTTATCGAGATGTCCAATGTCTTTTAAATATGTAAATAGAAAGTTCATTGCAAGCCTCTGTTGCCTGAAGCAGGCTAAGGGACCTAAAGCTTTGTCCATTGTTAGGGGCACTGGGCAGAGCTTCTGCATGCAATGTTCATAGTACGCACGCTCGTTAGCATACGCAGGGCACTCAAGCAGGATATGTTCCACAGTTTCTATCGCGGCACAGTTGTCACAGTGCGGACTGTCCATTTGTCTAAAACGGTATCGCAAGCCGTTTGTATATGCAGCATTCAGACGAAGTCGGTGATAAAGTGTTTCCAGTTGTCGAGGAATTCTGGGTGAGAGTCTTGATCTAAGATGTGGGTCGATTGAGTGAAGAAATTGGTACTGATGTGTCGGCAAACTCCAAAGCCGATACGTTTCTTCGTAAGCAAAACTTTTAGCCATTTGGGACGCATCAGATTTCGTGAAAAAACTTCGAATGTATCTCTGATGTTGATGGCCCTTACGGGCCGCTTCATCTGCTTTTTCATTAGACAGAATGCCACAGTGAGCAGGTACCCACTGAAATGTTATGCAGTGGCCTGCGGCAATAGCTAAATGATGTATATACCCGATGTCCAGGGATGTTTCACCAGTGCAGTATGTTACTGCACTGGTGAAGCAAATGACACCACAGAGTCGCACAGTTAGGACCACTTCCGATTTTTGCCGGTGACATGAATAACCCGAAAACTATCCTCCACTTAAATACGGGAACAGGACAAGGTGGGAGGGTATGCGGCTGCAGACAGAGTTTACATTACATGGGATGGCGCTTTGGCTTTGGTATGCTGATTCTGCCCCAAGACACCTGCAGTTGCCAAGTGAATGATGGTGCCAGTGGGTCTAGTATTTCACATGTCGCCTGCATACAAGGTCTAAAGAGTTATCCAACAATTATTCCTTGCCGGAATATAGAAGTGCAGCAGAATTATTGTGAAATACGAAACGTTAGGTGCTTTTTCACGAAAGTGACAGTATCTAAAGCAATGCGCTACATATGTTCGCCACAGTGAGGCTTGCTTATCGCGATATCACTGCATTTGGAATCTCACGAACATGAGCACGACCTCTTGGAGTTCCGCGTTATTGTATGCTCATTCCATGTCACTGCAGCTACTCAATATCATGCTTGTGCGAAACAGTAGCACGCATGCAGCTAATTATACCTCCCAGGATGGCGTACTTATCGTACGCCGCACAATTCTGGCGTACGGTTCTTATAGTAGGTTTGCGTTTCCCTCGTTCATTGAGATTTCGCTGAGTACATAGATTCCTCAGCTTCAGCACGTAAATAAGGTATTATTCTCCAGATTCTCATATGTCTAGAGTAAAGCCTCCACCTTCGGAATTTGAAGCGGCTTGAGACAGAAAGTGTCGACACACACTCCGCGTCTACTGCAGCATACACAGGATCTAACAGGGCGGTTCTCTGAAGTGCTTACAATGAATAAGAACCAAGCCAGCAACACGTTTTTGTCTAAAGTGCAAATACCTGGAAATCTTCCTTTTAAACCACCGAAGTATGTTTGAATGTGTTTCTGTTACCACCACTTCATACAGTATTTCCGTACATGGGTAAACGTTCCTTTTTTTTTTTTTTTCCAGTAGCATGAGACAGCAGATATGCCGCGATATATTCAGAGAAATTACAACCTCATGTTCAGTATGACCACGCCATGTAACATACTTCCCGGTCGGTCTGCATGTTTTTGCAGCATACCAAAAGGGACCTCTGTAGTAGCGCACTTCGTTACGATGTTTGGCCTGTTCGACTTCGCTCAGCTCGGCCGTTATCATTGTCTCATCCTCAAGTTCAACGCAGGCCGCTCTTCCACCGGACCGAGCATGCGTGCATATCTTATCAGCGCTTTAGTGCTCGTTAAATAACCTCAGTCGCACGCATGGCTCTGTCTTATCATGCTCTCGTTATTCGGCGTTCTCAGACGCGGCCGCCAGTCGCAAGTTTAGGTTGACAGCTAGATGGAGTGCCGGTGTTTCAGCCGCTGTGCACCCAGTGACACTTATTAGAATACGCGGGACTTACATAATCATTATTTAGGTACGTCGTAAAACTCTTAGTAACCATAGTAGAGCAAGCACTCTTGAAATAAGCATTTGAATGTATTTCTACATAAATACAATACATTACATGTGTAGTATTTGAATGCATTTCTACACAAATACAATATCCTACATATGTAGCTAGCCCCTACATAATCTCCGTTATACTGCTGAGAACCGTGAAAAGTCGGGTTCCTATGGAAATTTAGACTGCCTCTGAAAGTTCTCAGGTACTAGTTTCTGGCGACAATCACGATTACAGCTGCAGAAACGTGGCGAGATACGTACAGGCGCGGCCATAAGTAAGCGCAGCACGCTATTGCGTTCGAAGTGCAATCACGCTTTCTCCATCGGCAATGAAGAAGCGTTGTTTGTCTACAAGAAAGCATACCAACCTCCGCTACCAGCATGCCCGCACCACTGCTTGAAATTTCAATTAGGTGACGCGTGAAAAATATTCGAAGACAGTTGCGTGCTCCGTTTACTTTTGTCCGCGCCTGTATACAGTGGAGTCATAGTGTGCGGCTGCGATTGATTTAGAATACGTGAACTTCAAAACGCACGACAGACACCAGCTCGGCGATCTCTATTTCTATACGACAGCCTTCGCAAAACCAACATTATGACACGCGGCTTCCTAGTCAGGATACGCACTACAGTTGGCTCTATGAAAATAAACTGAACGGTGCGCGCACACGATGATAACGGTTCATACAGCGAGTATTCTTGCGCTGCAAACTGAGGCGGATCGCACTTACGCGTGCCCTCTGTTCTCTTCTACCGTTTGTTTACAAGTCGGGTACAAACCTGTTGTTTACTAGTACAGGTCGCCGACATTATTGTGAGCTGGCCCACGTGCGACACAGTCACCGTCCAAACGAACAAAAAAAAAACTTTCTGGAGCGACCTGCCTCACTTTCGTCGTTCCCAAAGAAACGAGCTGCACAAACGCCTTTGCTCATAACTCGAGGGGAAAAGAAAACAAACCCCGAAGCAAAGAAACAGAGAACAAGCACGCAGACACAAGGAAATACGAAACTTTCGCTACTCACTGTCAGCGGCCGAACCCGCCGGGCACAGGTGTTACGGCCACGGTTCGGCGGCGGCGCGACGACGTTGCCACATAGAGAAAGATATTGGTTGCCACGCGCGCTGCAGCAGAGCGCGCAACACGGCGGCTCGGAAAGGCATCACTTCCGCACTCACTCGCGCCCTCGCCACCAGCAAAAACACACACACACGCACCGAGCAATCACCACGCGCTCACAACGCATAACAAGCGCGCGCTCACGATCACCACAAATCCAAGGGCAGGGTTGTTGTCGCGTCACTTATTATAGACGGGCCGCGACGCCTCCCGAACGAATCGGCATCCTCGCTCGGTTCCCGCTACTACAAACGACGGTGTTGTCAAACGTAGCCAGCAGAGCAGGATTTGCGCAGGTATGCTCCTCGTCGTTCCAGTCACATTTTGTCACTCGACACTGCACGCACCGCGGAGACACCGGGACATCTTTTTTTCATTCGTCCTCGTCTCCAAGGTGCGCAAAAAGCACCGCACCTTGAAGCCGCACGAAAACGCGGCTCCGATACAGCAGACGCGGCCAGCAGCCGGCACGCTGTGTCGTCTGCACGGCTGACCCGACCGCGTTGGCCGCCCATTGGTCGCTCAATCGCGAGAGAGAGCGAGCAGCGAGGGCAAGGAGGAGAAAGCGCGAATTTAAAGCAACCGAAAGAGACGCTGAGGCGCTTGGGAGAGAGAAAACGAGAGAAAGAAAGAACAAAACAAAGCACAAAGCTGGAGTACGAGCTCGTGGTTGCCAGATGATACGCGTTTTCCCCCGCTGGTTTTGTTCTTACGCCGCCCCCTCTCCCCATCGTTCTGGCGCGCTCTGGAGCGCGCCATTTTGTGTCTTTTCTTGCTTGTCGCCCGAAGCCCGCGAAGCGTTTTCGCGCGCTCTGCCCAGCCCAGCTGACAGGTTCGCCGTATTGCTGTCTGTTTTTCGCTGGCTATACTCTCCTTTGTTCTCGATGCGGAAGTGGACGAAGCTCTGTTGGCACGTGATCTGTGAAAAGTAGAGTGTATGTAGTGTGTGTGCACGCTTGAGCATTATTGGCAAACGCGAGCACCGAGAACAAGAGAAAAAACGGTGCCTGGCACTGCCAGAGACAACCCTGGGGAACCTCGGTTAAAGACGCGTTAGAGCCAAGAACCAGCTTCGTGACTCCGGGCATTGCGTGACGCTGTTTCCTCGAATTTCAAAGTCCGACATTTCTTTAATCGTTTCGCGGACGCTTGAACAGCACGCAAGAGACCTTCTAGTCGGTGGTATTTCAGCACGCTCTCTCCCTTACTTCTTCTGGCAACGTGTCCTCACACCTGCCACTTGTCAGAACGACATTCAGGTTCCACTGTAGGGTGCGGCTGGCCGAATTCCACTTTAATAATTCTTTTTGTGTGTGTGAATCATGTCAGTACACAACGGTGCAGTTGGTCTTGGCTCTGTATCGTTTCCTTCAAGCGCGTTGTGTCATGTGTGTCATGTGTCACGTGTCAATGATTTTATCTTTAAGTAGCAACAAACCCAGCAAAAGCTTTTATTTGAGTTCCTTTTAGTTTCTCTGAGCAGACAGGAATAGAAGAATGTAGGGGTCAGTTAACTTACGTTTATAAAAGAAGCCAACCGTAACTTAGACCAAAGAGGGCTTGTAAACCTCTCCGCTCTGCCGGCCTTCGCATGATTGGCCTTAAAGCATGGAGGTGCGCGCTGCTTAGCGTTAAGACACCTGACTAGGATATTTCCTTTATGGTCACGGAAGAAGTTTTGCAGGTTTGAACTCCTGTCACATAATTTTTCGTCTTACTTTGACTGCCTGGAGAAACGCAGCTGAAAAAGCCGATTGTATCTGCTGGATAAACTGACCTTCAATTTCCGAGAGATGGGAAAATCAAAGGCATCTCTTGCCTCTCATTTCGTGCTTCTCGACATCCTGTGCAGAAAGAAGAATTGCTGTTGTTACAAGAAATGACAGTCATATGATGATTAACTTAATTGCTGTACGAAGCTTTTAATTTCTGCTTATCGCTGAAGAACATTGTATAACTTATGATGAGGGTTAATAGCTATATTAAAGAACCCTGTATTACTCACGCTACAGTAGGAAGAAAGAACGCATGCAGGATATCGAAGCTGCTCCAAAGCAACGAAGAAAGTGAGGTTTAAGCTTTCTGATCTGGCTCAAGCAGCGTGAAATGATGCTGGATATAGGCACACCACCGTAACGTTTTGGAGACTCATTTTTAGGCACGGACTTTCCACAAGGTCTCTGACCGGAACCTATACAGTCCTTACTGAATATCTGAATAAAATAAACAAAAGAAATTATATAGAAAAGTTTAAACCTACGAAAAATATGACGGTTTAAGCATCATCACAAAGGTCGCCGCCATTGAGATCAGCGTGCACGTTCTGTTTGCACTGCCCCGAGTGGCCGGTATACCTTTGTTCTCGTAAAATCCTTTTCCAAACGACCGGTGGAAAGTTATGCGAAGCGGGCGACTTTGGATCGGGTAGAAACAATACGGAGAGAATATGGGGGATGGGGGGGGGGGGGGGGGGGGGGGGGTAAACGGAGGAGAAGGCGAACCAAGTCGCGCAATGAACCTTTTGTCTACTGTTCCGCTTCGCGGTTCGGTGCCCGGCATACAGGCGTCTCCTCTTCCCCTTTCCACCCTCGCCCTTCGAAAAAACACTGCGCAGAGGTGAAGAAAAGAGACGCCCACATAATGGCTATAATCCCGGGCACCCCGCCCCCGTGTTCCTTTATCGCCGCTGTCATGGCATTTGAACTGCCACCGAGGGACCCACGTGTTTCATGCTGTATTCTTCGTCTGGTTGCTTCTCTCATGCAGTTTCGACGTATGACATAAAAACAAAAAAGCGGTATCAGCTACGCGGCAAACGGCCCAAAGGGAAGATCCGTAGCGACCTGAGGCCATTTTGATCAAATCTCTGTCTGTACACTTCGTGTAAGGCAATTTGTTCGTCGCTATGATTCCTTCATATCGGGCATTTACTGCTGAGGGTTATCAGTCCGTACCCTGGACGGTTGGACGGCTCCGGAATAATTTCGGCCCCCTTTTGCGTACCATCAAAACGCGGCTTCCGCGCCCGGGATAGAACCCGGGTCCTCCAGATCAGCAGCCGAACGCCTTTTACACATTGAGCAGATTAAAAAGGGGTGCTAGGCATGCTAAGGCCTGGAGTAGGTCGTAATGCCTCCGAATGAAACCTGCTCTTTGTAGAATCAAAAGCTGTTGGTGCATTCGTGGGTCGGAAGCGTGAACGACGTGCTGGACAGGTGGGACATTCCGAATAGCCCAAGTATGCCCGTTCATGTGCGCCTCTGCGACATTGTATATGCGCAATTTAATCTCAGCCGCTTAATTCCCTACCGCTTCTCCCGATGATTAGCAGCATGCCACAGTTTCATTACAAGTCCTCAAAGCATGCTTTCTTGAATAAATTTTCTCTTCCTCAGGGACAAATGCTCTAGCTTGTGAACGATATTTTTTTTTAACTTTGCGCAAACTTACATTGCACACTTGTGCACTTTTAACTTTATCGTGATTCGCCATTCAGCATGTAGTAAGTTAAACCTCGCTATAACGAAGCCGGATATAGCGAACTAATGGATATAACGAAGTAATCAAATTTTCTTTGAAATTTCTGTAGAAATCAATGTATGCGAAACCTCAACTTAACGAACCAAATTTTTCTTCCAGTTGATAAACGAACCTCTCTTACATGGGAACGATCATTTATAGTAAGTACTTCATACAGATTAAGTCGATCACTGATGGTCCGCGATACTACATAGCACGCGATCGCTAGGCAGCTCAAAGCTACGCATCCGAAAGGCTTTCTACTCAGCTTTTTTTTATTATTTTATTTTTGCCTCCCCTCTTCTTCGCAAGCCACGACGTAATTAAGGGTATCAGTGGTGAAGCCTAGTCTGTTGACCGTGAAGGCGCAGTAGCATGGATTCAAACAGCCATTGGATCGCTGCTAGAATTGTACAGCGAGGGGGACTTCTTCAACGCGGATGAGACCACGCTCTTCAATCAGATGTTTCCTCAGAAGACACTCACATTTCGAAGTGAAAGCTGTCGTGGAGGCAAGCTCTGTTATGATGAAAATTCTCATAACAAAGTAATTTCGACTCCTCCTTCCACTTCGTTGGAACGGAATTTGACTCTATTACCATGCATGCCTGCTCGATACGAAGACATTTAGGGTACGAATTAAGTAGGTTTCGTATCACTATATAGAGCACCCGCAAAATGCTCTAGTCAAGGTTGCTGCTGAAAGACAAAAAAAAAAAAAGAATTGTGTGTGTAGGAAGGGGAGGGGGGGGGGGGGGTGTAAGGAGAGGTTTTTGTGAGTTGAGTGTGGACACTGTACTTTCCGTACACCACTAACGGAACCAGCGTGCAGTATCAAAGCTGAAATCAAGACATGGAAAGAACCGCCATCGTTAACAAGCCAAACTATGCCTCTTGAAAGCAATCGCCCCAAAGAATTTCCTAAGCTCAAACACACAGCACGGGTCCAAAGTTTAGGGGTACCTTCCAAGGTGGTGTAGGTTTGCAACAAGGAGTAATTACTCATTACCATCCACCAAAGCGCAGCCATACATATACTGATGAAAGTTATACAGCTTTCTCAGGAACTTCGTACTTACAGAAAAAAAAAATCGCTTTGTAGCCTTATGGATGCCCTTAGGTGGATGCGAAAGGGTGATTACTCCTTTACTGCAAACACTCAGCATGTTTTTAACTGCATTCAGTGGAAAATCGACTAAATAGTATGTTGATTAAAGCAAGCATTTCCATGGCGTCAAGTGAGCTTTCCAAGGACACTCTACAGTCATGGCACATGCTGAATGCATCGTTGTCAACCGATGTTGTGGATTCTGCTTACATAAACTCAAGGTTTTGTCGTTTACTTGGAGGAAACTAATCACAGAAACGTGATGCAGTAATGACACATTAAAAGAAAGGGGCAGTGGGTATCTTTTCGACATTTTTGTTTACAAACATATTTCGATAGAAAATGCTATATGCTCTGTTAAAAGCCAGCAACTCCCTCATTAGGGCCTTTATTAGTAGTCAACGTAATTAAGCGCAACTTTTTGCGAGATGTCGCTGTAAATTAGGAACGATATGTCACATAAACGAAAAAAATAACTCAAAGAAAACGTAACTTCTTTTACGGCACAAGGTTACAAATTTAAAACTTTTATATCACATAAACAAATAAAACTGAAAGAAAACGCATAATGCATCACGTTTGGGAGGAGCGTTTGCCGAAGCAAAAATTAATTCCGGATTGTCGTTATCAGTCACAACATTTCCAGAGCCGATTTTAACCCCGCAATGGTGGGGCCTGAAGAGGCAAGTATTGTTTAATATATTGCGCCCTGCCGTTTCAGAAAGCGCATATTCACCATAGTGCTTTTTTTTTTTTTTGTGGCCAGTACAACACATTACTCACGTTAATGAAAACGGGCGCCTAAGCCTATTGAACGGTGTGAGATAAGAATAAGCGCATCGTATCACCGTGAAATGCTAGACACTCTAACTCAAAACTCATCCCCCATGTTTCTGCGAAATATGAATGGAAACACATCAACTTAAGGTAAACTCCGTTGAAATTGCGGCTCCCCGGTGATTTGAAACCTTTTTTCTATCACTCTTTGCTGCTCAGTATTTTCAACAGAGAAGCAAAGGTCACGGGAGTACAATTCGGATATCGTAGACCACAGTAAACGTACACGTGGCGACGTACGTACGTGTACAGTCAAGGGCAAAAGTATGTGGGATGACAATTCGCGGTGAAAAATTTATTTCCACGTTGTGAGGCAGAACTTGTCAATGAAAAGTGTAGATACATGAAAAGACATGCGTGCCCCTTCCGCCGGAACAAATACTAGCAGAGTGGCGCTGTCGAGGCAAGGCGGTGCAAAAAATTTTTTTTCCTTGAATCAGCATTCCGCAAACATTTGTTTATGACTGTACACGCACTTCAAGGCTCGACCATAGCTGATTTTGCGACTGTTACAAAGCGAGTTGCAAACACAGGCGTGCAATGCTGCGCAGGATCGGAGGAAGCTACGCAAGCATCAAAGGTAATCTTCCCATTATTGGAAATGTATTAGTATGGATGTAGTGAAACCATCCATTTCTAATACTGGGCAGGTTTCCTGTGCTGCCTGGGTTCGATTTTTCTACTTCCGTTTCAATTTCGACACGGCCACTACAAAAAAAAAATTTAATTGACTCTCGACAACTTCACACAGTTGCTAGTGCAACTGGTGCAAGGAGTAACGAGTGCAACAAATGGATTTATAATGCCAAAATTAACAGAAATACAAACATCGGCAAAGCCAGTGGTTTGACTGGCACTCGTTCTTCCATACTTGGCATCCCGCAGCAACTTGCGTTCGAAGCGAAGGTGGATGAAACTACAGCGTCTTCCCTGATACTGCAGCGTGAGTTAGCTTTGTTGAGCATGCCGGAAAGGGCGAAGACATTTCACTTCCTACCATAGGGAGGAAACGGAAGGAGTTTGCGAAGCCCTGAAGAGAGCAGCTGGCGGAATTGCTCAGGCAAATGAGCGGTTCATCGACCGGCGTCACGGGTTCAGACGAGGTGATAGACTCTGTCATCTCTCTCTCTCTCTCTTTTTTTTGCTATCCTCATACTCTATAGTAAGTACACGTTGTCTACAAGTGCAAATCGCCGACACGCTGTACTAAAACACAAAAAAGAAATCTTAATGTCGATACATCAGTGACACGACGTTCGTTTTACGGTTCACTGACACTGCAGCTACAAGGCGTACTGCGTCGTTCGATACCGCGCATGATAGCAAGAGTGCCGATCATAAGCCCTCTTGTACCTCTCATGGTCAGTGTTTAGTATGTCCCGGACTACAATACCATGCTCGAGTTTTTAATGACCCCTCGGCAATCCCACTACACTCTAAACGCGAAAGGAGTGAAAAGGGAGAAAGCTCTTCTCTAGCGCTCTCCCTTCAAGGGGCATGCAGGTATGATGTATAACGCTACTGTGCGTGTCTAATCGGGCTTATCCTCCTCTCCTCCGGGCTACACCGCTGAAGCTGGGCGTTTTTTAAACACCAAAATGGCGCCCGTGACGTCACGTGAATACCTCCCATACAAATGCGGGCGATGCTCGTATACCTGCTAATAAAAATGGCGGGCTTCTTCTCACCGAAATTCAGAAAACATTCTCGGTAGGCAGAATTTCAAAATTTGCCGTGTTCATTCACAGAGGATTGCTCCCTATGCTTATAATAACTGGCACGCCAGATCTCCTTCGAGTTATTTTGACTCGCCTACGAGAACGTTTCGAAAGCAGTTCGGTAAGCCTGAAGTTCGTATTAATTCGTACCTCCGACGGCGATTCACATACGCCTTTCAGGCTCTCTGGGGCGCACCGCAATCCGCTGCTTAGCAGAGAAAAGTTTGTTTCCATCCCGTCGACACGAGCCATTCTTCTGCAGAAACCTAGACATGCAAGTCTTTAGGTTTCTGTCATCCACGAGATCGCCAATTTAGGTTGTCCTTAGTGATAAACTGTCTTTAGCTATAACCCTTGTTATCATACCGCTCATGTACCTGTGTAAGGGCTCAGCACCTACAGATCGACAGTAAAGGACAATCTCAAATCCTGTACGGATAAAAATGAGCCCAGCGAGTATACTTAGAGGAGGTTAAAGGTATGAGGTACGTACGTACGTACGTACGTACTACGTACATACGTACTATCGGGTACTATGGTCTCCAGGCCGCGTCATCAAGGACCGAAGCCGATAGCTCTGCGATTAGCGGCTGGCTGGGGACCACATTTGACGAAGGGAAAGTCGGACTAGCGTGCTTTTATGTGTGCTACAGTGATAGCAAGTGATCGCATGCAAACATGGCAGCTATTAGCCAAAATCGCTTTTCTCGCGTCCTGGAAACTTTTGTTCCCGACAGTGCTCCTTCGTCTCTAGGCATGAGCGACCGTCTAGTCCTTCAACTAAACTACTCGCAGTCCTGTACTGCAAACGGTTGAGTACTTTCACTGAAGTTCATTATCGCTATCCTTTACAGTGACCCGCAGTTTGCAAGAATAAAGTCAAGCGAACAATCCGCGTTGTCACACAAAATGAATTCAGACATTCGAGTATTATGTATTAGCTAAAAAGACGCATTCTGAGATTACCTGATTATCGCGACATAGTATCAGTGGATAACACCAAAGCTGTTCGCCATCTGAAGAGCTTCATGACGTGAGAACACGTTAGACGTTTTTAGAAGCCTCATTTGATAGGCGCACTGCTATCTCTTCGGTGATCAGACTAGATATCTGAGAGACAAGTTTCAAGATTTGAGATTCAGTACTTAGAGATCACTTGCTGTAATTACTTTATATTCCATTTACGTGACCCATTTTCATGAATAAACATTTATGAAAAATGAACTCAAATGAGGACCCAAGTCGGTGTCAGCTGTTTGCTATAACAAACAGCAATTCAGTACTTCAGTACAATTCAGTACGTAAGGATCACTTGCTGAATTACTTTGTATTCCATACACGTGATCTATTTTTACGAATAAACAATATTAAAAATTAACTCAAACCAGGACCCAAGTCTGTATTAGCTGTTTGCCGTAACAAACAACAACGACGACAACATTTTCATACAACACCCAGAAATGGTTATCAGTCATCTTGTTCCAGCAATGAGGTAGCGAAGTTTAGTGCCCGCAAATTACTAACTAGAAATATCAGCGGGGAGCAAAGAAAAGTGCAAGAAAGTGATTTCGCGAAGAGGGAGAGAAAGAGAGTGGGAAAGAGAGCCGTTTGCCGTATTGACCGTCGCGACCGTTACGGGCGTCGGCGCACGTTCCGGCACCGCATTCTTGTCCCCGCACACTGCCGTCGCCACAGTTTCGCGCGTGTCGATGCACTTGTAATAGGCGCCCGCGAGTTCATTCTCGGAAACGATAGAGGGGAGGGAGAGAGAGAAGGCGTCGCGCCGTGGGCAACCTCCTCTCCGTCCGCCGGACAACGGCGAAAGAGAAAAGAGGCGCGCAACGTTAATACCGGTTGCGCAACTTTAAGCAGAAAAGGGGGGGGGGGGGGGGGGGCTGCAGACCCGGACAGCCATACAAGTGGGAATGGGGGGACGCTGGTATTGGCGTATGAAGGGAGGAAGGCGTGTGGAGGGCGCAGCAGTATTTGGGAGAGGAGGGTGAACGGTCTCGGCGGTGGTGGTTGTGGCTGTGGTGGTGGGCTTGGCAGTCCAGGCAGACGGCACCCTGCCCGATGGGGACCTCGTGCCCTCACCCGAAAACAACCCCCGCCCTTTATGCTTGCTTGTTGGAGCAGCCAACTCGCAGGAGACAGCCGCGGTGCAGGAATCCTGACAAGTGCCCCGCTCGGTTCGCACGCGGAGGTCACCCCTGGACCGGCACTGTAGCGGAGGCACCTCTTTTGCATGTGTAGAAGCACTACCCGGCAGCGAGTCGTGCTGGTCCCGGTGATGTCGCATTTGACGGTGCGTTCCGAATCACAGCAGTTTAAAGAGCTCAGCGCATAGCATGTGGTTGTTCCCTTTCATGACGTACTACGTTGTTTCATGATATACGTCACATGACTTACGTCATGTACGTACGTCACTTTCATGACGTACGTCAAATACGTCATGACGAATTTGCTTCTCGCCATGATTCTGTAGTGATTTGCTTCTGGGCTATGCAATATGGCTCGTTTCTGCAAAGGTCTCACATCTCTCGAAAGTACGTGCAACTCTCGCCCTAAATCCTCAGAAGAAGCGAGGAATCCAGCATATAGTGAAGTGCACTCCAGTAAAATGCGTTGGGGGTTAGTTGGTGCATTGAATTCTCAGAGTTTTAGCGCACAAAAATACGACACGTGAAGACAAGAAAGACAGGACAGGAAGCTCTCTGTCCTGTCTTTCTTGTCTTCACAAGAAGTGTCCATTGTTGGTGCCGTAATGACAATGCGAGTCTCTGAAGCTCCTGACCCACTGAAAATGGAAGAACGGGAATGTCAAAAAAGTGTGAAGATAGAGCAGCCTGCTACGGCACATAAACACTGCACAAATGCAGGATGCAAATGTAGAGATAATATATTTTAAACCAGTGACACAAATAACAAGCATTGAAATAAAACTGAGATTGTGACATCAAGGTATCTCGACCAGGACCATTCACTGCCAGTACGACCTGCAGTAGGCAGGCCGTATGCACCGAGTACTTGCCTTTTGGCATTGCGTCAGAACCAATTCGCGTTTTCTCTAACCCGCTTAATTCGAACCTCTGGTTTATTCGAACTGACCCTTGGTACCGTCTACATTAGGTGCAGCTCTGCAGCTAGCTCTGCGTAATTAGAACAAACTTTCGGCCCCTTTCGAATTGTAATCGAGATTCGGCTGCAATTGTTTGGAAGCATTCACAAAACTATCATCTCGCGCGAAAATCATACATGGCGCTGATCATAACGCTTGGCGAAAGATACAATAACAGCCCAGCATCTCCTCTCACTAGAGGCCCGCCGACATAACTGGCAAGCAGCACTTGTAGCTGATAAAAGGCGCCAATTCAAAAGAAACAAATTTGCACGGACGCCCTTCTTAGCGAGTAATTAACGCAGTTCCGGGCACTATAGTGCGGCAACACCAAAAAAAAAAAAAACACAACGCATCATTGCAAATAAACGGAACAACACAGCAACAAGTGAAACAAGCGTAACACTGTAAGGCATAAGTGGCGTAGTTATTTCGAGCATGCTATACTATGTTATGGATGACGACCCATTACTCTTACGGCATAGAGAACAAAGCCGTTTGCTAAGTGTTTTCACGACCCCACTTCATTCAGCGGCTTGCATTCCGAACCACGAACAAATTTTCGACAAGGCTGCAAATGAAGCAAACAAAAAACTAATTAGAGACTCTGCCCGTTTGGACAAGTTATAGTAATGAATGGAAGCGCAGAACCGTTCATCTTAGTTTCTGAAAGCAAAAAAAGCAGTCTTACTCCGCCTCCCCATCAACATAAGCAGCATTACCGGGTACAATCTTTGTTAGTGGTTAACGGTTGACCGTCCGAGAAACAGTATAGGTGACGGCTTCGTGATGTGACAATAAAGACAGAAATGATCACATACGATCACAACGGAAAGCGTATTGTTTCCCACAAGTGATTTATAAAGTCCTTTTTTTTTGTCTTTGGAAACCGGTACATGGAATGCTGAAATCACAGCTGCAGCTTGTGACAGTTAATGTAAACGCGCGACCGGAGCTGTAGCGACCTAGACGAGTCTATTTCGAATTGTATGGCAGTCCAAACTAAACAGCACTACCTGCATCTAGTATGCTGCAGATGGCAGTGCAGTACTGTGTTTTTTGCTGCGGAACAGTTCGGCGCTGCAGAACGGTCTACAGAAATAGTACGGTACGGTACTATTTCCTAGTAATGCGCTAATAAGTTTCACAGTGTAACATTATCATGCTGCAGAATCAAATTAACCAAATCTCTTTAAGGAGTACCACGTACGCTCACAGTTTAGGATCATGAGTAACGGAGAGCTATCGTAAGTGCCCGAAAGTACACCTTCCTTACGAAGATCACAGCATTCAGAGCCGCGACACGTAGGCCGGCGACCGTTGAATACACCCTCAGAACACAAATTTCTACTTGGAAGACCAGCAGGCTACACCTCATCCTACCTCCAAATTCGTGCACAAAATTCGACACACCTCCCCTCCATGCGTTCTCGCACAACCAACCGCGTCTCCGTTTTCCACCCCCTCCCTGCATGGCTTCCAAGCAACCAGCGTGATCGTCGGCTCGGCGAGATATCCCTTCCGTTTTGTCACGGCCGCTCACGAGGAAGCGAACAGCAGCACACGTCGTTGCCGATACTTCAATATGTGACCGGACAGCTCGTTCAGAGCTCGTGACACAGCACGCTACTCTGATATCTCCTTCACGGAGCGCGAGCACCGCTTGCATGATAGATTGGGAGGAGGAAAGAGAATGAGGATAGCAAAGGGAGAAAGTAAACAAAAAGGAATCTTACGCTTTGTCGGCCGCGGCGGCAGCCAGCAGAGGCTGAGGCGAGTATCAGCAGCTTGTCGGCGGAGGCGTAGACAGCTTCGATTGGCTCGATTGGCTTCGGCCCGCCGCGTACCAGGAGGCCGACCATGGTCGCCGTGTAGCGGCGTACAGCCGTGTCCACTCGTCGAAACCGTCGTCCACTGTGGGTATGCGCACTTACGCGTTCGCGTCCGGTCAACGGACTGCTGCGAGCGGTGCTGGCGGTGCGAGGTGCGGCGGCGGCGGCGGCGAGACCGGCGCCACCGGTGTCTGTGTGCGCGCACTTTCGTCCTCTTGCTGCTGCCGCCGCTTTTCTCTATGTTTATTTTTTTTCCCCGCTGCTGGCTCGACCTCCTCGTCCGAGTGACGCGGAACAGTGGCCACGAGGATCGCGCCAGCGCGGACGCGTGCCAGTGGGAAAAAGAAAACGCAGTGTTTTTTTTTTAATTTATTTTTCTCCGCCGTGTTGCTGACGGCGAGGCGGGCCGTCACGTTGCCTGAGTGCAGATTGAATTACCTTCGGCTGTCGTCCTGCCTGGGATACAACAGAGAGAAAGAGAGACTGTACGTAATTGTCGGTGACGTCACAGTTTTATTGTTTCGTTATACGCGTATGAAAACCGTCCGGAAACACCTGTTGCTAGCGCGGGTTTTGCACAGGCGTGCCGGTTTTGCAGCGCATTGTGCTGGTTAGAGTGCCGCGCTTTGCTCTGCGCTGCCATTTCTTTCTGGCGGTAGCAACCGCTATGTGTCAGCTGACAAATATGCCTTACGACTCATTCAGCTCTAAGTTTCCTGAGTCTTAGTCTCCTTGGGAAACTAATGGGTTTGCAGCTAGGCTACTGGGCAAACCTGGCACCATTCTAAAAGAAAAAAACTTTACTGCAACGTACATCAAGCATCGATGTGTCCTGCGCCACAGTAAGCAAAGCAGGCTTCTCCCATGCTAACTAGGCCTGCCAGTCGGAGGAGACAGGTATAGATGAGGAGGGGGGGGGGGGGGGGGGGGGGGGGGCTGAATGAGGGAGAAAAGGGAATGATCCACACTATCATAGGGCCCGGCGCCATTAGCATAAGCAGGAGTAAATTGCTGTGCTAAGCTATAGTTAAAGGCTAGACATCCATACATAACCTGACACCATTTCTACAAGACAAAGCTGATGTGCTTATTAGAAAGGCGACTGCCTCAGCGCTCCGCCTACCGCAATCCGTGCAGAAATCCCTTGCTCGCAACGGGCTCGCACAATAAAATCTCTCGGAATTACTCGAAGCCCAACGAAGCAGCCAGGTACTTAGACTAACCCGCACAGAAACCAGCCAACACTTAATGCGGCATCCACACCTGCCCCCCCCCCCCCCCCTTTCCCAAATTCTTACCTGCACCCAACTATCAAATCATCCCACCTGACATGCAGGGCCAACTGCGCATCAAACCACTACCCAGAAATATGAACCCCGAGCTGGACAGGTGCGGACCCAGGCCCGAGCCCACGAGGATGGCACCTTCGGGACCGTAGCCAGCCTCCACGTCAACAACACTACGGAGGCTGAGGGTGCTGCCATCGTCTTGGCCCTCATACACGCTACACAAGATCCCGGCGTCACTGAAATCTGCATCGACTCGCAAGCTGCATACCGTCACTATCAGCAAATCATTATCACACCACCTCACCATACACGGCATTCAAAATACAGTGTGGTCTGGTGGCAACTGCACACAAACTGCTACATCTCATCTTATGTCTTTCATTGCGACCACCCCACCTTGACCCACCATTTTGCTCAACCTGTGGGAGGCCAAGGCCACCCTTATATGTGGCAGTGCCCCCAACCCTTGCCAGTTCCCCCATGTCCAACCCATCCCGCTCCTCATGGGAGGCCGCTCTGCGAGCTGGTCAACCAGCTGACCAAACATGCCTAGCGGACAGCCCAGGCGTCAAGCCCAGGCCCGTGGACTCTTGGACAAGAAGGAGCCCAACTTTGAGGACCTTTTGTTCTTTTCTTAAAATAAAGCTGTTCCTTCTCCTCCTCTTCTACCTTTTAATAATGGTTTCCTTATTGGTTCCTTCAGACCCTGTGCTCTAAGATCATTTTTAATACCGCACTGTACATATTCAACTTTCCGCAGACCATACACACCCCACGAGTTTTTATTGCTTTAGACAAATTCACCTCGCAACATGCCTTAAATGTCTATGTTCACCATTAAAGCGGTTCTTGGCGCTCTTTGGCCACATGTTGTACTTGAATTATACTTAGAAATTCAACGTCATCATAATCATCATCACATTCAACTATGATTCCGGCTGCGACTAGGTCTCCAGGTCACCGATGCGCAATTTCTCGCAGCTTTGCCTGGTTGCATTACACAACCGACAGGCTGGAACCAGCAGATACTGGTGACAGCGAGCCCTCCTCGCATTTGTTATAGTGCACACGAAGCGTCCTGGGTGCCGTATGAATCATTGCAAGACGTTTACCTTGGCCGCAGGTTAGAAGAGCGGCCAGTTCTGCAAAACCTGGTTTTCCACCCACTCCTCTTAGTGATCGTTGTCTTCTTTGGCGAGCTGCGGCTACGGGGTGAGGGCAATCGGGAGGTCAAGGATAGTGTTCGTTCCGGCCCGTCAGGTGGGGACAGGACCGTGGTTAGCATAGGATGAAGGCTCAACTAGCCCCTGATGATTAAAAGTCTCTGTTGGTAGAACGCTCGGTTCCTGAAATTTTTTTTCAGTGGCGAAGGCTGCTGGGTTCTTTATACTGGGCCTTGGAAAAACTCTATGTATCCCGAGTCAAGGTGACAGCTACAGAGTCGCATGAGCTCGTGAACTTCGAGTGGCTTCAAAAACACTCGTGAGCGCGAGCAACGAGAATCATATTTTATTTTTAAATTTGACACAGTGCAAAATGGCATTAATGAAGCCTACGGCACCCTGACCTATATTCCGAGGTCAGAGGCCTACGAAATTAAACAAAGCGCCAGTGACTATGTCGTCTGAGGTCATACCCCTTTCTGCATGCCACATCTGTGCCGTTCCTTCCCCCCCCCCCCCCCCGAGTGTGCTCACCTTGTGGTCCCGTGAATGCCACATAATTTTTTTGTTTCTTTTTTCCTTTTTAATTTTACTATGTAAGCGTACATTTTTTTGCATTCTTTCGGACACTGCCGCTGAACCGGGGGTGGGTGCATTATTGTAGAGTGCTAAGAAAAAGCACTGCTTTAAAGTCTTTCGTTTTTTTTCCCTCGTGGTCCTTTCCCTGCTCTTTGGTGACTGGATGACGTAAGAGGCGTAGTGCAGACTGCTGAAGTAAGGGGCTACGTGGTCACGAGGTGGCAACACCGAAAGGTTGCTCTACAAGCGCCTGTGCCGGAGGACCACGACCTTGTTTTCTTCTTGACTGCCACGCCAAGGGCGCGTGGCTGGCATCTCGGCCACATCTCTCTCGTAAGTCAGTCACCCAGGCAAAGTCAGCGGAGCCAACGCTTTGCTTTCGCTATATGCTAGTCAGCCATGCTCCGCCGCACTATAACTAATCTTATTAAGAATAATAAAATCGGTCTTATTTAGGCAGCCCGCCAGAAAGCCCACGATGGCTTGCCGTTATTCTTGCTGTTTATAATTAGGTGTTTTCGTCTTTATTCACCAGCGCTTTAAATAAGAAAGGAGGGAAGGGAATATTAAGGTTACTTGCGGGAATAAACCTGTTTTTCATGCAATTCGGGCTCCTCTTAACTAAAATTTGACTCGCAACGAAAGCTCAACAGTGCTGAAGCTGCTTTCCGAGCGCTTCCCAGCAGCAGAAGCATTAGCAGAAGAAGAGAAAGAGGATGAGGATGCAGCGTCCGGTTGTGTACAGCTTGAAGACGTCTCAAACTCGCTGGTGGAGGTAAGCACTGCGGCCCTGGGGCCTCTCACCCTCACTCGAGGAAAACGCACGCTGAACGACGACTTTACGTGCTTCTGTTTTACTCACCCATAACTGGGCAGGTGATCTATACCGTTAGACCCGTCTCGTTCATCGATATTGACAAGCAGCCCATCGCCTCAGCTGGGAAAAGAAAACACTACGCATTCAGACGCTCGTCGCAGCAGCTTAGAATAAACGACACGCGATTGGCCTCGGCATCCCTCGTTGTCTCATGTTCCCAGGCACCCGTAAGAAGAGAGCACTGTACACTCGGCGAGCTGAGTCAGCCTGTCAAATCAGCTGGAAGCTTGGACAAACTTTTCCGTCTCCCGCCTTTTACCTGTTCCTTAATCTTTCCCTCACGGCGTGGGTCAACCGAAGGGAGGTTGTCGCTTCGGCGCAAGTGGCCGCGCCGCGCACCTGTTCAATCTCTTCCTCACTTCGTGAATCTTTCAACTGTCTTCGCGTCACACGTAGCAGTGATGGTGGCCAGGACAGTGCCAGTCGACTGAACGCACCGAGAGTTTGCGTTTTTTCTTTCCTCATAACTACCCCCACTCCTGCTGTGCATCGCCCGGTCATATACTCCAAGCAGAAAGGAGTAAAAAAGGGAGTAGCGCACTCCCTTTTATCAAAGGGAGTGCGCTCGGGGACAGCTTACTCCTTTCTTACACCCATATAGGCGTATTTGTGTTTAGAGTGTAAGCATGAGCATCCTGGCATTCCATTGAGCTGAGCTGGTCGAGCCCCATCGCAGACGTGTAACGAGGGTCAGCTTGTGTAACCTTAACGTATACCCTGGAGAAATACGTTAGCAATAAAGTGACAGAACGGGATGAAGAGTAAAGGAAAGAAATCTAGTGCATATTAGACAGGCGATACTTGACATCTTCCCGGGGGTGTTATTCAAGGTGACGCGACCTCTCCGCGACTATTCACTGCATGTTTACAAGAGGCATTCAGAGTTATAGATTGGAAAGTGTTGTGGACAAGAGTTAATGGAAGACCCGTTAGCAACTTTCGATCTGCTCATTACATCGCCGTGCTAAGTAACTCAGTGGAGGAATTGCAGCACATGATCGCGAACCTAAACACGCAATACACAGCGGTAAGGCTGGAAATGGATATAAAGGAAACTTAAGTAATATTGAGTAGTGGGTAAAGGGACAGCAGTTCATGATAGTGAGATATTGGAAGTGGCAAGGGAGTGCATCTATATTTAGGGCAATTAGGGATCGCAAGTTCGGACCATGAGAGAGAAATAACGACGAGAATACGAATGTGGTGATATGCATTTGGCAGGCACTTTCATGTTACCAGTACCAGCTCACCAACATTTCTCAAGAGAAGCGCACAGACCACGTCCGGTCGCCGCCTCTTGGACCGGCTACACATCAAACATGACTACCATATTGAGGAAAGGGAGAGAGTGCCAGAACCCTGGAGACGCGCCCTCAGGGTCCGACCCCTTCCCCGCAACATGTCCAGAGAAGACCATAGCGGTCGTCGCCAGGCGCGCGCGGAAGCGTTGGCGCGATACTATGGTAACCAACAACATGTGTATTACGTGGACGTTGCCGGCCCACACCACGGGGTGTGGTACACGGCCGCAGTCGTACACAACACAAACACAGTCAACGGGCTCACTTTCAAAGCCTACAGCGCAACACACGCGGAGGAGATTGCCATTGCTCTTGCTCTCACTACTCCCAAGTCGAAACACATCATCACCGACTCGCGAGGGGCCTGTCGGAACTACGAGTTGGGCTGGGCTCCCCCGCTTGCCTGGCGCATACTGGAATATAGCTGTCGATCTGAAGATCCAACTCCACGCAACCTGATTTGGGCCCCCGGTCACCAGGGACTCCAGGGAAACGAACAGGCCGATCAGGCCGCCCGCGCACTCTCTCCCCGGGCTATCTCCCTGTCCTTGGAAGGGTACTCCCAATCAGACAATCTGGCCATTACATTCAAACAAATCACCGATTACTACAAGGAGGAGCATCGGCGCTACCCGGCCTCTTGTAAGGGTCTGGATCGCGCTGACGAGCGCCTCCTCATCAAAATTCTTACTAACACTGTACTGTGCCCGGCGGTGCTTAAACATTTCAATACATCCTTTGATGGCGCGTGCCAGTTCTGTGGGGAGGTGGCTGACACCTTCCACATGGTTTGGGCGTGTCAGTCAAACCCATCCATCCCCCCCAACCCCACCAGAGAGGACTAAGAGGCGGCCCTGCTCGGCTGTCAGGACCTAAAGGCCTTGGTTCACCGGACGCGGGCGGCGTTGCTTGCCAATGGGGCCCCGGAATAGGGGCTCCACCTAGTATTGTTAGGGGAAAGGGCCAATAGGGCATACCCCTATCACCTCTCTGTAAATATTTATTGCATTATAAATGTTTTTCACCACCAAGAGAAGTGTATGTAGTAGTTGCATCTTTCCAGGATTCACCAATGGGGCTAAAAGTTACAGGCCAACGCAAACGCATGGAAGGAAGTCGGAACAACGCAGCGCGCTACGGGAAGGGAAATGATATGGGTAACGTTAGGCGAAACGACGAGTGCAGAGGGGGGTAGGGAAATCCTTCAGCTGCAATCAAGAACACGTGGACATGGGCAGGGCATGCGTAGTACGGAGAGGAGATAACGCCCTTTAGGGCAGCGCAGTGAAGGTAAACGCAGAAGGAGGCGGCAGAAATTCAAATCGGCAGATGAGATTAGGAAGGCTGAGGGCATGCGATGGCAACAGCTGGCTTAAGACCGGACGGATTGGAGGCCAATGGGTGGGGTCTTTATGCTGCAGTGGGCGTAACCGGGCTGACGGTGATGACCTGGCACTGTTTTGTTTTCTTCTCTGCATCTCTTCTCGTCCAGAGCACACCCGTGCTGACACCTAGCGTCGAGCTCGTCAGCTGTCTACGCATCGGTGCTGATAACCAAATTGTCCGGCCTGTCTCCCTCCTCATGCCCGCCATGGACGGAGGACGGCTCGCTCTCGTCCTTATCTGGCTGATTGCTGGTACGTCCTCCAAAAATGTCATGCTGTCAAGGGCAGTGTGCGCGGCAGGAGCTGACGGCGCATTCCTAGTTTCGAACAACTGCAGTAGATTTCAGCGAGCGATAGCGGCCGCTATCTCATCTTACCTGGATCTTCGCGCTCTTTCTGGCGGTAGAGTGGTTTTTGAATCAAGTCTAAAAGCCGTTTCGGACAAATAGGTCGTGGGCACAATACTACAGGCACTAATGCAGCCACCTTGGCGTCCGCGTGAAGCTTCTCTGTATCGTGCCATTGTTAAAAGATCCGAGCACCCTTCAGTCTACTTCTCTTCCCCACCTCTTTATTTGTTTTTTTTTTAACTTGCGTCATCTGTCGGCCGCCAGTATAGCGAACACCGCGTAACTCAATGCGGATATTTTAAACTTGTAATTTTGAGAAAATTGGATAGCCACGAGAGATTCTGCGTGTACGTTGTGGTTATCATGGCTATTCATTCCTCCTCGATACAAAATGTGGCCTATAAAATGCTCCCCGCGCTCAGCGAACTATTTCCGACGGCCTTAGAAAATCAATGGGAGGTACCGGATATTCAAAACTCCCGCCTTGATTCTGTGTTCAGCGCCACACGGCACGTAGTGGCAGCCGTACGAACTAGAAGCGTTTGGCCAGATTTTTCCTGTGCTTGGAATGGGAGTGACGGCACACGACAAGCCCATTTGTTTAAGAACACGATCGCTCGCCGCTCACGGACCTTTCTCGCGTTTCGCCTTTGAAGCCGCGCAGGGCATGGTGCACGAGAGGTGGCATTACTACGTTCCCAGCTGCCACGTTCCCGGGCCCCAACCGATCAGTGAGTATACTATACTGCCACTGCAGCCGCACGAACGGCTCCGGCCAAGCTGGCGGCTAACGCGTTCTTAGGTACCTGAAGGGTCTCGAATGCCTCTTCTAAGCCCTTTCTAGCGTTCCTTACAACTTGAAAAGAAAAATAAAATATATAGAGAAAGTAACGCCTGAAGCGTTGCTTCTCCCTGCATGCAGAGTACTTGGCGGATGCAAGCATCACGCACTTGCCAGGGGTTCACAGTATACGGTTGAGGAAACGTGGCAAAGTTATTTCTATTCGAATGATAAGATCCTTCTTGGGCGTTCTCCGGCGTAGACGTGAAGACAAAGAGGCGATAGGAAGCATTGTGGTGAGAGGCACGCAGTACATGCGCCCGATAAAATGTTTGCAAACTGGACAGGCTGAATTGCCGGTTTGGAGACCAATTGACGAAGGCAAGCTATGCAAAGCCTAGCTTATCGACCGTATATTTAAGATTCATAACCGTCCGGACACCTCCTCTGTGTGCATCGCTCGCAGTCTTATCGTGCAACATGCGATTGCGGAAAACTGAATCTAGCTGTTTTTGAGAGTATACGTGTAACCATACGAAAGAAATAGAAAAAGGTGGCGGTTGCCCTAAAGGGAAGCTGAAATGGTTTCTTGACAACTCGAGTTTAATCAACTATTCGAATGTATGAAGCTTCTAGGTGAAGCATGCCTAGTAGATTTGCGCTAGGATTTAAAAGGTTGATGTGATCGCCGATTAAATCAGCGACATTGTTCAGGCTTCTCCTCACTGCGCGAGAGAAGTGCGGAAAAACTCAAGATGACGTTACTTCTGATGAAATTTCAGGTTTCAGCTGATGAAATTTCAGGTTTCAGTTGCATTCGCCCACATGCTGCCGTGCGTCGTCCGACCAAGCCAAACAGCGTTTCGGGAGGTTTACCTTCGGTGGCGTTGATTATCTTCTTTGAAGGAACCGTTTCTTCGCTGTAAATGTAGCGCAGCCATACATGACGTCATCATTGGGGATGTGCACTGCGGAGAAGCCTGAGCGCCTACGCGGTTCCATTCGAGGATTGCGTCCCCATTTCAAATGCTGGTACAGAAAAAAAAAAAAAAACTAGTTCTTTACCTGCAAGTTTTGCACATTCGACCCCTTTAAGCTCGTAAAATTCTAAAACCTCGTCAGTTTTAATTGACCCACCTATCAAAAATCAGTTAGCATTTGGGGCAACACAGAAATTAGTTTGTCCTGGCGAATAGCGGCAAACATCCCACCCACTGTTGAATAAAATTTTAGGGCAACGCATATAAATAAATCAACCTCTATATGAATCGTAGCTTCAGAGCTGGCTTATCAAATTTACGAAAGACTCGCTAGAAATTCTGTCGTTCGTAAGTGAATATAAATGTGTTTTCCTCCTTTCTATAAATCAGTAAAGAAAATTCTTAGGTTTTTTTCGTTATTCTTGGGAAGAGGTAATGACACCGATTACCGCAACTTGTGGATGACATTCCCTATGGTCAGCAGGCTGGCTACAAGGGTTCTCGGTTACGACGTGTTAGGACGTACTAGTTTCTACGTCATCGCCGTAGAAAGGAAAACAGAAGTGACGACACACTGATATCCGCCTACTCGGCGCAGTCCCCCGGGAGTGGGGCCAGGAGTGGAGCAGCTGCAACGGCGCCAAGCAGTCCCCCGTTCTGCTGCTGCCTCACAAGTCCATCGGCATCGCTGTGCCCCCGCTCCGCTTCAAGCACTTCTCCACGCCGCTCGCCAACCCGGTCATCTCCAATACAGGAAGGACGCGTGCGTATATACCATACTACACTCTGTATACCGGCCTGAGCGTTTATTGCACACACATCCGGCTTCTGCACCGTGGATGCCGCGACGGCAACTGACGGTCGGATTGGGTATTTGAAATAGCGAACCGTTTAGGAGTGCTTTTTTTTTTCTTTGATTAAATTACCAAAACACGTGTTACAGTCTTTATCAAAAATAAGCAGGCCACTTGACACTTTATTATAAAAGCTGAAGCTATGGCTGCTTGGTTTCTCTTGCGTGTAACAGTGCCGGCGCTCCGAAGATTTGGAGGTCGACGAGGGCTGCTTATTTTTATCAACTCCCCGCTCGTAGTCAGAACCTCCAAATTCCAAAGGTGCCTTGTAAACAGTTCATTATAGCCCAACGTTAAATGAGCGTCTTGGGTTGTTTGCTTGTGAAGAAATATTCTACATAGAGTTACGCAAAAGTTTAACGAGACCAGGTCACTTGGGCGCCTTAGTCTAAACCCCATGTTATAGCTCAGGCATTAGGAGATAGAATGAAGGCAGAGAAAAGGTGCGCTCATAACCACAGCAGCTCCTCTGTCCTTAAAATGCTTTTGAGGGTACACCGCGCGCTCTTGACTAGCTGGCACCGAGCCAACCGTCTCGTGTGCACGGCAGCTGGCTAATATTACGCTCCTGTGACGTTGTCTGCCCTTTACACGTCATCTGGAACGCATGCAGACTCAACGGTCGCTCTCTGAAAGTTGTATAAAACGACCGCAGAGATGACATCCTTGGCAGTCGTGGACACTGATACCGATATCTAATCCCCTTCACCCCCCCCCCTCCCCCCCTTTGCGTAATTTCCTGCAAGCGGGCGTTCGCAAATGTCATGGTTAATCAAACCAAGATGGCGAAGATCTCTCTAGCAGCGTTGAGAAGGGTTAAGGGCGAGAGCCATAAAGGTGTGCACAGGAAGTTTTAAACATTGTTGGAAGGATCGGATAATAAAACGCGCATTCTCACGCTAGAATAGCCCGCAGTACTTTCGGGTCGGCCATCTTGTTTGAGTCAACAGAAAAGCCTGCTTGCGGAATTTCGTATAAGGTCGGTTGCTTTCAGGTCTCAATTGAAGTTTTTCGGGTCCAGCTTAAGGCCAGATTTGTGTAATGGAGCACAGTCTATTTTGGCACCTATGTTTACAAACAGATGGAAAAAACAGATGGCAGCGGCTGGCTGTCTGACCGAGGATAAGCGCAATGTAGGTGAACATGCGGTTGGGCAACAACTTGCTTACCTGTATTGGCGCGCCGCGCGTTGTTATGCTTGGTCAAATGATCGCTTTTAATCCACCATATATAGTAGGAATTCTTAATATGCAAAGCTTACTTCCGAGGAGTCAAGCTGGATTTCCGTGTGACCACAAGGTGCATATAAGGGGAAGGCTTACATTTGTGCAGTGAAAGGTAGCGGAAAAGGCCATCCGCGACGTTTGGTGTGAAATTTCAATTTTCAAGGTCATGCGTCACCTGTCGGATGGAGCGGGAACTATTGGCGTGCTCTAGAATTGTTACGCTTGACACCTGAGCACCACCGTTTCAGGTAGAGAGCTCCACAGTGAAAGAGCAGCGTATACATACACACGGCAAAGTATATATCTAGCAGTCATTCTAAATGTCCGTGCCTAAACGTCCTGCGCTGCCAACTTCTTGTCCTGTCCATGTCTGCGTTCCTGCCTCGCAGTGCGGGTGCGGTCCTCGATGCCTAAGCCGATCGTGACGGGCGGCATCCTGACGGAAGAGTACGTGTTCGACCAGGCCGAGTTCCACTGGGGCCGCGACGACCACAGCGGGAGTGAGCACATCATCGACGCGCTCAGCTACGCCGTTGAGGTGGGTGGTGGTCAGAACTATAAGCACCTGGTTTACTTGCGAATCATTTTTTCTTTTTTTTGCCTTCAAGACTTTTCAGCATTGCAGAAAAGGACAAGCGCTGTGTGCAGAGACCATACGCTTCGTAATGTTGACTTCCCTCTTCACCTCTTCCTCTTGGCATAGTTGCCGGGGAGCATACAACTCATGAAAGAAGCGGCAGATGTCGCTCAAAGGAGGTCCTCCAACCAATGGCATCGGCCTAGTGTGTTAGGGTGTGGCCAACGGCCTTGCACCTGTCACGGCCGCTAGCTGATGCAAAAGGACTGACCGCGACGTAATGGCAATAAATAGATTTCATTAGTTCAGGGCCTCATTTCAGGGGCATTTCCCGCTTAGTGCCGTTTTCTACGAACCAAGCTGCTGCCATACGTTATCTGGCGTTAATCATCCGTGGTGCCATATGCGCAAGCTTCTATCCTCGATATGTTAAGCGACAATCTGTAGATGTCAAAATTCGTGCCAATCTGCGTACTGTTTTACTCAAGCATGGGGCTTGCTTAGAAGTATAACAGGTATGGCAATTAAGGGCGCTGGATGATCACCGGAACTTGCATTTACTGCATAATCTACAGCGATGACGCGGCTCGTTATGTCTGTCAAGTATTTATTTCAAGTGATTCCCAAACAACTTTACAAGTTCGCTTACAAGAGAATTATACTAGCGCTCCACCAAATCGTTCTTTTCAACTGAAGCTGCACCCCTGATCAAGCTGCTTCATTACTTGCTCCCCTTCCATACCACACCAATTAAAAAACATCCCCGTCAAAGATAGTTGAGCACAGCTTGTTGTCCCTCCATCCGCACGGCAAAACGACTGTCACAACACAAATCACTCGCAAAAGTGTCTCGTGTGTACTTAAATTATTATCTGTTTTCTATCCGTCCATCATGCAGTTTATTAAAAGGCTCGAAGGAGAGACATGTCGTGTCTACGAAAACTTTCTTTTCCGCCGGCGCAGGTCCAGATGACGTTCCGGCTGCGGACGCCGTCCGCAAGGGTGGACTGCAAAGAGTGTCCTCCCGCTTACGTCGCTTTGGCCACGCAATTCAAGGTATAGACATAGTGTGATGCGTACCTACAATCTCATTCATGTGTCTGTGTGCGTCCGCCTCTTGTACAGATGTTCATTCAAGGTACATACAGTCAAGCGCGATTTGAAGATTATCACGTTCGTTCCGGCCGCAACGGACCAACAATTTTTTCTTTACGTGACGGTCACTGAGTTTGCAACAAAAATGACGGATTAGGATAAAGGAATCCCTCAGCTAGCTAAGCCCATGCATTTTGTGATGCCGGGAAACCCGCCCGGATTCCAATTCTGCCGGCCGCTAACTTTCTCCTGCGAGCGTCCCTTTTGACAAGCCCTGGTGCTGCGCCGCAAGGCACGCGCCCTAACGCTCCCTGACAAGCCACGATGCTGCGCCGTACGGCAGCGGAGTCCTAGGAGAAGCATCTGCAAGCAACACGCCTGGACCTGTCGCAAGAGGCCAGACAGCGAGGCGCCAGATAACTTCTCTCCCGGACGCCACCGCGCGCGGCAAAATTTGAAGCGGTTGGCCCGCGCGATCGCTGATTGGTCCTTTCGGACTGCCGTCGAGTGCTGCCTTTGGATTGGCCAGTTCTGAGGGGCCACCGTTCCTCAGGCTATAAAAGCCCCAACGCTGCAGCTTGGAGGTGTGTGACCGAGTGACCGAGAGTCCGACCCACCGTGAGTCGAGTGCTGCTCACGAGTGGAGTCGGATGGTGTGACGTGCTGGTGTCTCGCTGATCGTCGCTGTGCGAGAACAGTCACGTTGTATAGCTCTCGGCCCCCGTGCCGATGTTGAACTATATTATGCCCTGTACATAATGTATAAAGCGTTTTCTTAGTCTCACCGACGCCTGACTCGGAGTCTTCGCTACCGCTAAGAGAGCTGGCAACGCTCAGTCACGAAACGGGTGGCGAGCGCAACGGGACCACCTCTATTGCACAACATTGGATGGCAGCTATGGGATCGACCGACATCAGCTACCTCGGCGCGGTGAGTGCCTGAAGTTTTCCTCAAACGCCAGACTTTCTCTAACACAGGTTATAGTAGCTTAGAGAAAGAATTGGTGTAGCATTGCGTTAACCTTGTGTGTTTCAAGCCTAGGAAGAGTGTTTTGAAAACCAAGGGATGCTGAAGGGGTAAACAAGGCAGTGTGTGAAATTCTTGCGCGTACCGAACTAGTAGCGATATAGTAGTGTACGGCAAGTAGTTTCTAAAAGGGCAAACAGCAAGAGGCAGTGTGAACGATGGAGAGTTACAAGGTTAAAGAACTTCTCCAAATTTGTGAGGAGTTGGGCATTGATTTGGGCTCAACAAAAAGAAAGAAAGCGATCCTTGAGGTCATGAGGACTGCGGACGTGACGGCTGAGGAGGCCGAAGAGGCCTGGGCTGATATCAATGAAAGGCGTGAACGGGAGGAAAAGAGAGAAAATGAACGTCGCGAGGAGGAGATGCGGTAGCGCCAGGCGCTTAGAGAGCACGAGGTTAAAATGAAAGAGCTGGAGCTCCGAAAAACCTCGCCAGCGCCCAGTCTTGCTTCTACGACGGTTCCCTCTAACGCTCCAAAAATACGCGACCAACTGCCGCCCTTTGTAGTCGGCGAGGATATGGCTAAATACCTCGTTAAATTTGAGCATGTGTGCGAACGGAATGACATTGAGCGATCCCTCTGGGCACAGAATCTGTTAGCCTTGCTTCCCGGGGAGGCATCTGACGTGATAACTTGCTTATCGAAAGAGGCGTTTGAGAGCTACAGTGATGTGAAGGAGGCGCTATTGCGAAAGTACAAACTGTCGCCCGAAGCTTTCCGGCAGAGGTTCCGGTATGCACAGAAGGGCAGGGAGTCACATGTTGACTTCGCGTTTCGTCTAAAAGCCGACCTGGTTGAATGGCTGAAAGGCGAAGAGGTTTACGACGACCGCGATAAAGTCGTCGAATGCATCGCGTTAGAACAGTTCTACCGTTGCATTGATGAGGATGTCAAGCTCTGGCTGCAAGATAGGCTAAAGGAGGTTAAGCTAGACAAGGCAGCAGAATTAGCTGGAGAGTATTACCTCCGCCACAGCTTGCACAGCAGGGCAGTGCGTGTAGAAAAAGCAGATAAGAGAGACGGGTTTTCAAGGAAGCCCGACGAACGGAAGCAAATCAAGCGTCGCGAGTTTCGGAAAGACGAGTCCCTTACCAAAGAAACTGCGAAGGAAGGGCAGAATGCATCTCAGAATGCTAGCGATGGTCCCAAGCAGCGAAACGATGCGACGCGTTCTTTTGAAAAACGGAAGCCGTTAATCTGCTACAACTGCAAAAAGCAAGGGCACATCGCGGCGAACTGCCAAGAGAAAGTTGCTTTTGCAACGATACGGGAAACAAACAAAAACATGCGACTGTTGGAGCCATACATGCAGGAAATTAAAGTAAACGGCAAGAAGTGCAGAGCACTTCGGGACTCGGCAGCAACTATGGACGTCGTCCACCCGTCTTTCGTCTCCTCTAGTGACTTTACAGGAGAATGCGCTTGGATACGGCAAGTGGCCGAGGATGAGAGTGTCTGCTTACCGATCGCAGCGGTCATCATTGAAGGAGAGTTTGGAAAACTTAACACAGAAGCCGCTGTGTCTGCCGCCCTTCCGGAGCACTTTCCCTACCTGTTCTCAAATAGCTCGGAGCAGATGCTGAAGGATCAGGGCAAATCATTCTTTGCCGACGTGGCGTACATGGCCCTCACGCGATCCAAAGCGCGCCAACTGTCGAGGGAACTGGACTTTGAGTCGGTGAACGAACAGCGGTGCGGCACGCGGAGCGATCAAGGTAACTTGAGTGGCGGGCAGACACGGGAGATGCAGAGCTCGGAGACTGGCTTGGGAGAGCGTGGTTTGGACGAGACTGAGAGTGATACGTGCACTGCTAGCCGCGATCTAGACACGACGCCGCAGTTAGGCGACGCGGGCTCCATACTCGCTCCGGTTTCTGCCGGCTGGCAGGAGCTGGCCGCAGTTGAAAAGGAAACGCTCATTCGCGAGCAGCAGCAAGATTGCTCAATAGCCGATCTGATGAAGAGCGTCAAACTGGGAGTGGAGAAAAAGAGGGTTTCATTTTACGAGAGATCTGGCTTATTGTATCGCTGCTACACCGATAAGCAGGGTCGCAAATATGAGCAGATTTTGATCCCTCGAAAATATCGCTGTCAGTTACTGGAACTCGCGCACGAAAATGCGTGGGCAGGGCATCCTGGCTTAAAAAAGACCAAGGCTAGATTGGCTCAGGAGTTTTATTGGCCGTATTGTTGGAAGGATGTCGAACAATTCGTGCGATCTTGCGAGACCTGCCAGAGAGTGGGCAAATCCACTGACAAGTGGAAGGCGCCGATGAAGTTAGTGCCAGTCATAACAGAACCTTTTCGGCGACTGGTAATTGATATTGTAGGTCCTCTGCCAGAATCAACGAACGGGTGTAGGTATGTTCTGACGGCCCTGTGCGTCGCGACCAAGTTCCCGGAGGCGGTACCACTTAAGGAGCTAAATTCTTCCCAGGTCGTGGACGCTCTGCTCTCAATGTTCGCACGCGTCGGGTTCCCTTCTGAGATCCAGTGCGACAATGGCAGCGTCTTCACCAGCTGCCTAACTTCTACCTTTTTGGAAAGATGCGGCATTAAAGTGGTGCACAGTTCTATCCATCACCCGCAATCTAATCCAGTAGAGCGAATGCATTCGGTGCTGAAGCGCATATTGAGAGCCCTGTGCTTTGAGCGTCACTGTGACTGGGAGGCCTGCATTCCCGCCGCTATGTTCGCCTTGAGGTCTGCTCCCCATGAGAGCACAGGCTTTAGCCCCGCGGAGCTCGTGTATGGCCGAAGCCTTAGAACTCCGCTGCGCATGTTGCGAGAGTGTTGGGAAGGCAGTGATGACGACCCAAATGTAGTCTCCTACGTCCTCGACCTTCTTCAGAGGCTCGGGAAAATAAAAGATATTGTAGAGAGGCACATGAAGGCGGCGCAAATCTTGTCAAAGGGATATTACGACAAGTCAGCAAAAAAACGCACCTTCGAAGTGGGTAGTCAAGTGATGTTGCTGCGTCCGTCGAAGAAAAACAAGCTCGAGGTTCACTGGGAAGGACCCGCGAAGGTTGTATCGAAGCTTTCCGATACCAACTACGAAGTGAAATTAGGGAGACGGCCAAACAAAATTTATCACAGCAACTTGATGAAGCCCTACATTCAGCGTCACGCGATTGTAAGCATGACGATAAATGCTGCCGATGAGGAAGGGGCGGAAATCCTGACGACAGATGACATGAAAGATTGTGGTTTAGAGCTAATGTTGGAACAGCTGACTTTGGACGCGCGTCAAAGTACCACCCAAAAGGAGGATTTAAAGGGTATAGTTTCCGAGTTTAAGGAGGTTTTTTCGAACCGTCCCGGAAAGACCACGGTCTTAGAGCACGACATCGAGCTAACATCTGAGCAACCGATCCGCAGTAAACCGTATCGTTGTTCACCCGTGCAGAAAAAAATCATGGCTGAGGAGATTCAGCGCATGCGTGACTTGGGGGTTATAGTGCCAAGTGAGAGCGACTACACATCGCCCCTGATACTTGTCCAGGTTCCGGGAAAGGATCCGAGGCCATGCGTCGATTATCGGCGTCTGAACGCGATCACCCGAGATCAGACATATCCGATACCGAACCTAGAAGAAAGAGTGGAGACGGTGTCGAAGTCAAATTATATATCTACGCTAGACCTCGTGCGAGGCTATTGGCAAGTACCCCTTACGGAACGGGCTAGCCGTTGCGCCGCGTTCGTTTCCCCGTTCGGAACCTTCCGCCCACTCATGCTGAGCTTCGGACTTAAAAACGCGCCGTATTGTTTCTCTAACCTGATGGACAGAGTGCTTCATGGTTTGGGCGAGTTTGCATTGCCATACCTCGACGATGTTGCCATCTTTTCGGACACTTGGGAAGAACATCTCGAGCACTTGCGAGTTGTATTGTGCAGGTTGAAAGAGGCAGGCCTCACTGTGAAACCAGCTAAATGTCACCTAGGTTGCGGTGAGGTGACTTATTTGGGCCATGTGGTGGGGCGCGGCCGGCGTAGACCTTCCGACATCAAGGTAGCCGCTATTGTAAACTATCCCCGGCCAACCACTAAGACGGATATAAGGGCTTTTTTAGGTTTAGCTGGATATTACCAACACTATGTGAGAGACTACTCTGACCTTGCCAGCCCGCTAACAGACGCGCTTCGAAAATCGGAGCCCGTTAAGGTGACGTGGGACTCGAAGAAAGAAAATGCGTTCCAAATGTTGAAACAAGCATTGAGCCATAAGCCGGTTCTAACGGCGCCAGACTTTTCGAAAGGTTTCATCATTCAATGTGACGCGAGTGATCGCGGAATGGGAGCGGTGCTATGCCAAGAAGATGCTAGTGGTCATGAACGACCAATTTTGTATTTGAGTCGGAAACTAAGCTGTAGGGAAGAGGCATACAGCACCTCTGAAAAAGAGTGCGCCTGCCTTGTGTGGGCAGTTCAGAAGCTGGCTTGTTATGTCTCCGGTTCTAAGTTTGTTGTGGAAACGGACCATTGCCCCCTAACCTGGTTAAGTAACATGTCGTCTAAAAGCGGCCGTTTGCTGAGGTGGAGCATGACCCTCCAGCAGCACAATCTGGTTGTCCGCTATAAGAAGGGAAGGTTGAACGCGAACGCCGATGCTCTAAGTCGTGCATTCTAGGCCTCGCTTCTTTCAGTGACCTCCTCGTTACTTACCTTCTCTCGCTTTGCAGCAAACTATCATGTTCGAAGGAAGAAAGGGGCAAAAATGAATGACCTCATTTGCTTCCTCAGTAGTGTGTTTTCGGTCCAAATGATTTCAAGGGGACCAATCTTATTTTCATTATTATTGTTGATTATTAAGTGCTCCTGCTATTTTGATGTGTTGATACTTTGCAAAATGGTTGTTTGAACCTTGTGTACCAGATCGTACACATGCCTCTTGTTGCAGCGGGAATAAATGGGGACATCAATTTAGTTTAGGTTAATTTGGATTATGGCTTCGTCTGGTGTTTGATGGGAGACAGAGGGCACTTGCTTGTGTTGGGTGTTGCCTTTTGCCGGTCGGTTTTGTAGTCTGCAGAACGACCAACCATGACCAGTGGCGAGAAGCAAGGGGATCGGAACGACCTCAGCGAAGCTGGTCGAGGTGCCTTGGCGACAACGAGGTCAACAGAGCTCCTGGCCTGCGAGTGGGACCTGGTGCTCGTGAAGTTACCTGGACTGGACGTGAACTTGGAAGAGCCTGACGAAGATGCGCGCCTGGCATCCGAGCCACGTGGAAGCAGCTCGTCTTCCCGGCGCCTTATCTGATGGCGGGGATGCTGTCATGCCGGGAAACCCGCCCGGATTCCAATTCTGCCGGCCGCTAACTTTCTCCTGCGAGCGTCCCTTTTGACAAGCCCTGGTGCTGCGCCGCAAGGCACGCGCCCTAACGCTCCCTGACAAGCCACGATGCTGCGCCGTACGGCAGCGGAGTCCTAGGAGAAGCATCTGCAAGCAACACGCCTGGACCTGTCGCAAGAGGCCAGACAGCGAGGCGCCAGATAACTTCTCTCCCGGACGCCACCGCGGGCGGCAAAATTTGAAGCGGTTGGCCCGCGCGATCGCTGATTGGTCCTTTCGGACTGCCGTCGAGTGCTGCCTTTGGATTGGCCAGTTCTGAGGGGCCACCGTTCCTCAGGCTATAAAAGCCCCAACGCTGCAGCTTGGAGGTGTGTGACCGAGTGACCGAGAGTCCGACCCACCGTGAGTCGAGTGCTGCTCACGAGTGGAGTCGGATGGTGTGACGTGCTGGTGTCTCGCTGATCGTCGCTGTGCGAGAACAGTCACGTTGTATAGCTCTCGGCCCCCGTGCCGATGTTGAACTATATTATGCCCTGTACATAATGTATAAAGCGTTTTCTTAGTCTCACCGACGCCTGACTCGGAGTCTTCGCTACCGCTAAGAGAGCTGGCAACGCTCAGTCACGAAACGGGTGGCGAGCGCAACGGGACCACCTCTATTGCACAACAATTTCTAGCAGGCTTCTTGCGACAATAAACCTTGTCTGAGTAAGTTAATCCTGAAGTGATCACCATCAAATCTCGTTAGACTGTGCAGTATCGCTGTCAGTTGTGTTGTGGGAACATACACCTCTCCCTCATCCCGTGCTCCCTTCGTTGCTACCTTGCGGCGCAGACGGTGCGGCAGCGCAACCCCCTGCTGCGCACCCTCATCTCCTCGCTGAGTTCGGTGCAGTACGCGCTGGAGCGCACCGAGCCGGCGCTGCCCCTTCGCCTGGTCACCTTCCTGCCCAACGACACGCGGAACTACTACATGTACGAAGGGTCGCGCACCGTGCCGCCCTGCACCGAGAACGTGCTCTGGATCGTATTCCGGCAGCCCACCTACATCGGCAGAGAACAGGTACACGTCCGCACCCGAGGCGCCTGTTATATGCGCATGCGCCGACCAGCCGGCACCAATTGTCACACTACTCGGAGAAGACTCGCGGAGGGTTTCAATCGACTCCAGAAAGAGAGAGAGAGAGAGGTCTTCCCTCCTCGCCCTCTTCCTCCTCCCATGACGCACGGCGTTTAGTACTGCACTTAATGTGCGGTTATGTCAGTCAGATAACGATGCTTCCGTTCTGCATCTGCGTCAGGACGTCCAGTCGAATGAGCTGCATGGTGAACAGACACCTTGCTGAAGACATCCCCCTCCCCTCGTTTTTTCTATTCTTCCAGGAATTTATTGCTTCAGGCAGGTTTCCCTTCAGAGTGTGGCCTGTACTTAGCCCACGTGACGTGGTTCACGTGACAGGCTGACAACAGTCTGCGTGCCACTGCACGCATCATGTTCATGCAATGAGCCGCACAGTGAAGTCCCATTTACGTTTGTATCCACAGAAGTTATCGTGCGTGGTGATTTCTACGCACAAACTGTGCACAGGTTTTATCTTGCCTATTCAGGTTTCAAAATCGGTCTGCGTCCACAGCAGCGTAGGTTAATCAGATACACACTTTTGTATTGCCCCAATACGAGATATGTTTCGTCCCGGGATTGCAGGCATGGTTAACGCGAACAGAAGGGTGTGTGACACTTGCGTTTAGTTCGCTGTTGAAAAAGGAAATGAGAGGGAGTGCTTAGGTGCACACAGATAATCTTTTGTTCATTACTAAAGCAGTGCTCTAACTTAACGTCATTAACTGAGTTTATGGTGCTCTGCTTCTTCTCCGATTGGGATCAATATCCCGACCAAGACCTACTGAACTACAGACCTGCACATATTGCGGGGTCCTATGGAGCAGCGTGCGCCAACTTTCATTAGCTTTTTGGCCGTTGAGGGCGCTCGATTGACCTGTTCGTCTGCTATGATCATCATCATTGTTTGCCATTTTGTGCAAGATATTTAATACATTTGTTTTGTCTTCGTCTGCTATCTTAACATCAACAATAAAAATATCCATAATAACGACTTTTTTGCTCTGGAAGAGTATAAAACGTCTTCCTTTTTATCCGCTTTCTTTTCGTCAGCACCACCATGCTACAGTGACCGTGCCTAGCATAGATAAATGGATGATAATGATTACGTGGACAAACGACAAAACTGCCCTGTTTGAAATAAAATAATGAAGGAGACCATTTTCTCAACAGGTATATATTAGTGCCACGCCGCCCGTAATGTTTTTATCCTAGCGGCAAAAGGCATGAACTAGAACATGCACGCTGGAGAAGGGCCATATGTGCAGGTCTGTACTTCAGTAGGTCTTGATCCCGACACGCGCTTTTGCGTAGATGTGATGTATCAAGCGGACATCTATCTACACTCTGAACAGAAAAGAGTAAAAAGGGAGTAAAGCTGTCCTCTAGCGCACTCTCTTTTATAAAAGAGAGTGCGCTCACTCCTTTTCTTCTCCTTTATAGGCGTATTCTTATTTAGAGGGGCACGACTGACGCGCGCGCAGGTGAGGCAGCTCCGGCAGCTGTACGCCTTCCCGGAGGTGTTCTCCTGCAACAGACCCTTGGTGGCCAACCTGAGACCTCTTCAGGAGATCGGACGCACCCGCATGCTGTACAGGACGTTCAGGTAGGCCCACTTCACTCGGAGTCAAAGCCGCAGTCAGCCGAGTTACACCAGCCGCGCTCGGAGTCCGAGTTCTGATCCAGCTATAGGCCGCAGACGACTTTCCTGCTGAATTAAATTATTATTCAGGGGAATTTACTGCTTAATTTGGTTGCGACAGTTGTCACCACTGCCAGTCATGGAGAATCATAACCTTATATGTAAGTTTGCCTAGCCAAATAGGACAAAAATTAAAATACAGTGAACACCACGCGAAGGGAAACAACAGAGTAATTAGCAGCTCGTGGTCCATCTGGCTTGCCTCCAGGGACCTGAACCTGCAACGCGCCCTCGTCACCTTGGCCCAGGACCTATTGAACGCCTAACATAAAGGCTGTTAATAAAAAGTGTCACACCACCACACCACCACCAGTTCCGTAGTCGTCAGTATTGTTTCTTACTGCATCGAATCAATCATAGAAACTTAATTAGCTATAAATGTATAATGCCTCGTACCTTAACTGTTGAAGGATTTCAAGCATACACTCTTCAGAACGTTAAGAGACTCTTGACTAAACTGTTTTCGTGAAGTAAGTCATTTTTAACGATAGCTTATACAGGGTGATTTTTTTAACATTTACATATTTTGTTTCCAATTCTGTGAGCGGTACGTCGGTGTGGTTTTTTTGAGCTGGATTGTTTAGCAAGGTTAACATTATGTACTTCATATGGATCAATAGCCCCGCCGCGGTGGCTGCGTGGTTACGGCGCTCGGCTGCTGGCACGAAAGACGCGGGTTCGATACCGGCCGCGGCGGCTGAATTTCGATGAAGGCGAAATTCTAGAGGCCCGTGGGCTGTGCGATGTCAGTGCACGTTAAAGAACCCCAGGTGGTCGAAATTTCCGGAGACCTTCACTACGGCGTCCCTCATAGCCTGAGTTGCTTCCGGACGTTAAACCCCAATCAACCAATATGGATCAATAATAAACGATTAATTAACTGAAATTAACGAATTAACTTTTTATTTTTTAATTTAGAGACTAAGGTTATATTGCGAAATTTATGGCCCTCAACATCGAAGGTGAGCTGCGTTTTTAAATTTTCTTAGTCGGCAGTGTGGTTCGAAATATCGTACGTTAATTATTAAAACTACACTGGCCAAAGCTCGTTGAGTTGGCTTTTTCGCAATGCATATTTATAAAATGGCGTCCCTCGCACTCTTTAGGCATTAAATATAGGCGCAGTTGGTTCATTTGATCCTCTAGAAGAAGTCAAATTGATTTCGGCGACGATAACACGCGCAGCGACACCATTTTGAATTTAGGTATTGCGAGAAAGCGAACTTAACAGACTTTCAAATGTTTTTTTTTTTTTTTGACGTTCGATAGCCTATTAAGAAATTTAAAAACAGGGCACACCTTGGAAGTTGACGACCCTCAATTGCATAATTCAAGCTTTCGCAATTTAACATTGTTTAATATCTGGATGGACTTGCCAGATCGAATAAATTGACAAGAAATCGAGCTTTCAAAAGGTAATTACGTGTATTGATTTGCGTGCAAATGTTTTCCTTTCAAATCGCGCGAAAATGTAAGGGCGTTTTTATCGTCATGTGCAAAATTTTAAACACGTATTCTCGAGTGACAAGCGCACCATCGTAACCCTGGTCACCTCCCGTCACCCTCCTTCCACGCTGCAATTACAAGTCCCTCAGCGCTGAACCCGATGCGGTCACACCCCTCTAACGGTGTCACTTCCATTCCCACCTGACACAGTGTGCTGCGGAGAAGCCTGAACGGCGCCACAGCTTTATTCTACTATAACTGCCACCATTTTAGACGCTAGCGCAAAAACACTTCGCATGTTTTACCTGCAAAATTCACGTATTCGATCTTTGTAAGCTCGACGAATTCTAAAACTCTTCAGTTGCCCCTTTAGGTTGGACACTGCTTGGACGCCATCGGGGAGGGGGGGGGGGGGGGGGGGGGGGCTTCCTTTAGTTGCGATGAGCTGCACGCAATATCTAGCAAGGGAATGCGACGAGCTGGCTCGACGAAAACGCAAGGCCCTATTGGAGAGCTGTTGCCACAGCAAAAGACGACCTTCCTCGTTTCTCTCTCTCTCACTCATTCACTCGCTCACTCTTTCTTTTTCTCTCTCTCTCTCACACACACCTTGACGGATTAAATTATTTGTTAATCTGATGTACTACACTGGAAAGTTCAGCAAACCTCTGCAAGCTGGCTTTTTCTCAGCAACTGTAACTTTGCCGTGAAACGACCTTCCAGACATGTGTTCACAGTGCGGAGCCAAACTCAGATTGGAAATTGTGGAGTTTAACGTCCCTAAGAGACACATGGGCGATGAGGGATGCCCTAGTGGAGGGCACCGGATTAACATTTAGGCCACCAGGGGCGCATTAGTGTACACTGACATCGCACTTCACTTGGGCGTTTTACAGCGACAGCTGTTAAGCACACATTCCAGGGTTTCGCGTAGGTGTTGTTGTAGTCGGTGTAACCGGTGGGTGGTTGCCATGGAAACCACCAGGAGTGTGCTTGGCGTGGAAGGAGGAGGACATGGCGAGAGCAGAGGAATGCATAACCGATCGGAGAGTGGTTAGCACCAGTACCTTCTGGAGGGTGGTTACCGTGGAAGGAAGAGGGGAGAGTATTACCTCAAGAGACGTCACTGTATCCCGCGTTACACAGTGGGATATGTCCTGTGAGCTTTTTCTCGTTCTGTCCCCATATAAATACTGCCGTTGTGGCCGGGATCGAACCCGCGGTTTTGGGATCAGCAGCCTAACGCCAAAGCCACTGAGCAACCGCGGCGGGTGGAGTCAGATACAAGTACTGCTTATGAATGAAACAATCTTATGCGCTACTACGTTCAGCAATAGTAAGCAGCTATCTTAATTCGTGTTTCTGCGGAAAGTACAGGGTCGTTCAAAAGTTCCCAGGCCACAGGGTCTCCTTTTGACCAGTAAGTCGAGCGGTTAGGACACCCCTAAAGCTAAGAATCTCTGAGGAGTGTAGGAGATGTACCATTGTCACGCCTGTGAAACTTTGTATCTTTTATGGCATCCTAAGTGCCAGGATATAGCGCTGTAATGCAGACCCTGCGGCCTGGGAACTTTTGACTAACCCTGTACGTACCCCTGCGCTGTGTTTATTCATCAAACGATTGTACGCACACCTAGTCTTTAAACACATTGTTTGAACGGGGCCTTCTTTTACTTCAGTTTTATTGTAACAAAGAACCCTCTTCGTCACCCTTGCTGTATTTTGGCGGTGACGCTGTCAATATTAGCGACACTTCTCAGTTTTTCGAAACAGAGGTATAATTACCAATCTTTTCTTGAAAGTGTGAATCCTACTGACAGTGTGGGTCTTATACCTTGTTAACTGATTTTTCCATTCTCTTTCTGTCTTTTCAGCTCTGCACCTACGAAATTGCGACTGAGCTTCACCACGGCCATAGCGTCCGCCCTAATATCCGGCGGACACATTATGCGAAGTTTAAAGTGACGTCAGAAAAGTTGAAATTGCGCTCGATTAAATTCATGATACGGTCACGCCAATTACCTTGTCGTGCGTAACTTTCGAAGAGAGTCTTTAGGTCGCCGAGACCAGTAGTCTTTTCATGGCGATTCATGCTGCCGAGTGTAGACGGCCAGTTTATTGTTTATTAAAAGCATATTCCAAATTCCATTCATCAACACCACAATTAAAAAAACAAACATCACTCACTCACTCACTCACTCACTCACTCACTCACTCACTCACTCACTCACTCACTCACTCACTCACTCACTCACTCACTCACTCACTCACTCACTCACTCACTCACTCACTCGCACGTCTCGCTGTCAAGTATTTGCTCTTCCGCATTAGCGTTTGGTGACTATTCCTAACCCGGCTGCAAACGGGTGGTGTAATATCTCTTCGGAAGCCCTCTAGCGCACAAACATGTGCTCTTAAGCGCAGAAAAAACAAAACAAAAAAAAAACGAGTCCATTTCCGGGCTTGCGTCAGCCTCCTCGCTAAGTTGTCGAAAGTATCGTGCAGTTGCTCGCTCTGACATTAATCCGTTCTGGTAATCTTGGCGCCAAGAAGGACCAGGATATACGTCTCTATGCCCCGCCTGTGCATAGCCGTCTCTCCCCTCGATTGAACCCGTCCGACCGGCAGAGAAAAAGAAAAAGCGCTCTGCTGCGTAGGTTTCGTTGCCACAGCTCTTTACTTCGACATATATCTCCACGACAATCTTTTTAGTGCTGCCCTTTCTGTTATTTTAAGCAGTTCATCACATTGCTTGGAGGACGTTTCGTATTCCGCGCTTTCATTAAAAATTGAAAAATTGGTTTTGAGGAAAGGATATGACGCCTAACTCACATACCCCGGTGGACACCCGAACCGCGCCGAAAGGGAAGGGATATAGGAGGGAGTGAAAGAAGAAAGGATGAAAGAGGTGCCGTAGTTGAGGTCTCCGGATTAATTTCGACCACCTGGGGATCTGGGGAACGTGCACTGACATCGCACAGCACACGCGCCTTTTTGCGTTTCGCCTCCATCGAAACGCGGCCGCCGCGGCAGGGTTCGAGCGCGGGTACTCCGGCTTAGTAGAAGAGCGCCTTAACCACTGAGCCACCGCGGCGGGTCGCTTTCATTTCCCACGTTTCATATTCCGTGCACGGAATAAAATAACCTGAATTACGTTCTTTATATTTACTACTGCGGCTATACGTTTCCTTTTAGCGTAAATTTAATTTCATCGCAGCTTTTAAGAATAGGTCTGACCGTTCATAACTATTCAAGGCTAAATTACAACAAGAAAACAAAACCTCAACCATCAGCAAAACTCGCTTGTGTACAGTGATGAACGTAGCCTCCGTGATCACTCCTAATACGGCTATACACAAAATCTCGGAGGCCACGTTTTATGCCTCAAGTTTTTACCGCTAGAGAGCACTGACTACCAATCAAAAACCGACCTACTTCTTTTTCTTTTTTTAGGGGATATTCATTGCGGCTGCACTGGCTACTGGCTATTTTGCGGTCATCCATCGTCCATCGTTCTTTCGTGCGCGTATCTAGCGTCGTATGCATCCCCGCCGTTTGACTTGTTTGACGCGATCTGCGTGTTGACGTCGCGTGCAGGAGGTTCTCTGTTTAGTCCTTGACTGAAAATGCTGCCCGCTAACCCTCCTGCGAGGCGACGACGCCTCAAGCTGTTCAACGCTGTTGTTTGCTCCTTGGGTGTTCTGGTTTCGGTCTACGCCTACGTTGTCGAAACCCGTGCGGAGCACGATCCCAAGTACGCGCCAATGTGCGATATCAGCCCCCGCGTCAGCTGCACGGTAGCTTTCAATTCAAGGTACGCATGCAGCAACATGTTGCGGTAGCACGATTTCCTGCTTCCTTGTCCATAATCGCATCACCAAATGGCCTGTAAAAACAATGGAAATACTATGCGCGAGGTGCACTTATAATCGTATGCGCGGTGCTGCGATTATGGTAGATGGAAATTAGTTATTATATTTAAACTTTTATTATTGGTAATTTCAGGTACGGCAAAGGAATGGGCCTTTTTCAACGTTTTGTGAATGCTGATTCCATACTTATCCAGCCGAACAGCGTTTATGGAATTATATTCTACTGCATCGTTTTCATATGCGGTAAGAACCAAAGTATGGTTATGAATTCTCACTCTTTCGTCGTTTACCCGCAGGGATGCAATTTTTATTTATTTTTTTCCACAAGAGTGCATGTGGTGCGATTGAAATGCCTTAACTAGCCGAAGCAGTTGTGGATGATGACTGAACTTGAAGCTCTTTGATCGCTTAATTATTTTGCGAAAACTGAATTGGCGAAACTGCTTGCTTGAATTGGTTAAATGCATGCACGTTTGCCCTTCTGGACAGATAGCTGTACATGCATCCATCCTTAAATATTCTTTTCAAGCTTTTCATCTTTTTTTTCTGCAACTGCAGAACTTCTGATGTATGGAATTCATAATTTGTTATATGTGCTATGAAAACACTCACAAGCTCGGTGGCACAACATACTAGACTTGCGGCATGCAAAACCACCATTCGTAGCCAAACAAGTTCTTTCTTTTTTGCAGGCATGCCTGATGGAAAACGCTGGGACCAAGTACATTTTGCTCTCTGTGTGCTGTCAAACATCACCTCAGTCTACTTAGCGTACATCCTCTACTTTATTCTCTACGACCTGTGTGTGGTTTGTGTCACAACATATGTGTGCAATGCATTGCTTTTGGCTGGTAGCATATGCCGTCAAAAAGTTGATGTTGATAAAGCGAAGAAGAAAGCATAATTTTCCAGCAAGCCAATTTTGTGTCCATCTGCAGCTGGCTAATTTGTCGTGCTTGCCACAAGCTAACTAGGATAGAAGCACAGATGTTTGTAATCGCACTTCTGTCAGGGAATTGCTCTGCTTGCTTTTCAGCGTACTTAGTACCCAATTCTCTGTGCTGGTGTTGTATGTGATCTTCTGTGGTATTTCACAATGCATGGGACTACAGATGCATAGAAAACTGCTGTTTCACTCTGGTTTTCCTGTCACAGAGTTAATGATTCAAATGCTTAGAGCACACACATCCCATGCATTGTCAAAGCTTACAACCTTTTTTGTTATTCTGGTGAGCAGATCTCTTGTATACACAATGCACTAGCAGTGCAGGATGAATGAAGAAAACTAATGGTTCAGTGTTGCATGCAAAAGTTAACCCATCATATTTTTTGGTGCAGGTGTAGATGCATACTGTGCATGAAATGCATATTTCTGTTGCTCATGTTACAAGAAAACCTGGAATATAAGCGTTTTACTTTTGCGTGGTGGCAAACTACATACCACTTATTTCGTTCAAGAGCTTGTGCCAATGTTGTGAAAGACTGGAAATGAGACCTGATCAAGAAAATTGCTCCTGCCTTTGGTCACATTAGTGTACCACACAGGGTCTAAGTCAGTGCTCACTTGGCGGGCATCTATTGCCATGATGTTTGTGTATTGAATATCAAAGGTGCTACCGTACTGTGTTGAGTGTGTTCTTGTCATCAAAGTTGCATTGTCGCAAGACGCGAAATGTGCAGTGTGCTGCTCAGGATGTCATTTCAGAAAATCTTGCTCCACGCTCTAACATCACTTGTTGGAGGAGATCATGATTCGCAGTGGAGTTCCAGCTCTCTTCTGCTGTCGCAAGGATGTGCATCGCATGCGATTTGCACAAGGCTTTTTTCCTTCCCGAGATTAAGGCGGCCAAAAGGCGTCAAACCATTGTTGGGCAGTACAAGACTATATTCAATATTTCTGTAACTTATATTCAGAGATGTATATTTACTCTCTATTTTGATATTTGGTGTGTTCTTATATCCCATGACCAAAATGTTGTGAGGAAACTGTGTACCTGCTCTGAGTCCAAATAAAATTTTGCAGTTGTTGCTGCCTTTCCTCAGAACACTTGTGTCTACTGCTTTTTTAATTTGTCGAAGCAGATGTAGTTTAGAGTGAATGGTATCAGAAATTTCAGCTGCTCCGATGATCAGCTAGTTGCTCATGCAAACAAGCATTTAAGTCAATGTAAAAGTTATGTACAACCGGCCAAATCTTTAGCTGGCGTGCCTGACGGCCGCGTTTTCTGTCCTCCTGCAGCTTATGACGATGCCAACTCGCTTTGATATCAAATTTAAGCAGAAGCTCACTAAACCCCTACTTAATATTGAGCTTTCCCCAAGTTTGCTTTGTCACAAAGTGCAGGAGCGCGGGAAAAGCAGCCGTCGCGCACGCCAGCTAAAGATTTGGCCGGCTGTACTGTATAGCAGCGATACATAGAAGACAGTCAGATATTAGCAAAATCTTTGTACATAATCACTTTGAGCAGCAGGTACCAGATCATGGGCAGTGGCCAATAAAACTGTTCATGCCAGCTCAACACATTGCCTTTTGCACAAGGCAGCCAAGAATTTTCAGAAGTGCAGGGTGGTTTCAGTTGTGCAAATTTTGTAATCACTGACCTACTGTAATAAAGCCCACACTTTGTATTAGGGTAGCCACACTTAATTTCTGTGCTTTATACTTGCGCTCCTCTTAAAAGATTTCCATGCAGAGCAGCTTTATCCATCTTGATGGCTTGCTACCCATAGTTAATTGTTCTTGTCCATTTTAATACAGGCACTAGTTTTAAAAAACGTAAACAAAACGTTTATAAAGTGAACTTAATATCATATGCAAGGTGTTGCAAATAGTTTATTTATTTACAGTCTCGGTGGTACTGTATTTAGCCAGTAATGTGCTTGAAATCCTTTGCAGCCATGCGACTAGATCCCAAGCTTCTGTTTCTTCTTTTTACTTTTGAGCAAAGGAGGAAGTGGACCAGTGAACTTGAAGGCAGTTCTGCAATAAGAACAGGTTGAATTTAAAGGCCATACTATAAGATACACCACCTAAACAATGCATGCTGAAGCAAACGTTAGTAGCAAAAGAAATGGACTTTCATGTCCAGGGAAAACAAATAGGAAGTGAGCAGAGTGGGTAAGGGAACAAACGCCAGTTAATGACATCCTATTCAAAATCAAGAGGATTAAATGGGCTTGGACAGCACAAGGTATGTAATGCTAAGGCAAGATAACCACTGGCTCTTAAGGGTAACAGAATGGATTCAAGAGAAGGCAAGAGCACCAGGGGGGGGGGGGCAGAAAGTTAGGTGGGCGGATGAGATTAACCAGTTTGTGGGGTACAGTGCTGCAGCTGGCAAAGGACAGGGTTAATTGGAGAGACATGGGAGAGGCCTTTGCCCTGCAGTGGGCATAGTCAGGCTGATGATGATGATAATTATGACATTAATCCAACCCACGTACACAACTAACAAGAGCCATACAGCCAACAAGCACCTATTCCATACTACATTAAGAAACAACTACGCAGCTACAAAAAAACTTTTCCTGCTGCACAGGCCACAGAGAAAATGTTTTGTTTTTGCCCTGATTCTGAACCAATTTCGCAAGTTTTCATAGCTAGTAATGATGAAGTGCATCACGACAGAGTTTTACCGGCAATAAAGTATACTCACTGGCATGTAGAGCAGATGGGGCTGAATGCACAAAAAACTGGAAAAGAAACAGCAGTGTCATGAGTACTGTGAAATATTTTAGCACTGGTTCGCACACCAGCCAGTTTTATCCACGTTATTCAAAGCTGAATACATTACACTGGGTAAGCAAGCATCATTTTTACGCTGTTTATTACTTTTCAAGCAGTTGAACACACAGGGCACTCGCAGAACAAACTGAAGCTAAAGTGACTAGTACTACTAGAGTCTTTTCAAGAGACTCTCGTAATAATGATCATTATTTTTGCAGGCCGTTTTGGATTATGTCTATATTAGCAAAGTAAACCTAAGATCACAGCTACGTATTCTTAGATATGTTAAACTGAACTGCATTTTTTTCCCTTTCCATTTTAAAAAGCATGGAGTATTGGGTCAGAGCAGTCCACTAAAGGCTGCCCCTCCCCTGCTTTTCCATTCATGAGCTATTTGCCCTCTTTAAAGTGTTCTGCTCTTGAAAGAGGTGCTACCTTAATTGAATAATTCTGAAGGCTCGCACAAAAGAATCTCATGTTCACACTTTGTTTTTTGAGTCAGCAAGAAAAGGTTTCAGAGCTGATAACTAGTGCTGCCCTCTGTTAACATATTTTTTTCACACACACTACAATCTGGTTTTCACCACTATTTCGTACTCTCCACTCTACTATGATTTCCCAAGAAACCCATGTTGTAAGGTATCGGTAGCATTCGCGGGGGTCATCGGAACGCGGCTGGGGGCACTCAAAGCGGAGCGTCTCCTTTCTTGGAACGCGGCCGCTCGCGAACGCGCCGGGAAGTACGGGTGTCCACCCGACACGCGGTACCGAGCACGAATGTATATTTGTGTTTATTTTCATTTGACACGACCGTGCGTTTGGGTTTGTGGAAAGGGCGTTTTGCCCTACGGAAGCTGGAGGGCTGGCCAGGCTCTCGATAAACCAATCATGTGAACATCGTAACATGATTGGAAGCCACCAAATGTGGGCCGGGCCTTTAAGTCTTTAAAACTGGGCCCCGGAGCCGGAAGCGGGGTTCTGGGCTAAGGTGAGATGCAACGCATCTTCGGCAAAGCCGAGTAGGGGCCTCCCCTAGTATTAGCCAGATCCACTATTTTTGTTGTTTGTCCTTTTGCTGCTTAATGCCTCGAGTACCTAAACTTGTATATGCAATGTAAATAGCTGTATATAAATCTTCAGTTATTGCCTTTTTTATCCCTGTGTCTTCAAGTCTTCAAGTTGGAACAAACCGTCTCTGGCGGTGCACCTCTGGTGCAAAGAAGAAGAAGAACCTGATCTTTACTGGCGCAGCCGACAGGATCCTGCGGCCATCGGAAGACGGCGCAGGAAGAAGATTGAACGCAGGGAGAAAGGCGACGATCAGGCAACAGCAGCGTTCGAGAAAGGACCTGCGGACAGACGGCAGCAAGGACGCAAGGACCACGGCAGTAGGCCAGCGACGCGATACTGCGTCCCTTGAAGGAAAGCAGCGCGTCGAGAACTCGACGGTCACCGGCGGCGGACCAGCGGCGTGCGGCAGCTCATCGCAGCGTCCGGGGAAAGTGGCGGTGGACTCCGACGCCAAGGAGCTGGCAATGCGGATCGACGCATCGAAACCGTGAGTTTCCTTGGTCGCATGGTTCACGTCCCTGTGTTCGAGCCGGTAGGACAGCTGAGGGGTACGGAAGGCGGTATGGAGAGTTATCCAAGCCGGCCCTCACTCGATGTGAGGTACCAAGTGGAATTAGCGAAGGCGCGCTTAGCGTACTTTCAGGCTGAACTTGCGAAAGTGAATGGAGGAAAGGCGCCGCTGTGCGAGGAAAAACCTCAGGACGTTAAGTGCGTCTTGGAGGAATTAGAAGCAAAGCGCCAGCAGCTAGCGCTGGAGCTCGCTGAGCTCAAGGAGTCTAGGAAAGCTAGTGGACTAGCGAGGGACAACTACTCCGAGTCCCGAGAGGAGAGGCCACCTGTGCTGGAAGGTAAAGCCTTATGCTTGTCAAGCACAGGTCAAGAAAACAGCCAGGCAAAAGTACAAAGTGAGCCAGATTTCTGCGAAGCTGGAATCGCAGTTGAAGAAAGTATCGTGACGAAACGCAGCGTCGCGGTATTAGAGGCGGTGAACGCGTACTCCGAGGATCCGGCCGCCCAGGTTAGCTCTACCCCAAATGACACCAGGGACGCGGACGCGAGCTCAGGAATAAAAACTCGGTCTCAGGCAAGCTGCGAAAAAGAGCAGTCGGTTCAGCGTGAAACGACCAGCGACGACAGACGTCAGACTGGCGAGCTAGGGATAGCAGGAAACCTAGCGTGTCCGCAACCGCACACTGTGTCGGCCATAGGGCATGAAGTGCCCCGTAGCGTTACTGGTGGCAAGAGCCCTTCATCCGAGGCAGAGAGCGGAGGTGGGCCTGCTGGACCGACCGGGCAGAGCGCCGCGCAATCCTCGAACGCACCCAATGTGTGTCCGGCCAGGTCATTTGAGGTCCCGGAAATGAGTGGCGACTTGCCACAAGGCAAATTAGGGTCAATTCACTGCGAGGGGTCTCATGCAGCCTCAGAGTTAGAAGATGCCACGAAGCCGGCAAGCGCCGATCAAGGAGGTTGCGGCAATTCCAGTGTTTACCTGAGCAGGAACAGGGCAAATGGCTCGAAGACAGGCAAAGTAGAGAGACGCAGGTGCATGGCTTTCACGCTGAAAGTCGACGCGAGTAACAGTATGTTCCGTGCTAGAGGTCGGCATATCAAGTGTAGCGAGACTGACTGTACTGCTATATTTGGACGGGCCAGGGGCTATGCTCTTTACGCACCACGCGTGTCGTACTGGTGCGCCGGAGAGAGAGTGCTCTCAAGTGCGTCGCATGGTCAGAGATTTTCACCTATCGATGACCAGGACGTTTTTGATCCTGGAGGGCACCGTCTTTTCAGTTCACGCCCCGTTGTGGCGCCAGCCTAATGAGTGAGTTACCGTTTAGGCGTTAATTGTGTTACTGACAACACGTGGTGGCTCGAATGTACACAGGGACGCTCGGTGCGACTAAGGAGGCTCACGTGGGCATTGGGCGAGTGCTGTGAACGCTCCAGTCGCGAGTGTCTGTGTCTATGTGCTCATTCGCGAGCAGGACGACGGCGTGCATGCAGGCGAACTGGGTGCAACGCACCAACTTGGACGCTGTGTTACGGCACACGGCAGGCATGCCACTGTGTGTATTTAAGTGTGCATTTTGCGTGATGTTGTGGTGGTGCCCGTGTGCATTTTGTTTTTGGTTTTGTTGGTGCAACTGGTCGCAGCGCGACAGCTTGGACTTCGGTGAATGCGCTGGTTTTACAGGTGTGAAACGCGCATTTGAATGTGTACGTTTTGTTTATGTTATGTCACCCGAAGGGTAGTTTCGTGTCAGACACCGATCCCTTTTGTTTGTAATTCTAAAAGTGCCATTTGAGCCCTTTGTAGAATCTTGGGAAGGGCGTGTAAGGTATCGGTAGCGTTCGCGGGGGTCATCGGAACGCGGCTGGGGGCACTCAAAGCGGAGCGTCTCCTTTCTTGGAACGCAGCCGCTCGCGAACGCGCCGGGAAGTACGGGTGTCCACCCGACACGCGGTACCGAGCACGAATGTATATTTGTGTTTATTTTCATTTGACACGACCGTGCGTTTGGGTTTGTGGAAAGGGCGTTTTGCCCTACGGAAGCTGGAGGGCTGGCCAGGCTCTCGATAAACCAATCATGTGAACATCGTAACATGATTGGAAGCCACCAAATGTGGGCCGGGCCTTTAAGTCTTTAAAACTGGGCCCCGGAGCCGGAAGCGGGGTTCTGGGCTAAGGTGAGATGCAACGCATCTTCGGCAAAGCCGAGTAGGGGCCTCCCCTAGTATTAGCCAGATCCACTATTTTTGTTGTTTGTCCTTTTGCTGCTTAATGTCTCGAGTACCTAAACTTGTATATGCAATGTAAATAGCTGTATATAAATCTTCAGTTATTGCCTTTTTTATCCCTGTGTCTTCAAGTCTTCAAGTTGGAACAAACCGTCTCTGGCGGTGCACCTCTGGTGCAAAGAAGAAGAAGAACCTGATCTTTACTCATGTTGTCAGCAGTGCTCGTCCTGTTCCCTTACTCATCCGTGTTGCCATTTTGCGCTTACATGTCTTTCACACATACGCACCAACAAGCCCAGCTGCAAGTACTTCTTGTAATTTTAACATTTTGTTCACGCTGTGCCCATGTAAACAACCGATACTACAGGGATATAATGAACTGCACTAATTTTTGTGATGCGTGTCACACTTTCCCTTTCATGCACCCTTTCACTAATGCTACAGTTAAATAGGCTGACTTCCACACTTCATGGAACACCCAACAAGAGCATACTTACTGGACAAGCATACTGAGCACACGTAACCAATCTCGATGAGATTTCTGTGGCAAAAACAGGCCGCCCTGTAGTCCACGTGCACCGGTGGTGGGAAAACCAGGTAATCTCTGGATGCCTTGTCCGGAAGGAACAACCACTGTCAGAAGGGAAACACAGAAATGTGATCTGGAGAGCTTTTCTTACAAAAACAGAACAGACATGTTTTTCAGGCATCAACAATGTGAATTATGCTGACCATATATGCAAAAGGCAGTGCTGACAGCTGTTCACAAGTAATCTATGGGCTACTTGGTGAAAAGACTAATTTACGAACAATGCCCTCACTGACAAAAATAATAACTTATGCACAGCAAAAGGCTTAGAAACTAACCCCATTACCACATTGAGCTGAGCTGCAGACATCTCATTCAGTGGATGAACAATGAGATCAAATCGAGCACATGACTTTTGGGGTGTTCAATATGGTGGTGGTGGTGGTTTATGGGGTTTAACGTCCCAAAGCGACTGAGGCTATGAGAGACGCCGTAGTGGAGGGCTCCGGAATTTCAACCACCTGGGGTCCTTTAACGTGCACTGACATCGCACAGTACATGGGTCTCTAGAATTTCTCCCCCAAAGAAAATCAACCGCCGCGGCCGGGATCGAACCCGCGTCTTTCGGGTCAGCAGCCGAGCACCATGGGGCGTTCAATATGATGTTGTAAGTTATACATGGACCCTTGATAAAGGAATGGTCCAATCATCGACATGTGTGTTAAGTCAGCAGTGTCAGCAAGGCAAAACATGCAGCTATTGCGTCTTGCACTTGAATCACTGAACTCCTGCTGCGGCACCACTTGTGGGTTATAATATTTCACATTAAAATGGCTGTTTTAAGCTTGATGTAATGCCAGCATTGACAATACTCCACTTGATTTACACTACAAAATAAATTAGAATGAGAGTCATTTTCCTTCAGTTTTTTTTTTGCGCATAAAGAGTAGATTAAAACAATACTTTAAGAGCAAATACTAGGTTTTCTTAAACAATTCTTTAAGGGCAACTACTGGGTTTTTTGATCATTATGAGTTAATGGTTGTCTTCTACCGACTCCCTCTCCTTGCCGCAGCAGATAATTCTAAAACAGGGCAACCAAAATAATTGCCACTGGAGAAATCTCCATTACTCTTAAAGTCACAGGTCATACACACAGAACTTACAAGCAGGTACTGAAGTAGGCCACTGTGGTTTGGAACCTTCATGTATTTTCCGCCTGTGATGTCACAGCCCTGAAAAAAAAAAAAAGAGTGCAATCCAAAGCATAAAACTCACGCCTTCTTTTGTGCATGACAAATGAGCGAACATTTCCTGCAGCACTAAGCTGTCAAAACACATGATGGAGATCTGAAAACCGCTTGGATGCATTCCAGTAAAACCTTGTTCATACTAATCAATTGCACGAGTGAAATGAACTAAGCTCAAATACAAAATGCATGAATTTTCTCGCATACATAATGCAACATGTCACTTGACAATTCATTAGGACAGAAAACACACGGTTGAGGCCAGGGCATGACATGTATTTTTTTTTTCAGCAGGCAGAAATCTCATGGTAGAAGTGGAAGCTTGAGCAAGTTGGTACAACATTGCAGGAACAACGCATAGACATGGATGTGAAAAGAGGTACACAGAAAGGGTGATCTGCCTGTCTACGTTTCAGCAAGTTTCAGAAGATTGTCCCCCCCATCTCTGAATGAAACGCTGTTGTGCTCACGTGCCTTGCTTTGTTGGAAATAGGCAAAAGAAGCTTTCAATTCGATACAACTCCTTTAGCTTTAGTAGTCTCAGATTTCAAAGGAAATATGCTCGAAAAAGAAAAACTGTAGTACACTGCACCACTCACACTTATGACTTCACTGCTACGTTATTAATGACAGCAGCCATTATGTATTTACCGAGGACGATAGCTACATTGGCACAGCATGGTGCAACTAGCACCTAAGTGTATCTCTATTACACGCTGGCACGTGACAGAAAAACCCTGTACATAATGGTCAGAAGTCTCACCTGCTGCAGCAGTCCGGAGTCTTTTTCAAGAACACAAGCATCAATGATGATATTCTGAAAGTAATACTCATTAGGAGAGAGAGCTCAGATCACACTTAATGGTTCTTAGTCATTTTCTAAATTTACGCAGACAATATGTTAAAGACCACAATAACTTTTGTATCGTGGACGAGTTATAGGTGTGTGAAAGCAGCTTTTGATGGATTTCTATCAGAGCACCATGATTTTGGATAGATAAAATGCAGTAGATTTTAATTCATGAAGCACAGATAACTAAACTACTAAGTAACCAAACTAAATAACCAAAATGAAAACCATCAAGAACAGTTCTTCCAAGGCACTTTTCCCTTCACTGTAGAGAAACAGCAAAAAGGTTTAAAAAGATAAATAATAATAAAAAAAATTCTTTATAAGAAGCTCCTAGATATACAGCATCGTTGATTGATTCCGATACATAGCTTCTTGTAAACTGTTGCTGCAGCCATTTACACAGTCGACCACAAAATGGCACGGTATTTACTTGCACAATGGATGCATAACGAACGCACATGGCATTTTGTTTGTCAAAATAAATTTTTGCTAATAAATGAAGCTTTAGATTTCCATAACTTTTTTTTTGGAAATGCAGCACTTGATTAAGTGAGTAAATGCAGTATTAAGCAGAGGAATTGCTGTATACCATTGATAGCATTCTGCACCATAACATGTTTAATTTTGCCTCCGCGGTTTGGCACATCACAGCTGAAATATAGCAGTTACCATTTGTAACTGATAACAGGAATATTTATTAAAAGTACAGTTTCATAACCTAGCTAGGCATCAGCAAATCATCCCAAGTATTGTCCAGCATTGTCAGTAAGCATCATAAGCTGAGAAGCAGCAAGCACTAGTTATGGCTTCCCACAATGCTTGCTAACGATGATTAATACATATTACTTTTTAACAGTGCTTGTAAAGCAGGAATAGAGAGCAGAACTTAGGCTTGCACTTTTAAGCGGCACCAACCAAAACAAACAAAAGTTTACAGCTATTCAGGTGAAACCAAGAGTGGCTGTTAGCACTAACCTTTTTCTGTGCAGTGAAGAAGACGTTCATAAAGTTGAGGTACTGCGACGCACTCTCACCAGATGCAGACAGCACCTGCAAAGAAGGTGGAAAGTTTGTAATAACTAGTGGAGTTTGTAATAACTAGTGGAGTTAGTTAATTATAAAGACAAGGCAAAAATGGCAATGAAACTTACCAGTATCCTAGACGCTATCTTTTTCTGACCTGCTGTCTCTTTCTCTACCCGGTTAATGTCTGTGGTGTTCACAAAATTAAGGAAAAGATGTAACTAAGAAAGCATGCTATCAGGGTCTTTAACAGCTTTCTCAAAGGCCACGAAACTTCTTCAAAGTGCCATATAGGGACAGAATTGGCCATTATGAAGGGCACAACAGTTCTGCCAAACTGTTCTCCCACTCACTCTCCAGATGACGCCCATATGGGAACCTCTCCCTGTGGACAGAAACTGTTGCGTTGGGCACATCATAAAGAAAAGAATCAGTTTAATAAGATAAGCAAAGAGTGGAATTTAGTTATCTAGAGCAGCATATTAATTTCTAGACAGAAAAAGGTAACTAATTAAGTAAAGTCCGGTGTTTCCAGAGTGCATTGCAGTCGTTCTGTAGAACAACAAAGAGTTCTGTGATTGCCTAGTCCAGTTCAGTGCCACGTGCATGCGAATGATGCCCCAATGATGTGACACAGGAGCATGGTCACTCTGGGCAATGTACAATGCTCTCCCACAGTATTAAACCGAAGTATCACGAGCAGTTGAGAAGTATCAAGACTCTCATGCTATTACCAATAAAAACAAATCAACATTAACAAATTCCTGAAAGGATACGACAGAGGGCAAGGCTGAGTCCTCCCGTCAACAACGTTTCCGAGATATGAGATTCACTTTGATCTGAAAATACAAAAGCAGAAAAAAAAGGCATGATGTAGAGTCATACACGCACTGTAAGAGACATGTCCATTCGCTCCATCTTGCAAGACTATCTCTGTACTGCAGTACAATGAAAGAAGCAACCTGTATCACCTTGCTAAAGCAACTGAAACAGAAAACTCAGGCACTGCAATGTACCTATAGGCCGTGGAATTCATTAGATTAGTGGCGTATTGCTGCTGCCTTTTTAAAACTGTGCACTTTTTACACATTCGAGTAACCAAAAACACAGCACCTAATGTACAAGCACCGCGGCAGCAAATTTCCCACATAAATAACCAGTGAGCATGGCCACAGTCTCTTCATGAAATAATGAAACTGGCACCTTGCTGCAGGTTATTTGGGAAGGTGCAAGCACGGAGCCCACTGAGAATGCATGGCATCAGATGTTGTCTACAGCAGTGCAGAAGCTACAGGTTCTAGGTGAAGGCTTCCACATGCGTGTGGAGCCACGTAAGTCTGAAAGCTTTCTGTCGTCAAATGGTGTGAATGATCCCAGAGTATGTACAATTAAGTAAGGTAAATCTTTGGAGTAAAGAGATTGGTGGCATCTCTACTGGTGTTTTTCACATTGCACAATATGGAATATTTTATTTGTCGGTACGTATGCTCATTCTGTTGACCCAGTGCTGAGGGTTATAACTTCACAAACTCATTACAATTGACAACATTAGCAATGCACTCAACATTTACCCAATCATTGCATGCCAACCAAATGACATCACGCACCGGCATCTGTTGCTGAAAACTGCCACTGTGGAGTGTCACGGCCAGTGCCAGGAGTGTGGTCTCTCAACCAAATTAAAATACTGAATAATGTGATATAAACAGTGTGATCGATGTTGAAAGCATGACCATGTCCCCCTCTATGCAACCGACAAGCAAAATAGATGTGCTCCGACTGTTGTACACCCACTTTAATGCTAAATTTTAGTGCTTACCTGCACAGGCTACAGTGTGATGGCAGGGATTTCGGCAAAATCCTTAAAGCTCGGTGCTGTTGGGTAGTTCTCAAAGAAAGTAGCCCAGACAAGTGCCCTCAAAGTTGAAGCACGCACATGCAGCATATTTTTTTCATTTTGAAATAAACAGCCAAGGCTGATGCATGCATTCTCTAAACATCACTCCCTTAGCAACGGCAGCTCTACTCTCGACCTCCCAGCTCCTGGTACATGCAGCCACTAGTGCTCCCACCAAACTTACCTGATAACACAAGCTCCTTAACGCCTTCCTTGATAGCACTTTTAACTTCGCTGAAAAGTTCGTACTGTCCATCCACTGAATAGTTATCCTGGGAAGAGGGCTGAGCTCTCGGATAAAGAAACAAGCTGCAATTGAAACAGCCCCAGAGTAAGTACAATTTAAAGTCGCTCACAACAAAGTGGTGACAACTCGGCCACCCGATTTCGCTTTCTGCAAACAGCAATACCTTTTGTGAGAGTGGCAGGCGATGACCGCTAGCTTGTTGCATGGATTCAGCATCAGATGCGAGTTGCAAAACACGGTGGCCGCGTCGAGAAACTTCGACACTATCCCCTGCAGTCACCAGAGACCGAATATTGCTTCGCATATCATGCTAAGCAATGCGTGATCCATAAAGTTTGTAAGAGAAAAAAAAGTGCGCGTCACAGTGCAGTCAGTGCCATTTCTCGTGCCAAATGCCGTTAATGACTATCTCCAAGGTTCAGAATCCTGGAGCTACGGCGAGGACACTCCGAGACTTATTTATTTCAGCGCTCTATACCCTTGTCAACAATGACGGAGAACTCCATGATCGTATGTCCGACAGCAAACTGTGCAGCCTTGAGTATTATGAAGTACACATTAGACCCGTAACCTCTGCGCTATGAATAATTTCCACAGAACACCGACTCTTCGAGGAGAAAGTTCACTCGAAATGGTTAAAAGTACCATAGGATAATGCTGCGGTTTAACAGCAGACGCTTACCTCTTCATTTTGGAGTAAACTGGCGCATGGATTCGTGTCAATAATCGTGACCAGCAAACTCCCTTCGTCCTCTGTTTTGAAATAAATCACGGTAACAAGAACTACATTATAATAGTCTGTCACAGAGATCATGCCGCAAAAAAAGTTTGGGCTGTAAGTTCTCATTGACGTTTGGAGTAAGTATGCAAATGATACTAATTATACTGTACCACAAGGCATCGTAACAGGTGGCAGTTTCCTGTCGGTTGTGCGCTTCAGGAACTGGAAAGAATTGAGTTTCGAAGAGCTAATCTTTATCTCGATTTATTCATACATACTAGCCGCTGGCGGATCGCGTCAATTGCGTCCGCGCGGTACCGGAGAATCGACAGGCATGTCAACAAGAGCAACAAATAGTGTTAGGTGTCGCGACTAAGTGGAACAAATTTCTAGATTTGTGTTTATTAGCCACAGTTTGTTTAAACTTCAAATATTTGTATTACAATTAGTTATACATTCGATGTTTTAAAACAACGACGTTATTTTTGAAAAAAAAGAAACAAACGCGCGACTGCTTTTTTTTTTTTACATTTGGGTCAGCCGTTGCAGCTGTAGCCAACACGAAGACAAGCCAAATGCAGCCATTGCAATCTTACAAGGGCAAGTAGAACTCGTGAGGTCGCCGGTGCTTCGTCGGTTTCTGTGCGTGGCGAGCCTGGACTTTTCACGATGTCGGGCGGTTTTCTGACCACCGTTTACAACAGCGTTTTCAAGAAGACGTCAACATTTGCGCTTGCAACGATTGTGGGCGCAGTCTTTTTGGAGCGCCTATCGGACGTCGTAGCGGACACGCTCTTCGACTCTGTGAATAAGGGGGTAAGTCGGAATGTTCCACCTTAACCAGTGCCTTCGTTCTTAATTGCTATGAGAAGAAACGACGCTCCTCTAAGATGACGCCCCCCCCCCCCCCCCTTTTTTTTTTTTTTCAAGTTTGGCTAGGCATCTGCTTTTTATTTTACAGCCCCATTCATTTGCTGCCAGCACGTTGGGCACACCGTGTGTTTGTAACGGTATTGTGCGGAATGAATTGACATGAAAAATGACATTCGTGGGGCTGAAATCTCTTCATCGGATAATGACCCGTGCTCATCTGTAAACCTCTATACAACGCAGGAGCAGAAATTTCCTCTCGGTAGCCGTTGAAACTAAAGCGTTTTTTTTTTGTTGTTGATAGACCAGCATTAATTATGTCTCGCTTACCTGCGAGTAAGGCTTATGATAGATTGCCTTTTCAGCTTGTACATCCGGAGATAAAGGTTTCTGTGGTAAAGGAAGCCCTGTGAACTGTTGCCAAATGAATATACCATGATCGAGAGTATTCTAACCATTCAATCTGCACTTGCAGAAGCAGTGGAAAGACATCAAGAAGAACTACGAGTAGAGGCCGTGCAGATGTTTGCAAGACTTCAGAAAGAAGCACCCACCATACTTCCTGAAGAAATGGACCCTAGAACAGCTGGAGCAGAGTTCACTATCTTCATTCAGTAAATGTGATATTCACATTGCAAATTTCTCTTATTTTGCCATGCTTTGTGTAAACGCTAACCTTTGGTTTGTTAACGATTCACGCTTGTGCATCTCCCACACACACTCATAATGGCCACAATACTTCCAAGCCAGCAAAGCCATGCTCAATCTCAAACATGCAAACAGGATTAAAATGTGGAATGTTCGTCAACCTTGGACAGGAGAAATCAGATTTTTCTTTCATATTTTTATTCACAAATGATTTTGAAACCAAGAACCGGGAGTATTGCAATAAATGATCACGATGACAAAACACAGCTCATGCTAAGACACCATTTTTTTAGTGTGTTATGTAGGTGTGTACTCCTTATATACAGAAACATTAACCATCAGAAAATAGTCTAAATAGATAAGCGATGAGCATGATCAGACGGGATGACACAGCCTTGCAAATGTGCTGATCCACATCACCAGGTTGGTGCCGTGTTGGCAAGTCTCCTCATGCGCCTGGAAAAAAAGAAACATTTGCATTTTTATGTAAATGGGTTTTGTAGCCTCTTGCTGCAAGCATCCACTAAAGCTGCCTGCGCACTTTTTTTTTTTCAGCAGCTAAACCATGCACACAAGGCCTGCCTCGAGCAATGTGCCACAGGTTATGCCAAAGAAAGAATGCGCAAGCAATACTTCAAATTTATATTAACTAATGCAGTTATACCGCAGCCTGTAAGCATTTCGCCTTTTCAGAATGTTCAAACAAGGGAAACCTTCAAGGGGCACTGTGTCTATGGTAGGTATTGCAGTAAATGTCAAACTGTGCAGTTAAATGTTCTTAGCGAAGTGTTGCCGTAGAAGAGGCCTTTTAATGCCCTGAAGGCACCCATAGGCTGTGAGAAGCGCAACAGCAAAAAACTTCAGTATAATTTCGCCTACCCGGGGGTTCTTAACATACACTGACATTGCACAGCACATGCTACCGCCACTGTCTGGATACAATGCTGCGGCCTTGGGCTCAACAGCCAAACAGCAATGCCATCACGTTCGGCAAAATTAAAGAACTTGGGCGTTTTTTCGACCTCCATGCATTTTACAGAGTCTTTCACGGTACAGTCTCGTGATCAATTGTGCCAAATTTCACAGCCAGGCAATATTTGTTTCAACACAAATTTTAAATTAATTTTGTGGCTTCAATTAGGGCGATTTCTATGGGCAACCTTGTTTGTGATGTCACATGCTGCATGGCAGTTGATATTCGCTCTGCATTTGCTGAAGGACAAAATTTCAAGCTTGTTTTTGTGCGCCGTGAGGGTCACTACATGTATGTCCCCATAGAGGAGAATGCTTCCAGAGTCATCTCACAAATGGTCAAAAATTCACCTGCTACATCTTCGCTGCAGCACACTACTATACAGACAAAGTGGTACGCACACATTCACAGGGCTCACAGTCATTCCTGGTGTTTAGCCCTGGCGAAATACCTACCTCACACATCACAAGCAATGCGCAAGTTAAAATTGAAATTGCCAAGCAAAAATGTTAGATACCAGGCCAAAATCCCATGACCGCTTGAGCACGGGATCTCCCGGCAGACTCCCTGCTGAAGCATGCTTGAATTTCACTGACTGATCAGAAATAGATAGCTCTTTAGTAGATTCAGTCGCTCTGGCGAGGATTCAGCACCCCGTTCCAAAGTGACCAGTGAAAACTGCCGTTAGTTTTGGGACTAAATGGGCTGTCTGACAGCAGGGTCCCAAAAGTACAAAATATGGAGCATTATGTTTCTCAAATCAGAAGAAAGCAAATATCGTGCCTATCGCCACTTAATTTTGAAGACTAATTTTGCGACATTACTAGCACTTGGGTAACTTTATGCTTCACCATGACGCACACAACCTCCTACTGCTGTTAGGTACCTGTTTGAAGTTTACACAGTCGAGCCTCACCGTCATGATCCGTTAATTTGTTGCATTTGGCCAGAAGTCATGCAAGCGCATAGATTTGCCGCATTAATTTCTTGAGTTTTTTCAGCTTTGCGGTGTCTGCGACACAGGAAATCACTGGTGCGAACAACGAACACATTGCAGCGTAGTATGCAATTGCATCTCTTCCCATAGTTATGGTCAGGGGCAATAAGATATTTTTTTATGACCTGCCACAACAAGATTTGCAGGTTCCCACATTTGAAGGGGAAGACAGAAATACGACCAGGACAGATATTGACAACCCATCAGTGTGCCGCTTCTCCTCTTCCACGAAATATTTTCTCAAAGCAGGCAAGGCTCACATTTAAATGCACAGAAGCCAATATGATTTCACGTACGTACCAGTGGCGGACTTTCCTTCCTTAGCTATTTCTTCGTGTAAGCCAGCCCTTTTAATGGCCCTCATTTGAAAAGTGAAAGCGGTATTGATGCACATGTGCGACATGTAGGAAATCTCACCTCGTATTTCTGTCCTGGTCCCGAATCTTCTTTTCCATCTCTGCGTCGGTCAGGGTCTCCAGGAATGGGCACCACTGATCGGCCTCAGTCTGAGTCCGGAATGGAAGCTCCACAGTTGGCAGTGGTGCCTCACTGGACACGTACACAAGCAATACAATCAGCCTAACTAGAAGAGACCCTGCAGCATAGTATGCTAGTGATTAGCAAGGTCAACGGTCCTTGCAGTTTGACAACAATATAGAGGAAAAAAGATTTACAGCAGCTGAAACTATAAAATGAGCACAACAAAATGCAGTCAACGGCCATGCAAGTGTGCTGGCACTTCGCATGAAACTGCCGATTATCTTGCCACAATGCTAGCCACGAAACTTTCTGGAACTATGAACATAAGTATTGCAGCCAACAATGAAATTGCTGTGCTTTTCTCCAGCCTACTCTTTACAAGACTACAATGGCCAACACACTTGTGAGGACCTTAAAAACCTAAACAAACATAGTGAAAGGCAAATGAAAATTAAGTATCCACAGTGTGCACATATTAACGGTCATATGTTTTCAACTGATGGTTTCAGCAAGAGTAATGATGCATTTGGCACGCCGACAAAACTGGCCACAGTTCCAATGAAGTAAAACAAAAAGGCAGTGTAGAAGCGATGAAACATTAAGCATAAGCCGACTATTAGACAAAAAGAAAATGAACTATCTGTGACAGACGCTAGCTGCTTGGCTCCTCTACCGTGCATTGTCGTCTTATTTTCGAGGGATATGCGACCATCAAACCAGGAAAAATTTACAGGTACTGTTGGGCCAAAATGACGGGTAACCTTCAAATAACATTAAACTGCACACAGAATTTGCAAAGGGCCTATTCTTCCCACCTGAATGCATATGTGCGCTGGTGCCACGACAGCTGGCCGCGGATGCTGTAGGCAATGGCAGTGACAAATTCGCCACCCAGCCCCAGCTCCGAGCAAAGCTTGAGGGCAAACTGCTCAGGGCTATTCTCCTTTTCAGACATGTCCCACTCAAACTGGTCGACGAGGGAGATGTTGCCCACATGAATATTGAGCTGCACAAATGTGAAAGGTACATGAGTAACTTCAGCAACACATTTCCAGTGCCATACTACATTGATGCACAAGTGGGCTAGTCTAGTCAACAGCAAACAGGACAAACCTGTTTTGGGAATAAGGATTGGTTTTCTAACTACCTGGCATATTTGTTATGAGGACAAACTGCTGTGCCATTGGAGGGGGGAACCCCTCAACTCATAGTGTACCATGTGGTGTTTAACATCCTGAAGCCGAGTGTGGACTAGGAGGGATGCCATGGTGGAGGGCGCTGGGCTAACTTTGACCAGCTATGGTTCTTTAATATGTACTAACATACTAACGCTGCATGACACACGGGCATTTTCACATTTCACCTCCACCAAAATGCAATCAGGACTTGTGTCCTTGGGCTCAGCCACCACAGCAGGTCTAAACCCTTCAACTGCTAAAGTATTTCATTAGGCATCACCAGCCTGTAATCACACACTTCCAACCTTTAGTAGGTCCTAGAAATTAACTTTTTACTTGATGCAGAACCCAGAATCTAAACACTTACAAGGTCTCTACGCTGGCAAGAACCAGGCAATCACATACACGTTATGTCAGAACTACTATATCGTGCAACTTGCCTTGATAATGACGCGCTGATCAGTCTGGTCATCCAAAAGGTTGTCGGTTGGAAAGGCATCAATCTGTTGGCGTATTGACTGAGAAATGGCAGGCACAAATGAAAGAGGAGGCAGGTCCAGATCATCGCACAGGATTTCAGCAAACTGCTCCGGGGTAATCTGCGACTCTGCAATGGTGAAGACAAGGCACTGCCATTAGGCTGGATGCTCTTGCGTCACACTACCAACAAAATAGCTATGACTGCAAATGAGCGCTACTAGTAAGCAGTATAGGAAAACTTCAAAAATTGATCATTACGACAGACATCACTACTGTGCCTCTTAAGAGCATTTGCATGCGCATAGCTCCAAGATCAAGACACTTAGTACAGAATTTCAGTTCTGTGTGCTGTTGCTTTAATGCACAATTTTGGTTTATTTGGGTTTAACGTCCAAAAGCAACTCAGGCTATGAGGGACGCCGTAGTGAAGGGCTCCGAAAATTTCGACCACCTGGGGTTCTTTAACGTGCACTGACATCACACAGCACACGGGCCTCTAGAATTTCGCCTTCATCGAAATTCAGGCACCGCGGCCGGGATCAAACCCACGTCTTTCGGGTCAGCAGCCGAGCACCGCAACCACTGAGCCACCGCGGCGGGTCAGGCTTGAAAATTAACAAATAAGCTGAATATATGTCAAATACCACAAGGCACCGCTGCCTTACAACAAAGCAAGAACTGATATTTTACTTGCTGTAATGCAATAGGGGCCGCAAACTCTACACCTGAAAAGTTTGTTCTTTTGATGCAATCAAACAAATGGTCATCTTACAATTATCCCCACAATTTTCAAAGCGGGAAAGCATGTCAACTTAACCAAGGGGCTCGCAATTAAAAGAGCAGTACAGCGGCATAGCCAAAATATGCGGCCGGGTTTGAAAATGACGACACCGACTCCGAAGCGCAAGACTCTCTGAGACACAGAATGAACACTAGGACTGACCTGTTTACCTTTCCCGATTCCTATGATTCCCTGGATTAAACTCTCTACATCTCATGGAGGTGAGGGCACTCTCACACTAGAGGTTCGAAACCGCCTCCATGACCTCGATGTCGGCCATGCCCGAGGGCACCAGCCCGACCACTCCGGCAACGCGACCTCAGCATCTTCTGCGGAACTGATGACCACGATGTTGACGGCTGGCTGCCCTATGAACAAGTGAATGCCTACAAGTTGGATGGTTCCATCAAGCTCTGCAACATCCTCTTCTATCCTACTGATGTTTCCAACTTGTGATTTTACAACCATAAGGCTGCATACTATGTGGGCTTCTTTCAGGACAAGTGCTCGCACTCAGCAGGTGGACGAGCCATTTGTCAATTACATCAAAGATATTGCCGATCTGTGTAAGATCAACCTATCAGTGCCAGAAGCCGACAAGATCAACAACATTCAAAAGGAACATCTGACCAGTTTGTCCTCAACACTAAATGGCCAATGTAATATAAGTAACGTAACACGAGCACACACTAGCCCTTCTTGCACTGCAGCCAAAACAAGGGCTTGAGTTATTCTGTTGGCAAAGTGAAGTCGCTTTTCACTATACTTCTAAAATTCTTCACTAAAATACACTTTGTGATATCGCTGCTCTCATTTCGCTTCACGCCTTGTGGTGCCCTTGGCCTCACTGTCCTAAGAATGAAGCTAGATTCCACCAGAGACGTGGGCCATAAAGACCACAAAATGCATCCCAAGGTTGCACGGGAAGGCGGCTCTCCAAAGACAAGTTGGAATGGTGGCCCCTCAACAATGTGTCATGGCACGTTCGCATTCGGGCATTCAATGTCAAGAGCGAGCGAAATTTGCAGCCTCCAAAGCTATGCCGCATTCACACATCACTGGCACTGGCACGACTGTAGGGTCGTGAAACTGGTGAAGAGACAAGCGCACCCCCCCCCCCCTCACGTTCCTAACAGCTAATGGTGGGCAACCAGTTTTTTCATTAACAGAAATCGGTTCCACACAGGTCACGCTTTTCACTGTTTTCCGGCGGAATCTCAGCCGTGACAGCAGATTTCACTTGCTCTTGATGCTGAGTGCCCAGGTGTGAATGCACCATCAGTAAGGACATCAAAGTGAGAAAAATTCCAGAGTGTAGCAACCACTGACAGTGCAAAAACACTGACAGATAATACAAACGATGGATTGAACCTAGAATACTAGGACATGGAAAAGAAGCCAGACCTCTACCATTAGTAGTGAACTCTAATTGCAGATTTGAAGTGCTTCCACATCAACTTTTTGTACTTTTTTCAGGGCAAGGCTATTACAATGGCAGATTAGAAGCAGTCACCGAACATGATGGCTACATGAGCAATCCAGACTGCTTTGCTGAATTTTAGATAATTTTAGATTCAACCATAAGTCTGCACCACTTATGTTCTTCAGTGATGTGTTTCTTTCCAGCAACTCATTGTCTTCCATTCTATAGCAGACGATGCATGCAGGCAAGCGCAAGAAATGCTGGGTACTTGGTATATCAGCAGCGCGCCAGCGCCTATGGCTTGCTCTGGACGGAGCCCAAGTGCTCCAAATGCACATTTGGGGCACATCCTCTCCGCCAGATTCAGGCACTCTGTCGCAAAGCGGGTGGACCGCTTCAGATCTGTGATTGGAATTCACCACAAGTAACGCAAAGCAGACCTGCCAGCAACTTGCGACTGCTGCAACAACACAACGGAAGCTTCAGATTGTTAGCATTTTGTTGTGCTTCATGTTCAGGAATTCCACGATCACAGAAAGAGTGTAGGATGAGGCTAAGAGAGAGAAGCCTCTTCCTGCATCATGTCAAAATAAATTATTTCAAGCCGCAAGACAATTTCATGCTCTGAAGACAGTTACTTCAGATACTGTCTATAGGGCTCAACCGCTCAGCTTGCCAATGATTCAAAGTTGTAACCGCCAAAGCGTAGAAAAGTGTATACTAAATCGCTACGAGCAATTGACGCTCATGGTATTCTCTCCATTTCGGGAGCTCTGTTTCAGCTGAAATCTGCAGAAATGTTATTCTGTCAAGATAGTCTGTGAGTGTAAAATGATATAACTTTGATGTTTATGTGCCCTTGAAATGCACAAGAAAAACCCTTAAACTTTGGTTTCCTCACGAAGTAAGGCATAACAGCAAAAAGGTGCGGCCAGTCACACCACCCAGAAAACACACAAACGGCCTTTGTCAAAAAATATGCAGCCTACCGAGCTTTCTTCTGGGCCACACAGTGCAGATTGTATCCTGCTATCAGCATTCCAAATCGGAAATCTGAGGTTAGAACAACACACGGCCTTACCACTGTAAATGCTAGGACCTTCATGGATGCTACAACAGCCTCACTACAGAGCTTAGAAACAATTTTTTTTCCATTCCTTGCTTTGCGACAAAGGGTACGACACGACACATGACAGCAGTGCACTGGCTCTGCAATGTATCAAACACAAACCCACCGTTTTTGTTCCAAGTGAACGTGTCGCGTAGTTTGTGCCCTTCGATTTCCATGTCCAGGCGAATGGGAACAAGCACCTCAGGCTGAGCAGAATTCTCATGCAGTGTTGCCGGGTCCAGGTCATCGTACCTGAATGATTCCATAGTTTGCTGTCACACTCCGGTCATCTTTATTATTCCATGCACACATGCACAACAGTGCAATCAACATGTGACACGTGTCAAGAAACAAGCCTTGTTTCAATGCGACTGCAAAAGCACAGTGGTCAAATGAAGCATGCGTTCCACAGTTCCAAGAAAGTGTCAAATACATGTTTCTAGTACACTGGTTATGAACAATATCTGCAAAAGAAAATACCAACGTGATGGCTATCACAGGCTTGCTTCAGCTGGGCACATTCATGTGTCTGGCAAATTTGTTCACTTTTCACATGTTACTATGCCGTCAGTTTTCCCAACTCTTTCAAGTCCTGCTGCACATTTTTTCACCTTATCTCTTTTCTCTTAGTTTATCTCTCGCAGTGAGATACTGTAAAGATCCCCAATTGTATGCTTCATATATGGTTATTATTAGGCCCCAGCAGTGGCCACCTCCTTTCCTGGGGTTCTCAAGCCATGAAGGATTCAAGCCAGTCAGGAAAACAAAAATGAAACAAGCACAGAAAGCAGTTAGGATCCACAAAAACAGAAATGGAAAGACGTACAAGAGTGGGAACGTGCGTATCTTCTTGTGTGCAATTCTATTCCGGTTCACCGGCGTGGAGCAGGGAACAGCGTCGAGGTGATGGGAGCTGTTCGGCAGAGTTGGCATCCATGTGGCACCACGCTTGGACTTGGTCTCCCTGATGAGACGAAGCAATGCATAAGAGAGAATAACTCACTTAAAAAGAAAGAGAGAAAAAAATCCGCTCACTCTCAAAGAGCATGAACACACTCTTACTGCCATAATTTTGCACATGAATCAAACTGCAATGAGACTTTGTGGCTTTCATAAGTTTCAGTCACACAACCTTTATCCTAAATGTTAGTGCGGAAATATTGTACATGACCTTAAAAAAAAAAAAAGGACCCAAAGTTAAAAAATGTTGCTATTTTCTCTTCCTTTCTCAATCTGCCTGTGGTAGTGTGAAAACTTAATTGTCATGAAGCTAGAGAAGGACAAAGTGCTACTGGAATTTGATGACAGTCTACAGTTGCGCTAGCTGGTGAATACAGGTAAATATGACAGAAAACAGTGCGCTGAAATGGGACAAGAGATGACACACAAAGCCTTGTGTGTGTAATATGCATCGCAGTGATATGCATGTAGGTCCTAAAGTTGCGCTTAGGCTACAAGGGGCGCAATAGTGGAAGGCTCCAGACCAGTTTTGCAATGTAGGGTTACTTTAATAAACAAAAATTTTGCCACCCAAGCAAGTTCGCATTTTGCTCAAACAAAGCGAGGTCACCACGGCCAAACACACACATAACAATGTGGACAGCATCAGAATGGTGCAGCCACCGAGCTGCAACAACCAATTTAAATCATCATGACACTTCCTTATTTGATATTACTAATGACATCCTTCATCTTTCTTCATTAACTAATGCTGTGCTGAAGTGGACCATAATCAGATCTGGAATACAGCAGGTAAAAGGTGGCAAAATGATCCGGCACGATAATACGGTAAACTTGCAAAGTCACACACAACAAATCTGGGTGGAAAAGTCTTTTGGTAGTTTCCATTAGCTGACATTGCAGTGTTTACCTGAATGCAGGAAAATTTCATATTTGTAACACAAAAGTATAAAGAAGGCTCTGAGAACACCAAGAAAACAAAAAGCAAATATAATACAATGGTTAACACCCCTCCGCTTACCCACCCTGTTGTATGAAAGGCAATTCAGTGAAACGCACCTTCACTTTTTATCAAAGAACCAAATCACCATTTTTCATTTCTCATCACAGATGTGCTTCTGTGTTCTTCCAGAATATAGAATGTGCAGGTTTGGTATGTCGTTTAACAATGTAACAAAACAAAAATAATATAGACAAATGCCTTGTATGTGTTATAGCATCATTGTTTTGTCAACAATGCAAACAAGCCATTTCATACGATGAATGGAAATGATCTACCACAAAAGTTTTCCAGCAGTTCAGTGAAGTGAACTATGGGACCATTAGCTTCAGCAGCAGGTACGAGTTGAGTTTAGTTTAGTTTATGGGGGTTCAACGTCCCAAAGTGACTCAGGCTATGAGGGACGCCGTAGTGGAGGGCTCTGGAAATTTCGACCACCTCTTGCATTGTGTTCTGGCCTCTAGAATTTCGCCTCCATTTTGTGGCCGGGATCAAACCCGCGCCCTTCCAGGTAAGAAGCCAAGTGCCATAACCACTGAGCCACCGCGGCGGCTAGCAGCAGCTATGAATTGAAACAGCTGCAACATGTACACAACAAAACAATTGGTAAAACTGCTTACCACCAAACTGGCTTACTCGGCAAGGCGCCTAAAGCCAAAACTATCAGACACTATATAGAAGCACTAAGTCTAGTTAGATAGATCGACTCGTGATCTCCGACACCCAAACATTTCACTTTTATTGAAAACCAGCCTGAGACCAACACTGATGCAACAGCTGAATTCCAGAACTTGCAACAGCTGATCTGTACTCTTTCTCAGCCATAAATGGCTAATCAGTTCCTTGCAGTGTTGTTCCACCAACCTTACTTCCGTCATATGATGAACCAGTATAGTAGCAGCACAGCAAGGGCCAATTATATATATTTCAATCAATCAGAATAAACGCTCAAAATCTACATGTTGAATTTCCTTTATGTTGGATTTATGCATGTGTCGAGTGGCTTTTGCAATGCAAAAAGTCTAGTTTCAGTAGGAGTAACCTAAACAGCTGCTAGACTAATACCCCTGTCACACGGGCAAGTTTAGTGACACTTTAACGAAGTGCACTTCTCCAGAACGAGTGACGCTTTCGGGGCGTGCTGCTACACGAAAAAATAAAGTGTCATTCGGAATTGATGGTGGTGACGATAGCTTTTCAAGTAAGGCACAAAAAATTACTTTTCGCACTTCAAAGCTTTAATGTACAGTTAATGTACAGTAGACTGCAAACTGCAAGCACTTTTTTATGATTATCAAGGAGCTTTGTGCAATATTGTGACTGTTCCACCGTCACACCGAAACGGTTGCAGATGGTTGCTACCATGGTTGCTACGGTCGCCATGCTAGCCGCCATAGCCATACCGCTGCGGCTGCCTAAAAAATTATTGCAGCTGAAAACAAGAATGTCGGAATATGTGCAGTATATATATTTAATGACAACGCAAATAAGTTTACATGAACAATAGGGCAAAAAAAAAATTAGCTGCGTTCAATAAAACGCCATTTTTATTGCCGACGTTGTATTCTAATTTCGAAACGCTGCTACCGAGGCTATACACTTCGCCCCTTGGGAAAAGTGAAGTGAGTTCCCCAAACTCACTTCTTGCCGAGTGCGTTCAGCAGCGAGTGTCATTAAAGTTCATCGTGTGACACGATGCGAATGACACTACAGGCAAGTGTCACTCGTTGAAAATGACACTAAACTTGCTCGTCTGACAGGGGTATAAGTCATTCAGTGTTTTTAAACCTATCAAATGGGCAGCATGCAGCCTGACAACTGCCTTATTTACACCATGCAAAACCGTGACATAAAGAATGAGTACTAGACTTTGCAAGTGTCACAGCTGTACTTCCAAGGCTGGTAAGGGCAAGCTTCTACAGCAGCCAGAAAAAGTTTACAGGATGCACATGACCGAGAACAGTAGGTCTCCTTGCAACCAAATCGCCTCGTATTCTCAAGTATTCTCCAGCAGGTGAAGAACGCTCGTCCCCTTATACTACTTCTAATTTTTGTAGGCACTTCAGGTGACTGGCTTCAGTTGATCTGCACCCCATAAACATTTGAAAGTTTAAGAGAGTGTGCACTACAAGCCATGCCAAGATTTTAGGACGAGAGGGCTTCACATTCTGTCTAGTCAACCAGCGGTGCAGCCTTACACAAGGTAACCCCAGAAGCACAAGCTCTCAGTAACAACTTGGACTCTGCAGTGCTGACATCCTGCAGTGCTGACACTTGTGAAGCATAACCCAGTGTCTTAGCTGAACTTTTGCTGTTATGGGCAGCATGAAAATGTCTTTGCAAAACCCCAGTGCATTCGATGCTCTCTTATTTAGTTATTTTTCACAACACTTTCAGCATTTCCAGCTCTTCATCTGTGGCACCTCTCAAGCACTCAACAATGTGCGGCATGAAATTATGCATACAGTTTCGCACTCACTACAGTAGTAAAATTGGAGACGAAATCTAGGAGTTCGCGTGTGATCCTCACCACCACAGAATCATCTGTTTAGTCAGGCAAAACTTAGCACAGTCTTTAAAGACTAATCGATCGGTCTAGATTGACCTTTGGCTTGCCTCAGTGCCCCTTGAAGTTTATCTTGGACTTTGAGCTTCAGCTGATAAGAAAAGTTATCTTTTCATTGAAAAATATAAAATCAGATGAATTTAAAATTTATTCAGCTTCATTTGGCACATCAATTTTCATTTCCTATTCAGCCTAGTCGCAGCATGCTTGGTTGAAGATTTCTAGTTTCACTGTCACAACAGAGCATTCAAACTAGAGCTTCACAAAAGTAGAAAGCACTACAAAGCTTATATATGTGGCTTTACAGCACAAGGTACATTAGAAAAGCATTCTAAGCAAGTTGTAAGCAATACTGAAGAAATAAGCACTAAGGAAGCATTTGCCAATGATCATAACCTAAAGCATACAACAGGACTTATTGTTACGCAAGAGACCAGAACTGCTGCTGCGATTGGCTGTAGGTTAGTAACATAAACAGAAGCTTCCCAGCTCAATTTAGCCAAAGATTAAAAATATACCGAGGAAGTGAAAGCAACTTCAACCATGTTGCTGAACACTATATGTAGTAAGTCAGAGTACTTTTATTTATGTGTTTATTCAATTGAACAAGATATAAAAATAATTCCGACTTACTGCACACAGTGGTCAATAAGAAGGTTTAGGTTGCCTCCACCTATTATGCTGATATATCTTTAAACTTTGACTGAAGTTAGCTAGTACACCTGGTATATGGTTTTAACAAATACCATAGCCTGTTAATATGTGTCACATAAAATCCACAGCAGCTTAACATACAAGACTACTGGCATGAACTTGAAGGTGAAACTGGCAGTTTGGGTATGTGGAAATCGTTTCTGCCTGTTAGTTACATTATACAGCCCATAGGCCAAAAACACTGACTGGTAAAAAAGGTGACTCCAAAAGCAGACACAGTACTCTCAATACTACAAACCACAAAGGTAGGGTTGAAACACAAGAAAAAGAACCAAATTTTCCTCACCTCAGCTTGAGCAAAATGGGGCTGTGACATACAGGGTCTGTTCTGAAAGTAGTAGGACTGGTTTTTTCCTGGGCGAACGGGCGGACGAGAGGCGGTCTGCGCGTGCAGGATCGTTGAAGGGGGATATTGGGAATGCTGGGGAAAATCGGCAGTCGGCTCTCGGCCGTTGAAGAGAGGAGGTCGCTTGTACTGTGAACCCCTGTCGAAAAATCTCGTCACGCAGAATCATCGAGCATTTACTGGATCAGCGATACGCGATTGAATTTTGAGTAAATCTTGGTAAAACGGGCAAAGAGACTAACAACATGACTAAGGAGGCCTACGGTGAGGCTTCCATGGGTAGATCAGGTGTTTTTTGAGTGGCACAAGCTGTTCCGAGAAGGTAAGGAAAGAGCGGAGGAAGACGACCGCTCCAGACGCCCTTCGACCAGCAAGACCAACGAAAATGTGTAGCGAGTGCAACATTTACTTAACAGTGATCGTAGAATGAGTATCAGAATGATGGCTGATGACTTGAGCATTCCCCAAACCCAAGTTTTTGAGATCGTGATAGAAAACTTATCCATGAGGAAAGCGTGCGCGAAGTTGGTGCCGGGAGTGTTGTCAGAGGAGGAAAAGGCCAACCGGTAGGATCTTCTTCATGATGTGAATGAGGACCCCGATTTTTTTTCCCAGCTCAAGGCGGCAACGCTGCCTCAGCCCCCCTACAGCCTCGACTTGGCCCCACCAGACTTTTTTCTATTCCCGAGAATAAAATCGACGCTCGAGGGGAAACATCACGGATCGGTACAGGTGGTTCAACAGGCCGTGACGAGGGAGCTAAACAGCATTCCGGTCCAGGCGTTCCTGGAGGCGTACGAAAACGGTAAAACTCATTGGCAGCAGCGCGTAGGTGCGGAAGGGTGCTACCTTGAAAAATTGTAATCGTTTGTACTATTCTCTTGAATATATTTTGTTTAAAAAAATGAGTCCTACTACTTTCAGAACAGACCATGTATAATGCATTTTCAACTAGATTTCCTCGAGGTCAATGTTTTTTTTATTCAATACAGCTATAACGCTGCTCTCTGAACATTGAAAGCAGCAAAAGCATGAGATGCATTTGTGTGAAAATAGGTTAAAAAGGATTTTGAGTGACAGGCTTGGAGGAAAAGGTTTTATTAGAAACATCCCAACCACCTCAGAGTGAAACAATGAGAATTTTCTGACATGCATCAGCTCGTCACAAGCATTCAGAAGAAGGCGGACAGTGGCCGCTTAAAAAAGGTGACAGAACCTGTACTCACTTCTCTGGTGTGTGTGAATTAGCATCCAATTTAACTGAAAACTTAGCTTGCTGTCTCCTGTGTGTATGAGTGGCACCATTTGAGCTGTTGATGTGTTTGCAAGACTGAGTTTTAACGACAAACCCTGGTCCACTTCACATAAAAGTGACAAAAAAGAAAACAAGAACAGTGCACTGGTGAGAAAATGCCACCGAGAGGCTGGTTATTTTCATGTCATGCTATCTACTAAAAGTTTTGAGAAGCAAATCTTTTCTTCACATTAAAGCTTGTTTAACAATGCCTGACCTCAACCAAAACAGTGTTTCCGTAGTATAAGCGAACTAACTCAGCACTGAACAATGCATTCCGCACAAACTGAGAACATGTTGGGATCCTTCAAGTCTAGAAGACTGCTGTGCTGTAAAATTGGTTAGTTCATCTGAAAACAAAGCCCCTGATCAGAATTTGTGACTTAAAAGTGGCAAGGTTAAACATACAACAGTGTTGGTGTCGCACACCACTAAGATTGGCAGTGACATCGAAGCGACACTATTTTACATTTCTGAGTTCTCATACAACTTGTACCCTCCAGCATTAAAAGAAAGGTTCATGGCTGGGGAAATGGTCTCAAAAAGCTGACTTAATCAGGTATTTAAACTGCGCAAACAAAAATGACCAACTCCTACATATACACAGGGAGAGAGGCTGAAGTGTCCTCTTAGAATCCCAAACAGCAAGCACAAAGCTCCACTACTGTCCTCCAATTTATACACAGTATCCAGGTCTCAGTGTTCATCTAAAAATTTTAATCAGCCACAGGAGAAACCCAAGTCCCTTGCCTGCGCACACTTCTTGCAACGAAACTTCCTATTTAAAAATCATGTGGATCACATTTTTTCACACAGAAAACACGGGAAAAACAAAGACTGGGGGACACTTTGCTAGGCAGCTTTTCCAGTCGCAGATTTAAAGGGGGGAAGTGGGGTTAGGGCATCTCTCCCAAAGCCATAAATTTTCAATAAGAAAAGTGCACTGGCACCCATTCTTTTTTTTTTTTTTCACAAAGAAGGTAAAAGGTCGAAGAAATCTTCTCCGCATGTAGGACCTCCCACCAGCCCCCTTTTCGGAGACGATCACAAGTACAAGCTTTACGCTACTGGGCCACAAAAACCACCACTCAGAATTAGGACCACTGATTACAATATTAGCCATACATGCCAAGCCATGGGCACTACCCCTGTGAAGCCTCCCGACAACTATCGCGAGCCTCATGCAAGCTGAAATGCACACCCAGATTCACTGCACTCACATAGGTAACGTCTTGAAGCATATTAACTGCGATTCATTATGACCAGATGCTCACATTACGCCAGGATGACCATGCAAATCAGCTCTGCCGTACAAGGGATATCAGTGTACAGCTCACATAAGAAATAAAAGACCCTCTCCTATTAATAATAACTCCTCCCTCTAAAACCAGGCCCACACGAGTACATTTCCGACCCCAACCACTAACCTTACGTCCATGGCAACACATACACAAAATGTGCATGGAGCCACATTTCAGCTCTTTTTCACTGTTATATTACTACTTGTTGCATTGGGAAGATTAGCACAGCTTGAAGTACTGCATGATTATAATTTTATACTTCACCCTTTGCACTACCTTTTACCTACTGCAAAACAGGTTGAAGGTGCCATGGTGCAACAAGTACATCGGTGTGAAACTCAGGGCACAAGTTCAGGCTGCACTTGCAATCTACTGTGCAAGCATTGCATGCTTGTAAAATTAGGCCAATGTTTATTTTCCACATGCCTCCAGAGATCGTAGGTTGTCTGCAGATTAACAGGCTGCAGTAATATGATACAGACAGCACCAGAAAAAGAAAGAAAAGAAAAGACAAAGTTATTAAAGTCAGCAAACATCTGATAAAGAAAATAAACTATCTCGTGAAATATCCACGAAAAAGAAAAGATAAAATTGTGCAAACTACCATACAGCCACCACCATTACATAAACCACCATGTACCAGTAATAGCTACGGCCAACAGACAACACCACCAAACCTTTGCTCCAAACCAAGTACCACCTCTTCAAAAACCAAACCTGTGCAGACGTGCAGTTCGTTGCAGGAGCACCTTGGCACAAGCACGATGGTTGATGCATGGACGACCAGGACAGACAAGCACAGGATGGGACGCCTCCGGTCGGCAGTATCACCATTAACCACAGGGCACAAACTCACCTGGGTGCTGGAGGCTCTGTGCTCACAGAGACGGCACGGTACTTGTCGTCTTTGCCATCAAAGATCTCATCCACCTCAGTGGCTCTAAGAAGGCTGATGCTTGTTGCAAGACTGTGTGGACCCAAGCCTGAACACGGCCCCAACAGCAGCAGCAGTGGTGGCAGCAGGATCCACACAAGTCAAGCAGAGAGAAAGAGAGAGAGAGAGAAAGGAAGGGGGAGAAAAAAAAGGAAAAGAAACTGGGGGTCAGGAAATCGGCAACTCACCTGGACACAGGGGGCTCTGTGCTCACGCACACGGCCTTGTACTTCTCATCATTTCCAGCTACTATCTCATCCACCTCAGAAACCCTCAGAAGGGATACGTTGGTGGCCAAAATGTGCAGCCCAACACCTGTGGCGGAGATATGCAACAAGGGAAGAGAGGCGGGAGCGCAGTGGCTTTCGGCACCTCCCTGCACCACTTATGCCCAACAGCTAGGCCAACAGGGACTAAAGCGATTATTCACTCAGTCTGTTCCGCACATGGGAAGGAAAAAGCAGGCACAAAGGACGAGAGCAGTATGTCAGCGAGAGCTACCTTCACCAAGCCACATGCACCACACTTGCACATGCTCATGACCGTTAATCTTCCTGAGTAGCTTAAGACACCAATCTCTCACCACTGGAACTCCCACCTTGCTTCTAAATCTGTTTAAGCTCAATAAGCGAACAAATTACGTACCGGTGCAATTTCTAAGCACCGCTGCTAGGCTGCTTATGTCTGCATCGTGTCGTAGGCTATAATATATTGATCCTAGTGAACCTACTATTATGATGTATAATATAGTGTAGTGCAATCTAAAGCTCACCTGATTAATATACGTGCCATGAAGAGATGTTTAGGTAAGTACTGAACCTTGTGATTCAGCTTTGTTGCAGCATTCACACTGCTCATGTCATGCTTGTGTTTTTTTGCCTGATATAATGCCACATTATATCTTCAAATTATTAAAATGCACCCCTGACATAACAAAAAAAAAAATAACCCCAAGCACTTAACATGTATAAAAGCTGTTTTGAAACATCAAGTTATATTACTTCCTAATCAACGAAAAGGATTTTGAAATGAAGTGAAAAATTCCACACGATGCCTTTAAAGAGACAGTAGAACAACGTTTATCAAATTTTTGTACAAATTAAAAACCGATTCCTAGGCTCTCTGTGGCTGTGTTGTTTGTTTGGCAGCCAAAGCTGCATTCTTTGCTGAGAAAATTTAATGAAGCATTGCTTTTCCTACAACTCAATTCAAACTTTTGATTTGTCCTCCACACCCCTTTAAAGCAGTGAATTCAAGCGAGAGCCCTGCTTCCCCGAACGAAGTTTTCCTTCTGCAGTGTAACTCTGAAGCAACAAATGTGCTGTACTGATGCAGAAAGGAAGCAATGAATATTTTCGTATTTGAGATAAACGACAGGAAGGGCAGGAGAAATAGGACAGGGCAGGCTTCTCAACATTTAGTAGACACATACACACACAAATGCACAAAGAAACGAAATTAAGTGGTGCAGAGAGGTGCAACCGCAAAGACTCTCTATCCGCCACAGGAAGATGGGTTGCAATTTGAAAGGCGGGCCACACAGGTTTCAGCCAGTACATCTGGGAAGGCCCAAGCAGTGCGTGTTAACTGTTATGGCCATGCACTACCAGTTACGCTTTAGCTACACGAGTGCAATACAGTAATTATGCACTATACAGTTCCGAGAGCACATCACAAATCTTCTTAATAAAAAAATCACCATACACACTTCACATGCAGCCCGTTCAAAAGACACGTTTCAGCACAAATAAGCAAAACACCAGGAGCTCCTACCAAGGCTTAAAATGTGCCACATATCGATTAAAGTCAATCAGAAAAAACAGACAAGAGTTCAAAACTGCACATGCCATACCACAATTCTATATTACCTTGTTTATGTTATGGGCTGCACATCCAAAGTTCGGCACACAAACCAAGTATACAAAGAACGGCACACTTTGAGGTTAGCTTCATAGAAAGCTTCGAGTCATCAAGGAATGCAGCATCTCATGCAAAAGAACAAGGAGCAAGAGCTATGGCAATTAAACAAGGTGAGACGCATGTGTAGAAAGTGTCGAATTTCACAAAACAATTATAAAATGCACTCAAAGCACAGAAAACTAAGTGGCTTCTGCGCTTTAACATTTTGAGGATAGTTCTGAGAAGCTCAATACGACAACAGTGCAGAAAACCACACACTGGCGAGTAAAAGGGCGTTAATTACAAATGGCCCTGGGCAAAGCAGCGTCTGAATGAGCATGCATATTCGCACGGATTGTGGCTAAGCTCTCATGACTCAAAAAGCTATAGGAGAAATTCTACGAGGCCGTGATACCAGACGGCACGAGCATCGTCGTGGCTAGCACACCATGTTGGCGGTCATTTCATGCTAACTCGCACGTGTCAAGTACGCGGTGAGATGCCCGGACTATATCGTTAAAGATCCGTCACATTCATCCACATTGTTAAATGCGTCAACGTCCAGCTCAGGGGAAGGCTTACGCATTTCTCGCTCGATATCCCTATCTCCTTACCTCGTTCTTTTTCTCGTAAGATAGAAAATCAGTCTTCATGATCACGTCTTTTTTTTAAATAATGTTATTTATTACTAGGGGTGTGCGAATATTCGAAATTTTCGAATATATTTCGAATATTATATTTTTAGTATTCGAATTCGATTCGAAATCCAAGTATTCGTGTTGTTTCGAATGTTCGACACGACGCGAATATTCGTATCTAGCCGAATATTCATTGTGAGCACCGGCGTTCATTTCGATCCGCAAGCCCTATCAACAGATACATAACAACATGGCGGCGCCTACACGGAAGGAAAATTCTTTCTTCCTCCAAGGGCCATGCCATAGCTGACTGCGCTGGTGAGCTTTTTGTGGCTATACCTGCGAAGCTGGTATAGTCAGAGCTGTGCACGAAGTACCTCGCAATACGTGCCAGGTCAGTGCCAAGTGAGAGGGCAATTTCTGTGGCTGGAGGAGTCGTTTCAGTTAGAAGGGAACTACTTCTGCCTGACCATGTGGTGCAGCTGGTTTTCCTTCACGACAACCTTTTACGTCATCCCAACAACGCGCTTTTGTGCTGATGGCAAGCTAGCCTTAATCAATGCTGTGTACTAGCCATCTTCTCTGATATTTCCACTCTTCTAAGAATAATGTTCGAGACTTTGATACTTTTTGTGCAGCCACACACACCTTTTGTGTTCATTTAATCATCAATAGTTGAACTGTGATGTTCTTCGGTGCCCAAATAAATGTTTTGTAGTGATTAAATGCGTATGTCCTTGATTATTCGATATTCGATTCGATATTCGGAACTAAGTATTCGTATTCGATTCGTATTCGAAAAATTTGATATTTGCACACCCCTATTTATTACCTTAGGGCACAAAGGGAGTTGGAAAGGTAGAAAGAAAAAAAAGAAACGGTGGGCCGATCTAATGAAGGCGAGGAGGAAGCGGTGATTTGGCTCCAGCGTCCAAGCAATATATGAAAAATGTGGAACGCCTCACGATTTTGCGTGTCAAACTTGCGCAGGGGCCATTTCAGAACTTTGTTCACAGACCTAATCAATACAGCGGAATGACACACAGTATTGCTCCCTCACTGACATGGAACTAATCTGGCGTCCAATTTTACACAAAAAGGTTACAGCTGGACTTGCAAGCTTTGTTTCTGAAGTTAAACCCTAGGTATTTCCCGGAAACTAATTGTCTGTTTGTCGACAACGGAAGCACCAACCTGTTCCGCTGCAACCAAACATGATATTCCACAGGAAGTTTTCAAAACACGCTTATTGTAACATATTCGCAAGGCAAGTAAAATGGGCCGGCGCGAAAGCAAAGAGATTAATGGTTACCTAAAGAGGCTATTTTCTTGCGCTCATCGACAGTCACCAAACGTCGCCAAAGTGACGGGTATTTCTTGTACAGGGATCCACGAAACATGCGAAGGTAGTTGCCCACCTGTCGTATGAAACGAGAACAAGTCACACTGCGACAAGGAGACAAGACGACAACGAATAGCTTTCGCCGAGTGGGGATACCGGCGAATGGAACTCAAACATCGCACAAAGCCTACTCACCTCCGAACCTATATAGTAGAATTCGCCGTCTTCTTCCAATTGGAAGGCAGTCGGCTTGTCTCCAAATGTTCTCATCGTCATTTTGAACACTTCTGAGGATAACTTCCCTGATTATAATAGAAAAACAATGAGATTTCAACTTAGCCGCTGTCTTCGCCAACGAGACTCGAAAGCGCAAGACGCTAATGGACGCCGCCAACGGGCCAACGGCTATACAACGGCTCAGAAAGTTGGATTTGACTTGACTTGCGTAGTCTTTAAACAAGTGGAAGAGTTTCGGTTTCGAAATATTTGCGTTGTTAGAAATAAAAAAATTATTCTGGAGTCCTCTACTACCGCACCTCTTCCTTCTTTCACTTCATATCATCTAGCCTTGCCCTTTCCAGGGCCCTGATCTTTAAAATATTGCGCACACACATCTCAATAGTTTACTTCAACAACATCTCCATATCATGTCGTGGGAGAGCTAGCTGCCGCTCTCATTCACGCAACATTTTGGGTGATCATCATGAGCTACTGTTTCATCAAATCTAATAAAGATGGCCTTGTTCAGCCGTTCTTTTACGCGAAAGCTTAAAGGCCTCGTTTCGTAGAAAAGCCAGTGTCGGCGTTGTGACGAAAAGATACGGACTGGTCGAAACGGTAGCTGTTACAAAAGGTTCCCATATACGTACAATCACACCAGCGGCGCATCGGAAACTCCTGACCCTCGGGTTGTCAGTCAGATCGACACGCTAGCGCTGTGGCACGCAGACACGTTCGTACGGCTTATTTAAAGCGAGGCTTTGTATGTATGTATGTCGTGTGGTCTTTCTGGTCTTTCACTTATTGTGATTATGAAAGTGGAAACAGCGTCCGTGTCTGCATGGGCAAAAGGAACCGCTGTCATGTCATTCCCATAAAGGCGGCGCTTAATGAGTGCACATGTTCTCTCTATTTTTCGTTTTCCTTTCCTTTTAATAAAGTCCCCCCCCCCTCTCTCTCTCATGGGCACATACTTCCTCTTCTTATGGGCTTAACATACATAATGGGGCTCACAGCCCCTTTCCACAGAAACCGAAATTACTTACGACCCGTTTTGGCAGATCCTGTCGACGAGCTCAGCCGCTCGATCCTAACTGCCACACGGTCGGCACCGCGGGCAGCAAAGAGTGATGCGTGGCCTGTCGCAGTCGCTGGTGGCGCCCCATTGGTGTACTGCTATTAGCTCTGTGGTGTGCTGTATACCGGCCAGTGCTTGTAAATAGAAGGCCGCCAATGGTACAAGCTGTTTTCCATGCTGTTTTCTAACGGTGTTGTCCAACAACTTCTCGCTTTGCAGCGGAAATTCGCGGCAAACAGCAGAATTTTGATGTTCTGTGGGGGAATAATAGAATGCAAACGACAGCAGTTCGAATCTCTGTGTTGGAAATACCTTTTCTATTTTTGTTTATTTCATATTGCTATATCTTTCGTGAGCATATGTAACCTTGTAAGTCGCAATACTTGATGCGTTGTTGTCGAATTCGCTATTTAAAAAGCTGTGAGACGGTGCGGAAGCCGTTGGGTACTGTACCGTAGCGCCGAATAACGAAAAATCACCAGCTCGTAAATGCTTTATTGTCTTCCCTGGATGTGTGTTACCTTTTAGGTTGCGTTTTGAGATGCTTTTGAGCCAAACTAGCCGTTTAAAACGTCTCACGCGCTGGAAGGCGAAACCGGAAGTTCGAGTGTGTTGAGTTACAACTGCGTGGCAGAAGTGAAGAAGATGATCAAAGGAGCTATGCCTATGGTGCACGGAAGCAGCGATTACGGAAAGATCTTGTCATTGGCAGAACTTTGCTCCTTTTTCCCGTTAATACTCGCCTCATTGCATCGCGCTCACGACGCCACGAACGCCCCTGGTATGTTTCCCGCCGTCGTTTGGAATGTTTCGTTTCATGACGTAGTTCGTCGTGCCCTTCTGTGTCACAGTTAGGAAAGTGCTAACACGCCGATGGAAGCTTGACTTTCCGCTCTGAGAATTCACGGAGAAACAAAACTGTCAGCATGATTCCTGTGTTCCCGAAGTTTGAAGGACAGCGCTTGCAGAGTGAGCAGTCACGACAGTGGGTGGTCAAGCTCTAGATTTTTTTTTTATCTCACCTTCAAATTATGCTTCTGCAGTCTTTTGTTGGAGTTCAGCACCCCGGGATTATCTTATCACAAGTGGCTACTACAGATTATCCTCTTCATACCTGTGTCGTATGCGCGCTTGCATATCAGCGTCCTGTAAAATATAAGGCGCGGATCAAAGCACGTCCAAAATAAATTTGATAGCTCAGCGCAGTTGGGTGTGTGTGTCCTCGTCTGCAAGCGCTGTGATTCCATAGAGGCTAATTGGTACAGCAAGTACGCTCTTTCTTTCATTACAGATACCATGAACGAGGAGTACTGTGACGGATTCAGATGGATCCACACGAAACCGGACTGCATGAAGGGAAAGGCCGAATACGTGCAGCTGGGTGCGTCGCCATTTATCAGAATTCTTCGCTGTTTTTGTACGAGTGTGGTACTTTCGCGTGACTTGCAAAATGGCTTTTATCCATTGTACGAGCTCAGTGTACACAGCTGACACGCCTTAAAAAAACAGCAGTTGCTAACACTGGGCCGCGGTCCGCGGCGTCTTGTATTACTCCGCTGGCCAACCGCAACTCTAAACGAAATCAGCTTTTTAATGATTGACTATATCAAACAATCCACGAGTCAAAATCCTAGAGCTTATAATTTTTCTTTCTTGTGATAAGCGTCTTGTTTACGTAGCAAGAAACGTTTAAGCAGCGGTCTACTTTTTTGGTGAATACAAGGGGGTGCTGCGCACAAAAAGACAAGGACAAGAAGATAACACAACAAGCGCTTGTTGTGTTATCTTCTTGTCCTTGTCTTTTTGTGCGCAGCACCCCCTTGTATTCACCATGATTGACCGACTAGCCCAACAACGTACGCTCTTAGTCTACTTTTTTGTCGCGTAGAAATTTTGTGCGCGGAGGCTGAATGTGGGCGGAGCTTCACTGCAGACTTAAGTTGTATTAGGGTCCCTAGAAATACTTCTAGGGACCCTAGTTGTATCCGACTATAAAGACTATATGCGAGATGATGATGATGATGATATTGTGGCATTGCCCTTTGTAGCGGGCAATATATGCGAAATGCGCAGCGCCATCTCTCGGCGCTCCGAGAACTAAGTCCTCCATGTTGGCTCGGTACAGAAAACGAAACTGCTGCCCAGCGTTGGGTTAAAACGGCTGCGCTTCGTTTGAAAAGTAAAATGCTGATGCAGTGTTTAGCCACCCTCTCCACTGTGAAAAGACACTACGATGCGTGCCAGAACTAGGTGCGTTCAAGCTTTTCGCTTTTCTATTTTTTTACTCCGTCCCAACGTTTTAGTAACATAAAACGCCATGCGAGGTATCATGTGTCAGCACGCGGATCAGTGCGCAGCTTTCACTTTCTGCGCTGATTTCTGACAAAGCTTTCGAGGCGATTTGCGTTTAAATTAAGATAGGGACCACAGCCTTTGTTGTCTCTGATCAAAATTAGAAGCCGATTTCGTGCATTTATCAACTCTCCGGTCGGGCGTGAATATATATAGACGCATACTTGAACAACGTAATACAGAAGGTAATTTTTTTAACGGGCCAATCGCTCGTGCCGTGGCGAATTAACTTCACTCGAAGAACCATAGGCCGATTACTGCTTAGTTTGCTACGTGTTCAGTTAAATTTTTCCCGTGTTCAATTAGTTTTAGAAGGGCGAGCAAACTCTCTGGACCATACGCATATGTTGTACGCGTTAAGGAGTTTATGTGAAGCAATACACCCTACGAATAAAAACTGAGGTGCGAATGCTTTATTTCTTGAGGATTCCTATACCTTCGATATCTGCGGCGACGAAAATGTTAAAAAAAAAGAAGCGAATAATATAGCTACTTTATTATGAAGGAGGGACGCATTTCGAAGCTAGAAAGTACGTGCAACAATGTTCTGAAAACGCTTCAGGCCATCAGATTTTATTATCGTTGTGGCAAGCTCCAACAGCTTGCTTCGCAACAAAGCCATTTTTCCAAGTTTGGGAGTAAGCTAATTAAGTTTCGGAAGCAACCGAACATGCTAATTTCGCCCCTGCACACACAGCTTGACCAGCGTATCGAGTTCGTGCATATGCACCTACAGCTGTAGCATCTTTCTCTAATCAAGCCGCCGCGGTGGCTCAGTGCTTATCTGAAAAAAAAAAAAAGCTGCGTCTTTGCTAACAATATTTTGAATTATATGTGCATGCCTACTTTCCTCTTGTTAATGTCGACTGACTGACTGCGTCTTAAGCAGGACGCGGTTTACACGAATTGTGGCGAAAATCAACCGACGCCGGGCTCTGAAACGTTGACGTTGAAAACCGCGGATGCGCATTGCACATTACAGTAGAGGAATCGAATTACGCAGCGCAAAATAACCGCTCGCTACTCTACCAGATGAATTAGCGTCCACCTGGGAATAAAATAGCCATGATAATGCGTTATGCTTGAACTGGCGCTTTAATGCGAGCATTAAAACGACAACAGCACACGGTCACGGATCGACTTTCCAACCCACTTTCGAGTGCCGATTATTGCGATCATCAGCGCCAGACTTCAAGCGAAGCTGAGGACGCGGTAGGAGTAAGCTGGCGTCTATTGAAAGCACCTACATTTGGTCAAAGATCAGCTGTCAAAAAAACGCAGCAGCTGAAGCTTGCCTGTTGAAATTCCACTCGCATGAAGAAAGTACGCATAGCAAACGATGCACCAGCTCGACGAGCTCGACCGAGCCAAGATGGAAACCGGAAGTTGTGGGCGCGGTGTTGCCAGACCGCCAAGCAATTTCGCATATCGTCTATTGTCACACACCGAGATCCTTGCTGCAGTCTTTTCTGAGGACCCTCAGAAAATTTTTTATTAAAGTTTAAATATTTAAAAACAAGTAAATACACACGCTTCTAGATAAAACATTTATGAGTGCAGGCATCTCTGAGGAGCTGGCCAAACTCGGGCTCAGAAATTTCTGGGGAGAGGAATTGACGGCCGAGTTCTCGCTGTTTGAACTATTTCCCTTGCTTATCACCACTTTGCGCTTCGGGCCGTCGGATTCGGCATCCGCAAAAGCCTGCAACAATCGTCATTTCGTGCCGGTGTGGGAAAACCTGGTGAAATCAGCCACCGAAACGATAGCCTATATATGATTTCTCAACGATAAACGACGAGAAATTTCGCTTTTAATTATGCTCGGAACAATAGCTGCAAAACAAGTTGATTAAAGCGGCTAATTATTCGTGCTTATTCTCGGGTAGAAAAGAAAACATTGAAACAAGAAGGCAGTTTTTCTGCCGATAAAAGTTTGCGATGTCAGTGCACGTTAAAGAACCCCAGGTAATCGAAATTTCCGGAGCCCTTCACTACGGCGTCCCTCATAGCCTGAGTTGCTTCGGGACGTTAAACCCCAATAAATCAGCCAACCAACCAAAAGTGTGCTGAAGACAAAATTGAAGTATCTGCGCTTTGCTGCGGAGCCCTGGTCGACGTCTGTTCTTCTTACGATATCTTCGCCATCGGTCTGTACTTACTATAGGTGGTCTACAACGACGGACTTGCCACGCAGCACTAAATTCTGCCTCCTTGATATGTACCACCTGTTGCAAAAGTTTCCAGTCCACCGCACCATTGAAATGAACGGAGCTGTGGGTTGCAAACTTTGTACCACCTGTTGCAAAAGTTTCCAGTCCACCGCGCCATTGAAATGAACGGAGCTGTGGGTTGCAAACTTTGTACCACCTGTTGCAAAAGTTTCCAGTCCACCGCGCCATTGAAATGAACGGAGCTGTGGGTTGCAAACTTTTACAACCACATTTTTTGCGGGTTCGTCACTCACCGGTGCAACTTCTCTGCACGTTTGAAAATGGACCGTTCTGCCTCTCTTGCGAAGGGCTGCAGCAATGTGTCGTGACAGCTGACCACGCTATATACGATGCAAAGATGCCTTGCGGCTGGCCAATGCATTCGTAACCAGCCGAATTTTATATTTGGCGCCCTACCTCCACGTACGAAAATGCGATGAGAACGCCTTAGTAGTAGTTCTCCGCAAGATTTATAAGAGAGCGTTCAGCCTCCCCATAACGTCCAACACGCGTCTCCTCGGTCTGGGGATGACCAACACCTTTGGAGAATTACGAAAAGCTCATTTTAATAATCAATACTTGCGTCTAAGCAAAACACCTGCGGGGAAAAACACCTGCGGGGAGCCGCCTTCTGACCCGCTTACACATATCCTACGCAACACAGACAGAAGAACGAGTCCACGTCCCTGAAGCCTGGCGCTTTGCACTCCAGGTGCGACCCCTTCCGAAGAACATGACTGCAGACACCCATGATGGTCGCCGTCTCGCGCGGGTGGAGGCTATTTCTCAACAACATGGCCATAAGCCAGGTGTCTGCTACGTGGATGCGGCCGGCCCACACCATGGGGGCTGGTACACGGCGGCCGTCATCCACCAAAACACTGCAGTTCAGGGCCTTACTTTCCGTGCCCCAAACATTACATTTGCGGAAGAGATCGCCATTGCACTGGCCGCCGCAGATCCATAGTCCCGAGTCATTATCACTGACTCCAGGGGAGCCTGCCGCAATATTGAGCAAGGGTATATTCCAGACCGTGCTTTCAACATCCTCCACGCATGCGAGTACACAGGGTTTCCGACCCATCGTACCATCGTGTGGGCTCCGGCTCATGCGTCTTGAGGGCAACGAGGCAGCCGACGCTGCCTCCCGCGCACTCACTCACCGGGCATCGCCTCATCCGCAGCCAGATCCGGAATTCAATTTCAATCCGGCCACCACCTTTAGAGAGATCACCTCTCTTTATCAAACCTTTCAAGGACTCTATCCCCCCCCCCCCCCCCCTTGTAAATGCCTCACCAGGGGGGAGGAGCGCTGGCTTCTCCGGCTCTTTACCAATACAGTACTGTGCCTTAAGCACTTCAATTCTCCTTTCTCGGACGCGTGCCCGCACTGTGAGGAGGAGTTTTCGGACACCTACCACATGGTGTGGGCATGCCCTTCCAATCCTGCCTACCCACCCCATCTCCACTACGCGGCTGCTCCGAACTCCAAGCCCAACAGGCATTGGTAGCTAGAGCCCGGGCCGCTGCGGAAGCTACAGAGATCCCGGACTAGGGATGCCTCCTAGTGTTTGTAAGGGGCGGGCCCTTCCGGCTCGCCCCATCGACCTCTCACTGTAAATCACGTGCTGTAAATAGAGAATAAAAGTTTTCCTCCTCCTCCACGCAGCTGACGGGAACGTGGCGCCGTCTGGCGCCGCCGTGGCGCAGTGGCGCCTCGCGGGAGCGGTTAACGGTAGTGGATTGCGGATTGCGCTGTGCTGTAACTCGCATATATTTTACTTCCGTCCTCCAAGAATGGCGCTATCTTTAAAATCTTGCGCCTTTCTGATGGTCTGTTCGTTAAACCACGTTAGAAAAGCGTGACAACGCCGTGACCTCTGTTTCGCGCCACCTCGTGCAGAGCACACCGAGTGGCCCAAAAGGTACGAGGCATGCGGCGACGTCGTGGAGCAGTCGCCGATACACGTGCACTACCTGGACAGCCGGTTCGTGCAGTTCAAGCCGCTCTATTTCGCCGGCTTCGAGAACCACTACAGCTACGTCGTCGAGAACGGCATGCATGGCCGTGAGCACGACACAGTGTCATTCCGACATCGTCACGGTCACAAGATGGAAACTTTGTAGAGAGTATAAGAATCCACAGACCCGTTCCGACCTACCACCGAGCAAGCAGAGCTGATGGGACATGCAACATCTATTGTTCATCGTCTGTAGACTGATACTTAATCATTGGCTTTAAAACTGTTTTCCAACAGCTACTGGCTGCATACACATGAAAGGTCATGGAAACGAGGCACTTTTTGCTCTTTGGCCTTTACTACGCCGACTTACCTTCGGTGCCGGCTGAACTTGAGAGCTGATGATGTCAGCTCTCATCACAAAGAGGTCACAGAGCCACCCAGAGCCGATAAATTTATTTGGTCTCTCGTTTTAAAATGACAGGGAGGATATGAATGTGCGCTTGCCGCTTGTCTCCCCATGCGTCTATTTTTGTCATTTGAATCCCATAGCCATGGAACAGCTATAGAATCGAAGCAGCTCCAGTCTACTGAGTTATTTAGATCCACGCCGTTGACTCAAAAGATATTTCCCTAAGGCAACATGATTCTCGGTGTGATTGTCGAAAGTATGTTTTTCCTGTTCTCGGTTCTTCTCAGAAGTTGACCTGACCGACCAATGTTCGCTGTGGTAGTCGACAGGTACTTCCCACGGACAGTTTACTTTGATCGAGAAATTTATGGCCATGAGGTGGTTGACCGAGCTGAAGCTCCTCCACTCACCCCTGCTTCTCGACATCTTAGCTTACCAATAACACAGTTGCGACTTCCTCGACACCTTCTCTACGAGAATGAATCTGAACTTTAGCGCTTTACTTCCTCGCTCCTAAAACGCAGTCTACCTGACCCTGGTCGACGGTACGGTGAGTCTGTACGGTGGCCCGCTGGCCGTCCGCCACAACCTCTCCCGGGCCATCCTGCGGTTTGGACGGCCTACTAGGCAGGGCTCCGAGCACCGGATCGACGACGCTGAACACGTCGCAGAGGTGGGCCACATATATATATCGCGCGTACACTGTGCAGTGAAGAGTGGGTGGGACAGAAAATTGGGCTTCAAAAGCATGCGGATTGCACTCCCTCAGCTACTGTCTCGTTTATTTTCTCGGAAGATATTTTTTTTTTACCTTGGCGTCGTTCCTAAAAACTCGTAAGCAGTTCGAAAAATAATGAATAAGGTTTGGTTGGTTTGGGATTTAACGTCCCAAAGCGACTAAGGCTATGAGAGACGCCGTAGTGGAGGGCTCCGGAAATTTCGACCACCTGGGGTTCTTTAACGTGCATAAGACAGGGCATGTAAAGAGGAGACGATGTTCAGTCTTTCGCACTGTTTTTCACTTTCTGAGCTATAAAAGAACAGGCTCTCATCATCGTTCCTCTTCTGTAAACCCACTTTCACATGTCACTCAGAAAAAAATGTCTATAGATAGCGTATAAAAATTTCCCTTAGCCTGTACTAGTCTCTACAGACTTTTAACAAATCAAAGCCGGATAGGGAAATTTATTTTGCTTGTCTATTCATAGTTAACGGGCTGTCTATAAACGCAAGTCGATAGGAACGTCTATTCACTCTTTCTATTCGTAGTCTATACAGTAATCACAGCCGTAAATCAATATGAAATCTATTCCTCTTTGTCTATAGACTAAAGTAGGAAGTTAAGTGCGGAATTAGTGTTTCCTTTTGTTTCCTTCGAACCTGTCCACCTTTTTCAGTGATTGTTTCTATGCTCTCCTTGTCCAGCTGCAGCTGCTGTTCTCCTCCAAGAAGCCGACCCCTACCAGATGCCTGCACGATAACTATGGCGTTGCCATCGTGTCTGTCCTTTACCGCGTGAGTATGTATGCCTGGTTCACGGGCAGGGCTTAAAGCCAGTGGCGTCTGGGGGGGGGGGGGGGGGGGGTCTGAGAAACCCCCGTCCCCAACTTGTATTGACAAGAGATCGAGACCCCCGAATGTAGGGATCCCATTAATCCGAAGCAGGCAACACTTTTTCATCTTGACAGTGGAGGTCGGACCATTCCTTCTGTATCGTTTCGAAAATTCCACTCTGGTCTTTAGTAAGAACTAGGGGTGTGCGAATATCAAATTCTTCGAATACGAATCGAATACGAATACTTGGCTCCGAATATCGAATAATCAAGGACAGACGCATTTAACCACTGCAAAACATTTATTTGAGCACCCAAGAACATCACAGTTCAACTATCGATGATTAAATGAACACAAAAGGTATGTGTGGCTGCACAAAAAGTATCAGTCTCGAATATTATTCTTAGAAGAGTGGAAATATCAGAGAAGATGGCTGGTACACAGCATTGATTAAGGCTAGCTTGCCATCAGCACGAACGCGCGTTGCTGGGATGAACATAAAAGGTTGTCGTGAAGGAAAACCCGCTGCTCCACATGGTCAGGCAGAAGTAGTTCCCTTCTAGCTGAAACGACTCCTCCAGCCACAGAAATTGCCCTCTCACTTGGCACTGACCTGGCACGTATTGCGAGGTACTTCGTGTACAGCTCTGACTATACCAGCTTCGCAGGTATAGCCACAAAAAGCTCACCAGCGCAGTCAGCTACGGCATGGCTCTTGGAGGAAGGAATGCGCTTTGCTGTGGGCGCTGCCTTGTTGTTATGTCTCTGTCAATAGGGCTTGCGGATCGAAATGAACGCCGGTGTTCACAATGAATATTCGGCTAGATACGAATATTCGCGTCGGGTCGAATATTCGAGACAACACGAATACCTGGATTTCGAATCGAATACGAATACTAAAATATAATATTCGAATTATATTCGAAAATATCGAATATTCGCACACCCCTAGTAAGAACCATAATTTCTAAAATCTGAGAGGGAGCAAAATAAGCGCCTGCAGCACTGCACAAAGGCTGGAAGAAGAAGGGAAACTCGTGACCTCACACCCCGAGTCCGTCCAGAGCCGGCCACTCAGTTCTAAGGCTGCACAACAACAACGCACAACAGTGGCAGAGCGTGGGGATCGTTTGTTGAATTCAGGTCTGTGTGATAAACTGAGCAAACAGCGACCTTTAAAAGTGATTTCTACCCTTTGTATCAAGCGGTATGCAAAACAGGCCGCCGGCCGGTTTCTCTCTCTAGATCTTTAATGACCTGTTCACTGTCATTAAAAACATGCACATAACAAAAGTTATGTACATGTAAACAAAATGAAACTATGGCTCCTGTAATATGCTTGTTTGGAATTTTCACGTGGTCTGGAGCTGACTTTGTTTAGCGTGGCATACACGATTGTGCGTGAAAGAAACGAAATTGGGGGCCAAATGAACGCGAACGCGTTAGTAAATAAGTATTTTTTTATGGCGGCAGGTAACGGTTACACAGTTGCTTTGCTTCTGTGATGCTCGATGAACGCTTTCGTATAGTGACGAGAACCGAGTGCCATTGTTTGACATCCGTCGGCGAAGGTGCTTTACGCTAGGATTTTATGCTTTTCTCGTCTTAATGTTTTATTTGGCCAAGTACATTTGTGTCTGGCCAAACAAAACTGCACTTGGCAGTGCTCCGTCCGCGGATCCTCTTTTTGTGGTGCATTTTCTCGCCCAGTGATTTCGCAAGAGAGGCAACGTGAGTTGATGTCCTGGCCTTAATAAACGAAAAAGAAGACCTTAATATCCGGACTACAGTCCGCACCCAGTACTTAGTCCCCGCCGAGCATCATCATCATTATCATCAACCTGACTACGCCCACTGCAGGACAAAGGGCTCTCCCATGTCTCTCCAATTAACCCTGTCCTTTGCCAGTTGCGGCCACCGAGTATAAGTCCGCAAACCCTTAAGGGTGCCGAAACGTGAACGTTTTTGTAGCGAGAGCTACATTACGCGCAAGTCTCGCCGTTTCGACGTGGCACGAGTTTTGCCGTGGCCGCACCGTGACCTTGAGCCGTTGCCTAGCAACCGCTGCAGTTGGCGTCCGCCGCTCGCCGCGCCATCTGGCGTGACGTCAAAAGAGGAGCCAGTGCCGCGGCGTGCCAGCGGAATCGAGTTGCAACAGGTGTGCGCATGCGCGGTAGGATGAGGGCTGGTTGGTGCAGCTGTATATATATAGAAGGCGGCTCGGTGGAGTCGTCGGTAGATATGGTTAGTGAGTCGGAGAGACTGAAAGAAGGCAGGCTTCAACTACAAGACGAAGAACCGGAAATAAAATAAATGCGTCACACTTTGCTGCATAACAAATGTCCTGTCTTTAATGTAGCCGCAATTAGACGCAACGGGGGGATAACAACGAACGCTAAACATTGGACGTAGCCGGAGAGAAACCGAGCTAAACGACTAGGTGTAACCAAGATTAACCGTTCTCTCGCTACGTATATCCTGGCCTGGCTGAGCTAAGCCACTGCTTTTTTTCTCTGTTTACTTTTGCGAGTGTACGTTTTCTTCCCAGCAGTTTTCTTCCCAGAACCCAACAGTATTATGCAGAGTTTTGAAGCGAACAAGGACAGGTTCGTCTTCACAATGTTCTTCGCTCTGATTTTCCTCTGTAACACACGCCCGCAGTAATGACATCTTTCTGATGGCGAGGCGTAACACAAAAGCAGCGCATGTTGCGTTGGAGGGCTGGGATACCAGGCAGGCCTTGTGAAGTGAGGCGCCGATGACCGGTCACGTGATTAATTTTCAGTGTGGCTTGTAGGGAAGAGTCGCTTGATACTGTTCGATGGGAGACACTGGTAGAACCAGTAAACTACTCGACGGCAAGAAACCTAAACGAACAAGTACGATCCAGAAAAATAAGAACTCACTGGGCGGTTACAATACTCGCTAGCGCAAATTTTCCGCGCGGCTTCTGAAGTGTTTTCATTTTCAAACATACTGAAGTAAATAATTTTACAGATATATATTTACAGGCACAGTTATACAGAATACTCTTCCTATTTTCCGGACATACTCGCTCTTCAACTAGCACTTAGTCCTTCAGGGTCATGAAGGAAACCTTGCATTCTGAGAAGTCGAAAGAGATGTGTTCCAGGATCAAGACCTGATTATGAGAGACGAAGTCTATGCGCGTGCTTCGGAAGGTAGTCATAGTAGTGGGAGGAGTTACTAGGGAGACGAACAGGACACCGGAACCTTTCGTCGGCGGGGCTGAGCCTCTTCTCGCGCTGCGCCTTTAGCAGCCATCTGTCACTGAGCCGACAGAACTGCCCGTGACTATTTTTGCTATACCGGCTTACGTTCCAGCTACCGCGCGAAGCACGAGAAGAGCGTGTGCACCACGTCGGCCCTGGTGAGCGATGGCGCTAGACGGGATGCGCTATGCTCAAACTCATGAAGTCACACTCAAAACTCGAGAAAACGAGAAAACTGTGTGTGCACCGTTTTCTCGTCGTCATTGGTTGATTGGTTGAGCGGCTGGCCATGCATGCACGTCATGCATGCTGACTGGCAGGTACCATAAACTCCTCCTTCCACGGTAACCACCTGCAACCCTTCGAAAGGTGGTAACCGCCCTCCGGTTACAACGCCCCTCAATAATGACGCTCAAGCCAAGGAACGGGCGCTTTAACAGCTGCGCTGTAGTAGTAGTAGTGAAAACATTTATTTTTTCTTTCAAAAGGAAGAGTTAGGGAGTAGGGGGATGGGGATAGATAGATGTAGAGCTTCAGTGGTCGGTCTTCCCTATAGTCCAGGATCCCGTTGGCCTCCGCCGCTGCCTTGGCCCGTCACCAGCATAAGCTGTGTGCTCGGGTCGGAGTCAGCCAGGAGGGCCTCCCACTGCTCTAGACTAGGGCTACCCAGGTAGCACACGGCAGCGGGCCAATATTGGAAATCCACTGGCAAAGCGTGGCCCTAACTAGGCCCAGAGTTGCCAGTGAGCATCCGATATTGGTTGTGCCACTCCTTAGCACATCCAACAATGGCCCTGGTTGTCCGTCGCTTTACCAGTATTGGCTGAGCCGTAATTAGATCCTGGCTATCATGGGCCAGGTTAGTCAGGATTGCCCCACTGTTTGCCATTGCTGGCTGTGCCATCATCGAATCCTGGCTATCATGGGCCATGTTACCCAGTGTTGTTCCACTCTTTGCCAGAATTGGCTATGCCATTTCCGGGAGCTGGCTATATTGGCCTAGGATTGCCACCGCTTATCCAGTGTTCAAAGTATACTGGCAAACGTTGGTAAACATTGTGTCATCCATTAAAATGGGTTCAAAATTATTTTTATTGTCGAGTACCATATCGGCAGTTCATAATTTTCGAACGCGCTAAAACATGCGAGTTCAAAGATTTGGTTTTATTTATTATTATATTTTAACCGAACACTTTTGCAGTTTGTGAACAAAGCTACCCATGATTCCGTTGGAAAAGCTGCACTCTGGTTGCGCAGTGAGCAGCAATAATACGTTTAGGAGAATTGCGATCGAAGTCCTGTTGATCAGAATTAACGTTCTGATTACACCCGAGACGCCTTCAACAAAAATTGTCAACAGGCGCCTTCAACAAAAATCAAATAAGTTTGATTTGATTAAATTTTTGGAATAAAAAAATCAATTTTTTTTATTCGCTCTAGGAATTCACTGCCGCAGTGCGTAGCTGGTGTCTGCTTCATGGAGATCGCGATACAAACGTAATAGATTAGCGCAAGTGCATTCGCTAAACCGAAATTGTGCTCAGTTTTGGCAACGTCCAGAAACGAAGCAGCCGCCTCGTAATTTCGAATTATGCGTTGCGCTCGTGAAATATTAGGCGGGTGCTTGATAAACGCACGCGGACACGTGCTAAGCGATTCCTACGCTTCCCTACCTAGTGCCCTGTGATCGCGCCTTTCCCGTGTTTTCTGATTTGCTATTTCCTTCCTTTTCTGCAAATCGTAGTGTTGGAAATTGTTGTTTTTGACCATTTTATTCTTCTTTGCGTAATTTGCATTGGGGGCAATATAGCTCTTGCTCACGTCCTTGCATATTTACTCGCAAGTTTTTTTTTTTCTTTCGAACATGACCTTTATTGATGAAAACCATCGAAAGTAGTTGCGAACCACAATTCAACATGCCTTTGTTTGTTTTTGCTTTTTTTTTGCGCGAAACTTCCACACCAACAAACAATTTGAGGATTCCTCGACGACCACTGAATAAATGGACTGACAACTGGCGTTAGACGCATGTTAACCTAGCTTGTTTGGCGTATGTACGGAACATGAAACTATGAAAGAGCACGCATTCTGCTTGGATATTTCTTTTGGTTTATATTTTTGTTATTATGTGGTAACATTTTAAGCTATCTTGAACTAACAGAAGCCACATCATACGGCCCCACAAAATACGCGAGTGTCTGAACTCGTTTTGGCGAAATTCATCTTGAAGCTCCAAGTTTTTCACTTCAAAATTTTCGGGCTTTTGCTGCAGCTTTGTAGCAATACTTTGACGCTTCCGTGTTTCCCATCCACTTGTTCCTTGTAGGTATTGCTTTCCGTACTGCCTGTGGCCATGTGACTCATTCTCCAAAAATTCCAAACCCTTTTCACGTGTTTTGGCCCCTTTCCCTCTCTCTTTCAAGTTTTCCCATATCTCCCTACCTGTTCTCCCGGCCGCGCCCTTTCTTTAGGTAGCGAGCTAACCCCCCCCCCCCCACCCCGTGAAGCGCTTTTTTTTTTCTTTTTGGTTGTCACTTCCTCAAAGCTATTTTCCCTCGCGCGCAGCTGCGCGCTTCGCTGTTCGTGCACCCTTCCACGATCTCCCTGTCTCCACCTTTCAGCTCGAGAACTTTTCTCGGAACCACAAAACCTGTGTAAAGGAAAACGACTCTCTCCCCTCCAGCCAACCCCCCCCCCCTCCCCCCACCATCGTCTCCACTGCTCGTCTTGGAACCGCGCGACGCATCACAATAAAACATTCTTGACTCCACGGCGGAGCCCAACCACGTGCACAACCAACACGACGAAAATGCATGCACACTCGAGCTAGCACCGTTCATAGTCTGTGCACGCGAAAAGCCACGCTCATATATTAGGAGAGCTCCGACGCTGTTCGTACCGCCTGCAAGATCTTATTTGTAAGTACTAAAACTCTTTTATCTTGATATACGTCTGGAAGTTAAAGTGGTTTTTGTAGTAAACGTTGCTTTGACTACATGCGCCTTTATTTTTTCGGCAGGAAAACAGAGCGAGCCAATAAGCACGAGGACGACTTCTGTGTACCCACTCTCATTGCGAAATGGCTTGCTTGACGTCGTGCGCAGTGGAATTGTGGCCGAATGGTGAGAATTTAACTTTTCGTCTTTGGTGAGATGAACTCACTGAAGATTCACTACTTTGGCTAACAGCGGGTTTGAACTCATATGACCTGATATGGGATGCATTCGGGAATATGTCCTTTACCGCTTATGCACGACGGAAATCAGAACCGTTTAATTAATTTTTCACTGCAGACCAGTTGGTAAGAATATGTGTAATACTTCCGTACTGTTTCTTTTTGCCTTCTACACTTGCAGACTCAATAGAAAATCCGCAATTTCTGGTTAAAGCTTTTGCCCAAGTTCTCTCGCAATGAAAAAGGGCATTACTCTGGACTATCAGACTAGTATTTTTGTGTGGTTTGCAAGTCGCAGTTTCGAATCCAATTATAGCATGCATGCGAAGCGACTAAGGTAGAACAAAGGTGTCCTGAGTTCCTTGCGTTCAGCGTATTTCGCAAAAAATCGCAAGCCGTATTTTTAACCCTATTAAAAAAAAACTAATCAAAAATGTTGTTTTGACGTCCATGTGGAAGAGACGCTACAACCTGTGCATATTTACTTGAATAAAAAATTAGCTCGCAATTTAGAGATACGAGTTATGATATTAAAACAAAATAATACAGTAATCTGTTTTCAATATCACATTAATTTGCTTATCTCGCATTGAATATATTTACTGGGAGTGCGACACGACGCATTGGACTAAATTAAACCATTTGGTATAAGGGAAGTTTAGTAAATTAAATTCCACTTTGCGCAACTAATGTGGTGCTGGTTCTTAAGAATAAATTTAAAATTATCCTGTAAAATATGTTGCTAGTGTCTTCACGATGACTGTGTTTCACAAAATTCGGTGTTATTTAATCATTTTTGTATTTGTTCTGTGATGGCCATAATTCAACTTACCATGACATCATGCATGTCGATCGTTGCAGGCTTGGCGCATCGTGAGGCCATCGTGCAAGAGCTGGACGAGGAATTTGTTTGAATGCAGTCCAGCAGCCCTCTTGCAAGTGGAGTGCAACGATTACTTCGGATATGACTGATCAGTTCACTGGAGGACAGCTCCATTGAGCATTTTATGGATGCCTTAGCCGTGCTGCAGCAGCTTGCCCAGATGCTTTGCCCAACCTGATCGGCACGCACCAAACTTGAAAATAAATTGTTTTCCCACAGCCTCTACCACCATGCTCTTGGGCCCCCTTTCTTTACTCCCCAGGGTGGCTGGTGGTAGCGCAAACCATCCTGTGCGGGCTAAAAGCGTGATTCTTGTAACTCAAAGCAATAAACGGGTCTTTTTTCTGGAATTCTTTCGCACCCTCTATTATGAATATTTGCTAGGTAGAATGGTATGTACATCCATCCACAGTGCCGGTCATTGGCGAGTGGGTTAATTGCATGTGCCAGCGTTCGAAAGCTGGATGCCATTATTCGAAAGCTGGAAACCATTATTCGAAAGCTGGATGCCATTATTCGAAAGCTGGAAACCATTATTCGAAAGCTGGCTACCAATGTTTGTTTTAAAGTTGGCTACCAATGTTTGAAAGCTGGCTACCAATGTTTGAAAGCTGGATACCAGTATGAGACCCTTGCTGGCCCATGCTGCAGAACGAACATTGGTACTGCGTTGGCCGCTTGATCGTCCGAACATTGGCCCAAAACTGGCATGAAAGTAGGTCCAATGTGTAAAGTGGTAGCGCTCGGCCCAAATGCCAGTGTAGGACCGATGTTCGTGCCAATTTTTGCCAACAGTTGACCGACCTTCGGCCAATGTTGTTGTGCTGCCTGGGTATTTACCTTTGGTAGTAAAGGGCTTTTTTTGCAGCCCCAGGTGGCGTGGTACGTTGTGGCGTAGCCCCCACACCACACTGTAATGATCGGAGGCCCGGCCAGCGGAGAACGGCGAGCCAGACAGGCGCCGTCAGGTATGCGGCCGAAAGCGCTGCTGTTTTTCGGAGAAGACGCAAGGAAAAGTAGAGCTGTGCACGGGCCGCAAATTTCAGCCCGCGCCCGGCCCGAGCCCTACACTACTGACGGAGGCCCGGCCCGGCCCGACACTGAAAAAACCTAAGCCCGCCCGGGCCCGGCCCGAGTTAAGGCCCGGCCCGAGCTGCAAAACTGAAATTGAAGTGACGATGAAACAGAAAGAGATAATTTAAGGAAAATCAGTCTATTTCAATGTTTTTAAAATGCTCGGCTCTCATGGTCTAGATGAAAATTAGTGAGTATATGCAAACACCGGGCATGTAGAGAGTTATCACTCCAAGTTATTATGTATGGTGACTCGCGGAGGCACTCGAATCGTCACGGAGGGGGCGACCCCAATGAGTCGCCAGCGACATGTTTGATGCCCGATTTCGCTGCCCTCCGTGACGAATCGAGTCGCGCGACCTCCGTGCATTCACGTGACGGCAACTAAACTATGCGCCTACGCAGGTAATCATGGCGAGTAAGAAGATAATGGCCACAACACGTCGTTGTTGCCACACGAGCGAGAATCCTGTTGTCCCGTACATGTGATAATGACCCCCCACCCCTCCTACCCGGCCCCCGTCAATGCGTGGCGGAGCGTACTTTTGCGAGTGCCTTCGGTTCGACACACCTCACCTTCCTTTGTGCAGTGTCATTTGGGCTCGTGAGACCATTCATGTGGAGATTAGTTTCGAACCTTGCAACAGTAGGGCGGCTGGAGCCACGCAGGAGCAATCGCGAACGCGAAGCCCGGCCGGCCCGTCCGAGACAAATATACCGTGGCCCGAGCCCGGCCCGGGCCTGGGTGAATAGACTTCCTCAAGGCCCGAGCCCGGCCCGCGGGCCGGGCCGGGTACGGGCTTTCGGGCCGGCCCGAGCCCGTGCACAGCTCTAAGGAAAAGGGTGCCTGGGGACGGCTTCTGGCGACGGCGTCGGCGGACAAAGGCTGTAATCCCCTTCGCCGGCGATGCTGACTGCGGCTCTGGTGCCGAACTGCGCTGCTGGGGACTAGCAGCGGAAACCGGCGAGCCAGTCAGCCGCCATCAGGTATGCGGCCGAAGCGCTGCTGCTCGGGGGAAGACAAAAGAGACCCTGCGTGGGGCAGCTACTGGCGACGGCATCGGCGTACACAAAGGCGTCTAATCCCTTCGCCGGGAAGGCTGAGTGCGGCGCTTCTCCTGGACTGCCCGTGGACTGACCGACGAGACCCAGTGGCGACGACGGCGGGGCGGCGGCGCCGCTAACTCATTACCCGCGTGCGCCCTGGGCAGCAGACAAAGCCGAGGGGCGACACGGCTGATTTGTCCCTTCCACCGAACTGAAGAGGTCACCGGTGTGAGCGGTCAGCGCTCGCGTCCCCATCGATCAAGATCATCACACAGCCGCAACGACCTTTGGGCCCGGTCAAACAGTTCGCGACTCAGAGACGCCAAGTTCCTCCTTGCCCGTGTGTGTGTGTCTGTGCGGTGTGCGCGATCACGTGGGGAGGTAAGCACGTTCGTAATTTTAGTGGCAATTACGAGTTGCTTACTTCCCCTCATTTGCATGACCGCATAGTGCCGTCACCTTTGCTCCGCCTGGCAAAGCTTTCCTCAATATCGGAGCCCAAGTCATCTCTTTAATGCCTTGAAACAAAGTTGCTCCCGGCGCTTATGCCAGTGTCCTACAATGGCCCGTCTTTCCAGCATTTCCGCGAGGCAGCGGACGCTGCTATACATAAGCACTACCTGTGCATTGTCAAACAATTAGTATTAAAAGAAATGCAAGACCACTGCTGCAAAAGTTAATGACCATACCAAAAACTACACATACTCAAAACCTTTTCGGCAGCAGCAAAAAAAGAAAAAGCAAAAAGCAGAGACTCATTCTCGGAATCTGCTAACTACCCCCGTCGCGACACGAGGGGTCCTATTCTTCAGCCGCGCTCGGCGCGGTCGCAGACTAACAGTAGCTTGGGCCGCCGAGACCCGACAAAAGCCGAAGGGCTTAAGTGTGCGTTCACCTCTTCGGGCTCCAGACACCACGCGACATTGATTTGTTCCGCACCTCGGTCGCGCGTCTCCACTACCTGAGCAGGACTTGAAAAGAATGCGGGAGGGGGACGATCTATGAAAGCAATGCCTACAAGCATTCCCCTCTCGATTCAAGAATGGCCTGCCACTGAAACGCGTTCTGCTGCGTTCTTTAGCGTGGTAGCTGTGCATGCTTCCCTGTGCCCTGCTGCAAGTTTTACGCGTCCTGCAACCGCAGGGTCGCCACAATGGGTCGGGTGGCCTTCGCTTTATCTGAACCCTTCCTGTCGGTCTTGCCCTTGTGCGGTGTCTATTGCACCTGGCGTGCCGCGGTGACCGTCTCGGCCGATTACACTGTTGGCCGGCCTTTAGCCTTACAGTGTCTTCGGCCCGTACTTTCTCTGTTCTCTGGAGAGCACCCTTTCGCTTGGCTCTCCCTGCGCGCGGCCGCCTTCTGAAAACTGCCTTAGCAGATCGGCCCTGCGCGCCTCCCTTTCTAGCGGCGTCCTCACCCTCCGCGTCTTCTCTCTGACGCAGCACCGAGCCGCATTTCCCACTTGATTTTAAACAATGGGCTCGTGCTTTCGGCGAGTCACTGCATGTCGCAGTGTCTGACTGTCTCATCGGCACTTTACTCTTTCCTGAGCATAGCTTGCTCTCCTGAGGTTTGCTGTTCGAGCCTACGACACTAACGCTCTGGCCTGCAACTGGACCTGAACCACGCTGTTCGCCTAAAGTAGCGTTTTTGTCCGGTGTGCTACCCTCTCGATCGCAGCAATCAACCTCACTTATCAACAGAGCATCTGCCTCAGGGTTAGAGACGGCCGCCTTCTTCACGGAAAGTGCACGCTCCTCTGGGCTCAAAACCGCCGCGCTGCACCTTTCCTTACTGCTAGCATTAGTGCCCACATTATCCCATGAGCCCTTACGGCTGGCGGATATGCACTTTTCGCTAGACTTAGTGCTTACACAATCCCCCGAGCCCTCGCGGCTTGCGGGTCGGCACTTTTCCTCATTCCTAGCCTTAGTGCTTACACTATCCCTCGAGCCCTCACGGCTTGCGGATCTGCACTTTTTCTCATTGCTAGCCTGAGTGCCTTCACAATCCCCCGAGCCCTCACGGCTGGCGGATTCGCACTTTCCTTCCTTTCTAGCCTCAGTGCCTACACTATCCCCCGAGCCCTCGCGGCTTGCGGATCTGCACAGTTCTCTAGATTTTTGACCTAAATCATCGGTCGCTGCTGCTGAAGTAGCCTTTTTTTCTAGAGCCAGATCTGCCCTATCCCGGCACTTCTGAGCAGCTGCCGTGTCTTCCGGCGACTGAGCGGAGCTCTTAAGTCGCTCGCTGACACGGTCGTGGTGTACCTGACCACATTCACTTTGGCTTTTGAGATCGACCTCTGCGGGAAGTCCAAAGTTTCGGAGGAGCGCACTTTTAGCTTTTGCATAAATTTTCGCATCCTCGTTCGACAGGCGCGCTAATATGTTGGCGACTTCACACGGGAGGACACCCAGCAGCATAATTGACCAATAACCCTGGTCCAGCTGCTCCTCCGTACATATTCCTTCAAAACTCTCAAGGAAAGTTCTCATATCATCGCCTGTCCTGAAAACACTTAACCTAGATCGTATTGTTTTCATTCTTACGAGGTTAAGTTGACGTGTGATCTCCCGCAGCTCCCTTTCCCGCTCTTGTCGAGCTACTTCATCCCACTCTCGCATCTTTTGATCGAGCTTCCTCTTTTCTTCATCCTCTCGCTTCTTTTGTTCCCGTGCCTTCTCTAATTCCTCCCGAATGTACTCCCAACATCCGACTATCTCCTCCGCGTCTGCACCGCTTGCCTCAATTGCCTCTATTAAGAGCGGTTTCCTACGGATAGACCCACAATCGATGCCCAATTTCCCGCATATCAAAACCAGGTCCGGTTTGCGCAGCTTTTTCCAGTCCATGTCTGCTCCCAGGCGACGGCTAGTCTCTACTAGTGGTCAGAGAAGATTCCCAGGCAATCTCTGGAGCCACATTCCATTACCTAGGTCTACGAATTCCAAATATGTACAACCTGGCAAAACTCAAAAAGAGACAAGACCGTGCACTTACCCATACCGGAGCCAGGACGCCGCGCAGACCATCCCACAGCTGCCAACCAGTTGATGTGTTCGGGGATCGGGACCAGGGTCTTCACCCATTTTCTGACTTTGGTCTCCTTGCTACTGTACAAAATGTAAAATAAACGTTCCAGCTTTGCTATTCCTCCCGAAGGCTTCCCTCCGTAGTCTGGCTGCTTCGCCCTAATGCGGTGAAGACCCTGGTCCCGATCCCCGAGCACATCAACACGCACTCTTTCGCGTATCTGTTCGGCCACATTTTGTGATACATGGCTCTGCTTGGCTCTGCTTGCGCTGTAGATCACCGAGTTTTGAGTGTGGGCCGACAATGCGCATGTGCAGACGGTGCCAATAACCTGGCACCGTCTGTGCGTGCGTATTGACGGCCGCTGTAAATGGTGGCGGTACGCGCTGTGCTGAAGCTTCTAACCTCTGCGCGGCAGGAGGTGCCGGGTAGCGTGGCGGCCTTGGAGCCCCTGGTGAAGAGCACGAGGCAGCTCAGCGGAGTGTGGGGCGCCCGGGCAACCGTGGAGCTGCGGCTGAGCGCATTGATGGCGCCCCAGGCGCAGCACTACTACGCCTACTCGGGCTCGCTCACATTTCCGCCCTGTACGAGTCGCATACCAACGCTGGTCATGGCCAGATCGGCCACCATCGGCGAGGACCAGGTACGCACACACACGACGGTCCCCTCGTTTCACAGTGTGCATCGGTAACAGTGGAAGTGCGCAACGGGATTAAAAGGTTAACACTAAGCAACACGCAGTGGAACGGCGCGGATAAATTTTCAACATCTGTGGTTGTCCTTATTCCGGAACACCATTGGTCGTAGCCTCCGCCCGCGCTCTTTGGACCAGAGCCCACGGGGACTCCAGGTCCGAGCAGTCGGACAGGGTTAATGCCCCCCCCCCCCCCCCCCAAGCCCTGTCCCTATGGCTCTTGTATAGTTTCTGTAACGTACACTGACATCGCACAGTGCATGCTAGAGACCTGTATAGTGTGCGATGTCAGTGCACGTTAAAGAACCCCACTGTGGTCGAAATTATCTGGAAGTCTTCCACTACGGCATCCCTCATAGCTTGAGTCGCTTTGGGACGTTAAAGCTGCATAAACAATAAACAAATTGAACAGCCAGCAGCCGCTAGCCAACATTCGACCAAGTGCCGTCTTCGTCTGTGCAAGTCTTCGTTAGTGCCCAGACGTACAAGTCCTCTTCTCGAAACGTTGGCTAGCGGACTGAGGCGCCCTTCTTTTTCTCTGTTCAGTTTGCTTCGTTTTGTCAGAATCCCATATTCTTGCTATCTCTCTACTGTGGTTCACATATCGATAAATAAAATGTGAAGGATAAGATAGAATACATGGCGTTCGTCTCCTGAGTCCTATAGGCCGCAGCAGCGAATCTGACCATGGCGGCCGCGTTCATGGAGGTGAAATTCACATGAAGCTCGGGTGCTGTGCGATGCCAATGCGCGTTAAAGAAGCCCTGTTGGTTCGAAATTATTCCGCAGTCCTCCACAACGGCGCCACTCATCCCACTAAAACTCGCATACCAAACTGCATACCATTCTGGATAATATATAATAATAGATGGATAAGACTAGCCATGATAATGAGCATCTTGGCACGCGCATGCACCACTGCTCTTCACCCTCCTGCTGGCAGAAACTAAAATGAAAATTGGTCTTGGGGAAAGGAAACTGTCTCACTTCACGTTGGACGCCCAAATCGCGTAATGAAGGGAAGGATGAAAGAGGTACTGAAAGAAAGAAAGAAAGGTGCCGTAACGGAGAGCTCCTGAATGATTTTGGCCACCTGGGGATTCCCGGGGCCATCTGGGAAGGAGGGGGGGGGGGGGGGGGACGCGCTCTGGCATAGCACTACACACGGACGCTTTTTGCTTATCGGGTGTGCGCGTGGAAGGGCGACGGCTCCCCAACGCACTTCTACTAACGTTGCGTACAACTCAAGAAAAAAAGCGGCTCTTCCCCGTCAGAGAGCATCCTTCCAGCCGACGGCGTTAGCCGATTCTGAATAGCGTGACAATGCAAAGAGGGGACTATCCCTCTTTCACCTGACACACCCTGCTTTGCACGCAGGTTCATGAGAATCGGCCGACATCATTGACTGGAAGAGGGATCTTTGACGGGGAAAAGTCGCTTTTTTCTTGACTTGTATTCGATTATAAGAGCCGTGATGTTGCAAGTCGCCATAGGCCTGCACAGTGCAAGCGTCTCCGTGGGCACTGCTGTAAAGACGACTGTAGCAAATGCTGCAATTCCAGGCTTAGTTATATAAGGTATATATTAGATACGAATCCGTACGTGTATATAAATGTGGATATTTACCAGGCTAAGATTTTATTATCGGAGACAAGTTTCTCCAGGATACGCGAAAAGCAATCTGGGCGCATAGGTACCATGTTTTTCAACGATAATTTCATTTCAAGTACCACCACTGTTTCGAAGACCACTTCAGTCCGACCTCCACCTCCACAAGTTTGGTCTCACAGCGCCGCCTAATAATACAGCTAATGGCATAGATTGCCACTTACGCATCCTGTAGACTTCTGTTCCCTATGGTACTTACGGCGACGGCAGGATGCGCTGCTGTTTCTTGATTCGCGACGATAGAGCTCAAGTGCAGGGACGTAGGCTAGACGAACGACACGGATCACCGGAAGTCCATTCTAGCGCCGTCACAATCTCCGTCGCAGATGGACGCCCTGCGGCGCAACATGTACGTGTCGCTCAACTACTGCGTCCACCACATGGCCGGCCAGCTGAGGCCCATCTTCGACGCGCGCAACCGGGACGTGTACCGCTCCTTCAAGTACTTCGAAAGCCCCGCCGACTATCGGCGACCGCACTCGCTACTTGCCACGTTGCTGCTGCTAAGCCTATCCCTTACGGCAACGGAGCTGTAAGCCGTTTCCCACTGCGTGGATCTGGAGCATTCCTTGAGGTCTCTGGAGCGTTCGTCCATGATCAGCACGACTTGCGGCAGTATCGCCTAAACAGCATGCCATCGTTACTGAATTGGCCACTACGTAGACTGAATGGCACGCTTTTACTTTATACCAATTCTATACTGGTGTTCTTGCCCTTGTAAAATAATTGCGTCTTTTACTGCAGAATAAAATTTGGTGTTTACATTCCGTGAAGGATTTGGGGTTTAAAACTGCTTATAATCTCGCTGTGCAGCGGCAGCGACGTACAATCGTGCTTTACAGTGGCTGAAACACTTCCGGTGATGCTTCTGCCAGACGTAGTGCCGTACAGCCGACATGCTGTAGTCTAGCATTGGCGCTGTTCCGCCCGGTGAATATCACTGTCCTGCCGCTGACACTGTGCCATCAATTAATGCAATAAATATCAATGTCTTTAGCGTAATCGCGTGTCATTGACGGTGTGCCAGCGAACGTTTGCACATGAAGCCCGCTCAGAAAATTTAGGTGGTGGCGTTCGGAAACATAACAGAAAACGACCCCGTGTATACATCACCTGTTTGTCCGCACCAAACACAGACTAAGCAGCAGCAGTCAACCTAGAATTACCAGGACGCGTTTCATGCTACTTGGAGGTAAATGCATCTCTGAGCGTTTACCGCTATTGCGGTGACTGCACTGTCGCGTTACCTTCTTCGTCCTGCGACCACATTACTGCGAGCCGCACAAAATCTGTAGGTAACATCGCTGTGGATCCACTGCACAATTAGTTATCGGAAGCAGCAAGCGTCAACCCAAGAATACTCCGAAGAACAGCGTTAATTTCTAATAAGACAGTAATTACTCATTGACGTCCACCCGAGCGCAGCCACAAAGGAAAGCTATACAGCTTTCTCAGAAACTTCGTAAAGAAAAATTCGTCCTGGTCCGGGGTTCGAACCCGAGGCCACCGCTTCACCGGAGCAGTCGCTCTACAAATTGAGCTAACTGGGACGGCAAGCTTATGGTAGGGCAACAGCGAATTGATAAATAACTCGAAAAGGAAACTGAGTTGGTCAAATGTCCAACTGGTCAAATGTCCAACTCAGTTCACTTTTCGAGTTATTGATCGATTCGCTTTCGCCTTACCATAAGCTTGCCGTCCCGGTTGGCTCAGTTGGTAGAGCGACTGCTCCGGTGAAGCGGTGGTCCCGGGTTCGAACCCCGGACCAGGACGAATTTTTCTTTAACTGCGAAGTTTCTGAGAAAGCTGTATAGCTTTCCTTTGTAGCCGTATGGCTGCGCTCGGGTGGACGTCAATGAGTAATTACTCCCTTATTACAAATCTACTCCACCTTGGGGGTTTCCCCTAAAGATTTGACCAGCGTTAATTTCTAAACGTTCCCTTTTTGCTTATATGGCAGTCAGCGTAAGCTGGAGTATGCAAAAGCTCTCGGAAAAATAACCCCCTGAATCAAAGCCCAGATTCGGCACAAAACGCTGCACACCGCGGGACCTTTCATGTTTTGCTGTGTTAATTCCCAGCAGTGCATGTTGTCCAAAAATGGACCACTTCACTGGTAGATGCATGAACGAAGCTAATAAAACTATTTAACGCAAAGGACTCAGTCAATGGAACGGCAACAACAGGAATGTGTTGCTTTATTTACACTGCACTAGGTCCTGTTTGACCGTTGCAATACAAACTTCAAACGCTTAAACATCAGGTACAAGTTGTTTTAAGGTCAGCTTCCATGAAACTCCGCTCGTTAGTCATGACCTAGTCATCATTTTCATGACCACCTGGATAGACTTCACGGCCGCAAAGTATTACTAGAAAAGCCAATAGCCGTACCCATGTTCTCTGCAAACGAACACAAGCTCACAGAGCAATGTCAGCTTACATTAATGGCATGCCAATTAATGCCTGGACATTGCTGTACAGTACGTGCACAGCTAAAGCAGTTATAGTACGTACAGGGGCTTCAACTTGTAATTAACCCTGCGAGCACAAATATCGAAGTTATGAAGCAATTCTGTCACAGCGGCTTTACACACCGCATGGTGTCAGTAACCGCAATTTCAAAACACATCGCATGGACGGAAGCAGTTCTTGCAGAAATATTTGCCAACATTTAATGAGTTTATGAGCGTGCATTGGCGTTCCATTGAAAGCAAGGCTGAATGGTGGGCCTGTCGGAAATGCATGTTTAAAAGGGGTTCAAACCGACCAAAAAACAAGACATACTCACGAAGGATAGTACGGGACACGGTCTAGACTAACAACTGAGATATTTATCGAAAATCAGGTCGCCGAGTAACAATCATTTGCATGGCTGCTATTTGGCGATCTGTTTTTCATTAAAAAAAATTCAATTGTTAGTCCAGCCCGTGTCTATATATGCTATTCTCCGCCGTGTATGCGTCTCAATTTCTGATTCTTGAACCCTTTTTAACATGCATTGAAAGTTGAACAAATGTGTTTGTAAGGAATGCACATTCATTTAAATATAAAATCTGTTTATATTACAGCACTCGTGTTTTCCTTCTCTGGAAAAAAAAGAACTATTTACTTCGCTTTGAACATAAAGTGCTCAAGGTTTTTTCGGTGCCACATAAAACAAGAAAAAGATCTAAAAACTGCCAAAAAGAAAGCCGCTTGAGTGTCTCCTCGTTTGTTTTTCTAGTCCGCCCCACGACAGAGTCAGCACACTTATGCGGCAGGAGCTGCTGTGTAGGCCTAAAGACAATTTAATTTTCGGTGGCCGGAAGTGCCCTTATTGGGGCGCTAATGAAAACACAGCACTGCTTAATGTGAATAGACAGCCGCTGAGTTGAAAACACCTTCGCATCAACAACCCAATGTTTTTGATACAGCAGCGCCTATATAAACTGAAATAACAGAAATGACTCTCAGTCTCGCTTCGCTCTTTGTGCAGCACTAACGAGTGATTGCGCCAGTGTAGTGTCCAGCGCACCTCATGGAGCACCCGGCAGCGGTCGTATTTTGCAACGATTCTTTCCGCGTTTATTCCATTCGCTTCTTCGCCATTGGTCAACTCCACCTTCGGGTGCCGGAGGCGGCAAATGGCACGGCTTATTGAGCATGTCAGCCATTACGTCACAAGTTGCATCCACCAATGGTAGAAATGCGAAGAATTGAAACGGGGAAAGAATCGTCCCCAAATAATGCCGGCGACAATTTGGCAAGCAAGAGCTAACATTTCGACACACACATTGCGATCGCGAGTGTATTTTTCCTTTATGAGAATCGTATACGCGACCGAAAAGAAAAAAAAAAACACCAACAAGAAAGGAAAACAGTGTGTAAAAGAGGCAGGGGGAAGTGTGTTCGTTGCTTTGTGTGTGAAATTGTGTATGTGTGAGCGCGTTTGTGGGCACAGGGGGCGCGTACGTATGTCTGGTCAGTTATTTCGCGCCCGCGGGCGCTTCGACGTCGGTGATGTCGACCAGCTGTCGTTGCTTCTTGCGCATGTTCCAGTGCAGGCACTCGGCCAGGCTGTCGAACCAGTCCGAGATTTGGTCCTGGGCGCAGATCGAAGGCACCGGGTAGATGGACGTCGTCACCCGCAGACTGCAGCGGGGCAGAAAAAGGGGGTTCGGGCGGTCGCAGAAACCACAGGCATCATACTTCGTTGACCTAAATATTCATCATTACTATCGTCGTCGTCATCATCATCATCATCAGCCTGACTACGTCCACTGCAGGGCAAAGGCATCTCATCTCCCATGTCTCTCCAATGAACCCTGTCCTTTGCCAGCTGCGGCCACCGTATCCCCGCAGACCTCTTAACCTCATCCGCCCACCTAACCTTCTGCCGCCTCCCGCTACGCTTGCCTTCTCTTGGAATCCACTCCGTCACCCTTAAGGACCAGCGATGATCTCGCCTTCGCGTTACATGCCCTGCCTAAGCCCATTTTTCCCTCTTGATTTCGATTAGGATGCCATTAACCCGCGTTTGTTCCCTGAGCCACTCCGCCCGCTTCCGGTCTCTTAACGCTACACCTATCATTTTTCTTTCCATAGCTCGCTAAATATTACCTAAATATTGCGCGTAGATAAATAATCTCACATTCGCATGAGCGCCAGTAAAACACACTTGGTTGGGCAGTACAGAACTCTGGGCACGAGCTTTTTCTCCCTGTTCAGTTTCAAGATTATTGATAACTTAAGATCAGTATGCAGGGATAATAGACAAGTGCAGAAAGAGGTACAGAAGGCTGACTTAGATTCGACTGCAGGGGATCTCGATGCATGGAAATGCAAGCAGTCGATTCGAGTTAAGATTCGATTGCGGGGGGATCGCAATGGATAGAAATGGATCAGTCCATTCCAGAAGCAGCACTGAGTAAGTGAATCCGAAACTCACCTTTCACCGTGCTGCAGCTCCTGGCGCAGACGACCGTCGAACGAGGCCCACACTGAACTTCGCGCTTCGGGCGAAACCATTATCTGCAGGGGTGGAAAGTGCCACGAAGTGTCAGCATTTGCAACTTTCGGATTATCGCGTGTGTGTTAAAGAATAAGGCGTGAAGGCGTTAGTAAACTTATTCTAGTATCTACAAGTATTTGAATTTAAACAGGCCAGGCGTGGGGGGCGGGGGGGGGGGGGGGGGGGAGGGGGGAGCGCTAAAATACATTCCCTAGAGAAGAAAAACACTGAAAACGCTTCTAAAATACGGTAGACGCATCCGTGAACATTTTAAAGCTCCGAAGGCGCGCGTGCTCTGTGATACCCTGATACAGCCAAGTTGCAAAGACGCCAATGCACGGTAAAATCGAGAAATCAGGAGGCCCTACAGATTTACACTGGGAAATTGTAATTCGGTATATCAATTTCAAATGCTCTTACTTCGGGTGTCGATAAATCGAAGTCTTACACTACCGCGTTAAAAAACCACATTGCACCCAGCGGCGTTTTGACATAAATTCAATGTAGATTGATGACACCACACAAGCTGTTCTTTAACCGTACCGGTTCAAAAACTAAATAAAACATTTTTATTTTCGTTCTGAAATCCGCCTACTATTTTTTGCGAATGTATTCGACACTAGGAAACGCACGCTCTCGCTAAGCTAGGAATAGCAAATCGGGATTCATCAATCTTCGGTTTCACACATTGTTTGATCCAAGTTTGCAGACCCTTCCTCACCATCATCACCATGATTACACACACTGCACGACAAAGGCTCCTCCCATATCTCTCCAATTAACCATGTCCTGTGCCAGCTGCGGCTACCTTATCTCCGCTTATCTGTCCACAAACGGTGCGAACAGATGTACCCAATTTTCAGAAATGAGTAAATTGTGACAAGAGGATTGCTGAAAGAGAACAAGAGAGTAGTTTAGCTAGGCAGAAAAAGAAATAAGCGTAATAGTTTTGAACAGGACGCATTGTAAATTATACTTATTAGCTAGGTGATAACTGTCACCATCGCTATACAAAAGGACTGCTACTACCGATCTCCAAACACTGGCCTAATAGACACGCCTTTGGCATTAAACATAATGTCAGTTTGGAACTTCATGAACAGTAAGATTTTAGGGGCCCTTACAGTAACACAGAACGGCTAAGACTTCGAGTAGTTTAAATAGTGGGAGGAATTCGGGTAGAACAGGAGCCGAGGTGCCCAGCGGGGCCTTACCTTGAGCTCGACCCCCGCGGGCACCACGATGGAGCGGAAGGAGAGCGAGTGGGGGCAGATGGGCGTCACCATGATGGCCGGCACGCTCGGGTGGATCATGGAGGCGCCCGCGGCCACCGCGTACGCCGTACTGCCCGTCGGCGTGGACACGATCAGCCCTGCACGGTCACAACCACAGGGATCAACCACCTTCGCTTGGATAATCGCTCGCAGAAAAGGATGAACTTGTGCACGGGACACAGGCACAGTAAAGGGGACATGAATTTCCCAAGATCTGCCTTTCCTTTGGTACATCGCGTTGGACATCACGTTGTGTACAGACGCCTGCCAAGCAAAAAAAAAAAAAAACGTCAAAAGCAGTATCGTTGAGGAAGTTGAAATCTCTGATTTTTTTCACGTTCATATTTGACGACCTCATGAACTAGAAGCGGCAACACTGTGTCCTTTTCACTTCGTTCGTCCGTTATGCTCAAGTTTTGCACGTCTATCTGCAGTGAAATAGCTTTGCAACTGACCCAGCTTCGTGCCGGGATAACTGACAGGCACTTAACTTTGCAACCGCGACGTGCAACCAGGGAATGACAGCACTGGTGACATAAGTTCGACGTTGACTCCACAGGCTATGACGTTCAGCGACGTGCGGCTTTTTACCACGATGTAAACTACATCAGAGACTTTCCTTTGTAAAACTTCGCGCTATCCTCCTGAATCTACATGTTACGATGTTCCTTTCAGCTGTTTCGCGGTCTTTCTTGTGTGGAATTAAGAAATCTCTGCAAGAGCTGTTCGGTAGGTAATCACGAGACATCTATGACTCACCGTCCCCCTGGACGGTAGTGATGTGCTTGCCATCCAGGTAGAGGTCGATGTTGGACAGGTAGGGTGACGGGCCCCTGTCTACCACGACCTCGTTCAGAACCTGCGCAGGAAGCACGACGATGGCAAAAATTGGCACTGTGCTTGGGCTTGGCCAAGCATGTGCGCTTTGCGTATGTGGGAAAGCCCCGTTTCGGAAAGCGCGCAGGACGTAATGGCAGCGGCTTCCTTACGTGACGAGTTTCACGGCTCTGTAAGCGAGGTGCGCAGTCGCACTGTCACTTGCCGTGTTCTCTCAGCCTTCGCGGGCTCTCTTTGGCGGCCGAAAAAGAAGTCATTCGATATCTAGTTCGACAGATGCATTAGAAGTTTCGATGCGTCGCAAAGCTTCAACTTACTAAATACACTCCGGGGCCTTAAATTAGTCGTTAGAAAGTCTTTATTAGTTATTTGAACCACTGCGCAACAACGTACAGTCATTCGCAGTTGCACAGCGCGCCCGTTAATATTATTCAATGCGTTAGCATTACAACCGCCACTTCGGAAAAATCTGTCCGCCCGTTCGTCCGACTGAAGCCTCGGTTGGCAGGTGGCAAAGTGGAGAGAGGGAAATGCATCTCTCTACTTTCAGAGGAAAATGGGAGAGGAAGATGGAGAGGGTGAAAGGCAACAGGCGGCGGGTGGGGTACGACGTGTCACATGGTGACTGACAGACTGAATCACTCCATTTGCTCGCACGGTCTGAACCTGTCGGCGACAGCGGCTGCTCCGTCCGGGGAGAACACTAATGTTAACGCATACTCCACTACATCAACAGCATTTATCGTCTATAATGTTTTCTTGGTAGGGAGGAGCACATTTATTTGAGACAGTCTGTATATTTACAAAAAGAAAGAGACAGCCTGTATATTTACGAAAACAATATCATAAGGGTGTTATAACAACAATAAACGAAAACAGTGAGGCTGAGAGCAGCAATCGCTCTTAGCACACTGCACAGCGGAATCGTCATCGTCATAAGTTCAATAATTTTTTCTGAATATTGATATCAGAAGAACGGGCGCGTAGCCAGGTCAAAGTTAGACAACATACTTGCTGTTGGCAGGGCCCGGAGAGTCTCCCCTACAAAGAGAGCACACGCAATTTGCCGAAACGGTTTCTCTCTTCCCGAAGAAGTAAGCAGCGAGAGCTGCTGGCACCTACCAGGCAGGTCGAGTTGCTGCAGAGATTATTGTCGTTGGTGTCGCTCTCGTTGCGGTATATGCTGCACTTTAGCCGGCTGCGGAGCGTGAGAGCCGCGTGCCCTGCGCGGGAGAGAATTGCAGGCTCGTCATTGCATGCAAATACAGGGCGGAGTCTGCATGTGTGCGTGGTGAGTTGCGAAGTCACAGACCCCGAACACAAGGGGAAAACCCACACATGGGCACGCACCTACGATTCTTTCTCTGTCCCGCTTCTTTGTCAACACGCCGTTAAAGTTTCAACCTGGAGTGAGGCAGTTGCGTCACCTTTCCTTCCTTTATAGCCTGGCATACCCCATTTACCTTACCTTACTATACTGCAACCTTTCCTGCTCTGCCCTGCTCTGTCGAAATTACCTCATTTTATTACGTCTTACACGGCCCACTGTACCCTGCCCTACTCTATCCTATTTTACATCCCACCCCTTTTTTTACCGTACCCTACTCTACCATATGCTACCAAATCCTAACCTGCCCTGCCGGGTTCTGCCCTTACCTAGGCAACCTCAACTAGCCTTAGGAGTCGCCTTGCACATGGACAGCGCTTTGCAGTGCTGAAGCATTCACACGAAGAAAAATAAATAAATAAAAAGAAAATATGAAAAGTGCCACAGGGCCCAAGCCTCAAGTGAGAACAGGAACGCGTACATGGCAAAAGTAAAGGTTAACAGATTTTTACGTCTCAACGCAACACTGAGATATACCGCAAGCCCTTATTAAAGGCTCCGGATTATTTTCCACCACCTGGGCTCCCTTAACCTGCTCCGAAATCACAATACCCGGGGGCACTACATTTACAGCCATCGAAATGCAGCCGCAGTGGGCGGCGTATCAAACCCGACAGCTATGCGGCCGAACGCCGTAGCTACTCAGTCACCGCAGCGGGTGTGTACAAACCAAAGTCATTACGCCATGCGTATTTCTGAACGCAAGACTGCGTGTGCGAACAGAGCAGGAATTTGCACACTTCCGAGACTGCAGGACAGTAAAAGGCTCTTGACGAATGGCGATTCTGCCTCCGCGGGTCCTTGACACAGGGCTTTTTTGCATTGCGCATCACGGTAGTAGTAGCACGGACTGTTCGAAGAAATTATTTAAGGCCCTGCTGGTCGCATGTGTGAATAGTGCATTTACCATAAGCTAGCCCTCCCGCAGGTTGCATTTTCGCTTTTCGTACCGATGCAACCGCAACTGTAGCAGTTTTATGTACTAGTGCACGTTTCAAGACTTCTGCCTGCTGTACCTTTGTACAGTTACTGGAGAAATGAACGATTCGGTAGACGCGAAGATTTTCCTTCTGAAACAAAAATTCATCTCCCGCTTTGAAGTGGCACAAGGAAGGGTGCTAGAGACGTTTCTTGGTAAGTCTGACTAATGGAATATCTGCCGTGCTGCTTTAGTTCTTGCAAGTTCTTGCAAGCTATTCCACTTCGTCGTTAGCGTGAATACACAACAGCAACGTTCCATCTGGGTCCTACAATAGAGGAAATTTTTAGGCATTGATGAAGTAGTGCGCTGGGAGATTTGCATTAAATGACATCTCACATAATCCGTAAAACAGGTTCTTTGTAATCAGTTGCCAATGGTGATAAATTAAGAGCAAATATCCACCTGCACGAGAAATGTTTTATTCAAAAAGAGAATATTTGTAGATGCAGCTATAACAGGCAGACATGCGTCGTTCGGCACTTTCAGAGGCAATTTCAAAATGCTTGCGGCTCAGCACAGGTAGTCGGCCCAATATTGCAAATGGATGGTTTCACTGTGGTCCTCTGTATACGACCGGCATTTGCCAATACGTTCCCAATACTGGGACGTTAGTTGTGCTGCTTGCGGTGAGTACTGCGCATTTTGGCAAAGGCGTGCAAACGCACCTTCGAGCACGTTGTTGACTTTGTCCTGGAAGTTGTCGAAGTCGAAGGGCGTGAGGAATCCCAGGGAGCCCATGTGGAAGGCCATGACGGGCGGCACGCTTTGCTGACGAAGCAGAAGAGGAACAACATAACCAAGCGGTTCAAGAAACAAACGAAGCCCACAGAATGGCAGAGTTGTACACACACACTGCGCTTCCCAACTGAAACGTTCCATATCAGCTGCTCATATGGAATTACTGGAATATTGAGTCCATAAGATATAGAGAAATATATGGAGATCCACATCTTGTCTTTAAAGAGTCCATAAGCATTCCACATCATTTACATACGAGTTCCATTGCGTGACGGCATATTGCATCCGTAAGTTTCCAGACGTGCTTTCCGTATAGTCCACACCGACTCCATATGCTCCATACTGACTCCATACGATTTATATGGAAACGTATGGAATTATGGGACTCGTCGTATGGAAATTTTCGTTCGGGTACGGAACTTCGCACCTACGGAGACCGTCTATACGCAGCCCTGCACATGGGGTGCCTTTCTTTTCCCTACTCCCGTATCACCTCTCGCGGTTTTGTTTTCATAATAACAAGTACACACGAGACTACTGCAGCGCCACTGTGCTAGCTTGAAAGAGAATACTCGCACGTTCAGCTAGTGGACGTTGGGAGTGCTTTCAAACAGTGCCTGGAGCAAAGGTCCGGGGCGGTACATCAATCAATCAATCAATCAATCAATCAATCAATCAATCAATCAATCAATCAATCAATCAATCAATCAATCAATCAATCAATCAATCAATCAATCAATCAATCAATCAATCAATCAATCAATCAATCAATCAATTTTATTCCCTTAAAGACCCCTTTTCAGGGGCATTACATAAGGGGTGACATATTCGAGAGCGGCATAGCAGCCGACCAACATGCCCCTCATGGTTCGAACCACAAAACAAAGACAAGAGTGCAGACTCCGCTGATTAGAGCACGCCAGTAGTACTTCATTGGGGCGGAGCTGTGTAGCGACTAATCAGAGGCCCTGGTAGAGCACTGCCGCCTTCCCAGACTAAAGCTTGCAGCTGCAATTCGTTTCCAGCAAGGACGACAGATGGCGCGTCAATTGCGTCGGCTCACAATGCGATAAAACGTAGAAAGCGCGCACGATGGCGCGTCGGCGAGGAGCGTGGCGAGGAGCCCGGATGGTAAATCACATGACAGCACTGAGTGCGTGACGTCAGCTTGGCATTATCGGCGTGTATAATGCGGTGCACTCAAGTCTACCCTTCCGTTGTTTATCTTACGAAGGCGTGGTTAGGGCCCGTTCACATGATATTATTCTCGATTAGGAGGAAAAAGGCGGGAGTTGATTACGATCCATTACGATGGCGAAGGCTTTAACCCGGACAGAGTCCTTCGTACAGCCGCCGCTGCAAAAGCACTCGGGAGATACAATTTTGTTTCCTTCCAAGAGGAACCTACCTGGAAAAGCGAGGAGGCGTAGAGCAGCGTGCCGTCTCCGCCGAGGCAGATGATGAAGTCGATCCGGTCTGTGAGCTCATCCCTGCCTGACAGAAAGACAAAGAAGAAGCGGCGCCGTACTCTGGGCGATTGCACGTGTCAAACAGCACCCGTGTCTCGCGCCCAGCTGCGCTCAAGTAGGCGAAAACGCGGGTGACCTTCGCGTTCGCCACTCCGTCAACCGCTGTTCCTGGGATGCAGTGTCTGCAGCGAGTTACAACAGACTGTGTCGAAACAGCGAGCTCAGCTAGTCGTGTCCGGTTCACATTGGCAAGAGAAACAAACGCAGCCCTATAGCTCTGACATTCTTACTGACCGAAAAAAAAAAAGTCAAGCAAGACAGTGAATAACAGTGATGGGCGTTGCTTTGTAGCCTATACTAACCACTCCTCTACGTTGTGACGTTGCCGCGGTTTGCTTGGCTAGATGGGGTGAACTGCTTTACGTTAATGCATCAGTGCGACACTTGCCATGCTGAGTCAGAGTGTGGACCAGAGGGGTAAAACGGAAACAACACTAATGTGCGGCGCTCTTTTTTTTGTGCTTACAGCCTTTCCTAGTTGTTCTTTTTTTCTGAACTGCCAACGAGGGGTCGCTGACGGCGTTATAGAAAATAGCTTGAAAGACGGAACGAAGCACTGAGTAACGTAATCTGAATGCTAAATGATCAAACTGATACGAATATCTGCATTTCCAGACAAGACGGAAAGTAACCTCGCTATGCGGATTTTTTTTCGTGGTTTCATTTTTCCCCTTCAGTACCTTTACCTGCATCTCTGCGCTATGGCCTTCTATGTCATGCATAAGAGAGTGTCATATCCTGAGACTTAGATCCTTAGATGGGCAGTACCTTCTTTGAAGGTGCAGAGCTTGTCTTTGACCTCAAGGAACGCCTTGTTATTCTTCAGGAACGGGTCCTCCAAGATGGCGTCTTCAACAAAGACAACCATGTTTTTGACCTGCGTTGACAGAGGAAACAAGCATAAACAAGACAGAAGTGAGGAAGAAAGTGAGAAAAAAATTAATAATGAGCAAGCATACCAATGTTTTCCGCTTTTATCCGGTCAGAAACGCTTCGTCACCAGCAGCAATGAAGTTTAAGGGGAAACGGAAATATATGATTTTGATTGTTGTTGTCGTACTTCTTCCTCCTGGGTGCTCAAAGCTAAACTTTATTTCTATGCCTTTGTAAAAATGGTGTATATTGGACTCGACGAGTGTACGGGACAGGAAATTAGAGCATACTGATATTATCTCGTTGTAAATTAAAGAATTCACCTCGTAGAAAAATCAGTTATTTGACGTCCTTACATTTACCTATAGCTATTTTCACCATAAATTCGCTATTTCGCCAGCACTGTCTGCCCTGTGAGTGAAATATAGGCCGTACAGGTTATGCTATCACGTAGGCTCCTACAACGCCAGAGAAATGAGAGTACGTAAGGGTTAGGCGTTGGCCAGCCATCCTCGTACGGCTGTATTCACTCTTAGCTTAGATAACACTATTCATTTACTTAATTATCTATTACATTTGGCGCACAAGCTCCAAGGACCGGAGCATGGCGTAAGGGGGGATTGCATAAATAGAGCCGATAACGGAACCATCAGTGACATCACTATGAAATAGTTATTTATGCATTAGTAATTAGAAATAAAAAATGACCGTCATTTATGCTCAGCTACGAACCAGCGTGCCAATGAAAAATGAAGTGAAACTGGCAAAAGGCGTGTGTCACAAACTTCACTGAGTATGCTAGCATCTCCCTCAGCTCACGTATTACTTTTACAGCGAAAGCTCTACTCTTCGCACAACTCCCAAGGTCAAGTTTGATGCGCGTTTGACCATGAGCCGGCGGAGTAGAGGTATTGCAAGTGACGTTATACCACGTGACTCAGTGTTGAGAGACGCTGCTGCTGTACCGCGTGATTAGGGGTGGTATAATAGCGGCTTCGCTGGCGCTCGGTCGCTCAGTCTCGCCATGGATGAGGCGCGCACCGGACCGACTCCGGCGCCAAACCATAGAGTTTCTTACTATTACCTAGAGAGAAAGCTGGCGGCGCTGCACTTCAGCCACCATGGACGCTCAAAGCATCATGGGGCGGTGAGCTACTTGTTGCGGGACAGTCGTATTTTTTCGGGAACACGGAGTGGCACTACTGAAATGCTTCATTCCGAAAACGCTGTTCGTGTGTGCGCAGACGACTTTCGCGCGAACGCAGTGCGCAAAAGCCATAGTAATGGAAACGCAGCAGCACACGACGTCAATAAAAGGTTTCACTTTTCCGAAATGCCATTAAAAAAGCTCTTAAAGTATCTAAGCATAACATTTTTTTTAACACATATTTACTTTTAAAAGTGCGCCTGTTAATTACGAAATATTAGTTCTTGTACTGTTCATTACTTGGCCAATAGGAGAGCTAGCCATCTCTTATTTTGAACAAACTTTGCATTTACATGCTTTTCTGCTCGTTTCTTGCAATTTAGACAGGATATTGAATGTTAGGACATTCTTGATTATTGAATAGCGTTTATTTTTGCGTTATTTTTTTGCCAAAAGTTGAAGTTCTGCAGTCGGTAGCTCACCGCCCCATGATGCTTTGAGTGCCCATGGTGGCAGAAGTGGTCTCGAGGGATCTCCATGCAAACTCCCATATACGGGTTGCCAGCTTTCCCTCTAGGTAATAGTAAGAAACTCTAATGCGCCAAACCATTCGTAACCATGCTTAACAGAGCTTTCGCGCGTATTGCCAGGTTTTAGCAAGCGCTAAACCTCTGCTAATTTTTGCTTCTCTAATTACGAAAACCTTGAGTGCCACCCGCGTGTAAGTCTCAGGGCGACAACAGTGAAAAGAGTAGGTACCTAGCTAAGTATAGGACTTTAATACACTAGTAGGGACTTGGGGTGCAGAAGAGACCTTCCGGCCGTGCCTCACCCAGATGAGCCACTGGACGAGCTCATTGAAGGGCTTGACGACCGTGGCGTCCATGGTCTTCTTGATGACGAGCACCGACAGCGGCGGCTTGTGCCATGTCAGCCGCTGGCCCGCGGGGTCCTGAATGGTCCTGGAGCAGACGACGGAAGCAGACCTGTATCAGTGCTTTCGTGGGTTTATACCCCCCCCCCCCCCCCCCCCCCAGGATCATAAGTTATAAACGTTCAGAGAAGTTAAGACAGAAGCCGACGCTGTCAATGACCAACTATGCTCAGCTTACAAACACTTCTGGCACAATAGTATGTTATTCGAGAAATGGATATTTTAATAGGAAATTTTCCCCATACAGATCAGATCCTCGTCGTATGCTCGACATGACAACATGGACGTAAAACCCAATGCGTGATCTAGGATACCGATAAAATTAAGATTGCTGGAAAAACAACAATTATGTGCACTATGACGGCGTGAGACTTCGAGTAAAGAGGCATATCAGGTAACACGATTTTTTCCCCACCCGAATTTACCGTTCAGTGAAAGAAGATGCAAATTTTTTCAACATTACATTCTGCGAGACGAGGCTTGTGGCTACGAAGCCTGTTCCAAAACAACTGGAATCATGACCATGGTATATCGTGCGAGCTAGTAAAGGGCCAGCATGAAAGTAATGCTTGGGCGGAGATGGTGGCAACGCTTTGAGAAATCTTGCTTCCGGCCTTCCCTCACGTATACAATTTCGGTTCCTCTTGCCATTGCTTCATGCACGCAATAAACTGCCAATCTTACTGGGCAGGCCGAATGAGCTTGTTCTATAACGCGCCG